>NC_044032.1:305896172-307118672 GCF_901765095.1 Microcaecilia unicolor
GATTTGGAACAGGGGGGTCACAGTACCTGCTGGGGGTCCTCGAGCAGCTTCCTTGGCCACCCGATCAGCATGGCGGTTCCCTCGGGCCACTGGAGTATCTATCCTTGGTGTCCCCGGCAGTGAATGACAGCTACCTTTTTAGGGGCCCAAACGGCCTCTAGCAACTGAAGTATTTCGGTCCATACTTAACAGGTTGGCCTGCGGCATTTATGAGTCCCTTTTCCTTATACAAAGCTCCATGAGCGTGTAGAGTTGTGAAGCATACTTGGAATCAGTATAAATGTTGGTCACCAGTTCCTGCTGCTAGCTCCAGAGCTCGTATGAGGGCCACAAGTTCTGCTTTCTGGGGCTGAAGTTCCTTGGGGCAGGGCCCTTGCTTCTATCACCTTGTCCTCTTGTCACCACAGCATAGCCTGCCAATTCGCTTGGAGTTCTCCACGTAACTGCTTCCATCTGTGAATAAATTACATCTGGGTCCCTCCAAGGAACATCTTTAAGATCTGGTCGACTGGAGTACACTTCATCCATGGTTTGGATACAGTCATGATCCGGTGGTCCCTCAGATGCTGGCAAAAGAGTGGCGGGATTGAATGTAGCCACTGTTTCCAGGTGTATCCGTGGATTCTCACACAAGCTGGCTTGGTACTTAACCATGCGGCTATTTGTAAACCAGTGGTTGCCCTTGTACTCCATGAGGGTGAGAACTGCTTGGGGGACTTTGACACCAGTTCTTGCCCCAAGGTCAACTTGTCAGCTTCCTGGACCAGTAAGGCTGTTGCTGCAATGGCCCTCAGGCAGGCTGGCCATCCTTTAGCCACTCCATCCAGCTGTTTAGACAGGTATGCAACAGGCCTCTGCCAGGATCCCATCATCTGGGTCAGCACACCCAGAGCAACCCCCTGTCGCTCGTGGACATACAGTGAGAAAGGTTTCTCCACATCAGGAAGGCCTAACGCAGGGGCTTGGAGTAGGCTTTCTTTATGGCGATGAAGGATTGTTGAGCAATAGGTCCCCATTCAAATGGTTCCTTTTAACCCCCTTTGTGGCCTGGTAAAGGGGTTTCACCATCAGTGCAAAATTTGGAATCCAAATTCTGCAGAATCCGGCTGCTCCCAGAAATTCCCTAACTTCCCTTCTGGACTTGGGTTGGGGAATTGCAGCAACCGCTTGCTTCCTACTGACATCCAGTCTCCGACTTCCCTGGGAAATGCAGAAACCCAGATACTTCACTTCTGACTGACAGAGTTGGGCCTTCGAGCGTGAGACCTTATAGCCCGCATCCAAGAGTAACTCCAGCAATTCTCTGGTAGCCTCGAAACACTCTTCCTGGGTCACTGCTGCAATCAGGAGGTCATCTACATACTGGAGTAAAACTCGCCTGGAAGGCTCAGATTTAAAAGTCTTAAGGTCTTGTCCTAGGGCAGTCCCAAAAATGGTGGGGGAGTTCTTGAACCCCTGTGGCAGGCGGGTCCATGTATACTGAAGCTTCCGTCCTGTTACTGGGTTTTCCCATTGAAAGTCAAAAGCAGTTGACTGGCGGGGGCCACCCGAATACAAAAGAAGGCATCTTTTAGGTCCAGTGTCGTGAAATGGGTAGCTCCAGAAGTATCAATCCAAGCAGGACATATGGATTAGGCACTACAGGGTGTAATGAAATAGTGGATTTGTTGACCACTCGTAAGTCTTGGACTGGCCGGTAGTCCTCAGTCCCTGGCTTCTGGACTGGCAACAGTGGCGTATTCCATGGAGACTGGCAAGGTCGAATAATTCCATGGGATAACAGACGATTCAGATGTGCTTGAATCCCTTCCAGAGCCTTTCGGGGAATTGGGTATTGACGAAGACGGATTGGCCGGGCACTTGGAAGTAAGTCTACATGAACAGGGGGAATATTTCGGGCCAACCCTGGGGGATTATCTTCTGCCCATACCCCATTGACCTGGAAGCTGTCGGCCAGGGGTAGGTCAACTTGGCCATGCGACTGATGCAGCTGCCATTCTTCTTCAAGGGGGCAGCAGAAACTCAATATGCCCTTAGGGCTGGATGTCGGGGGCCGAAAGGAGACTGAAGTCTGGCCATCAGAGTCAAAGGAAATTTGGGCCCTAAGCTTGGACAGCAGGTCCCGGCCTAACAAGGGATTGGACAGTCTGGCATATAGAGGAATTCATGAGTGACTGTGGTGTGAGCCTAATTGGCATCTACGGGTCGTCAGGAAGGGCCTCCGGTTCTGCACCCCCGTGGCTCCCACCACTCGGACAGTTTTCCAGACACAGGCGCTAATCGCTCCGTCACAACAGAGTGTTCAGCTCCTGTATCAATCATGAATGGAATGAGCGGCTCCCTATGGTTAGCTTGACCATGGGTTCCTGGGAGCCCAGTTTGTAGGAACCCGGTCTGTCCTATTCATCCCATTCTGCCATCTCAGCTATCCCAATGATGTCAGATTCAGAAGGCTCATACCTTCCCTCTCGAACTCGGCCTTGGCTTCCTCGATCTCCTGGTTCCCTTCTCAGTCCCTGGCGCTTCTGGGGGCATTCATCTTTCCAGTGCCCTCTTTCCTTGCAGTAGGCGCACTGATCCCTCTCCAATCGTGGTCTGGGATTCTCCCCTCGTGGCCGGGATTGATTGAAGAAATCTCGAGGCCGGGCTGGCGGTCCGGGGTCCCACTTCAGCTTCCCATTGGCTGGAGGTCGTCCTCGGTTAAGGGTGGAATTAGTAATGGCTGCCGCCAAGAGGTCGGCCTTCTTCTGCATCTTCTGGTCAGCCTCTCGGCGCATCTCCGGATCCCTATTAAAGAAAACCTTTGTTGCAATCTCAATTAGCGGGGTGGTATTCATCCCTGCGAATCCCTCCTGACGCTGCAGCTTCTTCCGGATATCTGGCATACTCTGGGCCACCAATGCACTATTCACCATTCTCTGGTTTCATTCCTGCGAATCCCTCCTGACGCTGCAGCTTCTTCCGGATATCTGGCATACTCTGGGCCACCAATGCACTATTCACCATTCTCTGGTTTTCTAGTGCCTCAGGGTCAAATGGGGTGTATGTTCTGTAGGCTTCAATTAGTCGCTCTAAAAAGGCCCCAGGGGATTCAGTTGCCCCTTGGAGAATTCAGAGACCTTGCCAGATTAATGGGCCTCTTTATGCCTTTCTTCATACCTTCCAGCAAGTCCCGGCAATAGCCAGACAACAGTTCATAGTGCTGCCCATTATTTGAATCCCAAGCTGGAGCTGCGCGAGGGAACCGAGCTTTAACCCATTCCTCTGGGTCCTGTGTCCCCTCGGGGACACGTGCTCGCGTGATGGCCTCAGCATTTTGTAAAATCTTCCGCCTCTCCTCAGTTGTGAAGAGGGTCAGGAGGAGCTGTTGACAATCAGTCCAAGTTGGGTTATGGGTGGCAATAATGCTAGCCACTAGGTCCACCACTGCCTGAGGCTTTTCAGTATAAGAGGGGTAATGCGTCTTCCAATTCAGGAGATCGGTGGTTGTGAAGGGTACATACTGGTAGGCCTGTATAACCTGACCCTGATTATTAGGATCAGGTCGAGTGGTGGTTACCTGATGGAGGGGCAGAGCTCTCGAGGAGGTGGGAATGGAACCTGAGGTAGAGCGAGGAGCTACCCCCTTATCATGCTCAAAAGTGATTGCAGCGGGTCTAACCCATTCAGGGGAGGTGTGTTGAAACCCTGAGGGATGGGGAGGGGTACTCATAGGCTGAGAGGTGATCACAGGTGATTCAGTCCATTGAAAGGGATGCTGGGCCCCTGATGAGTGGGGAGGGGTACTATAGGGAGAGGCTGGGCTGTCGGGAGTTGAGGAGTCAGGGAGTGGGGCCCAAAACGGGTCATGGGAGGTTAGCAGGGAAGGATGTGGCAGAGAAGGGTAGATGCTGGCTGAAAAGTCCAACCTAGGATGTGGCGGGGTTTGCACAGAAGGGGAGGAACTATCCGGAGAAGCCTGTGCTGGAGAGGCTTGGGCTGGACGCCGTGGATCTCTGGGGGTGGAGCGGAACCCCAACAATGGGCCATAAGGTGGTGGCTCAAGATCTGAGGGGTCATCAGAAAGTATAGGCTTCTCGGACAGAGTAGGGGCGGAAGCCACCGATTGGATGGTGGGCTTCCTGGGACTCTTTCCCTCCTCCAGTTTAGATTTTCTAATAATCTTTCTTTGAACGCGGCCCAACATGAACTTCACCGGGGATCCCATATAAGTTTTTAACCAAGAGGGAGGGTCAGTGACAAGGCTGTACCAGGAATCTATATAAGGGAGCTGTTCAAGATATCCTGGTTCTCCTACAACTATGCTGTAGACCTTCCGGATTACTTCAATATCTAAGCTGCCACCAGGGGGCCACCCCACTCCCATAGATGGCCACTCAACTTCACACAAGGTTCTTAGAGTACTTAAGCTTAAAGTCTGTCCATAATCATTAACTAAAAATCCTTTCTTAAAATTCTTAAGCATATAATCTAGGGGAGTACCAGTTTGACTAGACGATGTCCCCCCCATAATGCTTACAGTTACAACACACAGAAAGGAAGGGAAATTTTTTTGGAAGTGTGGTAAGGGGTCCACACGTCCCGAAACACAAGGTAGACAAACAACAATCGCTTCCTTCCGTCGCTGGCCAGTTGAACTCGCGTTAACTGGAACCGCAGCTATAAGAAGTCCACACTCATTTAACATTCATACATCACACACACTGTACAAAAAATCCCACCCAACAATTTCAGATTATTCAGATACAGGTAAGCTCTGATGGTTTCCCTGCTAGTCCCCACTAGACTAGAAGGTACTAAGGCCTTCGCTGAGAGTTGATCAGACTCCCCTTCCCTCAACTTTTGAGGGGCTGGTTTACAGTTTCCTAGGATTACAATACAGAATACAAAATACATACCCGGCCAGTGTTCCTCAGTCAGTTGGGTGCCAGAAATTGATGCAGGGTCCGGGATCCCACTTCTGACACCAGGAATTGATGCAGGAATTACCACTATTGTTAGCAGAATCTGTGGTACTTCAGGAGTCAAACACCACACACCAGAATGAGAGAGAAATCTTCTTTATTTGCCAGCAAACAAAGTAGGACATCAGCGCTAACTCTCTCTTTCTCTTCAGCTCTCTGTGTCTTGTGTCTCTGTGTCTTAGCTCTCGGTGTCCTGTCTTCTCCCGTCTCTCTGTGTCTTGGCTCTCCTGTCTCGTCTAACGTAAGCTGCTTCTGTTCTCATTTATATATTGTCCTAAACCCCTCTAGCCCCCCTTTCTCACCAGATGGTAAGGAATAGATTGATTACCCTGTCTTGAACTAATTATCTCTACACATTTACTCAAAATATCAGTTACATAGGTTTGAGATATTTCCTAAACTGACCTATGACCTGGGGCCTCTCAAACTAGACAATGAGGCACCTATCTCTTGCATTTTATTATTATTAAATTCTCAGATTCCCGGTTAACTTCATAACTAGCTGGGTTCATTAAGGGGCCAATCTTACTTAATGGCACACAGACATGGTTTGTTATTACTTTCAGGAGACCAGTCCTACACTTAGCTATAATCAATCAAGGAGAAGAGTTGACTTTTCCTGACCTCTTTCACCTAGCTAGGACTGTGGATAATTCAAACCAGATGATGACCTCTTAAACTGCAGACAAATCTCACTTGAAAGTCAGACAATGTAAACACTGAATTGAAAAGATATTTTACAGGGAGAAATAGAACTTATTAATTAAACAGAATAAAACATATTTTAAAATAAGCAGAAATCAGAATTCCTTATAAGACAAAATCTAAATTATCTAGAATTATTTAAATCTAAACTATCTCCTTCTAAACAGCATTCAGCCTAATCTTTTAAAACTGCCTGCTTGCTAATCCCCTCGAGACAGTCCAGTATGCCTTACTTAGAATGGCATCCAGATGTGGTTTATATGAACTAGCCTTAACAATCCATCACTAAAAAAGGGACAAAGAAAGTTTTATTTCTCACTGACCTTTCTAACCTCTAGTCTAGCAAAAGCTAGACATTTGAGTAATTAAACCCAGATGGCATTCTACCACTTGCAAGACTGAACCAAAATTAAACAGAATTAACAAATTAATATGATTTCTCTGTCCAGGCTGCCTCAGTTTTATGCTTGCAGCATCCATATTTTGTTTCATCTTCTTGTACACCTAAGCTAATGATATTTTATTTACTGCTGGTATTCAACATATTTTAAAAAATTGGAAATCAGCAAAATGTTTGAACAATATCTTTTGGTGAAATACAGTTTGCCTTTTCAAATAATTTGAATTACAATTGATTTATTCTTAACATATTCTTTACATCCTGTTAATTTTCTTATAATTACTTTTCATTCAAGTTTCCTTAGGGCTCTGTTTACTAAGGTGCACTAGCGTTTTTAGCGTGTGCACAAAATTAGTGCGCGCTAACTGTGTAGGTGCCCATAGGAATATTGTGGGTGCCTACAAATTGTGCCCTAAAAGCACTAACGCGCCTCTAGCATGGCTTAGTAAACAGGGCCCTTAGTTTGCTGTATTTTCTGTATGTTATCTCAAATGGTAATTTCTTTCATTAAAAAGGTTTATTGTTAATTGTGTTTGGTTACAATCAAAGCACTTTACATATTACATACAGGTACTTATTTTGTACATGGGGCAATGGAGGGTTCAGTGACATGTGCAGAGTCACAAAGAGCTGTAGGAGGAATCAAACCTAGGTCTCAGGCCACTACACTAACCATTAAGTTTCTCCTCCACACATAAGTAGAGTGGAGGAGTGGCCTAGTGGTTAGAGCACCAGTCCTGCAATCCAGAGGTGGCCAGTTCATAACCTGCTGCTGCTCCTTGTGATCTTGGGCAAGTCACTTAACCCTCCATTGCCTCAAACTTAGATTGTGAGCCCTCCTGGGACAGAGAAATATCCAGAGTACCTCAATGTAACTCACCTTGAGCTATCCTGAAAAAGGTGTGAGCAAAAACTAAATAAATACATAGCCAAAGTTTGGGCAAGAGTCATAATTACGTGAGTTAGGCTGAAGCACTTTATCACCACTATGGTTGGTGTAAGTGCTCATATCTTGCTACATATAAAAGGTCATGGATTTGATATACAGCCTTTCTGTGGTACAACCAAAGCAGTTTAACATATTTTATGTACATGTACTTTCTCTGTCCCTAGTGGGTTCACAGTCTAAGTATTGTATCTGGGGAAATGGAGGGTTAAGAGATTTTTCCAGGGTCACAAAAACTACAGTGGAAATTGAACCCAGCTCCTGGGGTTGTCAGCTCACTGCACTAACCATTAGGCTACTCCAGCTTCTATTGGGTGCTCCCTAGGTGTCTATATACGGGCACATGGTTATAAAATTGCCCATTCTATAAATGGTGCCTAAAGTTAGGCGCTAATTTCATGCCCAACGTTCGGCATGGAAACATGTTCTAACAGATGCAAGGTGCCGAAACGGGACTGAAAAGGCAGATCAGCAAAGAAATATACTTACACACTCAGTTATAGGATAGCATTTAAGTGTATCCACAAGCAACTGCAAAGGGGGCATTCCCATGGGAGGGGCATGGGTGGGATAGGGGTGCTCCGGAAAACAGATGCACACCAAACGTGAGTGCCAGGATTTACACCTGGTTTCAGTTGGTGTAAGTCCTCATGTCCAAAGTTAGGTGAAGAATTCAGCACCCAGCCCTATTCTATAAATAGTGCTTATCCCGGAATGCTCTTTATAGAATAACATTGGGTACTGATTGTTTTTGGCACCCATATTTGGGCCCCCATTTACTGAATCTGGTCCTTACAATCTCCCAGCCTCAATATGTTTCTTTCTAGTACAACAGACACAAATCAACAGCTAGAAGATCACAGAAGGAGCATGCTGCCGCCCCTGGTCTGCAGCATACTCCTTCTGAGATCTCTAGTTGTTGATTTGTGTCTGTTGCAGGAGCCGTACAAGCCCTTGTAACTCTATCAAGTTTTTCTCCACTGTATAAAAGTATGAACAGCATTACTTTTCAGTATGCTGCTGAACAAACTCCTCCCACCTTCTCTCTTGCTGGGAGAGAGAACTGGGTGAGAACAAACTCCAAATTTGCAAGGCAAAATTCTTGTCCAGCACATTTGAACTGTAAGTTATTTTTCTTTATTTGATTGCTGCATTAAAGATTTTGGTTCAAAAATTCCGAATCTTCTCATAGTGATGTTCTATACTCTGGTTTAGACTGCTAATCACCCTGGTGAGAGAGCAAAACAACAGGTCAGGGTATTCACTAACGATTCATACAGTATTAGAGAATATGAGAAATCCATGCCTAATTTAGGCACGAGGATTTACAACAGGTTAAAGTTGGTATAAATCCTGTGCTATTCTATAAACGGTGCCCAACTCAGAGCGCTATTTACAGAATAGCGCTCAGTGCTCATTTTTTTCAGTGCCAAAATTAGTGCACCATTTACTGAATCTTAGTCCTAAATGTCTTTGCCGAGATATCTCAAAAAATGAACGACATGCACTGACATTTAAACGCCGCCTGAAAAGACATTTGTTATGCTTGGCATATTATACATCTGATGATGCTTCTTTTTTGATTGCCTAAGGGACCTGGATGTTACCTTTTGTGTGGTCTGGCTTACTGTGCATTTGATAATGCTACTTTTGTAGATCATGTAAAGGGCCTGGATGTCATTGCGTAGTATAATTGTGTATCATGTCATTGTGTATTTACTAGATTTTATGTATGTGTTTATATGATTTTATGTGTGTACTTTTGTAAACCATCTTGGACAAAGGCAGATTAAAAATAATTAATCCAACCCAATCTAGCCCAAATGTTTTAAGGCGCACAAATGAGCCAAATATATGGTTATAAATGCCCATCCTAGGTTTACTTCCAGTGCAGAAAATCACACCGTTTTGTGCAATGATTAGAACTGGTCATAAAAATTTTGTTCTTTCACTGTAGCTCAGTCATCGTTTCAGACTGACAGATACATCTGCTCAGGAATGAGCTATGTTATATTTAATGTTAATTTTTTTCTTGTTAATTTAGCATGCATGAAAGGTAGCAAATTGACAGCATCTACTATTTATGTAAGAGAAAATCTGCTATTCGCCTACTACAGTATAAAGCAGAATGACAGTGCAGGCAAAGACTAATTTTCCTGTCACTTAATACAGTTCATGTGTTTCAGCTTGACTCTGATGTAGCTAGTAATAGCTTCATGAAAAAGGTCAGAGGTCATAGATGGGGTTTTTAATTTTCTCCATTACTTATTTTATTCTGCATTACAGTGGTTTTAAAAGAGCTATTTCTGATTTAGAACTATTTTTATGCTTTCTAACATATGGAATATTGGAAAGAATCGTGTAAATAGGATCCAGTGTCTGCCTGTTTGTTTACAAGCACAATAACTCTCCCCTCCCCCTTAAAATAAAAGTTGCCAAATTTTGCATGCAGAAGGAAATTGGAATCTCAGAAGAGATATTGGGCCACTGTTTTTGGATACTCAACCCTCCTAAGAAAATCCCAATTACTTTGTATAGGAATCAGTAGGAGAAAGTTGACCAGTGCTCCATTCCAAAAGCCTGCCCTTTCCCCTTTCCAGAAGTCTTGCACAGACAGAAAGTGACAGAAACAAGGAAAAATACCTGAAGAAGGTAGAGAAAAACAACACTGAAAGGTACTCTCCAAGTCCCTTCCCACATGCTTTTCAAATTACACCCATATACCCACAGCCACAAATACACACACTCTCACGTTCCACACCCACCCATCTATATACCTCTGCAATCCCACGCTTCCACCTGCAATAACACCCATAAAACCATATAGTACCCCATACATCTCCACACCCCATACACACAGGTACACCCATATCCAAAATCTCACCCCTCACACTACACACACATAAACATCCACACTTACATCCATGTGCCCCATCATACCCACATACCTCACACTTACACCTTCCTTCACAGAATTCATTTCTTCTTCTACAGTAGTAGAGAATTTAAGACAAATGTTCAAGACAGGTAAATAAGGTAGTAAATAAAACATTTTATTCTGAAACAGCCTTGTCTTTTCCAGATTTGTCTTTTTTGGTAATCCAAATGCTAAAAAGCCCATTTTAGATATATCATTGAGATAGGATTTGAGACAGATATAGCAGAAAACCCACAGCACAAGAAGCCTGTTTTCCAAGGCTTGAGCTCAGAGAGAGTGAAAGTGTATGTGCCATTGGCAGACCAAGCCCTGTGGAACCAGAGGACAGAGCTCATTACACACTGAGGCTTTAGAAGGGATGAAGCACAAGGGAAGGATTGAGTTTAGAGAGGAGGAAAGGAGGAGAGAGGTGGAGCATAACAGAAGGGGTGGGGCTAGGAGTTAAGAAGAGAGGAGTGGAATGTTATGTGGTAATTATTTTTCAGTGGGCCCTGTGGGGAAGATGCAAGGCAAATGCTTGACACATTCCCTGTATTTTATGCAAGGCTTTGCACTTAGTGTGCATTATTTTTGAAAATAACACATGCTAAATGCAAAACCGTAGCATATTTTAGTAAAAGAGCCCCTAAATGTGTGCTGGGGTCACATGGTACTATATTATCTGTGGCACAGGTTTAATGAAAGTAGATGATTAGTTCAAAAAGTTATTAAGTGGGGAGACACATTTATGGAGTTACTGACAAACAGTAATAGAGTTGGAAGGCCAATAGTGAAAGTAAGTTATATGTTCACCAATGGCCTCTGAACTTATAATTTTCATATCTGTTAATTTTTGGCAACTGTATGGATAGTATAGAACCAAAAGTCTGTCTGAATAACCTCATACTGTTCATATAGTAAAGAGCTGGATTAGAGCAAAGTGAAGGTGGGTTTTCAAATTATCCAGAAAGTGGTGATTTTCAGTCACTATCCGAATACGGTATGTTTTGTTCAGGTCTGATGAATAACACTCCTAAATTAAACATATAGGACTAGATTCAGTAAATGGTGCTCAAAACTCAGAACTGAAAAAAAAAGATAGTTGATGCTGTTCTATAATGGGCAGTCAAAGATAAACGCCCATTATAGAATAGCATTGAGTGCCGATATCGGCACCCAAATATGAATGCCAGGACTTAACGCCTGCTGAAACAAGGTGTAATTCCCAAACTAGTATTCTATAGCACTGCACGCAAATTTTAGGAAAGCCCCTGACCCACCCATGTACCTTCCATGGCCATGCATCCTTTTGGGTTGCACGCTCTGGGTGCACATTGTTACAGAATACTGCATAGCAAGATATGCGTGCAAATTCATACTGGTGCCTTTTAGAGGGTTTATAGAACACTGCCCCTTACCCTTAAGTAAAGTCGCTCTCTAACTAGGCTGGGCCACCTTAGGCGCACTGATCCCGTCCTGTAGTTTGGTTGCTTTTCCCCTTGTCTGTGGTTTCTGTGTGTGTTGGTTGTAGCCAGTGTGTTTTTTTCTAGCGTTAAAGGTGCTGGTACTCAAATGGCAGGCCACCCTTCAGGGGTGGAGTGATCACTGAGGGACTGACCCCACAATAGTCAGCCCCCCCCCCACACACACACTAGCCAGGCCCTCTGCAACCAGTCACATAATCTATGACAAGGCAGAATTTGTATGTAGAGCCTGAGCTCTTTCATTAAAACTTGGGGACCATGGATCAATTTTAGCAGACAATGGAAAAGGTGCTGGTACTCAGCACCCCCAAGTACTCCGACATTGCTGCCTGGATGTCCAACCGCCACCTGAAGCTGAACATGTCCAAGACCAAGCTCATTGTCTTTCCACCTAAACCCACCTCTCCTCTTCCCCCACTCTCTATCTCAGTTGATAACACCCTCATCCTCTCCGTCTCATCTGCCCGCAACCTCGGGGTCATCTTCGACTCCTTCCTCTCCTTCTCAGCACATATCCAGCAGACTGCCAAGACCTGTCGCTTCTTCCTCTTTAACATCAGCAAAATTCGCCCTTTCCTTTCTGAGCACACCACCTGAACTCTCGTCCATGCTCTCATTACCTCTCGCCTTGACTACTGCAGCCTACTCCTCACTGGCCTCCCACTTAACCATCTATCCCCCCTCCAATCCATTCAGAACTCTGCCGCACGTCTTGTATTCCGCCAGAACCGATATACTCATATCACCCCTCTCCTCAGGTCACTTCACTGGCTTCCGATCAGATACCGTATACAGTTCAAGCTTCTCCTCCTTACCTACAAATGCATTCAGTCTGCTGCTCCTCACTACCTCTCTACCCTCATTTCCCCTTACGTTCCCGCCCGTAACCTCCGTTCACAGGATAAATCCCTCCTCTCAGTACCCTTCTCCACCACCGCCAACTCCAGGCTCCGCTCATTCTGCCTCGCCTCACCCTATGCTTGGAACAACCTTCCTGAACCCTTACGCCAAGCCCCCTCCCTGCCCGTCTTCAAGTCTTTGCTTAAAGCCCACCTCTTCAATGCTGCGTTCGGCACCTAACCCTTACCGTTCAGTGAATCCAGACTGCCCCAATTTGACTGCCCCTATCGGACCGACCGTTCACTTGTCTATTAGATTGTAAGCTCTTTGAGCAGGGACTGTCTCTCTTTGTTAAATTGTACAGCGCTGCGTAACCCTAGTAGCGCTCTAGAAATGTTAAGTAGTAGTAGTAGTAGTACTCCCTCAAAAAAAGCCCTAGTTGTAGCTAGCTTTCTCCCTGATTGCTTCACTGCAGTGCAGCTGTGTCTGCTGTCTCTCCGTTTGCCTTGCCTCTCCCTTCCATGCTTTGGGTATTGATCTGTTTGTGGTAAGCTTGTTCCTTCTTTGTTTTGTCTTCTCTATAGCCTGCTTTAACCCCTTGTGTACAGTGCTTGTTATTTCGCTCTTGTGAACCCTGCTACTTTAAGCAGCCTTGTTCTGTAATCTGCTTTATCTCACTGTGATGTGCTTGTTACTTGACTCTTGTGAGCCCTGCTTCTTTTATATGCCTTGCTCTGTAGCCTGCTTTAACCCCTTGTGTGCAGTGTTTATTACTTGGCACTTGTAAGCCCTGCTTCTTTAGTCCACCTTTCTCTGTGGTCTGCTTTGACTCCTAGTGTGAGCCCTGCTTCTTTAAACAGCCTTACTCTGTAATCTGCTTTTACTCATTGTGTGCAGTGTTTGTTATTTAGCTCTTGTGTGCTCTGTTCCCCTTTCCTGGTTTTTATAGATAGAAGCTGCCTTTTAGTCTGCTTTTCCTTTGGTGTGCTGTGTGTGTTTCTGGCTCTTGTGAGCACCCCTTTGCATACTGTGTTTGTTACTTGGCTCTGGGGGGCTCAGGCCCCTCTCCACCTTGTGGATTCTAGCAGTCCCTCTCTTCTGTCTGTCTTTTCCTTCTCTGCCTTATCTGTGGAGCTCTGCTCCTTCAGGTCCCGTGAGTCTAGTAGTGTCTTGCTCCGACCCTGCCTTACCACTTTACCTACTGGAGGGAACTGCCTACTGCTACCCGGGTTTGTGTAGCCTTTGTCTGAGTTCTTCCTCTCGGGTTGTTGTCTGTATCTGCCTGTTTGGTCTGACTTCTTTCCCTTGGTGTCAGTGACTGATGCTGGTGCGCCACCTGAGCTATAGTCTCCTCTGGGATCTCTCATTGTTCTTTTCTCTTCCCTAGTGTATGATTGGGTTCCAGTTCAGACTTGCAGCCCGTACACTTGGACTCTGTATGAGTGGTCTATTTCCCTTTTCTGGTGGTGCTTGCTGATTTTCCTAATTGTGCTGGGCTTCGTGGCCCTTGTTACTGCGTAGCGCCTGTTTGGTCTACCCTAGGCCTTGGCCAAGGTCCTTCCTAGGCCTCGGCTTATGCACAAGGGCTCATGATAAGTCTAACAAGTACTTTTCAGAAAAGAAATGAACACCTACCTCAAAAAATTCTAAATCTAATTATATAAAATATCGATGTCCTTTCTACAAGCTATAAACTATCAATGTCCTTTCTACTTCCTAACTGTGAACCATAATTGTAATTTCATCTAACTGTAAATTGTAAGCTATATTGAAGCAAAACCTGGTTTTAGATAACAGTGGGATACAAGAACACATGAATAAATAAACATAACCACTGTCAAGCCAGATGTAAAGCATTGATTAAGAAGGCTAAAAGAGAATATGAAGAAAAACTTGCCGCAGAGACGAAAAATCATAGAAACACTTTTTTCAGGTATAACAGAAGTAGGAAGCCTGCGAGGAAGTCTATGGGACCGATAGATCAGGAAGGAGCAAAAGGAGCACTCAGAGAAGACAAGGCCATAGCAAGAGATTGAATGAATTCTTTGCTTCAGTCTTTACGGAAGAAGATGTAAGAGATCTACATATACCAGAAATGGTTTTCAGGGGTGACAATGAGGAGGAACTGAAAAAATCTTGGTGAACTTGGAAGATGTATTGAGCCAAATTGACAAGCTATAGAGTGAGAAATCACCTGGACCGGATAATATGCACCCAAGAGTTTTGAAAGAACTCAAACATTTAATTGCTGATCTGCTGCTAGTGATCTGTAACCTGTCATTAAAATCATCCGTTGTACCTGAAGACTGAAGGGTGGCCAATGTGATGCTAATTTTTAAAAAGGGCTCTGGGGTGATCCAGAAAATTACAGATCGGTGTGTCTGACTTCAGTGCTGGGCAAAATAGTGGAAACTATTATAAAGAATAAAATTACAGAACACATAGGCAAACATTGTTTAATGGGACAGAGTCAGCATGGATTCAGCCAAGGGAAATCTTGCCTCACCAATTTGCTTTCATTTCTTTGAAGGCATGAATAAACATGTCGCTAAAGGTGATCCGGTTGATGTAGTATATCTAGATTTTCAGAAAGCTTTTGACAAAGTACCTCATGAAAGACTCCTGAGAAAATTAAGGAGTCATGGAATAGGAGGCAATGTCCTTCTTTGGATTAAGAATTGGTTATTGGACAGAAAACGGAGAGTTGGGTTAAATGGCCATTTTTCTCAATGGAGGAGGGTGAATAGTGGAGTACCCTAGGGATCTGTATTGGGACCGGTGCTATTTAACATATTTATAAATGATCTGGAAAATGGAACAACGAGTGAGGTGATTAAATTTGCAGATGACATGAAAATATTCAGAGCTGTCAAAACACATGCAGATTGTGAAAAATTGCAGGAAAACCTTAGGAAACTGGAAGACTAGGCATCCAAATGGCAGATGAAATTTAATGTAGACAAATACAAAGTAATGCACATTGAGAAGAATATTCCGATCCATAGTTATCTGATACTAGGGTGCACTTTAGGAATCAGCACTCAATAAAGTGATCTAGGTGTTATTGTAGACGATACGTTCAAATCTTTTCTCCAGTGTGTGGAGGCAGCCAAAAAAGACAAACATGATGCTAGGAATAATTAGGAAAGGGATGCAAAATAAGACCAAAAATATTATAATGCCTCTGTATCACTCCATGGTGCGACCTCACCTTGAGTATTGTATTCCATATAGTGGAATTAGAAAAGGTTCAAAGAATAGATAGAGGGGATGGAACTGCTCCCATATGAGGAAAGGCTAAAGAGATTAGGGCTATTCAGCTTGGAAAAGAGACAGCTGAGGGGGTATATGATTGAGGTCTACAAAATCCTGAGTGGTGTGGAACGGTGGGAGATGAATCAATTTTTCACTCGTTCAAAAAGTGCAAAGACCAGGGGGCACTCAATGAAATTGCATGGAAATACTTTTATAACAAATAGGAGGAAATATTTTTTTTCACTCAAAGAATAGTAAAACTCTGAAACTTGTTGCCAGAGGATGTGGTAATGGCAGTTAGAATATCTGGGTTTAAAAAAGGTTTGGACAAATTCCTGGAGGAAAGGTCCATAGTCTGTTATTGAGATGGATATGGAGGAAGTCACTTTGCCCTGGGATTGGTAGCATAGAATGGTGCTACTAATTGTGTTTCTGCCAGGTACTTGTGACCTGGATTGGCCACTGCTGGAAGCAGAATACTGTGCTAGATGGACCATTGATTTGATCTGACCTAGTATGGCTATTCATATGTTATGTTCTTTTGTTCTTATCACAAGGGGTGGCAGCAGGATTTGGATGCTGGCTTTCCTGATTGTTAGTTCACTTTACTAGTCCTTCCTTACCACTTACTTTCTATCTCCTCCTTTGCTGTGTGTTTGTTCATCTGTTCATTAAGGGAGTAATTATATGACATATTTTCTGACAACAAAGCATATTTTATAGTAACATAGTAAATGACAGCAGATAAAGATCTGAATAGTTCATCCAGTCTGCCCAACAGTCATACTCATGATCAATTCCAAAGGGGATGATATGGTGCTCACGTCAAGCCTATTCTATAAAGAAAAGCCGGTGCCAACTTTTCTTTATAGAATACTAATGAAAGTGGCCCAAAATATGCTTACATTTAAGGCACAAGTACTTACACCAATCTGGGTAAGTGCTTTGTAATGGCACACATTTAGGGATCCTTTTACAAAGGGCGCATCTTTTGGGCATGCTGGACCACTTTAACAGTGGCTGGGATAATGCCATTTTTAATGGGCATGTGCAAAAATTAAAAGTAGGGCATGCCTATTTACAGCCTGAGCCCTTACTGCCAGCCATTGACCTAGCGGTAAGGGCTCATGCACTACCCATCATGGTAACCAATCAGCGCACACCAACATGGCTGTGCTTCTCTTACTGCCTGGAATGCCAAATAGAAAAATATTTTCTACTGTGGGATTTGGTGCATGTGAAACTTGGAATTACCGCCAGGCGCATGCGCTACCCTGGTGGTAGTGCAGATTTGGCATGCACTACCCGTGCATTAACCCTCCTGTGGCTTTGTAAAAGGGCCCTTTAGTTATGTGGGCGAAATATGTTGGGCGAAATTGTTAAAGCTAAGTAACATTATCATTCAAGCAATTGCCTAACACCACATGTTGAACATATTATTCTCTAATGGGATAAATATAACCCCCATTTAGAGCCCTTACTTACATGCAAGTGGAGTTTTCAGACCGGTGATAAGAACGGAGTCAATTTGATGCTGGCATTGAGTGCTATTATCACACTGCTGCCAAGCTTTGACTACTGAGGTTGTTTTCTCCACTTTAAATAAGAAAAAAGTGTAGTTTATTTCCTGATATCATATAGACTGCGATAGTTAAGTATTTCTCAGCTCATTATTAGTACTGCCTAAATTCTGACCATTCACAAGTCCATGGTAACATAGAGGCCATCAAATCATGGTACATGCTTTTCTTCTAGTTGGTATGTGGTCATTTGCACGTGCACGTGGCTACTTACACATGTAAAGGACTAAAATTCCACCATTTACAAATATCTGCATATAATAAATGTAAACCACTTTGACTGTACCTCAGAAAGGTGGTATATCAAATCCAATTACACTTATCCTTTTGCCACCTATCACTAGTTGGTTTCTTTTAGAATTACATCCAAGGTGTCTATATTGTGTGAACATTCTCTTGGTTCTAAAAATCTTTATTTTACTTTAAAATAACAATGGGGCCCTTTTACAAAGGCGTGTAAGAGCGTACATGTGTCCAAAATGCACCAAATCATCATTACTGCCTGGTTACCGCGTGCCTCAGGCGGTAATTCTGAATTCGGCATGTGCCAAAAACACGCGGTAGAAAATATTTTCTATTTTCTACCTTATGGCGCTTACCCGGTGGTAAATGGCAGTGGACATGCGCTGCCTGCCTACCGCCCTGGTAGCGCATGAGACCTTACCGCTAAGTCAATGGGTGGCAGTAAGGTCTCAAGCCGAAAATGGATGCATTCTGGTTTTTATTTTGTTGCATGTCCATTTTCCGGCCCCTTAAAAAAAGCCCTTTTTCCAGGACATGGTAAAAACTGACCTGGCAAATGCCCAAAAGACACGCTCGCACTGCCACAGGCCACTTTTTGCCATGGCTTAGTAAAAGGGCCCCAATAGCTTTCTGGACCTTCAAAATGAGAGAACAATCATAAAATAAGCTTACGAGTCGAATTTCCAAGAGCTCAATATCATTATCAGTCCAGTTTTATCAAGATTTCTTTCTTATCAGAATTTCTGTAAACAACACCCTTATAAATTCTTCATAATGAAAACTCAGTTCTTATTTTTACAAAAAATATTATTAGTAAAGTAGTGTTTATAAAAGAGGCACTTTTGAAAAAATTCCTATAGGTAACCTGTTAGAGATGTGCATATGGTGGGCCTTTTACAAAGACACGCTAGCATTTTTAGTGCAAACTAAAAGTAAATGTGCACTTAATGCTAGAGTTGCTCATATATTCCTATGGGTGTCTCTAGCATTTAGGGGGGGTCCTTTTACCAGCCTGCACTAAAAACGCTACCACACCTTTGTAAAAGACCCCCTTGGTGTCTAGGTTCAATTCAGAAAATTTTATGTACTAAATCAACGTTATGAACATAATACCTCATAATTTAAGCAAGTAAAGTTGAATTATACACATAAAAAAATTTTCTGCATTAATCACATTTTCCATGCATCAATTTCTGAAGCAAAGTTCAAAAAGCAGAATAAAAATCATAAAATGATCTGAGAATGAACTAAAATGTTTTTCCTTGCACACCCCTGCAACTTGTTTTAAAATTACTCCTGTGTCTGCACTCATAACCTTATTCCATTATGCTTTTTTTCTCTCATGTTCATTCTTAAGACATCTCTTTTGCATTTTTCTTCTCATGCTGCACCTCTTCTTCACTGCACAGAATATTATTCTCTGAATTTCAATGAGACTCTTTTCCCACTTGCTGCTAGAGGAAAATCTGTATAACCTAGAAAAAAATAGACTAAAAAAACTCATCAAGCCCATTTTTCCTTTTTGTTCCAGTATACAGACCAGACTTGATCTCTGACATTACTCGAGCTCCCTGCAGCTGTGGATCCTCTGTGATTATACCATGCTTCATTGAATTATGGCTCTGCTTTTGTCTCCACTCCCTCTACTGAGAGGCTCCTCTGTGCAGCCAGCATTTTACTGTGAAGAAATATTTTCTTATTCCTGGACTTACTCCATTTTACCTGTACTCAGGGCTTTTTTTGAGGGGGTACTTGGGGGTACTGAGTACCGGCACCTTTTCCATTGTCTGCTAAAATTGACCAAAGGACCCCAAGTTTTAATGAAAGAGCTCAGGCTCTACACACCAATTCTGCCTTGTCAT
The DNA here is from genome assembly GCF_901765095.1 of Microcaecilia unicolor. Lineage (NCBI taxonomy): Eukaryota > Metazoa > Chordata > Amphibia > Gymnophiona > Siphonopidae > Microcaecilia > Microcaecilia unicolor. The sequence goes on from NC_044032.1 coordinate 305,915,369, forward strand.
AGATTCTGTGACTGGTTGCAAAGGGCCTGGCTATTGTGGGGTGGGTCCCTTAGTAATTACCCCACCCCTGAAGGATGGTCTAGCATTTGAGTACCGGCACCTTTTTTGCTAGTAAAAATGCACTGCCTTTACTATAACTCCCAATCTATGAACGGGCTGGCCTTTTGTACCATATTTGTAATCTTTCAGATATTTGAATGTCTCACTCATTTTGCTTCCTCACCAATGATTTGTATAAGGCAATTATTCCCTTCTTTCTCTCCTGATTATACTTTATGCACGCTGGTACTTCAGTGTTTGACATGCTTGATGAAATTGGAAATGTTTAAGACTCTTCTTGTTTGCTGCACAGCAGTATCTTTTCCCTGATCATGTACTGCACCCTTGCTTTTCTGTGGCTGAACTGTATGATTTTCCTCTGTCACATTGTATTGTATTTTCTAAGCTGCATTAGATTTTAATGTGGTAGTTAGTACAGCCAACACTTTAAGAGTTAACAAGGCATATTATCTGGTAATATAGATTAATTCCCCTGTTGACCTCAAGTGGGCTACAGATGTAGCCATGGCTCTGACATTGGATAGAGTGCATTTACCAATGGCTGTCCCCATCCTGTTAGGGTCAAAAGATAACAACTGGGTTGATTTCTATGGGATTTAGTCTGCTCCAGATAGACAACCATGGCTCTCTTGCAGTCCAAAGTGTGCAGTGCGCTTGCGCTGAGATGGGCATGGGCATGGGGCTTTGGGAAAAATGTTGGCAAAACAATTGAGTGGATACAATGGAACTCCTCCATGACTTTAGGAAGTAACTTTGGATGTATGCGAAGAATTAATCCATTATGATGAAAATTTGTGTAAGGTGGATTAGCTACCAGGGCCTGTGGCTCACTGACCCTGAAAGCTGAAATGATCACCACCAAGAATAAAACCTTCCAGGTCAAAACCTAAGGGTGGCAGGTATCTAGATGCTCAAATGGAGCTTTCATCAGCTGGATAAGAATAAGATTGAAATCCAAGGACATTGTGGGAGGTTTGAATGGGGGCTTAAGTAACAGTAAACCTCTTATGAAACAAATAACTAGATGCTGTACAGAGATGAGCATACCTTTCACAGGCTGATGGTAAACACCAATTGCATTGAGGTGACCTCTAACAGAGTTGGTCCTGAGGCCAAACTCTGACAAGTGTAATGTAATGTAATATATTTCTTGTATCCTGCCAACTCCCACTATTAATAGTTCAAAGCGGGTAACAAAATGTCAGAAAAAAATGTAAAATAAATCTATTGAGATAGAAAACGTTTAAACAAATAAGTTTTAAGATTCAACGAAATTGCAAATAATTGAAAGAGCTACAAAGTGTAACAGAAAGAGTAAGCCAAAACTGAGCATCCAGATAGCAAAAAGACATCTCTAAGATTTTCTTATATTTAACTGCTAAAAGAGATAGCATTAGAAAATGCAAAGGTTCTCTAGAATTAGAAGATCCACGAACATTGGGATATAAGATCAATTTAAAAGGTAGTCTGGAGTCAAACCATCAAACATTTTAAAAACAAAACAAGCTACTTTGAAAGGGGCTCTACAATGAATGGGAAGCCAGTGCAAAGATGTCAGAGCAGCAGTTGAACTATCATGTCTCTTAAGTCCCAAAACAAGTTTAGCTGCTGTGTTCTGCAATAATTGCAATCTACACTTTTATTTAACAGAAATAGAAGCATAAAGAATGCTAAGCCCATTCTCCACCCCCAGCATGCCCTCTCCAAAAAAATATAAAAATAATTACCCTGTACAGCAGGGGCGTATCTGCGTGGGGCCACAGGGGCCTGGGCCCCCGCAGATTTTGCCCTGCCCCCCTCCCGCCGCCAGCCCTCCCCCGCTGCCGTTTCTTACTTTTGCGCCGAGGAATGCTTCCTCCTGCGCCTTTAAAAATATTTCTTCAGCTGGCGGGGGACCCCAACCCCCGCCAGCCAACCCGAGGTGACGTCTTTCAAGTTCTTTGTCCGCCGTGGCCGACGTGCTGGAGTTGAGCGGCTGAATCCAGTTCGGAGTCTGGAAATGTAGCAGGTTGGTGAGGCAAGATTTCCCTTGACTAAATCCATGTTGCTGTTATATCATTAATCCGTGCTCATGTATATGTTCAGTAATTTTATTTTTTATAATAGTCTTTACTATTTTGCACAGCACCCATCCAAAAATTATTTAGCACACTTCCTTAATTGGCTCTTCTTAGAAGCCTGGTTTTATAAAATCTGGCACTTACATGTGCAAGTCACAAAACTGGCACTTAAATATTTAGATAGTCATATTTATACACTGAAAACTCCAAGTGATGCTGCTCTTTTTTTGTACATTTTTCTTTGTAAAAAATGTCTATTCCCACAGTGCATACTGCAAATTACATATATATTTCCTACGTTTTTAAACATATTTTACAAAAGGCTCTGCTTATAGTAAACCTCGTGTGAAATTCTCAAGAAATTGTGTATGACCAGACTTAGGGGGTCTTTTACTAAAGTTTAGCTTGAGTTATCTGCAGCAGGGCCCATAGGAATGAAATGGGCCCTGCTGTAGATAACTCGAGCTAAACTTTAGTAAAAGACCTCCTTAGATGCCTCTTTTCCCACCTAGACAACCTACACAAAACAAGTCTTTATATATACTAATAACCTACATAACTAATTAAAAAATTGTATAACGAAAGAAAACATAAGACAATTAGATTAACAGTGATCCAAATAAAATTGTAAACATCTATTATTTTCTCAATAAAATGAATATGTTACTTGAAGTCTGATGAATTGGAACAAAAGCATTGAAACATGATTAAACCACTTCATCATCAGCATGCTTTCAGTCACATTATTTAGAGTTAGTAAGAGGTAAAAACAAAATAAAAAGTCATATGAAATAACAATGCTGCACTAGAGGGAAAGGCAGCATATTATTACTCCCAGAGGCTCTTTACTGAATACAAAAAACATGCAAAGATGATCTGAAAATAAGACCTAATTTTAATTATTTACTTTTTCAACCATGAAAGAAGCTGATGTCCCTGTGGGTTTGTTTTCTGTTTGCACATTCTAAACACTAATTATATCAGAAGTCAGCCTTTGATGAACTGTCAAGTCAATGGGTTGCTTAGATAGGTTCACGTGTCTTTCATTTTGAGCTTCTGTAATTGCACTTGTTTTGTAAAAGAGACAGCAGGATAGTTATTGTCTGACATAACTTGCGTGAGGGCGGGACACAGGGAGGGAAGGCTCGAAGGGAGGTGATCTGCAGACTGCCGCTGCTGCGCTTCTTTCACACGGAGCGAGGTTGAGGTGAGGTGCTATGATTTGAATTCAGGGGGGCCCGGTGGTGAACAGAGGGGGCGACAGCGGTGGGGGTGGGGCCCCGGGGGCGGCCTTGCCCTGGGCCTGGCCCAGTCTCTCTGCGGCCCTGCGTCTACTTTTAATTATCCGTGAGGTCTGGAGCTGTCGTGTGAGGGCAACTTCTAGGAGAAGCACTCTGCTTGCATTTTCAATGGAAAACTTGTCTGAGAGCAGTGAACAACCTAGAAGGGAGATGAAACAAGCATTCAGGTGGTGGGGGGGGGGGAGGGTTTTAATCAAGGAGTAGATTTTTTTTCAATAGCAAATTGCTCTCGTGCTGGTTCCAACTTCTTCCTGCACCTTCTTCCATGCTGCTTACTTGTCTTCCCTCAGGCTGCTCCCAATGATTTTGCTTGGGAATCTCCTCCTTGCTGAACGCCCCCCCCCCCCCAGCTGATATCATAGCAGCATTCCCCCAGACGATTGGCTGTCTGCTTGTTTCTCTGCTCTCCTCTCAGCTGATGTCATAGGGGCAGACAATTGAAAGCCCCTATGATGTCAGCTAAGTGGGCTTTCATCAAGGAGGAGATTCTCAAGCCAGAATCATCAGGGGGCAGCCTGAGGGAAGGAAAGTAAGCTGAAGGTACAGGAGGAAGGTGGAGCCAGAATCAGAGCACTGCAGGGGAAAATAGACAGGGGGACAGTGGAGTCAGCAAGTACTGCAGGAGAAAGGAAAGATTACAGCAGCGAGATTCCTGGGCATGCACAGAACAAGAACATTTCATGTTCTTACCTAGAAAATGTTCTGCGCATGTGCTAGGCGCGTTCCCTACTGAGCTGCTTGATAAATTTACGTGAATCTCATTTGCATATGATTTCCTTTGAGTATCGCTTGCTATTTCAAAATCGATAACTTCTATTGTGGATCTAAACGGATAAGGTTTTTAATAGTGACTTTTGAGCACTGGTCCCTGAGCCCTTCCACCATGCTTACTCTTCATCTACCACTCATTTACCACTCTATGAATCAGTAACTGATCCCTTTCCCTCAAATCACTGAGCCCCTGTCACAGCCTTTCATAACCCTCCATCCATTCAGTTTCTCACTCAGGTCCAGATGCACTAAACCTAATGAGTCAACGTGGTTTTTATACCACTTCTAGCCGGTTTAGCGAGCAAGGAGTAAAATGAGACATGCACAAAAGAGTTCTCTGAGCTCTTTTCCTATCACGGTAGCAGCTAACAAAAATGGATTGCAAAGCTATTATAATGAGCTAATTACTATACAAATGTGTATGCAAAACGATGCACAGGCGTTTTCTGACCCGATGCACAGAAGCAACCCTTACCTTTACCATAGAAAATTAACGGGAAGTATGGCGTTGTTGGCCCTGACAGTTCATGCTAGTACTTCACAGCCACAGCTTCCTCTTGGGCATCTAGGCCTCAGTTTCCTTGGCACTCATAGCTCCCTCCTGCCACTTACTCAGCTCTCTGTCATGATATCCTGCATAGTTCTTTGAAAACTACACCCTAAAAGAGCCATAGTAGCACAAAACAGAACGAGACAACACCATGTGTGAATTTATATTATGTTAAACTGGCAGGCACTTCAGTAAAAAAACAAATAAAATAAAAGAGAAACAAACATAGCAAATTCTATCATATCAACCACCTGCACTGCTGGAATGTCTACTTGGACCTAATTTTAGACAGAAAAGGCTCATGAAAAGATTCAACCAAATTCTGGTCCTGTTGGGATTTCTGCTGTGATGATGAACTGCCCTACAGTACCTCTGCTTTACTATGTCTCATCCTTCATTTTTATTGAACATATTTCCTGAGCAGGGAATGGACTATTCTCAGCAGGACAGGCTCCAACTATTCTGCTTCATATGGGAGACAGTTCTGAGATGACTACTGCATGAATAGCACAGGTCTTCATTTAGCTTTCTTCACAGCATTAAAAGTTGTAAGGGGAAAAAAGCTAAATCACACTGCCCTGTTTTCTTTAGATCAGAACATTCCGAACAGGTGAACATATTTGTTTCTCTGTTATTTTCTTTCTGAGAAGTTCCGAGAGCAGACGACATTTCTCTGGCAAGTGAACGCTATTTTGCTTTGTGCTTTGGGAACTTAAAGATTGGGGTTTAAAAGAGGAATTATAGGTTAGTGTTAGGCAAAATAAAAATATAAAAAGCAAACTTTATCAACTAATCTCCGTGGAGGGGCATAATCGAACGCAAACGCCTATCTCCATGGGCGTTTATCTCCGAGAACGGGTCCGTGAAGGGGCGGGCCGAACCGTATTTTCGAAAAAATGGACGTTTTTGAGCTGGGCGTTTGTTTTTTCTAGCGATAATGGAAACTAAAAACGCCCAGCTCAAAAACGTCCTAATCCGAGCCATTTGGTCGTGGGAGGGGCCAGGATTCGTAGTACACTGGCCCCCCTGATATGCCAGGACACCAACTGGGCACTCTAGGTCAGTGCGGTGGACTTCAGAAAAAGCTCCCACATGCATAGCTCCCTTACCATGGCTGCTGAGCTCCCAACCCCCTTCCCCAAAACCCACTACCCACAAATGTACAACACTACCATAGCTCTTAGGGGTGAAGGGGGCACCTAGATGTGGGTACAGTGGGTTTTGGAGGCCTCCCATTTACCAGCACAAGTGTTACAGGTGGGGGGGAGGGATGGGCCTGGGGCCACCTGGCTGAAGTGCACTGCGGTACCCACTAAAAGTGCTCCAGGGACCTGCATACACGCAGGCCTCTAGGACTTGTTGCTGCTGGATAACATTCGCACACCAGTTGACACCTGAAGACTAATCTCTCCGAAAACGTCCTTTATTGGAATAACCGCCTTTACTCACAGTTAACTGCAAATCAGAGGTTGTGCCCCACTGGCAACGAGTCTCCCTGGTACTGAGATTAGCAGTAGGTCAGAGCTGCCAGAATGCTGTACAATGCCCTCTTTCAGCCACATTCAAGGTAAGAACTAAGTTCTCTAATGTGGCTAACACAGGAAAGGGAACTAAAACTGGCTTACAAAAATGGCCACTACCGCATGGACTACAACAGGAAACACAACAGGACACACTCTGACCCAGTAAGCAGGGGGTAAAACACCATGGGAGTAGAGCCTACAAACTACCAACATTGTGAGACTGTAACACAAGCTAATGAAATCACGGAGCCCAATACCCTACACCCACCACAATGCAATGCTGATTTGACCCTGTACTGCACCTGAGAGCCACATCTGACCCGGGAAAGGCTGTGACAGGATCGAACACATTCTGCTGTCATGGAGGTAGGTACGGCATTTGAGGCTGGCATACAGGTAGAAAAAAGTTTTTAAAGTGGAGTTTTTTTGGTGGGAGGGGTTTAGTGACCACTGGGGGAGTCTGGGGAGGTCATCCCCGATTCCTTCCAGTGGTCATCTGGGCAGTTGGGGCACTTTTTTGGGACTTGTTCGTGAGAAAAAAGGGTCCAAAAAAAGTGACCTAAATCGCGGTCAAAATGCCATTTTTTTTCGATTATCAGCTAAAGACGCCCATCTCTCCTCAGCTGATAACCACGCCCAGTCCCGCCTCCACCACGCCCCATCAACTTTTTGTCGTTTCCGCGATGGAGTGCAGTTGGAAACGCCCAAAATCGGCTTTCGATTATACCGATTTGGGCGCCTTTGCGAGAAAAATGCCCATCTCCTGACTTGGGTAGAAATATAGGTGTTTTTCTTTTTCAGTTATAAGCTGGATAGTCTTTTCCATTTAGTTTTAAAAACTTTGTACCACAGCATTAACAGATAGAATCTAGCAGGCATTTCAGGATCTAGTTTAATATTAAGGGGGAATAAAAAGAGAGATAGAGAGAGGGAAAAGCAAGCATCATTAACTAGTTGCCTTGGAGGGGCATAATCGAACGGGGACGACCATCTCTAAGGGTGTCCATATCTAAGGACATTCCGGCGAAGGGGCAGGGAAACCCGTAATATCGAAACAAGATGGACGTCTATCTTTCCTTTCGATAATACGGTCGTGGACACCCAAATCTCAACATTTAGGTTCACCTTGGAGATGGTCGACCTTAATGTTGAGATGGTCGACCTTAGAGATGGTCGTCCCCGGTTTTCGGCCGTAATGGAAACCAAGGATGCCCATCTCAGAAATGACCAAATCCAAGCCATTTGGTTGTGGAAGGAGCCAGCATTTGTAGTGCACTGGTCCACCTCACATGCCAGGACACCAACCGGGCACCCTAGGGGGGACTGCAGTGGACTTCAGAAATTGCTCCCAGGTGCATAGCTCCCTTACCTTCGGTGCTGAGCCCCCAACCCTCCCCCCCAAATCCACTCCCCACAACTGTACATCACTACAATAGCCCTTAGGGATGAAGGGGGGCACCTACATGTGGGTACAGTGGGTTTCGGGTGGGTTTTGGAGGGCTCACATTTATCACCACAAGTGTAACAGGTGGGGGGGGGGGTGGGCCTGGGTCCGCCTGCCTGAAGTGCACTGCACCCAATAAAAACTGTTCCAGGGACCTGCATAGTGCTGTGATGAAGCTGGATATGACATTTGAGGCTGGCATAGAAGCTGGAAAAATTTTTTTAATTTTTTTTTAGGGTGGGAGGGGGTTGGTGACCACTGGGGAAGTAAGGGGAGGTCATCCCCGATTCCCTCCGTGGTCATCTGGTCAGTTCGGGCACCTTTTCGAGGCTTGGTCTTGAAAAAAAGGGACCAATGCTCGTTAGGGACACCCTTCTTTTTCCATTATTGGCTGAGGATGCCCATCTCTTTAACCACGCCCCCGTCCCGCCTTCGGTACACTGCCAGCACCCCCCCCCCCCCCAGTGAACTTTGGTCATCCCTGCGACGGAAAGCAGTTGGGGTCGGCCAAAATCGGCTTTCGATTATGCCAATTCTGGCGCCCCTGAGAGAAGGGCGCCCATCTCCCGATTTGTGTCGAAAGATGGATGCCCTTCTCTTTCGAAGAAGAGCTGGTTAGTGTTTCAGCCTAATTGCTAATGTTCAGCCTAAGATAACCGGTTATCTTTGCTGAATATTGCCAGTTAGCACCGAAAAGATAATCAGCTATAGAAAGACTGAAACTGAAAAAAAAAAACCTGTTTCTAAAGTTTTTATAGCATTTAATCAGGGAAATATTGTAAACTTCTACTTAAGAAGCCTTATTTTATCATACTTTGTATACAGTGAAATCAGAAAAAAGTGCTGAAAGCTTGCATGTATTGATAGTCACATTTGAAGTTTCAGAAGCCTCTTACAATTATAACATGCCAAAGCAAATAATTACAGCAAGTGCCATATCAAGTAAAATGCTTTCTGATTTGCATTATTCAAGCTCTTTCCGCTTCTTGGAAGTGATGACAGTTTCCATACTTCCATGAGTTCATTGCTTTGCCAGCAGCCACACTATTTTTACTTCATTTGTCCTCTCCTCATGAAATGATAATAATTGGCTGGATTTTTCAAAGCATCAGCACATCTGGTTCTTGACTCCATAGTTTCCTCTTTTAGGAACCTAGTTACTCAGCTGCATTAGAGGTTTAAATACAAGAATTAACACACACTAACAGCGTAGTGCTTAACTGTTAGTGCAAATTAATTGCCCTGTTATTAAATAGAAATCGCCATGTTGGGCTCTTCGATGGGTGGGACCTGGACCTTGCCGTTAAGACAGAGGACACTATCATGCAATAACTGCTGACTTCAACTAAGAGGTGTAGCTAACTGCATTCCATACTATCTGCTGGGCAGTTAACCTTAGAAAACCCATATTTTTTTTTTACACAGAGTCCCAATGGTGTCATTTTGACCCCATGAATATCTGTTTGCTTTTTTAACATATAATATCACTCCCCCTCCATTTATTTTCCTATCCTGCCTTCTTGAACAGATTATAGCCTGTTATAACTATATCCCAGTCATGGTTCTCCATGAACCACGTCTCCATGACCACCACTAAATCAAAATCAGCCTCTTCCATCACATGCAGATCCTTATTTCCCATACTACAGGCACTGGTATACAAACCTCTCTAGATGTTGCTCCTTTTCTCCCATTTGTGTATAGATATTAAAATATATTTTTCCAAAACACATTAAAAGTTCTCCCTCTATAAGTATCTCCATATCTTAGTCTATTCATATGGTAACCTGAAATTAAATTCCAGTGCCTTCAAGCTGATCCTTTACAACATTTAGCAACCCTTCTGCAAAAAGCAGCCAAACTACAGTATAAAGCAGGGTTTCTCAACCCAGTTCTTGGGACTCATCTAGCCATCAGGTTTTCATGATATCCATAATGAATATGCATGAGAGAAGTTTGCATATAATGGAGGCTGTGCATGCAAATTTATCTCATGCATATTCATTGTAGATATCATGAAAACCAGACTGGCCTGGTGTGTCCCGAAGACTGGGTTGAGAACCCCTGGTATAAAGTTTCAAATTTCAAGTTTATTTAGATTTACTAATCTGCCAGCTGGGAGTACCATCTAGGCGGCTTACAATTTATTCAAGATAAGAAAACAAGAAAGTGTGCATACAGACAGAAAACTGAAAGTGGGGAAAGTGGGGAGGAACTCCATATTTTCAAGTAAAAGAGGGGGAAGGAGAAGACAATAGGAATGCTCTTGGTAGTTCAGCTGGGCGCTCTGCAAATAAAAGATTTAAAAACATCTTGAAAGAGAAATGTCTTGAGTTCAGATTTAAAGGTTAAGAGTGCGATCTGATATTGCAAAGAGGTGGGTAGAAGATTCCAGAGATGTGGGCCTTGAAGTGAAAATAGTGAGATTCGAGTGTACTCATGATGAATTTGTTTATAGGTCGGAACAATAAGTAGGTTTTGATTCTGAGAACGAAGAGAACGCAATGAAGAGTACAGGAGTAGAAAGTGGTAAAGGTAACAAAATTCTTTTGTAGCTATGAAAACTATAAGAAGCAGCAGCTTATAAGTGATTTAATGAGATATAGGGGGCCTTTGAGAGTCCTTCAAAAGTGGTGTTATCTGATCAAATTTCTTGGCTTTCTGAATGATCCGAATGATAGTATTTTGTACTAGTTGTAAGTGATGTGATGTAGATCTTTGAGCCTAAGACCTTTGTAGAGTTAATTACAGTAATTGAATTGTGATATTACAAGTGAGTATACCAGAATATTCAATACTGAAGGTTGTAGGAATGATTGAACCGAATGAAATGAGACAATCTGAATAAAGAGCATTTTACTACTTTTCCTATTTGTGGATGAAATGAAAGGTCAGTGTCTATCAATATCCCAAGAATACGAGTAACTGAATGTTGAGGAATCGGAGTTTTAGAAAGGGTAATAGGTGTTTGAGGAGTACTGGAAAAATGGTTGGTGAAATATAGAACTTTAGATTTATCAGTATCAAGAATAAGGTGGTTTTCCTGTATCCAATTTGTTATGTTGCAGAGATTGTCGTTGACATTTGAAATAATGGTAGGGGTTGGGTGATCCACTGCTGTGAGAAGTTGGATATCATCTATGTAAACATATAAAGTAAACCCTAAAGGCTGAGCTAATGTAAGCAGAGGAGAGATAAAAATATAGAATGAGTGATAATATAGTACCCTGAGGAACTCTAGAAGGATGTGAAAAAGAGGCAGAGACAGAGTTGTTGTAGTTAATATAATACTGGCGGTTGGTGAGATAAGATCAAAACCAATTTAATACAATTCCTGAGAGACTGTACTATGAAGACCTTGCAATAAGAGTGAATGATAAATCAAGTCAAAGGTGGCACTCAGGTCTAAAGAGAGAATAAAATAAGAGAGTGATTTATCAAGCTGTGTATGGATATATGCAGTGATACCCAAAATAATGGTTTCTGTGTTATGGTGCTGGTACAAACCGGACTGATGTGGTTGAAGTACATTAGTTTTGTTAATGAAGTTTGCAAGTTGATTATGGACTATGGCTTCCACCACTTTTACTAGAAATGGGAGATCTGCTATTTGAGAAAGTTATTAGGATCAATTAGAGATTGAGACTGATTCTTAATTTTAGGGTATAGTGTTGCAGATTTCCAGGCATCAGGGACATGTCCTGATAGAAGGCTAAGATGAACCATAATGTGACTAAATGGAAGAAATGTATCCAAAATTTTTTAAATCAATGTTGATGGAAGAGGGTTGGCTAGATATGTGGTGATATTAAGGGACATTATAGTAAGCTTAAGATCTGGAGCAGATGGGATGTGAAAGGTAGTCATGGAGCTACAGAAGGTTGAGAGTATTAATTCTGATGGATTCGGACTAGTAGGCGAAAAAACTGGTAGCATGAGAAAAATGCTCCAAAGTCTAATAATTTTATGATGGAAATGATCAGCTAATAGCTGTGCTTGTAGAGGCTGTGGGTCAGCACCTGAAGGAGTGTGATAAGTAGTTAGTCTTCAGAATTTTATATATGACAGCTGAGATAGGGGCTTTTGAGATTTTATTTGAATAGTTAGTTCTCTTTCAAAGAGGCATATTTTCAAAGCACTTTGGGAGGCTAAGTTCCATAGGTTTCTATGGAACTTTGGGAGGCTAAGTGCTTTGAAAATGAGCTTGAAAATTTGTGTGAAGAATTTTATTCTTATAGGAAGAAGCAGCAGCCTTATAATTAGACATTGTGAAGGCAGAAGGATACTTATACCAGCAGCACTCAGTTTCATGCTGCTGGCATTTATAAAGATGTAATTCTTGGTTATACCAGGGAGAGGAATGGGTATGATCTATGGATACAGAGTGAGAAGTGCATGGAGCTAGATAGCCATAAGCAACTTTCAAGGAGTTGGTCCATTGTCTATTTGAGCTTCCAAAGATAGTGATGAGAATGAATCAAGATTGAGTGCTGAACTTTGAAGCAAGTGAGTAGCTGTTAAGTTTTTAGGATCATGGGTGATATAAGACTAGGGAAAGGGAAATGTGACTTCATATACTGCCTTTCTGTGGTTTTTGCAACTACATTCAAAGCAATTTACTTACTATATACAGGTATTTATTTGTGTTTTTTTAAATCATTTATTTATAATTTTTCATTTTACAAGGGTCACTTGCAAACAGTAATACAGAGATGATTGCACATTAATACAATATAAGAAGAAAACAATCCCAACTAGATATATGGATTATATACAATCTTTCTCTTTCTTAGACCACAAAGTGAAGAAAAATAGGGAGAGTGAAATAAGACAGGGAGAGTGAAATAAGACAAGGAGATCAATTAAACAGTAAATAGAAAAAAGAAAACATGGTATTAACCTGATTATCCCCAGATATTACTCATCTAATACATTATTCCACATTGATCATCTGGTTGGCTTCCTCAAGACCAAATACGGCGTATAGTCAATTCATTTCATTGAGAACATACTTATTGTCCAGGTTTTAGTTAGAAATAATACATCTGATTACATTCTCTCTCTTTTAAAAACTGTCAGCTAGCACATTTGCTTATTTCCAATCTGACGAAGAAGGGCAACCTTCGAAAGCTAATCAAGAAATGTATTAAGTTATGTCCAATAAAAAAGGTATCATGTTATTTTCTTTTCCATGTTTTATTTTGTTTGATTTCTATTGATAACCTTAAGAGTGGACTAACATGGCTACCACACTCCTCTACTTAAGATGGAACATACCGCATACAGCTGCATGAAAAAGCAAATGAACAAACTTTTGGAAAAAGAAACAAAAGTGAACAGTCATCTTTACTTTCTGACAATCTGCAAGAAGAATGACATCATTCCCAAAGGACTGAGGATCAAAAATCCTTTGGCTACTACTTACAATTCTGACTATGCAGAGAAACTCTGCAAACGCACTAGTTAGAAACTAAGAAATGAACTTATACATCAACTCTACAAGAAAAAAAGAATAATACAAAACCAAAAGGATGTAATCATGAGGAACATGGAGGAATTACATCCACACCTTGTGAACCAACTTAAAGAGGACCTGCTTAACATCCAAGGAGAAAATCAATACGTTGCTATCCGCAAAAAAGAAATAAAGCTATATTCTCTCCTGCAAAAACACAGAGAGAGAAACTGCTTATCCTTGAATAGCTACAGCTCTGCAGAACCAACATCCACAGACACCTTGGAGACACTTGGATACACATCTGAGGCATGTGAAAATCAGAGCCCAAACAAACCAGGGAATACTGATCACAGCTTTACAGATGCAAACCAAATAGGGATAATAAACCTCTCGAACCATCAATTATCACAGCATGAGGTCTCTGTGCTCTCCAAAGGGCTCTCATTTTGCCTATCCAGCAAACTAGATGAAATCCAACTATATTCAGACCTAGAAGAATTCTTTAGAAAAATGCGCCTTAAAACACATTTCTATAATAAAGGGACACCAAACAGACCGGAATACAGTCTTAAACAAAAGAACACTTATTTCACCCCACAGGAGGGACAAAACTACAAGCTGGATAATTACATAGAAAGTTTCAGACATAGGGTGAAATCCCAACTTTACAACAAACAAAAGAGAATCCTGTACAATCTTACCCCACCAGAAAGAGCGGCCATAAGAACCCTACAAACTAACGAATGCATTATCATCAAACCCGCAGACAAAGGAGGCGCAGTGGTAATTATGGACATACAAAATACATTGAAGAGGGGCACAGACAGCTCTCAGACAATAAATACTACAGGAAACTAACTGAGGACCCCACACAGATTATACAAAACAGCTGAAAGACCTTATCAAAACATTGGCTATACAAGCGCAACCTCACCTGAAGAAACTCATACCAAACCAGCCTTCTTTGGGCACATTCTACATGCTGCCCAAGATCCACAAACCGGGAAACCCTGGCAGACCAATCATATCAGGTATTGGCACACTCACGGAAGAAATATCTGGATTCATAGAGGGAATTCTGAAACCTCTCATACACAAAACTAACAGCTTCATACAAGACACCATAGACTTTCTGAATAAATTGAAAAATATCAAGCAACTACCACCTTTCACCCTTCTGGTCACGATGGATGTAGAATCACTATACAGCAACATTCCACATGCGGATGGCATAGCTGCATGTGGAAGACTCCTAAAAAAATCCACACTGGACCATCAATACTCACCAGAAACTATTACAAAATTAATCAAATTCATTTTAACTCACAACTACTTCCGCGTTAACAATGATATCTATCTACAAATAATGGGCACTGCGATGGGCACCAGGACAGCACCCCAATATGCCAACCTTTTTAGGGCTAAGCTGGAAGAAACATTTCTGAATACACACCAGACCAAACCTCTAAAATACTACCGGTACATCGATGACATTTTTATGATTTGGACGGAGGGTGAAGAAACTCTGAAACAATTTTATTCTTCCTTCAATACATACCATCCTACTCCCCAGAAAAAGTCAATTTTTTGGACACCACGGTCTCAATCAGTGATGGCTGTATACAAACATCTATATACAAGAAACCCACAGACAGATGCAGCTACCTCCACAACTCCAGCTTCCATTCTTCACATACAAAAAGATCCATCATTTACAGCCAAGCCACAAGATACCACCGTATCTTCTCTGACCCAGGGTACAGAGACAGACATCTTAAAAGCCTGACTGGATCCTTCAAACAGAAAGGCTACAACCCCAAAATAATCTCCAAGAATATTGCCTCCTCCCTCAAAACACCCAGGGAGAATCTGCTTCAGTACAAGGAGAAAAAAGCCACAGACAGAATCCCCCTTGTAGTGACATACAATCCAGAGCTGGAAAAACTGAGGAAAATCATAAGAGATCTACAACCTATATACTCCAGGAGGATGAATTACTGAGATATTCCCATCCCCACCACTACTGGCCTTCCGACAGCCACCCAACTTAAAACACAAGCTAATCAGAAGTAAACTTCCATCACAGACTGAAAAGGAACAGAAGGGCACACTTCCCTGTAATTTATCCAGTTGCAAACTATGCCGAAACATTTCACAGGACCCCACAGTCATCCACAAAGGAAAGATATTCAACATAAAGGAATCTTTCACTTGCTCATCTTCCAATGTGGTATATATCATTCAGTGTAAAAAATGTAATGAAGGATGCTATATTGGAGAAACAGGCCAGATGCTTAAGACAAGATTCAATTTACATAGACATCACATGAACAATACTGGTGCCAGTAGGGCTCCCACTCCTGTTGGTCAGCATTTTACAGGACCAGGACACTGTACCAGTGACTTCACAGTGAGAATCCTGAAAGGTAACTTTAAAACCATACAAGAACGTAAGACCTTTGAAGTCAGAATGATTGAATATTTTAACACCCAACAGAAAGGACTTAACAAGGATCTGGGGTTCCTAGCCCATTATAAAACATAAAGCTGTATTTCTCTGTTGATCACCCTCCCCTCACCTATCCACACCTATCCTGTTAGAATATCAATGATATGCTTTGATGTCCCCATGCATACCTCCTACCCACCCCCATCCTCCCACCCTGTCAGACTGTCATAGTAATGCTTGAATGTTTTCACTTATATACACTGTCAGCTAGCACATTTGCTTATTTCCGATCTGACGAAGAAGGGCAACCTTCGAAAGCTAATCAAGAAATGTATTAAGTTATGTCCAATAAAAAAGGTATCATCTTATTTTCTTTTCCATGTTTTATTTTGTTTGATTTCTATTGATAATTTTAAAAACCAGAAATTATTTAACGATACATATACTCAAATCTCTAATTCAAATCCCACTGATTAAAGCAATCCCAGTTTTCATAGGCTTCACTCCTTTCGAAGTAAT
The DNA here is from genome assembly GCF_901765095.1 of Microcaecilia unicolor. NCBI lineage: Eukaryota > Metazoa > Chordata > Amphibia > Gymnophiona > Siphonopidae > Microcaecilia > Microcaecilia unicolor. The sequence goes on from NC_044032.1 coordinate 305,931,504, forward strand.
AATTAAGGAAATATTTCTGAGGAAAACTTTAGGAGTCATACCTGGAACTCTGGGAAAAACAATAATCTCGACATTAATCATCCACAAAAACATCCACCTTGTTATTCAAAGTTTCTGGTCCATTATCATTTTCAAGATCATAACCACTTCTTGCTTGTACAGAACTTCATCTATCATATCAATTTTTTCACTCTCAGAGGGCTCAGTCAAATTGTCCATGCAACTCTCCAATAAGATCATTTCTGAAACAAAGTTATTTACTACCGCCGTTAGGTCCCGAAGCGCCTTCCAGATGGTATTCAATGTAACCTCAATGGAAGCCAAAAACTCCAAGATGATTTCTCTTAAGATGTTTAGGAGTGGTTCCGCCAATTCGGGTTCTGCTGTAAACATCCTCTGTTTCAGCTTATGCCTCTAACTCACTCCTCCACTCCTTTGGACATGGTGGTTGAATAATTTGGGAGCGATGGAGTTGTTTTTCCAGGTCCAAGAGCGTCGACGCTCCTTCGCCGGTGCTAATCAAAGGACTCGCCAACCCTTTCATCTGTTGGCAGTTCGATGCGCAGCGGTCCCGCACTTGCTGCTCAGGGGACAAAATGCTGGCCATCAGTGGCTGACCGCTGGCTGTTCCCTTCCTCTCAGTTAAGGAAAATGCAATTGCAGAGAGGAAATTTACATAAAGAAGACAGAACCTCAGAGGTCAGCTGGGCCGTTGGGCATACAAACTCCAGGTCACCATCTCACCACTCTCCCAGTTTGGGAGACTCTTTGTCTGGTTTGTCCTCAGAGGCCTGTCTGATATGGGTAACCCTTCAGCATAGCCCTCTGAGTCATTGAAACACAGAAGCCCCTCCACCACTACAAGGTGGTGTCCCTTCGGAGGGGAGGTATTTATTTGTACATGGGGCAATGGAGGGTTAAGTGACTTGCCCAGAGTCACAAGTAGCTGTAGTGGGAATCAAACTCAGTTCCCCCGGATCAAAGTTCACTGCACTAACCACTAGGCTACTCCTCCACTCCAGAAGAGGATTTGGAAATTTGCAATGTATAGTTATAAGCAGGTGATCTGTCCATGGCAAGGAGTATTAAGAGGTTGAATGAAGTGTGTAAGAAGCTGCATGTGTTGTGAGAATTATCTTAGATATGCCCTTTCGTATGAGATGGAGATTGAATATGGTGCACAAGGTGCAGGTCAGAAATAAGCATATGAAGATCATTACTATAAGGTAAATTATATCATCAAAATGAATATTAAAGTTACCAACAATAAGGGGATGAGCTGTGGAAAGACATTGATCAGTGATAAGGGTTTGTATAACATTATAGGATGCTGCAGTAGGTGGTGGTGGATGATAAAGAAGTAGAAAGTCTATAAAAGGAATGGTATGGAGACGAAAGGAAAGATAATCAATAGAGAGTGATGTATTTCCCTGCATGTGAGAGACATGTAGTTTGTCTGCAGAAATCAAAGCTATATTGCCCCCCCCCCCCCCATTGAGAAGAGATATTGAGGTAATGATATCCTGGTGGAGTAGACTGGTTTATGTAGGTGGCAGCGGAGTCAGATAGCCATGTCTACGTGAGACAAAGAACTTCTCAATTGTGGGCTGTAATAAGGTCATGAATAAGATGAAATTTCCCATGAAGGGATCTGTCCTGTGGAGACAGGGCAAGATTTTGAATAAGAAATGGAACATGAAGGCAAAGAAGTGAGCATTTGAACAAGCTGTCTTACCTGAGGTTTGGGTAGACCATAGTTAGATAATGATGGTCAATGTCCCCAATGAACTGGGATATAAAAAGAGAAACACATCATATATAATAGAATCTTAGTAGAAGATTGTAGCCGAAATGACATCCAAGTTCAGGGGAAAGAGAAGCCATAGTAGGGTGTGCTTTCATGGTGTGCACAAAGGAGCACGACCTGCTCCATATGAGTGCTCCTTTGGCATGCGCCTGCGCGGCATTTGCTACTAGGGAGCGAGGTTATAACAAGCCCATACCCAGGCACAATTGCTTTTCTGGAGGATATATATCACTGTCCTTTTTAATCAACCCTCTTGTAGGGCGACTAAAGACATATCTGGTGTCTTAACATCAGAGCTGTCGGAGCAGGGCTGATTACCACCGACTACACACAGCACAGTTGATTTATCTGGAAATCGCCCTTTGCATCTAATCTACAATTCATCAACTCCTCTGGGTGGCTGAAAACGGCCCAAAGAGCATGCTAAGGAGTGCATCTTTGGCATGCTTCTTAGGCGGTGGTGCGCCACTAGGTGCAGCACTCTTAATCAAGCACAGCATCTGATATCAACAGGGTGGGCGGAGCAAGCTCCCATGCTTAGCAGAAGATGGAAAGGTTGACAATCTCGTAGACAAGTAGAAAAACAAATTCTGTACTTCCAGCACTAAAATGCTATAGTTAGATGACAGGGACAAGGAGGATGGAGAATCAGAAGGGCCAATGTAATAAGGCTTGCTCAGGACTAAAATAAAGATATTAGCAAGGAAGCACTTTTTTCAGATGACCCTTGCTGGAAAACATTCATAATAGTCCAAGTTGACCTAGAATAACCCACCACATCCTTAAGATAAGCCCTGATTGCTCGTGGGCCATGAAAACCCCTACCCCTTTTGGAAAAAAAAACTCTGGGGTCTGTACAACTTCCCATCTCTTCAATAAAGCAATTTTTGGTGGCCCAAATGAGTCCAGTACAACATTTGTCCCTCTCTACCCCCCCCCCCCCCATCTTGGACCGGAGGCAGAAGTGATACCCACTTGCTCATGCGTTTGGCAACATTATCTTGCAAAATGGCAGTGCCCTCTTGCAGTATATCAGGACATACTGCTATGGGTCAGCCTGCCAAATAAGTAAGCGAGCTTTATGGATTTTTTCCTAGCCAAAGGACCTATCCAAAGGAGGGAAATATTTTTTAAAAATCTGTTCCTGTCAATGAGTAAACCAATCCTTATTCATTTTTTAACACCATGGCAATTTGTATCCCCATTCATTTACTACTTTGGGACTAAAACCAGGGTATGTATTATGAGGCTTAGTGCAGTCTAATGCACGGCTTATTATACTGACCCTAGTAGGGGGCAAAAGAGGGGGAATATTTTAGGTAGGAAGAACGAAAGGGTGGAAGGTCAAGGGGATACTTGGAGGGAGAGAGAGATGAGGATTCTGGTCATGGGGAGAGATAAAAAAAAGTATTTGGAGCCTCAACCTCTGCTATCACCCTGTGCTGTAGATGCTATCATTAATGTTTATGTGTGGTGGTGGGAGAGGGGAGGCACCAATTTAAATTTTCACAAAAAGTGATAGCCTGCAGCTGGCTCTGGGTAGTGGCATGACCCAGGGTAGTGGCATGACCCAAACATCCTAGGTTGTCTCCCAGAAAACTGGAGACACATATCAAAACACTTGGCATTTCCAGGTCAAATGTGGCAAATTCCAGGTATGGTTTGTAATGTTTCCACCTCAAATTTGTATTTCCCTGAGATTCTTACAGAGTGTTCTGTTTTTTCCCACCATCTGTCTCACTTTTCTTTGCAGAACAAAATGCATTTAACTATACAATGCTGAAAATTCCTGCCTCAATTCCACACTTATTAAAGGTAATATCAAAATATTCCGAGATCTCTGGATATAAATTAAATACTACAAAAATGGAACTACTACCTATAAATTGTGTACATTTAAAGCATGAAATTCAGCAATATAACTTTCAGTGGAATGAAAATCAAATTAAATATTTAGGAGTTTTGTTTGGCCCAACTATAGAGGACACTCTTACTTAACCTTAACTCTACTAATATAATTAAAATAACTGAAAACCTAACACAAAAATGGTCACCATTAAGACTTAATTAGTGGAGTAGACTTGAAACTATAAAAATGATGATTGCACCAAAACTCAACTACACTCTCAGCATGTTACCAATATTACTAAAATCAACAATTTATAAAACAATTTAATCAAAATTAACACAATTTTTATGGGCAAACAAGACTCCAAGAATAGCCATAAAGAAATTAAAAGCTAGTCCAACAAATGGTGGAGTAAATTTTCCTAGTTTTTATGACTTTCGCATGTCTTTTCTCCTGAAACAAAATTCAATATTTATGCCCAAAGAGGAACTACTTAATTACCCTTCTTGGTTCTATATAGAAACTCATAAACATAAAGATGTGCCTTTACATTGCCTTCCATGGTCTCAATATACTAAGTTAAATAAGAATGTTTTGTTTATAACTCTTAATACTGTATTCGATGAACTTGACACTGTTGTTAAAAAGCCATTAAGGCATTCCATATTTACCCCAATATGAAACAATCCTACCTTTAAAATCAACAACACTTGTATAAACTGGCCTCTATGGAAAAACGCCGGCATATGGTCATTAAATGATACCAGAAAAGACAAAACCTGGGTTCCCTTCTCACAGCTATGCTTGAAATTTGGTATTCCTAATACCACCACTATAAATGGATACAACTTAAGCACTGCATAACTGCCACTACTGATATTACTAAACTTTCTACTGATCCTCCCAGTTATTGGCAGATTGGTAGAACTTTAATGTTATCTAAAGGAGCTGCCTCCAAATGCTACAAAATATTTCAACAAGCAAAATTTAAAGCACCTACTAATATTATGGAATCCTGGGAACATGATTTTAATCTTCAACTCGATGAACAACTACGGAATAAATTTTGGTTTAGAACTACACATACTACTAGATCTGCATATACATCCCAATCCATGTTTTATTTGGCACATAGAGCTCTCTGGACTCCATGTAAAATTGCCAAACTAAAAACATCAGTTCCCAAAAACAACACGGAAAAATGCTGGTCATGTCATAAAGATAAAGGAACTCTTAAACATATTATTTACTCCTGTACTTTTATACAAGAATATTGGAGATCAATATGGAACACCATACCATCTACATTGAAGATACCAGTGTCCTTCTCATATAAAATAGCCATATTAGGATCATTAGCTATACATTGCCCACTGGATAAATATCAATCACAACTTTTGGATATACTTCTCCAAACAGCATTAAGAATACTTTTCTTCTGCTGGAAAGACTTATCCAAGGCAACCTACTTAACGTGGTGGAAAAACTGCTCCAGGGACCTGCATACTGCTGCGATGGACTGGAGTATGACATTTGAGGGTGGCATAGAGGCTGGAAAAAAATGTTCTAAAAGTTATTTTTTTAGGGTGGGAGGGGGTTAGTGACCACTGGGGGAGTCAAGGGAGGTCATCCCCGATTCCCTCCGGTGGTCATCTGGGCAGTTCGGGCACTTTTTTGTGACTTGGACCTAAAAAAAAAGGACCAAAAAAAGCGGACCAAATTCTCACCAGGGACGCCCATTTCTTTTCCATTATCGGCCGAAGCCGTTCATCTCTTAACTACGCCCCTGTCCCGCCTTCGCTACCATTCTGACATGCCCCCGGGAACTTCGGCCGTCCCGGCGACGGAAAGCAGTTGGGGACGCCCAAAATCGGCTTTCGATTATGCCAATTCTGGTGCCCCTGAGAGAAGAGCACCCATCTCCTGAAAGATGGGCGCCCTTCTCTTTTGAAAATGAGCTGGATGGTCTCCCCTTCAAGGTCAAATATATAGTACTCTTGTGTAGATATGTTCTCTTAACTATCTGTTCTCACGATATGTCTACCTAACCATTGATACAAATCTGTAACCATAATAATTGATATCTTTATCTTGTATCACATATGTATATTGTTTGATGCACAGTTTATTGTTCATATTTGTATACTGGCTAACATTTTAGCCATTTGTATTTTGTTTCATTGATAAAATTAAATATTGGCACTAAGAAAAAAAGATAAATTAATAAAAGAGACAGTGACCAGTATCTCCTGGAGAAACAGAGTTTGATTGATAATCGTGACAGTAGACACTAGCATAACATCACAACATTGATCACCCTTGTAAATGACAGCTGATAGTTCTGTCATTCATTTCCTTGATTTCAACATTTCCTATATCAACTACTGTACAAAAATAATACACCAGCAATGTTGACTCTTTCTGTATCTGCTGTTCATAGTAAATATGCTTGCTCTAGTTCTAAGAATTGTTACTACCTCCTGTTCATTTAGCAGCAGCTGTGGACCTTTGTAAAACAGAAATGACCATTCTTCAGTCACTATTTTATTGCCATTTAGCTATTTTTATCAAACAAGATATTGCAAAGTTTTCAAGAAAAAGAGGATAAGGGCTTTTAATTGTATGTGTTCTAGCTGAGAGCTCAAAAAAGCAAAATTCTACATAGGCTATGTAGTCTAAGGGGTACCTGGCTGGGTGGCTGGGTTCACATCAAGCTCTGCAACTTAGATTAAATAATACACTTTTTGCATATTTACAACACAAACGTTTACTGACTTCTCCTTGGTCTGTGATGAGGCACCAGTCCTCAGTTTTACTTTGAACTTCTTTCATTTATTTTGGATGGAGAAAGGAAACTTATTTTCCTTTCATATTACAAATAACTCTCTTCATGTCCTGTGATTGGAGCTGGATCTATATTTACATCTAACCCTCCTCCTGGACAACAAAGAAAACGTCTACAGCACCTGAATCTAATGGACCATCCAATGAACTATAAAGTTCATACCTACAATCTGTGAGTTAAAATTTTATTTTAACTACATAACTATTTCTAAAATTCTGAATCTGTAAAGTCAGCCATTAACCCCCTCTGCATTAAGTCTCCAAAGAAATTCACATAGAAGTGCTAAGTACAGCCATTTGTTTCTCTATTGCTGACGCCTTTGATCTCACAGGCCTGGTTTGAATTTACAACTTTAAAAAGTTCTGTTCTCTTAGATTATTTAAAGCCTTAACCTTGCATTGCCAACTAGTAAAATTGCTAATCTACAGGGTGGACTGTAGTGCCACACAGTGAAATTTGCCTAACTAGCTTCTGACACAAAGAATGTGCCTTGATCCAGCAGACCAAGAGACCTCAGAGATCCCAGTAGTGTGTGGGAGAGGAAGCTATAATCCTCACCAACCAAAGAGAAGGCAAAAGTGCAAGAGGTCAAACACCTACATAACAGTACTTTAAATGAATCAGAATCTCTTTTAATCCATCTTGAAGAGGAGAAACCAATCTAGCTGCTCATGTTATACCAATCACCTCGTAATAACACATTATCTGTGCAAGAACTCCTAGACCCGATTACTCAAGTGAGCCTGAATTACTCTAGGCTGGTGATCATGGGAGACTTCAATCTACACATCAAAACCCCAGATACCACCAGAGCTGCCTTTCTGGACTTGATGACAGCACTAGGATTCTCACAGGTGATCAATTCTCCAACCCATGAAAAGGGTCACATACTAGATCTGGTATTCTACAAAGGGGTTGACATCCCAGAATTCTGGGATAACAGTATTGAACTAACACCTCTATCATGGACAGACCATTTTCTAATTAAATTTTCCCCAAGTGACCACCTGAAACAAATAACACCTCCCAGAGTTTAGAAGGAGTTCAGAGCCAAAAAAAAAGGCTGACCGTTGAGAATTTCCTAGAGACCTTGGACTATCCACATGCGGATGAAAGGACAACTACAGTGTCAGAACAGGTTGACATTTGGAATACACACTTTGCCAAGACCTTAGAGAAAATGGCACCACTAAAAAAGGTATTATACCCCACTAACCAAACACTCACCTCGGTTCTCTCCAGAACCTCAGATCCTTAAATGCGAAGGAGAGAAACTGGAAAGGAGATAGCGTAAATCTCACCTGGATGAAGCACACAACAAAGTACGGCCAAGCCTTAACAGCAACCAAAAACAATATTTCTACTACTACTACTTAACATTTCTAAAGCGCTACTAGGGTTACGCAGTGCTGTACAATTTAACATGGAAGGACTGTCCCTGCTCAAGGAGCTTACAATCTAAAAAGACAGGTGTACAATCTAAAGACAAGTGTAGAGTCCGTCTGGTAGGTAATACTATATTTTTATAGAGGTTAGGTGCCGAACGCGGCATTGAAGAGGTGAGTTTTAAGCAGAGATTTGAAAATGGGTAGGGACGGAGCTTGGCGTAGGGGTTGAGGAAGATTGTTCCAGGCAAAGGGTGAGGCAAGGCAGAATTTCTCTCAATGCATTGCACAGGCTGCCAATTCAACCAAGTAGTTGTTCAGTATAGTAAACAGCCTACTGCAACCCCCACAACAGAACCAGCCTGCCCAGTCTGAACTGAACTGAAATGATTTTGCTGCATACTTTGCCAACAAAATTAAAAGTCTCTGTCTGGATTTCCAGGCACTCCTACACAGTCCCCAACCAGTTAACCAGGGGTGCACAAACTTGCCCCCTCCTGACAGAGACAGATGGGACACTTTTAACCCAATGACAGAGGAGAGCCTTGACAAAATCCTAAGTGACCTTCAAACAACTACCTGTTCCCTCGACCCCTGCCCAAAGATAGTGCAGCAGGCAAGTATAGGCCTCATAGAAGCTGCCACTAAAATTGTGAACTCCTCTCTTTCTAATGGGCAACTACCAACAGTATTAAAAAGGGCAGTGGTTCACCCTTTGATAAAGAAAAACAACCTTGACCAGGACAAACTTGAAAGTAAAGTTACCGGCCAGTATCCAACATCCCATTTCTAGGGAAACTTATAGAACAAACAGCCTGTATTCATCCCAGTGATTGACTAGAAGAGAGAAACTGGCTAGATCCATGTCAATCTGGATTCAGACCCGGTTATGGAACAGAAACGGTCCTCATATCCCTACTAGGTGTTCTTCACAGAAACTGAGACAGGGGATTCACCTTGGTGTTTGTACTGCTAGATTTCTCAGCAGCTTTTGACATTGTGGATCATATCATGCTAGCATGATAGACAGAAACAGGTATCAATTGAACAGTACTTGCTTGGTTTACATCCTATCAGACAGGCAACAATCCATAATGTTTGGCAGCAACTCATCGTCAACACGTGGGATACCACAAGGATCGATACTGTCACCTATTCTGTTCAATATCTACCTCAAGCCACTAGCTGAGCTAATTCGGTCAATGGATACTCAGTTTTACATCTACACGGATGATATGCAGCTACTCATACCCATTGAACCTATCTTACCTACAGCCCTGAATAAACTGATTACCTGTCTAACATCAATTCAAGAATGGGCTAAACATAACAAAATTTGCCTGAACCCAAGTAAAACCGAGCTTCTCTGGGTCCCTAACACAAGTGAATACATACCTGACATTAAAATCTCTTTTGGGAAATACGAACTCCCCCTCAAATCACAAGTCAGGAACCTTGGAATACAGTTGGATTCAACCTGACTCCCTAAATCCAAGCAAAACTTCAAGAGCTGCTTCTACTATCTGAGACAGCTACGCTGCCTCTCTCCTTATATTGAGAAGGTAAATCTTATTCCAGTTGTGCATGCCATGATAACATCAAAACTGGATTACTGTAATGCACTCTACAACGGTCTGACTACAAAGGGCCTGCACCAGCTCCAATTGATTCAGAATGCTGCAGCAAGACTAATAGAAGGTTGCAAGTGACGTGACCACATCACACCATTTTTGCAAAAACGTCATTGGCTACCAGTACAATACAACTCTGTCTGATCTTCAAGGCCCTTAAAGGAAATTGTCCTGAGTACCTGAAGAATAGGATGATACTCTACACATCTCCAAGGACACTAAGGTCTTCTCAAGGACTATCAGTAACCACACCCTCTCCAAAAGACATTACATGATGTGATACCCATATACTTTCAAATCATATACAGTTAGTATTGGGCAAAAAATCTATTTGAATGGAATGATACTATCAATATAAGAAGAGGCCAGGTTTGGGGTGGTGTGAGAGAAAGCCAGAAAATTATTTGGATAGTGGCAATATTCAGTCACTATCCCCTGGATTCTATGTGGCGCGACTTAAGTTGTGTGTGCAAATCCAGTCACATTCTGGTTTTGTGTGCACAACTTAATTAACAAGCCAATCAGCACCGATAATTGTCACTTAACAAGCAATTATTGACACTAAATGGCATTAATTAGAATCTTAAGTGTATTCTATAATGTGATGTGTGTAAATTCTAAGTCACATAGTTGAAAAGGGGGTGTGGAATGGGCGGTCCATGGGCATTTCTAAAATCTTTGCGCGTTGTTATAGAAAACACCTGGTCCTCATCTAATGTAGGCATCAGAATTTACACTAAGTTTTACCTGGCGAAACTGTCCATGACTAAATTTAGCTGCACAGACAGGTGCTTGGCGTATTCTATAAACCACATAGAAATTTAGGCTTATTCTATAAAATATAACTAAATTTAGGCATACTTTACAGTATACACTCAGATGTATTTCATTTTGGTGCTGATTTTTTAGGTGTGGTATATACAATCTAGTTCTGGGTGAATAATTTATATGTTTAGTTTAGACCTGCAGAGAGAGAAGTGAAGGGAATTGATTAAGCGAGGCTGAACTGATGAAGTGGTCTAGGTTAGAGTAAGAGGCCAAGTACCAGAGAAGGCAGAGTTTGATTCCTGCTTCTACCACTTAATACTCCTTGAAACAGACCAGTGGGCAGCAAGATCCAAAGGAACATGGTTTTATCTGAGGAAGACTGTGCCAAACAAATCTGATTGATTTTTTTCTCTGGATAACCAGAGACCTAGATAAATGGCTTGTACTGGATATGGTATACTTGGGCCCAATATTCAAAATGATTTCAATGGTCAGGAGAGGCTCCTGGTCATTTAAATTGCTTGTTCAGGGATAACCAGGCATTTTCAGCAGCATTTAACTGGATAATACCGCTGAAAATGCCCGGTTAGTGCCAAAGCCGAAACTGGCTATTTTGGGGGCATTTTAGGGGTGGAGCTGGCTCTTAGCCAGTTAAGTGCTGATTTTCAGCACCAGCTGCAAAGGAACACGGTGGGAGGGGTATGAGGGGACGGGGACAGGGGAGGGGGCAGGGAAAGTGATGGGACATGCTGGGGGGGTGGGGAGAGAGGGTTGGAGGGAGGGGAATATGCACAGAGCGGGTGATGGTGGTGGGAGGGGTGGTGATGGTGGTGTGTAAATACTACGAGATAGAAATAAATGTCAACTTACTCTCACACAAAACTTGTCTCAATCAGTCTTTGCCTTGCTCTGACCCCCAGCTAGTGTGTACTCTGCTCTGCTTTGTGAGCAGGAGATGGAGGGGGCTCCTCATCCTGTTCATCTGGGGTATGCTGCTGTGGTCCAATGTCTACTGTTGTAGATCTCCTCTGACCCTGTTTGTGGGTGCACAATGGGGGTCATGAGCCAACTCCATTGTGGGTAGCCTCTGTCACCTTTGGGGAGAAGCAGGATAAGAAAGATGAGTGTCTATTGTTTGGAGTGGGTACCTTGTGGAGGTGGGGTTGGGGAATAGTGGGTTGTGGAGGGTTGCCGGGTGAAGGAGGTATAGTTTAGGCAGATCCATGCTGCACTTAATTAGGAGCCATCCACCGTTGATCTTCCCTTGGTCAAACCTGCGGAAGATTCCTGAGTGCTGCAATATATAGGCGTCATGGGTGGAACCTGGGTATCAGGCACACACGTCTAGAATCTCCCCCTGGGCGTCACACACAACTTGCATATTGAGTGAGTGGAATGCTTTCCTGTTCCTATAAGTGGACTCTCGTGCCTGGGGGGGGGGGGGGGTGTCTGAGTGCGAAATGTGTGCAGTCAATGGCGCCTATGACCGAGGGGAAGCGAGCTACGGCGTAGAAGTCAGCCATGTTGTTCTACAGGGCCTGCGGGTGGTGAGGAAGGTGATGTACTCAGAGGTGTGGGTAAGGAAGGCATCAAGGAACTGGGTGAGGAAGTTAGAAATGGAAGCCTGGGTGAGACCCATGTTCACAGATAGGACAGACTGGAAACTCCCAGTGGCCAGAAAAGAGAGAGAAGCAGTGGTCTTTAGGTGCACAGGGATGGGGTTGTTCCTATGGGTCCTGGGCTGCAGGAGGGGTTGAAGCTGGTCACAAAGGTGCTGAATGGCAGCCCTAGTGAGACACTGCAGGTCAGTGAGGTCTAGGAAACTGCTACGGGGCCTGAAAACTCTGGGGTGTGAGTACCTCCTGTGGTGCCTCCCCTTTTCCTCCAACATGGAAGCCACCTGTGCATTTAGTGCCTCCATTTCCCCACACTGCAGGTGCAATGCAGTGCCACCAGTGCTCACCTCTCCCTACCAACTTGGTGAAACACAGCAGCAACAAACAGAAGCTGACACTCACTCTCCCACCACCGACAAACAATGCAGTCACACACAGCAGAGACACACTGCAAGCACTCTCTGACCCACTACAAACTCTCCTGCCACACCTTTTAGCCACTCACTCTCCAAGCAGTCTTCACAAACACGCTGCAGCAGTACATAGGACAAAGAGACAAACAGAGACTACAAACAGGTAAGGGAATGAAATATGAACTTGGGGATAGTGAATAGAGAGGGATAGGGGGAGGGGATGGGGGAGATAGAGGAAGGAGTAGTGGTGTCTAGGTTTGGGGGCTAGAAGGGGTAGGGAAAGCTGAAAAGGTAAAACAAATGAGGCAGGTGAGGGTGAAAACGTTCTGTCTACAGCACACAGACAAAGGTAAGAGGTACTCAACAAACTCTCAGCTTTCTCTGCAAACAATGATTCAGCTTTCTCTCCTAACAGCGCTCTCGCTACTCCAACTCCACAAAATCGCTAATGGGTCTAAAGACGACTTCCCTCTTAACCTGGTCGTTTTTATTTCAGGTCTAACTAAGGACGCCCATGTTCCCACCCATGCGAAACCATTTCGCTTGCCATTATACTCTGGAGGCGCCCATCTCATAACGCCGCCCATAACACGCACACTGTGGGGATGATCATAGATGGGCGTCCTCGTGTTCAGGACGTCCTTACGGCCCTGTTTCGATTATTGGATTTGGGCAACCTTTTTTCATGGGAATGCCCATGTGCCTTTTGTGTCGCTTTTTGGACACCCTTCTCTTTCGAAAAGGAGCCTGAGAGTATGCCAGTCACTGCTTTCAAGAGCCACAACCCTCCTTTACAGCCAATGGTCACACTCCTCACTCAGGATTCTCCTTTTCCTCCTCTTGGCAGGGAACTGTCAAGCAACCAAAAAGATGACCTCATGGGTATAATTCCAACCTTTATCCCGTTTGTCATTCCTCCTCCCTTGTCATTCTCTACAAAGACAACTTTTTTCTCCTGCATTCTGTTTCAAAACCACTCCCTTGGGGTTGGGCCTCCTCCCACCCAGGGAAGGAGGGACCTCTCTCCCCCCAGGGTCTGGAAAAAACTATCACTTTAGTAATACCCGTTCCCATGGGGTATTACATGTGGTTCTTCAGAGCTGGTTAAATGCCAATATCACACTTAATTGGCTATGTTTTTGCTGGTTCTGTATACCTGGAAATTCAATGTGGGAGCCCAGACATGGCCTTAAATTGAATTTCTGGGTATGTCAGCAGCGGTCAGCAAAATGCTGATTGCCACCGGCTGAATATCGGGTTCTTGGATTTCAGAAAAGCTTTTCATATGGTTCCTCATAGGAGGCTTATGAACAAACTGACCGATGATAGAAAGTAGTGGTAAACGATATTCATTTGAAAGAAAGAAAGATGAGTAGTAGAATGCTTGAAGAGTCGGTCCTGGGGCAGATTTTGTTCAGCATCTTCATGAGCAATATTTCTGATGGATTGGAAGGGAATAGTTGCATTTTTGTAGATGACATGAAAATCTTCAACAGAGTGGACATACCAGAGGGAGTAGGCAAACATAGAAGTGATCTACAAAAGCTAGAGGGCTGGTCAGATATTTGGTAGATTACCTTTAATGTGAAGTAGTGCAGATCGATGTATTTGAGATGTGAAAACCCAAAGAAACTTTATGCAATTGGAGGGGAAAGGCTGATGAGCATAGATCATGAGAGAGACCTTGAGTTGATAGTGTTTTAGGACCTTAAGGTAGTGGAACAATGTAACAGCCAGTGGCTAAAGCCAGGCAGATGCCAAGCTACATAACAAGTGACATAATGAGCAGAAATGATGTGGTCACTGGTGAGGTTACTGTGGACATTAAGAGACTGAAGTTGGGGTAGAGGAAAGTGACCCAAATAGTAAGAAATCTCCATAAGAAGATATATGAGAAAAGGCTGGAGATACTAAATATGTATGTTGTGAAGGAGAGGAGAGAATAAGATACAGACTTTTAAATACTTGAAAGGAATAAATGAACAAATGAGCCTTTTCCAAAATGAGAAGCTATAGAAAAATGATATGAACCTACAGGAAGGTGCGGCAAAAAAATAACATCAGGAAATATTTTTTCATGGAAAGTGTAGTAGATGCCTGGAATGTTGTCCTGAATGAGTTGGTGGAAGCAAACATAATGGAATTCAAAAAAGAGTGCTAAAAGATCATCTACACATTCCTTAATCTGCACTTCCCCAACTGCAAAGGTTTAAAATACAAAGTAATGCATGTGTCAAACTTTACCTACTTGAGCACACAGTTATGGAACGCATTGCCGCACAACTTAAAAGCGATTTACGAACTAACCAACTTCCGCAAACTACTGAAGACCCATCTCTTTAACAAGGCATACCACAAAAATCAACAAATGTGAACATACACCACTCCTCCACATATATTTAGAACTGTTTTATAATATCTGCTTGTTATATTACTATCATGTTTTATCACTATCATGTTACCTAAGATTCTTCTGTTACACTAAATGTCTACTTTCTAATATATTTCCACCATTCATGATGAATTGTAAGCCACATTGAGCCTGCAAATAGGTGGGAAAATGTGGGATACAAATGCAATCAATAAATCAATAAATAAAATAAATAAATAAAATATACTGGGACAGACCAAGGGTCCATCGAGCCCAGCACCCTGTCACTGACAGCGACCAAAAGAACAAGCGATTTGTTCCACCCATCCTAGAAATGCTGTATTATTCCCTCATCCATTCAATAACATTCTATGGCTTTTTCCTCCAGGAAGCCGTCTAACCATATTTTGTAGTCCGCTAAGTTAACCGCCTTAACCACCTTTTCTGGCAGCGAATTCCAGAGTTTAACTATGCGTTGAGTGAAGAAAATTTTCCTCCGATTCGTTTTAAATTTACCACACTGCAGCTTCATCGCATGCCCTCTTGTCCTAGTATTTTTGGAAAGCGTAAACAGACACTCCACATCGACCCGTTCCATTCCACTCATTATCTTATAGACCTCTATCATATCTCCCCTTAGCCGCCTTTTCTCCAAGCTGAAGAGCCCCAGCCTCTTCAGCCTATCCTAATAGGGAAGTCGTCCCATCCCCTGTATCATCTTTGTTGCCCTTCTCTGCACCTTTTCCAGTTCCACTATGTCTTTTTTGAGGTGTGGCAACCAGAATTGAACACAATACTTGAGGTGTGGTTGCACCATGGAGCGATACAATGGCAGAATAATATCCTTAATTTTGTTTTCAATCCCTTTCCTAATGATACCCAACATTCTATTTGCTTTCCTAGCTGCAGCAGCACATTGAGCAGAAGTTTTCAATGTATCATCAATGACGACACCTAGATCCCTTTCTTGGTCCGTGACTCCCAACACTGAACCTTGTATGACGTAGTTATAGTTTGGGTTCCTCTTTCCTACATGCATCACTTTGCACTTGTTCACATTAAATGTCATCTGCCATTTAGACTCCCAGTCTCGTAAGGTCCTCTTGTAGTTTTTCACAATCTTCCCGCGATTTGACTACTTTGAATAACTTTGTGACATCGGCAAATTTGATTACCTCACTAGTTACCCCCATCTCTAGGTCATTTATGAATATGTTAAAAAGCAGAGGTCCCAGCACCGATCCCTGAGGGACCTCGCTAACTACCCTTCTCCATTGCGAATATTGAGCTTTTAATCCTACTTTCTGTTTCCTATCTTTCAACCAGTTTTTAATCCACAGTAAGACACTACCTCCGATCCCTTGTCCCTCTAATTTCTTCTGTAGTCTTTCATGAGGGACCTTATCAAACGCCTTCTGAAAATCTAGATACAAAATCATATTTTCAAAGCACTTAGCCTTCCAAAGTTCCATAGGTTTCTATGGAACTTTGGAAGGCTAAGTGCTTTGAAAATATGCCATCAACCGGCTTCAGTTATGTTATGACTTCCGCACTTAAACAAAATCATGGAGAAAGTAACCTGCACTGCACAGTAGTTACAACTGAACAACAAAAGCACAGGTTAGACTCTGAGTCACATTAGTCTTTCTCTGCCATCATTGACTATGTTACTGTGCTACTTATCTCCCATTGCTTCAGATACCCACTCAGATTGTATGCTGTATGGAACATAAGAGTAGCCATACTGGGTCAGACCAGTGGTCTGTCTAGCCCATTATCCTGTTTTCTAAACAGTGGTCAAGCCAGGTCACAAGTACCTGGCAGAAACCCATTTACCAGCAACATTCCATGCCACCAATCCTGGAACAAGCAGTTGCTTTCCCACGTTTGTCTCAATAGCAGACTATGAACTTTTCCTCCAGGAATTTGTCCAAACCTTTTTTAAACCCAGATACGCTAACCGCTGTTACTACATCCTCTGGCAAAGAGTTCTAATTATTTGTTGAGTGAAAAAATATTTCCTCCCTTTTGTTTTAAAACTATTTCCATGTAACTTCCTCGAGTGTCTCCTTTGTACTTTTGGAATGAGTAAAAAAATCAATTTACTTCTACTCGTTCTACACCAAAGCGCAGTAGCTATGAAGCTGGCTTATGGAGTGATGCTAAATCAAACAGGTGATCTTGCTCAATCCTGCTTTCTGCATCACCAGCACCAGCAGTAGAATCTCCAATATTTTTTTGTATTGTTATCTTATTTTTTTCTCAGCCAGAGAAATTGATTTTCCATGCCCTTTGTGCCTCTTGAGATTACAGGAAAGTCTCATAAATGACCTCATTTCAGTTGTACAATTAGATTTTTCAACTCTATAGAGAGAATAAGAAGCTGCAAAAGCTATTCAAACAAACAGAACAAAGAGCATCTAGCAGAAGGAATAAAAAGCATTTGAAAAAAAAACGAAAAAGACCTTTCAAAAGTATTGCATTGATATGCAAAGCATAATGTCCATCAATCTGGGGCTTCCCCTTTTCTTTAAAAATGACAGATAATTTTCTATGCTTTGTTGTTTGTGAATATTATTTTCAAACGTGTCCTATAGTTTATCTGACTGAAAATCACCCTCAATACCAGCTCCGTTGGGTTCATTATGATTTTGGCTTAAGATAGAATACATTTGTATAGGGTGTCTAGCTCAAAAATAGATGCCCAAGTTGGGGATATCCAAAATTTGCAACATCCTATATAATAATTCTCACCTCCAACGTTCTGTGCTTGGGACCGTGGCTCCCTGGAGGTGGTGGTCTGCTAGGCAGACATGCACTGACGTCACTGACGTCAGGACAGCTGATTCTAAGGCAAGGGGAGGAGTAGGGAAACATGCTGCGCGTGTTTCCCTACTCCTCCCCCTGCCTTCGGAATCATCTGTCACCCCCTGCGCTATGGCCCCCTCGACCCCCCCGGCCCACCAGACGTCAGACGCACGCAGAGGAACTTCCAGAGAAGATGAACAACGCAAAGGGCACAACAGCACTTCGGCTGTCGGGGGTTTGGGTCCCCCATCAGCACAGGTAGTCCACAACGGCGGCGCCGCCACAGCGGGGGCAGTTTTCGCCGGCAAGGGGGGGTCGAAGGGGCCATAGCGCAGGGGGGGGGGAGAAATTGCCTGCCTAGGGCTCGTTTCCTTGCCTTCAGAAACTGGCCTTTTTTAACTAGTGTTTTATAAAAAGACTTGCTGAACACAATCCCTTTTATAAAATATTTATTATGAACAATATATTTGGTAACATGTGCATGAGAAGAAACAGTTTTACAAAAATGAGCACTATCTCTCAGGGCCTTTGCATGTATAAGTAACTACATTTACACTTATAAACAGCAGTTTTACTCATCTCCAGGATTCTACATATGGCGCCTTAATTTCCACACAGAAATTGAAGCATATTCTATAACAATGCATGTAACTTAATTGGTTAACTAGCAAATCAGTGCTGTTGTGTTTGTAAATTTCCAGGTACTGGACCCCTGAACCTAACTCTTGCACAGTAAAGTAAATTCTGACCTTTAAATTCCAAACTTCTCAACTTTCTGGCTATAGGTGAGATACCTGATATTCTCTTTAATTTAATGCTTATTGCTTAATTAATTAATTTGCCCTGTGTAACCTTTTTTCTCTCTTTCTTTCTTTTCCTGCCAAGATAGAGAGGAGAGGCTGTTTTAAACTGCATAGCACTCAATTGAGGCTCTGAAGTAGCATTTTACATTGCTGAAACTGCTATTATTATAATTATTGGGAATATTTAGATTTATATCACAAGAAGGAAAGTTTTATATTCTAGGGCAATTTTGAAAGTTAAATCAATTGAAAATTCTTTGATTAGACTGTACCAATTCTGGTCCCCATCTAGAGAATTGCCTTAACAACAGTAGAGAGATCGTGGATGCTTTCCAAAGTGCTCTGCTCAGACAGATGGTGACGGAACCCACGAGGGAGGGAGCAATGCTGGATCTGGTGCTCACAAATGGGGATAGCATGTCAAATGTCCGAGTGGGTGCACACCTGGGAAGCAGTGACCATCAAACGGTTTGGTTTGATATAACAGCTGAAGTGGAGGGCAGCCACTCTAAACTCAAAGTCCTGGATTTCAAACGTGCTGACTTTAGTAAAATGGGGGAATACCTGAGGAAGTGGCTGAGAAAATAAAGGCTAAAGAGTTAGCATTCCAGAAATAAAGAAAATCTGAAGAACAGGAACACGGGGAGGAATACTGGATGAAACTGAAAGAAGCCAAGAGAGAGGTACGTCTGGCGAAGGCGCAAGTGGAAGAACAAATGGCTAGAAATGTAAGGAGGGGCGACAAAAATTTCTTCAGATATATTAGTGAAAGAAGAAGGACTAAAAAGGGAATTGTGAGACTAAAAGATACAGCGAACCGCTATGTAGATAATGATGAAGAAAAAGCCAATTTGCTAAATAGATACTTTTGTTCAGTTTTCACTGAAGAAAATCCTGGAGAAGGACCGCAAGGGACTGGCAAAAGTACACCTGAGAATGGAATGGATAGAGCACCGTTCATGGAAAAGAGTATGTATCAACAACTTGGAAAGCTAAAGGTGGACAAAGCCATGGGACCGGACAGGATCCACCCCAGAATATTGAGGGAGCTCAGAGAGGTTCTGGCGGGTCCTCTTAAAGAGAACGGCGGAGGTGGTCCCTCTTCACAAAAGTGGTGATAGGGAAGAAGCTGGAAACTACAGGCCGGTAAGCCTCACTTCGGTTATTGGAAAAGTAATGGAAGCCATGCTGAAGGAAAGGATAGTGAATTTCCTAGAAGCCAATAAGTTGCAAGATCTGAGACAACATGGTTTTACCAGAGGGAAATCGTGCCAAACGAATCTCATTGAATTCTTTGATTGGGTAACTGGAGAACTGAATCATCGACGTGCTATAGACGTAATCTACTTAGATTTTAGCAAAGCTTTTGACACGGTTCCCCACAGGAGGCTCTTAAATAAACTAGATGGGCTGAAGATAGGTCCCGAAGTGGTGAACTGGATTAGGAACTGGTTGACGGACAGATGACAGAGGGTGGTGGTAAATGGAGTTCGCTCGGAGGAGGGAAAGGTGAGTAGTGGAGTGCCTCAGGGATCGGTGCTGGGGCCGATTCTGTTCAATATATTTGTGAGTGACATTGCTGAAGTGTTAGAAGGTAAGGTTTGCCTATTTGCGGATGATACTAAGGTTTGCAACAGAGTGGACACCCGAGAGGGAGTGGAAAGCATGAAAAGGGATCTGAGGAAGCTAGAAGAATGGTCTAAGGTTTGGCAATTAAAATTCAATGCGAAGAAATGCAAAGTGATGCATTTAGGGAGTAGAAACCCACGAGAGACTTATGTGTTATGCGGGGAGAGTCTGATAGGTACTGAGGGGGAGAGGGATCTTGGGGTGATAGTATCCGAGGATCTGAAGGCGACTAAACAGTGTGACAAGGCGGTGGCTGAAGCGAGAAGGTTGCTAGGCTTTATAGAGAGAGGTGTGATCAGCAGAAGAAAGGAAGTGTTGATGCCCCTGTACAAGTCGTTGGTGAGGCCCCACCTGGAATATTGTGTTCAGTTTTGGAGGCCGTACCTTGCGAAGGATGTTAAAAAAATGGAAGCGGCGCAAAGAAAAGCTACGAGAATGGTATGGGATTTGCGTTCCAAGACGTATGAGCAGAGACTTGCTGACCTGGACATGTATACCCTGCAGGAAAGGAGGAACAGGGGTGATATGATACAGACGTTCAAATACTTGAAAGGTATTAATCCGCAAAAAAATCTTTTCCGGAGATGGGAAGGCGGTAGAACGAGAGGACATGAAATGAGATTGAAGGGGGGCAGACTCAAAAAAGATGTCAGGAAGTATTTTTTCACGGAGAGGGTGGTGGATGCTTGGAATGCCCTCCTGCGGGAGGTGGTGGAGATGAAAACGGTAACGGAATTCAAACATGCGTGGGATGTGCATAAAGGAATCCTGTGCAGTAGGAATGGATCCTCAGAAGCTTAGCCAAAATTGGGTGGTGGAACAGGTGGGGGAAGAGAGGTTGGTAGTTGGGAGGCGAGGATAGTGGAGGGCAGACTTATATGGTCTGTGCCAGAGCCGGAGATGGGAGGCGGGACTGGTGGTTGGGAGGCGGGAAATACTGCTGGGCAGACTTGTACGGTCTGTGCCCTGAAAAAGGCAGGTACAAATCAAGGTAAGGTATACACATATGAGTTTATCTTGTTGGGCAGACTGGATGGACCATGCAGGTCTTTTTCTGCCGTCATCTACTATGTTACTATGCTACTGTTACTTGGATGTTAACAAGCAATTAGCACTAATTAGTATTAATTAAAATTCACACGCATAGCTCGCTAAGCATATTCTGTAATGTGGTGCATGTAAATTCTAAGTTGCATAGTTGAAAAGTGGGCACAGTTATAGGAGTGAAATGGGCGGGTCATGGGTATTTCTAAAATCTATGTGCATTGTTATAGAATACACCTGCTCCATGCCTAATTTAGGCATCGGGATTTACACCAGATTTTAGTTGGCATAAATTTAGTTGCTTAGATCAGACTCGGCTATGATTTCCACACGGAAATCAAGGTGCAATATATAGAATCTAGCCCCATATGTATCAGTAACAGATTTTGCAAAATTGCAATTACAAGAGGAGCCAACTGATAAGCTGAGTTCCAAAACTCTAGTGCAAAAGTATGTGCCATATTTTGCTTGTGTACTTAGCTGGGGGCATGCACATGGATGAAGTTAGGACAGATTACACCAGCATGTGTGCAAATTATAGCATTTTGTAATTTATGTGTGTTCAGGCTAATATCTAGGTGTGAACATTTATTCCAGCCATAGGGTAGGTATAATTGATTGCACCTTAATCCCCTAATTCTATATAAATTACCCAAAATTGCATGCACAAATTTGGGAGTGCACCCAATTTGCTCACTCAATTTAATTGAATAAGCCAATTAG
The DNA here is from genome assembly GCF_901765095.1 of Microcaecilia unicolor. NCBI lineage: Eukaryota > Metazoa > Chordata > Amphibia > Gymnophiona > Siphonopidae > Microcaecilia > Microcaecilia unicolor. The sequence continues at coordinate 305,953,196 of NC_044032.1, forward strand.
TACCAATTGGCTTTTTAATAATTATTGGCACTAATAAGATGCAATTGGTATTTACATGTGCAAACATGCGTGGGATCAGTAAATTTTATCAAAAGCTTTCTCAGTGTTAAGTGAGAGGATTAAATAGTTAGAACTATCGACTTTGATAGCATGAATGATACCGTGTTTCCCCGAAAATAAGACACTGTCTTATATTAAATTTTGCTCCCCAAGACCTGCTAGGTCTTATTTTCAGGGGAGGCCTTATTTTTCGGGGAAACATCGGGGTCACCCCCCCCACCCGAGATCGCCGGCTCCCCCCCTCGATCGGCGGCTCCCCCTGCCCTCAGTCGCTCCCGGAACTAACCTCTTAAATGCTTCCTTTCACCATTCATCTTCGCACTCGCCGCAGCAGCAAGGCAGGCCACTCCTTCCTTCCATGTCCCGCCCTCGCCTGACGTAACATAACGTCAGGCGAGGGCGGGACACGGAAGGAAGGAGTGGCCAGCCCTGCTGCTTGCGGCGAGTGCGAAGGTGAAAGGAAGCGGTTAAGAGGTTAGTTCCGGGAGCGACTGAGGGCGGAGGGAGCTGCTGATCGAGGGGGGGAGCCGGCGATCTCGGGTGGGGGGGTGACCCCGATGTTTCCCCGAAAAATAAGGCCTCCCCTGCTAGGTCTTATTTTATGGGGAGGCCTTATATTTTCAAATTGCAGCAAGACCTCTACTAGGTCTTACTTTCGGAGGATGTCCTATTTTCGGGGAAACACGGTATTAATTACACATCTGGTATTAGATTGTAAGCTCTTTGAGCAGGGACTGTCTTTCTTCTATGTTTGTGCAGCGCTGCGTACACCTTGTAGCGCTATAGAAATGCTAAATAGTAGTAGTAGTAGTGATGTTATTTGACTTCTATTTGCCATTGATAAAATCCTGTTTAGACAGGATATATTAACTGTGTGAAACTCATGATATCAATGGAAATCTTAGAATCTCTGTTCAGGAGAGTGATTGGTCTATAACTGTTGCACAATGCAATATCTTTCCTTTCTTTGTGTAGTGTCGGAGATTGTAAAACTGTAGAAACAGCCAGGGAGTTTGCCCTTCATTGTACCATCATTAAAGACCCTTAACAAAGCTGGAGCTAAACGGGTGCTTGTATATATAATTCTTTGGGTAGGACATTAATCCCTGCTGCCTTATTAGACTTTAAGGCCTAGATTCAATACATGGCACGAAAAGTTAGGCTCCGGGATGATCAGTGCTACTCTAGTATTCTGTAATAGAATACTAGCTTTGCGTGCATTTTGCACCTAACTTTGGGCACGAGCCCTTATGCCTGCCAAAGGCTGGTGTAAATGCTGGTGCCCACATAATGGCAGTTAGACGCGCAAAAGCCGATATTCTATTGCACTTAATTTCCGGGAATGCCTCCAACATGCCCATACCCCTCCCATAGCCACATCCCTTTTGGAGTTGTACACTATGAAATTTTGGTGCACAATTCATAGAATTGGGCGTAGAGCAGATATACATGTAACTCCTAATTACTCCAAGAATCGATTGTTTCCACCTAATTGACTAGTTTACATATGGATCTGGGATCAGCACCAAAATTTGGATGACCTATACAGAATCCAGGGGTAAGTTCCTAATTGTTCTTTCAACTTCTTCCAGTGAAGATTGATTGGTATAGCCTCTGGCAGCCATGTCTTCTGGAGGCAACTTAAATGAACCCAACCAACTCTTGAGATCCCCTTGTGAGGTAGAAAACTGAGATATATAAAGTTTGTTATTAAAGGCAGCAAAACAATAGGCAGTTTGGATTTGTTAATCGCCATCTCATATTCACCTTTAATTTTTATAATTATTTTACTTCCAATTCTTTGTAACTGTCACAGTAGTAACTTATTAGATTTATTGGTGTGTTCATAAAAATGTTATTTTAACAAACTGCAGGTGATAAGCAGGTGTAAAATGTACTTGGTGAATTTAACTCTCCCCTTACATAAAGAAGGATCCTATCTTTCTTCATTTTATGTATTTCCTCAATTGTTTTAATTCAGCATTTAATGAATCAGATTAAACTTTCATCTGTTTTTATGTTGCCGAGGACAGGAAAAATAATGTTTCCACAGCATGGCTTTGACAGCATGCCACACTAGGAATAACTACTACTACTACTATTTAGCATTTCTATAGCGCTGCAAGGCATACGCAGCGCTGCACAAACATAGAAGAAAGACAGTCCCTGCTCAAAGAGCTTACAATCTAATAGACAAAAAATAAATAAAGTAAGCAAATCAAATCAATTAATGTGAACGGGAAGGAAGAGAGGAGGGTAGGTGGAGGCGAGTGGTTATGAGTCAAAAGCAGTGTTAAAGAGGTGGGCTTTCAGTCTAGATTTAAAGGTGGCCAAGGATGGGGCAAGACGTAGGGGCTCAGGAAGTTTATTCCAGGCATAGGGTGCAGCGAGACAGAAGGCGCGAAGTCTGGAGTTGGCAGTAGTGGAGAAGGGAACAGATAAGAAAGATTTATCCATGGAGCGGAGTGCACGGGAAGGGGTATTTTCTCACTATAATAAAATTGTAAATATTCCTCTGAGGCAATAGTTAAATTTTCTAGGGAAAACAGGTTTATTAATAAATTCCTTTACATGGATCAAACACCTAACACCTTTCTTCTTCCACTCCTTCCAATCCTACATCTAAAGGAGCATGATCAGCAATCAAAATATTCTGAATGTTGCAGGTTAGCAACATAATCTGCCCATTCATAGACAGGAATAAAAAAAAGTGAGAGTAGAATTTATGGGGTGCAGAAAAATAAGTGTAGTCCCTTTCTCCCTTGTAAAGTGTGTGAGAAATGCATCAAATAGCTCAAATTTGTTTTTACCAAGGTGCCCTATGAAATGGCGTTAGAGCATCCTAATGCAGGACTTTCCCACGTGCTGAGCACCCCCTCCCCCCCAAAAAGGGCTTTTTAATTTTATTTTTTAAACTAGTAAAAAAGCCCCATTTGTGATGCAAATGAAATGGGGGCTAGCAAGGTTTTCTTCAGAGTGTGCACGTGGGAGTGTGTGTCCCTGCCCTCTGCCCTCTCTCCCTCCCCCACCCCCCTCCGAGTCCAGTCCTTCAGTGTTAAGTTTCCTGCTGTTCTGTGTTTGTGTTACAGAGAGAGTGAGGGCATCTCTCTCCCCTCCCCCCTCTGAGTCCTTCACTGTTACAGAGAGAGGGATTTCGTGCTGTGCTGTTTTCCTTCACTCATGGGGATTCCGGATATCTCTGGCGCTTCACACTTCCGGCTGGAGGCTTCATAGAACGTTGGTGGTGCCTTTTATATATATACATTTTCATGCTAATGTTGACACTAATGCATGGCAACTGAAAATAATTAATGCAGGAGCACTTACTGCCTCTTATTTTGCAATAAATGCTCCCAAGTTAACCCTGTATTATTCAGTTAGCATGCGCTAATGTGAGTGCACTACCTGATTAACACTTCCATGCCCATTCCCCACCCATGCCATACCTCCTCCCAAAAATAAATATTGCATTATTGGCAAATGCAAATTACCACAAGACACTTTACCGTGTCCTTTGGTAGGCCTTTTTCAGCACACTAAGCCCTCGTTACAGCTTAGCGCAATTTGCTAAAAGGATCCCTTAATCTAGATCTTATTTTCAGATTGGTCAGTGGATAATAACATACAAATAACACCCTCTGCATGTAGTTTAATCATTTTGAAGACAGCCATGTTAAGTTCATGATTTCACTGTAGAGGGTAATTTTAGAACAGATCACTTATAAAGAAGAATTTAAAAAATTCATGTAATGTATAATTTTATAAAGGCAAAGAAAGAAAAGGTATAACTAAAAAAAGAATGGAAAAGTAGCAAAAGCAGCCAATAAAAACATCCAATCATAGATAAAATATAGTAAATATCTAATAGGCAAATTTAAATTAACGAAGGGGCGTGTCAAAAGCAATGAGCCTTACAGCATCAATCATGAATAATGCTGTGAAATAGGACATAAGGGCTCTTATACGAAACCCCATCCCACATTAAGGGCCGGATTCTATAAATGGCAGTCAAAAATGGATGCCAGAAAGGATCGGTGCTAAGCTTGATTTCATAAAGGATGTGACCTTTATAGAATCACGCTTTGTAATGATTCCAGCACTCAATTTTGGACAGCAGACTTATGTCTGCTGAAAGCTAGTAGAAATGCTGGCACCCAACTTAGGCGCGTTGACCCCGTTTTTCTGTAACAACATGTGCAACTTTTCGGAATGCCCCTAACTTACCATGCCCCTCATATGGCCATGTCCCCTTTTGATTTGGACAATATGGGATTTGGGTGCCAAGTATTATAGAATCACATGCAGCCTGATGCATGCACAAATCCCAGCTGGTGCCAATTAATGTCAATAATGTTAGAGGCCAATTATTGCTTAACTCATTAGCCAATTAAGTTGTGCATGCATCTCAGATTAGTGCCCAAATCTGGGTGCCATATATAGAATCCGGGGGGTGCTGGTGCAGGACAGAGTTGAGGGTAGGGTTACCATATGGCTCCAGAAAAAGGAGGACACATTGATCCAGTTTGGGTTTTGCTTCCATTGAAAGCAATGGAAGTAAAACCCAGACAATCTGTCCTCCTTTTTCTGGAGCCATATGGTAACCGTAGTTGAGGGGCTTTGCGGTATTTTCATTTTTAGCGTGCAGTAAATCATGCATTAAGTGCTTTTTGTGTCAGGGGGTATGGAATGGATGGAAAGTGGGCATAGAAGGTGTTTGGCAATTAATGTGCTGCACAACTGTGCACTAACCCCTGGATTCTATATGTGGCTACTAAAGTTACACACGCAACTTAATTGTTTAACAAGCTCATCAGCGCCAACAGTTGACCACTAGCAAGCAATTATCGGTACTAACTGGCACTAACTAAAATGTACGTGTGCAACTTTCTAAGTATATTGGAGGAGATTCTATATATGACACCTAAAAAAATCAGCACTAAAATCCATGCCAACTAAGCATATTCTATAATAAGAGCCTAGATTTAGGCGCCAACTATAGAATACACTTAGTTGATATTTCAGCACCTAAATCTGTGCACATCCATTTACATCAACAAAAACATGGCGTAAATCCCGGCGGATAGGTTTTGGTGCACTATGCCATATTTTATAACTAGGTGCCTAAATTTCAGAATGCCCATGAAACTCCCATTTCCCCACCTATAACAACCCCCTTTTTGCCTGCACACATTAGAAGTTCAGCTTATACTGTTACAGAATACACTTAGCGACTTGTGCGCCTAAATTCTAATCAGTTCCAATTAGTGCTCATTATTGCTTAAGTGCTGATAATATCAGTGCTCATTAGCTTGTTAAGTCAATTAAGTTACACACAGTATTATAGAATCTACACCGAATTTGGCACTTAAATCTAAGCACACTATATGGAATCTGGGGGATTATATAAGGTGGTGCATGTCAATCTAATACGTGGATCTCATAAGGGAAGGGGCATGGGTGGTTAGTGGGTATTTCTAAAAATTACATGCACTCTTATAGAATATGCCCTATCGTGCCTAACTTAGGTGTGAGCATTTAAACCAGGTTTCAGTTGGCATAAATGGTTGCGCATACATTTTAGTCATAGGAATGGGCACTATGCATATTTTATAAACCGCGCCTAACTTTAGGTGAGGTTTATAGATTAGTACTAAGCATGTTTTTTTCTTCTTTGATGATTTTATAGACACCATATATTGAATCTGGCCCTACCTGCCTAATGCACAGTTAATGCAAGACCACTTAGGAGGCACTAACCATGTCTCTGTGATTCACATTAAATCCAAATCAGCCCCTGCCATCACAGCTTCAAGATCTAAAACCTTAATTCCCATACTTTGGGTATTAGTATATACTGCTTTCCAGAAGTTACCCCTTTTTCCCATTTGTGTAGAGGTATTAATGCATCACTTACCTGAGGCTTGTACGTACCTAGGGGCTTTGGTCACCATGCCCCATTGATTGTAGTTTAAAGCCCTCTTCAGTGGGATACCCAGTCTGCTACTGAAGACACTTTCCTTCTTTGGTAGATGGACACCATCTCTGCTCAGCAGCTCTTGGAAAAGCATCCTATGGTCCATGAAGCTGAAACGATCTTGATGACACCAACTGTGCAGTCACATATTCATCTCCAGAACGCGAGCTTCTCTGCCTTGACCTTTACCCTTAACAGGGAGGATCGACTAACGCATTTTATGGTAATTTGCCTGTCAATGTCTGCTACCTGCATGCTATTTTTAAAAATAAATTTTTCAGGAGGGAGTGTATCATATGAGGGAATGGGCATGGATGCATTATCTAACTAGCACGTTCACATTAGCACAAAGCTGACTTAACACGAGAGCACTTAGCGTTAATATTTTTGAATGTCTCGCATGTTAATTGAAAAATTAGTGTGTGATATGCAAAAAGAAAAAGTCCTATGTCACGAAACGCCTAGCCACCCGCCTGGGGCTACCCTGCGGCCACTTAGAGGGTCTATCCCGAGCACAGCTCAGCACCCGCCGCTTGTGCTTTACATTAGCACCCTTCCCCCACTGACTGGATCCTAACCGCCTCTGGGTAAGTCTCCCACTCTCCAGGTGTTCCCCAGTGATTTCTAGGCTACTGGGGCCACATTCCTAGTGGTCCCACAGTTCCTAAAAATTTGCTTACAAACCCAACAAGCAAACCATTAGAACAATGAACAGAAAAATTGCAAACAGCAAATAAATAACAGGTAACTGAAATAGGATTAATTATAACACTATATAAACATTTGTTTACTATCTAAATAGTATCTGGGGAATTCAGGACATATAGCTGCTCATAGGTTATCAAATGTAACTGTTCATAGGACCTACTACTACTACTATTTATCATTTCTATAGTGCTACAAGGCATACGCAGCGCTGTAAACCATACACAAAAAGACAGTCCCTGCTCAAAGAGCTTACAATCTAGACCTCAGCAAACAGATCTTTCTATTCTCCCTGGCAAAGACTGGGGCAAAAGCCAGTACATCCTAGATGAATTTGAACCAATCAGAGCCCAGAACAACAAGTTATAAAACGTATACTTCATCTTACTTCCTATCTGTTTTAGACTAAAGAAAGAACAGTCATTTCTCTGTAACAACTTTAAAGTAAGGAAACATCTGCAGGCCAATAGTAGAAGTACATTTCAAGAATTGAGGCAGTTTTACAGACTTAGAAACCCACTGTTTTGTCACACCCTATTTTAGGGATATTCTAGAAATGGGCTTAGCATCTGGGAAAATCCTGCATTCAAAATGCACTAAGTCCATTTCTTAGCACATCATAGTAAAAGGGCCCTATAATCATCAAGCAAATAGTTAATTTTCAAAAAAACAAAACCTTTTTTTCTGCAATCTGCGTCAAATATAAATAAATCCTGATACTACTACTACTACTACTTGACATTTCTAGAGCGCTACTAGGGTTACGCAGCGCTGTACAATTTAACAAAGAGAGACAGTCCCTGCTCAAAGAGCTTACAATCTAATAGACAAGTGAACGGTCGGTTCGATAGGGGCAGTCAGGATTCACTGAACGGTAAGGGTTAGGTGCCGAACGCAGCATTGAAGAGGTGGGCTTTAAGCAAAGACTTGAAGACGGGCAAGGAGGGGGCTTATCAGGGCAATTATCAGGGCAATTAGTAGCAGGTTCAGGAAAGTCCCGTGGCAAGTTTGACAAGGTCCCAGCGTCTTTTCTTGATTGTTCTGAATGCTGTGTGAACCATACCCAGAAACTGCATCTATTCATCTTTTGGTCTCAGCTGTCTATAAAATGTGGCTTTATAACACAGGCTCCTAGATTAATCCCTAGTAGCCCACAAATACTCTCACAAAAGTTACAGGTACTCTGAGGCAATTTCAAATTTCTGGATGTCCTCTGTGCAAGCATGTGCATATTTTTATAAAGTATGTTTGGATATTGCAACTCCTTCCAAATATTGCCCCCAGAAGCTTCTAGCCACAGTCCATGTAAAAGTAAATGCACTCTTGATGGCCTGTATATTTATACATACACACTCGAGCGATTTTATAATATCTGTTTCCGGAGGCAAAGAAATTCATTCATTCATTTATTATATTTACTATACCACCTTTGCAAATTCGCAGACCAAGAGGTTGCACAATCTAAAAATAATTTAAAATGATTCAAAAGTAATGAAAAGAACTACAATGACTGAGAGAAAAAAATAATCTAGGCGTACAAAGAACAGACTTTACAAGGGAGGGAGAAAAAGGGAAGGCCTGGGGAAAGGTAAAATGGTAAATGCGTGGGGAAAAGGGTACAAAAGGTCAATTCATCAGCCGACCATACTTCAGTTGTCATTGAAAGCCTGAGTGAAAAGCCATGATTTTAAGGAAATCTTAAATTGCTTTAAGGATTGTTTGGCAGGAACTAACAGAGGTATCGAGTTCCAAAGGGAAGGTGCAGCAAAAAAGAAGCCTCAGTGCCTAGTGGATTCTAGACTGGCCTGTTTAGGGCTTGGGACAACCGAAAGGTGACCATTAAGCGACCGAAGTGAGCGGGATGGAGAATAGGCATTGGTGAGTGATGACAGGTGCTTTACCTACCTATTTTAAAGGGTAATTGTATAACAGGTTATCCAGGTAGGAAGTCCAAGTAGGTGCTTAGGGCGTAGGTGCCTATCCTGCTTATAATCGAACGAGAAAAACGCCCAAGTTCCGACCTAAATCGGGAGATGGACGTTTATCTCACAAAAACGAATAACACGGTATAATCAAAAGCCGAACTTGGACGTTTTCAACTGCACTCCATCGTGGAAGCGTATAAAGTTGACGGGGGCGTGTCGGAGGCGTGGTGAAGGCGGGACTGGGGCATGGTTATCACCCGAATAGAGATGGGTACCTTTCGCCGATAATGGAAAAAAAGTATGCGTTTGTAGCTAGAATTTAGGGCACTTTTCCTGGACCCTGTTTTTTCACGAATAAGGCCCCAAAAAGTGCCCTAAATGACCAGATTACCACCAGAGGGAATCGGGGATGACCTCCCCTGACTCCCCCAGTGGTCATAAACCCCCTCCCACCACAAAAAATGATGTTTCACAACTTTTTATTTTCACCCTCAAATGTCATACCCACCTCCCTGGCAGCAGTATGCAGGTCCCTGGAGCAGTTGTTAGGGGGTGCAGTGGACTTCAGGCAGGTGGACCCAGGCCCATCCCCCCCTACCTGTTACAATTGTGCTGCTTAATGCTTAGTCGTCCAACCCCCCCAAATCCACTGTACCCACATGTAGGTGCCCCCTTTCACCCCTTAGGGCTATAGTAATGGTGTAGACTTGTGGGCAGTGGGTTTTGAGGGGGATTTGGGGGGCTCAACACACAAGGGAAGGGTGCTATGCACCTGGGAGCTCTTTTAACTTTTTTTTTTGTTTTTGTAAAAGTGCCCGCTAGGGTGCCTGGTTGATGTCCTGGCATGTGAGGGGGACCAGTGCACTACGAATCCTGGCCCCTCCCACGAACAAATGCCTTGGATTTATTTGTTTTTGAGCTGGGCGCTTTCATTTTCCATTATCGCTGAAAAACAAAAACGCCCAGCTCACAAATTGTCGAATAAAATATGGATGTCTATTTTTTTCGAAAATAAGGTTTGGTCCGCCCCTTCACAGACCCATTCTCGGAGATAAACGCCCATGGAGATAGACGTTTTCGTTCGATTATGCCCCTCCACGTGTGCCAAAATGGAGTCACCACCTGACTACCACGTGGCTCTTGTGGTAATTTCATTTTTGGCTTGCTTCCGCTACACACGTCTGAAAAATATTTGTTATTTTCTGACGTGCGTAGTGGACGCACGCCAAGTGGCATCTGATGCGTGTAGGTCATTACCACCCAAATTCTTTACCACTAGGTCTATGGCTGGTGGTAAGGTCTCAGACCCAAAATGGACATGCAGCAATTTTGATTTTGCCGCTCGTCCATTTTCGGCAAAAAAAGGTCTTTTTTACAGGTGTGCTGAAAAATGATTCTGTGCATGCCCAAAACTCACACCTACACTACCGCAAGCCATTTTTCATCACGCCTTTGTTTAAAGACCCCTTATTTTGAGTCTTTTGCTAAGGCACGGTAGGCCTACCATGGACTAAAAAAGCACTACTGTGGGACATGCAAGCACTAATTGCACAGCGAAACAAATGTTATTTTCCATTGTGGGAGACGTGCCCATGGGCAGAGAGTAGGCATGCCTGTGCTAATCAGGGAGTGTGGACACATAATTGCACGCTACCCGATTAGCATGGAAGCCCTTACCACCTCCTAAATAAATGGTGGAAGGGCTTTAGTGGAAATGGTCATGTGCTAATTGGGAAATTAGTGCATGGCCTTTACAAAAAAACACTTCCATATCATCATGCTGATCAATCCATAGACTGGTGGGTTGTGTCCATCTACCAGCAGGTGGAGATAGAGAGCAATCCTTTTGCCTCCCTATATGTGGTCATGTGCTGCCGGAAACTCCCCAGTATGTTCTCTATCTCAGCAGGTGGTGGTCACACACAGCAGCAGCTCTGGCTAGGCCTCCAAGCCTAATTTTTAGGTTTTGTTGAGTGCCTGGGGTTGAGGGCTCTTCTTGAGCAAGTGCAAACCTGGTGGCGCCAGGTCCCTCCTTTTCTGCCCCCTCCCGCTGGCTCCGTTAAAAAAAAAAAAAAAAAATTTTGGACGTCCTTAAGGGCGTTTATTTCGACGTTATTTAAACGTTTATTGCAGCTACTCACTGGGACACCAGGTCGTTACAGCTCGGAGCGAGAAGCAGGTAATTTTTACCTTTTTATAGCGGGCAGGGGGTTCCCTGATTGATCTCCGCGTGGCCTATGGCGTCGGAGGGCGAGGGCACGAAGAATCGCTCCCCGGACCGCGTGTGCGCTTCTAGCGGGGATGCGGGGGTTTTAAAGTCTGATTCGCCCTTGTTGGGTGTCAGTTTGGAGGCCGGTCAGTGTCCCGGGTCTTCCTCCGGCGCGGCGGTTTTTCCCGCCATAAACGCCCATCCCCCGCTGCTCGCCTCCGCCATCTTGGCCGGCCACTCTGCTCGGACGGCTTCTTGTTGGGCCGCCCTTGAGCTGGGAGACGTTCATGCCATGGCAGCCCTTGATTTGGGCGACGGCAAAAAAGCGGCTAAAGTTAAGCGCCGTTCTTCCCGCGCAGCTCCTTCGCGGAGTGTCGCGCCGGACGCCATCTTGGATGCGCAGCATGTTGCTCCCCCGCTCTTGCGAGCACCGGTTGAGGGTGCGTCTAGGGCTGTGGCCCAGGCTGCTGAAATACACAGTCTGGGGGGTTTCTCCCCCGAGTTTATTTTGCTGCTGCATCAGGCCTTCCTTATGGAAAACGCTGCCCCTTCTCCCTTGTCCGATAACGGGGTGGAGGCCCCCGGAAGTAAACGCCCTCGGGTGGATTCCCAGGCCTTAGAGGACGCTGTTTCCTCTGATGTAGATGAGGGCAGCGTATCTGAGTTCTCCCAACGGTCCTTTGGGGATTCCTTGGAGGAGACGGATTCCCGCTCGGATGGAGCGGATGACCCCTCTGCAGCGCGGATCTTTCGCTCAGAGGATTTGCCCAACCTGTTACTGCAGGCCATGAGCATTTTGAAGATTTCCTCGCCAGAGGACGTCTCTCCCTCAGCCCCTGTTGGCTCTGCCATTATGCTGGGGACGAAGCGCCCGCCTAGAACCTTCCACGTGCATGATGCCATGCACACCTTAATTTCGGCTCAATGGGATGTCCCGGAAGCGAGCCTCAAAGTGGCTAGGGCTATGTCCCGCCTCTATCCTTTGCCTGAAAGTGAACGTGAGGCCTTTATTTGGCCTACCATGGATTCTTTAATCACTGCGGTGACTAAGAAAACGGCGTTGCCGGTGGAAGGTGGCACGGCACTAAAGGATGCCCAAGACAGAAGATTGGAAGCGGCTTTAAGGTCGTCCTTCGAGGCGGCTGCCTTAAGTTTGCAGGCCTCAGTTTGCGGCTCCTATGTGGCCAGGGCGTGCCTGACGATGGTGCAGCGGGCTTCCCCCTCGGATCCTTCCTTGAGGGCTGACTGGCCGGCCCTGGAATCGGGCTTGGCTTATTTGGCAGACTTACTGTATGATGTCTTGAGAGCCTCGGCTAAAGGCATGGCTCAGACAGTCTCTGCGCAGCGCTGGCTTTGGCTGAAACATTGGTCTGCGGACCACGCCTCTAAGTCCCGCCTGGCTAAGTTGCCTTTTAAAGGCAAGCTGCTCTTTGGGGTCGAGCTGGACAAAATCGTGACCGATCTCGGCACGTCTAAGGGCAAGAGGTTACCAGAGGTCAGGGCTCGGGCCAGTGCTCACCCCGGTATCTCCAGAGGACGGTTTCAGGAAGCCCGTCGGTACCGCCCGGGCAAGTCTGGCTCCTCTGCCCCCTCTTCCTTCAAAAGGAACTTCTCCCCCAAGCAGCATTCCTTTCGCAGAGACCGCTGTCCCGGAGGTACGCCCTCCGGTCCTCCCCCAGGGTCTCGTAGACAAGTTGACAGACAAGTTGTCTGCAGGGATGCCTCTTGTGACCCCGGAGTGGATTGTCGTCACGACGGACGCCTCTTTGACGGGCTGGGGAGCCCACTGCTTGGGAAGGACAGCGCAGGGGCTCTGGTCTCCTGCAGAGGCAAAGTGGTCTATCAACCTCCTGGAACTCAGAGCCATTCGGTTGGTGCTTTTGGAGTTCATCCCGGTACTGGCGTTGAAGCCAGTACGGGTCCTGTCGGGCAATGCCACGGCTGTGGCCTATGTCAACCGCCAGGGAGGTACCAAGAGCGCCCCTCTAGCCAAGGAGGCCATGAATCTATGCCAGTGGGCGGAAGCGAACCTGGAACAGCTGTCAGCGGCCCACATTGCCAGAGTCATGAATGTCAAGGCGGACTTTCTCAGTCGCCATACCTTGGAGCCCGGAGAGTGGCAGCTATCTGCTCAGGCGTTCTTGGACATCACGAAGCGCTGGGGCCAGCCGAGCCTAGATCTGATGGCGTCATCGGCCAATTGCCAAGTGCCACGCTTTTTCAGCAGAGGACGGGACCCTCGATCCCTGGGAGTAGATGCTCTTCTCCAACAGTGGCCGACACAAGAGCTTCTCTATGTGTTCCCGCCCTGGCCCATGTTGGGCAGGGTGCTAGACCGGGTGGCAAAGCATCCGGGCCGGATAATCCTGGTGGGTCCGGACTGGCCCAGACGTCCCTGGTATGTGGACTTGATCAGGCTCTCAGTCGACGATCCTCTGCGGCTTCCAGTGGAGCAGGGCCTGTTACATCAGGGTCCCGTGGTGATGGAGGATCCCTCCCCCTTTGGTCTTACGGCCTGGCTATTGAGCGGCAGCGTCTGAGAAAGAAGGGCTTCTCAGACAAGGTCATCGCCACTATGCTGAGAGCGAGGAAGCGCTCTACTTCTACTGCTTACGCCAGGGTTTGGCGTACCTTTGCAGCGTGGTGTGAAGCAGGCTCACTTTCTCCCTTCACTGCTCCAATTTCTTCAGTGTTGGCGTTCCTGCAAGAAGGTCTGGAGAAAGGCCTGTCGCTCAGTTCCCTTAAAGTCCAGGTAGCGGCTCTGGCTTGCTTCAGGGGCCGCCTGAAGGGTGCTTCCCTGGCTTCGCAGCCAGATGTGGTGCGCTTTCTCAAGGGAGTTAATCACCTGCGCCCTCCTCTGCACTCAGTGGTGCCTGCGTGGAATCTCAACCTGGTGCTAAGAGCCTTGCAGAAGCCGCCTTTTGAACCCTTGTCGAGGGCATCTCTGAAAGACCTGACGTTGAAAGCAGTCTTTTTGGTGGCTATCACTTCAGCCAGAAGAGTTTCCGAGCTCCAGGCGCTCTCTTGTCGAGAGCCTTTTCTGCAGTTCACTGAGGCAGGAGTGACTATTCGCACAGTGCCTTCCTTCCTGCCCAAGATTGTTTCTCGCTTCCATGTGAATCAGCAGCTCTGTCTCCCTTCCTTTCGTAGGGAGGACTACCCAGAGGAATACTCTGCTCTCAAATATCTGGATGTGAGACGAGTCATCATCAGATACTTGGAAGTGACCAATGATTTCCGGAAATCGGATCATCTGTTTGTCCTGTTTGCAGGTCCTCGTAAGGGTCTGCAGGCTGCTAAGCCTACAGTGGCAAGATGGGTCAAGGAAGCCATTGCAGCGGCTTATGTGGCCGCGGGGAAGGTGCCGCCTATCCAGCTGAAGGCTCACTCCACTAGAGCTCAGGCGGCCTCGATGGCAGAGGCCGGGTCCGTCTCCTTGGAAGAGATTTGCAAGGCGGCAACTTGGGCATCGGCCCATACCTTCTCCAGGCATTACCACTTGGCTGTGGCTGCTCGGGCGGAGGCCCGGTTTGGAGCTTCAGTGTTGCGGTCAGGGATTTCAATGTCCCGCCCTGGGTGAGTACTGCTTCGGTACATCCCACCAGTCTATGGATTGATCAGCATGATGATATGGAAGGTAAAATTATGTATCATACCTGATAATTTTCTTTCCATTAATCATAGCTGATCAATCCATAGTTCCTCCCAGATATCTGTATTGTTTATATTCTGGTTGCATTTCAGGTTCAAGTTTAGTCTTCAGTTCCTGTTCAGGAGGACTTCGTGTTCAAGTTTTTCAATGAATTCTTCAAGAGTTGAGACGAATTTGTGTTAGTGAGCTGCTGCATTCCTCTCCCCTCCGTTTTACGGGGCTGGATTGAGACTTAAATTCTGCCGGCGCTCCCTCCCGCTTCGTGCGGCAGTAGGGCAGCTTTGTACCCCTCCCGCTTCGGCGGTGTTAGGGTCAGTCAGCTCCTCCCGCGGTTGCGGTTGCAGGATAAGCCAGATCCCCCCGCATCGGCGGGCGTGGTGTCCCTCCCCCGCTCCGCGGGGATGAGCTGGACGGATTCCCCTCCCCCACTTGTGTGGGGATGAGCTGGGTTAATTCCCCTCCCCCATTTCGGCGGTGGTGAGCTGGGCAGAGTGTCCCTTTGTGGGTGTAATTCTCTAAGTGCTGAGTCCTGCGGATGGAGCTTGGATATCGACATACTGAGGAGTTTCCGGCAGCACATGACCACCGCTTGTTAAATTTTGACAGCTCTTGCGAGCCGGTTGTTGTTGGGGGCGAGCCGGCTCCATTGCGGGAGGTAAGCATGGCAGGAGGACGCCATCACAGGCCATGCTTACCTCCCCTGCCGCTCTGAAGCATGTCCAAAGATGTCCTTCGCTCCCACCCTCCCCTCCCGCTCCCCTCCGTCTTTTTTTAATTACCTCCGTCGCAGCGAGCACCATTTAAAGCCCTGCTGCGTGCTGGCCGTCTCTCCAGGCTTCCCCTGCTTGATTCGGATGATGTTCGTGCCTTAGTCCCGCCTTCGCGAAAAAAGGAAATGACGTCAGAATGAAGGCGGGACTAAGGCACGAACATCATCCGAATCAAGCAGGGGAAGCCTGGAGAGATGGCCAGCATGAAGCAGGGCTTTAAATGGCGCGCTTCGACGGAGGTAATTAAAAAAAGACGGAGGGGAGCGGGAGGGGAGGGTGGGAGCGAAGGACATCTTTGGACATGCTTTGGAGCGGCAGGGGAGGGAGGAGAATCGCTGGATGGGTAGAGGGGGGCAGGGGAGAGACTTGCTGAGCATGGGTGCGTAGAGGGGGGCAGGGGAGAGACCTGCTCGGCATGGGTGCGTAGAGGGGGGCAGGGGAGAGACCTGCTGGGCATGGGTGGGTAGAGGGTGGCAGGGGAGAGAAGAGAATTGCTGGGTATGGATGGATAGAGAGGGGCAGGGGAGAGAGGAGAGTTTCAGGACATGGATGGAGGGGATGGAAAGGAGAGAGAAGAAATGCTGGACATGGAGGGAAGATAGAGGAAGGAGATTAGATGAGGGAAAAGGAAGTGAGGAGAGAAACTGCACATGGATGGAGAAAATAGGCAGAAGTTGGATCCACTGTACAGTCAAGTCTGCAGAGGACCAGAAATGAAGAAGAAAGGAGGAAAGAAAAGAAATAAATGGAAAGTAAGCCCTGGAAACGGAGTCAAGGGAACAGATAGATAGCAGCAGGATCAGATACTGGACCAGCATGATCAGAGAAACAAAGTCACCAGACAACAAAGGTAGAAAAAAAATAATTTTATTTTCATTATAGTGTTTGGAATATGTCCACTTTGAGAATCAGGTGCTGAACGTTAAAAGTTTATATTTATTTACTTATTTATGGCATTTTATCCCATATTAAACATGAATTAGGTTGGAACCTGGGATAATTTAATTTTTTTTTCCTGGAGAGAGTAATGTGTTGGCCGCCCCCCCCCCCCCCCCCCCCGGGGTATAGCCAGCTCTGCAATTTTGTTTGGAGGGGGGGGGCGCAGAGCTGGGTGGGGGGCGCAGTGGTGGACGGGGGGGGGGGGGGGCGCCGAGGTGGATGGGGGGGGGGGGGGCGCCGAGGTGGACCATGGAGAGAGCCTGTTGTTAAAAATTTACCAGCACACCACTGACTCCAATCTACTATAATAAAACGCACCCTCAACGTTCTGAAGACATGCACCCACAACGTTCTGCAGAAATCTGACGTCACTCCCTGAAGGGTTCGTGGTGGTGAAGCCATCTCTCTCTGCCCATGTCTCCTTGGCCCGCCCTCGCGTCAAACGTAATGACGTCAAGGGCGTAGACATGGCCAGACAGAGATGGCTTTAACCTACGAACCCTACAGTGACGTCACTGAATAACAACGTTCCAGGATTCCAAAAGACCAGCTTCCCTCCAACCACTCATCGATGAATGGCCCCGCCACAATCGCGGTCGTCGTCGTCATCAACGCCGCTCCCCCCTCCACTCACCCCTCTCCGTCTGCCAACGGAATGCCGGCCAGCTCCTCACAATGCCACTGACCTCCGTGTCAAGTCTCTGCAGCACGCAACAGCTGATCATTTCCCTTCGGCCCCCCCCTCCTTCCCTCCCTGTGGGACACGGAGGGAAGGAGGGAGGCCCGAACGGAAACGATCAGCTGTTGCCTCTGCTGCAGCACCTTCACACGTGTGTGAAAGGCGCTGTGAGGGCCCGCCCCCGCCCACCAACCAACACTGACCCTCCTTCAAAACCCCTGAACCCCCCCAAGCCCTCACCGCCCCTGCAACACACCGTGAGCCTATTTAGCTCCCTGTAAACAAGGAAGCCAATTTGGTTGATCTCTGTTTCCACTCTCCCACCCAGCCGTCATTTCTACACACTCAAAATAAAGCAACCAAACCTGTTCTTTATTCTTCATCCATCTACAGCTCTTTCATTTGGACCCCTCCAAGCCCCTGACCCCCCTCCAAGCCCACAGCCACTCCCTCACAATTCCCAATCCGCCACCCCCCCCAAACATTCACACACACACACACACACACACACAAACTGTGTAGCACAAAAAAAAAATAAAAATAAAAACACCAAAAACATGACCTGAGGAATCCCTCACTTTCAACCCATCACCACAGGAACGCAGATCCCCCCTTCAAAACCCCCTCGCCACTCCCTCACATTTCACCATCCACCCCCCCCCCCCCCCACAAGCATTCACACACACACACACTCTCTAGCACAACAACAAAAACACAACAACAAATGACAGACAACACAAACATGACATGAACGATTCCTCACTTTCACAACCTCAACCCATCTACGCAGATCCCCCTCCAAGCACCACACCACTCCCTCACACATCACAACCCCCCTCCCCCTCCCAATAAATACACAAGCTCTACTATGGAGAATCAGCATCTCTTACTCACAACCACACACTCCCCCCCATCATACACACACTCTTCCATGGAGAAACAGCATCTCTCTCACTCACACCCACACACTCCCCCCACCCCCCTTAATACACAAACTATACCATGGAAAATCAAAGTCTCTCTGTCTCTCACTCACACACACACACACACACACACACAACATCATACATAAACTCTGCAATGGTGAATCAGGATCTCCGTTTGCCATTTGGCACGGGAGCACCACAAGTAGGCGGCGGACGACTGCAGGACCCTGCAGAACACCAGGACACTTATGGACAAAGTGGTGAGTTACAGGGGAGTGGGAGAGGGGAGGGAGGATGGCCTGGAACTCGGAGGGGAGGAAAGGAGGGCATGGGACTGGGAGGAGAGAGAGGGAGACAGCAACGGAGGGAGGGGGAAACTCTTGCTAGCGCCCATTTCATTTCAGGCAGAAACGGGCCTTTTTTACTAGTGTCTTTATAAAATGCCTCCCCAACCTGAAGCAATCCCAGGTAAGTGAGCCCACATACATTTATACCTGCTCAGGTGTTGATATAAATATATATGTGAAGTATGTACATACACATATATTTTAGAAGGTACAGTCATACTCCATCTTTATTTGTGCATCATTCTTGGGGTAGTTTCCTAGAAACTCTTTCCCTTAGCTAAATAGAGTTTAGTAATAGAAAAACATTTATAAAATTACAGGCAAACAGTACCTTTCTCAACATCTGCAAATTTCTGTGCTGTTGGAGGCTAGTTCTAAGTGCCCAATTTATAAAGGCGCCAATGCAACTATAAACAGGCTTAAATGATCAATTCTCTAAATGGTGTTCAATAAGTTTGTAACTGAAGACAGTAAAAGGAGTGAGAAGATTAGGTGGTCATTTTCTCTTGGCTCCCCAGTACTTAGTCTGAAAGAGCTTTCAAAATATATAGTAATTCTATATTTGGTGTTCTCTTCTTTAGCTACTTTCTGTTTTCATGTGGGTAAAATATATTTATTAGCTGCCATACCAGATAATTTATTGTGCACAAATTAAGCAAGGGCTCTGTGTTTTTCAGTTCATGAGAGAAACTTAATTTTCACTGAAATCCAAAATACCAAAACACCAGGCTGTTCTGGCTGCTAATTCCAAGCAGATGGAAGCTGCAAGTTTGCAGTGGTTCAGAGCTTTTTATAAATAGGCAGCTTTTGTGCTCCACTGGCACTTTATCACTTTGCTTGTTTGCTTGGCATTGGAAAGTATACTGCCAACTCAATTAAAATTGTGTTAACAGCACAGTACAAAACTGATGGTTGGATGCGCACAGAAGGATTTCTGCAGCTGTCAACTCAGTGTCTCAAATTTTTTTTAATGCTAGTGCAATGTCTTCAAGAGTGACATAAGAAGTATACTCCCTTCTTTGCCTTTTTATTTGCTTATTTTAATTCAAATTCTAAAGGAGACAATTACTTATTGGATCGCAAAAAGACTTTAGAAAAGTTTAGTGAATAAAGGTGCTGTAGTGCGAATTGAACCCAGCTGCCCAAGTTCTCAGCCCACTGCACTATACATTAGGCTACTCCTCCCCCCATGAAAACTATCCTAGGCTCAACAACCCAGCTGAGACTAAACAGGCTCACCACGTCCATCACCTGCTGGAGATTGAGAAATATAATCTGAAGAAAATTGGAAGAAAGATCCCCAAAATACAGGACAATGACAGGATAATTCTATAAGGAGTTACCTAGAATTAGGTGGTAAGACCACAGTAATCAGGTGTGGGCAACCCGGGGCCCACCACTGAATTTTACGCAGGCTCCAAGACCATAGGAACTATATACAGAAAATGTAATTATTAACCAGAGTTTTTTGCCGAAAATGGACGTGTGGCAAAATGAAAATTGGTGTGTCCATTTTGAGTCTGAGACCTTACCACCAACCATTGACCTAGTGGTATAGTCTCATGCGGTAACCAGATGGTAATGACCTACACATGTCAAATGCCACTTGGCACATGCGTCTAAAAATAAAAATTATTTTTCGGATGCGCGTATCGGACATGTGCCAAAAATGAAATTCCAGAGAACTGAAAAACAGCCAAACACAATCCAAAGGGTTGTGTGGAATGAATGTAAAGAAATGAGGAAAGTGGGAAATACCCTCAGAAACCAAGGCTTCTGCCAAGGTCTAATCAACAAGACACTATTGTTTATAAAAGTAGTACAGGATCCGAATACGATTTAGTTGAGTTACAGTATGTAACTTTCATTGTGGCAGGTGAAAAGAGACCATATTTCACATTGATTTTTTTGAGCCTGGGGCGTAACGCTAAAAGTGTTTTCTTTTGTCAACAGTAGCTTTGCAAGGTCACCTATAATGATGATTTTATTGCCATTCCAATTATGATGTGGTGCTGATTTCACTACAGTCATGATATCCATTTTCTGGGGGAACCAGAGGACCTTACAGATGATAGCCCTTGAGAATTTTTGCGATGAGACGCCACTTGTGGGGACAGGGTGAGCAAGTTCTAACTCGAATGGGCGTTCAAACTTTAGCGAGAGCAAAGATTGTATAAATTTTAAAACATTATGCTTCGCTGCACCTTCAGGAACCCCCAATCCACATATATTGTTCCTTCTATTTCTATTGCTAAAATCTTCTATAGCCATCTGAAGATCGGTAATCAATTTCTTAAACTTTGTAATAGTTCATCTTCGATATTACTAATTCTGGTCTCCACTTCTGATATGCAGTTCTCCAAGCATGCAAACTTTGAATTAAACTGGGACATCTCACATTTGAGATCTTTTGTTGCTGAAGTATTCTCAGAAAGCAGTGTGAGAATTTCTTAGAGTCTCGCCATAACTTTGGAGGATCTACTGGCGTTACGCCATCTTTGTCTTCCTCATTTTTGTATCTTGAGGTCGTAAGATCGGATTTGGCTCTTTTAGAAGCTGGACTCGCAGCAAATGCAGCTTCCAGTTTGCTTTGACAATGTGACAACATCTCATCTAATGTATTGAGGTAAATATTGTAAAGAGTATGTAGGAAAGGCCCCAAAGGAACCCTGGGTTAGGCCCGAATACCCCCGGTATAGGCAGGCATTCCCCAGAAAAAAACTAGAAATAAAGAACTACAACTCCCAGCATGCCCCAAGGGAGACCGGGGATAAGAGAAACTATGTGCATTCCCAGGAGTCTCCAGAGGAGGGCCGCAGGGGAAGGAATAAGGCTGATTCTCCAACCTGGGGGAGGAGGTGGTGGAACAGGTGGGTGGAGAAAGAAGAGCCACCAAAGAGCTTTATTGAAAGAAAGGGTGAGCAGCTGGGAGAAGGGCGGGGCGAGGAGAATATGGATTGGGCTCCTGAGGAGAGAGAGGCAGAGAGTGAACCTTGCCCTATGAAGTTGACTGAACCGGAGAACACCCTGGAAGAGCCGATGGACTTTTCAGCTCTGGCTCAGCGAAAGCCAAGGAAGTAGCGGGGCCAAGCCGGGTCAGGCGGGAGGAGGTCAGGTAGGAGTATGACTGACCAAGAGGGTGGGACCCTAGGCTTTGAGCCCGCGCAAAGCCATTACTGTGTGTTTTTGAAAGCTTGGCTGAAATTGAACTGTGGTTTTGAAAGCCTAGCTGGACTGAGCTGTGTTTTGAAGCTTGGCTAAAATTGAACTGTGTTTTGAAAGCCTGGCTAAACTGAGCTGTGTTTTTGAAAGCTTGGCTAGAACTGAACTGGGTTTTGAAAGCCTGGCTAAACTGAGCTGTGTTTTTGAAAGCTTGGCTAGAACTGAACTGGGTTTTGAAAGCCTGGCTAAACTGAGCTGTGTTTTTGAAAGCTTGGCTAGAACTGAATTGTGTTTTGAAAGCCTGGCTAAACTGAGCTGTGTTTTTGAAAGCTTGGCTAGATCTGAACTGTGTTTTTGAAAGCTTGGCTAAACTGAGCTGTGTTTTTGGAAGCTTGGCTAGAACTGAACTGTGTTTTGAAAGCCTGGCTAAACTGAGCTGTGTTTTGAAAGCTTGGCTAAAATTGAACTGTGTTTTGGAAACCAGGGCTGAATTGCGCCTGGGGTTTTTTTTTTCCCTGCTACTCTTCAGGGGACCGGGAGAGAAAGCAGTGGTGGAAGCCTGCCCGGTGTAGAATTATTTGTTGTTTTGGAGAAGCAATTGAGAGAAGGAGGGACGTTCCTCCTATTCAGTAAAAAGCTTCATTATATTTGTTTTTGAGAAAAAGGGGGAGCCATACAGGAGTGTGTTTTTTTTTTGTTTGGTTTTTTCTTGGAAGAGCTGCACCCCAGGAGAAAAGAGGATCCACTTTACAATATATAAGCCTGGAATGTGCAGAATTGGTAAAGTTATGGAGATTCCCCAGGAGTTCCCTGCAATGGTCTAATTGCAATTTTTGATAATCCAACATATATCCCATTGCAGAAATCAAAATGTGAAACAACCAATGCTTGAAACACGAAGATTAGTGAAATTCAAATATAATTTCAGTTGTCGCATTATCAACAATTTATAATGTACCTTTTTAACAGGTGCTTTAACCTGATCTCTCATTAGCTATGAATCTATATTCACACCTAGATTCCCAAGTGATTCTGACATCTAAATAACATATCCATTTAGTGCAACTGAACTAGGAAATTGAAGATCTGACATAGCTTCAATCTTTTCCATATTAAGACATAATATATTCACTAATGTCCATTTTTCAATCGCTTGAAGATATAAAGTTACATGGTTTATAGTATCTAATAAGTTGGAATCTATTGGCACAAAAAATTGTATATCATCTGCATAGCAGAAACAAACAGGAGACAGTCTACTGCAGAAGTAGACAAGACAACCAAACAGCAGCAGCGATCCAAGGAAGGACAACCAAAACAAGAGTATATCCAAATATTAACTTTAATGTTAACATTTGGATATACTCTTGCTGTGTTTGTCCTTCCTTTGATCGCTGCTTCTGTTTGGTTGTCATATCATCTCCATAGATCATGTACTGCACACTTAATCCAGACAAAAGATGACAAACGGGTCTAATGTACAAATTAAACAGTAAAGCAGATAACAAAGATCCCTGAGGGACACCAGTATTCAATGGGATCCAGGAAGATTTATCTGCATTAATGCATGCTTGGTGAAAACAGTTAAAAATGATGCAAACCACACTAAAACCTTTTCACCAATCCCAATTTCATTTAATCTATGTAACAAAATAGTATGGTCCACAAGTCACAGAAAAACCAGAGAAACTTCCAAATTTCATAGTATCTATATCACCTTCAGGAAGAATATTATATGATTAGCTAAATATAGAGGCATAATCAACTAACTACAAGGAAATAGCATTTTACTGCACTCCTACTGTGAATCCCAAAGAACATCTGAAGAATAGAGGGAAACTTTTCATTTTCATGTCTGCTTGGCAAAGCAGAATAAAAAAAAAGCTAAACTGAGGGGACCAAAGGAGACTGCTGCAGGGCAGAAAGGGCCATTCTTACTTAGAACTCTCTAGCAATTCTGAGCTCTCAAAGTGCTCCACCCCAATGCCATGTGACTATGGGAGCTCATTTTCAAAAGAGAAAAATGTCAAAAAAGTGGCATAAATCTGCATTTGGACATTTTTCTCACAAAAAGTCCAAATTAGTATTTTAAATTTTTAGATGTTTTTCTATAAAGTCCATCAGAAGTGCATTCAAATCACAAGGGGGTGTGCCAGGGGCATGTTAAGGGTGGGATCTGGGCGTTCCTAATACTTGGATGTTTTTTTTAGCCATAATGGAACAAAACAAAATCATCCAGGACTAAAACTAAGATGTTATGAGCTAGACCTGTTTTTATAATGAATAAGGCACAAAAAGGTGCCCTAAATGACCACTGGAGGGAATCACGGATGACCTCCCCTTACTCCCCCAGTGGACACTAACCCCCTCCCCCCCCCACCAAAAAAAAAAATGATTAAAAACATTAATTACCAGCTTCTACGCCAGACTCAGATGTTATACTCAGGTCCATTAGAACAGCATGCAGGTTTCTGGAGTAGTCTAATGGTGGGTGCACTGCAGACAGGTGGACCCGGGCCCATACCTCCCCCTACCTGTTACACTTGTGGAGGAAGCTGTGAGTCCTCCAAAACTCACCAGAAACCCACTGTACCCACATATAGGTGCACCCTTCACCCGTAAGGGCTATGGTAGTGGTATACAGTTGGGGGCAGTGGGTTTTGGGTGGGGTTTGGGGGGCTCAGCAGACAAGATAAGGGAGCAATGGTGAGATGTGTACCTGGGAGTATTTTATGAAGTCCACTGCGTTGCCCACTATGGTGCCCTATTGCTTTCCTGGGATGTGTGGGGGACCAGTCTACTAAAAATGCTGGCTGCTGCTACATCCCTATGGCTTGATTTAATGCACTTTTTTTTTTTTTTTTTAAATGGGCCAAAAAACAAAACATACAAATCACAAAACGTTGTTCACAACAGTCCAAAGACAGACTTAGACATAATATCGAAAATGCCCCTCCACGTCACCCTCTTTCCACATTCGATTCAAGATCCGTACCAAAGTCTTACATTCTGGTCTTCCTTCCTACCTTTCTGCTCTTCTTTCCCCTTATACCCCCTCTAGGATACTCCGCTCAGCTCTTTCATCCTGGTTGACTCTGCCTCCCATACACTGCTCCCGCCTAGAGTCGACCCACCATTCTGCCTTTTTATGTGCTTGCTCTACCCTCTGGAATGCTCTTTTAGCTGACCTGTGTTCTGAACAATCGTACCCTCGATTCTGGTCTCTTCTCAGAACTCATCTATTCATTCAAGCCTTCCCTTCCTGTTCTCACCTTTGACTTGGGTCTGCTGTGCTGTCCACCCTGGGACATTCTACTTTGAACCTTACCTATTCATTCTGCCTGCTTTAGCTATTACTTGCCTCATCTGTCTTTTTAATGTACTATGGAGTTTCTTTCCGACATGATTGATTGATTTTATTATACACCACTCTGATTGTCAAATAAACTAAACTCTTATTTATATGATTACATCCTGCTAGTCAACAAGGAATTGAAAGTTTAGTTAACAAATTAATATGTCTAGTAATCATATATTTCTTATTGAAATGCTAAATTACATTTCTTATCCGATAGTTATATGATGGTCTTCTTGGGGCAGGCAACTCTGGTTCTCTATTGCTGCATGCCAATTGGGATTTTGTGATGGTCACAATGAATTCACATGGAAGTATTAGCATATAATGAGTTGAATACCAACTGGAAAGGTAGAATGGACTGTCAATTCTCCAGTCTCTCAAATTTTAGACAAAAGCTAGTAGTGTTTGACGTATATGAAAGCAAGCAGCCATCACATTTGTTTCAAGTTTACTTCACAACAATTATGAAGGACCTCTGTTGGCTGACAAAGGCATATATGGGAGTAGAATAGATATTGCATCGTTCATGGAAGAGAGTGTTTATGAACAACTGGAAAAACTGAAAGTGGACAAAGCCATGGGGCCAGATAAAATACATCCATGGATTTTGGAGCTCAAATAGGTTCTGGTGGGCCCTCTTAAAGATTTGCATAATAGTCCTCATACACAAGGGAGGTTCCATGGGACTGGAGAAAAAGAAATGTGGTCTCTATCCACATAAATGGTGACAGTGGATAATTTACAATGCCATTAGTATCTTGCATTGTGTCAATGGACAAATACTCTTTAGTTTCACCTGGTAGCATTTATTGGATCTCGTTGTTCATTTCATTGATGTTTAAGTTTTTCAGAGCTAGAATTGCAGATTCGCATAACCATTCATGGTTTTGATAATGATTTACAATGTTTGGAAATATTATTTCCTTTAAACTATTAATTTCTTCTACAGTGTTGCATAAATCTGGAGTTAAAGTTATTTGTCCTGTGGGTTTCAAACACCTTTTGAAGATGACTGTCCCTTAACCTTGAAAGTAGGCATAAAACCACCTTCTTTGATTTCATGTGCCCCAAATAAGGTCATATGAAAACATGAGTTGTATTTTCTAGTTTTCCAGAAAATGCATTGCAGCTGGTGTACAGCCATTGGATAAGGATTTTAGTGGTTCTGGAGGAGCATTTAGTAAAGAGAGCCTTACTTTACCTCCTGAGCAACATATACCAGAAGGTTCTGCCTTAAAATTTAGTGCACAACATGATTTGCAGACAATGTTTATTTTGCCATTGCTCAATTGAGGAAACTCTTCATATGCTTTCATTGAGTTTTAAGAAAAAGCTGCCCCTTGTAAACTGTACTTCATTAATAGTCTTCTAGTGGCTTCTCTTTTACGATTACTTTCTAAACATTGAGCATTTCGCTGTTCAGTCTCTTGGGCTCTGATAGCAGCTTGTGTTTGTCTTTGGTACTGAAGTCATATTTCATTTTCCTGTTGTTTTTCAATACTCCTTATTTGAGCTTGCCTTTCCCTTTGGTGCACAAGTCGCCTTTGATTTTCAACTGGCATTTTATCAAATCTGTCTTTTTCGCTGATCTGCAAGCCGTATTTCATTTTCAATTGTAGTTCCAACCAGCCTGGATAGAAGATAAACTATTTAGTATCCGGATCTATGAGTACGGTTACCATATGGCTCCAGAAAAAGGAGGACACATTCATCCAGTCCGGGTTTTGCTTCTATTGAAAGCAATGGAAGTAAAACCCAGACTGGCTCAATCTGTCCTCCTTTTTCTGGAGCCATATGGTAACCCTACTTTGAGTGGCCCAAAACCTATGGTCTTCTTTAAATATATTATACTTTAAGCAAGCCTTAAACATTGACAGTGCTGAAGGGTATGTGAAAATAGCTGAATGAGTGTGAGTGTGAATACTGCTGAGAGTGAGTGTGAATGGGTATGCTTGTTACTTAGCAACAGCAAAAAAGAACTTTCTGACCTGCAGCCTATTCATTTAATGGTTGAAGGTATTGCTTCCCCTCCCTTGAGTGTCCCCATGAACCGAATCACTTCAAACTACACAATAACCCTGGCAATGGCGGTAGAGTCTGCCTGATGGGTTTGGTGGCCGCAGCTCTTCAGGGGCTGGAGGAGTTCAGACACGGACAAACAAACAAACACACGTTGCTGCTTGATAGATAGATAGATTTACAAAGCATGTTTCTGGAGTTTTAATGCTATCACTAATTCTGTCTGGATTTCAGTGGAGTCAATTTCAAATGTTGGTGCAAGAAGCAGAAGAAACTCCAACTGCTATGCTAGAACAGGTGTGAACTCTTGACAGACAGCTTAAAGGATAACTGAAAAGATCTTTGTCGGAGAGAAAACAAGATGGCGTCCTGAAGAGAACGCTGTAAAGTGGCTCTCTACCCATTTTTCCTTAAATCAATATCGAATACCTGAAATCGATGCTGAAGCAGAGAGGAAAGCAGTGGGTGATCTCCTCAACAGCTGCAAAACCCACGGGACCGATGGACCACTTTACTGAGCCTAGAGGAAGTTCGGGGTTAAATCCCTCGCTGCTGGAAGGGGTAGCAGGAGGTTCCTCACCTCCCCAACTAGAGGTGGATACCACGCTAAGCCCCGAGGAATGGAGACCTCCGACGATACCGGCGTGGGGGCGGCAGCAAGGGCGGGAGACACTCAGCGTCTCAGACCTAAGAATGCTTGCTGCAGAGGAGTCTGCTGCCAGCCAAGGATCACCGAGTAATACCATCGGAGGAAAGAAGAAGGAAGAAACAGGCGCCCTGGAAGAAGTAATAGCAACTCAAGGAGAGAAAGAGGCTGAAGGAGATATACCTAAACTATTGGCGACTAGTAAGTCTTTTTTACCTCTTAAACCTGCAATAATAACATTAGACTCCATATGGGAGGCCCTAGTAGGGCTAGAAAATTCGTTCTCACAGAAACTGTTCATGGTGTCCAAAACTACTAAAATACCAGAGGAAAAGATTTCAAACTTAGAAAAAAGGATGTCTGACAATGAGAAAGCTTTAACATCAAATACTGAAAACATAAAATCATGTCAGCAGTTACAAGCTAACTTGATAAAGGAAAATACTTTATTATATAAAAAAATAGAGAATTTAGAAAATCAACTAAGAATTAAGAATCTTATATTAATTAATTTTCCAAAAACCTCATCGGTGGCTCCATTGGTAATGTTCAAGAAATATCTTTCAGAAATTTTAAAAATTCCAGAACAAGCATATCCACCTGTGTCAAAAATGTATTACTTACCACCATATGAAAAAGAAGAACAAAAAGTAAGAATGGATCAAAATGAACAAAGACTTGAAACTTCCTTTGATATATTGAACTTAATGCAAATGATTCAAGATGATGAGAAGGGGACACCAGCTACATTAATCGTCTCTTATGTTTTGGAGCCTGATCGTGATTGGGTACTTTGACAGTTTTTTGTCATAGAGATGAACTCTTTATGAATAATAAAATTAGGATATTTCCTGATATTGCTAGAACAACACAAAAGAGACATCAAGCATTTCTAAAGCTCCGTCCTAGGGTTTTGCAGTTGGGAGGTTTATTTTGGTTAAATTTTCCCTGTAAATGTGTGTTAAAAGTTAATTCAGTTAAATATATTTTCTATGACTCATCTCATCTGAGTGCTTTTCTAGATTCTAGGACGCCTGTTACTCCTAAGCATCAATTAACAGCTACATCTACTCTGTGATAAGAAAGTTAGGCTTATTATGCGTACCTTCTTTTTCTAATTTAAATTAGTTATATTACCTTAAAATGTATTATATATATGTATATATACATATGTATATATTTTTTTCTTTTCTTCTTTTGATTTCATGAAATTGTACCTTGTTTTCTCTCTACGTTGTCGACTTGAAATGGATGGGACAACAAAACTATTTTCTTTTCTTCATTTGTATGGTAATAATGTTTGATCTGCTCCATTTTTTATCACAAGAGTTTTCTTGTAAGTATTGTTAAATATCTATAAATAAATAATAAAATTAAAAAAGAAAAGAAAAGATCTTTGTCAGACAACACTTGGAAGGCATACCAATCTGGTCACACTTGCTTTCTACAAGCCTTCCTTGTTAATGAATTTGGCCTGAAGTAGACTGTCAGTTGTCGAGATGTTCTGCAGTTTATTGCACGACTAAGAGTTGCAATAAGTCACTTCCTGCTTTATGTATTTCTTTGGTCAGTGTAACTTTTCTAGCAAAGCTGATCCTACTTTGTCTTTTGTGGTCTGAAAATTAGTGAAGTGCTTTTTGAGGGATTATCGGGGGATTGTATGTAAACCTCTTAGCCAATATTGCATGATACATTGTTGCAGTGTTGCCCTGGGTATGCTCAGGTTTATTGGGGTTGCACTGTTTAAAGTAGTATTATCATTTGCCTTTTTTGCTGCTATGCAAGTGTGTTGGTAGCAGTAGCAAAATATTCAGTGGGGCAGGAGGGGGTTGCTGCAAAAGAATGTGATGGTGGAGGAGGATGAGGTAATAAGGAAGTCAACAACTGATCAAGTAAGAAAAGGAGTAAAAAATATTTTTGAGAAGGGTTCCTGACTTAGTTACATGCTCAGTTCAGGCTGCAAGGACATTTTTGAAGTGCAATGAGGAAAAAAGGTTATCTTGGCTATCACATGTGGATGGTTATCACCAACTTAATGCAGTTTTGAAGCTTGCTTTAGCAACAGTAGAACTGGAGCCAATTCATTATGGCACTCATTCCTTTCGAATAGGTGCTGTTGCCATTTGCGACCGGCAGGGATTAGCATTTCAGCAGTTGGAGTTCTGATGTGATTGAGTTAAATTTGATAAATTTAACTCATATTTATTATTATTATTATTATTATATTATTATTATTATTATTGTTTTACAGTTTACAGTGTTTGAGGTTTGGATGTGCAGTTTCTCATTTATATTTTGGGCCTTGCTGTGATCAAAGTTAGTATGCACTGGATGGAACTCAGAAATGCACTGGAGTCAGCTGTTATTGCTGCTGTTTGATGCTCAATGTCCATTTAATCCTCAGTGTATTTTTATTCATTTAGGTGGGGATAATCTTTGTTATATGAAGAGGACTGATTTGCAGTGGCGTAGGAAGGGGGCGGGCCGCCCCGGGTGCACGCCGCTGGGGGGGTGTCGGCTCCGCGCTGGTGCACTGCCCTCTCTGCCCCGGAACAGAACTGTTCCGGGACAGAGAGAGCAGTGCACCAGCGCGGAGCCGACACACCCCAGCAACGTGCAGTCGGGGCGGATCGGCCCTCCTGCCCGTCCCTCGCCGCAGGTATGCACTCTGGGGGGGGGGGGGGGGGGGGGGGAGGTATGCGCTCCGGGGGGGGGGGGGGGTGCGCTCCAGCGGGAAGAGGGTGCGCCGTGCTGCACCCGGGGGGGGGGGGGGGTGTCAGCTCCCCTCGTGACGGCTCTGCTGATTTGATATGACAAATTACGTGAAGAATGATTCATTGTTATTTTCCTGATACTGTGATTATTTTGTCACAAATTTTGCTGAAGAGGGAATGGAATGATACTATAAAACCCAGGGCAGCTGAGGAAATTAGGAGGAGGGTGAACAGTGAGTTGGCTAAGTTTGTAGTTCTTGTAGGAAGGTTGGTTTTAGTTCATGAGCTGACTTCTGATGATTGTACTAGTCTCTAATATCCTGATGGGGAGCATCTATGAGAGCTAGGGCACAACATTAGGGGCATAATTGAAAGTGGGTGCCCATCTCCGTGGGCAGCCATGCGAAGGGGCGGAACAAACTGTATTTTCGAAAAAAGATGGGCGTCCATCTTTTTTTGATAATACAGGTTGTGCAGGGCAAATGCCTAGGACTTGGGCGTTTTTGAGCTGGGCGCTATCGGTTTTCAGCGATAATGGAAACCGAAGGCGCCTAGCTCAAAAACGAACAAATCCAAGGCATTGGGTCGTGGGAGGGGCCAGGATTCGTAGTGCACTGGTCCCCCTCACATGCCAGGACACCAACTGGGGACACTAGGGGGCACTTTTACAAATTAAAAAAAAAATTAAAATAGCTCCCAGGTGCATAGCACCCTTCCCTTGTGTGCTGAGACCCCCAACCCCCCCACCAAAACCCACTGCCCACAAATCTACACCAATACCATAGCCCTAAGGGGTGCAGGGGGCACCTACATGTGGGTACAGTGGGTTTTGGGGGGTTCTGGAGGGCTCAACATTAACCAGAACAAGTGGAACAGGTAGGGAGGGATGGGCCTGGGTCCGCCTGCCTGACGTCCACTGCACCCACTAACAACTGCTCCAATGGACCTGCATATTGCTGTCAGGGAGCTGGGTATGACATTTGAGGCTCGCATACAGGCTGTCCAAAAAAGTTTTTAAAGTTCTTTTTTTTGGTGGGAGGGGGTTAGTGACCACTGGGGGAGTCAGGGGTGGTCATCCCCGATTCCCTCTGGTGGTCATCTGGCCAGTTGGGGCACTTTTTTGGGACTTGGGTCGTGAAAAAAAAGGGTCCAGCAAAAGCAACCCAAATTCTCGCTTCTGCCGTCCTTTTTTTTTTGATTATTGGCCGAAGGCGCCCATCTCTCCTCGGCCGATAAACATGCCCCAGTCCCACCTTCAGCACGCCTCTGACACGCCCCTGTCAACTTTGTTCGTTCCTGTGACGGAGTGCAGTTGAAGTCGCCCAAAATCGGCTTTCGATTATACCGATTTGGGCGCCTTTGCGAGATGGGCGCCTATCTCCCGATTTGGGTCGAAATATGAGTGCCCATCACTTTCAAAAATAAGGCCGCATATGTCTTAGTACAATTCAAAATTATTTAAAAGGAAGTGGCAACTATTTTTAGGCTCAGTGGTGTGGTTGGGAGTTAGGGACATGCTAGTTGCAGGTACCGCATTTGGCAGAGTTTGAGGCGTTGAGAAGAATTTTGAGTATCTTTGACTCCCTGAATGACACAGAAGTGCACATGAGATGTTCATGGGCAGCACTGCCATATTGCTGATTGGTGGCAGGAACTTATGTTCCTGGGGTTACCCTAGAAATGTAGCCATCTAGCGACATTGGTTGTCATGAGAAAATGAGACTAGTATGACACATCTAGTCTTATTTGGGAGTCTGTTAAGTGGTAGAATTGCTGTGGAAGTTGTAAGTTGTATTGATGCCATGGTTTATCAGTTAAAGATGTGGCCTATCTTTGCCACTACCTTGTTATGTTATGATATTTGGTTGAAGATTGTGTGTAAATGAAGTGATGGTGTGAACCCCTATTTAAAAAAATCATGCCGTAGATTTAAAAACAAATTCATGTTATTCTTTAAATTATATAATAAGCTATATGTATGATATTGGTTTTATAAGATATTTATGCCATACTCCTCCTCATATACCAAAGGTCCTTTACAGGCAGGTGTTTTTGCAATCAAGAATGCACTGCACATGGCACCACATACTATAAATAGCTTAGTCATGGTTTAGTTTCCATGGAAACCAGGAGGTTTCATAGACTATTATGAACCCTATGAGGCTCCCTGTAGCATATGACAGCATGATAAATTTGATAAATCCCCTTGAAGGTTATACCAATTGTTACTTATCATTAGCTGACGTCCTGTTCCTTTTGTTTTTGCAAGTCACAGTCTCTGATTATGCAGGGGTGGTGGGGGGGGGGGGGGGGGGGGGGGGGGGGAGGTCAATGACAGGTGAATTAAACAAAAGATAAAATAGCCACTTACATTATTTAACAAATAAGTAGCCATGAAGTACTAATGAAATAGCAACCATTTGTACTTGCCTGTGAAAAATCATAGTATACTCTATAATAGTTACACAAAAAGGAAGTGGAACTGTGAAGCTAATGGAGGGGGGTGGTTAGGGCCAGGCCCTGGAGCAACATGAGATGAGGGGCTGTAGTAGGAAGTAGAGAGACTGTATGTTGCTCAACTTCAGGCTTAACTCATCCCATTTACTTTACTGCAGTCTATCTGGGAGCTTGAGTACAACACCCCACTGCTCTGGAGCCTATAAAGACCAAATATAATTATATTTTTATTTTAGTAATGTAGGTTTGTTCAAATCCCTGAAGTAAGAAACTGGAAGACCTGAATATGTATATCCTAGAGGAGAGGAGGAACAGGGGAGATACGATACAGACATTTAAATACATGAAAGGTATTAATATTGAAACAAATATTTTCCAGAGAGAAGGGAAAGTGGTAAAACCAGAGGGTACGAATTGAGGTTGCGGTGTGGTAGACTTAGGAGTAATGTCAGAAAATTATTTTTTTCACAGAGAGGGTGGTGGATGCCTGGAATTAATGGTTTTATGTGTTTGCATGTCAAGTGGTGCTTAGATGGTGATTCTGGCTGCATCAACTAAAGCCAATGCTAGGCTGGCTTGTACAGTCTGAGTTTTGCATATGGCAATCCGATTTAGGATGGGCTAGAGAGAGCTTTGATGGAACTCCAGTGGTTTGGAACATGAGGACAGTGCCGGGCAAACTTTTACGGTCTTAGTACCGCGGGAGGTGGTGGAGATGAAAACGGTAACGGAATTCAAACATGCGTGGGATAAACATAAAGGAATCCAGAAGGAATGGATCCTCAGGAGCTTAACCGAGATTGGATAGCAGAGCCGGTAGTGGGAGGCGGGGCTGGAGGTTGGGAGGCGGGGATAGTGTGGGGCAGACTTATACGGTCTGTGCCAGAGCCAGTGGTGGGAGGCGGGACTGGAGGTTTGGGAGGCAGGGATAGTGCTGGGCAGACTCTATACGGTCTGTGCCAGAGCAGGTGGTGGGCGGGGGGATAGTGCTGGGCAGACTTATACGGTCTGTGCCAGAGCCAGTGGTGGGAGACAGGGATAGTGCTGGGCAGACTTATACGGCCTGTGCCAGAGCCGGTGATGGGAGGTGGGGATAGTGCTGGGCAGACTTATACGGTCTGTGCCAGAGCCAGTGGTGGGAGGCGGGACTGGAGGTTGGGAGGCAGGGATAGTGCTGGGCAGACTTATACGGTCTGTGCCAGAGCAGGTGGTGGGAGGCGGGGATAGTGCTGGGCAGACTTATACGGTCTGTGCCAGAGCCAGTGGTGGGAGACAGGGATAGTGCTGGGCAGACTTATACGGTCTGTGCCAGAGCCGGTGGTGGGAGGTGGGGATAGTGCTGGGCAGACTTATACGGTCTGTGCCAGAGCCGGTGGTTGGGAGGCGGGGATAGTGCTGGGCAGACTTATACGGATTGTGCCCTGAAGAGTATAGGTACAAATCAAAGTAGGGTATACACAAAAAGTAGCACACATGAGTTGTCTTGTTGGGCAGGTCTTTTTCTTCCGTCATCTACTATGTTACTATGTTAGTACCACAAATAACGAGCCAAATTTGGATAGGATGGAGTGGGCTTTGATGGCAACTCCAGTAATTGGAACATAAGGTCAGATCTGGGCAGACTTCTATGGTCTATGTCCCAGAATCACCAAAGAAAGACCATGATCAAGTATATGTCACGTTCATTGTTGATTTAAATCTTGAATTGATAATGAATGTGACTGTTGGGCAGACTGGATGGACCATTCAGGTCTTTATCTGTTGTCACTTACTATGTTACTGTGCTTTCTTCTGTCTCATCTTCCACACTAGAAAACTTCACCCTTTGGATCATTTTTATCATCTGTGTATCTCCTACCAAATATGTTGGTTAATTTGACTCATCTTATTGTTCCTTCTCCTCTTCAGCCCCTTCTATTTGTTCCAGAGAAGGAGTAGGAACATTCATTGACCTGGTTTTATTATAGTACAATAAATGAATCCATAGACAGCTGCTTTGAACACTTTCCCTGTTGTGTAAAGTTCCCACAAAGCAGATCTGCTATTTGTTTATTAACGTGGAGGGGCATAATCAAACGGCGCCGGCCATCTATTTGGCCAGCACCGCAAAGAGCAGTCCCAAACCGTATTATCAAAAAAGATGGCCGGCCATCTTTCGTTTCGATAATACAGTTCGGGCCGGCCAAATGTCAGAGATGGCCGGGTTTGAGATGGCCGGCATCGGCTTTCGCTGATAATGGAAACCAATGCTGGCCATCTCAAACCCGGCCAAATCCAAGGCATTTGGTCATGGGAGGGGCCAGCATTTGTAGTGCACTGGTCCCCCTGACATGCCAGGACACCAACCAGGCACCCTAGGGGGCACTGCAGTGGACTTATTGCTCCCAGGTGCATACCTCCCTTATCTTGTGTGTTGAGCCCCTCCAAACCACCCCCAAACCCACTACCCACAACTCTACACCACTACCATAGCCCTTATGGGTGAAGGGGGGCACCTACATGTGGGTACAGTGGGTTTTGGGGGAGGGTTTGGAGGGCTCCCATTTACCACCACAAGTTTAACAGGCATGGGGGGATGGGCCTGGGTCCACCCGTCTGAGAAGTGCACTGCACCCACAAAAAACTGCTCAATGGACCTGCATACTGCTGTCAGGGAGCTGGGTATGACATTTCATGCTGGCATAGAGGCTGACAAAAAATATTTTTCTTTTTTTTTTGGGTGGGAGGGGGTTTGTGACCACTGGGGGAGTAAGGGGAGGTCATCCCCAATTCCCTCCGGTGGTCATTTGGTCAGTTGGGGCACCTTTTTGAAGCTTGGTCCTGAAAAAAAAGGGACCAAGTGAAGCCGGCGAAATGCTCGTCAAGGCCGGCTTTCTTTTTTTATCGGGCGAAGCCGGCCATCTTGTACCAGGCCCCCGTCCCGCCCCCATCTCACCTTCGCTACCCTACCGACATGCCCCCTTGAAGTTTGGCCGGCTCTGCGATGGAAAGCAGTTGGCGCTGGCCAAAATCAGCTTTAAATTATACCGATTTGGCCGGGTTCAGGAGATTGCCGGCTATCTCCCGATTTGTGTCGGAAGATGGCCGGCGATCTCCTTCAAAAATAAGCTGGATAGTAACATAGTAGATGACGGCAGAAAAAGACCTACACGGTCCATCGAATCTGCCCAACAAGATAAACTCATACGTGCTACTTTTTGTGTATACCTTACCTTGATTTGTATCTGCCATTTTTAGGGCACAGACCATAGAAGTCTTGCCCAGCACTAGCTCCGCCTCACAACCACCAGCTCTGCCTCCCCCCACCGACTCTGCTAACCAATCTCCCTCATCCTTTTTTCTTTTTTTATTGTGGACCTATAGGCACCCATATGTTTAATTTATAATTTTCATTTGCTTAACTTAGGGGCCCTTTTACTAAAAGGCATTAAGCCCTTAAGGCGCGGTTAGCGCATGTAAACAGATTACTGCAGAAATGCATTAAAGTGTTTTGAAGTATTTGCCTGTTTGCACACTAACCAATGCATTACCAATTAAAAAATATATTTTTGGAGGGGAAAGTTGTGGGTGGAGAGTTATTCCTGTTATCGGTGTGCTGGAGCCGGCTCGCACCGGCTCGCAAGAGCCGTTTGTTAAATTTTCTGGCATCTTGCGAGCCGGTTGTTGGCCCGTGTAAGCCGGCTCGCCTCCGCTCCCCCGCCCCGCTAATCCATCTTCCGTCTGCCCTCTGCTCCCCGATAGTAGCCCTGCTGGTTTCCTTTCTGCGCTGCCGCCGCCGCCCTGCCTTTAAAAAATGTATTTTCCCTTGAGGCGGCCAGCGTTGAAGTGAAGGCAGCACGCTCAGCTCAGTTCCTGCCTTCGTTCCGTTCCTTCGCATCATGGCTCCGCCCTTGCCTGACGTATTTCCTGTTTGCGCAAGGGTGGAGTCATGATGCGAAGGAACGGAACGAAGGCAGGAACTGAGCTGAGCCTGCTGCCTCGCTTCAACGCTGGCCGCCTCGAGGGAAAATACATTTTTTAAAGGCAGGGCGCGGCGGCAGCGCAGAAAGAAACCAGCAGGGCTACTATCGGGAGCAGAGGGCAGACGGAAGATGGACGACCAGGGGAGCGGAGAGGGCTGGAAGATGGCGGAGAGGAGGGCAGGGGGGAGACGAGGATTGCTCGACATGGGTGGATGGAGGGAGAGGATGGTTGCTGGACATGGTTGGGTGGATGGAGGGCAGGGGGGAGAGGAGGGTCGCTGGACATTGAGTCGAGGGGAGAGGAGGGTTGCTGGACATGGGTGCATGGAGGGGAGAGGATGGTTGCTGGACATGGGTGGGGGATGGAGGGCGGGGGGGAGGAGGGTTGCTGGACATGGGTGGATGGAGGGGAGAGGAGGGTTGCTGGACATGGGTGCATGGAGGGGAGAGGAGGGTTTCTGGACATGGGTGGATGGAGGGCAGGGGGAGAGGAGGGTTGCTGGACATTGGCAGATCGAGGGGAGAGGAGGGTTGCTGGACATGGATGCATGGAGGGGAGAGGATGGTTGCTGGACATGGGTGGGTGGATGGAGGGCAGGGAAGAGGAGGGTCGCTGGACATTGGTAGATCGAGGGGAGGAGGGTTGCTGGACATGGGTGCATGAGGGGAGAGGAGGGTTGCTGGACATGGGTGCATGGAGGGCAGGGGAGGAGGGTTGCTGGACATGGGTGGTGGATGGAGGGCAGGGGAGAGAGAAGAAATGCTGGGTGGAGGGGAGGGAAGAGTGAGAATGAGATGAGAAGAGGGAAAAGGAAAAGAGGAGAATAACTGCAAATGGATGGAGAAAATAGGCAGAAGCTGAGGACCAGAAATGAAGAAGAAGGAGAAAAGAAATAAATGGAAAGGAAGCCCTGGAAACGGAGTTAAGAGGACAGATAGCAGCAGAATCGGATACTGGGCCAGCATGAGCAGAAAAACAGTCACCAGACAACAAAGGTAGAAAAAAAACTCATTTTATTTTCATTATAGTGTTTGGAATATGTCACCTTGAGAATCAGGTGCTCAACATTAAAAGTTTATATTTATTTACTTATTTATGGCATTTTATCCCACATTAAACATGAATTAGATTGGAACCTGGGATCATTTAATAGTTTTTTCCTGGAGAGAGTAATGCATTGCCCCCCCCCCCCCCGGCTATAGCCAGCTCTGGAATTTGGGGGGGGGGGGGGGGTGCGCCGAGGTGGACCGGGGAGAGAGCCTGTTGTTAAAAATTTACCAGCACACCACTGTGTGTTATCCAGCTAACACATTATGATTAGCACGCACTAAAGGCCCCTTTTATCAAGCTGCAGTAAAAGTGTCAATGCGTGGATTTGCTGCTTGCTGAGGCCCCTTTATTTCTGTACAAAGGGAAAAATAAATAGGCTTGTTTCTTCACAAATTTTACACTCTCAGCAAAATCTCTCAAATACAATACTTATATAGTGAAGTGTGGAACCTGTTGGGGACAGAGTACAGTACTTGCACTCTGTCCCCAGCAGGTTCCACACTTCTTTATATACTGTTCTTCCTCATGAAACAGGCCCCTTGTAGCTCATCCCAGACACAGCTCTCACAGGTTGAATAGTCACTTTCTCAGAGTCTCTAACATTGGTTCCAAGGAACTTCTCCTATCTTACTGGAACCTCTTCTTCACAACAAACGCAGGTTAACAGTTTTCCACTTAAGGCTACTCCTCTTCCCCAGGCCTTCCTCAGGTACTACAGGCAACAGGACATGCTGGAAGGATCCTTGCTCTCATGAACCTCTCCTTCCAGAGACCTATTTTCTCGGGGTCTTACCCTGGGAAGCCTATTGCTTCAGAACCTCTTTGGTTCTAGACTCGCTCAGGGCATTTAACCTTTCTTCTCTCTGAGCCCTGCCTTTCTGATTCAGGACCTGTTTTGGCAGTTTAGCACCACCTGATTTCAGGCAGCTAAACTGCGCCCTCAGTGAGGAAGTGCTCATTGCCATACAATCCACTTCCTCACAGGGTCATTAAAAAAACAGCTTAAGAGTTGGGGGCCCTTTTTATTAAAGCTTAGCTTAAGGGCCATGTAGCACTTAGCACATGCTAATGTCCCATTAGTAAAAGGACCCTTGGATTTTTAAAGATACAGTATCTATAAGGAGATTTAGATCAGTATTAGGATCTTCTATTGGGGATTAGATCAATTAAGCTATATGGAAGCGTGCAATGCTTTTTTCTTGTCATCGCCTTGAGCTCCATTTGGTGAGGTGTGTAATCAAATATTTATGTAATGTATTTCTCTCTTTTGACACTTGCAGTATAATTCTATAACCGGGTACTCAGTTTAGGGGCTGGCTATGACATCTAGTTCAAGTCTGCTCTATAAAGAAAGTAAAACCAACTTTTCTTTATAGGGGAAAGGGAAATGATATACTGCCTTTCTGAGATTTTGCAACTACATTCAAAGCAGTTTACATATATTCAGATACTTATTTTGTACCAGGGGCAATGGAGGGTAAGTGACTTACCCAGAGTCACAAGGAGCTGCAGTGGGAATCAAACTCAGTTCCCCCAGGATCAAAGTCCACTATCACTAACCACTAGGCTACTCCTCCACTCTGGGAGAAATAGTCAAAAATGCATGTAGATGGCTGGTGTAAATGCTTGCATCTATGTTAGTATAGTCATGTGTAAATGTTAACATTCTATAATTTACTACTATTTAGAGACTTGAGGAGAGGTTCCCTTAAGAGAATTCAAAATAACAGACTATGGTGTAGATGACAATACCATTTCTGGAATTGGAGATGGAGGTTGTTACTGACCTAGATTCAAGAAAGGAATTTAAATGTAATGGATCAAAGAAAACACATTTTACTGAATTTAACTTCACTATACATTACATGGAAAATTCAACCAAAAAAGACCGCCACAACTGAAGAACAGGAGAGTGAAGTATATGGAAACTTTGGCTCTTCTTTTGGGTTACACGGGATACATCAGGAAAAATTCTTATACTATGGTTCAGAAAAGTTTCCTCCCTATGACGGAAGAACTGTTTTAATATTCAGTCTCTATCCGGCTGTAATACGAAAGTCACAATTAATGATGCTGGTTGTAAACCCAGATTATCATCTTCGATAGTTTGAGTAAGATTTGAAGTCTCAAAAACAGCATCAGCTCCTTCAGAGATAGGTTGGTCAGTCATTTTTTTCTTATAGGGTTGTAAGTAATATATTTTTGACACCGGAGGGCAAACGTGTTCCGGAATTTTCAATATTTCAAAGATTTACCTTTTAAAGGTAATCAAAGGTGCAACCGACATTTGCTTTGGAAAATTATTAATCATAATGTTTTTTGATCTCTGTTGGTTCTCTAAGCTTCAATTTTATTTTGCAACCACATATTTCTTTAACAATATTTGTTTGAATTTGTTGACATTGTTTTTATATCTTTACTATTAGATTCAATTTTCCTTCACATATTGTGACTTTCAATTCCATTATAGATACCCTTTGAAGGGAAATTGAGCTTGTTGCAAAATAGATATTACTTTTTGAGAAAATGACATCTCTAAGCCCAAAAGAGCTTCCATATAGCATCTAAAGTTATGGTTGAGGCTTATTTGGAAGAAAAGACTTACTCAATGATATTAATTCAGACAAAGAATCTCCAGAAAGTTTCAACTCCTTCTCCGCAGTTGTCGCTCCAGAAACGCCGTCGCTATGCTGTGGCACACCCAAACTACTGGAGGTGCCTCTGCAATCCATTGCTTGGGTCTGACCCCATTGCAGGGGCTATCACCGCACCTGTGGAACATGTATGCCCCTGTTCTATCAACCCTTACTCGATTGCAGGCATTAGCGGTGAATTTCTAGTCTCGGGACTGAGATGTATCTACTTCGGCAGGGAAGCAATTCACCTCGTGTCGCCTCCCCTTGCAGCGAAGACTCAAAGCGTCCCGTAATCCCTTGAACAGTGAAGCGGTCCATGGGTCCAGTTGCCGGCAAAACAGGTACAACGGGCTTGCACGCTGTTTTGCCTCTCTGTTAGGCATATGGTAGACAAAGCACTGAAGTGAAAAAATAAAAGGGAAAAGGAGTCAGCACGGGTCCAGGAGCAACTCTCTGTACTCCCTTCAAGCTGCCATCTTGTTCCCTCCCTTTGACTTGTTTTTTATTTGCTTTTAAAAATAATTAACAGCATAAACACTTACACAAAACACATATTAGCAATAGATAAACAGGAAAAAGGGTAGATGAAAAATAATTCTCCTCTCTTACAAGCAGAATATAATATAGTGTTTATCAGACCACAAAATGAAAGGGAGATCCAAGAATAAGGGGGAAAAACCCTGAAGTCTAGGGTCAATTAATGGGGAAAAAACTGAAGTAGCCAATACCTTATTTACAAGCCAGGGTAAAAAAAATACATATATTTAGAGGAATGAGTTACACAACATTTGCAAGGAAAACATAATTAGAACTTAGCCCCAAACATAAATTCTTCCTGCACTCCTGTGTAGCCTTAGTTAAATCAGGAAAAAATCATAATTTTTGACCCATCAAGAGCTTTTGCCTGTGGCGAAAATAGTTTCACGACATGATCTCTATCTTGAGGAAATACAAAAGTCACAATAAGTTGCACAAAAACACAGTTTCCGATCAGATTTTTCCAAAAACTCGGTCAAATTGAGACAGTGCTGGGATATGTCACTCATTTCAAAAACCTGATTAGCTCCAGAAGAAACATTAACATTTACCAGCTTAGTATTTAGTGGAATATAATACGACTTAGACACTGGTGGAATAGCCTCTTTGGGAATTAATAAAAGTCTCCTCACAATAAATCTTCAGTAACTGTGAAGCAGAAAAAACTGGATGTTTAGGAAAATTGAGGAAGCGCAGATTTAAAAATCTCAGGGAGAATTACAGATTCCCAATTCTCCTGTTTACAACAAGTTTATCTTTAACCAGAGCAGATTGAACTTTCTGGGACTCAGCAAACTCAACAGAAACGTTCTGCAATTGAGTTTGGACAGATTGCATGTCTCTACCAGTTTTCAAAGTAATCAATTAAAGATTGTCTTAAAAGTCTGCCCTGGCTCTGCACTGCTCTTTGGTTTTGTGCTCCCTCTTTGACCATATTCAAGTCCCACTTAAAGAACAATATTACAGAAGGGTTCTCTGGTAAGTTTTATCTCTTGACGGAAGATACCAAATTCTGCATGATAGTAGATACCCCGATAGTGTGGCTATCATGAGGAGGGACTTAGCAAAGCTTGAAGAATATTCCAGAATTTTGTAGCTAAAATGTAATGCTAAATAATGCAGGGCCATGCATTTGGGCTACAAAAACCTTAGGGAGCACAAAAGAGGAGTGGAACTTAAGGGTGATCATATGTGATGGTCTAAAGGTTCCCAAACTGATAGAAAAGGTGATGGCAAAAGTCAGAAGGATGCATAGGTGCATAGGAAGAGGGATGAGCAGTAGGAAAAAGGAGGACCATGTACACTTTTGGAGACCACAAATTCAACAACATGTAATGGGATGGAGTTGGTCTAGAGGCTACTAAAATGGTCAGTGGTCTTCATCATAAAGTGCATGGGGACAGACCTAAAGATCTAAATTTGTATATTTTGGAAGAAAGGTGGGAGAGAGGAGATATGATAGAGACATACCGCTTTAGCATAAGTGCACAGGAGGTGTCAGACTTGTGAGTTCTTGTACCAAGTAGAGCGCTGCTGAGCCCGGTACTCGGACCAGGTTCTGCTTGGCGGCCGGACAACCCCGGGTTCACCTGCACTGACACGCTGTTCCCCAGAGGTTGAGCCCCTAGGTGCAGGCAGCCTGCAGGGACTTACGAGACGGAGCAGGAAGCGGGGTGGTGAACGTAACGGCAAGACAGGCAGCAGGCAAGAGAGTGATCCAGGTACAGGCAAAGTCAGTAGGCAGGCATCAGGTCAAGAGAGTAATCCAGGTACGGGCAAAGTCAGTAGGCAGGCATCAGGTCAAGAGAGTAATCCAGGTACGGGCAAAGTCAGTAGGCAGGCATCAGGTCAAGAGAGTAATCCAGGTACGGGCAAAGTCAGTAGGGCAGGCATCAGGTCAAGAGAGTAATCCAGGTACGGGCAAAGTCAGTAGGCAGGCACCAGGTCAAGAGAGTAATCCAGGTACGGGCAAAGTCATTAGGCAGGCAGCAGGCAAGAGAGTAATCCAGGCACAGGCAAAGTCAGTAGGCAGGCAGCAGGCAAGAGAGTATCCAGGCACAGGCAAAGTCAGCAACACGGGACAATGTAGAGAAGAAGCACACTACTGAGCAAGTAACACCTACCAAAGTAGAAGCCGAAGCATGGAGTCCAGGAAGAGCTCAGCTGATAAAGTGCTGTGTCTGACATCAGCAGAGACCAGCAAGGAGAAGGAGTACATCCATAGGACAAGAGCAGGGGAAGAAGGAACCAGAATACCAATAGGAGAGAAGCAAGGAAAGCCAGGCAGAGAGAGAGAGAGAGAGCAGAACCAGGTGCATGGAAGCAAAGCAATCAAGGAGCCTGCAGCCAGAGAAGAACTACACACACATGGCTCAGGGCTGTGCCAGTCAAGGTTGTGTGTCGACGGGACCCCATGCAGCCCGAAGACAACACTTGCGTTGAGGTAGGGGACATAACAGGTGGCAAGTCTCTTAGGAAGCAGTGGAATGAGAGAGCATAGGATGAAGGTGAAAGAGACAGAATGAGGAATAACCTAAGTAAATACTGCTTCATAGAAAGGGTTGTGAATTTGTGAAACAGTCTCCCAGTAAACGCAGTGGAGTGAAGACTGTATCTGAATTCAAGAAAGCTTGGGACAAGTGTATAGAATCTCTAAGAGAGAGGAAGGGATAGTAAATGGTATGAACGGATAGACTGGATAGGCCTTTATTTACTCCGTTTTTTAATATAAAAACTCACCTCTTTTAGAGATTGATTTAAAATGTAAAAGCCCTGTCTCTT
Source organism: Microcaecilia unicolor (assembly GCF_901765095.1). Lineage (NCBI taxonomy): Eukaryota > Metazoa > Chordata > Amphibia > Gymnophiona > Siphonopidae > Microcaecilia > Microcaecilia unicolor. The sequence goes on from NC_044032.1 coordinate 305,996,705, forward strand.
CTTGATCAGGATATACTATAATGGTTGTTACAATATTTATGTTTATTAATGATTTGATGAATCACCAAATCCTGGGAAATCTTATATATAACTGATTTACAAAATTTAACAAATATATAAAAAGAAAAGAAAACAGAATGCCATTGAGTGACAGGACGGATCCCAGGCACACTGGAAAACAGACACACCTAAAACTAACTAAAAAATCATTTGTCTTGTCTGTAGGTTTCAATTACTACTACTACCACTACTACTTATCATTTCTAAAGCGCTACTAGATGTACACAGAGCTGTACACTTGAACATGAAGAGACAGTCCCTGTTCGACAGAGCTTACAATCTAATTAGGACAGGCAAACATGACAAACGAGATAAGGGAATATTAAAGTGAGGATGGTAAAATAAGGGTTCTGAACAAGTGAATAAGGGTTAGGAGTTAAAAGCAGCATCAAAAAGGTGGCTTTTAGCTTAGATTTGAAGACGGCCAGAGATGGAGCTTGAAGTACTGGCTCAGGAAGTCTATTACAGGCATATGGTGCAGCAAGATAACAGGAACGAAGTCTGGAGTTAGCAGTGGAGGAGAAGGGTGCAGATAAGAGAATTTACCCAGTGAACGGAGTTCCCGGGGAGGAATGTAGGAGAGATGAGAGTTGAGAGGTACTGAGGAGCTGCAGAGTGAATGCACTTATAGGTCAATAAGAGGAGTGTGAACTGTATGCGGAAACAGATAGGAAGCCAGTGAAGTGACTTGAGGAGAGGACTAATATGAGCATAATGACACTGGCGTAATATTAGTCGTGCAGCAGAATTTTGAACAGATTGAAGAGGAGAGAAATGGCTAAGTGGGAGACCTGTGAGAAGCAAGTTGCAATAGTCTAAGCAAGAGGTGATAAGAGTGTGGATGAGGGTTCTGGTAGTGTGCTCAGAAAGGAAAGGGCGAATTTTGCTGATATTATAGAGAAAGAAACGACAGGTTTTAGCAGTCTGCTGAATATGTGCAGAGAAGGAGAGGGAGGAGTCGAAGATGTCTCCAAGGTTACGAGCTGATGAAACAGGAAGGATGAGAGTGTTATCCACAGAAATAGAGAATGGGGGAGGAGGAGAGGTTGGTTTAGGGGGAAAGATAAGAAGCTCAGTCTTGGTCATGTTTAGTTTCAGATGGCGCTGAGACATCCAGGCAGCTATGTCAGACAGGCAGGCTGATACTTTGGCCTGGATTTCGGCTGAGATTTCTGGTGTGGAGAGGTAGATCTGGGAGTCATCAGCGTAAAGATCATACTGAAAACCATGGGATGAGATCAGAGTACCAAGGGAAAAAGTATAGATGGAGAAAAGAAGAGGTCCCAGGACAGATCCCTGAGGTACACCAACTGACAGTGGGATAGAAGTAGAGGAGGATCCACTAGAGCATACACTAAAGGTATGCTGGGAGAGACAAGAAGAAAACCAGGAAAGAACAGAGCCCTGAAATCCAAGTGAGGACAGCGTATCAAGGAGCAGGCTGTGATCAACAGTGTCAAAAGCAGCAGATCGCGAAGGATGAGGATCTGGCCATGAAAAGATCATTGGAGACTTTAGCATGCGCTGTTTCAGTTGAATGAAGATGGCGAAAGCCAGATTGAAGTGGATCAAGAATAGCTTGAGATGAAAGAAAGTCAAGGCAACGGCAGTGAACAGCATGTTCAAGTATCTTGGATAGGAAAGGGAGGAGGGAGATTTGGCGATAGTTGGAAGGACAGGTAGGGTCCAATGAAAGTTTTTTAAGGAGTGGTGTGACTACGGCATGTTTGAAGGCATCAGAATCAGTCGCCATGGACAGTGAAAGATTGAGGTTATGACAGATAAAAGGGATGATGGTAACATAGTAACATAGTAAATGACGGCAGAAAAGGACCTGCATTGTCCATCCAGTCTGCCCAACAAGAAAACTCATATGTGCTACTTTTGTGTATACCCTACTTTGATTTGTACCTGTCCTCTTCAGGGCATAGACCGTATAAGTCTGCCCAGCACTATCCCCGCCTCCCAACCACCAGCCCAGCCTCCCACCACTGGCTCTGGCACAGACCGTATAAGTCTGCCCCGCACTATCCTCGCCTCCCACCACCGGCTGGCTCTGCCACATAATCTCGGCTAAGCTCCTTAGGATCCATTCCTTCTGAACAGGATTCCTTTATGTTTATCCCACGCGTGTTTGAATTCTGTTACCGTTTTCATTTCCACCACCTCCCGCAGGAGGGCATTCCAAGCATCCACTACTCTCTCCGTGAAAAAATACTTCCTGACATTTTTCTTGAGTCTGCCCCCCTTCAATCTCATTTCATGTCCTCTCGTTCTACTGCTTTTGCACCTTCGGAAAAGGTTAGTTTGCGGATTAATACTTTTCAAATATTTGAACGTCTGTATCATATCACCCCTGTTTCTCCTTTCTTCCAGAGTATTGTGAAGATGAGGCTATTGTGAAGATGAAGCTCCCACCTCAGGATCCCAGGTCCCTCTTTCACTCAGGGTGAGCTGGTTCTCAGTATGCAGATTTTATGCAAAATAGTCTACTACCCCTTTCTGCTCAGGGTGACCTGCTTCTCAAAAGGCAACATAGTCAGGTCTCACCAACAGGATATTTCTCATACAAATCTTTTATTCCCGCTTCCTGGGGCACACCTCTTCCAGCTTAAAACACTTTTACAAGCTTAAACAGTTCTTCCAGCTTAAACATTTCTTCCTACTCAGTTCAATCTTCCATCTTAAGCACCTGGACACACAGTCTTTCCTTGTAACACACAGTTCTTATACCTAACACTCTAGGGCCTTCTTACCCCAGCCAGCTTCCTTGCTTTGCACACAGTTCACCACCAGTCCAAAGGGCTCAGCCAGTACTTCTCCTGGGGATCCTTCTGCTTCAGCTACCAGCCCTCCTCTGCGGCTGCCAGCTCTCCTCTCTCCCTCACCCTCTGGTGGGGTCTTAAGTGGTTAATGGCTAAACAGGACCCAGCCCATAACCTGCTGCACCTGTTTCCTCCTCCAGGACTCTCCTCGGCCCTAGTGACCTCCTGCTATACATCCCCTTACTGAATCCCTTTAGTGACTCACCCAGCCCTTCTTCCTGGACATTTTATGGGAACAGCGCCCTCTAGGGGCCTAACCAGGGTAGGACAGCCTCTTCCTTCTCACAGTATACATGTTCAGGTCACCAAGTCTCTCCTCATACGTCTTGTAACGCAAATCCCTTACCATTCTCGTAGCTTTTCTTTGCACCGCTTCAATTCTTTTTACATCCTTCGCAAGGTACGGCCTCCAAAACTGATGGTAGGAGAGATAGTGTTAAGTAGATGGGTGGGAATAGGATCAGAGGAACCGGTAGTTAGTTTCGAGGAGGAAATAAGATGTGTAGTTTCCTCTTCAGTGATTTCAGAAAAGGAAGAAAAGGAGGCAGGGGTTGAAGGGTTGAGAGAATGGACTAAGGGAAAGAGAGGTGGAGGAGACCTGGTTGAGAATTCAAGTTTAATCTTGTGAATCTTATCATGAAAGTACTCAGCCAGAGTGTAGGGGTAAAGTGAAGGGGGGGTTGGAGGTGAAGACACTTTGAGGAGTGGAGTTCATTGTGGCAAAGAGATGTCGAGGGTTTGAGCCAAGAGAATTTGTCAACTGGATGTAATAGTCCTGTTTGGCAAGTAAAAGAGCAGACTGGAAGGAGGTCAGCAAGAATTTGAAATGTATGAAGTCAGCATGGGCACGGGATTGTAAGATTCTCAGCTTAGGGGTTGTTTCATAGCTGTGTATGTACAGCAGCTGAAGTAGTAATGATTATGGGTGCTAATTGTGTTTCTATGGATGCTGTCTTACAACATCTCCCTCTTTTTTGCATACATGATGAATATCTGATTTCTAATAGCTACTATTGTTTGTACTCCTCAGGACAGTTATGCTAAACAAATAATTCACCCTAAGGAAATAATGCATTTATACCACAGTGTGCTTATAGAGTAGCAGCATGAATTGGTTGTGTTGAAAAAGAAGAAATAGTTGACTGTAGTCACGCTGATAAGTTTTAGCAGATAGAGTGTGGTACATCTGTATTTTTACAGCATCTATCTTAGTGTCAACATGCAACAGAAGTCAGTAACAATTTTGTGCTATAATCATTATCACAAACTCAATTCTCTTTCTATAAGAAGAGAAATAGGCATCTCCAGCAAGCAGCAGAATAGGAGCACATACTGTTTTATTTCTCTTAGATACAAAGAGCATATCCTTTTAGCAAGGGCCTCTATTATATAGGTTCAAGCAGGATCGTCAGCAAATTCAATTACCTCATTAGTTACTCCCATATCTAGATCATTTATAAATATGTTAAAAAGCAGCAATCCAAGCACAAACCCCTAGAGAACCCCACTCTCTACCGTTCTCCATTGAGAATACTGACTGTTTAACCCTATTCTCTGTTTTCTATCCTTTAACCAGTTTTTATTCCACAATAGGACACTACCTCCTATCCCATTACACAACAATTTCTTCTGGAGTCTTTCATGAGCCTTTTGAAAATCCAGATACACTATTGCTCCTACTGACACTTTCCACTGCAACTGTTCCTGATTCCTTCAAACATGCCGTAGTTACACCACTCCTCAAAAAACCTTCATTGGACCCTACCTCCCCTTCAAATTATTGCCCTATCTCCCTCCTCCCATTCCTATTCAAGATACTTGAATGTGCTATTCACCACTTTTGTCTTGACTTTCTTTCATCTCAATATATTCTTGGACCACTTCAATCTGGCTTTCACCTTCTACATTCTACAGAAACAGCTCTTGATAAAGTCTCCAATGACCTGTTCCTGGCCAGATCCAAAAGTCTCTATTCTATCCTCATCCTTCTTGATCTGTCTGCTGCTTTTGACACAGTTGATCACCACCTACTCCTTGACATGCTGTCCTCACTTGGATTTCAGGGCTCTGTTCTTTCTTAGTTTTCTTCTTATCTCTCCCATTCTACATAAGTACATACTGGGACAGACCAAAGGTCCATCAATCCCAGCATTCTGTTTCTAACAGTGGCCAATCCAGGTCACAAATACCTGGCAAGATCCCAAAAAATCTCAATACATTTTATCCCAGAAATAAGCAGTAGATTTTGCCCAAGTCATTTTAATAATGGTCTATGGACTTCTCCTTTATGAAGTAATCCAGACCCTTTTTAAACCCCACTAAGTTAACCGCCTTTACCACATTCTCTGGCAATGAATTCCAGAGATTAATTACACATTGAGTGAAGAAATATTTCCTCCGATTCGTATTAAATTTACTACTTTGTAGCTTCATCGCATGCCCCTAGTCCTAGTATTTTTGGAAAGAGTAAACAAACAATTCACATCTACCCGTTCCACTCTACTCATTATTTTATAGACCTCTATCATATCTCCCCTCAGCCGCCTTTTCTCCAAGCTGAAGAGCCCTAGATGCTTCAGCCTTTCCTCATAGGGAACTCGTCCCATCCCCTTTATCATTTTCGTCACTTTTCTCTATACTTTTTCTAATTACACTATATATTTTTTGAGATTCGGTGACCAGAATTGAACAGAATATTCGAGGTGCGGTCGCACCATGGACCGATACAAAGGCATTATAACGTCCTCACTTTTGTTTTCCATTCCTAACATTCCTAACATTCTATTTGCTTTCTTAGCCACTGCAGCACACTGAGCAGAGGATTTCAACGTATCATCAACAACAACGCCGAGATCCCTTTCCTGGCGTTGTACCCTTGCATTACATAGCTATAGTTTGGGTTCTTCTTTCCCACATGCATCACTTTGCACTTGCTTACATTAAACGTCATCTGCCATTTAGTCTCCCAGTCTCGTAAGGTCGTCTTGTAATTTTTCACAATCCTCTCGCAATTTAACAACTTTGAATGTGTCATCAGCAAATTACCTTACTAATTACTTTCATCTCTAGATCATTTATAAATATGTTAAAAAGCAGCGGTCCCAGCACAGAACCCTGAGGAACCCCACTATCTACCCTTCTCCATTGAGAATACTGACCATTTAACCCTACTTTCTGTTTTCTATCCTTTAACCAGTTTCTAATCCACAATAGGACACTATCTCCTATCTCATGACTCTCCATTTTCTTCTGCAGTCATTCATGAGGTAGTTTGTCAAATGCATTTTGAAAATCCAGATACACAATAAATCAACCGGCTTGCCTTTATCCACATGTTTGTTCACCCCTTCAAAGAAATGTAATAGATTGGTGAGGCAAGATTTTCCTTCACTAAATCCATGTTGGCTTTGTCTCATTAATCCATGCTTTTGAATATGCTCTGTAATTGTGTTCTTTATAATAGTCTCTACCATTTTGCCCGGTATCGACGTCAGACTCAGTTGTCTATAATTTCCCAGATCCCCTCTGGAACCTTTATTAAATATCGGCTTTACGTGGGCTACCCTCCAATCTTCTGCTACCACATTACTAACAATAGTTCCGCCAGTTCATTTTTCAATTCTATCAGTACTGTAGGATGAATACCATCCGGTCCAGGAGATTTGCTACTCTTCAATTTGTCAAATTGCCCTATTACATCCTCAAGGTTTATAGAGATTTCATTCAGTTTCTCCGACTCGTCAGCTTCAAATACCATTTCTGGCACCAGTGTCTCTCCCAAATCTTCCTTGGTGAAGACTGAAGTAAATAATTAATTTAATCTCTCCGCTATGGCTTTGTCATCCCTGATTTCCCCTTTTACCCCTCTGTCATCTAGCAGTCCATCTGATTCTTATGCTGACTTCTTGCTTTTAATATACATAAAAAAGTTTTACTATGTGTTTTTGAAAGTTAAACGCTAATGTATTGGATTCCCTGATTATACTTACTCTAAAGTGAATATCAATTCTGATCATATTATGATCACCATTATCAAGCGGGCCCATCACCATTACCTCCTGCACCAAATCATGCGCTCCACTAAAGACTAGGTCTAGAATTTTTCCTTCTCTTGTTGGCTCCAGTACCAGCTGCTCCATAAAGCAATCCTTGATTTCGTCAAGGAACTTTACCTCTCTAGCATGCCCTGATGTTATTTTTTATTTTTTATTTTTGTTACATTTGTACCCCACGCTTTCCCACTCATGGCAGGCTCATTGTGGCTTACATGGGGCAATGGAGGGTTAAGTGACTTGCCCAGAGTCACAAGGAGCTGCCTGTGCCTGAAGTGGGAATCGAACTCATATCAGGTTAATTGAAATCACCCATTATTATCGTGTTGCCCAGTTTGTTAGCCTCCCTAATTTCCGATAACATTTCTACATCCGTCTGTTCATACTGGCCATGGAATTTCAATCCACAGGGATTCCAATATGTGTTCTGTTTCCTGCAGAATTTTCAATCTATTTGATTCAAGGCCTTTCTTAACATACAATGCTACCCCTCCACCAATTCGATCCATCCTATCACTATTATAAAATTTGTATACCGGTATGACAGTTTCCTACTGGTTATTCTCCTTCCACCAGGTCTCAGAGATGCGCTATATATTCTAACTCTCCCATCTTATTTCTTAGGCTTCTGGCATTCACATATAGACATTTCAAACTATGTTTGTTGTTCCTATTTACATCATGCTCAGTACATGACCGTATTAATTTGCAATCTTTTGTCTGATTTTTATTTTTATTTAAGGACACCTGATTTAATACGGTCTCTTTTGCAACCTCACTAGTGGGATACCCTATCTTTATTTATTTATTTATTTATTTATTTATTGCATTTGTATCCCACATTTCCCCACCTCTTTGCAGGCTCAATGTGGCTTACAATACATCATGGATAGTGGAAATATATTAGAAAATAGACAATTATTGTTACAGAAGGATCTTGGGTAACATGATAATGATAGAACATAATAGTAGTATAACAAGCAGGAATTCTAAGACAGTTCTGAATATATGTGGAGAAGTTGAGTATGTTCACATTGGTTGATCTTTGTGGTATGCCTTGTTAAAGAGATGGGTCTTCAGCAATTTGCGGAAGTTCGTTAGTTCGTAAATCGTTTTTAAGTTGCGTGGCAATGCGTTCCATAACTGTGTGCTCAAGTAGGTAAAGTTTGACGCGTGCATTAGTTTGTATTTTAGACCTTTGCAGTTAGGGAAGTGCAGATTAAGGAATGTGCAAGATGATCTTTTGGCATTCCTAGGTGGTAAGTCAATCAGATCTGACATGTAGGCTGGTGCATCTCCGTGAATGATTTTTTGGACTAGGGAGCATATTTTGAACGTGATGCGTTCTTTAAGTGGGAGCCAGTGTAGTTTTTCTCGTAGGGGTTTCACACTTTCATATTTTGTTTTACCGAATATGAGTCTAGCTGCAGTGTTCTGGGCTGTCTGAAGTTTCTTAATTATTTGCTCTTTACAGCCGGCGTAGAGTGCGCTACAGTAGTCCAGATGACTGAGCACCAATGATTGTACCAGGTTATGGAAAACAGTCCTTGGGAAGAAAGGTCTTACTCTTTTTAATTTCCACATTGAGTGGAACATCTTTTTGTTTGTGTTTTTCTCGTGGCTTTTGAGTGTTAGGTGTCGGTCGATGGTAACTCCAAGGATTCTTAGGGTGTCCGAAATTGGAAGGTTCAGATTAGGTATGTTAATAGCGGTGAATTTGTTCTTGTTATGTTGAGAGGTAAGTATTAGGCATTGGGTTTTTTCTGCATTAAATTTCAGCCGAAATGCATCCGCCAATGAATGCATGATCTGGAGACTTTGGTTGATGTCATTGGAAATTTCCTTTAGATCTTGTTGAAATGGGATGTAGATCGTTACGTCATCTGCGTATATGTATGGATTGAGGTTTTGGTTTGATAATAGTTTGGCCAAGGGTATCATCATTAAGTTGAATAGAGTCGGTGAGAGGGGGGATCCCTGTGGGACTCCGTATTCTGGTATCCATGTATCTGAAGTAATCGAGTTAGATGTCACTTGGTATGATCGTATAGTTAGGAATCCCTTGAACCAATTGAGAACGTTACCTCCAATTCCAAAGTACTCAAGGATATGTAGTAATATTCCATGATCAACCATGTCGAAAGCGCTTGACAAGTCAAATTGTAGAAGTAGTATGTTCTTTCCATTTGCAATCATTTGTTTGAATTTGGTCATGAGAGTAACTAGTACAGTTTCAGTACTGTGGTTAGACCGAAATCCTGACTAGGAGTCGTGGAGTATTGAGAATTTATTTAAATAGTTTGTGAGTTGTTTGGTTACTAACCCTCCCGTTAGTTTGGTTATTAAGTGAATTGATGCTACTGGTCTGTAGTTGGTTAGTTCACTGGCACTTTTCTTTGTGTCTTTGGGTATGGGGGTGAGTAGAATGTTTCCTTTCTCCTTCGGGAAGAGTCCATTTTGTAACATATAATTCAAGTGTGTCGTAATGTCTGTTATAAATTGTCGAGGAGCAGATGCCATAAGGTTGTTTGGACATATGTCTAGTTTGCAATGAGATTTGGCAAATCTTTTGAGCGTTTGTGAGATGATATCCTCTGATAGTGTTTCGAAGTTGGTCCAGGTTCTATCTGCTGGGTAAATACCAGGGTCTGGGTCTAGACAATCAAGGAATTCAGCATAGTCGATGGTACTGACAGGTATCTTAAGTCGCAGTTGTACGATTTTCTCGTTGAAGTATCTCGCAAGATTGTCTGCTCCTGGTGGGTCTTTGCTGTTAGTTATGACTGGTGTAGTATCTATTAGTTTATTCACGAGTTGGAAAAGTTTATGTGTGTCCTTGTAGTTTGGTTCAATTACAGTTTTGTAATATAATACTTTAGTTTGTCTTATGGTATATTTGTAACTTCTTTGGAGTTGTTTCCAGGCGTTAAGTGTGGGGTCGTCTTTCTTTTTATTCCATGCACGTTCTAACCTTCTAACTTGTGTTTTAAGTTTTTTCAGCTCTTCATTGAACCATGGTATTGAGTTCTTTCTATGTGAGGTTCTGGTTTGGGTTGGAGCAATGTTGTTTAATGTGGATCAAAAAAGGAAAACAGCGAAGATGACTAACAAAAACAAAAATAATCAAAAATTAAAAACAAGAAAAGATCAAATTTGTATTTAAAAATACAAATACATAAAAAAATATGACAAAGATGACACTTGTTTATAAAAAATTAAAACACTTTATTAGCCAAAGGATAGCAGGGAGAAAGGGACTCGACACAGCTGTGTTTCGGCCGTACAGACCTGCATCAGGAGTCTATTCAAATCAAAACATATAAATAACATAAAATGAAAAAAAGCATATAAAAATAAAGAGACATTACAAATATTTAAAACATTCACCTATTGCAAGAGAAGTTGTCAGATGAACATAAAACCAAAATATGATGGTCGAATATTGACTAAACTGTCCTATTACATATCAGAAATAGTAATCCTTCTGGAGAAATACATAATATAGAAGTAAAATAGGAATAATATATGGATAATATATGGATATCAAAAACTAAAAGATTCTTCAAATAATATTCTATTAACCATACGCAAGATGATATGTATATCTCTAATAATTATCAAGCACAATGGGCAGTAAAAAATGCACAATAAATAATTTAAGAACTGATAAGAATCGAATCAATGTCCAATAACAATAATAGGAAATTAATAGTTAGTGTAAAAATATTCATAAATTAATTTTTATATGAGCAGTATTCAATATTGCATATTAAAAAGAACAGAAATATAAAACTGAAAAACTAACAACTTATGTGATGTTAGCAATATATGAAAACTGTATATAAGAAATATATAGAAAAAATAATAAATAAATATATAGCAGATATTTACCTTCTCACCGTGTGTTGATTTTTAATTCTATCCAATTGACCCCTGACACAGATGTTATGCTCCAAAACACAGCCAGTGTCAGGTCCACATTAGATAATTGGTTTTATTATTAAAGGAACTGTGTCCCATTTCTGAAGGCTCTTGGTGTTTTTTTGCTGTACTTTGGTATTGTAGTCCAACAATGTTTGCGTAAGTACTCAATATCTCATTGTTCATTGGATGTTTGTCCAGCAAATCTGATATCTATGGCTCCTCCTCAATTTGTACTGTTTCTGTATCAAGGACATATGGACATGCTCGATAAAGGTCAATTTCCAAAGGAGAAGGGATTAATAATCCTCACTCCTATCCCTAAAAATTCTTCCTTGCAATCTAGTGTAGTTTCAAATTATAGGCCAGTGGCTTCTATACCACTTTTTATGAAGGTAATGGAGAGAATGGTAGCACAACAATTGATAAGTGTGAGAAAGGGGGTGGCAAACCGGAGGGGTGGGGGAGGAAAGGGCTACCTGTGCCTGCCAGGGATCAAAAGAAGAAAGAGTGGGGCTATAAGAACTACAAGTCCCAGAAGCCCGAGCTGAGCAGGAAGCAGGAGTGGGAGGAGAAGTCCTCTCAGAGGGGAAAGGGGGAGGAGGTTGATTGGGAGATGAAGTCGGAGGAAGGGGATGAGGCACACCTGTGGGAGAAGGGAGGGGTGGAACAGATGGATTGGCAAGGGGGGGGAGGGGGAGAGGAATCAGAGGAAATGGATATCTCAGCCTTTGCTCAGGGCCACGGGTGGAGGAGAAAGAGTGCTGTGTGTACTGGAAGAAAAGGTATGAATTCCTTAACCCGGTGGGTGGTTGTCAGGAGTTAGTGCTGACAAATGAGGGAGGTGGGTCTCTAGGGGTAGCCAGTAGGAAGTGCTAAACCTAGAGGAATTCATACCATAGGGGAACTTGGGAACTTTATAGTGTTGCTTGAGAAAAGCTGAACTGTGTGATAAGCCTTTGATTCTGAATAGAGGCTAAAGAAAGGGGCCTGTGCCAGGAACAGGTCCCGGTCCAGAGGCCTGGTTGGGGACTTAATAGCCGGACTGGAAAGAATCTAGGCGGCTAGGCTACAAGGAGGGGGACTCCACCCGGAGACGTATACTTGCCAGTAGCCAGTAGGGGTTGAACTAGGGGGTGGGCTACTGGCTGGAGAGAACGCAACTGAGTGAACCTGAGGGAGGTTTGCATAACTTACAAGGATTGCAGACCGCACGGAGAGGTGCGGCCGGATTGCAGACAGCACGGAGAGGTGCAACTAGAGCGCAGACAGCCCGGAGAGGAGCAGAGATCTGACATAAGTTACTTATATCGTTGTGATATTCTACATGAATCTCAGTCAAGTTTCAGGAGGGGCTATAGCACAGAGATAATTTGGGTTACATTAACATCTGAGCTTAGGCAATTTATCAGTATGGGCAGGAAGGTTCTTTTGATGCAATATGATCTTTCAAGCACATTTGATTTGCTGGATCATTCTGTACTGTTATCTATTCTGGACTTCTATGAGGTAGGAGGCTTTCCTGCTTATAATCGAACGAGAAACATGCCCAAGTTCCGACCTAAATCGGGAGATGGACATTTATCTCACAAAAACAAATAATGCGGTATAATCGAAAGCCGAACTTGGACGTTTTCAACTGCACTCCATCACGGAAGCGTACAAAGTTGACGGGGGCGTGTCGGAGGCATGGTGAAGGCGGGACTGGGGCATGGTTATCACCCGAACAGAGATGGGCACCTTTCGCCGATAATGGAAAAAAAGTATGCGTTTGTAGCTAGAATTTAGGGCACTTTTCCTGGACCCTGTTTTTTCATGAATAACGCCCCCAAAAGTGCCCTAAATGACCAGATTACCCCCAGAGGGAATCGGGGATGACCTCCCCTGACTCCCCCAGTGGTCACTAACCCCCTCCCACCACAAAAAATGATGTTTCACAACTTGTTATTTTCACCCTCAAATGTCATACCCACCTCCCTGGCAGCAGTATGCAGGTCACTGGAGCAGTTGTTAGGGGGTGCAGTGGACTTCAGGCAGGTGGACCCAGGCCCATCCCCCCCCTACCTGTTACAATTGTGCTGCTTAATGCTTAGTCATCCAACCCCCCCCCAAACCCACTGTACCCACATGTAGGTGCCCCCTTCACCCCTTAGGGCTATAGTAATGGTGTAGACCTGTGGGCAGTGGGTTTTGAGGGGGATTTGGGGGGCTCAATACACAAGGGAAGGGTGCTATGCACCTGGGAGCTCTTTTACCTTTTTTTTTTTGTTTTTGTACAAGTGCCCCCTAGGGTGCCCGGTTGGTGTCCTGGCATGTGAGGGGGACCAGTGCACTACGAATCCTGGCCCCTCCCACAAAAAAATGCCTTGGATTTATTCGTTTTTGAGCTGGGCGCTTTCATTTTCCATTATCGCTGAAAAACAAAAACGCCCAGCTCACAAATTGTCGAATAAAACATGGACGTCTATTTTTTTGCGAAAATACGGTTCGGTCCACCCCTTCACGGACCCGTTCTCGGAGATAAACGCCCATGGAGATAGACGTTTTCGTTCGATTATGCCCCTCCACGTTCTTCAATGGTTCAGAGGGGTTTGACCAGTAGAAGTTACAAAATGAGGATGAAAGAGTCTGTTTCCATTGAGTGGAGCCTGAGCTGTGACGTCCCTCAGGGCTCACCTCTTTCTTCCATTCTTTTTAATTTAATCATGGCACTTCTGAGTTTTAAAATTCTGATATATGCAGATGATATAACAGTTTTCATTCCTTTTAAAGAACATTTATGAAATGTGGTTCCCATTGCATCCAGGGTGATTAATCTAATAGAAGGATAAACAAATACCTTCAGACTTAAGATGATAAATGAAATTTATAGTGTTTAGTAATAAATTCAATATGGGGAATGAGAATAGTCTTATGTATTGATAATATCAGCTTCTCATTGGAGTCCTCCCTTAAAATCTTGGGAGTGACCTTTGAAAAATATTTTTCGTTTGAAGAGCAAGTGCAGATAGTAGCTAACACGGTGTTCAGAGTATTAAGGAAATTATATCGTATAAGATCAAATTTTAAGCCAGAAGGGTTTAGATTAATTACGCAAGCAATGGTGATGTCGCACATCGATTATTGTAATATAATATATATTGGTTGTAAGGAAGTGGAAATCAAAAATCTTCAAATCTTGTTAAATATCATGGTACAATTGATATTTGGGGTATCTAACCTTGATAGTCACCGCATTATTGGTGCAGTTGCATTGGTTGCCAGTAGAAGCACAAGTTGTTTTTAAATTTTGTTGCCTTGAATTTTTGATAATGCATGGTGAAGCACCTGCGTACATGTCCAGTTTAATTAGATTATCATTGAGCAACATCACTCCTGGATCTAGGTGTTTAACTTTACAATACCCAAACCCCAAAAAGGTGGTGGGTCTTTGTAACAGAGGACAGAAGCAGGAGACAATGCACAGCTGATTGGGCCTAGATGGGTGTGCTATCATGAGCACAGAGAGGCAGAAAAATGCAGAGAGCTGAACTGCTAGATTGAGAGGATATACCAAGTCTTCCAATGAAGAAAGAGGAAAATGTGTTATTGTGTCACATGATAAGTGTCTAGAGAGAATCCACAAAAAGTGGAGAACTCAATAGATCCCACGAGGCGTGAAATGAAAAATAAAAAAGGTGGGAATATAAGCCAGGCTATCCAAAGAATGGAACCAAATTGTCTTTAAAAAACCAAAATTTAATAATTTTCAAACAAATGATAATATAACAATCACACATTAAAAATGACTCGACACAACGTTGTGTTTCGGCCGGATAGGCCTACATCAGGAGTCTTATTAATCAAGGTGAACAATGAATATAACACATCAAAGGAATCTCAAAACGCAGATAAAAGATCTGCAGACAAGATCTTAAAAATGGTCTTAAAAAAGACCGTTACGCAAGTGGACCGTCTGTCGCAGTAATCTCAGCAGTTATGATAAGTGTACATTTTTCAACTTATATCTCAATATCTCTCTCTCTTGACTCTCCCACTATTTTCTGTCATCTCCATACTTTCCCTTTTTTCCTCTTTGGTCTTGTAGATCACACAGGCTTAGGATTCTCAAGTATGGTTCAAGGGAATTGTGCTTGTGGGTGTGCCAGTAAAGTGGGCAGTAGTTAAAGCAGTCTGAGAGTCATGGAAGTTTCCAATGAGCAGTACAGTTTTAATGGACCAAGATACAATCTGAGGAAATTTCTGCTATGTTTTATAAATAGAACAGTTCAGAATGCAGCAACAGTCTTGTCTTGAAAAATAAATAGAACAGGGAGGCGGTTATAACAGAGAAGTGAAACTGCCAATATTATTGCTCATTTTTGCCTCTGTTCCTCTATGGATAAAATCAATATAATGATACAGTGCATTGTTTCGACATGTACAATTGCTGGGACAAATGTACCTATGAAAGAAAAAGCAGCCTGTAGTGCCATTACCTGACATACTGATATGTACAAACAGCACTGACTTTCATAATCTACTTCAGAGTTTAATTCCTATTTATCCAGCTACTGCTTGATATGCAAAATGACTTTACAAAAAATATTAGCTGAGCTTTTGTAAGTATTAGCAAATGCTGCCAGCAGGGAAATTACCATGAAAGTAATTTACAGTTTCCCAGGTTTTATATTGTAATTCCTTATTTTCTGTTTCAGCTCACAGCTTCATTGTTTTTAATTTCCATCTCAAAAGGAAGGAAGTACTGTATTGCATAATAAATGTTTGTTAATATGTCATGTCCACCTTCCCATGTAGAATGGAACAGTGGAATGAAAAGGTAATGCTAGTGGTATTTGGGCACCATTCCACAATCTCACATCAGCTGTGCCAGGTAGAAAATTGGTCAGGAAAGACAGGTTTCAGATTCCTGGCTAAGTGCAAACTTTCCAGGAACACTGGCTTCAGGGAAGCCAACCTCATACATACTACACAGAGATTTGACGTGTTTATGAATTACATTATAAAACACTGTCACTCTGTTGTAAAAAGGGGGGGGGGGGTCTGCTTCCTCCTCTTGGGTGGAACCAGCAAGCCTGCGGGACTCCCAGGGTTCCAGGACAGAATGCTGCTGATACTGGGACTCAGGGCGAAAGTATTTTATTATCAAGGCAATTTCATACCAAAAATCATAATATAGTCTTAATATAGTCTTCAAAAGAAAAAGGTACAGTCCTTATAAGATAATCTTCAAAAGAAAAAAAGGTACAGTCCATGTCCCAAAATCCCTCAGCAAATGCTCAGCTCATCAAGACCTCAGGTCTTCTATTAGGGCATTAGCTTTCCCTTCCCCCTCCTTCAGAAGGCTTTAGTAAGAGTTCAGCACACTTCCAATATAGCACAACAGTTCAGAACAAATCTTCATGGACAGTCTTTGCACATCAAACCAATACCACAAATCACCTGCCTTTTCACAGCACAGAGGGAACCCTGTAAGGAGCAGGGTTGGCAGTTTCTCCCACCACTCAGCACCATGCCCGGTGTGGCCTCCTCCACTGCCTTCAAGTGCTGGGCAGGGCAACCTTTGAATTCTCCCACTCCATGGTAGCTGGCTCCTCTCTCTTAGGCAGCTCTAGTGGCAGGCTACTTCCTTCCTCCACATACTCCATGGAATCTCTCTCTCCATTCATCTCCCCTCTCTCCTGGTAACTAAGAGCCTCCAGGAAATCTGCTCTCCCCTTCTCACAGCTGGGGGGAATTATATACTGATGGCGAAGCCAGTGGCGTACCAAGGGGGGGCGGTGGGGGCGGTCCGCCCTGGGTGCACGCCGCTGGGGGGTGCTGCGGCGTGCGCCTGTCGGATCCAATTTCGCTAACTTTGCTCGTTCGCTGCAGCTCCCTCTGCCCCGGAACAGGTTACTTCCTGTTCCGGGGCAAAGGGAGCTGCAGCGAACGAGCGAAGTTAGCGAACTCGGAGCCGACAGGCATGCGCCGCGGCAACCCCCCCCCCCCCGTGGCGTGCACCCGGGGGGGGTGTCATTTCGCCGGGGGGGGGGGGGCGCTGCACCAAGGGGGGGGGCATCGGTGATCCGGCCCGGGTGCCATCCAGGCTAGGAACGCCACTGAGCGAAGTCAGGGAAACTGAGCTTCATCCTTCCCTCTCCCTCTAGTGGGGAAGGGAGTAACAGGCTCACCCTGCCTCGAGCCATTGCTCCCCCTGCTGGGACTGGGAATCCATTCCATTTTTTAAAAAATGAAACGATGGTGCCTGGAATAGGGGCAAGTCACAGAAAAAGAAAAGGAAAATTCCTGCGGCTATTAAGGCCTAAAAGCAGCCTGATAATGATGGAAAATAAAAGGAAACTTTAAACTGAGCAAAATCACTAAAAAATGAAAGAAAAGTTAAAGGACAGAGTTTCCAACAACAGGAACACAATAAATAACAAAAATAAATAGCCAAAAAGCACAAAAAAAGCTCTCTAAGACCGAGCAATGTGAGGAGATGGTAAAAAACACACCCTTTCCTCACTGAGGAAAAAGAAGAACTGAGGAGACCATGTTCTTGCAGCGAGCGAGAAGGCACTTGCGCATGAGTGGTGGATTACTTCTCACGGTCCATAAAACTCTCATTTAGCTTTGGTAAATTCTGGACCGGGCGAATGCGGTTAATGTCACCCATTTGTGAGAATTATAAGCTTGCTTGTCCTCGGAGAAACACTTTTTAAAATTCATTTACATTGCCTTCGAGTAGATTTCAAAAAATGTCATAGAAAGAGCTTTGGGGCATAGATTTTATCCACAGGATCATAACTGCAATGACCAGATTAGAAATAATCAGGAGTAGGTTCTACTAAAATAGTAGAATAATCCCTGGGTAGTGAAGGTTCATACCAACAGCATCCCAGAACTGTCTCCTGAAGAAGGAGAAATGGATTCCAAAAGATATAATTAAAAAATTTGGGAACGCATTCAGGGGCACTGGTTTGGAAATACCTTCTAGCATTGATTTCAAAGGGTATAAGTGGACGGCAAATGGGAATGGATGTGGGGCTGAGCTGGGTGGGCAGTTTTATTTGGTGGTCTGTGTGTGTAACAGTACAAGAGTTATGGGTTTGTTTGGGGATGTGGCATTGGACATGGTGGATGTCAAAATGTCTGACAGTGTGAAATTTTTAGTGTGCTATATGGCGCAGTATAAACTGGAAGAGATGAAAGGTTTACTGTGAACTACAGCTATTCATGGATCTCTATTGATAAGCTGATTAAAAGTCTTTTCTATTAGTAGAATGTCAGTGTGTGATAAACCAGACATTATTCTTGCAACATACTAATCAACATATCCCTTAAGAGCAGTGGATTAATTTCACCAATGAGAGTTCAGAGAAACATCAACCTGCATATCAACCTGAATGTTTCTTGCATTAGTTCAGCAACTGACAAGATGAAAAGATAATTTCAAGGGAACAACAATTAAAATCACAAAATCAATACACTATCACCATCTGAAAATAAAGTAATTATCTACAATCAATGAGTATACAAACATACTTGACGTTCTATGAATGAGAATCAGTTTGGGCTTGCCTGGTGGTTCAGGTGGCACTTGTCATGTACTCCCATACAGAAGATCCCAGGCTCAGTCCCTGAGCCAGGTCCTTTGCCCCCTGACATTGTAGAAATGGGATGATTACAGAGGCAGTGTTTATAGCCACTGGAGAGGAAGTGTCATGGTTATTGCTTATAGATGATATCCAATGGTCACAATCAGGGCCTATAATTGAAGGGTTGCAAAAGAAGCTCTGGAGTGTTATATTGTTGGGGGGAGGGAAAGAATGGAAATAATAGAATAGGAGAAAAGCCCCTAATAGTTCACAATGAATGCTCATGGTGCCAGCTCCTAGCCTTGAGTCCAATTGAGCTAGATGTATGAAGGAACAGAAGGAAACTGCCAGCTCAATATCAGTTATGATGATGATGTTTTCCTTTTTCTTTTTTTTACAGATGCCAATGGTAGCTAAAATTACAAGTACCGTATAAACCAAAGGCATTAAATAAGGATATTCGTAAGGTCACATACAGAGGGAGGGTACTTTTCTGGACCAAATCTGCAGGTAAACCCAAGTTACTTGTAGCAGGTATTCTCTGCATAAAAAAAATTCCAGCTTTCACTCTTCCAGAAACTTTTGAGAAACCCCATTGTACCAGCGTGCACTTCCCGCCTTTCGCTGTCATGTAGGGATCACCTCTATTACTACTACTACTACTTAGCATTTTTTTATTTTTTTTTTTTTTCATTTTCACATTTTTACAAGCATTTACTACTTGAATAGGTAATACAGTTAAGAAATGATCACATAATTAGGCAAAATAAAAGAGGAAAATATTACAAACTTATATTAGACCATCAAATTGGAGGGGCTAAGAGCCGTTGTCTTAGGAGAAAGAAATTTAGTAAGTCA
Source organism: Microcaecilia unicolor (assembly GCF_901765095.1). NCBI lineage: Eukaryota > Metazoa > Chordata > Amphibia > Gymnophiona > Siphonopidae > Microcaecilia > Microcaecilia unicolor. The sequence continues at coordinate 306,016,001 of NC_044032.1, forward strand.
TATCACAAGATTGAAATAAAGCAATAGCAGATTAAACAAACCCCAAATATATATATAATCTCCCCACATCCTAATCTTAGGGCAAAACATAACGGTTTAGATTCAAAAAGCATTATAGTAATTTTTTCTGTAGAATAAATTGTTTTAAGTGTTCGGGTTCAAAGAAAACATATTTTACCCCTAAATATTTAATGTTGCATTTACAAGGATAGTTCAAGTGGAATGAGGCTCCTAAAGACAAAGTTTCAACACGAAGTGCTAAAAAGTCTTTCCTTCTATTTTGAGTTAATTTAGTGACATCTGGGAATACCCAGATTTTCCCCCCATAAAATGGGGTTTGCAAATTCTTCAAAGCCATCTTTCTAACGGATTCTAAGTCTTGAGGAAATATGAATGAAACCAGCAAGGTTTGCCGGTCGGTTATATCAGTTAACAAAGTTTCTAGTAAGTCTGATACATTTAAATTCGGTTGTTCCAACTCTTGTAGTGATTTCTTTGTAGGAAGATAATAAATTTTATTCACTGGAGGTATATTTTCTAAGGTAAATTTCAAATTTTCCATCAGATACCTTTTAAAAAATTCTAATGGGGAATATATAGAAGTCCGTGGGAAATTCAAAAATCGTAAATTTAACCTCCTATTATGATTTTCAAAATATTCCAACTTTTTATGTATCAGCATGTTATCTTGTATTAATTTTACTGAAATTTCCTTCAATTTAGAAGTTTCATTAGACAGATTTTGAATCTTTTCAGTTACCTCTTCTTTCATAGAGGAAAATGCAGAAGTTAATTCATTTACTTTACCCAAAAGCGGTTCAATCTTGCTAGTTGATTCCATCACCGTCTGTAGAGTCTCCATTATTGCCTCAAGAGTCACCGCCGGCGAGGAGACTAAAGATTTTCCTGGCCTCTGTGCCATCTGACTCTCAGCCTTTGCTATGATACAGGCCTCAGCTGTATCTTCGAAGTGGGGACCCGGTAGTGGCTCTCCTCTCTCGTTTCCACGATTAGGGGCTACTCGCCCATCATCGAAGTCAGCTAGTTGCGGTGGTGGTGGGCGCACCGGGGGGGACAATGAAACGTCCTGCCCCTGGAGCTCAGCCTCTCCTCGGGCGTCCAGCTCAGCAGGGCTTCCTGGCGCCGTAATAGGGGTTCTCGCGAGGAATCCTTGGATAGAAAGCTGCGTCGGAGTCGAAGTTCGAACCGGCAGGGTTCCGGTTCTCAAAACCCCTTTCCTCTTGGTATGCGGCATCAGCAAAAAGGAATAAGGTAAAATTTTTAGAAGTAAGTTCAACCAGGAGGTATGGGTTTAACACAGCACTATCCAACGGCTCTCTCGTGGAATGGTGTTACTGCCGCCATCTTGCTCCGCCCCCTGTCAGCTGCTCTAGCATTTTTATAGCACTACAAGGCAAACGCAGTGCTGCACAAACATAGAAGAAAGACAGTCCCTGCTCAAAGAGCTTACAATCTAATAGACAAAAATAAATAAAGTAAGCAAATCAAATCAATTAATGTGTACAGCATACACCTTTGCTGGTCAGTTAAGGAAGGAAGCTCTATGATAGCTGAGAGTAGATACAACCCATTGGGGAGCTGGGTGGGTATTGAGGTGCCACACCTGCTACAAGTAAGTAACAGATGGGACTCCCAAGCTACAAACCACTTCTATAGAAAAAGGAAAATATAACATTCATGAAAGGTGTTGTAACAGGCAGACAGCAACATATTTTTGGTGGCAAACCAGCGATTTTATATTTTCCTCTGGGATTTTTTTTTTTTTGGAAAGCAGCCTGGAAATTCAGAAATGGGCCTGGCGGGGTAGGAAATTAAGTTGGATTCTCATCCCCAACGAGATTCTGGGGAACAAATTGTCCAAACCTACTGTTGTGTAGAGAGTCTCTTTCTAGACAATAGTGAGATGTAAATATATGGACAGATGTCCATGCTATAGTTTTTCCCATACAGAGTTGGTGCCATAGTAGGAATGATAGAGCAGCCTGTCACCCACATAGCCTGAAATTTTTCAGGATTTAACTTTAGAGCCTTTCCCAGCCATCTGACAACTGCAGAAAGATAATTGTTCAATGAAGTCTAGAGTGGATCAGGATAGCAACTGAATTTCATTGGCAAAATAGTAACCACTAACACCTAATGATTGCATTAGAACAGCTAAAGAACTAGGGAAAAGATTTTAAAAGGATCACTGGCGGCATGGTGTCTTGAGGCATCCCATGCAAGTTAGCAGAAACGATTACAGAACCTATTACTGGCTAAATCCAGAGGTCAATATTCCATCCTCATTCTTCTTGATCTTTCCGCTGCTTTTGACACTGTCGATCACAGCATACTTCTCGATACCCTGTCCTCACTTGGATTCCAGGGCTCTGTCCTTTCCTGGTTCTCTTCCTACCTCTCCCTCCGCACCTTTATTGTTCACTCTGGTGGATCCTCTTCTACTTCTATCCCTCTGCCTGTCGGCGTACCTCAGGGTTCTGTTCTTGGTCCCCTCCTCTTTTCTATCTACACTTCTTCCCTTGGTTCATTAATCTCATCCCATGGCTTTTCCTACCATCTCTATGCTGATGACTCCCAAATCTACCTTTCTACCCCTGATATCTCACCTTGCATCCAAACCAAAGTTTCAGCGTGCTTGTCTGACATTGCTGCCTGGATGTCTCAACGCCACCTGAAATTAAATATGACCAAAACCGAGCTTCTCATTTTCCCCCCCAAACCCACCTCCCCGCTCCCCCCGTTTTCTATTTCTGTTGATGGCTCTCTCATTCTCCCTGTCTCCTCAGCTCGAAACCTTGGGGTCATCTTTGACTCTTCTCTCTCCTTCTCTGCTCATATCCAGCAGACCGCCAAAACCTGTCGTTTCTTTCTTTACAACATCCGCAAAATCCGCCCCTTTCTTTCCGAGCACTCTACCAAAACCCCCATCCACACCCTTGTCACCTCTCGTTTAGACTACTGCAATCTGCTTCTTGCTGGCCTCCCACTTAGTCACCTCTCCCCTCTCCAGTCGGTTCAAAACTATGCTGCCCGTCTCATCTTCCGCCAGGGTCGCTTTACTCATACTACCCCTCTCCTCAAGACCCTTCACTGGCTCCCTATCCATTTTCGCATCCTGTTCAAACTTCTTCTACTAACCTATAAATGTATTCACTCTGCTGCTCCCCAGTATCTCTCCACACTCGTCCTTCCCTACACCCCTTCCCGTGCACTCCGCTCCATGGATAAATCCTTTCTATCTGTTCCCTTCTCCACTACTGCCAACTCCAGACTTCGCGCCTTCTGTCTCGCTGCACCCTACGCCTGGAATAAACTTCCTGAGCCCCTACGTCTTGCCCCATCCTTGGCCACCTTTAAATCTAGACTGAAAGCCCACCTCTTTAACATTGCTTTTGACTCGTAACCACTTGTAACCACTCGCCTCCACCTACCCTCCTCTCTTCCTTCCCGTTCACATTAATTGATTTGATTTGCTTACTTTATTTATTTTTTGTCTATTAGATTGTAAGCTCTTTGAGCAGGGACTGTCTTTCTTCTATGTTTGTGCAGCGCTGCGTATGCCTTGTAGCACTATAGAAATGCTAAATAGTAGTAGTAGTAGTAGTAACAGAAAAGGTTCTGTCAGTAAGAAAAGACTTAAACCAAGACAGAACTATCAGTAGCGGTGGGTTAAGAAGATTCATGAGGCCTAAGATTATTTTAAAGAACTACAGTATCTGGTTGAGACCAACCAAAATGTTGACTGTTTAATAATTTCAAGATTACTTCACAAATTGGCTTGTATAGGAGGCTAGCAAGAAGAAAATCACTGCTGAAGAACATGGTAACACGATAACACAGTAAATGAAGGCAGATTTTCATGGTCCATCCTGTCTGCCCATCAAAGTGGCCACACTGTGCAGGCCACAGCCACTCATGTTTAGATACTGGTTAGCAAGTCTCCACCATGCCAATCATATATAGGCAGCCAAACATGATGGCACCTTGGTTATAACCATATATCAACCCCAAGTATTGCTGACCGTATTCAACATACCAGTGTTGTAGATCACTTCATTGTCACGTGCTGCAAGTGAGGGTGCTGTTCAGCTCAGGAGGGAAGGGAAGACATCTTTTCTGGTATGTGGATTTGCCATGCGCTGAGGCTGCCTTTTACCACCAGGCTTTTTTCCTGAAAGGGAGGCAAATGGTTGTGCGCTAATCAAAAGCATTGGCACATGGGCATTTCCTAGGGATCCAATGGTAATCAGGCACTGCCCGATTACCGCAGGGCACGCCCCTGCTGCTTGGAAAAAACCCGATTTTATCAATCCAGAAATGGTACGTGGTGAGGGTATGAACTACTGGCGGTAGAGCCAAATTTCCACATGGCAAGCCCACAGTAAGTAAAAGGGCCCCGAAACCCTCTGCTTTAGGAGACATCAATGGCAAAACATGCCCAGAAAACCACAAGGGGGGGAAGAGGCCTCGTGTGGTCACCAGGAGTCAACTCTGACTCAAGGGCAGCTCTGGATTCAGATGTACTCTAGAAATGTTATCGGAAATTATGGAGGCCAACAAACTGGGCAACACGATAATAATGGGTGATTTCAATTACCTCGATATTGACTGGGTAAATATAACATTGGGGCATGCTAGGGAGGTAAAATTCCTTGACGAAATCAAAGGATTGCTTTATGGAGCATCTGGTACAGGAAGTGACAAGAGAAAGAAAAATTCTAGATCTAGTCCTTAGTGAAGCGCACGATCTGGTGCGGGAGGTAATGGAGATGGGGCCGCTTGATAACAGTGGTCATAATATGATCAGATTTGATATTAGCTTTGGAGTAAGTATACACAGGATATCCAATACGTTAACATTTAACTTTCAAAAATGAGACTATGATAAAATGAGAACGGTGAAAAAAAAAACGTAGAGGATTGGCTGCGAGGGTCATAAATTTACATCAGGCGTGGATGCTGTTCAAAAATACCATCCTGTGGGGACAAGATGGCATCCTGAAGAGAACGCGGGAAGCGGTTCTCTATCTCCTACCTCCATTCTTTTTGAATAGCATGTTTCCTGCTTTAATGCCTAAGAGGAGGGGTAAACAGTGTGTTGGCCCCGCAACACCTGCAACACCGAAGGTCGGACCAATGAACCACTTTATTGCCCTTGGACGCTCATCGGGGCAAGATTTCTTGCTGCTGGAAGGAGCGGTGGGAGGTGACCGTTCCTCCAGCCTGAGACTGACATCTCACTTAGCCCCGATCTACGGAGTCCACCGCCTATGCCAGCGCTAGACCCGCGACGTGTATCAGAGGCCCTCTGCGATGACGCTCAGGTTGTGCTTCCTGCTGTGGGGGCAGGTTGCGGTGAAGGAGCGCTGGCTTTTTCCACCCAGGAGGCGGAGGATCGGGCAGGAGTCAGCGTTTTGTCGGACTCCAAAGCTGCAGGGGAAAGACAGCCCTTGGAAGGAATGGAGATGGAATTTGCATCTCTCAGTAAGTCCTATTTGCCTGAGAAACCACAAAAGATCACCCTAGATACCATATGGGAAGCTCTTTTGGGACTGGAAACCTCTTTTTCACAAAAACTGATTTCTGTGAGCCAATGTTCTAAGGCTCCCTTAGAAAAAATATATATGCTGGAAACAAAAGTAATAGCAGTTGAAAAATATATTGAATCTAATACTGGTAAAATTGGTAATCTCCAACAAGTTCATATGAGCCTTATAAAAGAAAATTAATTGTTGCAATATAAAATTAAAAATTCGGAAAATAAACAGAGAGCTAATACTTTACGTTTGATAAACTTTCCTAAATTACCATCAATAGCTCCTCTTATTACCTTTAAAAAATATTTACTGGAGATACTGAAGGTTCCTGAATAAGCATATCCACCAGTCTCTAAGATATACTATTTGCCACCATATAAAAAGAAAGAGACAAACCAACCTATTGTGGAAGGAGCTGATGTTTCCTTTGACGTTTTAAATCTCACACAATTGATTGTATGAAGATGACCTGGGTACTAAACCAGCAACTTTAATTGTAACATTCGTGTTACAACCAGTAGCGTAGCCAGAGTTTAATTTTTAGATGGGCCTGGAGGTGGACTGGGTAGGCACAGGCCTCGCATTTCCTCTCCACCCGCCGCATTTCCTCTCCATTCGCCCGCTGCCACCGCACTTCCTCTCCACCCGCTACCCCCCCCCCCCCAGACAGCCCCCTGCACACGGTTAGTTCTGGTCATTTTTACTGACCTGAATCGCCGTTCTCCCTCCAGCACTGGTGATTCCCATAGCCAGCCTTCTGCCAGCGCGCGTCGTCGGAGCCTCTTCTAAGGCGTGTCCCGCCTACTGTGCAATTTCCTGTTTTCCGCAAAAGGTGGGATGCAGGAAGTTGCAGAGTAGGCGGGGGATGTGCCTGAGAAGAGGCCCCAACGACGCGTGCTGGCAGAAGGCTGGCTATGGGAATCGCCGGTGCTGGAGGGAGAACGGCGCTTCAGGACAGTAAAAGTGAGCAGACTACGCGGACGGGGAGAGCAGGCAGAAGAGGCTGGGCGGGCCTGGAGCAAAAGTGGCTGGGCCTGGGCCCGTTCAGGTCCACCCGTGGCTACGCCCATGGTTACAACCTGATCGAGACTGAGTATTAAAGCAATTTTTCTGACATAGGGAAGAACTTTTTATGAATTACTAGTAAAAAATGCCCCTTTCAAAAGGGAAGGAAACGGGCGCTAGCAAGGCCATCCCCCACCCTCCCTCGCTGTTCCAGACTCTGCCCTCCCTCCTTTTTCACCCCCCTTCCGCGACCCTGTCGACCTCCCTTCTCAGCAAAAACTGTCCCCTGCCACCGTCCAGTACCTGTGCTGACGGGGGACCCCAACCCCCATCAGCCGAAGTCGTGTGGTGGCCTTCGTGGCATTGCATCTTCAATGATTTTGTGTTCAAGTTCCAGGAACTTGAACCGAAGAGCATTGAAGAAGCAATGCCGCGAAGGCCAGTACAGGATTTTGGCTGACGGGGGTTGGGGTCCCCCGTCAGCACAGGTAGTGGACAGCGGCGGGGGACAGTTTTCACCAAGAAGGGGAGTCGACAGGGTCGTGGAAGGGGGGTCCAGTGGGCCATAATGCGGGGGAGGGGGGTTGTTGTAATCAGAGGGAGGGCGGAGTGTGGAAGTCGGTGGGCGAGGGGGGGGTCTGTATTGGCCTGCTGCCTGCCACTTGCTTCGAAGTGGCAGGGAGCGGTGCAATGACAGCTGATTCCCAGGCAGGGGGAGGAGCAGGGAAACATACTCCTCCCCTTTCTTTGGTATCAGCTGTCACTGACGTCTCGACATCATGACGTTCAATGCGAGGGTGGGGCACACAGTCATGGTGGAATTCCGATCTACACCATGACAGAAGTTAGAGATTAGAAATTTGGCTTCATTAGAACGTTGGAGTTGTGAATTATGTCCGGAAGGTGCGTGGCTGAGGGCGGGTCTATGACTGAGGGTGAGTGGTGCTGACAGCCTAGCCTAGGAAGAGTAGATTCAGTGCTTCACTGAACGTTGGATGTGAGAATTATTTATATAGATAAGATCAGAGTGTTCCCAGATGTTGTTAGAACAACCCAAAAGCGGCGTCAACATTTTCTTAAACTTCGCCCTAGGGTTCTGTAAACGGGTGGTCTGTTTTCACTGAATTTTCCTTGGAAATGTGTATTGAAAGTTAATTCGGTAAAAATATGTATTTTACGATCCAATACATTTAACCTCCTTTTTAGAGTCAAGGACTGGGGTTTCTCTAGTTGCACAACCAGTAATAATATCTTCGTCTGCTCCGTAGTATTATATGAATGGTCTAAGATTCTCTTCTATTTCCTTTAATTATCTAAGTGAAATTTATTTCCTGGAATTGTTCCTTGTTCTCCTCCTTGTTTGTGGACTGGAGATCGGAAAGACTACTTATTTCCTGTATAATTGAGTAATATGGTGTTAATATTATCATTTTTTTTGTATCTTTTCTTTATCAACAGTATTCTTGTTTAATTTGTGAAAATATAAAAATAAAATTACCCCCCCCCCCCCCCAAAAAAAAATACCATCCTGGAAGCCAAGCCAAATATATTCTGTGTATTAAAAAAGGAAGGAGGAAGACCAAACGACAGCCGGCATGGTTAAAAAGTGAGGTGAAGGAAGCTATTAGAGCTAAAAGAAAATCCTTCAGAAAATGGAAGAAGGAACTGACTGAAAATTTTAAAAAACAGCATAAGGAATGTCAAGTCAAATGCAAAGCGCTGATAAGGAAGGCAAAAACAAATAGTAAGAATTTTTTTAGGTATATTAAAAGCAAGAAGCCGGCAAAAGAATCGGTTGGACTGCTAGATGACCAAGGGATAAAAGGGGCGATCAGGGAAGACAAAGCCATAGTGGAGAGATTAAATGAATTCTTTGCTTCGGTATTCACCGAGGAAGATTTGGGAGTGATACCGGTGCCAGAAATGGTATTCGAAGCTGACAAGTCGGAGAAACTGAATGAAATCTTTATAAACCTAGAGGATGTAATGGCGCAATTTGACAAAATAAAGAGTAGCAAATCTCCTGGACCGGATGGTACTGATAGAATTGAAAAATGAACTGGCAGAACTATTGTTAGTAATATGTAAATTATCTTTAAAATCAAGCATGGTACTGGAAGATTGGAGGGTAGCCCATGTAACGCTGATATTTATTTATTTATTTATTGCATTTGTACCCCACATTTTCCCACCTATTTGCAGGCTCAATGTGGCTTACATAGTACCGTCAAGATATTTGCCCAGTCGGTTGATAACAGATACAAGGTTGTATAGTGATCGTATGAGTTATAAGTGGAGGGTAATAAGGGATGAAGATTGCGTGTGGTCCAGTATGATTATAGTCATGCTGTGTTGCTGGGTGAAGAGGTTTACGTGGGGTCGTTGGGGTAGGCCATTTTGAAGAGGATGGTTTTTAGTGATTTCCTGCTGTTCAGGTGGTCGTGTATTGTTTTCACAGCTTTAGGGAAGCTATTCCATAGTTTTGCACTTATGTAGGAGAAACCTACATTTAAAAAAGGTTCCAGAGGGGATCTGGGAAATTATAGACCGGTGAGCCTGACGTCGGTGCCGGGCAAAATGGTAGAGACTATTATAAAGAACAAAATTACAGATCATAGTCAAAAGCATGGATTAATGAGACAAAGCCAACATTGATTTAGTGAAGGGACATCTTGCCTCACCAATCTACTACAGTTCTTTGAAGGGGTGAATAAACATGTGGATAAAGGCGAGCCAGTTGATATTGTGTATCTAGATTTTCAAAAGGCGTTTGATAAAGTACCTCATGAAAGACTTCAGAGGAAATTGGAGAGTCATGGGATAGGAGGTTAAAGGGTAGAAAACAGAGTAGGGCTAAATGATCGGTATTCTCAATGGAGAAGGGTAGATAGTGGGGTTCCTCATGGGGTCTGTGCTGGGACCGCTGCTTTTTAATATATTTATAAATGATTTAGAGATGAGAGTAACTAGTGAGGTAATTACATTTGCTGATGACACAAAGTTATTCAAAGTTGTTAAATCACGAGAGGATTGTGAAAAATGATAAGAGGGCCTTACGAGACTGGGAGACTGGCCAGCTTATAATCGAAAAAGAAAAACGCCAATATTTCGACCCAAATCGGGAGATGGGCGTTTTTCTCGCAAAGGCGCCCAAATCGGTATAATCGAAAGCCGAATTTGGGCGTTTCTAACTGCACTCCATCGCGGAAACGAATAAAGTTGATGGGGTGTGTCGGAGGCGTGGTGGAGGCGGGACTGGGGTGTGGTTATCAGCTGAGGAGAGATGAGCGTCTTTAGCTGATAATCGAAAAAAAAAAAAGGCGTTTTGACCGCGATTTTGGGTCACTTTTTTTGGACCCTTTTTTCTCACGAACAAGTCCCAAAAAAGTGCCCCAACTGCCCAGATGACCACTGGAGGGAATTGGGGATGTCCTCCCCGGACTCCCCCAGTGGTCACTAACACCCTCCCACCAAAAAAAACCCCACTTTAAAAACTTTTTTCCAGCCTATATGCCAGCCTCAAATGCCGTACCCACCTCCATGACAGCAGAATATGTTCGATCCTGTCACAGCCTTTCACTGAGTCAGATGTGGCTCTCGGGTGCAGTACAGGGTCACATCAGCATTGCATTGTGGTGGGTGTAGGGTATTGGGCTCCGTGATTTCATTAGCTTGTGTTACAGTCTCACGATGTTGGTAGTTGGTAGGCTCTTCTCCCATGGTGCTTTTCCCCCTGCTAACTGGGTCAGAGTGTGCCCTGTTGTGTTTCCTGTTGTAGTCCATGCGGTAGTGGCCATTTTTGTAAGCCAGTTTTAGTTCCCTTTCCTGTGTTAGCCACGTTAGAGAATTTAGTTCTTACCTTGAATGTGGCTGAAAGAGGGCATTGTACAGCATTCTGCCAGCTCTGACCTACTGCTAATCTCAGTACCAGGGAGACTCGTTGCCAGTGGGGCACAACCTCTGATCTGCAGTTAACTGTGAGTAAACGCGGTTATTCCAATAAAGGACGTTTTCAAAGAGATTAGTCTTCAGGTGTCAACTGCTGTGCCAATGTTATATAGCAGCAACAAGTCCTACAGGCCTGCGTGTATGCAGGTCCCTGGAGCACTTTTAGTGGGTACCGCAGTGCACTTCAGCCAGGTGGACCCAGGCCCATCCCCCCCCCCCCCCCCACCTGTAACACTTGTGCTGGTAAATGGGAGGCCTCCAAAACCCACTGTACCCACATGTAGGTGCCCCCTTCACCCCTAAGAGCTATGGTAGTGTTGTACATTTGTGGGTAGTGGGTTTTGGGGGAGGGGGGTTGGGAGATCAGCACCCGTGGTAAGGGAGCTATGCATGTGGGAGCTTTTTCTGGAGTCCACCGCACTGATCTCTAGGGTGCCCAGTTGGTGTCCTGGCATATCAGGGGGGCCAGTGTACTACGAATCGTGGCCCCTCCCATGACCCAATGGCTCGGATTAGGACGTTTTTGAGCTGGGCGTTTTTAGTTTCCATTATCGCTAAAAAAAACAAACACCCAGCTCAAAAACGTCCATTTTTTCGAAAATATGGTTCGGCCCGCCTCTTCACAGACCCGTTCTCGGAGATAAACACCCATGGAGATAGGCGTTCGCGTTCGATTATGCCCCTCCACGTGTCTAAATGGCAGATGACATTTAATGTGAGCAAGTGCAAAGTGATGCATGTGGGAAAGAGGAGCCCGAATTATAGCTACGTCATGCAAGGTTCCACGTTAGGAGTCACCGGCCAAGAAAGGGATCTCGGTGTCATTGTTGATGATATGTTGAAATGCTCTGCTCAGTGTGCTGCGGCGGCTAAGAAAGCAAATAGAATGTTAGGCATTATTAAGAAAGGAATGGAAAACAAAAGTGAGGACGTTATAATGCCTTTGTATCGATCAAGGATGCGACTGCACCTCGAATATTGTGTTCAATTCTGGTCGCCACATCTCAAAAAAGATATAATGGAATTAAAGGTACAGAGAAGGGCAACGAAAATGATAAAGGGGATGGGATGACTTTCCTGTGAGGAAAGGCTGAAGGGCTAGGGCTCTTCAGCTTGAAGCAGTGACGGCTGAGGGGCGATATGATAGAGGTCTATAAAATAATGAGTGGAACGGGTAGATGTGAATTGTTTACTCTTTCCAAAAATACTAGGACTAGGGGGGCATGCAATGAAGCTACAAAGTAGTAAATTTAATACGAATCGGAGAAATTTTTTCTTCACTCAATGTGTAATTAAGTACATAAGCATTGCCATGCTGGGACAGACCAAGGGTCCAACGAGCCCAGCACCCTGTCACCGACAGCGGCCAAAAGAACAAGCAATTTGTCCCGCCCATCCTAGAAATAGTGTATTATTCCCTCATTCATTCAGTAACATTTTATAGCCTTTTCCTCCAGGAAACCGTCCAACCTTTTTTTGAAGTCCGCTAAGTTAACCGCCTTAACCACTTTTTCCAGCAGCGAATTCCAGATTTTAACTACGTGTTGAGTGAAGAAAAATTTCCTCTGATTCGTTTTAAATTTACCACACTGCAGCTTCATCGCATGCCCCCTTGTCCTAGTGTTTTTGGAAAGTGTAACCAGACGTTCCACATCTACCCGTTCTATTCCATTCATTATCTTATAGACCCCTATCATATCTCCCCTCAGCTGCCTTTTCTCCAAACTGAGAAGCCCCAGCCTCTTCAGCCTTTCCTCATAGAGAAGTCGCCCCATCCCCTGTATCATCTTTGTCGCTCTTCTCTGCACCTTTTCCAATTCGACTATATCTTTTTTGAGGTGCGGTGACCAGAATTGAACGCAATACTCGAGGTGCAGTCGCACCATGGAGCGATACAATGGCAGAATAATATCCTTATTTTTGTTTTCAATCCCTTTCCTAATGATACCCAATATTCTATTTGCTTTCCTAGCTGCAGCAGCACATTGAGCAGAAGTTTTCAACGTATCATCAACGATGACACCTAGATCCCTTTCTCGGTCCGTGACTCCCAACGCTGAACCTTGCATGACATAGTTATAGTTTGGGTTCCTCTTTCCCACATGCATCACTTTACACTTGTTCACATTAAACGTCATCTGCCATTTAGACACCCAGTCTCCCAGTCTCGTAAGGTCCTCTTGCAGTTTTTCACAATCTTCCCGCGATTTGACTACTTTGAATAACTTTGTGTCATCGGCAAATTTGATTACCTCACTAGTAACCCCCATCTCTAGGCCATTTATGAATATGCTAAAAAGCAGAGGTCCCAGCACCGATCCCTGAGGGACCCCACTTACTACCCTTCTCCATTGTGAATACTGACCTTTTAATCCTACTCTCTGTTTCCTATCTTTCAACCAGTTTTTAATCCACAGTAAGACACTACCTCCGATCCCATGTCCCTCTAATTTCCTTTGTAGTCTTTCATGAGGGACTTTATCAAACACCTTCTGAAAATCTATATACACAATATCAACCTGCTCACCTTTGTCCACATGTTTGTTTACTCCTTCAAAAAAATGCAGCAGATTGGTGAGGCAAGACTTCCCTTCACTAAATCCATGTTGACTTTGTCCCATTAGTCCATGCTTTTGAATGTGCTCTGTAATTTTGTTCTTGATAGTAGTCTCTACCATTTTGCCCGGCACCGACGTCAGACTCACTGGTCTATAATTTCCCGGGTCTCCTCTGGAACCTTTTAAAAATATCAGCGTTACATTGGCCACCCTCCAATCTTCCGGTACCATGCTTGATTTGAAGGATAAATTACAAATCAATAACAGCAGCTCTGCCAGCTCATTTTTTAGTTCTATCGGTACCCTGGGGTGAATACCATCCGGTCCAGGAGATTTGCTACTCTTCAGTTTGCAGAACTGCTCCATTACGTATTCAAAGTTTACAGATATTTCATTAAGTTTTTCCGACTCTTCAGCTTCGAATACCCTGTCCGGCACCAGTATCCCACCCAAATCTTCTTCAGTGAAGACCGAAGCAAAGAACTCATTAAAGTTTTCTGCTATTTCTTTGTCTTCCTTGATCGCCCTGTTTACACCCCGGTCATCCAGCGGGCTAACCGATTCTTTTGCTGGTTTCCTGCTTGCAATGTATCTAAAAAAAATTTTTACTCTCAGTTTTCGCCTCTAACGCTATCTTTCTTTCAAAATCCCTCTTTGCCTTTCTTATCAGCGCTTTGCATCTGACTTGACATTCCTTATGCCGCTTCTTATTTTCTTCATTCGGTTCCTTCTTCCATTTTCTGAAGGATTCCTTTTTAGCTCTAATAGCCTCCTTTACTTCACTTTTTAACCACACCAACTGTTGTTTTCCGTCCTCCTTTTCTGATACGTGGAATATGTTTGACCTGGCCCTCCTGGATGGTGTTTTTGAACAGCATCCATGCCCTCTCAGTCACTCCTCTAAGTTTTTTTTTAACCGTTCTTCTCATTTTTTCATAGCTTCCTTTTTTAAAGTTAAACACTAACATATTTGACTTCCTATGTTTACCTTTTTGAAAGCAAATTTCAAAGGTGATCATGTTATGATCACTGTTGTCAAGCGGCCCCCTGATCGTTACCTCCCGTACCAGATCATGCGCTCCACAAATGACTAAGTCCAGAATGTTTCCTTCTCTCGTCGGCTCCTGTACCAGCTGCTCCATAAAGCTGTCCTTTATTTCATCAATTAAACTCTGGAATTCATTGCCAGAGAATGTGGTAAAGGCGGTTAGCTTAGTGGGGTTTAAAAAGGGTCTGGGCAGCTTCGTAAAGGAAAAGTCCATAGACCATTATTAAATTGACTTGGAAAAATTCACTGCTTATTTCTGGGATAAGCACCATAAAATGTATTGAGCTTTTCTGGGATCTTGCCAGGTATTTGTGACCTGGATTGGCCATTGTTGGAAACAGGATACTGGGCTTGATGGACCTTTAGTCTGTCCCAGTGTGGTAATACCTATGTACTTATAAATGTGTACATACATATCCTCCTGTTTTGTTTGAACAAAATAAAGTCATGGATGCTAGGCTGTTTGACAGTACCCCTCCAGATCTTTTTTTTTTAATCTTTATTTATTATTTTAATATACAATTAACAAGGATTTCCTTGCTTAGAAATACAGGCAAATAATAAACATCATTAAGATTCTCATCCCATTCCTTCACACTTAAGGAAAAAGAAAACTAAAGAAAAAATTTCTTACAGTGGACAAGAAAGTTAACAATTGATTATTCATTAAACTTAAGAAATACTTTAACCTTTCTTAGACCTCAATGGGGAGAGGGGAGTGATAGAGTTAGAGAAGTATTCAGGAATAAACAATATTATTAAGTAAAAGCTGTCTTATTCTCCAGATTATCTAATTACTTCAACTGTTTCATTTCTAGAAACAATTTCAGTTGTTCCGGTGAAAATAAATTATATTTGTTTTGACCTAATTTGACTACACATTTAAACGGATACGCCAAGAAGAAAGAGCCTCCAATATCAATTGTCTTTTGTTTCAAAGCAAGAAACGCTTTTCTTTTTTGCTGTGTTTGTTTAGTCACGTCTGGATACATCCAGACCTTAGATCCACAGAATTGAGCCTTGGCATTGTGAAAATATAATCTTAAAATGTTGTTATAGTCCTGTTCAAAAACAAGAGATATTATTAATGTAGCTCTATCAAGTATAGTTTCTGAAGGTTGTTCCAGTATGTCAGAGATATTTTGTATATCAGGAATATTGTTTTCCATTCCTTGCTGTTCCCCTTTTGATTTAGGAATAAAGTAAATTTTGTTCACTGGAGGAATAGCTTCAAGGGGAATTTTGAGTATCTCATTCAGGTATCTTCTAAATGTATCCATCGGGGTGTCCCCCGATAGTTTAGGAAAATTTAACAAGCGGAGATTAAGCCGTCTGTTATAATTCTACTACTACTATTTAGCATTTCTATAGCGCTTCAAGGCGTACGCAGCGCTGCACAAACATAGAAGAAAGACAGTCCCTGCTCAAAGAGCTTACAATCTCTAATTGTTCAATTTTTCTTCTCATATCCACATTATCTTTGACAAGCATGGCCTTAAAATCCTTAAACGAATCTACTTCTTTGCTAAGATTAGTCACTTGCTTTGTTAAATCTTCTTTAACAGATTCCACAGTTACTTTTAGCTCTTCAAACTTGGCATTTAGATTTACAACATCACCTGAAGTTTTTTGCAGTGTAGTGTTCATCCGGTCCAATATCGCCCAAAGCGTTTCCAATGTGAGGAGTGGCCTAGTGGTTAGGGTGGTGGACTTTGGTCCTGGGGAACTGAGGAACTGAGTTCGATTCCTGGCACAGGCAGCTCCTTGTGACTCTGGGAAAGTCACTTGACCCTCCATTGCCTGCCGCATTGAGCCTGCCATGAGTGGGAAAGCGCGGGGTACAAATGTAACAAAAATAAAATAAATGTCACCTCCGGATTTTTCACTGAAGGAAGTCAAGGGTCCTCGCTGCTTACCCCTTCTGATACACTTCCGGGATCGACGGGGTTTCCCTCCAGGGCCGCTATCGACACTGGACACGGAGGGATCAGCAGCGTAGATGGTAGTGATAAGGAGGTTTCTTCTCCCAGCGGGGATCGCGCTTCTCCGGGACCTCCCGCTATGGGATCCTCCTCCCTCTGGGTCCTGGAGAAACCGGGGAAGTACCGCTCAAGAGACGTTTGGGCTGGGGAAGACGTCAAGATAGGCTGAGGAACTAACCTTAACGTTCCTTTTCTTTTAGAATGAGGCATTTTATTTAAGGAAAAGTAGTTTTCCTCCCCAAAAACGCTCAGAGCTCTCTACCATCCGACCGGTTAGGCAGCCATCTTGACACGCCCCCCCTCACCCCTCCAGATCTTATATACTATATATAAAGTATGGTTTTTCATATAAACTTCTGTAGAGGAAGCTGAAATGCAATATCAAAATGCCATTTTTTTTGTTTCTTTCCTTCTCCTTATGGTCTGATTATAATGTCTTTTTATCACACTATTGGACTCATTTTTGAAACAGAAAAATGTCCAAAAAGTGGCATAAAACTGCATTTGGATGTTTTTCTTGCCAAATCATCCAAATTGCTATTTTTGAAAACCATGTTTAAGACTTTTTCTATTAAGTTCATCAGTAGTATGTTCAAATCAAATGGGGCATTCCTAACACTTGGACATTTTTCAGCCATAATGGAACTAAACAAAAATGTCCAGGGCTACAATGTAGTCATTTTGGTCTAGACCTGTTTTTATCATGACTAAATCACAAAAAGGTGCCCTAAATGATTAGATGACCACTGGAGAGATTAAGCATAATTCCCCTTACTCCTCCAGTGTTCACCCTCCCACCCCCCAAAGATGCGAAAGAAACAGTGCACGCCAGCCTCTATGATGGCTTCAGATGTTATGGTTAGTCCTGTTAGAGCGACAAGCAGGTCCCTGGAATAGTCTAGTGGTCAGTGCAGTACACTGTAGAGAAGGGGAACCAGGCCCATATCACACTCTAACTGATACACTAGTAGTGGAATATGTATGCCCTCCAAAACCCACTAAAAACCTATTGTACCTACATATAGGTGACACAGGCATAAGAGCTATTGTAGTGATGTACAGTTGGGTATAGTAGGTTTTTGGTGGGTTTGGAGGGCTTACCATACAGTATAAGGAGGCAGCAGTGAGATGTGTACCTGGGTCCTTTTATGTGAAGTCCACTGCTGTGCCCCCTAGGGTACCCCATAGCTCTGCTGGGATGACTGTGTAGTTAGTCTACTATGAATGCTGACTCCTCCTACATCCCAATGGCTTGGTTTTGTACATTTTTCACTTAAACGTTTTTTTTTTTTTTCAAAAAAGGTCCAAAAAGATAAACGCACTGAGTACAACAACATCTAGCAAATGGCCATTTTCAAAACAAAAAGACATTTTTCTGTTTCAAAAATCCCTATATTCACCACTTGAAGTTTGGACATTTTTTAGCAAAAATGTCCAGTCATATTTAGATGTCATACCAAAAATGCTTCTTCACGTGTGACAGGGTAGGAAAAAAATGTTTACCTGGGGTAGCTGGATGATGTCCCCAGGCTCAGAGACAAGCCCTGTGGATGTTTTGGGGGATGCCTGGACTGCAGACGGCCAATTTTGTGCACTGGAACAGCCCTATTTTAATGACGGGCATGGCAGCCAGTTTATGGGAAAGCCCAGAAGGATCCCCTGAAGAAGTGGCTGAATGTTGTCAGCAAGCACCTCTCCGTGCTGTCTGTCTTCACCTACACAATTGGGGCTAATCCACCTCCTAAGAGGAACTGCTTCTGCTCACTTGCAAAAAGTAATAATTCATAGTACCAAATTTATCCTGCAGAGTACTTTATTACACCGCGGTACCAGTGGGAAAAACAGTATGTTCACTGTACCACAGCTGTTGGTCTCCGTGCACTTTGCTTCACTTTTCCAACACACCAAACAAACAACAGTTCAGTCTTAGAATTAGCTAAAGACTTGGGAAAACCTGTGGTTCAGTCTATTCCTCCGCTCCTCTCTGCTACTGCCTAGGAGTTAGAGGCATTTTCACCACCCTCATTTGCCAGACACCAACACTCTGACAACCTCCCACAAATGTTCAGACTGACCTCCTTCAGGTAATTAATTCCCATAGTTCCATGAAGCCAGACCGCATCTAGGCAATGTCACTTAGCGGTCCCAAATCTCTGGCTTCTCTCTCTCTGCAGTCTCTTCCTTTTCCAC
Source organism: Microcaecilia unicolor (assembly GCF_901765095.1). NCBI lineage: Eukaryota > Metazoa > Chordata > Amphibia > Gymnophiona > Siphonopidae > Microcaecilia > Microcaecilia unicolor. The sequence continues at coordinate 306,034,290 of NC_044032.1, forward strand.
CTCCTTTTGTCCTGAGCAAAAGAACTCCATTTGCTCCTCACCAACCTCTTTCCTTTCGCTTTCCTCTCCTAGTTCAATCTCCTCCCACTGATTATCCTCCATCTCCCAATCACCCCCTGACTCTACTACCTGCTGGGAGTTGTGGTACTGTTTCTCTTGTTCCCTCCTTCCTTGCAAGTGTTGCTGGGCTCTGTAGTTCTCTTCCCTTTTCATCAGTCTCCTACTCCCTTTTCCCCTCTGAGGGTTTTTCTCCTTTCCCCGCTTACTGTCACTATCAGCTCTTCTCTGCCTTCCTTCTACCTCCTCCTTACAATGTCAAAGCCCTGCAGTTTGGGGAAATGTGGCCATGCATGAACCTAGAGCCTTGCACGATTGTGTGTTGGCTTGTGGTCAGTGTGAAGAGTAGCAAGTGGATAGCTTGGGAACTGATGTAAGACCCTGACAAAGTATGGCTGTGGTAGGGAAGTTTATCTATTTTATTTTTTTGAAGATGTTTGTCTTGAGCAGTTGTGATGCAGAAGTAAGAGAAAGTTTGAGAAGCAAGCTGTCACACAATGGAATGCCAGCCTGTCACAAACTGCCTCGTATTCTGACTCCCAGGTCAGTATTCTAAACCAGAGGCGTAGTCAGTATGGGGCCTGGGCCCCCGTAGATTTGCCCTTGGACACCCCTGCCGCCAACCCGCCCGCCCCCCCCCCCCTCCCGCCGCCAACCCGCCGTCGCCTACCTTTGCTGGCGGGGGACCCCAACCCCCGCCAGCCGAGCCTAGGTCCTATACCTATAATGCTTTATTCAAATAACCATGATTTTTATTTATTTTATTTTTATTTACATATTTATATTCCACCTACAGCTAAGCAGTTCACAAAATAAACATACATATGTATAAGTAAAGCAAATTACAAAATACAAAATTACACAAACAATATCCCCAGCATTCTATATATGGCGCCTGAATTTCCAGGAGAAAATCAAAGCATATTACATAAGTACATAAGTAATGCCATACTGGGACAAGACCAAGGGTCCATCGAGCCCAGCATCCTGTCCATGACAGCGGCCAATCCAGGCCAAGGGCACCTGGCAAGCTTCCCAAACGTACAAACATTCTATACATGTTTTTCCTAGAATTATGGATTTTTCCCAAGTCCATTTAGTAGCGGTTTATGGACTTGTCCTTTAGGAAACCGTCTAACCCCTTTTTAAACTCTGCCAAGCTAACCGCCTCCACCACGTTCTCCGGCAATGAATTCCAGAGTTTAATTACGCGTTGGGTGAAGAAACATTTTCTCCAATTTGTTTTAAATTTACTACACTGTAGTTTCATCGCATGCCCCCTAGTCCTAGTATTTTTGGAAAGCGTGAACAGACGCTTCACATCCACTCCACTCTTTATTTTATATACCTCTATCATGTCTCCCCTCAGCTGTCTCTTCTCCAAGCTGCAAAGCCCTAGCCTCCTTAGTCTTTCTTCATAGGGAAGTCGTCTCATCCCCGCTATCATTTTAGTCGCCCTTCGCTGCACCTTTTCCAATTCCACTATATCTTTCTTGAGATGCGGCGACCAGAATTGAACACAAAACTCAAGGTGCGGTCGCACCATGGAAAGATATAACGGAATTATAACATCCTCACACCTGTTTTCCATACCTTTCCTAATAATACCCAACATTCTATTTGCTTTCCGAGCCGCAGCAGCACACTGAGTAGAAGGTTTCAGTGTATTATCGACGACGACACCCAGATCCCTTTCTTGGTCCGTAACTCCGAACGTGGAACCTTGCATGACGTAGCTGTAATTCGGGTTCTTTTTTCCCACATGCATCACCTTGCACTTGCTCACATTAAACATCATCTGCCATCTAGCCGCCCAGTCTCGTAAGGTCCTTCTGTAATTTTTCACAATCCTGTCGCGAGTTAACGACTTTGAATAACTTTGTGTCATCAGCAAATTTAATTACCTCGCTAGTTACTCCCATCTCTAAATCATTTATAAATATGTTAAAAAGCATTGGTCCTAGTACAGACCCCTGAGGAACCCCACTAACTACCCTTCTCCATTGTGAATACTGCCCATTTAACCCCACTCTCTGTTTCCTATCCCTCAACCAGTTTTTAATCCACAATAGGACGTTTCCTCCTATCCCATGACCCTCCAATTTCCTCTGTAGCCTTTCAATATTCATAATTTAACCGGTTAACTAGCTAATCAACACTGTTAATTGGATGTTAACAAGCAATTATCAGCAGTAATTGGCATTTCTAAAATATATGTGCATTTTTATAAAATACACCCTATCAGTGCCTAATTTAGGCGTTGTGATTTGCTCCAAGTAAAATGTGGCCTATTTGGTTGCATAGAGAGCCACTCAGTATATTCTATATACCACGCAGAAGTTTAATCCTATTCTTTAAAATTTAGGTATACTTTACAGAATACGCCTAGGCATGTTTTTTTTCTGCGTGGATTTTTTAGGTGCCATATATAGAATCTAACCTTATATGTTAAACAAGGCACAAAATAAACATCAGTACATAATAAAGAAGGCCAAAACCTAGGCAAACAAAAAATATAAAATTCAAAAGCCTTAAGAAACAGGAGCTGTATCATCTGCTATATCATTCTCCAGTATAAAAATGGCCACAAAATAGATGAAAACTTAATATGACACCAATGGTCAAAGGGCTATATGAATAAGAGCATCTTCAGTGCTTTTTAAATCCTTCAGTATTAGTCAACAACAAAAGAGTGTTTAGGAACTTCTTCCACTTCCATGGCCCAGAAATTGACAACAAGCAAGACTGTGTTACTGATAATGCATTATGTAAAGAGGGAATAGACAGACTTCAATGATCTGCTTGATTGATAGATTTTCAAAATTGTGGTTAGATAGCAAGGGGCATTGTTTTGCAAGGCCTTATGTATTAAAATCAAGATCTTACATTTCATGTGCTACTGCTTTCTTTATCAGGCCATTGGACAGAGGGTAATTAAGGTTCAATGTCCTGCGATGAAAGTCCCAATCTCTGGCAAATTGCCAGAAGGAACTACAGAACTGTGACCTAAATGATCTCATGCTTTGCACATTCAGCCTTTAGGCTGGCTATCACTGACACACTGCTTGTACTATTCAGTATACAGATGTCTGGACACAGACAATAATAATCTGCAACTGCTGATATCCTAGTGAATAGGTCAGTGCTTACCCTTTGTGGAATGGATGAGGTTTGAGAAACGCTGCATGCTAGTGTGGTTGGAATTTTAAGTAGGTGAAACAGTTTGCTACCATATTGCCAATGTCATAATTGAACTGTGTTCAATAACTCATGAACATTTCTTTTACTTCTCAGTTCCTAAGTGACCCTTACAGATCTTCTGAAGCATGTCAATTTTGAAGCTCCTTGGCATCACCACCTTACTACCCTTGAAAATCATCTCATCTATCACCAAGAGGTCATACTGTCAGTTCCAGCAGTCTCTTATAGGGATACAGTATCACAGATGCCTTTGTCTTTAGTCAGCCTTTCAAAATCCCCAAAGAGCTATCTTTTTCCATTTCTGTTTGGATCAGTTGCAATTTTCTGTAAGCAATGAGGAGTGATACATATAAGGCATACAGCCACCACAAAGAGGAAAACTAAAAAATAAAACTGGCAGAATTAATACAGAAGAGAATGGAATAATGATATACTTTAAACAACCTGGGCCCAATATTCAAATGATATATGATCCTAACTTTCCTCCCCTTTTACAAAACCTCACTAGTGGCTACCAGTACGGTAATGCCGACACAGCCCATTCAAAGTGAATGGGTTGTGTCGGCATTACCGCACGACTTTGTAAAAGGGGCGAGGGGGGTGAGAGTTATGCTCCTAAATTGGCCTCTTTTAAAACTTACTATGGCTGAGTGCCTACTTTTATACCCAAAATATCATTAAAAGGGCAATTCTATAAACTAAGCACCCACATTTATACACAATAACACAGTAAATGATGGCAGATAAAGACTGCATGTTCCATCTAGTCTGCCGAACAAAGTGTCAACAAACAAGTGAATGGAAATAAAAAGTGCAAAGGAGGAAAAGACCTCAGAATCTGTGTCTGTAGATGTGGAAGAATTTTGATATTCAGTGTCATTCTCAGACCATGTATTGGCCAAAAACCTCCTGTAAGTGAGCAAAAAGTGCAGAACGTTCCAAAATTATTTCTAAATCTAAATCTTTCTAAATGTTTAAAAAGCACACTTAGCTTCTATGTACATCCCAAAGGGGTCCGGTTTCACTACTGGGAGCTTCTTCAGGGGAAATATCATGCTACAACATAATTGGCTGATGAGTATAGCATACTCATCACAGCGTTCCCCTGAAGAAACTTCAATCCAAATTTCAAAAAGGTAATATAGTCCAAATTGGAACACAGCATGTGCAAAAAGTCTCTTAGAAGTGATAGCCAACCTAGGTCTAGAAAAAAATGGCTGTTGAAGCTTATTAATATGCAGAGACCTGATTGCAATTTTAGGAGATTGAATTGTAATTAGCGATGAAAGATAGGCTGGACAGAGACCATACATTATCTTGAATACAAGACATAAAATGTTAAAATTTAATCTAGTTTGAACAGGCAACCAATGAAGAATCAAAAACAAAGGAGTAACATGATTGTACTTGGTCTTTTGGAAAAATAGACGAGCAGCAGTATCCTGAAGTAACTGAAGTTTAGAAAGAGATTTAGAGGACTATCCCAGATAAAGGGAATAACAATAATCAATACTGGAAAAGATCAATGCTTGAGCTATTTTCTACAAATCATCTAATGAAAAATAAGAACGGACATGTCGTAAATAGCTAAGTTTAAAGAAGGTAGCTGTAACTAATATAGGTAGTTACATATGATTCAGTCTTGGAACAATATATGTTAAAACTAAAAATATTGCTAGCAGTATTTAACTTGCTAATTTCAACATCAAGATGTCTTCCCTTCCCCGCTTCAGATGCACAGCACCCTTACTAATAGCATTTGTGGGACACAGACTGTAGTAGAAGTCTGTCCAGCATTGGCCTTAGTTTCTAACTAATGGAGTTGCTCATTCTTCATCTGTCTTTTGTCATTTGTGGGACACAGACTGTAGACACTAGTAAAAGTAATTGAGATTGTTCCGAATTAGTAAGGTGTATAGGCTCCTGCTTATTGTCATGATGTCCTGTTAATTTTTGGTAAAAGGGCTTGGTCCGGTCAGAATAATTAGGAACCCACAACCTACAGAAATTTAACATACCTAGTATAGCTCTTAATTCTGTCACAGTAGAAGGGATTTTTAATTTAGAGACATGGTTCAAAGTATCAGGTCCAAGAAGGCGATTTTGAGTACCTATCTCATGGCCAAGAAATGTGACCCGTTGTTGGGCAACCTTCAATTTTTTTCTGTTTACTTTGTAACCTTTCTGAGAAAGGAATCTCAGAAAAGCTTCGGTAACTTGTAAGCAAGTGTTGAAATCGGGTGCAGTAATCAAAAAGTCATCAACATACTGTAGTAAATATGTGTTTTTAGGCACAACATAACAATTTTGTTTAAATTCTTTAATGTGTCCAGCCAAAGTCTGCGAAAAAATAGTAGGGCTATCATTGAAGCCTTGGGGTAATCTAGTCCATTGATAGGTGACATTATCAAACTGGAATGCAGTGAATGGCCTGGATTTGGGATGAAGAGGCACCGAGAAGACCGCATTGGACAAGTCAATGGTGGAATGGTAATTCTGTAAAGTCACACTCTGCAATAAGGTCGTAGGTTTTTCGACATTAAGGAAAATAGGTTTGATCACAGAATTAAGTTCACGCAAATCCTGTAGTATTCTCCACTGTCCTGGTTCCTTCTTTTTAACAGGAAAAAGAGGTGTATTGTATGGAGAGTGACATTGCTCAATGATACCATGTTTTAACAGGGAGCAAATTTGATCTTGAGCACCCCGTATAACCTCTGGTTTTAAGGGATACTGCCCTATTTTTGGGCTGACATAGTCGGACGAGAGCTCTATCTGATGGGGCGGTGTATCCACTAAGCCATAAGGATTATCAGAGGTAGCTCAAAGAAAAGAAGGCAAGTTACTTAAAGCTTTGATACATGTAGATCAAATAAAGTAGTGACAGTGAAAATTGAAGAAGTTTCGCGGGTAGGCTCAGGAAGATCGAAGTGAATTTGAAACTGGAATTGTGTAAGTAAATCACACTTGAAAACCACGTGAAGAATACAACTAAGAAAATGTTTCACTCCATGTGGAAACTCAAAAGAGTAAAACCTTTCTTCCCAAGGACCATCTTTTGGAACCTGGTACAGTCAATGGTACTAACAGGCTTATTTTCGAAAGTGATCGCCGGCCATCTTCCGACATAAATCGGGAAATGGCTGGCGATCTCTCAAAAGCGGCCAAATCGGTATAATCGAAAGCGGCTTTTTTGACAGCATCGCCGCTTTCCAGTCGCCTCGCTGGCGAAAGTTCAAGGGGCGTGTCGGCGGTGTAGCAAAGGCGGGGCATGAGCGGGCATGGGCGTGGCTACCAGACGGCCGGCTTTCGCGGATAATGGAAACAAAAGCGGCATTTATCAGTATTTCGCCGGGTTTACTTGGTCCTTTTATTTTCACAACCAAGCCTCAAAAAGGTGCCCCAACTGACCAGATGACCACCGGAAGGAATCGGGGATGACCTTCCCGTACTCCCCCAGTGGTCACCAACCCCCTCCCACACTAAAAAACACAATTATAAGCATATTTTGCCAGCCTCAAATGCCGTACCCACTTCCATGACAGCAGAATGTGTTCTATCCTCTGACAGCCTTTCCCTGGTTGTGATGTGGCTCTCGGGTGAGTGTGACACCTTTTCTGTTAGGTGCACTGCAGAGTCATATCAGCAATGCATTGTGGTGGGTGTAGGGTAGTGGGCTCTAATCCCATGGTGCTTTTCCCCCTGCTAACTGGGTCAGAGTGTGTCCAGTTTTGTTTCCGGTAGTCCATGAGGTAGTGGCCATTTTTGTAAGCCAGTTTTAGATCCCTTTCATTTGTTACCCACATTAGAGAACTTAGTTATTACCTTGAATGTTGCTGAAAGAGGGCATTGTACACCATTCTGCCAGCTCTGACCTACTGCTAATCTCAGTACCAGGGAGACTCTTTGCCAGTGGGGCACAACCTCTGATCTGCAGTTAACTGTGAGTAAACGTGCTTATTCAAATAAAGGACTTTTTCAAAGAGATTAGTCTTCAGGTGTCAACTGGTGTGCCAAGGTTATACAGCAGCAACAAGTCCTAGAGGCCTGCGTGTATGCAGGTCCCTGGAGCACTTTTAGTGGGTACCGCAGTGCACTTAAGGCAGGTAGACCCAGGCCCATCCCCCCTACCTGTAATACTTGTGCTGGTAAATGGGAGCCATCCAAAATCCACTGTACCCACATGTAGTTGCCCCCTTCACCCCTAAGAGCTACGGTAGTGGTGTACATTTGTGGGTAGTGGGTTTTGGGGGGGGGGGGGGGTTGGAGGTCTAAGCACCCAAAGTAAGGGAGCTATGCATGTGGGATCTTTTTCTGAAGTCCACCACACTGACCCCTAGGGTGCCCAGTGCACTACAAATGCTGGCTCCTCCCAAGACCAAATGCCTTGGATGTCGCCGGGTTGGAGATGGCTGGCATTTTTTTCCATTATCGCTGAAAAACAAAACCAGCCATCTCAAACCCGGCGAACTCTGGCATTTGGCCGGGCTAAACCGTATTATCGAAAAAAAAGATGGCCGGCCATCTTTTTCGATAATATGGTTCCGGCCAGCTGTAGCGCTGCCGCCAAAAGAGATCGCCGGCGACGTTCAATTATGCCCCTCCACGTTACATATAAACAACAAGCACCATGCCTCCATGAATAAGCACACCTAAAAGCACTGCTGCAGTATGCGCTGAAGTGTCCTGTCTATGTTTTCTTTATAAATTATTACATGTAAACTGTCCGGCTTATATTGTATCCTCAAAGAAGGTTAAAATTGGTCTTAAGTCCAAACAAGTGATTCACATTGACAAGTTTGAACTTCCTGCCATCTCTTTTACTGAATTGGCTTCATCCAGAAAGAAACATTTTAGCTCAGTTTTTCCAGGTTTATGAAACTCATTTCTTATTGAAATTAAGTTAGAACAGAATTATATGACATTTCAGAAGTCTTTGAAAACTTTGTTTTTTACTAATGGGCTCATTTCCGAAAGAGAAAAGCATTCAAAAAGTGATATAAAGCCACATTTGGGTATTTTTCTTACCCAAAAGTTCAAATCGGTATTTTCAAACCCCTTATTTAAACGTATTGATATGCAGTTCATCAGTAATATGTCAAGATCACAAGGGGGCATGTCAGGGGTGTGTTGAGGTCAGGATTTGGGCATTCCTAACACTTGGACGTTTTTCTGCCATAATGGAGCAAAAGAAAAACATTCAGGGCTACAATCTATACATTTTGGTCTAGACCTGTTTTTAGAACAAATAGGGCACAAAAAAGGGCCCTAAATCACCAGATGACCACTGGAGGAAATAAGGCATGACCCCCCTCACTCCCCCAGTTGTCACTGAGTCCTTCCCACCCGCCAAAGATGTGAAAGAAACAGTACACACCAGCCTCTATAATAGCCTCAGATGTTATAGCCAGTCCTACTAGAATAGCAAGCAGGTCCCAGGAATAGCCTAGTAGTTGGTGCACTGTATTGTACAGAAGGGGATCCAGGGCCATATCCCACTCTATCTGTAACACTTGTGGTGGAAAGTGTGAGCCCTCCAAATCTCACCAGGAACCTACTGTAATAGGTGACCCCGGCAGCCATAAGGGCCATTTTAGTGGTGTACAGGGTGTACAGTGGGGGATGGTGGGATTTTAGTGGGGTTTAGAGGGCTCAGCACATAATATAAGGGGGTATCAGTGAGATGTGTACCTAGGAACCTTTAAGTAAAGTCCACTGCAGGCCCCCCTAGGATGCCCCACTGCTTTGCTGGGATATCTGTATGGCCAGTTCACTAAGAATGCAGGCTCCTCCTACATCCCAATGGCATGGTTTAGTGCATTTTTCACCTGGACTTTTTTTTAAATGGGTCAAAAAGATAAATATTTTGAGCACAAAGCATCTAGGAAATGGTTATTTGTTTGAAAATGGCCATATTTCCTATTGGACTTTCAGATGTTTAGAGCAAAACATCCAAAGTCATTCTTAAATGCCATATCAAAAATGTCCCTCCACATATCAATTAATAGCTTCTTATATTTTGGATGGCATAATTGGATTCTCTAAACTATCCTGTTGCTGAAATATACATATGTTGTGTAACTGATATAGAAAAGTGTTTAAAAGCAGCTGATGTGAAGGAGATACCAATACCAATGCTCTCTTATATTCCACTACATACTGGCTGAAAATACTGTTTTAAAATGCAACCCCCTAGGGTTAGGAAATTGCAGAAATAAAGGATTTCTAGCCTCTCTAAATCTAGACAGAATTGGAAAACCAAGTATATATAATATCTACAGTATATATGGAGCATTACCATATAGGGGCTTATTTTCAAAGTACTTAGACCCACACAAAGTAAGGTACCATAGGTTTAAACTTAATGCAAGCCTCCACTGGTAACCAATGCAGTTCTATAAGCAGAGGAGATTCTCTTTCAGAATAAAATTAGCTGTGCCGCTGTGTTTTGTATCATCTGGATCTTTTTTCAGTAGAGATTGTGAGCAACCCAAATAGACAATTTCATATAACTCAGAGTAGTAACTTTTAAATTACCCCTATGGCATTTGTGTAAAATGGAGTCCTTGTCTAGAATTTATTTTCCTTAAATATTGGGATAACAGCCTGCTCTGTCATACTCTTCATAGTAGCAGGTCTGTTGCGTTGAAAGCAAGTACTCCAGTTCTGTGACTCAGAATAGAGTTGAATTTATATCTGAAGCCCTCAAACTGCAGTAATTTTGCATTATCATATTTGCTTACTAGATACAGTTCCAGGCTCTATTTACTTTTCAAGGCTAAGTTTTTGTTTTTGTTTTCTTTTCTGACATGAATTGAATGACCTATAAATACTCCTCTTTGGGTCATCTTAAAGGCGTCCCACCTTGTCACAGAGGTATATTCTGCTTTGTTATGTGTAAAGTAGCCATGACAAGCTTTCTGTATATACTGGCAGGGTGCTTTGTCTTGAAAAAAAAACAGCTGAATTAAGTGCTAGGATTCCACAGGTTAAAGTCAGAAATGGTCAGGGAAATGGTGGCCTTGAGTGAATTCCTTCAAAAAGGCGGTAAATGAATCCTAATAAAAAAAATAAATGACTATGTTTTCTATTTCTATTGCAAATTGCAGTAACAAAAGGAAGGACAGTACTGGAAGTTAGAAAGCAATTATTGTGCAGGAATGGTGGGGGAGGGGGAGAACAGAGTAGAGATATAACAGATTGCAGGGTACTTTGAGATTTGCAATGAAACTGTCTGTCTAAAATTGAGTCAAAGAAAATGAAAGGGACCTATATATCAAACCTAGTCACACTCTATTCTTTTGTTTCTCCAGAGAAAATGCCTAAACTTCAGTTCTGTTGTTAGATAATTTCATAGAATGGGTTGCATTGAGGTAGGTTTCTTGTAAAAATGTAGGTTTAGCAGCATTAAGAAATACGTTGATCTTCTTCTTCTTCTGATGATGATGATGATAATGATGATAGGATTGTTTAATCTGTTTACATAAGGGATATAATCTTGCAGCAGGGATTAGTGAGAGGCATGTAGAAGTTAAAGTAGTTGCATGGTATTCTATAGGAAAAGAAAAGCACAGACCTATTCAGACCTTCATTCTCAAGAAGGACAGCTTCAAACAGAATAGAATAGGTTCACCCAAAGGAGACATCTGTCTTTTAAACTTAATAAGCACAGCAGTGTATACAAAATACTACACCAAGCAATGTACCCCAAAAGCACACAGCCTAGTAATCGGGGGGGGGGGGGGGGGGGGGGGATGACGACAAGAAAGCCACACCAAGGTACAATGAAATCAAAATTAATAATTGAATAGTTTCCCTATACTAAGGCACAAAGCATTGGTAGGGGGAAATACTACATCCGGGTGCCTCCATCTAGGCACCCTGAAAACGAGCTAGGAGCATATTCTATAATGGCACCTGGGCACCCAGAGATAGCATGTGCAGATGCCTAAGTGCAGCAGGAATGCACATAACTTACAGCATTCTGTAAGTTATACCCACAGCTTTTTTTGAGGGGGTACTTGGGGTTACTGAGTACCGGCACCTTTTCTATTGTCTGCTAGAATTGGCCCATGGACCCCAAGTTTTAATGAAAGATCTCAGGCGCTACAAACCAATTCTGCCTTGTCATCAGTGCGTTTTTTCTACTGAAAAAGGTGCCGGTACTCAAATACCAGGGCCACCCTTTGGGGTGGGGTGATCACTGAGGGACCCACCCTATAATAGCCAGGCCCTCTGGAACCAGTCACAGAATCTATGACGAGACCAAATTGGTGTGTAGAGCTTGAACTCTTTCATTAAAACTTAGGGTCCACGGGTCAATTATAGCAGACAATGGAAAAGGTGCCGGTACTCAGTACCCCTAAGTACCCCCACAAAAAAAGCCCTGCTTGTCATAGATTCTGTGACTGGTTTCAGGGGGCCTGGCTAGTGTAGGATGGGTCCTTCAGTATTCACCCCGCCCCTGAAGGGTGGACTAGCATTTGAGTACCGGCACCTTTTTTGCTAGAAAAAACGCACTGGTTATACCTATAATAGGGATGCCTACCCATGCTCTATCCATGTGAACTCCTCCATGCAAAATGTACTATGTATGTTAGGTGTGCTGTTAAGAACTTTGCTGGCACTGTTGCAGGTATGTTTACACATAAGTTCTAGTATTCTAGACATTTAAGTGCAGAGGGACAAGTAAATGTGGACTTCTAGATTACAGAATATGCCAACTAGGAGTCATAATCTACAAGAAAAGCAGTACCTTCACACACCGCAATATTGAGTCTCAAGTAAAATTTCACGATTGGACGGTATTGTGGGGGTTATTCATGCATACAATACATACATCCAGGAATGCATACCAATGAACATGCCACAGAAGTATTTGAAAATCTCAAAACAGATTGTGGAAATTTAATATAAAATTTAGTGAATTGTATTTGCATTTGAGACACCAATGAACATGGACAGGCCTAACGATGCATATTGTTATCTGAAGTCTGACAAGAGACTGGCTAATTAGATACTATAGTGGCAGAGATAACAGACAAAAAGCAACATGTCTTCTGTCAGCAGTAATTGAGAACATGCAGCAGACAAATTATTCCATTGGAATATCACAACAGTAATAAGAGCAAACTGATATGTGAAGGTAACAGAAGGAGATGTCTTCCCGAAGTACATGCTTGCAATTTTGCTCCCATGAGGCTGAGGGCATAAAGCACATTTGTGTGTAACAAAATGTACAGCATACTTGGAATCATTCAGTAGATGGTTGTGTCTAGAAACTGGATTGGAGCACCAAGAAGTAGCCGGAGGTACAGAGACACCTGCCAGCTCCCTTAATGTAAACATGCAAGCTTAGAGTTGCAAGCAGGCTGGAAGAAGAAGCACTAAGTCTGACTCTGGTAGTGTTCTTATCATGCAATCATTTTAAGAAGATGCTTCCTACAGTATTGTATTGTAGTCTTTGAAAGGAGTCTGAAGCCAGGTGAATTAGTTATGAGTTGAAAGGAAACAAATGCTACCCTATCAACATGGCTATACACATGAATGTGAAAGTATTATTACCATTTAAACAAGAGGTTATCAAGGATCACTATATTCCTTCATGAGATGCTTCTGAAAGAAATTCTTGTAGTGCTGTTGGATCTTAGAAGTTGCAGGTAACGTCATTGAGTGTCACCTGTATATAAGCAGGGTAGTAAAATTTCTAGCACACATTTGCTTGCTTTAACTGATCTATCAGTGCCAATAGCTTCGTCCTTATAGACTTTGTGATTTTGCTGAGGTTGGGCAAGATAGAGATCTTGGCACCTGGATGGTGGATAGGATCTTTAATCTTTGCTGTTTGAAGGATATGTAGTACTTGTGGGTACCTGATCATTAGCAATACTATAAACCTGGGAAATTTCACACCTGCTGCCATGTATGACAGTGCATGATGGAACCACTCAATTTCAAATGGCATGACAAAGTGGATATCCAGTAATTCTGATGGGAGCAGAGCACACTCATACTCAAATCTTCCAGATTTTTCTTTAGAGCTGTAATGGCATTGGTGCACTGCTGTAGCAGGAGGATCACTTTAGAGTGCTCCACAGACTGTTTTACCAGAACTTCTGTTTTGGCCTTCAAAATCATTAACTGTTTCTTTAGTTGTCTGATTTTGGTTATCTCCGTGAAAGAAGTGTTTTCCTTCCATATGTCCTTTATTTGTAGTAACTTGTGAATAAGAACAGAGAGCAAGGACTCCTCTGATTTTCCAGTGATCCTCTGTGTGCCAAGGACTGATTGGGTTTTGGCTGTTTAGACACTTGTGGAATGGAAGAACCAGAGTCCAGCTTCCCAGATTTAATGGTGGCCATTTCAGCTACTACAGACACCAGGTTGCAAAGCAGCAGAGATGTCATTTCCTACAGGAAGATCAATTTTCTCAGCTACTTCATATGGTTATCTTGCTGCAGGCTCACTAACACCCCAGAAAATTGGGCCAGGACTGATCTCTGAGGTATTCTACCACTCACTTTTCTTTCCTTTAGAAGAATTCCACTCAACCCATTTCTAGTCCAGTTCACCATCTTGGGGCTTACACCCAGTTTTAAACAGTATCAAAAGTTTTGCTGTGGTTCGAGAGGAGAACTTCCTCCTCACTCGAAATCATAAAAATGTCATCAATGTACCGGTAGTATTTTAGGCAGAAATGTCTCTTCCAGCTCAGCCATAAAGAGGTTGGCATATTGGGGTGCTGTCCTGTTTTGCTGAAATCCATGTAAACCACATCCAGTACATATATTTGATCTAATTATCTAGTCACTCAATTGAAAAAAAAAAAAAACCTCATTCAGATTTGCTTGTTGCAATCTGCTTCACATAAAAGTATGTTGCATCAGATTTTAGAACCTGCTGGATTGTAGATAATTCACTAATCTTTCCTTCACTAAAGTCTATCAAACCCATTTATATATGGCCTACATTTACTCCCTCATTCTTTAACTTGACACCAAATTTAAGTGCCATTTGTGCACTTATAAAATACTAGCACTTGTTCAGTCTTTATCAGTTTTGCCACCATTGAGATAAGTTTTCTGGCCTTTATTTTCCAACCTCATCCTATTACATTCCTCTTGCCTATATTTATTAAATAATTTAATAAACAAATTTGGAGTCACTTTTTCCAAGTAATTTACCATTCCCAGAAAATGTAGCACATTGTTTTTCTTACTGGGGTTGTGGCTTCATAGGAGCCAACTTTTCAAAATTATTGGGGGTGCTAGGCCTAATGGAAATAACCCCTCCCTGGAAACATATAAGGAAATTGTTTCAATATTGGTGGTGCTCAAGCACCCACAGAGTCGGCTCCTATGAGTGGCTTTAGTTTCATGGCCTGATTCATTTTCGTGTCAGGTCTTGCCCTTTAGTGGAGATAATTTTCCCATAAAAGGATATTTAGTTATACCACAAACACACTCATCTTTATCAAATTCCAAATGTACACATCCAGTTGCCTCCAGAATTTCCAAAAGTCTTTGAAATTGTTATAGTTTGCTGTAACTCAGGTAAATGTTATGTTACATGTATGTACTATCTTTCTTGAACAAAGTTCAACTCAAAGTGGTTTACAGCAAAAGTAATACAATACGGGGGCAATTCTATAACTAGACGCTATAAGTTAGGCACTTAGAGGCAGTGCACAGAACGCTAATTCTATAACAGCATCTGGGCACCAAGATTCCTTTATAGAATACTAGCGTAAGTTGACATCTACATGCCAGGTCAATAGCAGGCATAAACAGGCTTGACAAAATGAAACACCTGAGCACCTAACTCACAGAATACTGTAAATTAACTGCGTAAATGTTGGTCATGCCCATACTGTGCCAGTATTTCAATCCTGTGAACACTCCCTTGTATTTATGATATAAGGGGTTCCTTTTACTAAGCTGCGGTAAAAAAGGGCCCTGTGCTAGTGGTGGGGCCATTTTTGCTGCACACTGCAGCCCTTTTTACCGCAGCGGGTAAAAAAGGCTGAAAATAGCCATGGCCATGTGGTAAAATTGTTCTTATCGCATGGACATGTGAGAGGGAGCACTTACTGCCACCCATTGAGGTGGCAGTAAGGGTTCCCATGCTAACCCAGTAGTACACGGGTAGCACATGGCACTGTCTGATTACTGCCAGGTAACCACCGTGCAAAATATTGAGCCCTATTTTCCCCAGCATGGGTAATGACGCATGCTGGGACTGGAACTACCACCGGCGCCTGCATTGGGCCAGCAGTATCTCCAAATTGGCATGTGGTAAGCCCACATTGGGTTTACCGCCACTTTGTAAGGGCCCCTATGTGAGTTGTACATGTAATTTATAGAACAGTGCTCAGTACATACCTAACATTTATATGTACAAGTGTACACTTCAGTGGCATAGCCACAGGTGGGTCCAAGTGGGCCCACCAGTTGACGAGTCTTCTTCAGAGCCCCCCAAACTATCTGAAACCTGGGGCAGTCGATGTCGCACCTCCAGTCACCAACACTGATGATCCCACACACGAACTGAGGTGTGCAGGAGGCCATTGGCATTGGCAGCTGGAAGCCCGCTGCTGACTGCCCTAGGTTTGAGACAGTTCAGGCTGCTCCAGAGAAGACTTTTCTGCTAATGGGGCTTCGGGATCCCCACCAGCCAAGGTTTTTTTTACCACTTTGGGGGAGGGGGGAGTAGTGTGCAGAGAAGAAAATGTGAGGGTCGTGCCCATCCAGGCCACCTCCAGGTCCACCCAGAAATTGGCTACACTACTGCTACACTCACCTGAATAAGTGCTAGTATTCTAGAATATAAGTGCACAAATGGCACTTAAATTTAAGTAAGTTAAAGAATGAGGAAGTAAATGTAGCCCACATATAAATGAGTTTGATAGAGGGTAGTTTGTTAGTGAAGCTGGCATTTTGATCTGTGTGACTTTCTTGTCAGTACTTGATGATATCATTTTGTGAGATAGAGCAGATTGTCAGTAACATAGTAAGGGTTGGCAGATAAAAACCTTCATGGTCCATCCAGTCTGGCCTTCAAAGTGACCAGAGTTCAATTTGGCATTTTGCACAGGTTCCACCTCTTCATGATTAAATACTGGTATACTTTATCTCTGTCTCTCCCTGCCAATTTTAGGGCACATACCGAAGAGAAGTCTGCCCAGCATTGATCCTATTTCCCAACTACTGCAGTTGCTGTCAAAGCCCATTCCAGCCTCAATTTGTCTTCTACATGGCAACTAAGGCTATGAAGGGGGTTGAATTTTCTGAGGAGGGAAATATCATGGTGTTTTCTTGTCTCAGGGTGGGAGTTTTGTGATGTCTGTCAGAGCCAGCAGATCACAGATGACAGAGAGGTGAATGATTTTGAGAGTTCTATGATCTCTGTCAGTCTGAAGAGATCACAAGTGACAGAGGTGTGAGAGGTTTTGTGGGAGCTATGAGCAGAGGCGTAGCTATGGGTGGGCCTGGGTGGGCCCAGGCCCACCCAATCACAACTCAGGCCCGCCCAGTCAGCGCTCGGAAAATCGGGCATTTAAAAAAAAAAATCTGTGAAGCCGTTTGACAGGCAGCGCTTCGCGTCTGCCCTGCGTGCATTGCAAAAGAAGGAAATCGTCTTCGGGCCTTCCCTCACTATGTCCCGCCCTCGGAAGGCGTGACACAGTGAGGGAAGGCCCGAAGACAATTTCCTTCTTTTGCAATGCACGCAGGGCAGACGCGAAGTGCTGCCTGTCAAACGGCTTCACAGATTTTTTTTTTTAAGGCGGTCGCTCCCCCATTGTAAAAAAAAAAGGTGCCTATGTGCACATGCGCTGTGCAGCAGCACCATTTCCCCTGGCCGTTGCACGTGGCGCCTATGAACATGCGCTGCACCGCTACCCGCCACCTGGTACCACAGACAGAATGCCTCGGATAATCAGCCCAGCTCTTTGACGACAACGGCGGTGGCAGTGCTGGCTTGGCCTGTTGGCTGCGTGAGGTGAGACTGACGCTCAGCCTCTGCCTGACTGACTCATGTCATCATCAAACAACTGAAGCCTCTTCTTCTTAAGGTAGGGACCGCGACCAGGCGACCACCGACACAGTTCCCGCTGCGGGTGCTGACTGCTTGTGCGTGTGTGGTGTGGGCTACTGGGGGGGGGGGATAATGGATCCTGGAATTGGATGGGTCGGGTCAAGTCCACCTCCCTGGCACTTGCAGAAGCTCACCTGACCCATCCCCGACACAGCACAGACAGGGCAGACAGGAAGTTGGAGAAAACAGAAGAGGAGGTGTTCCTTCCTAAGATTTTGTTTTCTTTTTACTTATTTGACAGCTTTTTAATTTATTTAAAAGTTTCCTGTATCTAGGTTTAAGTAAATATCATGAAATAAAAACTGAACATCAGTAAAACAGCTTAAAAGTGATTATAGCTGGTAGAAACAGCAGTTATAATTCTCTGTATTTTATGCTCATTTTTCTATGCTGTTCTAAACAATACATATTGCAAAATTTCTATGAGAATGTTCCTTGATGTTAACTGTTTCTGTAATCTGCCTTTGGGATTGGAAAGCCTGGTGTTATAAAGATGGAATATACTGAAATTCAATGGAAGTAAAATTAAACTCTCCTTTCATTGGGGCATATGGAATGACGTCTGCATCTGGTGTCTGTTTTGGTGGCCCTTTACTAGCTGAAAAGAGAAGGGGAAAGGGAATGGAAAAGAGAAGAGGAGGGGAAGAGGAAAGAAGGGAGGTGGAAAGGGAAAAGTGGAAGAAAAGGCATGATAGAAGGGGAAGGAGAAAGGGTGGTAGGGGAAAGGAGAAAAGGGGGGAGGAGAGAGAAAGGAAGGTGAGGAGGAAAAAGAAGAAGAAGAAGGGGGGAAGGATGGAAAGGGCAAAAAGAAGAAAAAAGGGGAGAGAGAAATGAGGACAGGAAAGTGGAAAGGGTCAAAAAAGGAAATGGAAGAGAGGGGAAAGGAAGGAAAGAAAAGGAGGGAAAAAAGAAAAATGGTGAAAGATGAAAGGGAATATCTGGTTTCATTTTACAATAGGTGAATTGATGTTCTAGTGCTCACTGTAGTGTTTAAGATGATCTCTTTTTCCTTGTGTGACTCGTAGAAATAACTGCTTATGGTATGGTAGAATTGCTCTATAGGTCCTGAGTGTTTTGTATTCTCGGTATGGTGGTTTTAAGGTTTGCAACATAGGTTCCGAATATGTATGTGGTTTATGTTGCTGTAGGACAGCTGTTGGGCAGACTGTTTATTAAAAATGATTTAGGATCCCCCAAAAAACTACTCACACCTATATATACATAGTGCCCACCCATATTAGCTCTGGGCCCACCCAAAATGTCAGGTCTGGCTACGCCACTGGCTATGAGAGGCTGTCAGAGTGGACAGAACTTAGTGATGTGGGAGAAATGTGAGACATTTAAGAAAGTTGAATTCACAGAGGTTTTGTAGTAGGTACTGAGGCAAAGGGTGGGGAATCTATCCTTTAATACCCTTTCTCATTGGGTGGAGACATCAGAACACCAGAGATATATAAAGGGGGGGATGATAGCGCTGGCCCCAGTGGGGGCATCTGTCAGGCAAGTCCCCTCTTCCCCAAATTCAAGGAACACTCCGGAGGAGGTGTTACATAAATTTGTGTTCCTACCCCCCCTCCTCCTTTATATATCTCTGGCACCCTAATGCCTCCACCCAAGTAGACAGGGTATTATAGATTCCACTCCCTTTCCCCTCAGGAACTACTTATGAATTCAGCTTTCTTAATTTCTCACAGCTGTTCCTTCATCACAAATCTCTGTCCACTCTGACAGCCTCTCATGCCTCTGTGTCCTGTGATCTGTTCACACTGTGTTATGATTCTGCTGAATAGGCAGGGGAATGTTTGGGACTCACTCCTGATTGGCTTGTCAGGGGCTGAGCCAGCAGAAGCCTGATCCATTTAAGCCTGCCTTTCCCCTGCAATCATTACTTTGCCGTTGATTGCTCTGATTGGTTTTCTGAAGCCAGCCTGTGTTTGGGCGCTTGTGTTCACGCTGGAGTTTAGCCTTTCTCTTCGTGCTTGCTTATTGTGTGTGTGTGTGTGTGCTGGGTATTTATTTATTTATAGCATTTGTATCCCACATTATCCCACCTGTTTGCAGGCTCAATGTGGCTTACATAGTTTTATTATGACAATAACATTACAGGATATCAGATACAATTAGTGATGTGTAGAGCTTGTGTAAGGGGGAAAAGAGGGGAGTGATTAGGCGGGTAAGTATAAAAGGTGGACTTTCATAGCTGAGTGGGATGATGATGTGGGTTAGTGCAGCTATGGGTTCTCTTTGTAGGCCTTGTTGAAGAAATAAGTCTTTAGAGATTTGTGGAAATTATTTGTTTCGTCAATTGATTTCAGGTCTGTAGGCAATGCATTCCATAGCTGTGTGTTCATGTAAGAGAAGGAGGTGGCATGCATCAGCTTGTATTTTAGTCCTTTACAGCTGGGGAAGTGCAAGTTGAGAAATTGGCGGGATGTTCTTTTGGCATTTCTTGGAGGTAGGTCCACGAGGTTTAGCATGTAGATTGGGGCGTCTGCGTGAAGGATTTTGTGTACAATCGTGCAGATCTTGAATGCAATGCATTCCTTGAGTGGGAGCCAGTGAAGTTTCTCTCTTAGGGGTTTTGCACTTTCATATTTGGTTTTTCCAAAAATCAGTCTGGCGGCAGTATTCTGGGCTGTTGGAGTTTTTTGATGGTCTGTTCTTTGCATCCGGCGTATAGTGCGTTACAGTAGTCCAGATGGCTTATTACCATTGACTGTACCAGGGTACGGAAGATGTGCCTCGGGAAGAAAGGTTTTACTCTTTTGAGTTTCCACATGGTATAGAACATCTTTTTTGTCGTGTTTTTCACGTGTGTGTCAAGCGTGAGGTTTTGATCAATAGTAACTCCAAGAATTTTCAAGTTTTGTGAGACAGGAAGAGAGCAGTATGGTGTGGTTATGGTGGAGACGTTTTTTGTGTTATGTTGGGAGGTGAGTACAAGACATTGTGTTTTATCTGCATTAAGTTTTAGTTGGAATGCATCCACCCAGGTGTGCATGATATGGAGGCTTTGGTTGATTTCGCTGGTGATTTTTGAATTGTTTGGGTGCAGATCTTATTAGGCTAGTAGGACAGATATCTAGTTTGCATTGTGATTTGGCGTCTTTTCCGAGCCAATGTGAGGTTTCATCTGATGAGAGCGTGTCGAAGTTGGTCCATGTTTGGTTCGCTAGGCATTCCCCGGGTTTTGAGTCTAGACATTCAAGTATGTTTGTGTAGTTCGTTATGTTGGTAGGTATCATGAGTTGGAGCTTTGTTATTTTTTCTCTGAAGTAGTTCGCAAGATTGGTTGCTGATGGGGTGTCTGTGTTGTTGGAGGTAACAGTTGTAGTATTTAGGAGATTATTTACGAGTGAAAAGAGTTTGTGTGTATCCTTGTAATTTGGTCCTATTTTGATTTTTGTCACGTACCCGGGAACCTAGGCACACTGTCAGGCTTCTTCCCCGGGAGCACTGGTTTCGTGAGTCCTTGGACCACTACCGTGGAGCGGCAGTGGCAGGCAAGATCACCTACAAGGTAGAGATAAGACAAGACTGGACCGGAACTCCGGACTGGAGTTCTACACTGGAACACTCGAAACTGGAACGCACCGGACAGGTGCGCACTGGAGTGGGGCCCGCTGGACTGGACACACTGGAGTGGCCCCACTGGACAGGAACATACAGGAGTGAAACCCGCTGGACTGGAACACACTGGAACGGAACTGGAACACCCTGGACCTAGGCTTCACCTACACTTGACTGCCTCCCCCTCGGGTTGAGCCCTCAGGTTCTGGCAGCCGGTAGGACTTACAGGAACAACAGGAAGGAAGGTCCAGGGGTGCCCCCTGGCACCTAGGCGAAGGCAAGGCAGACAAGCAGGAACTGTCCGGGTTCTGGCAGTCAGCAGGAATCAACACAATGACTAGTAGACTGTACCCAGGCTAATAGGAACGCTATACCCAGGCAACCAGTCATACACAGGTACATACACAGAGCAAAACTCAGGAGACTTAGAAAAGCTATAAACCAGCTAACAACAAAGCTGTGCCCAAGCTAACAAGTCATGCACTGGAAACATACACAGAACAAACTCAGGAGACTTAGTAAAGCTATACACCAGCTAACAACAAAGCTGTGCCCAAGCTAACAAGTCATACACTGGAAACATGCACAGAGCAAACTCAGGGGACTTAGTAAAGCTATACACCAGCTAACCACAAAGCTGTGCCCAAGCTAACAAGTCATACACAGGAAACAAACACAGAGAACTAGCAGAGCTAGGCACAGGCTACAAACCAGACGGAGCTAAGCTGGCTAATCTAACACTAGGAACAAACACAGAGAGCTAGCAGAGCTAGACACAGAAGGGCAGGAAACCCACAGAGCACAAGACAAGGAAAGCAAACAGTGCTAACAGCACACTAACCTCGGGACCTAAGGCACTGCGGAGGAAATGGCAATGCAAAGGCCAGGACTGTAGTTTCGAAGTCACTAATAAAGCCCCTCAACACCAGAGCCACAGGTGCAGCAATCACCTTGCAACCAAACAGAGGCTTGACACTCAGAGCAGGCATCCCATAGAAAGTAACAGCGGGAGCCATCTTGGATACTGGCAGAGACGAAGAGGCGGCAGCCATCTTGGAAGAGGCAAAGCCCACACAGGTGAGATTCAGTAGGGCAATCAGCACACAGAGCCAGAGAGAAACTAAGACAGAGACAGACACAGAGACAAGCAGAAGCCAGCACAGCCACTGACTCCCAGAAACAGGGTAAGTATGAGGGTGGTCACGGCCACAGACGTGACAGTACCCCCTCCTCAAGACCCCCCTCTCGGTCTCCCTGAGGAGATCAGGTGTCCAGGGGTAACTGTGGTGAAACCTTCTGATCGGTTTCAACCCCCAGACATGGATCACTGGACTGGAAGTCACAAAGAAGTTCAAAACTGGCAGACAGGAGCGGAACTTGTCAACAGGAGGCTCCTTCCAATCACCGCTGGGCCAACTCAGGAACTTGGATGCATCAAGAGGAACCATGTTCAAAAGGGACCCTTCTCTGAGGGAACACAGACTGAACTCAGGAAGCAAACCGGGACTGGGACCCGGACTAGAGTCAAGAAGCAAACCGGAACTGGGACCCAGGCGGGCGTCAGAAGCTTGACTGGAACTGGAACTCAGAGCAGGCTCAGCATCTTGGCCGGAAGTGGAACTAGGAACGGACTCAGCATCTTGGCTGGAACTGGAGCTCGGAGCAGGGTCAGCATCTTGGCCGGAACTGGAACTTGGAACTGGCTCAGCATCTTGGCTGGAACTGGAGCTCGGAGCAGGGTCAGCATCTTGGCTGGAACTGGAACTTGGAACAGACTCAGCATCTTGGCTGGAACTGGAGCTCGGAGCAGGGTCAGCATCGTGGCTGGAACTGGAACTCGGAGCAGGCTCAGCATCGTGGCTGGAACTGGAACTCGGAGCAGGCTCAGCATCTTGGCTGGAACTGGAACTCGGAGCAGGTGCAGCATCTTGGCTGGGACTGGAACTTAGAGCAGGTGCCGCATCTTGGCGGGAACTGGAACTCGGAGCAGGTGCAGCATCTTGGCTGGAACTTGGAAGAGATTCAGCTGCAAGGCTGGCTGCCCCCCTCTGGCCGGACTGGGACGTCTCTCTAACATTAGCTTCAGGCAGCGTCTGCCGAGCAGGGTTCAAGAGGAGACGGCCCTGGGATCCCCAGAGCATGCTAGCAGGCTGAAATGCAGAAAATGGGTTTCTCCGGGCCCCAAGCCGTTGAACACATCTTCTCTCAGCTATTGCTTCGGACTGAACAGGAGCTGAACCGGGACTGGGACCCGGACTACAATCAGAGTCTTGACTGGAGCGGGAACTCTGGACAGGAGCTGAACCGGGACCGGGACCCGGACTGGTATCAAAAGCTTGACTGGCAGGGCCCCTCAAACTGGACTCAGGAGCTTGGCTGGGAGCGCCCCGCGAACTGGACTTTAACTGAGGCTTGACAGAACACACCCTTTGGACAGGGATCGGAGGCTCGAGTGGAAGCGCCACTCGAACTGGCCTTCGGAGCTTGATTGGAGGTACCCTCCAGACTGGAAGCGGAGGTGCCACCTGAACCACCCTGTGGACTGGCATCGGAGGCTTGGTTAGAAGCCCCCCTCGAACTGGACTTAGTGGCTTGACTGGACGGGTCACTTGAACAAGAACCGGAGACTTGACCCGAAGCGCCACTTGCAAAGGAATCTGAGGCTCCATCGAAGGCTTCCCTCGGACTGGACTGGGAGACTTCAAAGGGCGTGCCACTTGAACGAGGACTGGAGGCTCGACCTGGAGCACCACTTGCATAGGAATCTGAGGCTCCGTCAGAAGCACCCCACGGACTGGACTCAGAGGTTTCAGAGGGCGTGCCAGTTGAACGAGGACTGGAGGCTCGACCTGGAGCACCACTCGAACAGGAATCCGAGGCTCCATCGAAAGCCTCCCTCGGACTGGACTCGGAGCCTTAAGTGGCATCGTTACTTGGACTTGAATTGGAGGTTCAGTATGAAGCATCCCCTGGACTGGACTCAGGCTTTTAAGCGGCCGCGCTACTTGAACTGGGGTCAGGGGCTTGGTCCGACGCCTCACTCGGCCTGACCTCAGAGACCTGGTCAGGACCGTCCCTCGGAACGAACTCAGAGGCTTAACTGGTGGCTTCACTCGAACAGAATTCGAAGGCTCTGCTTGAAACCCTCCTCGGACTGGACTCAGCGCTGGTGGACTGTAATCCTGAATAGGAACTAACCCGCTATGGTACCGCAGGCTGCTCTGCTGAGGAGGCCTGAGCGGAGGAATTCCCCGGCGTCTTCTTTCGGCCTCAGCTTCCGGAGTATCCCGCAGAGCTGGCTCCTCCAGAAGTCTGAGGCGGTAATCCCAGAGCGAGATAGCAGGATTCATGTCAGAAACTGGGCTATGGCAGACCAGACGCCACCAGAGACGCTTTCTTTCAGCTGCTGCTTCAGGAGTATCCTTCAGGGCAGGATCAGACAAAAGTATTTCCCGGTAATCATGGAGCGTCAAAACAGGGTTCAGAGAAAAAATTGGGTTGGAGGAATCCACACCATAATCAGGAACTGCACTGGGGCTGGACCCTAGATTGTCCATTGGAACCAAAGTCATGGGCAGGAAGCCCAGCTGGACGGATGATTTTGCCGGACTCATGGCCTTTGCATTCTGTCACGTACCCGGGAACCTAGGCACACTGTCAGGCTTCTTCCCCGGGAGCACTGGTTTCGTGAGTCCTTGGACCACTACCGTGGAGCGGCAGTGGCAGGCAAGATCACCTACAAGGTAGAGATAAGACAAGACTGGACCGGAACTCCGGACTGGAGTTCTACACTGGAACACTCGGAACTGGAACGCACCGGACAGGTGCGCACTGGAGTGGGGCCCGCTGGACTGGACACACTGGAGTGGCCCCACTGGACAGGAACATACAGGAGTGAAACCCGCTGGACTGGAACACACTGGAACGGAACTGGAACACCCTGGACCTAGGCTTCACCTACACTTGACTGCCTCCCCCTCGGGTTGAGCCCTCAGGTTCTGGCAGCCGGTAGGACTTACAGGAACAACAGGAAGGAAGGTCCAGGGGTGCCCCCTGGCACCTAGGCGAAGGCAAGGCAGACAAGCAGGAACTGTCCGGGTTCTGGCAGTCAGCAGGAATCAACACAATGACTAGTAGACTGTACCCAGGCTAATAGGAACGCTATACCCAGGCAACCAGTCATATACAGGTACATACACAGAGCAAAACTCAGGAGACTTAGAAAAGCTATAAACCAGCTAACAACAAAGCTGTGCCCAAGCTAACAAGTCATGCACTGGAAACATACACAGAACAAACTCAGGAGACTTAGTAAAGCTATACACCAGCTAACAACAAAGCTGTGCCCAAGCTAACAAGTCATACACTGGAAACATGCACAGAGCAAACTCAGGGGACTTAGTAAAGCTATACACCAGCTAACCACAAAGCTGTGCCCAAGCTAACAAGTCATACACAGGAAACAAACACAGAGAACTAGCAGAGCTAGGCACAGGCTACAAACCAGACAGAGCTAAGCTGGCTAATCTAACACTAGGAACAAACACAGAGAGCTAGCAGAGCTAGACACAGAAGGGCAGGAAACCCACAGAGCACAAGACAAGGAAAGCAAACAGTGCTAACAGCACACTAACCTCGGGACCTAAGGCACTGCGGAGGAAATGGCAATGCAAAGGCCAGGACTGTAGTTTCCAAGTCACTAATAAAGCCCCTCAACACCAGAGCCACAGGTGCAGCAATCACCTTGCAACCAAACAGAGGCTTGACACTCAGAGCAGGCATCCCATAGAAAGTAACAGCGGGAGCCATCTTGGATACTGGCAGAGACGAAGAGGCGGCAGCCATCTTGGAAGAGGCAAAGCCCACACAGGTGAGATTCAGTAGGGCAATCAGCACACAGAGCCAGAGAGAAACTAAGACAGAGACAGACACAGAGACAAGCAGAAGCCAGCACAGCCACTGACTCCCAGAAACAGGGTAAGTATGAGGGTGGTCACGGCCACAGACGTGACAATTTTATAGTATTTCCTTTTAGTTTGTCTGATAGTATATTTATATTTTCTTTGTAGTTGTTTCCATTATTCCCAGCATGAGCCTGATTGCCTCACTTCCCACACTTGGTTTGCTTTCTCTTGTTCTAACATAGTGCTGTCTGCGGTAAGCTTGTTCCTTGATTGTTTCAGTTTGTTTGTTTAGCTTTCTCTCCCTCGGTGTTCCCTCTGTTGTGCTCTCTGTGGTTCTGTCTACCCCTGTCCTTGTATTTTGCTCGTTTGTTTGTTTGTTTTAGTTCTCTTTGTTTGCTGTAGCTGTCTCCTGTGTACGGGGGAGCAGCGTTCCTTTTCTGGTCTGTGTGTGTCAAGTTAGCTTCCTCTGTTTGCTTATTCTCCCCATTATCTTTGTCTGCTGAGTACCTCTGCCATGTTTTTTTCCCTGTAGCAGTTCCCTTTTTTCCCTTGGGGGTTGTGGGGCCAGCTTTGTGTATTCCTTAGGTAGTTCTCCCTTTCCCTTTGTATGCTGTATAATCAGCCTAGTGTGCTCCCTTGTGGGGGTTCCCTATATCATTGTATGCTGTAGGTACAGCTTAGTTCCCTTGTGTGCTGAATGGTTCAGCCTAGAATGTATTCCTATAGTTGGTTTCCTTTTTCCTTGAGTGCTGTGTTGTATAAGCCTAGAGTGTCTCTTTCTGGGGCTTCCTGTATTCTTCTTCGCCTGTGGCACAGCCTTGTATACCTTTAGAGGCTTCTGCCTCTCACCCTTTCCTTTGTGGCTCTACCCTGCACTGTGTGCACTGCTTGTGGCCCAGTTCTGTGTGGGACCCTTGTTCTTCTTTCTCCCTTCCCAGAGCGTGACTCGGTTCCTTGTTGGCCGTGAGGCCCGCTTGTTTGGTCTCTGCGTGAGGGGGTTCCCGATCGGCCGTGAGGCCTGCCTGAATGCTCTATCTCCCACTTTCTGGTGGTGCCTGTTGGCTGTTGTGAGTGTGTAGGGCTTGGTGGCTGGGGTTGTGTGTAGGGCCTGTTCAGTCTACCATAGGCCTTGGCCAAAATCCTATACTAGGCCTCGGCCTGGGCTCAAGGGCTCACGTCCAGAATAACACACTTACAGAAATCACAGAACTAACTCTCAAAATCCGACCTTCACCTCTCTGTGATCTGCTCACTGGCAGACATCACATCATAAAATTCTCTCCCACCCTGAGCCAAGGAAACATCCACTGATATTTCCTTCCTCATAAAACTCCTCCTTCTTTTTCATAGCCTTTAGTTGCCATGCAGAAGACAAATGGGATTCACTGACAGCTAGCTTTGTCTCACAACATGATATCATCAAGTACTGACAGGAAAATCACTCGGATAGAAAAGCCAGCTTCACTAGCACACAAACTACTCTATTAAACCCAATTTATATATGGGTTGCATAAATAATAAACATACCATTGATCATCATTGGTTTTGTGATTTATTTCTAGAGAAGAATTATCTGATACATCATGCCCACATCTCCAGTAGAGCAGATGCTTATTATTAATTTTCTGATAGTGAGTTAGGAAGAATAATTGAAAATAATTGTACATAATTGGGCCAGTACTAAGTTGACGCAAGGTTCCTTATATAAGGTGTTAGTAATTTAAGGGGCCCCTTTACCAAATGGCGGTAAAAGGTGGTCCACGGTGGTGTCAGCACATGGGATCGCCATGTGCCAAGGCCATCTTCTACTGCTGCGGGTAACAGTGTTTTTTTGTTTAAAAGGGCAGTAAATGGCTGTGTGGTAATTAAAAAATTGCCATGCGGCCATTTATTGCTGAAGCCCTTACCATCTCCTAAATAGGAGGCGGTGAGAAATCTAGAGGTAACCCAGCAGTAATTGGGCAGCGCATGGTGCTGCCTGATTACTGCTGAGCATACCCAGTCCCTCCCACCAGTGCTAGAGATTAGAAAATATTTTCTAGCACCAGAATTGCACGTGGGCGAGCCCAGCAATAGGGCCGATTTGTCATGCACAAACCTGGTGGTAGCCCTACAACCAAGTGACAAGAGGACCCCTATGATCATTGCAGCAATATTCTTTGGTATTCCATATTGGCATGACATGTATCATTATTCGGTGGCCAACATAAATCTCACCTAAAATTCTCCACATGGTCCCATTTTACATATCTTCTGTGTTAGAAAAGGTGTAATGATACCGCATATTTATGAGTTTGTATGTAGGCATACAGGCTGCATATTTATGGATCACTGATGCCATCTAACTGGTGCAAGCTAGAAAATTGATTGCAGTGCTATCTTCTGCAGCCTGAAACAATAGTAATGAAAAATAAATAGATTGTGAAATTACTGTCTTTGTAGCCCAAGTGAACATGAAAGCACAGTATACTTGCAATTACAGACAATTTCTTTTTTATTGTAAACAATCCTAACTGTAAAGCAATCTTTCATGAGAGATAAATTATTCTGTTTGTCAGATTTTGGGGTGCCCATTGATCATTTTCAAAGAGAATATTCTTGACAAAATAGTAAGTGTGCCTAATAGGGAAACAGGACTTAATAGGCTTATACTA
Organism: Microcaecilia unicolor; assembly: GCF_901765095.1. Classification (NCBI taxonomy): domain Eukaryota; kingdom Metazoa; phylum Chordata; class Amphibia; order Gymnophiona; family Siphonopidae; genus Microcaecilia; species Microcaecilia unicolor. The sequence continues at coordinate 306,062,770 of NC_044032.1, forward strand.
CTAGCTAGTCTCAGAAACTACAGAGTGAAATGGACTGAGAAAAGCTTAAGAAATATTTCTCTTCATGCTACTGCTAGTTATCCTTTCTAATGCACTATCAAATATACATATCTATGTAAAAATACATATAAGAGAGCTCCTTCCTGGCAAAGCATACAATCTAGTCAAGACAAACATACAGGGCAACAAATGATCCCCCCTGTTTACGAAGCCATGTGGCAACATTAGCACATAATCTGCAAATTAAAAAAAATGAACCCTACAAAAGAGCTGCATTAACTTTGGGCTTAGAACACAGAAAACTCCCGTGCTAAAATGTGTTAAACCCATTTTTTCTGCACTTTAGTAAAAGGTCTCCTAATAGCTAATGCTAATGTTAATTGTATTTTGTAGATAAATCTATTTTTGGATATTAAAGTAGCAAGAACTAGCATATTTTTATCATAACTAGGAGATATAATAAAACATTAAGATGCAAATTAAAAAGTTCCCCCAGCACATTAGCAAGTACATCCTAAAATTAACACATCCCTAAGGGAGCTATATACTAAAGAATAGCAAGGTCTATTTTAAATGTCTGTGTGATGCTGCTGCCTACCTGAAGGTGTAGACCAAGTATCTAGGAACTGTATATCCACTGTGTCAGGCCCTGAGCAGAGCCCTTTACTCAGGGTGAGTCCATGACCCTCAAAGCTGCACTCAACTCTGGGCTTGGTATATTCCGATGTGGCACCAATACTCCCACCCTGACCCCCCTAGGGCTAACAGGGTCCTGTTCTATTCCTCTTGGCTCTTGTGGACAAGCTCAAAGTTCTCAGTTTGTCCACCTATGCAGATTGTATGCTAATTGGGATGCATTTCAGTTTCTGAGTGCTCTATCATTCTCAATGCACTGTGAATTATCCAAATTTATTCCCACTTATCCAAAAACAAGTTTCGGTTCGATGTGGCTTACAATTTACAGTTAGGCAAAATTACAGTAATATATTACAGTTACAAAGTGGTATGGAACATCATTAGAACTTTTTTTAAAAAGTAGGTCTTCAGTTCTTTTCTGAGCTGAAGATAATTAGTAATGCTTCTTGTGGCCTTGGGTATTGAGTTCCACCATTTAGAACCCAGATAGCTAAATCTAGCCATGTAGATGGTTTTGTAAGTTATGTTTTTGCAGCTGGGTAAGTGAAGAAGTAGGTAGCCTCTGGTTTCTGGGCTTGCATTTCTTGAGGATAGTTCAATCAGATGTAACATATATTCAGGAGACATTCCATATAGTTTTTTGAAAATGAGGGTGCTAGTTTTGAAGAACAGTCTTGCCTTGATTGGAAGCCAGTGTAGCATTTCAAGCAGTGGATTTGCTCTTTCATATTTTGACTTTTTAAATATCAGTCTTGCTGCTGTGTTTTGAATGGTTTGCAATGATTTTAGTGTGTTTTCTTTACACCCTACATATTCTGCATTAGTCTAGTTGTGACAATATTATCGATTGCACCATTAGCTGGAATGATTGTCTTTGACAATAGTCTCTAATCCTTCTCAATTTCCATAGTGATCTGAAACATTTTGATGTGACTGCTGATACTTGACTGTCCATAGATAGATGTTTATCGTGAATAATTCTCAATATTTTTAGTTGTGTTTTGATTTGCTATGTTTGTTGGTTGATTGTGAATTTTGGGTGAAATGTAAGGTTGTGCAGACTGGATAGGACCAGGAATTTGGTTCTGCCACTATTTAGCTTGAGTTTGAAACCTGTGGCCCATTTTTCCATAAGATCCAGGCCTTTTTTAACTTTGTCCAATATTTCTGTGATACTGTTGTTAAAAGGTATGTAAATGGTAACATCATCTACATGGGGTTAAAGCCCATTAATTCCAGTTTTTTGACGACTGGAGCCACCATGATATTGAACAATATAGGTGATATTTGAGAACCCTGTGGTACCCCATACTCAGAGATCCAAGAGTCTGATAGCTGGTTAGACATCTTTACAATGTAGGATCTAGTCCTTAAAAAAAACATTGAATCATGCTGCCACTGCACCACTAATTCCTATATTGTTGAGCAGGGTCATTAGTGTTGTGTGGTCTACTAGATCGAATGCACGTGACATATCGAATTGTAGTTGTAAGATTTTCTGTCCTTAGCATATTAAACCTCAACTTTGTTATCAGAATGGTTATGACCATCTCAGTGCTGTGTAGTGGTCTTAACCTGATTGAGAGTTAAGAAGGATTGAAAATTGTGTCAAGTATTCCATTAAGTGTCGTGCTACCAGTTCCCGCATCATTTTGGTCAATAGTGATATTGAAGCCACTGGCCTGTAGTTCATGAGATCGCTGATCTTAGTGGTGTTTTTATGGATTGGGGTAAATATAATGTCGTCCTTGTCAGATGGGAACTGGTCGTTCAAAAACATGTGTATGACGTGTTCGGTAAAGAATTCATAAACCATTCTTGTGGGTTTTTCATCATATAGTTAGGGCAGTTATCTAGCAGACAGTTTGCATGTGCGTATTTTGTCAGTAATGTCTTAACTATGTTGATTGTGGGTGTTTTAAAGAAGGACCATATTCTGTCTGCCGTGTTGTGAGCATCTTTGGTTTCACATTTGTGTAAGAAGTCTGTGGTGGATGTGTGTGTTGTTACAAGGTTTGATCTTGTCTGTACTATTTTTTGTTCAAAATATTGTGTAAGCTCATCTGCTTTTGGTGGTGTTTCAGTTGATGCTAGTATAGCTTGTGGTTTCACTAGACTGTTCATAAGTTCAAGTATTTTTTTTTCATATTAATCTGTTCTGGGTTCATGTATGTGCTGTAGTGTTCTACTTTAGCTTTCTTTATGTTGTGTTTATATGATCTTATAGCTTTCCTAAATATGGCTTTGTTTATGTCTGTTTTGTTTTTGGTCCATTTCCTTTCTAATTTCCTACAAAGTTTTTTCATATGTAGTAGCTCATCATTAAACCAGGGACGTGGTTGTTTATTATTTCTTGTTTTCATTTTGAGTGGTGCTATTTTGTTCAGTGTGTTTCGCTTGCTTCATCCCAATTTCTCATGAAATGGATGTTATTAGGTGATATGTTACCTTGTTCATTGGTCGCTGCTGTCCAGAAGGTAGGATTATCCACCTTTCCTCTGGTTGTGAAAGTGTGTGGTATTCTTGATTATCAGTTCTTGCTGTTGTACTTCCATTGAAGTGTAAATGTGAGCTTTTTGTGGTCTGACCATAATACCTCCTCCCAGTTATGATTTTGTAATATATGGTTATTGTTGGGTTGAGAATCTGTGAGCTAGTATGTCTAATAGGTGGCCTTTTGTGTGGGATGAGGTGGTTTGTGTTGTTTTGATGTTCCATTGGAAATCCATTAAAATTCTGGTGTTGGTGTCATGCTGTTTTTCTAGTTGCAGATTAATATCTCCTAGTAAAATGACATCTGATTGGTTTGTACAGATGTTTGATACTAAATCCAATAAATTCTACGGATGCTTAGGACACTTCCCGATAGGCAAATAATGAATAGGGAATGATCACATCTCAATCATTAACAGCCTTCCCTCCACATTTCATTATCATGCAGATCAATCTTTGATTAAATCGTTCCATGAGGCCATCGGTTTGGGAGTGATATACTGCCGTTCTTACGTGCTTGATTCCAAACAGTTTAAATATCCCATATAATATCCAGGACAGGAAATTGGTTTCCCTATCTGTCAAGACTTTTCACGGGAACCCTACTTGGCAAAAGATCCCCCCAAAACTCCCAGGCTATACCTTGGGCTGTAGCTTTTCTCACTGGAACCGCCCAAGGGTATCTGGTGGCATAGTCCATCATAACTAAAATGTAAGCTCTTTGAGCAGGGACTGTCTTTCTTCTATGTTTGTGCAGCGCTGCGTATGCCTTGTAGCGCTATAGAAATGCTAAATAGTAGTAGTAGTAGTAGTAGTGCCTTATTTTAGCATGAACGATATCTTTATGTGAGGGAATGATCAAGTGTTGTTGCATCTGTGAACGGATACAGCGTGCAGGGGTATAAGGGGACAGCATATGTGCTAGGAAGGCAGGATCTCTGGTGGTCTGAACTTTGAACACCGAAACTAAAATTTTGTATGCAATACATTGAGGGAGCAGTAGCCAGTGAGATGATTTCAGAAATGGAGTTACATGATCATATTTCCGGGCCCCATGGATAACCTTTATCGTATTCTGGATACGTTTCAAGCAGTAGATATCCTTGGACGTAAGGGATTTGTAAAGCGAATTACAATAATCCAATTGTGAAATGACTAGGAAGTGAATGAGTGTACCAAATACAGAAGAAACCTGTCTTCGCAAAAACACCAATAAACAAAAACAGCGAAGATGACACTAAATAACAATAAAGTGAAAAAATGGAAAGGAAGATGAAAACAGGAAAAAACATAAAAAATGTGACAGAGAAAAAAATCCAAAAATATACACTTAAAAATAAAAAAATAAAAAATGAAACACAAAATGTGTGTGTAAACAAAATTAAAAATCAGAAAAAGACGACACAAGAATGATGCAAAAAATAAAAAATTAATTAAAATAATATAATTTATTAAGGTGATATGACTCGACACAGCTGTGTTTCGGCCAAACCGGCCTGCATCAGGAGTCTGTTACACCATGTGTATGTTCTCTGGCAATGTAAATTCTTGTAAGGAATTCAATGAAATGTCATTCAATAACACTCTACCTTTAAAAAGGCTGTGTGCGTAGTTTAATAACAATAGTGTCTTGTAAAAGTCTTCACATTCTTCACAATTTTCACATTCTGCTTTCTGGGTAGCACCTGGGGAGTTTCAGGAAAATAACTGCTCACAGTTCTTGAACAGAGCAGTTATTTTCCTGAAACTCCCCAGGTGCTACCCAGAAAGCAGAATGTGAAAATTGTGAAGAATGTGAAGACTTTTACAAGACACTATTGTTATTAAACTACGCACACAGCCTTTTTAAAGGTAGAGTGTTATTGAATGACATTTCATTGAATTCCTTACAAGAATTTACATTGCCAGAGAACATACACATGGTGTAACAGACTCCTGATGCAGGCCGGTTTGGCCGAAACACAGCTGTGTCGAGTCATATCACCTTAATAAATTATATTATTTTAATTAATTTTTTATTTTTTGCATCATTCTTGTGTCGTCTTTTTCTGATTTTTAATTTTGTTTACACACACATTTTGTGTTTCATTTTTTATTTTTTTATTTTTAAGTGTATATTTTTGGATTTTTTTCTCTGTCACATTTTTTATGTTTTTTCCTGTTTTCATCTTCCTTTCCATTTTTTCACTTTATTGTTATTTAGTGTCATCTTCGCTGTTTTTGTTTATAGGAAGTGAATGAGGACATAAAGCACCAATGGCAGAATAAGGGAACAGATAGATCGGATCAGCTTCAATTTGTAGAATGAACGACAGATGGCGTGAGAGAGTTGCTGATGAAAAGCCAGGTTTTTATCCAGATTAACTCCAGGAATGCGCACACTGGAAGCCAGTGGAATAGGAGTATCGCCTAGAAGAATGGGTGACATGACATATCTCTACATCTGCTGAAGTGGAGAAGGTTTGATTTTGTAGGATTTAGCACCAACGTATTTCCATGGAGCCATTCAGTAAGCTGAGTAAGTTTGATATTAAGAACAGAGATGTCTTCAGAACTTAGGGGGTCAAGGACATAAAGCAGCTGAATATCATTTTTATTTATTTATTGCATTTGTATCCCATATTTTCCCACCTCTTTGCAGGCTCAATGTGGCTTACAAAACATGATGAGTAATGGAAATTTATTAGAAAATGGACATTTAGTGTTACAGAAGAATCTTTGGTAACATGATAATGATAAGACATGATAGTAGTATTACAAGCAGATATTATAAGACAGTTCTGAATATGTGTGGAGGAGTTATGTATATTCACATTGGTTGATCTTTGTGGTATGCCTTGTTAAAGAGATGGGTCTTCAGTAGTTTGCGGAAGTTCGTTAGTTCGTAGATCATTTTTAAGTTGCGCGGCAGTGCGTTCCATAACTGTGTGCTTAAATAGGTAAAGGTTAATGCGCGCATTAATTTGTATTTTAGACCTTTGCAGTTAGGGAAGTGCAGATCAAGGAATGTGCGGGATGATCTTTTGGCATTCCTGGGTGGTAGGTCTATAAAGTCTGACATGTAGGCTGGTGCATCTCCGTGAATGATTTTGTGAACTAGGGAGCAAATTTTGAACGTGATGCGTTCTTTAAGTGGGAGCCAGTGTAGTTTTTCTCGAAGGGGTTTAGCACTTTTGTATTTTGTTTTGCCGAATATGAGTCTAGCTGCGGTGTTCTGGGCTGTCTGAAGTTTCTTGGTTATTTGCTCTTTGCAGCTGGCATAGAGTGCGTTGCAGTAGTCTAGATAACTAAGCACCATTGATTGTACCAGGTTACGGAAAATGGTCCTTGGGAAGAACGGTCTTACTCTTTTTAATTTCCACATTGAGTGGAACATCTTCTTAGTTGTATTTTTCGCGTGGCTTTCAAGTGTTAGGTGTCGATCGATGGTAACTCCAAGGATTCTTAGGGTGTCCAAAATTGGAAGGTTCAGATTAGGTGTGTTAATAGCGGTGAATTTGTTCTTGTTATGTTGAGAGGTAAGTATATGAATTTTTTTTACCTTAAAGAATATTTATTTACAGAATAGACGAAATATGATCAGATTGGAATTACATCAACAACAACTTATTGAATATGTTAAACAGCAAATGATACCGAGAGGCTTGACAATTCAAAAAGAGCCCAAGATATTTCGTGATAAAAAAACGTTTTTAGAATGGTGGGCAGCCATTTTAAATCGATGCTCTAGGGACTTGATGTTATTGATTATTGAAACAGCGCAGGAAACAATTAAGGAGCTGCAAGTTAATGTGGAGGGAATTATTACTCAGTTACAAATGGCATCTTTAACTCCAGAGACGCTATTTAAACCGGAGGAGCAACTTGGTTATGAACTGTCTAGTTTGGATCAATATTATGGTACTTTAAAACAGAATAAGGTAAAGAAGTTTCAACGAGATCAATCGGATTATGCAGCTGGTCCGATATATAATTGGCTGTTTGAAAAAATTAATGCTGGCCAAGGACAAGAAAGGGGTATGATTCCAGAAGTTTTGTCAAGTTCAGATGACAGCTCCGATGGAGGGAGACAGTTTGGCAGTCGTAGATGTGGAAGAGGAGGCAGAGGGAAGCGTTCACGACAACGTGGTTATCGAGGAGTTTGGTATCAAGATCAGCAACAATTGTATTATCCTCAATATTCAACTTTTCAACCACAATTTCAAGCATCTGCCCCCTTACCTGCGACTATGACTACAACATCACAGGGGGGTGTCCCCATTGTGAGATCTATGTACCAAGATATTCCTGTTCACACGAGTTCAATTACTAATCAGGGCTCGGCCCCGGCAGCTCAATGTGAATCTGCCGTACCTGTTATGTTACCTGCTCCAACTGGTTTTTTAAGCACACAGGGTTCAGTCACACAGGGTCCAGTCACACGATCCAGCCAGTTCAGAAATCAAACGTAATTAATATATCCCAGCGAGTTCTTACTCCTATTCAGATTCAAGTGTTGGAAAAGGGCCTTTCATTTGTTCCTACTGTTCAGTATGACTTTTTCTATGAGAATTGATTTAACTAAAATATTTAGGAATTTACAGGTTAAATTATTTTTCTCTAACAAACAGCAGGATACAGATTGTTCTTTGTTTCGTCCCAAATCTCGATGGATCCCCCCGGGTCCTGTAGATTCACATATAGCCATATTTAAAGCATTGGTGTTACGTGATCTGGACAGGTTAGAGAAATTACAGACATCGGATGGTTGTTATAAGAAACATTATAATAACTTATCTAGATTAGAACGTAAGGAATTAAATATGTTATCAAATGACTCTACTATTATTATACATCCAGTGGACAAGGGAGGATCGGTGGTAATTCAGGATAGGGGTGCATATGTTATGGAAGTTCAGCGACAAATATCAGATAATAAGTATTATCAGGCATTAGTAGAAGATCCAGGGCCAGCATTACAGGTCATCATTAATGAGGTAGTAGATGAAGCTTTAGAAAAGGGTTATCTTACTAGGGCTGAGTCTCGTTTTTTGAAAACCACTAATGCAAGGAAGCCGGTGTTCTATACGGTCCCTAAGGTTCACAAAAATCTATTAAACCCTCCGGGACGTCCTATAGTATCACTATGCGGCACTATATTAGAGCCATTATCTAAATTTCTAGATTATTTTTTGCAACCTTATGTGAGTACAGCTAGGTCCTATATCCGTGACACTGCCCATTTTTTGAGACATTTGTCCGAGATAGAGGGGGTCTCTGAGGAGGCTTTATTAGTTACGTTGGATATTGAATCTTTGTATTCGAATATCCCTCAGGATCTCGCTCTGGATATTGTAGAAAGAACTTTGAGAGATCGTTCAATGACTGAGCGCATTCCTTCGACTTTTTTGCTTGTTTTGGCAAAATTGATATTAAAGCACAACTATTTTGCATTTGAGTCCACTTTTTTCTTACAGATTATGGGGGTGGCTTTGGGAGCCGCAGCAGCCCCTAGTATTGCTAATTTGTATGCTAGCACGTTTGAAAAGATCCACTTATATAAATCCATGTGGTTTAATAACATCAAATATTGGGGTAGATTTATAGATGATATCTTTTTTGTATGGCTCTCTACAGAAGAACATCTGAGTGATTTCCTAGTGTGGCTTAATAGTAGAGATGTTCACTTGAAATTCACTATGAATAAAAGTAGTCAACAAGCTACATTTCTTGATACACAAATATATAAAAATGAGGGCAGATTGTATACTACAGTCTACCATAAGCCCACGGACAGAAATACTTTATTATTGTTTAACAGCCACCACCCCCGTAGATTAAAGTGGTCTCTACCTATAGGTCAATTTTTGAGACTTCGGAGAATATGTGCTACAGATGCAGCATTTAAGCATCAGGCAGCTCTGTTAACCCAAAGATTACGTGATTGAGGATATCCAGAGAAATGCATTCGTCAGGCCTTTAAACGGGCTTGGTTTGCCCAGAGATCTTTACTTCTGACGGATAAACCAAAAGAATCCATGGATAGGATGGTATGTGTCCTTGGGTTTTCTGAGTTAGCCCCTCAGGTAGCTCAAATTATTAATAAACATTGGTAAGTACTTACGTTTCACTCTATTTTTGCTGAACTACCGTGCATTGCTTATACTCGGGGCCAGAACCTTAGGGACCGTCTAGTGCACACATCAGGGATTACTGAGAGCCATTTTATAGAGGCAGGTTTGCATCAACCCTGTGGCTCTTGTCAGTTTTGTAGTCAGACTGTGTGCATGACACAATGGACACCATATGGCACTTCTCAGATATTTAGGTTGAGACATAAAACTACATGTAACACACCGTTTGTTATTTACATTATTGAATGTCCCTGTCATTTATATTATGTAGGGTGTACTATAAGACATATGAAGGTGAGGCTCACGGAACATAAAAGCAGATTAGTTACAAAAACTATGACAGCCCCCATAGTAACGCATTGTGAACAATTTAGACATACTTTTGCAGATCTTCGCTGGTTTATAATAGATCATGTACCTCTGTCATCGAGGGGAATGGATCATAATATAAAGTTGGCTCGTTTAGAGCAGCACTGGATATTTACTCTAAACACTGTGAATCCCAGAGGACTTAATGAAAGTGTGGAATGGAACACCATAATTTAGCTCTCCTCCTTCATTGTTCCCCGTTGTGAATAATGTTTAGGCTGGATCGTTGTGTACCTGGTCCCTGTGAGTATCAAAAAGTTGGTTGTGCCTTTGACGTCAGTAGAAGGATTCTTCCGGCCAATGTGTACTTGCTGGTGCCTTTAAAAGCCACACAACATGTTTGGGAAGGAAGTCTCGTTTTAATTTGAGCTAGAGGAAGGAGTTGTTTTTCATGCCTTAACCCTCGTCCCTGAAGCAAGCAATTGAAACCTGCAGAGTCGGGCGGTTTCAGGGGAAGGCATTGTGGAATAAAGTGGAAGAATTCCCACGAGACTAGATAAGTACTCAGCTTTTCACCTTGCACATTTGTTTAAAAAGACTGAAAGTTTGAAGTATTCAGTTCTTTACTTTGCATATTTGGTTTAAAAAGACTGAAAGTTTGTAGTACAGTGGTGTCGGGAAGCAATATAACAGAAAAAAAAGAAAAAAAGCCTTCTGAACTCACTGCAGGGATACCCGATGAAAGAAACGCTATACCATTCCATAGCAGTATCCTTGACTGCATGAGGAGTAGGAAAATCATCTGAGGGTTCCTTTGCTACTCATGGGTGTGCATTGTATTATAAATATTGGATAAGTGGATTAGTGCATTGGTGTTAGCTGAGACTTTAATATTTGGGTGGCTAAGGTCCTGGTTTATTTTGTTCATTTTGAGAGGTAAGTATTAGGCATTGGGTTTTTTTTGCATTAAGTTTCAGCCGAAATGCATCCGCCAATGAATGCATGATCTGGAGACTTTGGTTGATGTCATTGGAAATTTCCTTTAGATCTTGTTGAAATGGGATGTAGATCGTTACGTCGTCTGCGTATATGTATGGGTTGAGGTTTTGGTTTGATAATAGTTTGGCCAAGGGTATCCGAAATTAGAAGGTTCAGATTTGGTGTGTTAATGGTTGTGAATTTGTTCTTGTTATGTTGAGAGGTGAGTATTAGGCATTGGGTTTTGTCTGCATTAAATTTCAGTTGAAAAGCATCCGCCCATGAATGCATAATATAGAGATTTGGTTGATGTCGTTGGAAATTTCCTTTAGATCTTGTTTAAATGGGATGCAGATCGTTACGTCATCTGCTTATATGTATGGGTTGAGGTTTTGTTTTGATAATAGTTTGGCCAAGGGTATCATCATTAGGTTGAAGAGGGTCGGTGAGAGGGGGGATCCTTGTGGGACTCCGCATTCAGGTATCCATGTGGCTGAAGTAGTTGAGTTAGATGTCACTTGGTATGATTGTGTGGTTAGGAATCCCTTGAACCAGTTGAGAACGTTACCTCCAATTCCGAAGTACTCAAGGATATGTAGTAGTATTCCATGATCAACCATGTCGAAAGCGCTTGACATGTCAAATTGTAGAAGTAGTAGGTTCTTTCCTGTTGCAATTGTTTGTTTGAATTTAGTCATGAGGGTAACTAGTACTGTTTCAGTACTGTGGTTAGAGTGAAATCCTGACTGGGAGTCATGGAGTATTGAGAATTTGTTTAAATAGTTTGTGAGTTGTTTGGTCACCAACCCTTCCATTAGTTTGGTTAGTTGGTTATATCATCTGTGTAAACGAACTTAATGAAGCCAATGGAATGTGCAAAGAACAAAAAGGGCGTAAGGAAAATGTTAAACAGTAAAGGTGATAGAAGTGATCCTTGCGGTACACCAGAATCTAAAGAAAATTGGGCCAAGTTGGATGGGGAACACTGTACTATGTAGGAGTAATGAGTGAGGTATGAAGCAAACCAGGCATATGCCATTCCACTGAGCCCTATCTGTATAGTCGAGAAATCAGAATGGAATGGTTGACCAAGTCAAATGCTGCAGTAAGGTCCAAAGAAATAAGAAAGACTGAGTGAAGCTGGTCAAGGTTGGAAAGAATTGTGGTCACCAGGCCTAGTAAGGCAGTTTCTGTATTCTGATTTTGGGGAAAACCAATTTGGTGAGAATGTATAATCTGAGTACCAGAAATGAATGTTGTGATTTGCTGGTGAACTATAGTTTTGGTGAGTTTAGCTAGAAAGGGAAGATTATTTATTTATTTATTGTGCATTTATATCCCACATTTTCCCACTCATGCAGGCACAATGTGGCTTACGAAAATTAGGCAGATATACAAACAAGCTGAAAGACAGTGCAGAGGAGACAGCGGATAGACGGTGGGAAAAAATAACTAGCAACAGAAGGCAGAGCAGGGTGGGGATCAGGAGGGGGTTATCATATTGCGGAGTAACTAGGGGTGTAGCTTTTAGTAAAGAAGTGGGTTTTCAGCAGCTTCTTGAAAAGGCCGTGGTCCATTTGTGCTTTAAGGTGCTGCGGGAGAGCGTTCCAGGATTTAGGGCCCCAGTAGCAGAAGGAAGAGGTGAAAATCCTTTTGTACTTGACTCCCTTACAAGTTGGGAAGTGTAGGTGGAGATACGTCCGTGCAGCAGGCGTGGCATTCCTGGGTGGAAGGTCGATCAATGGGAGCATGTATTCAGGAGCCAACCCATAGATGATTTTGTGGGTTAAGGAGCAGAGCTTAAAAGAGATTAGCTATGGGGTGGTAGTTTGCGGGGTCGCTGAGATAATGGGCCAGATCTTTGAATTTAGGACAGAGGAGTGCAGAATGCTGGTAGGAAGCGCTTAATAATATAGGAAGGGAGAGAGTCATATGGTGCTGTAGTTGATCTCAGGGACAATGTATCTACCTATGTCGTGTAGAGAGGGAATGGCAAAAGATGATAAGACTCCTGATGGAGTAACAGAGCTAGAGTGCTGAATACTGTCAGGGGTGAGTGGACAGGGAGGTACACTGACTGCTGAGGGGTGCGGGATGGGAGCAAAAGGGACACGCAGTTGAGAGACCTTAGATTCAAAATATTTGGCCTGATTTTGAGCGCTAGATGTATTATTAGAGGCATCTTGAGGTGGAGCAAAAGTGATAAGCAACCAAAGAATTTTTCAGAGCTCTGCTGATGTGGGTGCCCTGTCAATTTAGGCAGAGTAGTATTCCCTTTATCCATCTCTTTTCCAAGCTGAAGAGTCCTAACCTCTTTAGGTTTTCATTATATGAGAGGAGTTCCATCCCCTTTATCATTTTGGTTGCTCTATCATTCTCAACGCTCAGGGAATTATCCAGATACCTTCTGGATAGGTTAGTCCTCCCCTGCCACCTCCCATGTAGCCTTCCCTGTCTAGCTACAACTGGCCAATGCAGGGTCCCAGATGTTCACCCTAACTGTGTTAGTGGGCACTAGATCCAAGTTGTCCTTCTGTATGGTTTATTGGTGATATTCTCTTGGGGGTCAAGGACTCCTTTTGTCTCGTGATGGGACATACACTCCATCATAGTGTATTATTTGCAAAATTAGTGTCAGTTCAGTGAAACATAAAAAGTTATATACATCAGCTTTTAATTTGCTGTGACAGACACTAAAGAAAACAGAAATGCAAAGGAGACCTCAGAGACTTCTACACAGCACAATAAATTATTTTAGATTATAATTCCTCAATCATTACTCTCATAAAACAAAGGTGGTGGAGGCAAAATGGTGATTCAAAAAGGAATGAGATATACACAGAGGATCCCTAAAAGGCAAAAAAAATGGAAAGTAAGCACTTACCCCTTATTACTGCTAGGAGTCATCGGCACCATTGTGGATTTAGGCACTGACCTAGGTGGCAGCAGAAGAAGATCGCTGTCAGCTGGGTACACTGAACCTCCAATTCTGCTTCGGGGGGGGGGGGGGGGATTGGGGGAGGGGAATGGATAGATAGGCAGTGGGGTTGAGGTTTTTAGCTCAGAGAGGTGGGGTTTAGGGAAGGGGCTGGCTGGTTGTGCCAGAGCCTGGTGGAAGTGTCAGGGCTGTCATGGGGGAAGAGTTCAGATGTTTTTGGGGTGTTGATTAGGAGTGGAGGAGTGGCCTAGTGGTTAGGGTGGTGGACTTTGGTCCTGGGGAACTGAGGAACTGAGTTTGATTCCCGGCACAGGCAGCTCTTTGTGACTCTGGGCAAGTCACTTAACCCTCCATTGCCTGCCACATTGAGCCTGCCATGAGTGGGAAAGTGCGGGGTACAAATGTAATAAAAAAAATGTACAGGGATTGTGTTGGGGGATTGGATCTGTGTCAGAGTGGGGTTTGTGTGTCTTGGAGTTGGGCCTGTGTTGGGGAGCTTTGAATTATTGATTAGAGGGCTTTGAATTGTTGATCGGGGGGTTGGGTCTGTGTTGTGGAGAGGTTCGGGCTTGGTATTGAGAGGAGCTGACATCGGGTGTGGGGGGAATCAAGAGGCCAGGAAGTGTGCGCTCAACATTCCACAGATAAGCTACCAGACTGCCAGTAGCGCAGCTGCCTTTCTACCTCCTCTTAGGTGGCGGTAAGTTCAGTTCTCTTATCTGCTGTCAAGACAGCTACCACGTGAAACTGACCCATGCTCTAGTTGTCACAATCTGCTGCACCTCTGCCTGCTCATGTCATAGCCAGATCCTGCCCATTCCCATGTTAGGTGGCTAATGTGAGATTTTTACCATAGAGACTGCCTTTGTGAACACAGGAGACAGTAGTAGCACAGGTCTGTGCTACTTTCTACCACACAGTAAACACCACATTAACTGCTTAACTACACATGGAACAATCTGCTATAAATGTTCAAGAATATAATATAACAAAAATAAAATTGTGAAAAAATGATGACAATAAATTTTAATTTGGGTCTACTATGTTTAGTTTTTAGTGTTTTGTTTTATAATGCTAAGTTTATATATTACCATAAATATAACAGCAAATGATTATTCAATTATGCAAAATGATTTGCATGAAATGCTCTATACAAACATTTCTTAGAGGAATATATACTAACAGACATGCTCAAATTTAACATAAACATTAAGACATAAGACATAAGCATCACATGCTGGGACAGACCAAGGGTTCATCGAGCCCAGCACCCTGTGTCCGACAGCATTTCATCCTGCCCATCCCAGAAATAGTGGATTATTCCTATGTCCATTCAATCACATTGTATGTCCTTTTCCTCAAGGAAGCCATCCAACCTTTTTTTTAAACTCCACTAAGCCAACTGCCCCAATCACCTTTTCCGGCAATGAATTCCAGAGTCTAACCACGCGTTGAGTGAAGAAAAACTTCCTCCGATTCATTTTAAATTTACTACACTGCAGCTTCATCGCATGCCCCCTTGTCCTAGTAGTTTTGGAAAGCATAAACAATTCACATCTACCCGTTCCACTCATTATTTTATAGACCTCTAACATATCTCCCCTCAGCTGCCTTTTCTCCAAGCTGAAGAGCCCCAGCCTCTTCAGCCTTTCCTCCTAGGGAAGCCGTCCCATCCCCTGAATCATCTTTGTCGCCCTTCTCTGCACCTTTTCCAATTCCACTATATCTTTTTTGAGGTGCGGCGACCAGAATTGAACACAATACTCGAGGTGCGGTCGCACCATGGAGTGATACAAAGGCATAATATCCTCATTTTTGTTTTCCATCCCTTTCCTAATAATACCCAACATTCTATTTGCTTTCCTAGCCGCAGCAGCACATTGAGCAGAAGATTTCAATGTATCATCAATGATGACACCTAGGTCCCTTTCTCGGTCCGTGACTCCTAATGTGGAACCTTGCATGACGTAGATATCGTTTGGGTTCCTCTTTCCCACATGCATCACTTTGCACTAGCTCACATTAAATGTCATCTGCCATCTAGACACCCAGTATCATAAGGTCCTCTTGTAATTTTTCACAATCCTCCCACGATTTAACAACTTTGAATAACTTTGTATCATCAGCAAATTTAATTACCTCACTAGCTACTCCCATCTCTAGGTCATTCATGTTAAAAAGCAGTGGTCCCAGCACAGACCCCTGGGGAACCCCACTAACTACCCTTCTCCATTGAGAATACTGACCATTTAACCCTACTCTCTGTTTTCTATCTGTTAACCAATTTTTAATCCACAATAGAACCCTACCTCCTATCCCATGACTCTCCAATTTCCTCTGGAGCCTTTCATGAGGTACTTTGTCAAACACCTTCTGAAAATCCAGATGCACAATTATTATTTATTGCACTTGTATCCCACATTTTCCCACCTCTTATCAACCGGCTCACCTTTATCGACATGTTTGTTCACCCCTTCAAAGAAATGTAGTAGATTGGTGAGGCAAGACTTCCCTTCACTAAATCCATGTTGACATTGTCCCATTAGTCCATGCTTTTGAATGTGCTCTGTAATTTTGTTCTTTATAATAGTCTCTACCATTTTGCCCGGCACCGATGTCAGACTCACCGGTCTATAATTTTACATATCTCCTCTGGAACCTTTTTTAAATATTGGCGTTACATTCCAGCCTGTTATCGGCTATTTTCAGGGGCAAGGTACAACTGTTTCTACATGTACAGCTATTTTCTATACGTTTAAAAAATATTAAACTTGTAAATACATTTTAAGCTTGTAGACATCTCATTTATATTATGTGCTTGTAAGTCCTCCATTATACCACAATGTTTAAAGTTTTAAATTATCTTAACTTGAAAAAAAAGGAATATACAGAAATACATTTGCATGTAACTGAAACAAATGACTTAAATGATCCGGGAAACAACTGGGACATTGAAAATGTGTGTGCATTAGGCTGTAAAGTGGAACTGAATGATTTTGCTTGATATTTCTGTCTATTCATTAGGGGGTATTTTGTTGAATAAAAAAACACTTTAGGGACTGAGTAAAAATCAAACAGAAGAGAGCAGCTGGGAAAGTTAAGAAAATGTGTGGATGGGAGCAGTTTGCCAAAAGCTGGGGCATTCATGGGGATACTACTTGGGGTGGGGGGAGAGATACAGTTGGACAATTTGCAGAATGTAGGTTGGTTGCAGAGGGTAATTTTTGTGAAGTTGCCAATAGTATACACTGTTGCTCAAATAATGTAGCACACTAATGTTTTTACTGTCCCCAAAAAAGAAAAGTATTTTTATAAAATAAAAAAAATGAAAAATCCTGTAAACAACATGGGAAACTAAGCAAAATGAAACTTTTTGGCCTGCACACCCCTAATAGACATGGCATGAAGAATAATATATATATATTATTAATGAGGAATAATATCTATCTAGATAGATAGATAGATTTATTTATTTATTGCATTTGTATCCCACATTATCCCACCTCTTTGCAGGCTCAATGTGGCTTACAATACATCATGGGTACTGGAAATAGAGTGAATATACATTAGTTTTATAGAAGGTTTGTGTTACATGGTGGTGAATTATATAATGGTGTTAAAGCAAACGACATTGTAAGACAGTACTAGAAGTTCAAAAGATTATACAGTTACACATGTTGATCTTTGTGATATATCTTGTCGAAGAGATAGGTTTTTAATAGTTTGCGGAAATTGGTCAGTTCATAGACCATTTTCAAGTTGCGTGGCAGCGCATTCCAGAGCTGCGTGCTCGTAAAGGAAAAGGTAGATGCATACATTGATTTGTATTTCAAACCCTTACACTTGGGAGGATGAAGAATGAGGGGTGTACGGGAAGATTGTTTTGCATTCCTGGGTGGTAGTTCTATTAGATCTGACATGTAGGTTGGGGCGTTACCATGGATGATTTTATGGACTAAAGTGCAAAGTTTGAACGTGATGCGTTCTTTTAGTGGGAGCCAGTGTAGTTTTTCTCGTAAGGGTTTCGCACTTTCGTATTTTGGTGTGCCGAATATTAGTCTGGCTGCCGTATTCTGAGCTGTCTGGAGTTTTTTGAGTATTTGCTCTTTACAGCCAGCGTAGAGTGAGTTACAAAAGTCCAGATGACTGAGTACCAGTGATTGTACCAGATTGCGGAAGACAATCCTTGGAAAAAATGGTCTAACTCTTTTTAGTTTCCACATTGAATGAAACATCTTTTTGGTTATGTTATTTGCATGGTTCTCAAGTGTTAGATGACGATCTATGGTGACTCCGAGGATTTTCAGGGTGTCCGAAACTGGTAGATTTAGTTTAGGTGTGTTGATGGTGGGAAATTTATTCTTATTGTATTGCAAGGTGAGTACCAGGCATTGGGTTTTCTCAGCATTGAGTTTCAGCTGAAATGCATCTGGCCAGGAATTCATAATATGTAGGCTTTGCTTGATTTCATTGGAGATTTCCCTTAAATCTTCATGGAATGGGATGAAGATCGTTACATCGTCAGCGTATATATATGGGTTTAGGTTCTGATTCGATAGTAATTTGGCCAAGGGTGTCATCATTAGGTTGAATATGGTCGGTGAGAGGGGGGATCCCTGTGGAACTCCGCATTCAGGTTTCCATGTCGCTGATGTAATCAAGTTTGAAGTCACTTGATATGAGCGTGTAGTGAGGAACCCTTTAAACTACTTGAGAACGTTGCCTCCAATTACTTTGTTTATAACCTTGAGCCTATGCTTCGAGCCATGATACAAGAATTCATGATGGCAACATTTTAAAATTTAACCCCGTTTCATCACAGTTTTATAGCTGGTCCCTTGATATGACTTCCTTTTTAAGGATACGCTGAAATTTTACTTTGAATGTGATAAATTCATCAGAGTTCGCTGACAGCTTTTCCCCATCAATGTTGAGCTGCCTTATTCTATATCTTTTCTTTCAATGATCATGCCACCTTCATTGAATTCCTTTAAAAAAAAAAAACAGGGCTTGCTCTTGCAATATAGGCCCTGATATAGGTATGCCCTTGTCTCTTTGCAGTGTGCACCACAGGAATAAGGCCTTGCTCACCTTCTCATATTCATAGTTTTCATAGTTTTTCTAGTGTCGACTGAAATCGTAGAGCATGATTTGAGGCCCATTTCTCTAGCTCACTGCATTGACTTTTCCAGTCAAGAACTGTCACTTCACTCTCCCCACTCCTAGTTCTGCTGTAGTTTTTTTTGATAGATTCACACCTGTCAATTCTTTTTAAAGCATTAAGTTTTTGTTCTATAGACAAAATAACTTTTTTCCTCTTTTGACTGCTATTTTAGAAGTGATCTTCTACAGATCTGAAGGGGAATAATAAAAATACAGTACTGCAGTGTATTACATAGCTATTAAAATGTTCTGAGAATTTCCGAGAGAAGAGGACATTTCTCTGGTAAGTGAACACTATTTTGCGTTGTGCTTTGGGAACTTAAAAATTGGGGTACAAAGGAGGAATTGTAGGTTAATGATAGGCAAAATAAAAATATAAAAAGCAAATTTTATCAGCTAATCTCCATAGTCTTTTCCACTTAGTTTTAAAAACGTTGTTCCACAGCATTAACAGATAGAATCTAGCAGGCACTGCAGGATCTAGTTTAGTATTAAGGGGGAATAAAAAGAGAGAGAGAGAGAGAGAGAGAGAGAGAGAGAAAAGCATCATTAACTAGTTGCCTTGGAGGGGCATAATCAAACGGGGCGCCCAAGTTTTCCTGGGACTGTCCTTGCAGGACGGCTCCGTGAAGGGCCAGGGAAACCCGTATTATTGAAACAAGATGGGCATCCATCTTTCATTTCGATAATACGGTCGGGGACACCCAGATCTCAACATTTAGGTCGACCTTAGAGATGGTCGACCTAAATGTTGAGATGGTCGACCTTAGAGATGGTCGCCCCTGGTTTTCGGCCATAATGGAAACCGAGGATGCCCATCTCAAAAATGACAAAATCCAAGCCCTTTTGTTGTGGGAGGAGCCAGAATTTGTAGTGCACTGGTCCCCCTGAAATGCCAGAACACCAACTGGGCACCCTAGGGGGCACTGCAGTGGAGTTCAGAAATTGCTCCCAAGTGCATAGCTCCCTTACCTTGGGTACTGAGCGCCCCCCAAACCCCACTCCCCACAACTGTACACCACTACCATAGCCCTAAGGGGTGAAGGGGGGCACCTACATGTGGGTACAGTGGGTTTTGGAGGGCTCACATTTACCAACACAAGTGTAACAGGTAGGGGGGGATGGGCCTGGGTCCATCCCCTCCTGCTCCGGGGACCTGCAAACTGCTGTCATGGAGCTGGGTATGACATTTGAGGCTGGCATAGAGGCTGGCAAAACAATTTTAAAAGGTTTTTTTAGGGTGGGAGGGGGTTGGTGACCACTGGGGGAGTAAGGGGAGGTCATTCCTGATTCCCTCCGGTGGTTATCTGGTCAGTTCGGGCACGTTTTTACTGCTTGGTCGCAAGAAAAAATGGACCAAGTGAAGTCAGCCAAGTGCTCGTAAGGGACGCCCTTCTTTTTTCCATTATAAGCCGAGGACGCCCATCTCTTAATCATGCCCCAGTCCCGCCTTCGCTACAGTGCCGACACGTCCCTGTGAACTTTGGTCGTCCCCACGACAGGAAGCAGTTGAGGACGCCCAAAATCGTCTTTCGATTATTCCGATTTGGGCGACCCTGAGAGGACGCCCATCTCCCAATTTATGTTGGAAGATGGGCGCCCTTCTCTTTCAAAAATAAGCCTGATAGTGTACAAACTCTTTCCCCATAGTTTTACAATGAAATTTTCTCTAGAAATAGGCATTGTTCCCATAGTTTTAAACTGAAATCTTTTCTAGAGGTAGAAACTAAACAGCCAAAAACTCTTGTTCTAAAAGGCAGTTATTTTCTGTTCCTTGGCTGCTGGAGAGGTAACACATCCAGCGACCTAATTAAGTGTTAATTAAGGTGTGGGGCAGTAGAATACTTGCATAGGTTGCTGAATCAGCTTCAAAGAGCCTGTTTAAAAAAGGCCCCTTAGATTCAAAACTATATAAAGAGGAAAGGTCCCACTGAACTTTCTTTCTGAGAAGTTCCGAGAGAAGAGGACATTTCTCTGGTAAGTGAACACTATTTTGCTTTGTGCTTTGGGAACTTAAAAATTGGGGTTTAAAGGAGGAATTGTAGGTTAGTGATAGGCAAAATAAAAATATAAAAGCAAATTTTATCAACTAATCTCCATAGACTGTTCCACTTAGTTTTAAAAACTTTGTACGACAGCATTAACAGATAGAATCTAACAGGCACTGCAGGATCTAGTTTAGTCTTCCCATCCCTAGGACAACTCTTCATTTATAGTCAGTTATTGTAATTAGGTTAACAAGCAAGGAGTGCTCTTACAGAGTTTTAAATACATTTCATTACCATATAAGAAGGAAACACTATGAGGGGCATAATCAAACGGGGTGCCCAAGTTTTTCTGATGGCGTCCTCGCAGGATGTCCCGGCGAAGGGGCAGGGAAACCTATATTATTGAAACAAGATGGACATCCATCTTTCATTTCGATAATACGGTCAGGGACGCCCAAATCTCAACATTGAGGTCAACCTTAGAGATGGTCGTCCTTAGAGATGGTCATCCCCGGTTTTCAGTGATAATGGAAACCGAGGACGCCCATCTCAGAAATGACCAAATCCAAGCCCTTTGGTGGTGGGAGGAGCCAGCATTCATAGTGCACTGTCCCTGGGGGGTGGGCAGTTGAGGACGTCCAAAATGTTTGAAAGAAGGACGTCCACACCTTCGTTATGCCTCCGCTGACACACACATACCTCCCCACCAGGGACCTGCATACTGCCCCCCTCCACAGGGAAAGCCAAATTTCAAGGGAGTGGGGGGGACTGGAGGAGTGGCCTAGTGGTTAGAGCAGTGGTCTTGCAATCCAGCGGTGGCCAGTTCAAACCCCACTGCTACTACTTGTGATCCAAAATCCCAATAAATAAATAAAGGGGGTGTCAGAGGCATAGCAAAGGCATGGACATCCTTCTCACAAAAACATCCACATTTCAGACATCCTCAACTGCCATTGCAGGGACAGAGGCATATCAAAGGACATCCTTCACCCATACTCTTAAAAAAAAGACAAAAGCTTTTAAAGTTGGATTTTTTCGGGGTAGGAGGTGGTTAGTGACCAGTGGGGGAGTCAGAGGAGATCATCCCCAATTCCCTCCGATGGTCATCTGGTCATTTAGGGCACATTTTTGTGGCTTGGTCATAAAAAAAAGGACCAAGTAAAGTCGGCCAAGTGTTCGTCAGGGATGCCCTTCTTTTTTCCATTATTGCTTGAGGACGCCTATCTGTTAGGCACGCCCCAGTCCTGCCTTCACTACGCCACTGACACACCACCGGGAACTTTGGTTGTCCCCGCAATGGGAAGCAGTTGGGGATGCCCAAAATCGGCTTTCGATTATGCTGATTTGGGCGACCCTGAGAGAAGGACGCCCATCTCCTGATTTGTGTCGAAAGGATAGAGATAGGCTATTAGAGAAATCAGAAAAACTTGTTAATTTTAAAATTGTCTGCAGTCTAAAATTTAACCATCTGTCATGTGATATAATTAAAATTTAAAAAAAAACTTTGGTATCTGATTCAAACAGTGAAACCTTTCAATAATAAAGATTTGATGACTAGATACAAAAGAAGTATGAATTTGAGGAACATTTTAGTATCATCCACATTTGTTAGACAGCCTAGGATTGAAAGAACACCCTTACAGGGACACTATCTCTGTGAAAATTGCTCAGTGTATTGTGTTAACAGGAAGATTAAATCCATAAAACACCCAGTGACTGGAATAGAGTATGTGCTACATCACTTTTTTAACTGTAAGACAGAAAAAGTAATTTATGCTTGTACATGCCCGGCTTGCTTATGTACATTGGAAAAATCAAGAGAGCTCTAAATATAACATAGTAAATGACGGCAGATAAAGACCTGAACGGTCCATCCAGTCTGCCCAACATGATAAACTCATTTTACATGGTATGTGCCAATGGAGGGTGGCCAATGCAACGCCCATTTTTAAAAAAGGTTCCAGGGGAGATCTGGGAAATTATAGTCCGGTGAGTCTGACGTCGGTGCCAGGGAAAATGGTAGAGACTATTATCAAAAACAAAATTACAGAGCACATTCAAGGACATGGATTACTGAGACCAAGTCAGCACGGCTTTTCTGTGGGGAAATCTTGCCTGACCAATTTACTTCAATTCTTTGAAGGAGTAAACAAACATGTGAACAAAGGGGAGCCGGTTGATATTGTGTATCTGGATTTTCAAAAGGCATTTGACAAGGTACCTCATGAAAGGCTACAGAGGAAATTGGAGTGTCATGGGATAGGAGGAAATGTCCTGTTGTGGATTAAAAACTGGTTGAAGGATAGGAAACAGAGAGTGGGGTTAAATGGGCAGTATTCACAATGGAGAACGGTAGTTAGTGGGGTTCCTCAGGGGTCTGTGCTAGGACCGCTGCTTTTTAATATATTTATAAATGATTTAGAGATGGGAGTAACTAGCGAGGTAATTAAATTTGCTGATGACACAAAGTTATTCAAAGTCGTTAACTCGCGACAGGATTGTGAAAAATTACAGAAGGACCTTACGAGATTGGGAGACTGGGCGGCTAAATGGCTGATGAAGTTTAATGTGAGCAAGTGCAAGGTGATGGTGTATGTGGGAAAAAAGAACCCGAATTATAGCTACGTCATGCAAGGTTCCATGTTAGGAGTTACGGACTAAGAAAGGGATCTGGATGTCGTCGTCGATAATACACTGAAACCTTCTGCTCAGTGTGCTGCTGCGGCTAGGAAAGCGTGTAGAATGTTGGGTATTATTAGGAAAGGTATGGAAAACAGGTGTGAGGATGATATAATGCCATTGTATTGCTCCATGGTGCGACCGCACCTTGAGTATTGTGTTCAATTCTGGTCGCCGCATCTCAAGAAAGATATAGTAGAATTGGAAAAGGTGCGGCGAAGGGTGACTAAAATGATAGCGGGGATGGGACGACTTCCCTATGAAGAAAGACTAAGGAGACTAGGGCTTTTCAGCTTGGAGAAGAGACGGCTGAGGGAGACATGATAGAGGTATATAAAATAATGAGCGGAGTGGAACAGGTGGATGTGAAGCGTCTGTTCACGCTTTCCAAAAATACTAGGACTAGGGGGCATGCAGGATTCCTTTATGTTTATCCCACATTACCGTTTTCATCTCCACCACCTCCTGCAGGAGGGTATTCCACGTATCTACCACCCTTTCCGTGAAAAAATACTTCCTGACATTACTTCTGAGTCTGTCCCCCTCCAACCTCAATTCATGTCCTATACTTCTACCACCTTCCCGTCTCTGGAAAAGGTTAATTTGCGGAATAATACTTTTCAAATATTTGAACGTCTGTATCATGTCACCCCTGTTTCTCCTTTCCTCCAAGGTATACATGTTCAGGTTGGCAAGTCTCTCCTTATACGGTTTGCAACGCAAATCCCAAACCATTTTTGTAGCTTTTCTTTGCACCACTTCCAGTCTTTTTACATCTTTAGCAAGATACAGCCTCCAGAACTGAACACAATACTCCAAGTGGGGCCTCACCAATGACTTGTAGAGGGGCATAAGAGTGATAGAACATTGTAGTGCTCTCAAAAAGGGAGCACTAGAAAAAACATTGGTAGAACATGCTATGGAAAAGAATCATAGGTTTGAAGAGTTTAGCTTTTTTGTGTTACGAAAACCTAGAATGTCTTGGAGAGGTGGAGATGTGCTGATTGCTGATTAAAACTAAACAAAAAATAATTTTTGATTTTAGAAGAGTCACACTGAATGGTTTGAACAAAGAGAGAGATTATTTAGCATGCATAATGATAATTAGGTAATTTTACAGTTTTGATTGGTGCAGCGGATTTCATTTTAACTTTAGTTGTATTATTTATTTTTTTATTTTTTTAAATAAAGAGATGTTTTTGTTCTTTTACAAACAGTGACCACAACTTTCTTGATATATATTGATTCTGAATTAGTTCCAAGGTTTCTCTCAAATATTTTAAAGGGTTTTGTTTTAATTAAAAAAAAAATTACAGTGGCTTTGTGCATTCTAGTGACGTCATTTGCAATCCAGTTCCATTACTGGAATGCATGTTTTATGGCCTCTTGGAACATATAGGTTTTTTTTAGCATTTAAAAAATGTTTTGAGGCTAATATGTGGTGTGTAACTGTAGCATCTGCCCCAACTCCTCCCTAAGTATAGCTCGGTGGTGCTCATTGAAGGTAGATATCAGCAAAAGCTGGGACGTTGGGACAGCCTGAGAAGGAGCCGGTGTCAAACTGGAAGCAGGAACCTGTTTGTCTGGAGACTGGCACACTGGCACCACCAAGGAGGGGGGGGAGCGGTCTTCTTGGTAGCGACACTTACCTGATACCGGCAATGCCAATGCCCCAGCACTCTCGGCACCATGCATCGAAGAGGACCAATGCTTGTGCTTCTTGTGCTTCCCTGACACTGAGCATCATGGTCCTTCAGTGCCAATGAGAATGATGTTGAACCCATATGTGTCCTCGGTGTTGGATCAGATACTGACTAGTTCTGGGTCTGACTGTCAGCACCCAACGTCGAGGGAGGTGAAGACCTCCTTGATGCTAGTGCATTCCCAGTGGTAGCTGATGTCTGGGCAGCCATCAAAGTCGTTGCTTCCAGTGCAAATGTTGATGGATCAGCCTTTGAGGAGCCAAAAAGCCTATCCTGCTGGATCTGACATGTCCTCTGTGTCCTCAACTGCATTTTTAAACAGAGAGAACAAAAGTTAAGCTCATGGTTAGGCCCAAAGCACAGAAGCACCATGTGTGCGGGTCCCTCACCAAAATCACCCAACTACATTGGGTCCACCTCTTGAAGCCACTTGGAGTCTTCTAGGACATCATAAAGTGTATTGTAGCTAAATTAATGGGATACAAGATAATGACTGCCTGCTAGGAGGTGATGGCTACCTGGGAGTGCTTCACCTTTTCCTCAGAATTGAGTTTCTTTCCATTTTACCTCTTCGTTATGCCTCTGATACCCAAGGGGAAAGTTATGAGCTAGCCATCTGAACCTCCTTAACTCCTCAAAACCAAACAGCCACTGATTACCTCCTATGCTGTTCCTTCCCCATTGGTGGTTTCAGGTCAGCGACCGCTGATTGAGGAGACCTTGGTCCAACATCTTCTGGAGTGCTCACTGAGTCTGGACATGAGAAGTTTACCTCCTCCTCCCCTTCCCCTGCCAGAGAGGTATTGCATGAACTCTTGCGGAGCACAGAGTAGTCAAGCTGTGAGGCTTTGCTTGGATTGAGACCAGTGGCAGTGAATGACCCACCAGGTCTGGCGGCTCCTCTTGAAGATACAAACCACGGAGCTAGTGGATTGAGTGAAGAGGCTTCATCCTCATCCATGGGGCAGAGTGCGAGTTGATTGCCATCAACTCTGGAGTTGGACAATTTGGTGCAGGCTTTTGGGACTAAAGGTGCTATAAAGGAATGCCTCTGCTTCGATGATTAAACCACTGGTGGTGACACTAGAAGCTGTTTGGTATTCAGTATCAAGAATTACAGAAGAACTTGCTGGGATATCTAAAACATTAGAAATGGACAAAACTCATTAGGAAGGAAAAATTGGGACACTAATGGGTAAATGGAAAAGTTAGAACAAGGTTTGGTAACTAACTCAGTTGTTCAGGATAGACTGTTTGTACATCGAATATTGAAGTTCATGGAAAATACATAGTAACATAGTAGATGACGGCAGAAAAAGACCTGCACGGTCCATCCAGTCTGCCCAACAAGATAAACTCATATGTGCTACGTTTTGTGTATACCTTACCTTGATTTGTACCTGTCCTTTTCAGAGCACAGACCGTATAAGTCTGCCCAGCACTATCCCCGCCTCCTAAACACCAGTCCCGCCTCCCACCACCGGCTCTGGCACAGACCGTATGAGTCTGCCCAGCACCATCCCCACCTCCCAACCACCAGTCCCGCCTCCCACCACCGGCTCTGGCACAGACCGTATGAGTCTGCCCAGCACCATCCCCACCTCCCAACCACCAGTCCCGCCTCCCACCACCGGTTCTGGCACAGACCGTATAAGTCTGCCCAGCACTATCCCCGCCTCCTAAACACCAGTCCCGCCTCCCACCACCGGCTCTGGCACAGACCGTATGAGTCTGCCCAGCACCATCCCCACCTCCCAACCACCAGTCCCGCCTCCCGCCACCGGCTCTGCCACCCAATCTCGGCTAAGCTCCTTAGGATCCATTCCTTCTGAACAGGATTCCTTTATGTTTATCCCACGCATGTTTGAATTCTGCTACTGTTTTCATTTCCACCACCTCCCGCGGGAGGGCATTCCAAGCATCCACTACTCTCTCCGTGAAAAAATACTTCCTGACATTTTTCTTGAGTCTGCCCCCCTTCAATCTCAATTCATGTCTCTCGTTCTACCGCCTTCGCATCACCGGAAAAGGTTTGTTTGCGGATTAATACCTTTCAAATATTTGAACATCTGTATCATATCACCCCTGTTTCTCCTTTCTTCCACGGTAAGTTAAAATCTTTAAATTTAAGGTTTGTGAACTTTCCCAAGGTGCCCTTTGAACTACTGAGAGATACCCTGAAGAGAAACTTTACATCCTCAAGGTTCCAGCTGAGTTTCACCCTCCTGTGGCTAAGTGTTATTTTCTGCCAATAAAATCTAGGCAAAGAGATGATGAGAGAGTTGACATTTCTAATGATAGTGTCATTGTTTCAGCTATCCTAGAGAGATCAGTGGATGAGGAGACTAATAGGGCTACTGTTACGGAATGCCTAGCGCCAACCTGAGGCTAACCCTGTGGCCACCTAGAGGGTCTATCCCCAGCATTGTTCTGGCCCGCCTGCACCTGTGCATGCTCTACACTAGCAAAACCTCCTCCCCCACCACACTGGGTTTTTCTTTCCTCTGGGCGAGTCTCACACTCTCAAGTTATTCCCAGGTTATTTCTAGGACACTGGGGCCACACTCCCAGGGGTCCCACAGTTCCTAGAAAGCACTCACAGACCCAAAACAGGATTCTTAGTCAGTCTAAGACAACAGAGCTAATAAACTAATGAGTTTAATATCACGGAAATAGAACAGTAAACAATATAAAACAGATGGAAAAACAACAAGCAATAACAGGTAACTGAATAAGGATCAATATTAAAATGATCTAAATACTTGTCACTACCTTGGTAGCACCTGGGGAGTTTTAGGAAAATAACTGCTCACAGTTCTTGAACAGGTCTTCAGGGCAGAGAAGTTTACTCTCTGTACTCCCTGAGACTTGGGAAAATCCAGTTCCTCCTGGCTGGATTTGAACTCCAGGGCCAATCAGAGAGCACAAAGTTTGAAATTATCTGGCCAATGGCATGGCAGGGTGCCTTTCCACAGGGCTAAAACTGAAAAAGAAAACAGCCTCTGCAACAGCTTTAAAACAGAAAACAAACACCACTTGCTGGCCAAACAAGAGAAATACACTGCATGAAAATATTTCAATTCACAGACTTGAAAACCCCGTTTCGCCACAGCTACTTTATTAGTATCCTTTGTGTTCAGACAAGACAAAGAAATAATATTTACTCAGTATTGTCATTATTGTACAGCTTTGTTTCTTGGTCAGAAATTGTGGGTTCCTGATTTGTGTAAGGTAATACAAGAAAGAAGAAAGAAATTTATTACTGTCTCCCAAAAGGCTTCACTTCTACAGCATAGGCATTTTTTCTAGTTCACTTCCTTCTTTTCTTTGATTAGAGCTACCTTCCAGTCTTCCAACCCACTGCCTTCCCATTGAAAGTATTTGTTCCTTGTTACAATGGAAGTAGGCATGGACAATCTCACTTACACATGTTGTTTTTTTTTGTTTTTTTTTTTGGGGGGGGGGGGGGGGGTAACTACAGATAAAGGTTTTAAATTCTCAAAAATGTCAGAAATATTACCCATACTTCTACGTTCTTGACATTAATATAACATCCTGCTGCGCCAGGGGCGTAGCCAGACACCCAATTTTGGGTGGGCCTGGGCCCAAGAGGGTGGGCAGAAGAACCCAACCCCATGCCATAGGTGATTTGGTCTCTTCTCTCGCCTGCATGCCATATGGTCTCTCAAATATCCCTCCTCTCCTGCACACCTTTTAAATTTCAGATTTTCAGTGAGGAGCAACTAATACACACTACTTATGTAGGCCCCACATCCTTCCCACTGATGCAGCTTCCTGTTTCCGCATAGGCGTGAATACGTCAGAAGGAAGGCTGTGGGGCTGGTGTAAGCAGTCTGTATCAGTCGTTGCTTCCTGCAGGCGAAGATCTGCTATTTATAAGGTCTGCAGGAGGGACAGTTGTTGGGAGTTTTCAGCTTGGGAATCTCTGCCGGCCACATCATAGGTGTGCTGCTACTGGTGGGCCTGAGCTCAAAGTGGGTGGGCCTGGGCCCACCCAAGTCCACCCTTGGCTACGCCACTGCTGCTGCCTTCTGAAAAAAGCCAGACAATTAGCAATCCTAACCTTGAGTCCTGAGCACATCCCACAAGGCCCCACTAAACGTATGGATATAAAATATGTGTAAAGTTTGCCAATGGCATAATTTGACCATCCCCATGGCAACAGATGTTACTTGACAATGCACATAACAACCAATAAGAAAATGGTATGATTCTGAAAGTAGTTTTCACAGTACAAGTAAATAAAAGGCTAGGGAATTACATTTTCATCCCCTGTGTGCATATCTGTGGGGTCTGTATATGTTTATTTTGGAGGTGTATGTGTCTGTGTATCTCTGTTCTGTGTTGCATGTGTGCTGGGCATGTGTTGGGTCTATGGGGGAGGTAGCGAGAGGGGCACTTGTGGGGTGGCAAGTTTTAGTGGGTGGTGCAATTTGTGGGGTTGTGGGGCAGTTGCAGAGGGTAGTTTTTAGAGTTGAAACACTTTGTGGGATGTTGTGTAAACTGCAGATAAAGTTTGGATGTGCATTAATTTGTGTGATGGGGCAGTTGTGGTGGTGGATATTTTTGATAGTGGGGGAGTTTCCAGGGGATAGTATGGAATTTTCAGAGGATATTTTTTGGGTATGGGGCAGTATGTGGAGTAGTATGGCAGTTGCCCTGGTGGAGGGAAAGGGAGAGGGGATAGGGAAATGCTGGACCATAGGTGTGGGGAGACAGGGAGATTCTGGGCTACATAAGTGTAAGAAGGGAGAGGAAGGGGAGATGCTTGGCATGGTGAAAACATGTGGGAGGGGCCATGGGGGTTCTCAAGGAGATGAGGATGGTAAATATAGAGGGTAGAAGTGTAGTAATGGAGAGTGGGTGAAACAAAAGAGAATAGGAAAGGGAAATCCTGCCTCACCAATCTACTACATTTCTTTGAAGGGGTGAACAAACATGTGAATAAAGGTGAACTGGTTGATATTGTGTATCTGGATTTTCAGAAGGCATTTGACAAAGTACTTCATGAAAGACTCCAGAGGAAATTGGAGAGCCATGGGATAGGAGGTAGTATTCTATTATGGATTAAAACTTGTTAAAAGATAGAAAATAGAGAGTAGGGTTAAATGGTCAGTATTCTCAATGGAGAACGGTAGTTAATGAGGTTCCCCAGAGGTCTGTACTTGAACCGCTGCTTTTTAACATATTTATAAATGACCTAGAGATGGGATTAACTAGTGAGGTAATTAAATTTGCTGTGACACAAAGTTATTCAAAGTAGTTAAATTGCAGGAGGATTGTGAAAAATTACAAGAGGACCTAACAAGACTGGGAGACTGGGCATCTAAATGGCAGATGATGTTTAATGTGAACAAGTGCAAATTAATGCATGTGGGAAAGAAGAACCTGAATTATAGCTATGTCATGCAAGGTTCCAGGTTAGGAGTCACAGAGCAAGAAAGGGATCTAGGTGTCGTCGTTGATGATACGTTGAAACCTTCTGCTCAGTGTGCTGCTGTGGCTAAGAAAGCAAATAGAATATTAGGTATTATTAGGAAAGGAATGGAAAACAAAAATGAGGACATTATAACGCCTTTGTATCACTCCATGGTGCGACTGCACCTCAAATTTTCTGTTCAATTCTGGTTGCGTCATCTCAAAAAAGACATAGTGGAATTAGAAAAGGTATATAGAAGGGCCACGAAAATGATAAAGGGGATGGGCCGACTTCCCTATGAGGAAAGGCTAAAGCGGCTAGAGCTCTTCAGCTTGGTGAAAAGGCGGCTGAGGGGATATATGATAGAGGTCTATAAAATAATGAGTGGAGTTGAATGGGTAGATGTGAAGCGCCTGTTTATGCTTTCCAAAAATACTAGGACTAGGGGGCATGCGATGAAGCTACAATGTAGTAAATTTAAAACAAATTAGGGAAAATTTTTCTTCACTCAACTTGTAATCAAACTCTGGAATTCATTGCCAGAGAATGTAGTAAAGGCGGTTAGCTTAGTGGACTTTAAAAAAGGTTTGGACGGGAGGAAGTGACGTCACGAGGCTGGATGGTCGCCTGAGCTTTTAGCTCCTGAACTTCCCCGTTAATAATTTGCAAAATCTGCTGTCATCGGGACCCAAAAACAGGTGAAAGATACTTGTGCAGAAGGGTCTTGAAGTGCGCTTTACGAAAAAGTGGTCGAAATGAGCAAGAGTGCTGGTAATTCACAGAAAGACAGAGAACGCGGCCCGCCGAGGAAGTCGGCGCGGGGACCTGCTCAGACATGTGTCTCCAGGGGCGGGAAGATCGTCGGGGTCGGAATCAGCTTCATCGCAACTTGAACTACGCCGTCCGACGCCGAGGAAGACCTTTCCGAAAGAATTAACCAAATGCCTTGAAGAAATTCGCGCCAAAATAAAAGCATCCAAGCAGGAAATACTGGACCACGTGGATGCAATCAGCGTGGACCTCCGAGAATTGGAAGGACGTGTGGAGGCGCTTGAAGAGAGAGCGGACGAGCAGGAGGAAAGATTTGATGGGATGAATGCTACTTGGAAACAGCTGATGGAGAAATCGGAAGAACTGGACTATAAGATTGATGATTTAGAAAACCGGGGACGAAGAAATAACCTCCGGTTTCGGGGGGTTCCAGAGAATAGCAATATGGAGGATGTTCCGGCTGTGGTTCGTATGTTATGCGCCAAGATTATGGGAGACACCACGGACCTGAATTCAGTGGGGATTGAGCGTGCACACAGAGCACTAGGTAAACCTAGAGATAATCGCCCGCGGGACATCATAGCATGCTTTACCTCTTATGCTTTCAAAGAACAGTTATGGTTGAAGGCGCGCCAAGTTCAGTCCCTGGATTACAATAATGCATCAGTAACGGTTTATCAGGACTTATCGCTCTTCACGTTGACGCAAAGAAGAGCAATGAAACCAGTCTTGGAGATATTAGTGAAGGAAAAGATCGCTTACAGATGGCTGTTTCCATTTGCGCTGGGATTCACAGTTAATGGGAAATCAACACGAGCCCGCAAGGTGGCAGAGGCCTGGAAAATACTACACGAGGCGGGATTGACTGCAATGGCGGTACCGCCGGGTGAGATGGCGCCAACCACCAAGGCACAGATGCAGAAATGGCGGAAGACCGAATCTACAGCTAAAAGCAAGCGTGCTCCTAAATGACTTTGACAATCTCTTTCTTCTTGATTTAATAACAGGTTGATTTTGATCATTGGTTGCGCAGTTATACTTGAGGAGCGCGCTGAATGGTCAATGTTATGCTGTACCAGTTGGACCGAGGTGTTGTTGCAGCTAATGCCAGTATGTTGCGGTTCTGATGTGTGGTTAGATTTACAGTTTGCAATATTTTTAATTATGCAGGGGAATAGAAAGACAGGGGTTGATGTTAGACGGAGGGGGGTTCATTTAGTCTCGGGGGGGAATTTCCTTTGTTTTCTCCCATTCAGAGCCATTGGTTCTGTCTGGTGGGGGTATGAGAGTTGGGAGGGAGCTAAATGTCGAATTGGGGGGAGGGAGATGTTTAAGGGGTTATGTTCAGGGGAAGAGTTTGTTTGACAGATGGTGTAAGAGATTGGAGGTGTGCTTGAGTGGGGAGGAAGAGGGAAGAGGGAAGGGCGGGATAGGGGAAAGAAAGATTAGGAGAAGTGGGGGGGGATTCTCTCCAAGGTTTCTTCAGCACTTTAGGCATAGAGATTATGGCTGATTTTAAAATTTTGACTTATAATGTAAAAGGCCTAAACACACCCTATAAAAGACACACCTTGCTCAAAGAACTGAAATTGATTCAGCCTCAGGCGGTTTTTTTGCAAGAGACGCATTTGCTTAAGAGAGCGGAAGGTTTATTAAATTTTTCACAGTACCCCCTTGCTTACTTTGCTTCGGATGCTCAAGGAGCAAAAAAGAGGGGTGTGGCCATTTTATTTCATAAGGATGTGCAGGTGCAGCTTCTGCACCTGAAGAGAGATTTGGAGGGACGTTATCTGTTTCTGCACATCCTCTTAGAGCATGAGGAATTTACTCTGGGGTGTGTTTATGCCCCAAATGAGAGACAGGACCAATTCTTTGTACATCTTCAGAAAGAATTGCAACATTTTGTACGGGGAAAACTGATAGTAGCAGGGGATTTTAATGCCACTTTACAGCCAGGAATAGATAAATCTGTTATCCCGGTTTCCACTGATTATAAACTTTCTAAGGCATTTGGAAGCTTGGTGGACTCAATGGGCTTGTATGATGCATGGCGTTCAGCCCACCCACGGATCAAAGACTACACTTTTTACTCACATGTTCATTTATCTCATTCTCGGTTGGACTATGTATTATTAGATAAAACTATGTCTGAGGGGGGAGGTGACTCGTTCATTGGACATATAACTATGTCAGATCATGCTCCTGTCTGGGTCTCTGTTCCATCATTGAGAGAGGAGATCAAGGATCGGAGATGGTCCTTAAATAATTGCTTGTTAAATGATCCTGAAATTGTTGAGAATTTTGTCCCTATCTTAAAAGAATATTTTGAGCTGAATCTAGATTCAGGCCCACAGTTGGGTGTGATATGGGATGCTTTCAAGGCAGTAGCCAGGGGTTACTTTATTAAATGTGCCAGTAAGCGAAATAGAGTCCATAGAGTACGTCTGCAAAATTGTATGGAGAGACTGGGGTCGCTGGAGAGTGAGTACAAGGCCACTGGGTCGGTGTCCGTTTTCCGAGAGCTTCAGGCTGTGAGGTTGGAAGTGGCTGAGTTGCATGAGGAGAGTTTGAAATTTGTGCACGCGCGCTTGAAGCAGGTATATTATGAATGCAGTAATAAGCCTGGGCGACTTTTGGCATCCAAACTGACAGATGAGAGCTGATAGACACATACTGCGTGTACAGGATGAACGGGGAGGTCAAGTGCATAGCTCTCCTCAAATTCGGGAATGCTTTGCACAGTTCTACAAGAAGTTATATAAACGGGATGCCACTGTACAGGATTCAGAAATTGATACTTACTTGGCAGATAGAGAGTTGCCGGAATTATTGGAGGGTCAGAGAGAGGCATTGGATGCCTCAGTGACAGTTGGGGAGGTATTAAAAGTAATCAAAGAATTGCCGGCAGGTAAAGTTCCTGGACTTGATGGCCTGACGAACGAGTTTTATAAGGCCTATGCAAAGGAGTTGGCCCCCTACCTGGTTCTGGTACTCAATTCGGTGCGAGAGGGGGTACAGCTACCAGAGTCAATGATGGAGGCTTGGCTGGCTGTTATCCCCAAGCCGGGAAAAGATAAGACTATATGCGCCTCTTACCGACCAATATCCATCTTAAACACAGATGTTAAAATATTGGCAAAAATATTGGCTAATCGTCTAGCTAAGGTGCTACCCAACCTGGTACACCCGGATCAGGTGGGATTTGTGGCCAATAGGCAGGCTATGGATAATATCAGGAGGACTTTGAACTTATTACATGTATCCCAGGTGAAGGATTTGCCGATGGTCTTGTTAGGATTAGACGCGGAAAAGGCCTTTGATAGGGTCCATTGGGGATACCTGGATAAGGTCTTGAATAAGTTCGGGGTGGGGCCATTTTTTACATCCTGGATCCGAGCCTTTTACACGTTCCCCAAAGCCTGTGTAAGAATCAATGGGGGTCATTCGGGCCTTTTTGAGTTGGAGCGGGGTACGAGACAGGGGTGCCCATTGTCGCCTCTTTTATTTGCCTTGGCAATGGAGCCCCTAGCAGCAGCGATTCGGGGTAATGTACAGTGGGGGAAATAAGTATTTGATCCCTTGCTGATTTTGTAAGTTTGCCCACTGACAAAGACATGAGCAGCCCATAATTGAAGGGTAGGTTATTGGTAACAATGAGAGATAGCACATCACAAATTAAATCCGGAAAATCACATTGTGGAAAGTATATGAATTTATTTGCATTCTGCAGAGGGAAATAAGTATTTAATCCCTCTGGCAAACAAGACCTAATACTTGGTGGCAAAACCCTTGTTGGCAAGCACAGCGGTCAGACGTCTTCTGTAGTTGATGATGAGGTTTGCACACATGTCAGGAGGAATTTTGGTCCACTCCTCTTTGCAGATCATCTCTAAATCATTAAGAGTTCTGGGCTGTCGCTTGGCAACTCGCAGCTTCAGCTCCCTCCATAAGTTTTCAATGGGATTAAGGTCTGGTGACTGGCTAAGCCACTCCATGACCCTAATGTGCTTCTTCCTGAGCCACTCCTTTGTTGCCTTGGCTGTATGTTTTGGGTCATTGTCGTGCTGGAAGACCCAGCCACGACCCATTTTTAAGGCCCTGGCGGAGGGAAGGAGGTTGTCACTCAGAATTGTACGGTACATGGCCCCATCCATTCTCCCATTGATGCGGTGAAGTAGTCCTGTGCCCTTAGCAGAGAAACACCCCCAAAACATAACATTTCCACCTCCATGCTTGACAGTGGGGACGGTGTTCTTTGGGTCATAGGCAGCATTTCTCTTCCTCCAAACACGGCGAGTTGAGTTCATGCCAAAGAGCTCAATTTTTGTCTCATCTGACCACAGCACCTTCTCCCAATCACTCTCTGCATCATCCAGGTGTTCACTGGCAAACTTCAGACGGGCCGTCACATGTGCCTTCCGGAGCAGGGGGACCTTGCGGGCACTGCAGGATTGCAATCCGTTATGTCGTAATGTGTTACCAATGGTTTTCGTGGTGACAGTGGTCCCAGCTGCCTTGAGATCATTGACAAGTTCCCCCCTTGTAGTTGTAGGCTGATTTCTAACCTTCCTCATGATCAAGGATACCCCACGAGGTGAGATTTTGCGTGGAGCCCCAGATCTTTGTCGATTGACAGTCATTTTGTACTTCTTCCATTTTCTTACTATGGCACCAACAGTTGTCTCCTTCTCGCCCAGCGTCTTACTGATGGTTTTGTAGCCCATTCCAGCCTTGTGCAGGTGTATGATCTTGTCCCTGACATCCTTAGACAGCTCCTTGCTCTTGGCCATTTTGTAGAGGTTAGAGTCTGACTGATTCACTGAGTCTGTGGACAGGTGTCTTTCATACAGGTGACCATTGCCGACAGCTGTCTGTCATGCAGGTAACGAGTTGATTTGGAGCATCTACCTGGTCTGTAGGGGCCAGATCTCTTACTGGTTGGTGGGGGATCAAATACTTATTTCCCTCTGCAGAATGCAAATAAATTCATATACTTTCCACAATGTGATTTTCCGGATTTAATTTGTGATGTGCTATCTCTCACTGTTACCAATAACCTACCCTTCAATTATGGGCTGCTCATGTCTTTGTCAGTGGGCAAACTTACAAAATCAGCAAGGGATCAAATACTTATTTCCCCCACTGTAGATATTACAGGGGTGAAAGTGAGAGCTCAGGAATTTAAGATTGCACTTTTTGCGGACGATGTCCTTTTGTCTTTGACTAATCCACTTGTATCGCTCCCAAATCTATTGCAGGAAATAGAAGCGTATTCAGCTGTATCTGGGTATAAGTTGAACGCGAGCAAGTCTACTGGAATGGCGGTTAGAATATCGCCCCAGCTGATGGAAACCCTGGAAAAATTCTTTGCATTTAAGTGGTCTGCAAGGGATATTAGATATCTTGGGGTACAAATACCTTGGAAGTTGTCAGAGTTGTTTTCAGTTAATTACTTACCTCTAAAGCAGGCTCTAATTAGGGATTTAGAACGTTGGCAAAATTTAGGTATCTCTTGGTTAGGGAGGATAGCGGCTCTTAAAATGAATGTTCTTCCGCGTTTATTGTACTTGTTTCAGGTACTCCCACTATGTTTGCCGCGTTCTTATATTTCTGGCTTGCAGGATAGACTTATTCGGTTTGTTTGGAATCAAAAGCGACCAAGATTGCCGCGCACCTTTTTGTATAAATCTAGGCGAGAAGGGGGGTTGGGGGTACCTAATTTGTTTTGGTATCACTGTGCAGCGCAGTCGAGATCGGCGATAGAATGGTTCCGGGGGGAGGACCACAAATTGTGGGTGCATTTGGAGCAAGACCTGGTGGGTAGTCGTCCATTGGGTCAATTGCTGTGGCTCCAATCAAGATATAGAGGTAGGGTGGAGCATTTTCCACCTAATGTGCAGGTTACATTTCATTATTGGGATCTTCTCACACAGACTCGGACGTCAGAGCTGTCTAGACTTGCGCCCCTGGGAGATCACCCGTTGTTTGAGCCAGGGATTGGTAACACTGTATTTAAGCGTTGGGGGGAATTGGGCTTGGACCTCTGGGGACAATTATACGAGGAGGGAAAGATGGTCACATTTGAGACCTTGGTAAAAACTTATCGGATACCGTGGAAGGACCATTATGCTTATTTACAATTGAAACACTTTCTGCAATCTCCGGCACATAAAATGGCTCTGACTCGAGAGATTACCTTGTTGGAAGAGATGTGTGTGGACAACAGGAGTACAAGGGGCATGATCACCACGCTGTATGGGTATGCGTTGCAGCGGCTCCGGCAGTATACTCTGCATAGAAAGAATTGGGAAAAAGAACTAGACTTTACTCTATCGGAGGCTTCTTGGTTGCATCTTGAAAAAAACCTTTTGAAATCGTCTATATCGGTTGCCTTGAAAGAGAACGCTATTAAGATTTTCTACAGGTGGTATCTAACACCGGTGCGGCTCCATCATATGTTTAGTACAACATCAGATAGGTGCTGGAGGGGATGTGGGGGTGTGGGATCTATGGGCCATATTTGGTGGACCTGTCCTAAGGCACGAGCCTATTGGAAAGGAGTCCAGTCTCGGGCCCAGGTTTGGGTGGGTAGACCGGTGCAGTGGCATCCTGCTGTCTTTTTGTTGGGGATGAGACCGATTGGTCTTACGGACTCCCACTTTAGATTGCTTCAGGGACTCTTACAAGCTGCTCGTATTAATTTGGCGCAGAGTTGGAAGTCCCCTAAGGTTCCTTCGATGGTGAGGTGGATATCAAAAGTCTGGTATATAAGTGAAATGGAACGCTTGACTGCGGAGAAAAAGAAACTCTTGGCTAAGTGGGAGAGAGTGTGGAACCCGTTTGTAAATGCATGTCCGGTTTGAAATAGATGGGTGACTATGTCTTGTGCATTGACCTTGTTTGAATGTTGGAGAGATACAGGGTGGGAAAGGGTGGGATGGGACTTAGTGGGAGGGGGTTTATAGGTTAAAAAAAAAAAAAAAAAAAACTTAAGGGTCATTAGGTATTTGTTTGCAGCATTGACCACGAAAATGACTACTGTATTTGGTTTGTAATGTAGGGCTGACAGATTGAAGCCTGATTAATGTTAAGTTTTGTAATACTTTTGCTGGTGTGTAACTGGCTAATATACCTTGTCAATGCTAAATAAAGACCTTAATAATTAAAAAAAAAAAAAAAGGTTTGGACGGCTTCCTAAAGGAAAAGTCCATAGACCATTATTAAATGGACTTGGGGAAAATCCACTGTTTCTGGGATAAGCAGTATAAAATGTTTTGTACTTTTGGGGGATCTTGCCAGGTATTTGTGACCTGGATTGGCCACTGTTGGAAACTGGATGCTGGGTTTGATGGACCTTTGGTCTTTCCCAGTATGACAATACTTATGTACTTATGTAGGAGGCCAACATATCTAACTATCTCAAGCACGTGTAAAGGGGAAAGGGAAATGGGACTTCATATACCACCTTTCTGAGTTTTTTTTTGCAACTACATTCAAAGCGGTTTACATATATTCAGATACTTATTTTGTACCAGGGGCAATGGAGGGTTAAGTGACTTGCCCAGAGTCACAAGGAGCTGCAGTGGGACTTAAACTCAGTATATTCCACTGTTTTGCTGCTTTAAGAAATTTTGGGGCTCATTTTCAAAACAAAAAAAATCCAAAAAATGTCATAAGGGGCAGAAGGCGCTTTTCTGTCAAAAATGTCCATGTTACGATTTTCGACACCCTGATTTTAGATGTTTTGCTCCACAGTTCATCCAAATTTCAAGGGGGCATGTTTTGGGCAGGACATGGGCTGGATATGGGCAGCACCAAAGATAGATGTTTTCCTGCAATAATGGAACAAAATGAAAATGTCTAGGGCCAAAATTAAAACTGGGGAGCCCTTACCGTCACCCATTGAGGTGGTGGTAAGGGATTCCATTCTAACCCGGTAAAAAAATGAGAAATGTTCTGTACTCACCAGAAAAATTACATGTGCTGGGGCGGAATTACTGCCAATGTCCATGTTTGGACTGTGGTAGTTTGGATTGCTGTGTGGCAACCTTTAATAAATGGGCCTCTAAGTGACCAAAAGATGCCCTAAATGACCAAATACCACTGGAGGGATTAAGGCATAAACCCCTCTAACTCTCCCAGTGGTCACTGACCTCTTCCAAGATCCCTAAGATGTGACAGTGATAGTACATACCAGGCTCTATAAGTACATAAGTATTGCCATATTGGGACAGACCAAAGGTCCATCAAGCCCAGCATCCTTTTTCCAACAGTGGCCAATCTAAGTCACAAATACCTGGCAAGATCCCAAAAAAGTACAAAACATTTTATGCTGCTTATCCCCAGAAATAGTGGATTTTCACAAATTTAATAATGGTCTATGGACTTTTCCTTTAGGAAGCCGTCCAAACCTTTTTTTTAAACTCTGCTAAGCTAACCAGCTTTACCACATTCTCTGGTAATGAATTCCAGAGTTTAATTACACATTGAGTGAAGAAAATTTTCCACATTTCGTTTTAAATTTACTACTTTGTAGATTCATCGCATGCCCCCTAGTCCTAGTATTTTTGGAAAGCGTAAACAGATGCTTCACATCTACCCGTTCAACTTCACTTATTATTTTATAGACCTCTATCATATCTCACCTCAGCCATCTTTTCTCCAAGCTGAAGAGCCCTAGCCGCTTGCACTAAATCTGTTAACACGCTTTAGTAAAAGTACCCCTGAGATCTTATATTAGAGATTTTTCTCTAAAATATTATGCTAATTGTACAGAGGTAGGTGAGTGTCATGAGATGTGAGAGTTTTACAGTAAAGTAGGTACCACTGAAAAAAGCCTTCTCACATTTGAAAAATCATCACCTAATTAGTTTGGAAAAATAGTTCTTAGATTCAGCTGCTGGAACCAGAGGTATAGCTAGACCTTTTTTTTGTGTGTGGGGGGGTTGGGGGGGAGCGGGCACTAGGCATATAGGTGTGAGTAGTGCTTGATATACTGCTAAATAATGCCTTAGAGGGCACTTGATAATGGATTTCTAAGTAAACAGTCTGTCCTGCATCAACATAAACCACATACACATTTATGGAAACCTTAGAACCACTGACATATTTAAATAAAGCTGCATTATCCCATAACTTAAATTTTGCCATTATAGTAGTCTTGAGTCTGGTCAACCTCTCAACATACATCACAGTATCCTGCAAAATAATTACCAAACCTCAACCAAAATGATAAAGGGGATGGAACTCTTCCCATATGAGAAAAGGCTGAAGAGGTTAGGGTTCTTCAGCTTGGAAAAGAGATGGATGAGGGGATATAATTGAGGTGTATAAAATCCTGAGTGGTGTAGAACAAGTAAAAGTGAATCAAGTTCTCGCTCTTTTAAAAGAACAGAGACCAGGGGGACACTCAATGAAATTACATGGAAATACTTTTAAAAATATGAGCAAATCTACCATACAGTCATAGCACTTAATTCCAAGCATCACAAAACAAAGACCTAACATAGAAAAGGTAACACTGTAAACATATCAGTGGACACAAGAACATTAATATACCAACTAAACAAACTGGATTAGTACAGATTGATTCTACACAGACATTCAAAGCTATCAGAATAACAGGCCTCTTTCACAAAGACCCTCACCAAGCATGGGATAAGTACTCACAAAATAAAGATAGAAATATGTGGACAAAAATTAAGACCCCCTTTTACAAAGCCGCGCTAATGGCTGTTGGTGTGGTAATGCCACTTTGAATGGGCTGTGTCGGCATTGCCACATGGGAGCTGCTAGGGCACTTCTGTAAAAGGAGGCCTAAAGCTGGACTCTGCATACAGTATAACACCAGAAAACTAGAAAAAGTAATGCATTTCCTTCTCTGCTGTGCAAAATATAAAGACAATAGATGTAAACTTAAAAACAAACACATTCTACTCATTAAATTAAAAATTAATACATAAAACTAAAAGTGAAAATAAGGTGATACCTTTTTATTGGACAAATTTAATAATTGTTTGATTAACTTTCAGAGGCCAAAACCTCCTTCTTCACATCAGGATACTTTACTTCTTTGTCTCCCCGTCCCCTCCATCCAGTATCTCCTCTGTCTCTCGCTCTCTCTCTTTTGCCCCCACTGAACATTGCCCCTCTGTCTCTCTTGTGCCCTACCATGCAACATTGCCTTTCTCTTGTTTTGTCCAATTCAAAATTACCCCTCTGTCTCCCTCAGCCTTATCACATCTCTCTCTTTCTTCCCCATATAGCATCACCCTTCTATCTCTCATCCTCTAGCATCCACCATTGCCCATTTCTACACCTCTTCTATCCAACATTGCCTGTCTGTCCCCTCCCCACAATAGTCCTGTCTCTTTCTTTCCCCAATCCCCCCAATAGTCCTGTCTTTTTCTTTCCCCCCAATAGTCCTGGGGAGTAATGAGCAGGACAGGAGGGGACAAGGGTGGGCAATGAGTTCCTGAGGTAGACAGTGGAAGGGGAGGGGGGAAGAGGATAGGAAGGGACAGGGCGATGAATAGAATGTGTATAGGGGCCATATATAGGGCTAAGGTGGATGCGGGTAGATGTGAAAGTGGCTAAGGTGATAGGGGTAGAGGAGGAGGCAGGAAGGCTAGGACTGGGCCAGCAGGCAACAGCTAAGGCATAGGGAGTGATAGTGTCTAGAGGAATTCAATCAGCAGCTAAGATAGAGTAAAGGAATTCAAACAACAGTTAAAGTAGATATTCGATATGCATCAGAAGTCGAGGTAACAACTGGAGCAGGTAGCTGGAACAGGCAGGGAGAGGCTGAGCAAGCTGGATCAGGCGGGCTGGAACAAGCTGGAGCAGATGACTGGGACAGGCAGGGATAAGCTGGATCCGACGGCCTGGGACAAGTTGGAGCAGGTAGCTGGAACAAGCTGGATCCGATGGGCTGGGACAAGCTGGAGCAGGTAGCTGGAACAAGCGGGGAGAGGCTGGATCAGGTGGACAGGAACAAGCTGGATCAGGTGGGCTGGCACCGCTGAAGCAGAAGGACTGGAGCAAACAGGGAGAAGCTGGATCAGGCGGGCTGGAAGAAGCTGGAGCGGGCTGGAAGAAGCTGGAGCAGATGTCTGGCACAAACAGGGAGGAGCTGGGTCGGGCGGACTGGAGCAAGCTGGTGCGGAGGACTGGGATGAGCTGGATGAGCTGGATCAGGCGGGAAGTTGGAGCAGATGGTTGGCACAAGTTGGAGCAGATGGCTGGAATAAACAGGGAGAAGCTGGTTCTGACGGACTGCGGCAGGAACAAGCAGGGAGAAGGTGGATCTGACGGACTGCAGCCAGCTGGAGTAGGTAGTAGGCGGGCTGGAACAGGCTGGAGTAGATGGCTGGAAAAACGGGAGAAGCTGGATCTGACGGACTGCGGCTGGAACAAGCAGGGAGAAACTGGATCCGACGGACAGCGGCAAGCTGGAGCAGGTAGCTGGAACAAGCAGGGAGAGGCAGGGGCAGGTAGCTGGAACGAACAGGGAGAAGCTGGATCTGACGGACTGCGGCTGGAGCAAACAGGGAGAAGCTGGATCCGACGGACTGTGGCAAGCTGGAGCAGGTAGCAGGCGGGCAGGAACTGGCCGATGGATCAGAGCAGGCAGGGAAGGCTGGATCGGCGGACTGGGACAAGCTGGAACCGCCGTACTGGAACAAGCAGGGCTGGAACAAGCGGGCCGGAGCAGATGAACTGGAACAAGCAGGGGGAGGCTGGATCGGCGGATTGAAGCAAGCTGGACTGGAACAGTGGGCCGGAGCAGATGAACCGGAACAAGCAAGGATCGGCGGACTGGAACAAGCTGGAACTGCTGGTCTGAAGCAAGCAAGCAGATTGAAGAGAAGATGGCTCGGGTGGACCAGGGAGAGTTGGAGCAGGTGGGCTGCTCTCAGAGCAACAGTGCTGGAGCTACTGGGCTAGTCTCGAAGCGACCAAGCTGGGCTGCAAGTAAAGCAGCAGTGCAAAAAGGGCGCCTGTGGAAGACTGCCACGCTATGCCACTCAACTGCCCAATCTTGAGGACTCGCGGTGCAGGCAGGCCGCGCCACGTGGCGGGAAGGGCAGCGTCGGGCTGCTGGGTCCGGGACCTCGCGCCACGAGATCAGGCTCGTGCACAGGTCGTAGGCGAGCTCCCTCCGATTCCACCAGGGTCACCCAGAGCTCTCAGCCAACAGTGTCCCGGGCAGTTCCTGCCGGGGAGCGTGACGGCCGAGGGCGAGCTCTCGGGCCCAGTGAACTCGGCGCCTAGGCCGGCCCTGCAGAGTTTGTCCAAGCCCGGCGATGGAGCGGTCGCGGTCCGCCGGCAGCGCCAGAGGTGAGGTTAGACGTCTCTTGTGACGGACGGCGAGCGGCAGACCAACAGTTCCTCGTTACTTTGTGTGTGTCGGCCTTCTCGGTTCGGGGCGGGTGGTGATCAGGTTCACCCAGGATTGCGACCCTCGCCACGAGGTGAGTTGGGTTTGGTAGAGCTCTGACTAGGACAAACTTGAAAGTTACAGGCCAGTATCCATCATCCTGTTTCTAGGGAAACTCATAGAACAAACAGTCTGTGTTAATGAATGGCTAGAAAAGAGTAACTGGCTAGATCCATGTTAATCTGGATTCAGACCCGGTTATGGGGTAGCCCTGCTAGATGATCTTCACAGAAACCGAGACAAGGGATTTGCCTCGATGTTAGTACTGCTAGATTTCTCAGCAGCTTTTGACACTGTGGATCATGATATCTTGCTAGCATGACTGACAGAAACAGGTGTCAATGGAACAGTACTTGCCTGGCTCAGATCCTATCTATCAGACAGGCAACAATCCATAATGTTTGGC
This sequence comes from Microcaecilia unicolor, assembly GCF_901765095.1. Classification (NCBI taxonomy): domain Eukaryota; kingdom Metazoa; phylum Chordata; class Amphibia; order Gymnophiona; family Siphonopidae; genus Microcaecilia; species Microcaecilia unicolor. The sequence goes on from NC_044032.1 coordinate 306,106,826, forward strand.
AACAATTCATCACCACCATGGACACTGACCTGTGGGGTACCACAAGGATCAATACTGTCACCTATTCTGTTCAATATCTACCTCAAGCCACTAGCTGAGCTGATTCAGTCAATGGACACTCAGTTCTACATCTATGCGGATGATGTGCAGCTACTCATACCAATTGAACCTGACTTACCTAGCCTTGAATAAACTGATTACCTGTCTAACATCAATTCAAGAATGGGCTAAACTCAACAAACTTTGCCTGAACCCAAGTAAAACCAAGCTTCTCTGGGTCCCTAACACAAGTGGATACATACCTGGCATCAAAATCCCTTTTGGGAAGTATGAACTCCCCCTCAAATCACAAGTCAGGAACCTTGGAATACAGCTAGATTCAACACTTACTCTGATTCCCCAAATCAAAGCAACCTTCAAGAGCTGCTTCTACTATTTGCGACAGCTACGTTGCCTCTCTCCTTACATCGAGAAGGTAAATCTTATCCCAGTTGTGCATGCCATGGTAACATTAAGACTGGATTACTGCAATGCACTATACAATGGTCTGACTACAAAGGGCCTGCGCCAGCTCCAGTTGATTCAGAATACAGCAGCAAGACTAATAGAAGGTTGCAAGCGACATGACCACATTACACCGTTGTTGCTAAATTTAAAACTCTATGTCTGATCTTCAAGGCCCTGAAAGGAAATGGCCCTGAGTATCTAAAGAATAGGGTGATCCTCCATACACCGCCAAGGCCACTAAGGTCCTCCCAAGGACTTTCACTAACTACACCCTCTCCAAAAGACATTACACGACGTGATACCCACAAGCGAGCCTTCTCCGGAGTAGCCCCCACATTCTGGAATGCATTGCCTGAAAGGCTCCGCTTAACACAAAACTCGGGCTGCACATACTGCAGCGGGACATATTTATCCACTCCTCCATGTGCAACTTTTTTTCACCTTACTTTCTAATTCTTCCTATTTTCTTACCCATCTATATGTTACAACTTTGCCTTACCCTTCACTACCAATTATAATGTTCTATTACGTATTGTGATGACATTGCTAGTATACCATGCCATACTTTGTATTGTTTTCGAATATTTTTACTGCTGTAATTGCCTATTGCTCATGTTTGATCTATTCTTACTGTACACCGCCTTGAGTGAACTCCTTCAAAAAGGCGGTAAATAAATCCTAATAAATAAATAAATAAAGTAATGTCATTCCCTACTGTGAAGAACAAGGTAGTATCGTGAGACATCTGTCATGTGCCTACAACTCAACCACCCTCTCCCTCTTACCCAGTAGTTCTCAAACCTGGTTCTGGATGCACCCTAGCTAGTCAGGTTTTCAGGATATCCACAATGAATATTCATGAGATAGATTTGCATGTAGTGGAGGCAGTGCAAATCTCTCTCATGAATATTCATTGTGTATATCCTGAAAACCTGACTGGCTGGGGTGCCTCCAGGACCAGGTTTGGGAACCACTGCTCTCACTCCTTATCTCCATAGAGACAGAAAACTTCAGTATGCAAACTTTACTAGAGACGGTTCTCTTAGAGACCTCTCACAGAACAACTCCCACAAAGCATTAATGTATGCTCAGTATACATTTGTCCCCCAACCTACACACCCAGGAGACACATTTGGATTTCCCAAAACTCATTTCCCCATGGGATGGGTCTGTGCTACAAAGAAAAATCTTTCTGTCCCTCTTGGCCTCACTGTCTCACTCTAACCAGGTAACTTGGGTGAAATGTGTATGGTGACCAACTGCTATAGCAGAACTTGAACCCCAGTTGGTAGCTTCACCTGACTTTTAGAACTCTTTAAATGTAGTGAAAAAAAGCTGCAGCCATCCTTGAAGGGCGGAGGTGCATCAGTCAGGATGGTATGGTTGGAAAAATGAGGTATGTTTTGCTTAAGCTTTTTGAAAAAATGGATAAAATAGGGTTGTGACTTCTTTTTTTTTTTTTTGCATTTTAATATAATGTGCTTTGTTAGGGGAGATCCTTGATACAGCCTATTAGGCGAAACATGTCAGATGTAGTCCCCTGACAGACTGAGAAAGAAGGATATGGAATCTTCATGATAAGGTAAGTATTTAGTTATTATACTCAATGTTTGAAATATTATAACTATTAAGGTACATTTGCATAAATGACTATAATGAGTCATTGAGGGGCATAATCGAAGGGGACGCCCAAGTTTTTCTGAGGACGTCCCCGTGAAGGGGCGGGGAAACCCATATTATCGAAACAAGATGGATGCCCATCTTTCGTTTCGATAATATGGTCAGGGACGCCCAAATCTGGAAATTTAGGTCGACCTTAGATTTGGTCGTTTCTGATTTTCGGCGATAATGGAAACTAAGGACACCCATCTCAGAAATGACTAAATCCAAGCCCTTTGGTCATGGGAGGAGCCAGCATTCGTAGTGCACTGGTCCCCCTGACATACCAGGACACCAACCGGGCACCCTAGGGGACACTGCAGTAGACTTCAGAAAAAGCTCCCAGGTAAATAGCTCCCTTACCTTATGTGCTGAGCCCCCCAACCCCCCCCCCCCCCAAAACCCACTACCCACAACTGTACACCACTACCATAGCCCTTATGGGTGAAGGGGAGCACCTAAATGTGGGTACAGTGGGTTTGTGGTGGGTTTTGGAGGGCTCACATTTACCACCACAAGTGTAACAGGTACGGCGGGGATGTGCCTGGATCCGCCTGTCTGAAGTGCACTGCACCCACTAAAACTGCTCCAGGGACCTGCATACTGCTGTCATGGACCTGAGTATGACATTTGAGGCTGGCAAAAAATATTTTTAAAGAATTTTTTTGTGGGTGGGAGGGGGTTTGTGACCACTGGGGGAGTAAGGTGAGGTCATCCCCGATTCCCTACGGTGATCATCTAGTCAGTTCGGGCAACTTTTCGTGGCTTGGTTGTAACAAAAAAAGGACAAAGTAAAGTCATCTAAGTGCCCGTCAGGGACGCCCTTCTTTTTTTCGATTATGGGTCAAGGACGCCCATGTGCTAGGCACGCCCAAGTCCTGCCTTCGCTACGCCTCCAATACGCCCCCGTGAACTTTGGTCATCTCCGCAACGGAAAGCAGTTGGGGACGCCCAAAATAGGCTTTTGATTATGCCAGTTTGGGTGACCCTGCGAGAAGGATGCCCATCTTCCGATTTGTGCTAGAGATGCCCATATTTCTCCGAGTTGTTCTCACAACTGGGTCAATGTCCACGTTGGCCCGGGAACCGGCATTTGCAATAGCAAAAAGAAAAACCTTTTGCCACAGCCTTCTGGCGCACGCGCCGTGGTGCACTGCGCATGCACAGACTGACTTTCCGCCCGCTGCGCAACCGTGCTCCTCAGTTTTCTTTCTTCCATGCGAGGAGCGGCAGCATTTTTCTGCTGCTCATTTTAGTGTCTGGGAAAGAGCCTTCATTGAAGTGTTTTTTTCTACTTTAGTTTTTCATTTCATTTTGTTTAAAAAAGAAATCATTCCTTTAAAAATTTTTAGTTTAATTTTTTCCCAGTTTGAAGTTTCCTTTGTTTTTCGCAGCGGCCCTTTTTTTGGGCCACGCAGTCAGGTTTCTCCATTTTTGTGCCCTTTTTCTTGGCACAATCGAACTGTTTGATTTTGACAGTGCGGTTTTTCCTTCCATGCCATCGAAGACTCCCAGCGGCTTCAAACGTTGTACTCGGTGCAACCAGACCATCTCAGGTACAGATATACATTCTTTGTGTATGTAGTGCCTTGGGCCCGACTACAGCTCAGCTACGTGTGCTCTGTGTCTTCGTATGAAGAAGAGGACACAAGTTGCTTGAGAAGCCTAGAGAGAGAAACATTTTTGGGCTTGGTCCAGTCCTTCGACATCAGCATTGGCACCGAGGTCGGGGGAGTCGACATAGACATCGAGGGACGCATAAACGTTGGGAGTAGAGGTACGCATGACTGCTGAGAGGCAACGGCATGCTGGGAGTAGTGAGATATCGAGTGGGTCTCCACCTGTCTCGAGGCCTCCTGTTGTGCAGGTGTCCCAGGACCATCGATGGTCGGACCCGACCTCAAGGCAACGTGAGGATTCAACGTTGTCCTCATCAACACTGAGGAGCCTCGGTGATGTGCATCGAGTGAAGGCTAAGAAGCACCGTCACCATTCCCCCTTGACACATGGTGCTGGGAGCACCGGGGCATTGAAGGATTCGGCACCCGAGAAGCATCAGCGCCAGGAGGAGCGCTCCACCTCCATACAGGAGGTGACGACACGTCAGCCTCCCAGCAGTCCTGTTCCTGCTCCCAAGCCTCAACCAATTCTGCCACCAACTGCTCCATCGGCCCGTCAGCATTTTCCAATGGTGTCTCTCGATGAGCACATCCGAGCCTTACTTCCAGAGCTTCTGGAAGGACTGCTGCACTAGTCTGCTTCGGCATCGGGGGTGCTTGCGCCTACCATGCTGTCTGCTGCAGCTGCATCTGGCCCTTCACCTGCGGTGAGGTCCCCAACCTTGGTGCCGCTTGCGGCTCTGGTGTCGGCTGCTACCCAGGTTGACTCCCCATTGACGTCAGTGGAGGAAGCTTCACCACAGTCCATGCAGGCGTCGGCCCCTCAACACCATCTCGGACATCCCTAAGAGAAGTGCTTTCCGATACTGAAGAGGAGCGCTCGTGGGAGTCAGAGGAAGATCCCAGGTACTTTTCCTCTGATGAGTCCTTTAGGATTCCCTCTGATCCTTCCCCTCCACCTGAAAGGAGACTGCCTCCTCCTCTCCTTTTCCTCGTTTGTACGGGAAATGGCTGAAGCCATTCCATTCCCTGCTGAAGTGGAGGATGACCCCAGGGCTGAGATGCTCAAGGTCTTGGACTGCATCTCGCCACCTAAGGAGGCAGTAACGGCTCCTTTGCATAAGGTACTCCGAGAAGTCCTTATGCGAAACTGGTCATTCCCTCTGTCTGGCCCCATGATCCCTAAAAAGACTGAGTCCCAGTATCGGATCCACGGTGAACCTGGGTTGATGAGGTCTCAGTTAACCCATAACTCCATGGTGGTGGACTCCGCCCTCAAGAGAGCCAAGAGTACTAGAGACTATGCCTCTGCGCCCCCAGACAGAGAAGATAGGACCTTGGATTATTTTGGGAGGAAGACATATAAGGCTGCTATGCTTGCTGCCCATATACAGTCTTACCAGCTCTTCACGCGCATCCATTTGCGGAACTTAGTGAGGCAGCTGTCTACCTTGGTCGATGCCCTCCCTCCGGAGCAGGCCGAGCTTTTTCGTCAGGTGGTCAGGCAGCAGAAGGCATGTCATAAATTCCTGGCCAGGGGCACATACGACACTTTTGATGTGGCATCCAGAATCTCTGCTCAAGGTATAGTGATGCGCAGTCTCATGGCTGCACATCTCTGACCTAGACCATTTGGTCCAGCAGAGGATGGTGGATGTACCTTGCTGGGGGGATAACCTTTTCGGAGAGAAGGTGGAAGACCTGGTCGACCAGATCAAGAAGCACACAGATTCTATGGCTTCTCTCTCCTGCCGGGTGCCTTCTGCTACATCCTCCTCATCTAGGAGGTTTTTTTTTTGGTGGGTGGGGGGGGGGGGGGTTGCAGGGTGCTCACTATTCCTATGCTAGGCATAGGTACACTCTGGCGTCCCACCAGCCTACTCAGCTCAGCCCCAGTGCACTCGTTCTTGTCAACAGCGTGCGCCAAAGACCCCTGCTGCTCCCCAGCAAAACAGGGGATGAGCTTTTGACTGGCTCCAGGGAAGCATAGCCTCAATACAAGTATCCATTCTGGATGACTTACCAGTTGGAGGAGGTTAATGTTTTTTCACCAAAGATGGCCTCTCATTACCTCCAACTGGTGTGTTCTTCAAATAGTCCGGTTAGGATACACCCTCAATCTGGAATCCACACCTCCAAATTGCCCACCGGGAGCTCATTCACACAGCTACCAGCACAGGCAGGTTCTTGCAGAGGAACTCTTCGCCCTTCTACAGGTCCATGCGGTCAAACCTGTTCCACCAGAGAAAGAAGGGCTGGGATTCTATTCCAGGTACTTTCTTGTGCAGAAGAAAACAGGGGGGATGCATCCCATCCTAGATCTAAGGGCCCTGAACAAATTCTTAGTCTGAGAAAAGTTCAGGATGGTTTCCCTAGGCAGTCTTCTTCTCATGATTCAGGAACATGATTGGCTATGCTCTCTAGTGTATAATTATGGTACAGCCAGAGACCCCCCCACTGGAATGGTGGTGGGCCTAGTCATAGAGCTCAGGCCATTACAGACCTTGGCTGAATCAGAAATCTGATGGCTGACATAACTGGGAGCTTACTGGAAAAGTATGACCTAGTTTGTAGCCCAGATTGAGGCCTAAAAGTTAAGTTAATAGATATGGAAACAAAATGGAGGATTTCAACACAAAATGGAAGCCCGTATCTGTTACAAAGTGGAATTTTCTCTAATGTAAGTTAGAAAAACAAGTTGAGCAATGAGTGAGTCATGCCAGGTGCAGAGAAAAGAGGGAATTAGCTGTCCAAGAGAGGAGGGAGACTTTCCTGTGAGCAGGGTCTTGCTTAAGATTTGTGATCAAGCGAGCTAAAGACAAAACCATGTTAGCAAGATAGAAGCTACTCATTAGCATGAGCCAATCAGTGACAACCATGACATTAGCATAGATCCAATCAGGTATATCTACTGTCATATTACCCATATCCTGAGGGCACCTATAAAAATCAGGGCTTTTCCTGGTTAACGCTAGAGAGAAAAGGGTTGGCACTCTCTCTCCAAGGGAAACCAATGTGTCCAGCAGAATTAACAAATTACCTAATTGCTTTCCCTTGTAAAACCTCTAATTGGTAAAAGAAATTATAAAAGATTAGCAAATATTTAACACCTGTTTGCAGCTTATTATATTCCTATAATTAATTGATTGTACATGCCTGTTGTCAATCACTGATTTGACTTATACCTTAGCAAATAAACTCCTCATTCCAAATGATGATTTGTGGGCTTCACTTAATGATCAAAGGCTGTAAGTATAAATGCATTGTATAACTTGTAATCTAAATCCAGTTTGTCATAAGGCTGGTATCTTTTCCTTAGACCTAACGTCTCCCTTAGAGGCAATAACTCCTTGATTACCCCAGTACTAGTGTTATTTAGAGATGGAGTCAGATTAAGGTCACTCTAGCCTTCTTGGGGGGGGGCTCGGGACCCCTAAATTCTCAACATTGGTGACCCCGACGTGATTCCTGGGTTCCTGTGCTGTGATTTGACTACTAGATATTACTTCTTATATCAGCTCTGTAGGTTGAGTGAAGACTGCTAATCCAATTCCTGACCTACCGCCTCTATTCCAGATTGGTACTTCTGCTACAACTGACCTCTGGCAAGAGAAAAAAAAAGCGCCTCCTCCTCCATTTCTACTGTATTAAATATTTTTGCAGGCTCATCTTTTCCAGAACCTACATGTCACTTTACGTATGAGCTCTCTGTTACAACAGACAGCGACCGTGATTCCAGAAGATACTTCCATCACCTGGACTAATTATGAATTTAAAATTTCTGCACATTAGTCTTCTGCTTTGACTATCCAGCTTATAATCGAACGAGAAAAACGCCCAAGTTCCGACCTAAATCGGGAGATGGGCGTTTATCTCACAAAAACGAATAACGCGGTATAATCAAAAGCCGAATTTGGGACGCTTTCAACTGCACTCCGTCGCGGATGCGGACAAAGTGGACGGGGGCGTGTCGAAGGCGTGTCAAAGGCGGAACTGGGGCGTGGTTATCACCCGAACAGAGATGGGCGCCCTTCGCCGATAATGGATGCGTTTGTAGCTAGAATTTAGGGCACTTTTCCTGGACCCTGTTTTTTCACGAATAAGGCCCCAAAAAGTGCCCTAAATGACCAGATTACCCCCAGAGGGAATCGGGGATGACCTCCCCTGACTCCCCCAGTGGTCACTAACCCCCTCCCACCACAAAAAAATGATGTTTCACAACTTTTTATTTTCACCCTCAAATGTCATACCCTCCTCCCAGGCAGCAGTATGCAGGTCCCTGGAGCAGTTGTTAGGGGGTGCAGTGGACGTCAGGCAGGTGGACCCAGGCCCATCCCCCCTACCTGTTACAATTGTGCTGCTTAATGCTTATTAGTCGTCCAACCCCCCCAAACCCACTGTACCCACATGTAGGTGCCCCTCTTCACCCCTTAGGGCTATAGTAATGGTGTAGACTTGTGGGCAGTGGGTTTTGAGGGGGATTTGGGGGGCTCAACACACAATGGAAGGGTGCTATGCACCTGGGAGCTCTTTTACCTGTTTTTTTGTTTTTGTAAAAGTGCCCCCTAGGGTGCCCGGTTGGTGTCCTGGCATGTGAGGGGGACCAGTGCACTACGAATCCTGGCCCCTCCCACGAACAAATGCCTTGGATTTATTCGTTTTTGAGCTGGGCACTTTCCTTTTCCATTATCGCTGAAAAGCAAAAACGCCCAGCTCACACATTGGCGAATAAAACATGGGCGTCTATTTTTTATCGATAATACGGTTCGGTCCGCCCCTTCACGGACCCGTTCTCGGAGATTAACGCCCATGGAGATAGGCGTTTCTGTTCCATTATGCCCCTCTATGACTATTTCCTAAGCTACCCTTCTTTTTGAAGCATCTAACTCGTAAGTCCTGCTGGCCTCCTGCAGCTGAGGGCCCAACCCTTGGTGAATGTTAGTCATCGCAGGTGAAGATTCCATACCTATTGGCGATAGATTTCAATGCATTGCCCGTGCCTTTTGACTATTTATTTTTGTGCACCATAATCCTGACCCTCCATACCTCGATAACTTGAACAATCAACATCATCTCTAAATTTAAGTTTTTATTGTTTTTTTGGTACCCTTTTCTTTTGTTCCATATACTTAACTAGTGTTATTTAGAGATGGAGTCAGATTAAGGTCACTCTAGCCTTCTTGGGGGGGCTCGGGACCCCTAAATTCTCAACACTAGACTTGAAGAATGCTTACACACACATCCCAATACTTCCAGCTCACAGGAATTATCTTCGATTGCACCTGGGAATGCAGCACTTTCAGTACCGCGTACTGCCCTTTGGCGTCTGCACCAAGAGTTTTCACAAAATGCCTAGCAGTAGTCGCAGCACCGCTACGCAGACTGAGAGTACATGTGTTCCCTTATCGCGACAATTGGCTGGTGGAGAGCACCTTGGAGGACGGATGACTATTCAAGTGCTGGAACTATTGGGGTTTGTAATAAATTACGCCAAGTCTCATCTCACTTCTGTTCAGAAATTGGAGTTCACTGGAGCACTGCTGGACACGAGAATGGCTTGAGCCTATCTCCCAGAGTCACAGGCAGACAACCTTCTGTCCCTAGTGTCCACGGTTCAAACATCTCAGCAGATCACAGCTCGGCAAATGTTGAGACTCTTGGGGCACATGGCCTCCACAGTTCATGTTACACCCATGGCACATTTGCACATGAGATCTGCTCAATGGACCCTAGCTTCCCAGTGGCTTCAAATTGCGGGGAATCTAGAGGATGTGATCCAACTGTTCACCTATTTTTGGAATTCTCTTCAGTGGGGGACAATCCGGCCCAATTTGACCATGGGACGACCATTCCAAATTCCTCAGCTGCAGAAGCTGCTGACAATGGATGCATCCCTCCTGAGGTAGGGAGCTCATGTAGATGGGCTTCACACTCAAGCAGCCTGGTCCTTCCAGGAAGCAGGTCTTAAACCTCCTGGAGTTCCGAGCGATCTGAAACACTCTGAAGGCTTTCTGAGAATGGCTGTCCAACCAAATTATCTTAATTCAAACAGACAATCAAGTTGCGATTTACTATACCAACAAGTAGGGAGGCACTGGATCTCGCCCTCTGTGTTAGGAAGCCATCCAGATGTGGCTTTGGGCGCGTTGTCACGGCATGTTTCTCAAAGCCACGTATCTGGCAGGCATAAACAATAGTATGGTCGACAGGCTGAGCAGGGTAATGGAACCTCACGAGTGGTCACTGAATATGGGCGTCGCCTGCAAGATCTTCTGAGTGTGGGGCACCCCCTCGATGAATCTTTTTGAAACTCAAATCAATCACAAGGTCCCTCAGTTCTGCTCCAGGCTTTAGGCCTATGACAGACTAGCATCAGATGCCTTTCTCCTACATTGGGGGACAGGCCTTCTGTATGTGTATACTCCCATACCTCTAGTAGGGAAGACTTTGCTGAAACTCAAGCAAGACCACAAAACCATGATCCTGACTGCACCGTTCTGGCTGCGTCAGATTTGCTTTGCTCTTCTTCTGGAATTGTCCTTCAAAGAACCATGGCAATTGGAGTGTTTTCTGACCCTCATAACTCAGAACAAGGGGTTGCTTCTACATCCCAACCTCCAGTCTCTGGCTTTCACAGCCTGGATGTTGAGACATAGAATTCGCTTCCTTGGGTCTTTCAGAGAGTGTCTCTTGGGTCTTGCTTGCTTCCAGAAAACATTCCACTAAGAGGTATTACTCTTTTAAATGGAGATGTTTGCTGTCTGGTGTGACAGCAATATCATAGATCCTCTCTCTTGTCCTACACGGACCCTGCTTGAATATACTTGTTGGAGTCTGGTCTCAAGACCAACTCAGTAAAAGTTCATATTAGTACAATCAGTGCTTATCATTAGCGTATAGAAGGTAAGCCTATCTCTGGACAGCCTTTAGTAGTTCACTTCATGAGAGGTTTGCTGTTGTCAAAGCCTCCTGTCAAACCTCCACCAGTGTCATGGGATCTCAACTTTGTTCTCACCCAGCTGATGAAAGTTCCTTTTGAGCCACTGAATTCCTGCCATCTGAAGTACTTGACCTAGAAGGTCATTTTCTTGGTGGCTCTTACTTCAGCTCATAGGGTCAGTGAGCTTCAGGCCCTAGTATTGGATGCACCTTATACTAAGTTTCATCATAACAGAGTAGTCCTCCAAACGCACCCTAAGTTCCTGCTGAAGGTGGTGTTGGAGTTCCATCTGAACCAGTCAATTGTATTGCCAACATTATTTCCCTGTCCTCATGCCCACCCTGGCGAAAGCAGCTTGCACATCTTGGACTGCAAGAGAGCATTGGCCTTTTACATGGAGTGGACGAAGCCCTTCAGACAGTCCGCCCAGTTGTTTGTTGCTTTTGATCCCAACAGGAAGGGAGTCATCATCAGAAAACGCACAATTTCCAATTGGCTAGCAGAATGCATTTCCTTTGTTTATACCCAAGCTGGGCTGACTCTGGAGGCATGTCATGGCTCATAATGTCAGAGCAATGGCTGCGTTGGTGATTCATTTAAAGTCAGCCTCAGTTGAAGGGATTTGCAAAGCTGCAACGTGGTCTTCAGTCCACACATTCACATCACACTACTGCCTTGAGCAGGACACCCTACACGATAGTCGGTTTGGGCAGTCGGTGCCTCAGAATCTGTTTGGGGTTTAGAATCCAACTCCACCCACCTAGGCCCGTTTTATTCTGTTCCAGGCTGCACTCTCAGCTAGCTGTATATAGTTTCAGGTTAATCTATGTTTTGTCCTTGACGTTGTTTGACCAAAGTTTATTGTTTTGTGTGAGCCTGGATTCTAGGGATACCCCAGTTGTGAGAACAACTCAGCCTGCTTGTCCTCGGAGAAAGTGAAGATACTTACCTGTAGCAGGTATTCTTCGAGGACAGCAGGTTGCTTATTCTCACAAACCTGGCCACCTCCCCTTGGAGTTGTTTGGCTTCTTTTCACTTTAGAACTTTACTGAGGAGCGCAGTTGCGCAGCGGGCGGGAAGTCAGTCCGTGAATGTGCGGTGCGGCATGGCACGTGTGCCAGAAGGCTCTGCCAAAAGCTTTTTCTTTTTGCTATTGCAAATGCTGGTTCCCGGGCCAACACGGTTGTCCACCCAGTTGAGAATAATCAGCCTGCTGTCCTCGGAGAATACCTGCTACAGGTAAGTATCTTCGCTATTCCTATGGGTGTCTCTAATGTTTAGCATGAGCTAATCATTAGCGAGCACTAGAAATGCTAGTGCACCTTTGTAAAAGCCCCCCTAAATGTATTATTATGTAACATGATGTGCATAAATTCCAAGTTGCATAGATGAAAAGGGGGTGTGGTTATGGGATTGGAATGGGCGGGTTGTGGGCATTTCAAAAATCTATGTGTATTATTATAGAATACATCTGCTCTGGGCCAGATTCTATATATGATGCTTAGAAAATCCACATGGAAAACATTTCCGCCTAAGTGTATTCTATAAGCAGCACCTATATTTAGGCGTGGTATATAGAATACTAGTAAAACATGCCCGTTTCTCACACAAATGAAATGGGTGCTAGCAAGGTTATCCTCCGAGTTCCATCTTGGCCCCCTCCCTCCCCCCTCTCATCCGAGTTCCAGGCCCCCCTCCCTCTCCTCTGAGTTCCAGGCTCCCCTCTCCTCTGAGTTCCAGGCCTCCCTCTCTCCCTCTCTCTCGTCCGAGTTCCAGGCCCCCTCTGTCTCCTCTGAGTTCCAGACCCCCTCCCTCCCTCTCCTCCGAGTTCCAGGCCCCCTCCCTCCCTGTCCTCTGAGTTCAAGGCCCCCCTCCCCTCCGAGTTCCAGGCCCCCATCCCCTCTGAGTTCCATGCCCCCCTCCCTCCCTCTCCTCCCTACCCCTCCCCTCCGAGTTCCATGCCCCTCTTCTCCGAGTTCCAGACCCCCGCGCCTCCCTCCCTCTCTCTCCCCTCCGAGTGGCGGTCCGACCTGCATTGCCCGCCCTCTTCTCCCAGTCCTCTGCCTGCCCCTTGCCTTCCTGCGTGCCGGCCTGAATTTAAAAGTTCTTACCTCGGGGTCTGCCGGCAGCAGTGAAAGGCGAGCAGGCACAATGCTTCAGCCTGCCTTCCCTTCTCTCTCAGCTCTGCCTCTGGTCCTGCCCTCATTTCCTGTTTCCGCCCTCTGATATCATCATGTTCAAACGCGAGGGCGGACCAATGGGAATTGTGTTACGAACCCAGGCATCCAGACGTAGAACATTGGAGGTACAAATTATTATATAGGATGCTTAGTTGATATCCTAGCACCTAAAACTACGTGCCTCCATTTACACCAAAGAAAATGTGGTATAAATCCTGGAGTGTAGATTTAGGTGCAGAAGGCCTTATTCTATAATTATGCATGTGAATTTTGGAACTCCCATGAAACACCCATTTCCCCACCCATAACCACGCCCCTTTTGCCTACATTCATTGAAATTTAGGTGCAGTGCTTTACAGAATACACTTAGGGTCCTGTTTTCTAAGCTGCACTAGAGGTGCGTTAGTGCTTTTAACGTGTGCTAACCATTAGCGTGTGCTAACTGTGTAGGCACCCACAATATTCCTGTGGGCGCCTACACAGTTAGCGCATGCTAATTTTGTGCACACACTAAAAACGCTAGCGCACCTTAGTACACAGAGTAAACAGAGAGTTGTGCATGTAAATTCTAATTATTGCCAGTTAGTGCTCATTATTGCTTGGTAAGTGGTGTTAACAACACTGATTGGCTTGTTAAGTCAATTAAGTTATACACCTTGTTACAGAATACGCTTGGATTTTGGCGTGAAACGCTAGGCATGCTATATAGAATCTGGGATCTGTGCCTAATTTAGGTGTCAGGATTTAGGCCAAGTAAAACACGGAAAAGCGCTTGGCGTATTCTATATACCGCACAGAAATTTAAGCCGATTCTATAAAATTTAAGCATACTTTATGCCTAAGCATATTTTTTTTTACCACACAGATTTTTCAGGTGCCATATATAAAATCTAGCCTATTGTTTACATATTGTGAGATACCCAGGACATGGTGCTGGAAGTCAACATCATTATTATGCACCCAAATGTGAAGCTCAGAAAAAGCATATTTTACACTAATTGGAGAGTAAACAAGGACTGCACTGCAGGAAAGGACTTTCAAAAGTAATAAATACTAATATTTATTGCAAATCAGCATAAACAGGAGAGTGTAAATAGCTTTGTATTTTACTAATAACCAAATTACCTTTAAAAATGTTGCTCATATTGCTGTTTTTTAAATGTAAATCGCCTTGCTGCATTTTTGTTAAAATACATAAATACCAAGACTAAAAATTAGGTGGGTGTTTTTTTGTTTTTGTTTTTTGTAGCATTTCTATTCTCAGAATTGTTTTTCAGGGCCTCTATGCTAAAGCTATTTTGAACATTTAATGCTCCCCTTTTCTCCTGTCTTGCTTTGATGCTGAAGTCATTAGCTACAGCTGAAGGAACAACACCAAAGGATTTCCCTGAGGAGAAACAAAATCCTTCTGGGCTGATTTATCAAAAGTTTATTCCTAATGGGCAGAGAAGCAGAGCAGAAGAAACAGCAACACTTGAGCTTTCCATTTAAACTGCTAGTGAAGTGTGTCACCCCAACATTTTTTTTAAAGGTGTCTGTTATAGCTGAAGAAAATGATGCACACCCCTAACCATTACAGACAGCCCACTTATTTCTAAGCATACAGCCCACTTATTTCTGAGCATATGACCCACTTCTGAGCAGGATGGGAATCTGGAGGGTATGTGGAGACATGCTCTGAAAGGCTGCTTATGTCCTCGAATCATGACATAAAATTAAAGAGATAGGACCAGCCACCTAAACAGTATCAAAAGAGGTACGTTGGGGAACTTCTGGACTAGGACACAAACCAATGGAAAGAAAAATCTTAATCAGTTTCAGGTGAGGGAGAAATAAGGGTGCAGTGGATAGGATAGGAAGAGGTACACTGGCATGCACCTTAAGGCTCCAGTCCCAAACCAAGGAAGGAGGAAACAACCAATGGTTCACATGCACATTTTTATTGAAGAATTATCCAACTTAGTCAGGTTTTGGCGATAGCATTCATCAGGTGTCTTCAAGTATATATACAAATGTGGAAATTAAAATTATGCATAAGTAGAAAGTATAAAACTCCACAAAAACATATATGAACACTTAACAAAACATATTTTGGATTCCAGTGCTGTTAAATGTGTATATTTTTGATACGGTTTCACGGTAGTTCTGTTATTAGGTTTCAATTTATTGTTTTCAAGTTTACCTCATTTAGGAGCACTTTTACAGAGCGACGGTAAGCCCAATGTGGGCTTACTGCTCGCTTTTCCGGGACTACCACCGGCCCAATATGGCCACTGGCAGTAGTCCCGCCCCGAGTGTGCGCCATTTCCGGAGAAAAAGAAAACCCCTGGAAATGGCTTGAACGGCAGTAACCTGGCAGTAATCAGGCATCAAATAATAATTAGAACAAAATGCAGTGCGCTGTAGTGAAAACGTATAGAATAATACAAAATAAACACTACAGCCTAGATCATAAATGTTGTGTTGGTGTTGGCAGAGAAAAAGCCCTCAGAAACCGCTGGCCAAAAAAGGTCTGCAGTTTAGTGCAAGGTTATGTTTGATTCAGTTCATAACTCTTGCAGCGTTTCTATCATTGGGCAAAAAACTCTGTAACCACAGGGCTATATTTAAGCCTCAAATGAAATAAGACTGACTAACAGCAATGATTTATATATCGTCAGGCCCTGCTAATGGCCCGAAACACATCAGCAAATCAGCAAAAAAAGAAAACTTAGCTTTTGAAACTGAGATCAAGCACTCGTCTTTTTCCGACCATGTAGTATACTGTCTGACTTGCCCTTGTAACAAAAAATACATAGGGATGACTACGAGACCTTTAAAGGTTAGAATTCTTGAACACCGGTCTAATCTCAGAAGGTCAGCGATCAAGGAACCCATTGTTGAGCATTGTATTCAGTACAAACATAAATTTGAGGATTTACAATGCGTTGCAATTGATTGGATTAAATTGCCACATCGAGGTGGTAACCGCAAGCTAATATTGGCAAGGAAAGAAGCGAAGCTGATTTTTGAATGGGGCACTTTAGAGCCCAATGGGCTGAACAATTCAATCGATTGGTTCAATTTCTATTAACGCTGTATACGTCATGATGATGATAGTATTTCAATCAGCTGTTTGAGCATGAACGCCGAGGCGCCATTTTGAAAGAGTTTGTGCCTTCAATTCAGTACGTCTGTCCATGGTGTGATTTTCTTTGTGTTTTATATTTTTTTGATAACATTCATGACTACATGCAATTTGTGTTTCAGACTTCAGCATACTAGCACTCCGTTCCTGATGAAGCCGCGTTCTTAGGTGAAACGGTGATCCCCGTCGAACGGAAAAAGACGAGTGCTTGATCTCAGTTTCAAAAGCTAAGTTTTCTTTTTTTGCTGATTTGCTGATGTGTTTCGGGCCATTAGCAGGGCCTGACGATATATAAATCATTGCTGTTAGTCAGTCTTATTTCATTTGAGGCTTAAATATAGCCCTGTGGTTACAGAGTTTTTTGCCCAATGATAGAAACGCTGCAAGAGTTATGAACTGAATCAAACATAACCTTGCACTAAACCGCAGACCTTTTTTGGCCAGCGGTTTCTGAGGGCTTTTTCTCTGCCAACACCAACACAACATTTATGATCTAGGCTGTAGTGTTTATTTTGTAGTAATCAGGCATCGCCATGAGCTGCCCGGTTACTGCTGGGTTAGTGCGGGAGCCCTTATTGCCACTCAATGGGAGGTGGTAAGGGCTCTTACTGTATGGCCATGTGTGCATAAGATCTTTTTATCCGCTGTGGTAAAAAAAGCCCTGGTGGGCGGGAAAAACAGCCCCCACTGCTAGCGCAGGGCCCTTTTTCCTGCAGCTTGATAAATGGACCCATTATTGTATTTATGTTTAGACTTAGTTATTTTACTATTGTTATGCTGTTAACAAAATTGTAAGCTTTATGTTGTACCTGATGTACACCGCCTTGGATGAATCACTTCATAAAGGTGGTTAATAAATCCCAATAAATAAATAAAAATAGGAGTCTTAATATATAAACACAAGGGTTCCAAGATGGCGTTGTAAGCGGACGCACCTGTGTTTGCTCCTGAGGTAGCTTAGGTTTTCAGCTCTGTTGGTGCTTCTGCCGCCTCGTTATTCCGGATGGGGAAGCGGAGGGGAAAGGTTAAGGAACATCCCTCGGTTCCTGAGACCATCCCAATGTTGAAGCAGACGACCTTGCAATTTTCAAAGCAACAATCGGGGCCTCGGGGAACTTCGACCCCTACTGCAACTCTCGACGCATTGCCGTCGATCGAGAGTCCTAACGGGGCTTCCCTGAGCCCTGTGGATCGTATTGCTCCGCCTCAGCCTGGGAGAGAGTTGTTTGCAGCCCGAACAGCGACGGAAGCCGAAGTGGCTCAACCGAACCTGCCTGAGGGAAGGTCTGCAGCTACAGAGAGTGGATCTCATGAACGAGAGCAGCTAATTCAATCAGCTTTACAGGTACTACCTCAAGACATTGTTTCAAAACTATCTCGAGCTGAGGCCCAACCTCAATCTCTCCCAGTCTTTAGTGGTGTGGTTAGACCAGCAGTAGTGACACTTGAGTCACTGTGGGACATGGTTTACGGCATTCAGGTTTCTATGCAGAACACATTGAAAGAAAACACTGGTGATATTAAAGTTTTGTCTAAAGCTGCGTTGCTCCAAGCGCAAGTGACTGCACAGCAATCCTTGAAGTTAGATAAAGTGAATACTGAGCTTCAAGAAATGGGGAATTTGGAAACTGCATTGGTTAAAGATAATAATTTCATGCACAAGCGAATGGAATACCTGGAGAACCAGGTTAGGAAACTTAACCTTAGGTTTCTAAATTTCCCCAAATCTCCTTTAATTTCTCCTATTGAAATGGTAAAAAAAATATATGGTTGACATTCTTGGAATGGATAAAGACTCACTACCTCCCATTACTCGAGCCTATTATATCTGGAACCCGAAGGGGACTGATGGAAACCCCCCAGTAGTGGGGGATGGAATGAATCTTACTTCCTTCCTGGAAAGTTCACTGGAAATAATTACACAGAGGTCAACTATGCTGGTCACTTTTGTACTGGAGCCTGACCGCAATGCTGTTTTAAGACTTTCCTTAAGACATTTAGAAAACTTGTTTTTGGGCTCAAAGGTTCGAATTTTTCCAGATCTCTCGAGGCCCACACAAATAAGGCGCAGGGCTTTTTTGGAGCAGTGCCCTAGAGCGTTGGCACTGGGAGTAAACTTTGTATTACGATTTCCTTGTATCTGTAATGTATTGCTTGAGGGTAAACAGTTTCAGTTTGTAGACCCAAAACAGTTTAAAGAATTTCTTGATGCTAGAGCCGATGTGAATGTTGTATGCCCTCCCTAAAAAGCAGGCTAGGGTCGATAACCCGAGGTAGCAACCGCTAAAATATTCTTTAATTTCTTTTAGAATTTTTGAAATCTTGGAACCCAATTTCTTTGTTTGTGGACAAATAGGCTGTTAAGAATTTTTCTTTCAATTACTTGATTGTATTTTGAATTTCATTTGCAAAATAATGCCGATTGCATATTTACACTTTGTAGTGAAAATTGAATTTATTAATAAAGATTAAAATAAAAAATAAAAATAAAAAAAAATATATCAAACTATACAAAGGATGTACAAAAATTACAAGAATTTAGACAAAAAATGTTCTTTAAACCATTAGATTCTTCAACACAGAATAAAATGAACACAAAATTAGACACAATCTCTCTATAATAGAAAAAAATATTCATTTCAGGTCAAATTGGTATTATATACATATTTTAAACATACCAGAAACTAACAGGATATCAAACTTCGATATAAAAATAGACAGGATAGCAAATTAAATTCTAGAAACATAATATCAAAACAACATGAAGAACACTACACCACTAAAATACATATAAAAAAAAACAACTATGGGAGAAACCATATAAAACAAATGCAAAAATGTAAATAAACAATATGTAGGACAATAAAAAGATGCTACCTTAAAAGCTGAGGTACATTTTATAAGGACACTGTTTTTTTGTTTTCATGTATGTTTTTATGGTCTTTTATGCTTTCTATTTATGCATGATTTTAATTTCCACATTTTAATATGTAGTTGTAAACCCATGGTGAAGGGGCTGAAACATGGCCAAGTTGGGTCCTTCTTCAATAATATTTGTGTGAACCATTGGTTGTTTCCTTCCTCCTTGGACCACCTTTGCTGTCTTTGGGACATAGTAACATAGTAGGTGACGGTAGAAAAAGACCTGCATGGTCCATCCAGTCTGCCCAATAAGATAACTCATATGTGCTACTTTTTGTGTATACCCTACTTTGATTTGTACCTGTGCTCTTCAGGGCACAGACTGTATAAGTCTGCCCAGCACTATCCCCGTCTCCCAACCACCAGCCCCGCCTCCCAACCACCTGCTCTGGCACAGACCGTATAAGTCTGCCCAGCACTATCCCCGCCTCCCAACCACCAGCCCCGCCTCCCAACCACCGGCTCTGGCACAGACCTTATAAGTCTACCCAGCACTATCCTCGCCTCCCAACCACCAGCCCCGCCTCCCAACCACCGGCTCTGGCACAGACCTTATAAGTCTACCCAGCACTATCCTCGCCTCCCAACCACCAGCCCCACCTCCCAACCACCGGCTCTGGCACAGACCGTACAAGTCTGCCCAGCACTATCCCCGCCTCCCAACCACCAGTCCCGCTTCCCACCACCGGCTCTGGCACAGACCGTATAAGTCTGCCCAGCACTATCCCCGCCTCCCAACCACCAGCCCCGCCTCCCACCACCGGCTCTGCCACCCAATCTCGGCTAAGCTCCTGAGGATCCATTCCTTCTGAACAGGATTCCTGTTACAGATCTTAGTATCATCCGCAAATAGGCAAACTTTACCTTCTAACCCTTCGGCAATGTCACTCACAAATATATTGAACAGAATCGGCCCCAGCACCGATCCCTGAGGCACTCCACTACTCACCTTTCCCTCCGAGCGAATTCCATTCACCACCACCCTCTGGCGTCTGTCCGTCAACCAGTTCCTAATCCAGTTCACCACTTCAGGTCCTATCTTCAGCCCATCCAGTTTATTTAAGAGCCTCCTGTGGGGAACCGTGTCAAAAGCTTTGCTGAAATCTAAGTAGATTATGTCCATAGCTCGTCCCTGATTCAATTCTCCTGTCACCCAATCAAAGAACTCAATGAGATTTGTTTGGCACGATTTCCCTTTGGTAAAACCATGTTGTCTCGGATCTTGCAATTTATTGGCTTCCAGGAAATTCACTATCCTTTCCTTCAGCATCGCTTCCATTACTTTTTCAATAACCGAAGTGAGGCTTACCGGCCTGTAGTTTCCAGCTTCTTCCCTATCCCCACTTTTGTGAAGAGGGACCACCTCTGCCGTTCTCCAATCCCTCGGAACCTTTCCCGTCTGCAAGGATATATTAAACAAATCTTTAAGAGGACCCGCCAAAACCTCTCTGAGCTTCCTCAATATCCTGGGGTGGATCCCGTCTGGTCCCATGGCTTTGTCCACCTTTAGCTTTTCAAGTTGTTGATACACACTTTCTTCCGTGAATGGTGCTCTATCCACTTCATTCTCATTTGTACTATTTCCAGTCCATCGCGGTCCTTCTCCAGGATTTTCTTCTGTGAAAACAGAACAAAAGTATCTATTTAGCAAATTTGCTTTTTCTTCATCATTATCCACATAGCGGTTCACAGTATCTTTTAGTCTCACAATTCCCTTTTTAGTCATTCTCCTTTCACTAATACACCTGAAGAAATTTTTGTCACCCCTCCTTACATTTCTAGCCATTTGTTCTTCTGCTTGCGCTTTTGCCAGTCGTATCTCTCTCTTGGCTTCTTTCAGTTTCATCCGGTATTCCTCCATGTGTTCCTTTTCTTGAGTTTTTCTGTATTTCTGGAACACCAACTCTTGCTGTTGTTGCAGAGAGGTCATTCTCATAAGAACATAACATAAGAACATAAGAGTGTTACTTTTAATTTTTTTGGACTGTCTGGTAAATAGTAAAAATTGAAATTGGAATTAATGGAAGTAAAATATGATTGTGTTCTCTGGATGCATAGAGGACTCGCCCATTCTTTTTCTCTTTTCAGAGTAGGGTGTGGCTGGGGTCATATACTGAACTTTGCCTGTAAAAAGTTGTTCCCCTTTGGCACCTCTGGGCCTGTGAACATGTTCAGTATCTAGTTCCAAAGTGAGATAGGAAAACCAGGCAAGAGTGAGAGAAAAGTATTCTGAGAGCATTCTGAGAGTGACATGACTGGATGAATCTACCTGGCTGAGGACCCTCTGATCATAGGGCTGATAAGGATGTGTAATCTATTATACAGTATTGAGTGACTGATTGCGGTGTTCCTTGCTCAGATGTTTTGTTAAGAAATGAGCATGAAATACTTTTAAATAAAAAAATAAAGGAGGAAGTTGTACAGGGTTGGATCAGTGATGCAACAGGAGACTAATGTAAAAAAATAAATAAAAAAGAAGCAGAAACTGATCTTAGCAGGGAATGGTGTGAGTGGCTTGACTGTAAATATGTTTCAAATCCACTTACAGAACCATAAAGAGACAGATGTTCATGGCTCTGCCTGTTCAGAGTAATCAAAACTAAGAAAGTATTTCATAAGAACATAAGAGTAGCCATACTGGGTTAGACCAATGGTCCATCTAGCCCAGTATCCTGTTTCCAACAGTTGCCAAGCCAGGTCACAAGTACCTGGCAGAAACCCAGATCGTGGCAACATTCCACGCTACCAATCCCAGAGCAAGCAGTTGCTTTCCCATGTCTGTCTGAATAGCAGACTATGGACTTGATAAGGCACTTAGGCACCCCTACTCCCCCTCCCCCACCTGAAAGGTTGGTGGTCTGGGGAGGTTCAGGGGGGCTTTTGGGCAGGAGCAATGCTCAGTCGCTCCTTCTTTGTCACCCCCACCCTCTAGTTTAAATGTCTAGAAACATAGTCTGAATTTCTCCCCAAGGATCCTTTTTCCCATCACAGAAAGATGTAGCCCATCATTACAGTACACCCTGTTATTTTTCCACATATTACCCCATGCTCCTATGTATCTAAAACCTTCTTTACACCAAGACTCAAGCCACTTATTGAATTCCACAGTTTTGCGTAGTCTTTCCTCTCCCCTTCCCCACATAAGAATAGATAGGGATGGGCTGGAGTGTACATTTTAAGGGGCTTTGACGTTAACTTCAGAACTTAGTACAAGAAGAGTGCTGCGCAGACTTCTACGGTCTGTGCCCTGAGGATGGCAAGGACAAATCAAACTCGGGTATACATATAAAGTATCACATATAAAGTATCACATACCATATAAAATGAGTTTATCTTGTTGGGCAGACTGGATGGCCTGGACAGGTCTTTATCTGCCGTCATTTACTATGTTATCCTGTTTGCTTTTTTGGCTGCCATCGCACACTGAGCAGAGGATTTCAGCATATTATCTACAACACCTACTAGATCTTTTTCTTGAGCGCTGACTCCTGAGATGGACCTTAGCATCATGTAACTATGATTCGGATTATTCTTTCCAATGTGTATCACCTTGCATTTGTCCACATTAAATTTCATCTGCCATCTGGATGCCCAGTCTTCCAATGTCCTAAGGTCTTCCTGCAATATTTCACAGTCCGCATGTATTTTAACAACCTTGAATAGTTTTGTATCATCTGCAAATATGATCACCTCACTCATTGTTCCGATTTCCATATCATTTATAAATATGTTAAATAGCACCAGTCCCAGTACAGATCCCTGCGACATTCCACTGTTTATCCTCCTCCATTGAGAGAATGACCATTTAACCCTACCCTCTGTTTTCTGTCCAATACCCAATTCCTAGTCCACACCAAAACCTTGCCTCCTATCCCATGACTCTAATTTTCTTAGAAGTCTCTCATGAGGAACTTTATCAAAAGCTTTTCAACAATCTAGATATACTATCCAGCTCATAATCGAAAGTGATCGCCGGCCATTTACCAACACAAATCGGGAGATGGCCGTCGATCGTGGAAAAACGGCGAAATCGATATAATCGAAAGCTACTTTTTTTTTACAGCATCGCCGCTTTCCCGTCAGCTCGCCGGTGAAAGTTCAAAGGGGCATGTCGGCAGCGAAGTGAAAGCGGGACATGGGCGGGTATGGGCGTGGCTACCAGATAGCCGGCTTTCGCCAATAATGGGAAAAAAACGGCGTTAAGCAGTATTTCACCGGGTTTACTTGGTCCTTTTATTTTCACGACCAAGCCTCAAAAAGGTGCCCCAACTCACCAGATGACCACCGGAAGGAAGCAGAGATGACCTCCCTGTACTCCGCCAGTGGTCACTAACCCCCTCCCACCAAAAAAACCCACTTTAAACACTTTTTTTCCAGCCTGTATGCCAGCCTTAAATGCCGTACCCATCTCCATGACAGCAGAATGTGTTCTGTCCTCCGACAGCCTTTTCCTGCTTGTGATGTGGCTCTGGGGTGAGTGTGACACCTTTTCTGTTATTTGCACTGCAGAGTCACATCAGCAATGCATTGTCGTAGGTGTAGGTATTGGTAGTTGGTAGGCTCTACTCTCCTGGTGCTTTCCCCCTGCTTACTGAGTCAGAGTGTGCCCTGTTTTGTTTCCTGTTGTAGTCCATGCGGTAGTGGCCATTTTTGTAAGCCAGTTTTAGTTACCTTTCCTGTGTTACCCATGTTAGAGAACGTAGTTCTTACCTTGAATGGTACTGAAAGAGGGCATTGTACACCATTGTGCCAGCTCTGACCTACTGCTCATCTTAGTACCAGGGGACTCTTTGCAAGTGGGGCACAATCTCTGATCTGCAGTTAACTGTGAGTAAACGTGCTTATTCAAATAAAGGCTTTTTCAAAGAGATTAGTCTTCAGGTGTGAACTGGTGTGCCAAAGTTATACAGCAGCAATAAGTCCTAGAGGCTGTATGCAGGTCCCTGGAGCAGTTTTAGTGGGTGCAGTACATTTGTGGGTAGTGGGTTTTGGGGGCCTCAGCTCCCAAAGTAAGGGAGCTATGCACGTGGGAGCTTTTCTGAAGTCCACCGCACTGACCCTTAGGGAGCCCGGTTGGTGTCCTGGCATGTCAGGGGGGCCAGTGCACTAAAAATGCTGGCTCCTCCCATGGCCAAATGTCTTGAATTTGGCTGGGGTTTGAGAAGGCCGACATAACTTTCCATTATCGCTAAAAAACGACGCCGGCCATCTCAAACCCTGGCCAAATCCAAGGCATTTGGCTGGCTGGAACTGTATTATTGAAACAAAAGATGGCCGGCCATCTTTTTCGAAAATATGGGTCTGGCCAGCTGTTTGCGGCGCCGCCACAATACATTGCCGGCCATGTATTTCGCCGGCGTAGTTCGATTATTCCCCTCCACGTCAACTGGCTCACCTTTATCCACATGTTTATTTATGCCTTTTTTGAGCTGGGCGTTTTCATTTGTCAGCGATAATCGAAACCGAAGCGGCTCAGCTCAAAAAAGACCAAATCCAAGGCATTTGGTCGAGGGAGGGGCCAGGATTCGTAGTGCACTGGTCCCTCTCACATACCAGGACACCAACTGGGCACCCTAGGGGGCACGTTCAAAAATAGAAACAAGCATTAAATTACCTCCCAGGTGCATAGCTCCATTACCTTGGTTGCTGAGACCCCCAAATCCCCCCCAAAACCAACTCCTCACAACTCTACACCATTACCATAGCACTTAATGGTGAAGGGGGGCACCTACATGTGGGTACAGTGGGTTTTGGGGGCAGTTTGGAGGGCTCCCATTTACCACCACAAGTGTAGGGGGGGATGGGCCTGGGTCCAGCTGCCTGAAGTCTACTACACCCACTAAAAACTGCTCCAGACCTGCATACTGCTGTGATGGAGCTGGGGATGACATTTGAGGCTGGCATAGAGGCTGGAAAAAAAAGTGTTTAAAGTTTTTTTTTTTTTGGTGGGAGGGGGTTAGTGACCACTGACAGAGTCAGGGGAGGTCATCCCCGATTCCCTCTGTTGGTCATCTGGTCATTTAGGGCACTTTTTTCGGACCTGTTCGTGACAAAAAAGGGTCCAAAAAAGTGACTTACATTCTCAGTAAAAACGCCTTTCTTTTTTCCATTATCGGCTGAGGGCGCCCATCTCTCCTCGGCCGATAACCACGCCCCAGTCCCGCCTCCGACATGCCTCCGACACGCCCCCATCAACTTTTTTCGTTCCCACGACAGAGTGCAGTTGAAGACGCCCAAAATCGGCCTTCGATTATACCGATTTGGGCGCCCGCGAGAGAAAGACGTCCATCTCCTGATTTAGGTCGAATTTGGGCGTCTTTCTCTTTAGATTATAAGCTGGAAAGTTATTCAAAGCTGTTAAATCGTGAGAGGATTGTGAAAAATTAGAAGAGGACCATACGAGACTGGGAGACTGGGCATCTAAATGGCAGATGACGTTTAATGTGAGCAAGTGCAAAGTGATGCATGTGGGAAAAAGGAACCCGAATTATAACTACTTAATGCAAGGTTCTATGTTAGGAGTCACCAACCAGGAAAGGGATCTAGGCGTTGTCGTTGATGATATGTTGAAACCCTCTGCTCAGTGTGTGGCAGCAGCTAAGAAGGCAAATAGAATGTTGGGTATTATTAGGAAAGGAATGGAAAACAAAAATGAGGACATTATAATGCCTTTGTATCACTCCATGGTGCGACCGCACCTCGAATATTGTGTTTGCCTTTTATCCCACACTCAGGCATGCTTCTGAGCATGCTTAGTTTTCTTGTAAAACATTCAGTCTTTACAGAATCATGCTTAATCCTTTAATAGAAACACATACTCACATCTATAATTTAAAAAAATCACCCCCAATAACTTTCAAATTTAAGGTGCTCCTTCTTTCGACTCACTCCCTTCTCAACTGAACAAATGGATTTTTCTACATACACAGCAGTTCAAGTGGTTGCCTGGCAACCTCAGCATGAGCCTGTGTCCTCCTAGCAATCAGTGGCAGATTTTTCTGTTTTACATTATGGGAGTCATATATACAGGATTTTTGTGTGTGTAAAAAGGCTTTTATCAAAATAACCCTATGGGTTAAGTGCGTAAAAATATGTTGACATGTTCAGGGGTTCAGTTTGGTCAAAGAATGAGTGGAGTCAAAGTTTACCTGTGTCATTTATGAGCTACACATGTACATATGTACTTTACTTGAGAATATTTACTATATTTTTCGGACTATAAGACGCACTTTTTCCCCCCAAATTTGGGAGGAAAATGGGGGGTGCGTCTTATAGTCCGAAGGTAGATTTGGCTGGCTGGCAGGCCGCCCGCCCTCCAAGTTCGGGATCGCCGTCAGGGTTACCTCCTCCCCCCCCCCAGCCCTGTCATCACTTCTCCCTATTCACGCGATCTTCCCTGGTGGTCTAGTGACATTGGGGCAGGAAAGAGGGGGCTCTTTCCTGCCCCGACGTCACTAGACCACCAGGGAAGATCGCGTAAGGGGAGAAGTGGTGACAGGGCCGGGGGGGGGGGGGGGGGGAGGAGGTAACCCTGACGGCGATCCCGAACTCGGAGGGAGGGATTCGGACAAGACGCACCGGAGCACCTAGGTTTTAGAGGAGGGAAAAAGGAAAAAAAAATTTTCCTATTTCCCTCCTCTAAAACCTAGGTGCGTCTTATGGTCCGGTGCGTCTTATAGTCCGAAAAATACGGTACTTCTGCTCCTGAGAAAGAACAAATGTCCATGGCTTCTAACCAGGTGCAAATTCTGCTGCTTTGCTCCTAGTATTTTATAAAGATGCATAATGGTAGGGCATTCCAGATATTCACCAACCTTTCGGGCGGGTGGGACGCTGAGAGGGCAGGGAAGCGAAGGACGGAGTCGAGCCTGCCTGTTTGCTGCTTTTGCTACCGCCACCCGCCATTTCGCTGCTGCAACTTCGGTACTGTGGAGTGGAGTGGAAGTGAGCCAGCCTATCTAGTCCACTTTAAGGAAGGAAGCTATTTAGTAAATCTCTGTTTTCACTCCCCCGCGCAGCCATCGCCATTCACACAAAACACAGCAAGCAAACTTGTGAGCTGCTGCATCGACGTTGTCGTTCTTTATTGCGAAGGGGGAGAGGGGGGAGACGCTGGATAGAATGGGGAAGGGGATGGAAAGAAACAGGATGGGCAGGGGAGAGAGGGGAATTGCTGGACAACAGGGATTGATGGAGGGGACAGGGGAGCGAGGAAATTTGCTGGAGATGGATGGAGGAGAAGGCAGGGGAGAATGGAGAGTTGCTGGACATGGATGGATGAATGGAGGGGGCAGGGGACAGAGGACATTTGCTGAATATGGGTGGATGGAGAAGAGGGCAGGGGAAATGGAGAGTTGCTAGACGGATGGATGGAGGTGAGGGAAAGGAAGGAGATGCACATGGATGGAGGGGAGGGAAGAGAGGAGAAATGCTGGACATGGATGGAGGGGAGGGAAGACAGGGAGTAGATGCACATGGATGGAGGGGAGTGAGGAGAAATGCTGGATATGGATGGAGGAAGATGTTTACTTTATTTATTTTTTTGTCTATTAGATTGTAAGCTCTTTGAGCAGGGACTGTCTTTCTTCTATGTTTGTGCAGCGCTGCATACGCCTTGTAGCGCTATAGAAATGCTAAATAGTAGTAGTAGTAGTAGTAGAGGGAAAACTGCTGAGTTTAAGGGCTGGTTTGGAACACGTTAAGGGCAGATACTGAAACTCGAGGAAGGATAGGGACAGGGCTACAGATGGTAGACAGGACGCATAAGGACACAGGAGGATGGTGGACATGGTGAGAGAAAAAATATCAAATGGAAAGAAGACACTGCGTAAAACAGAAGACACTGGGACCAAAGTGAATAGAAAAACTAAATGATCAGACATTAAAGGTAGAAAAAAGTATTTTATTCAGAATTTATTATTTATTTATTGCATTTGTATCCCACATTTTCCCACCTATTTGCAGGCTCAATGTGGCTTACAGAGATCTGTTATGGCATTGCCATTCCAGGGAGTCAGATACAATTGGTGATGTAGATTGAGAAAGAGATTGAGAAAGGGAAAAAAGTTCTAAGAAAATAGATATTGAGATGAGTTTCAGACTAGTGAGGATTGGTGTGGTTGTAGAGTTAAGCTATGGGTCCTCTTTGTAGGCTTTTTTGAAGAGATACATTTTCAAGGATTTTCGAAAGTTAGGTAGTTCTTTGATTGTTTTCAGGTCAGCTGGTAATGCGTTCCATAGCTGCGTACTCATGTAGGAGAAGGAAGTCGCATGTATAAGCTTGTATTTTAGTCCTTTACAATTGGGGAAGTTTAGATTCAAAAATTTTCGAGCTGATCTTTTGGCATTTCTGGGAGGTAAGTCCACAAGGTTTAGCATGTAGGTCGGGGTGTCTCCGTGGATGATTTTGTGTACGATCGTGCAGATCTTGAATGTGGTACGTTCCTTAAGTAGGAGCCAGTGAAGTTTTTCTCTTAAGGGTTTTGCACTATCAAATTTTGGTTTTCCAAATATGAGTCTGGTGGCGTTATTCTGGGCTGTTTGGAGTTTCTTCATGGTTTGTTCTTTGAAGCCAGCGTGGAGTGTGTTGCAATAGTCCAGGTGACTTAATACCATTGACTGTATCATGATCCGGAAGATGGATCTAGGGAAAAAGGGTTTTACTCTTTTGAGTTTTCACATGGAGTGGAACATTTTTTTCGTTGTGTTTTTCACGTGGGTTTCGAGCGTGAGGTTTCGGCCAATGGTAACTCCAAGAATTTTCAGATTACTTGAGATGGGAAGAGAAAAGTTTGGTGTGGTTATTGAGGTGAAGTTGTTTGTATTATATTGTGAGGTGAGTAAAGACATTGTGTTTTTTCTGCATTAAGTTTTAACTGGAATGCATCCGCCCAGGAGTGCATGATTTGAAGGCTTTGGTTGATCTCGTTGGTGATTTCCTTTAGGTCATGTTTAAACGGGATGTAAATCATGACATCGTTGGAATATGTCAGCTTTTTGAAATGTGCATCTGTGAAATTTTGCATTTAAGTTTCAATTTTTCTGGTATTGCTGCATGCTGAGTCTGACTTCTTAACTTTCCAGTTCAGTATTTTGCTTTCATATTTTTTGATTTCTAGTTCCTTGTGTCATGTCTGTTGTGTCATGTGTTTTTCATGAGGTAGTGTATTGGTGTTTTAGAGCCTGGTGTAATTACAGTTCTGCCTTTTCAAGCATAAGGTTGTAGCTCGTCCTGTCCTTGGAATTAGTGCTGTTATGGTTTAGTAAGGTTATGAGTGTGTTTTTGCACAAGTTTGTGTATAGTGTTGTGCAGTGGAGAGATTGTGTGTTGGCTTTACTGAGGTGGCACCAAAACATCAGAAAGGGTGTAGAATCTAAATCATGACACACTACCTCTTGAAGGATCTACATATAGAGCTTATGCATTTCTAAGGTCAACACTGGCATGGTTTGGGAAAGGGGGTGGGGAAATACTACTGGAGAGGAAGAGGGAGTGCTGGGTAAGGAGGAAAGAAGGAAGGAAGGGAGAAAGAGCTGGCTTGATATCTCATACATATTCATTATGGTTATTCCCAAAAAAAGCCAGCTCTTTTTCCCTTCCTCCCTTCCTTCCTTCCTTCCTCCATGTTGGCATATTCATTTGCATATATATGCAAATGAATATGCTAATATGCTCTGCCCCATCCTTTGCCCCCCCAAATGAAACAGTCAAACTACGCCCATGCTCCCCAGCCTCCAAGGGGAGCCTGGCTGCGGTGCCAGAGTTTTCTCTCTCCTGCTCCTGTCAGGATGGGATCACTTGGGTCCCGTCAGGAGCAGGAGAGAGAGAGAGACCCTGGTGCCAGGCCCCCCTTGGAGACCCGGGCCCGGGGAATTTTGCCCCCCCCCTTGGCGGCGATGTAGCAGGGGCGTAGTCAGACACACAGTTTTGGGTGAGCCTGAGCCTAAAGTGGGCATGACAACCCTGCTTCCCTCCCACCCAGCATCTCTCCATCACCCCAGGTGATGGAGGGGTCACTTATGTCCACTCCCCGACCCCCCCCCCCAGTACATTTAAATCCTTTAGATCTTCACCAAAAGCAAGCAGCATCTCATTCCCCTTGCTCATACCAGCTCCGAGCCATCTCTCTGACACAATTTCCTAGTCACACAAATGCTAGAAGTGGTGTATTTAGATTTTAGTAAAGCCTTTGACGTAGTTCCGCATAAATGACTAATAAATAATTGAGTGCCCTTTGTATGGACCCTGAACTGCCTGATTGGGTTAGGAACTGGTTGAATGGAAGGTGTCGGAGAGTAGTAGTACATGGAGCTCATTCTGTGGAAAGGTATGTTACCAGTGATGTTCCACAAGGTTCAGTTCTTGTGCCAGTTCTTTTGAAAACGGTCTCATAATTGCATTTAGATCTTGCTCAAAAACAAACAAGTCTAACAAAGTCGGAGCTTTTTTTGAGGGGGTACTTGGGGGTACTGAGTACCGGCACCTTTTCCACTGTCTGCTAAAATTGATCCATGGACCCCAAGTTTTATTGAAAGAGTTCAGGCTCTACACACCAATTCTGCCTTGTCATAGATTCTGTGACTAGTTGCAGAGGGCCTGGCTATTGTGGGATGGGTCCATCAGTGATCACCTCACCCCTGAAGGGTGGCCTTAACATTTGAGTACCGGCACCTTTTTTGCTAGTAAAAACACTGAACAAAGTAGATCTTTCAGTTATTTCAGAGAAAGATTCATCCAATACTGTAGACAAATCTTTAGTATCTTCCTATTTTGATGATAGTTGAACTGCAGCTCCTGTTAACTCTTCTACCTTACTAGAGGCATTAGAAAAAATAATACATTTTATTAATCAGGGGAATACCTCCCTGAGGTAACTTCAAGTTTTCCAGCAATTTTTTTAAGAGTTCCAGAGGAGATAAACCTGGGGTCTTTGGAAAATTTAACACTCGAAAATTTAGCCTTCACTTAAAATTTTCCAATTGTTCAATCTTACGGTATATCAAAAATTTATCCTTTAACACCATATTCAGGGTTTCTTTAACTTCTTTAACATCAATTTTAATTTGGCTAATCTGTTCAGCTGAGTTTGTCTTAATGGACTCCAAAGATAATATGAGAGAGTCAACTTTACTCACTAAAGTCGCAACTTCTTGTGCAGATTTTTCAACAGTTGAATCAAGCCGTTTAAGTGCTTTCCAAATCTTCTCCAGGGTAACCATTGTGGGTGCAGCTTCTCATGCCACTCCTTCACTTGCTCCTTCAGTGGACTGTTCCATGGGTCTAACCCCCTCAATGCTGCTCACTGATGCAGCATCTTCCATTGCAGGTGTGAGTACCGAAAGTTCCCAGGTGTCTGTCGGACACAGTGGGAGGCTGACTGTCGGTGGAGACAACGAGGCGTCCAAACCCAGCAAACTGTGTGCTCCCTTGGACAGACTTACAACAGACACTTCCGTCTTCTTCTGTGGGAGTTTTATGGTGAATCGCTCCAAACTTTTCTGGATGGGAGAAGATGTAGTCACCTGGAGGGTGTTAATATATGGCCTAGCTTTAAGGCTACCACTGGAATAGTGATGGCCAAAGCTATGCAGCCTAAAACAACTGAAAAAGTACTGACTAGGCCAAACAACAAGTAAATGATTTAATATTTGAGAATCTGCAAAAAGCAGGTCTGAATAATGACTTCTGACACAAATTGGTACAATTTTTAAATCAAATATAGCATCTGTAATGAAAGATCAGATGAATAAAATGGAGCTTATTAGTTTTGGTATACAATGATACAGAGGTAATACAGAGTTCATGAGAAAGGTATGAAAAGTATTGCAGCCGGAAGATGTGAAACTGTTATCTCAACGCTTCCCAAAACATGTTGATAATTAGCAGTAGCTGAGAACGGAAGGAGTTGGGTACATCAGATAGCAGATCGCATGGGAAAGTATGATCTCAGAAAGTGAGAAAGATTAGGAGCAAGGTATCTCACCATTCACTTCTATGGAGAAGATAGAGTATAAAAGAGGGGAGATTTTGGCTCAGTTTGAGAGTCTTCTCCGAAGCTTCTGTCAGACGGCGAAGCCCTGTGCGGCTGAAACCAGAATCTGATGTCTGTATTTGTATCAACTTGAAGACTTGTGTTTGGGTAAGAAATAAAATGTACTTATCTATCTAAACCTATCTCTGTCTTTATTTTTATTGATTCCATCTTCTCCTTACCTTACATCTAGCCTACAAGGTAGATCATATACAAGTGACACTCAGTCTTTGCAGAAACTTAGACAGATGTTTAATAAGATTTATGTAGGAACATAAATGGCCCAGAATATACCTAGACCCAGAAAAACAGTAAGCAGTAGTTATGGGAATTAGTTTTCAATTATGGCTCCTAATGCCACCCTCTTATGATTGGGTGACAATGGAGGTTAGAAAAACTATACAGAACCTGATATATGAACTAAGTACCTTTAGTCCCCCGTGTGACGGAGTCAGAAAGAGGTCTAACAGGGGGGGGATAAAAAAACAGTGGCTCGAATCACTCCCTTTCGTTTGGTATGCAGTATTGTTCACAGTGGAAAATAGTAAATCTCAGCAAAGAAGCAAGAGACACATAGAGGGGCATAATTGAAAAGAGCGCCCAAGTTTTCCTGAAGGCGTCCTCGCAGGATGTCCCGGCGAAGGGGCAGGG
Organism: Microcaecilia unicolor; assembly: GCF_901765095.1. Taxonomy (NCBI): domain Eukaryota; kingdom Metazoa; phylum Chordata; class Amphibia; order Gymnophiona; family Siphonopidae; genus Microcaecilia; species Microcaecilia unicolor. Next base: position 306,139,462 of record NC_044032.1, read on the forward strand.
AAACCTGTATTATCAAAACAAGATGGGCATCCATCTTTCGTTTCGATAATATGGTCTGGGCACCCAAATCACGAAATTTAGGTTGACCTTAGAGATGGTCGTCCCCGATTTTCGGCCATAATGGAAACCAAGGGTGCCCATCTCAGAAATGACCAAATCCAAGCCATTTGGTCATGAGAGGAGCCAGCATTTGTAGTGCACTGGTCCTCCTCACATGCCAGGACACCAACCGGGCACCCTAGGGGGCACTGCAGTGGACTTCACAAATTGCTCCCAGGTGCATAGCTCCCTTACCTTGTGTGCTGAACCCCCCAAAACCCATTCCCGACAACTGTACACCACTACCATAGCCCTAAGGGGTGAAGGGAGGTACCTAGATGTGGGTACAGTGGGTTTCTGGTGGGTTTTGAAGGGTTCACATTTACCAACACAAGTGTAACAGGTAGGGGGGGATGGGCCCACTAAAACTGCTGCAGGGACCTGCATACTGCTGTGATGGAGCTGGGTATGACATTTGAGGCTGGCGTAGAGGCTGGCAAAAATATTTAAAAAGGTTTTTTTTTTTAGGATGGGAGGGCGTTGGTGACCACTGGAAGAGTAAGGGGAGGTCATCCCCAATTCCCTCCGGTGGTCCTCTGGTCAGTTTGGGCACCTTTTTGAGGCTTCGTCGTAAAATAAAATGGACCAAGTAAAGTCGCCCAAGTGCTCATCAGGGACACCCTTCTTTTTTCCATTATCGGTCGAGGATGCCCATGTGTTCTGGAGCTAACGTCGAAGCCCCTTAAAATTTACACTCCAGCCCATCCCTATCTATTCAGTCACAATCAGGGCATAGACCATTTTGTTTCCCAATTACCGGTGTCGCCACCCAATCTCCGCTAAGATTCTGTGGAACCATTCCTTCTAAACAGGATTCCTTTTTGTTTATCCCACGCATGTTTGAATTCCATTACCGTTTTCATCTCCACCACCTCCCGCGGGATGGCATTCCAGATATCAACCACTCTCTCCATGAAAAAATACTTCCTGACATTAGTCCTGAGTCTGGCCCCCTTCAACCTCAATTCATGTCCTCTGGTTCTACTGTCTCCGAAAAAGATTAATTTGCGGATTAATACCTTTCAAATATTTGAACGTTTGTATCATGTCACCCCAGTTTCTCCTTTCCTCTAAAGTATACATGTTCAGGTCAGCAAGTCTCTTCTCGTATGGTTTGCAACGCAAATCCCATACCATTTACATAGCTTTTCTTTGCAACGCTTCCAGTCTTTTTACATCTTTAGCAAGATACAGCCTCCAAAACTGAACACAATACTCCAAATGTGCAGAATAGGCAGTAATTAAGATGTTTAATGAGGGTGTGGGATTCCCTATTTATATGTGGAACTAGACTGATGAGGGTATTCCGGTTGGTGTTCCGGAAGTGAAGGGGGCAGGATCAGGACGTGATCCCTCCGGTAAGCAGCCTACAATTTAAGTTTCTGTACAAGCAGTTCTGATTGTGGAAGTGAGGTGAAATGTGATTGTGTTAAACATGTGCCTTTATTTGTAGTGAGGTATGTTGTTCCTCGTGATGAAGATATCGAAATACGGTCTCGTATCTGGGAACAAAGAGAGCAATTCAAGTGGTTGAAAATTCATTTCAAAGAGAGTTTGAATGATGAGAATTAGTTGGTGATCTATGTGGAAATTGACTCCTGAGTCCTATCAAAGAATTGGAAGTGTGTGATCTGTATCTAATGAACAGAGTTGAAATTCACCTTTGGGTCCTATTGTAGTATTAGCATTGTGCCACTATGCCTCTGTACAAGTCATTGGTGAGGCCCCACCTGGAGTATTGTGTTCAGTTTTGGAAGCCGTATCTTGTGAAGGATGTAAAAAGAATTGAAGCGGTGCAAAGGAAAGCTACGAGAATGGTATGGGATTTGCGTTACAAGACGTATGAGGGGAGACTTGCGGACCTGAACATGTATACTCTGGAGGAAAGGAGAAACAGGGGTGATATGATACAGACGTTCAAATATTTGAAAGGTATTAATCCGCAAACGAATCTTTTCCGGAGATGCGAAGGCAGTAGAACGAGAGGACATGAAATGAGATTGATGGGGGCAGACTCAGGAAAAATGTCAGGAAGTACTTTTTCACGGAGAGAGTGGTGGATATCTGGAATGCCGTCCCGCGGGAGGTGGTGGAGATGAAAACGGTAACAGAATTCAAACATGCGTGGGATAAACATAAAGGAATCCTGTTCAGAAGGAATGTATCCTTGGGAGCTTAGCCGAGTTTAGGTGGCAGAGCCGGTGGTGGGAGGTGGGGCTAGTGGTTGGGAGGCGGGGATAGTGCTGGGCAGACTTATACGGTCTGTGCCAGAGCTGGTGGTGGGAGGCGGGACTGGTAGTTGGGAGGTGGGGATAGTGCTGGCCAGACGTATACGGTCTGTGCCCTGAAGAGGACAGGTACAAATAAAAAGTAGCACATATGAATTTATCTTGTTGGGCAGACTGGATGGATCGTGCAGGTCTTTTTCTGCTGTCATCTACTATGTTACTGTGTTACTATGTAATATGGAACATTATTATTACCTTAAGTCAGAAGGAAAATTGGTGGCAGACCAGAAAACTCAAGAGAGAGAGAATTTTTTTAAGCTTCATGACATCGGATCAAGAGTTTAACCTGCTCAGTTGTTGAGTGGAGTAAGAACTTTTTCAGAATATGGGAGAGCTGCACTAGTGCACATTGAACATTTTTAGAAGCAGCATTGGACTGATTTAATTGTTTATCATTGTGTGTTAATCAAGATACAAGATAGCATGTATTTCTTCAAGGAGCAGGATGTTAAGGAATCGTGATCACAGTGTATAGGGTGTAATAGGACAGGGTCCTTGAAACCTCCCTTGAAGCCAGTAGAGTTAGAACTATCGTACCCAGAAGCCAGCAGGGGAAGGGGTGGGACCCAAAACCCTGACAGGATTCCCGTACTGGGAGCTGGCCCGAGTATTAGCAGTAAGGGGGATGCAGAAATACCAGCAGCCAGGAGGGGGAGCAGGAATGAGGAGGACCAGTTTCCCTGGGTCAGGAAGCAATATGTAATTCCTGCCACCTGTGAGAGAGAGAGAGAGCTGCCTTTCTGAAGTCTTTGAGGAACGGACCACTGGAGGAGATCTGTGGTGAGGAGAAAAAGGACATGGAATGGGAGGAGAGTGGAGCCGATCTCCCAGCAGCTGCACCCTATGAGGAGGAACAGATGGACATGGAGAGTTAAAGATAAGTGACTTTTTACAACTGTGGGGGGAGAGCAGTGTATGGGAGGCCACAGAGTGTTTGTTGCTGTGCAGAGAGTGGAGCACTGTTCAGTCTGAGAACCAAAGTATTGTGGTTCCTGTCTAAGAAGAGAAACTGATTTGGAATTTGTGAAAGCCAAGGAGTAATAACTGTAGAACACTTGAAAATAAAGGAACTTATTTTGGAGGGAAGGGGAGAGGGGGGAATGGACCGAGGTTTGCGGGCTGAGAGAGGAATCTCAGCTCACCTGTTTGTTCTTTGATATTCTGGGGATTGTGATTTACTGTTTGGACGCTGCACTTGCTAAAAACAGAGGACCTCAGAATTGTTTCCCTGAGTTTAAAGGGGGGGGGGGGAAGCACCCAGTGAACAGCGCTCCAGTACTGAGGAGGATTGGAACTACAATAAAAAGGGATTTTTGTTCAACTACTGTGGTATATGTGCTGTGCCCACAGGGGCAGTTGCAGCTGGTGTTGCACCTGGAGGAGGAGGCCGAATCCTACGAAAGAAGAGCGGAGTTTACAAGGGTGAGAGAGGAGTATGTGTGATGAATAAATAGGTGTGAGTGAAAGGTTAAATGTTTTGTAGGCACATGTTAAATTGATATTGACATTGATATTGAATAAAGTTACATAATTGATACACATAAGTTCTCTGGAGAAATATTGTTAAAGATTAAATTTTAACTGCCAGACCCTCGACCATTCTTCTAAGGTTCAAAGATCCCTACTCATCATTTCTACTTCCTCCAGGGTATCCACTCTATTGGCTATTTTCGTGTCATCCGCAAAAAGGCACACCTTTCCTTCCAACCCTTCAGCAATATCTCCCACAAATATATTAAACAGAATAGGCCCCAGAACCGACCCCTGAGGAACTCCACTGCTCACTTTCCTTTTCTACGAGCAGATTCCATTTACCACCACCCTCTACCACCTGTCGGTCAACCAGTTTCTTATCCAGGTCACACTTTCGTTCGTAAGTTCAACTCTTTCAGCTTATTCACGAGTCTTCTGTGGGGGACTGTATCAAAGGCTTTGCTGAAATCCAAGTAGATTACATCTAGCGCACGTCCTTCATCCAGTTCTTTGGTCACCAAGTCAAAGAAGTCAATAGGATTCATTTGGCAGGATTTTCCTTTGGTAAAGCCATGTTGCCTTGGGTCCTGTAACCCGTCAGCTTCTAGAAAGTTAACTATCCTTTCTTTCAGCAGCGACTCCATTATTTTTCCTACCACTGACGTGAGACTTACCGGTCTGTAGTTTCCCACTTCTTCCCTGCCTCCACTTTTGTCAAGAGGGACCACATCTGCCCATCTCCAATCCTGCGGAACCTCTCCCGTCTCTAAAGATCTATTAAATAAATCTTTAAGAGGTCCCGCCAGGACCTTCCTGAGCTCCCTCAGTATCCTGTATCCCATCCAGCCTAATAGCTTTGTCCACCTTCAGATTCTGAAGCTGTTTATAAACTCTTTCTTCCATAAACGGCACAGTATCCACTCCATTCCCAGACGTTCCCTCAGCAGCTGACCGCGGTCCTTCTCCAGGATTTTCCTCCATGAACACCGAGGAGAAATTATTGTTTAGCATGTTCGCTTTATCTTCATCACTCTCCACATAGCCAGTCTCATTATCTTTCAGTCTTACAATTTCATTCCTATCTCTTCTCCTTTCTCCAATATATCTAAAAAAGGTCTTGTCACTTCTCTTTACATCTTTAGCCATTTTTTCTTCCGCTCGTGCTTTCGCTAGACGTATTTCCCTCTTCACTTCTTTGAGTTTAACCTGATAATATTTTCCGTGATCCTCTCATTATGTTCTTTTGTATTTCTTGAACAAAGCCTCTTTTGCTCTTATTTTTTCAGCTACTTGTTTGGAGAACCATAAAGGCTTCCTGTTTTTGTTTACTTTGCTCACAAAAAGATCAGTCGCCATATTTAGAGCAGCCTTTAGCTTGGATCACTGTTTTTCCACATCTTCTGCACCTTCCCACGCAAACAGCTCCTTCTTCAGGTAGTTCCCCATTTTATCAAAATCAGTACATCTGAAATCCAGTACTTTGAGTTTTGTGCGTCTGCAACCCGCCTTCGCCCTTATTTCAAACCATACGGTGTGATGATCACTATAACATAAGTGGGCACCCACCCGGATATTGGAAACACTACCCCCATTCGTGAGCACTAGATCCAGCATCGACCTTTCCCTCATGGGTTCCGTCACCATTTGTCTGTGCAAGGCACTTTGACAGGCAACCACAACCTCCCTACTTCTTTCCGATTCTGCAGACTGGACGTTCCAATCCACGTCAGACAAATTGAAATCTCCCAACAGTAGCACCTCCCCTTTCATACCAATCTTTTGAATATCTTCTATCAGATCCTTGTCTAACTTCTCCATTTGCACAGGAGGTCTGTAGATAAGCCCCGTGTGGATACAGGTTCTGTCTTCTCTTTCCAGGACGATCCATATAGCTTCTTCCTTTCCACAGGTTCCCTGCATTTCAGCCGCTCTGATATAGTCTCTCACATACAGAGCCACTCCTCCACCTTTTCGGCCCTCTCTATCCTTCCTAAAAAGATTATAGCCCAGTAGTCTTCAATACACTGACCTCATTTTGGACCAATACTTCTTAAAAAAAGATATTGCATAAATGTTAGAGTTAACAGAAAATTTTTAACCATGTGACAAACTCAATCCATAATCCATAGAGGTCCAAATCATAAAAATATCATTGAATAAATCTCAGTCAGATCATCATGTAGGCATACCAGTGAAAAATATAAATGGTCCTCTTCCAATCTGCGTATATAAAGATTGGCGATACTCAGCACCGTTGCTGTGTCCATGGATTTGCAAAAAGAAATATCCATCAAAATAAAAATATATATGTCATGGTGCCATCCGTGATAAATTTGTGTAATATAAGTGGTACTGGGTCTCTTGTTTAAAGTCTCTTCCACAATGTCCAGAGCAGCTTGTTGGTGAATATTCATGTACAAAGCTTCTCAATCATGAGTGACTAATAAATCTGAAATGTTTACAAAACTTAGTTTGAATGATCTTTGGAGAGTTTGCAATCATGCAGTGTTCTTAATTTATAATCTCAACTGACTGAAAAATAGCTTCAGAAAATGATTCTCAAAGGCTGCAAACAGGACAGATGTTCAGTCTGTCTTCCATTGCATTCAAATGTATTTTATACACATTCATTAGGGATTTCCTGAAAATCCAAACTGTTTTTGGCCCTTGAGGACCGCATATGAATACCACTGTGATATGATAAACTTTGCACTGCAAATCATCACAAGATAGATTTTATGAATAATAAAGTAACCATTTGTTTAATGTTATTGACACAATGTTTTAAAAAATCTATACCAATGTTTCTCAAACTGGCCCTGGATTACCATTGTGGATGTCCTGGTTTTCAGGACATCCACAATGAATGCATGTGAGAGATTTTTTTTTAATTTATGCAAATCTATCTTGTTCATATTCAATATGAGTTGTTTGAAAACAGGGCAAAAGAGTAGCCTAATGGTTTGAGCATGACCTGGGACATGGAAGACCCAGGTTCAGTGGCGTAGGAAGAGGGGGGGCGGTGGGGTGGTCCGCCCCGGGTGCACGCCGCTGGGGGGGGTGTCGGCTCCGCTTGTTCACTGCTCTCTCTGCCCCGGAACAGGTTACTTCCTGTTCCGGGGCAGAGAGAGCAGGGAACCAACAGAGCCGACACAGCTCCCAGCGACTGCACTCGGAGCGGTCCTCCCGCCCGCCCCCCTTGGTAAGACTGCACTCCGGGGGGGGGGGGGGGGGGGTTGTGCGCTCCGTGGGGGGGGGGTGCGTTCGCGTTCCGAGGGGAGGTGCCGTGCTGCACCCGGGGGGGGGGGGGGGGCGCAGCGGCGAACCGCCCTGGGTGTCAGCTGCCCTCGCTACGCTTCTGCCCAGGTTCAAATCCCACAACAGATTCTTTTGGCCTTGTGCAAGCCACTCAACCCTATGTTGTCTTGGGATAGTCGAGCATGGTGCTGGCAACCTCATCCTGCTTACAGCCTGCCATGGAAATTTATTTAGGGAATTACCTTTTAAAGATGCTCTCCAGTGATAAAAATCACTGTATAGAAATGGCATCGGCTTAGCCATCTGTAGTTCTTCCATGAATGACATCACGGGGCATGTTTACTAAATAGCATTAGGCTTTTGGACTATTAGCCAAAAAGCAACATGCCTTAAGTGCTCAAGCTCCTCACAGACATGTTCTCTAATGCACTTTAATTTCAGGCACTAAGAGTGTGGGTGCACCTACTGCCACTTATTCAGGTTGCATTAGGTGAACTGCACATTTGCCAAGTAGAACACACACTAACTTCTACACACTGACTGCAAAAGGCTATTCATGCCTAATCTCCTCCCATACCCCACCCAGTCACCTCCCCATCTTGCATTGAACAGTAAGCATTGGACTTTCACCACATTGACTGTTTTAATGCACACTAGCTGTAATTAGAAACATAGAAACATGATGGCAGTCTGCCCATCCTCAGTAACCACTAACTCCTCCCTTTCCAAAGGGATCCCATGTGCCTATCCCATGTTTTTTAAAATTCTGACAACTGGAGGTCATTTCATTCATCCGCCACCTTTTGTGTGAAAGAGTATTTTCTTAGATTCCTCCTAAGCCTATTTCCTTTTAACTTCATCCTATGCCCTCTCATTCCAGAGTTTTTCTTCATTTGAAAAAGTCTCACCTTCTGTACATGAAAGCCACTGAGATATTTAAACATCTCTATCATATCCCCTCTCTCCCGCCTCAAGGCTAACTGCTCGGCGTACATTAGTAAATATTATCTTATGTTCTCAATTTAGTGGTTTAAAGGTCTTTTTCTACACAAATACCCCTGGATTCTATATATGGTGCTCAAAAATGCACACTACTACTACTTATCACTTCTATAGCGCTACAAGGCATACGCAGCGCTGTACACCATAAATGAAAAGACAGTCCCTGCTCAAAGAGCTCACAATCTAAACAGGACAGACAAATAGACAGAACAACTAAGAGGTAAAGGGAATTAAAGAGGTGGGGATAAGAGGGTACAGGGCAAGTGAGTAGTGGTTAGGAGTCAAAAGCAGCGTTAAAGAGGTGGGCTTTTAGCCTGGATTTGAAAACGGCCAAAGATGGGGCTAGACGTACAAGCTCAGGAAGTCTATTCCAGGCGTGAGGTGCAGCGAGATAAATGGAACGGAGTCTGGAATTAGCAGTAGAGGAGAAGGGGACAGACAAGAGAGATTTATCCACAGAACGGAGTACCCGAGGGGGGCTCCCTATCCGTTTTCGCATCCTGTTCAAACTTCTTCTACTAACCTATAAATGTACTCATTCTGCTACTCCCCAGTATCTCTCCACACTCGTCCTTCCCTACACCCCTTCCCGTGCACTCCATTCCCTGGATAAATCTTTCTTATCTGTTCCCTTCTCCGCTACTGCCAACTCCAGACTTTGCTCCTTCTGTCTTGCTGCACCCTATGCCTGGAATAGACTTCCTGAGCCCCTACGTCTTGCCCCATCCTTGACCATCTTTAAATCTAGATTGAAAGCCCACCTCTTTAACATTGCTTTTGACTCATAACCACTTGTATTCACTCTCCTCCACCTACCCTCCTCTCCTCTTTCCTCTACACATTAATTGATTTGTTTGCTTTATTTTTTGTCTACTAGATTGTAAGCTCTTTGAGCAGGGACTGTTTTTCTTCTATGTTTGTGCAGCGCTGCTTACGCTTTATAGCGCTATAGAAATGCTAAATAGTAGTAGTAGAGAGACAAGAGTGGAGAGGTACTGGGGAAGTGGTAGAGTGAATGCACTTATAGGTCAGTACGAGAAGTTTGAATTGAATGCGGAAACAGATAGAGAGCCAATGAAGTGACTTGAGGAGAGGGCTAATGTGAGCATAGCGACTTTGGTGGAAAATGAGTCATGCAGCAGAGTTTTGGACTGATTGAAGAGGAAAGAGATGGCTAAGTGGGAGGCTGGTGAGAAACATGTTGCAATAATCTAGGTGAGAGGTGATAAGAGTGTGGATAAGGGTTCTGGTAGAGTGCTCAGAGAGGAAGGGATGGATTTTGCTGATGTCATAGAGAAGGAAACGACAGGTTTTGGAAACGTGCTGAATGTGAGCAGAGAAGGAGAGAGAGGAGTCGAAGATGACCCCAAGGTTACGAGCTGATGAGACAGGGAGAATGAGAGTGCCATCCACAGAAATAGAGAGAGGGGGGAGAGGAGAGGAGGGTTTAGGGGGAAAGATTTGTGCGAGATCCTGAGATGTGTGCACATCTCAATTGCTTAATGAGCCAAGGGGAAACAAGATGGCTGCCGTACCGGTTGTTTGTTGAAACGCTCAGTGCGTGATTGAGCGAAAATCTATTCCTTTTCTCATTGAAATGCCTCATACCAAGCGTAAAAGAATGTTGAGGATAGTGCCTCCACCTACCTCCATAGGCGTAGTTTGACTGTTTCATTTGGGGGGGGGGGGGGCAAAGGATGGGGCGGAGCATGTTATATTCATTTGCATATATATATATATATATATATATATATATATACACACACACAAATGAATATGCTAATATGGAGGAAGGAAGGAAGGAAGGGAAAAAGAGCTGGCTTTTTTTGGGAATAACCATAATGAATATGTATGAGATATCAAGCCAGCTCTTTCTCCCTTCCTTCCTTCCTTCTTTCCTCCTTACCCAGCACTCCCTCTTCCTCTCCAGTAGTATTTCCCCACCCCCTTTCCCATACCATACCAGTGTTGACCTTAGAAATGCATAGGCTCTATATGTAGATCCTTCAAGAGGTAGTGTGTCATGATTTAGGCTCTACACCCTTTCTGATGTTTTGGTGCCACCTCAGTAAGGCCAACACACAATCTCTCCACTGCAAAACGCTATACACAAACTTGTGCAAAAACACACTCATATTCTTACTAAACCATAACAGCACTAATTCCAAGGACAGACTCAGCATGCAGCAATACCAGAAAAATTGAAACTTACATGCAAAATATCACAGATGCACATTTCCAAAAGCTGACATATTCCAATTAATAAATTCTGAATAAAATATTTTTTTCTACCTTTGTTGTCTCATCATTTAGTTTTTCTATTCGCTTTGGTCCCAGTGTCTTCTGTTTTATGCAGTGCCTTCTTTATGCAGTAGCCCTGTCCCTACCCTTCCTCGAGTTTCAGTATCTGCTCTTAACGTGTCCCTCACCCCAATCTTCATCCTGTTATTCCTGTTTTTTTTGCTAATTCTCCCCTCTTCCAGCGTTCTCTCTTTCTATTTCCTCCCTTCTATACAACACCCTCTCTCCCTATTTTCACTCCTCTGACCAGTATATTCTCTTTCTCTCACCCTCTTCTATCCAGCATATCCTCCTTCCCTTACTTCAATCCAGCATCCCTCCGTCCCCTTCCCTTCCATGTCAGCTTCTCCATTATATCATTATTTCTCCTATGTCCAGCATATTCCCTCTTTGTCCCCATCCCCATACAATGTCTAGCACCCCCATCATTTTCTTACCTCCCCATTTCCAGCATCTCCCCTGTCTTCTTACTCACCCTATGTCCAGCATCTTCCAATATCCCTTTTTCCCTCCCAGCATTGTCCCTGTATGCCCTTATCCCCTCTCTGTCCAGCTTTGTCCCTTTGTGTCCCTGTCTCTATGCTCCCTCAATGACCAGAATCTCGCTTCTCTGTCTCCCTGACACTCTCTTTTCTCTTCCCTTCCTCCTACCATCCATTCTCCCTTCTTCCCTCCTACCAGCTAATCCACATCTAACAATCCCATTTGCTTATTTCCGATCTGACGAAGAAGGGCAACCTTCGAAAGCTAATCAAGAAATGTATTAAGTTATGTCCAATAAAAAAGGTATCATTTTATTTTATTTTCCATGTTTTACCAGCTATAATAACTTTAAAATCTGTTTTAGTGATATTCAATTGTTATTATTTATATCTATATGGGAAGCTTCCAAATAAATTAAAAAGCTGTCCAATAAGTAAAAAAAAAAAAGCAAAAAAAACGTTTGACCTCCACCACTTAAGGCACTGCCTATCCAATTGAAACAGCTTTAGAATTGTTACAGATGGACAAACAATAAAGAACGACAACATGGATGCAGCAGCTCATAGGCTTGCTTGCTTTGGGTTGAGTGTACTGGATGAGGGCTGCATGGGGGCAGTGGAAACAGTGAGTAACCAAATTGGCTTCCTTGCTTACCGTGAACTAGAGGCTCACTTCCATTAAACTGTCTTGGTCCTGACGGTATCCTTTGACTGCTGCATCTTGCCTACGCAGAAACAGCAAGTTGAATCAGAGTAGGCGGGACATGGCAGCAGAAGGACCCAGACACCTAATCACTGCCTGCCTGCAATTACGGTCCAGAGCACTGCGGAGGGAGGGGGGGGGAGAGGTTGAGGGAGGGAGTGGATTTGGGAGGGACAAGAAAGGACAAAGACAGTTCAACACATGGGGCAGTGCAGCGGGCAGGGCAAGAGAGAGAGAATAGGAACTCGATACAGCAGTGCTTGGGGGCAATGCCCCCCTTGACGACTCATCCCCCTAACCAATTTCCATTTGTTGTCCTCCCTCTCGGGCCCAGCAAGACTCTCTGGCAAACAACTTCTGCTTAAGTTCTTATCTTAACAGAGTAAGAGGGTAGTGCACTTCTGCAGCAACGATCAGCCCAGGGCCTCTGTCCTAAATCGCGGGGAGGCTGCACCGCTGCAGGCAGCTGAAATATAACAGGATGACAGCGGCCGGGCAGCCAAGTTGACATTGGTGGACCATGGGTCCACAACCACCCCTGTGCTGTGATCAGGAGGAGCGCTGCAGCCTGCAGACAATCTGCAGCTTGAGGTGAGCACACGAACCCAGTCCTGCTTGCAGTGCAGCACGAGGCAGGGTTGCTTGCCACACACCACGCATGCACCAGTGTCAAGTGACTTCACAGCTGGTGTGTTTGGGCATGCGTGCCTTCAGCCTCCCGCTTCAATTTGTGAGAAAAACCCCCCTCAGGTCCCGGCTGACAGGACAACAACCAGCTTGCAAATAATTTGTGGGGAAAAAACCCCTCAAAACTCCCACCTAACAGCACAACAACCAGCTAGCAAAATTGTTCTAAAATTAACAACCGGCTCTGCAGAGCCAGTGCGAGACGGCTCCAGCACACCACTGGAATCAGCTCTAGGTGCTATTCTATAAACAGTGCGCAACATGTAGCACCATATATAGAATAGTGCTCTGCACTGATTTTCTTCAACACAGTTTTTTCAGCTCCATTTACAGAATCTAGTCCATCGTAACTGCAGAGTAAAACTGAATTTGACCTCAGGATATGTTCCCCTATACCTTCTGATATTCAGTTGTCTGCCAAGTCTCTGCATTCTATGTCCAGTGTGCGGAGGCGGCCAAAAAAGCAAACAGGATGCTAGGTATTATTAGGAGAGGAATGCAAAATAAGAAAAAAAATATTATAACGCGTCCGTATCGCTCCATGGTGCAACCTCACCTTGAGTATTGTGTTCAATTCTGTTCATCGTATCTCAAAAAAAGATATAGTGGAATTAGAAAAGGTTCAAAGAAGACTGACCAAAATGATAGAGGGGATGGAACTGCTCCCATATGAGGAAAAGCTAAAAAGGTTAGGGCTCTTCAGCTTGGAAAAGAGGTGGCTGAGGAGGAATATCATTGAAATCTTCAAAATCCTGAGTGGTGTGGAGCAGGTGGAGGTGAATCAATTTTCCACTCATTCAAAAAGTACAAAGACCAGGGGACACTCAGTGAAATTGCATGGAATTACTTTTAAAACAAATAGGAGGAAATATTTTTTCACTCAAAGAAGAGTTAAGCTCTGGAACTTGTTGCTAGAGGATGGGGTAACGGTGGTTAGTGTATCTGGGTTTAAAAAGGGTTTGGACAAGTTCCTGCATAGTCTGCTTTGAGTCAGATATGGGGAAGCCACTGCTTGCCCTGGGATTGGTAGCATGGAATCTTGCTACTAATTCGGTTTCTGACAGGTACTTGTGACCTGGTTTGGTCACTCTTGGAAGAAGGATACTGGGCTAGATGGACCATTGGGCTGACCCAGTATGGCTATTCTTATGTTCTTATGAAAAATGTGACCAGTTGTCTGTGTGCTCTGTGACCCACCTTTGTTCCATGCCTTGGTTACCTGTGGAAACTGCGTGGACCCTCCTTTTTCTTTTGACTGCTCTTTGACCTCCAGCTTTCATCTACTACTACTTATCATTTCTATAGCGCTACTAGACATACGCAGTGCTGTACTCTTGAACATGAAAAGACAGTCCCTGCTCGACAGAGCTTACAATCTAATTAGGACAGACAAACAGGACAAACAAGAGATAAGGGAATATTAAAGTGAGGATGATAAAATAAGGGTTCTGAACAAGTGAACAAGGGTTAGGAGTTAAAAGCAGCATCAAAAAGGTGGGCTTTTAGCTTAGATTTGAAGACGGCCAGAGATGGAGCTTGAAGTACCGGCTCAGGAAGTCTATTCCAGGCATATGGTGCAGCAAGATAAAAGGAACGGAGTTAATTTTTTCCTTCTGATTTGCTGAATAGTGATATGAATTACACTTTAGAAATGCAAGTTTAAAACCAGGAACCAGGTAGATTTTAGCCTTGATTTTAGCTAATCATCAAATTATCCCAATTGACTCTGTAACACACAGCTTGTTCCCATCATATATATCTGCTTTTGGTCCCTCTGCTATATGGTAAACCGTATTATAGAAAAACAGCAAAAAGTAGCGAGATCAACACGACACTCCTAAGACACCGTGGGTACGAGTAATAAAATGTTTTATTAAATGAAAATTTAAAAAGACTCGACACAAAGCCATGTTTCGGTGAAAAACGCCTGCTTAAGGAGTCTACAAGTCAAAAAAAGGTATACAATTATAATACATTCAAATAAATAGAACCTAGAACAGTCATACAAATAGCAGTACACAAAAACGTATAAAACTTAGAACAATCATATAAATGGTAATGACTGATAAAACATTTAGGTTTTTTTAAAATAAAAACAGAGACATAAAAACCATGTATAGAAAAGATAAACATCCAAAGAAACTGTGAATCACATGAGACTAATAAGATGAAATTAAAGAAACTCTAAAATGGACCATGAAATAAATAACAATATAAAATTGTAAAAGCAGAATGAAACTACAGTTCTGTTCATCCTTTTGCTGGATTAAGGCTAATAATTATAGAAGATATCAGGTATGGATAATATATGAAAATAAATGCAGACCTGTTTGTTGTGTAAACCAATGAATGGAACATCATAAATGAGGTAGTCAAATCAAGCCTGAAACAGTGAAAAGTACCAAAGCATGAAAAATACATTTAGTTGGAATAGAAGAGAATAGGATAAGGGGCAAAAACAAAAGGGAACAAAACAAAAGGGATAAATACATACCTTTAAAAAGGCTAATGACAGATGTGTGTGCTTTAAAAAACTTTTTGCTGTTTTTCTATTTTTATCCATGTAGCGGATCCAGTTTCTCCACTTTTTGTTGGTTTTTGTTTTCTCTTAAGCCGTATTATAGAAAAGTTTTAGCATCATAACTATGTTAGTTGAATGTTGTAATGCATGCTTATTAAGTGTATCATTGGTATTATGCTAACATTGCATTATATATCTGGTATTTGAGTTCCAGTGCAGTTAAGTGTACATTTTTGATACTGTTTCACCCAGTTCAATTATTAGGTTTCAATTTACTGTTTTCAATTTTACCTCATTTATTGTATTTATGTGTATTCTCAGTTATTTTACTATTGTTATGCTGTTAACAAAATTGTAAGTTTTATGTTAAACTGTACCTGCTGTACACCACCTTGAGTGAGTCTCTTCATAAAGGTGGTTAATAAACCCAATAAATAAATAAATAAAAACTGTATGTCACAGAGCAGTCACACACAGACAGCTAGCATTGCTAACTTTTTTCCAAATCGACTTATATTACTGAAGCTTTCCCATGTATATCTTCCATTCTGTTCTGGAAAGGGTTAAATCCGCAGGAGGATTTTGAACAGGAAATGGGATATTCTCCATGTTTGTAGTTCGGAAAGAAAACCTGTTAGCAGACAATGAGGAGCTGAGCTTGCCTTGCAAGCTGGATGCCTTTCGTCTGCGGAGTTGAAGTGTGACAGAGTGTGCCTGACCGGTTTTTGCGTGAAGCTGGGTTTTTTTTTTTTTTTGGGCCACTCGTACATCACAGAAAGCATGCATTGGTTTGGGATTTTGTCTTTTAAAACCTGGAGAGGAATTTGGTACTCTTAGCTGTCCTGGGAGCGAAAAAAAAGAGAAAGAAGCAACATCAAGGTAAGGAACACAATGAAGAGTTCAGGAAGGGGGGCAAGACCCACACTGCGGGGAAGATCTTCCTGGCATAAGGAGAGAAAGGGTCTCTGTGAACAAATCTGTACCGTTGTCTGTGGTGTTTCAGTGTTTACTGCGAGAGCAAGCTGGCTTTCATTAGCATCAGTCCTAGAGAGAAAGGTTGCTTTCAGTGGAGTGTCTGTGTACTCACCACCTCCTCCAGCCCCCCTCTCCCGTGGCACGACTAAAGTGTTCTACATTTTGGAAGCGGCAATTTAACAATATTTCCTTTACATCCGACTGTCTGAAATCTACATTTTTAAACTGTCACTGCTGTGACTCGTGAGATGGAAAAACGAGGATATTTGGGCTGTGGTACAGTAGATCCAGAGGTTTTTCTTGTACAGTAGCATCTGCAAGCGAGTTCTGCATGGTGATCAGACAGAACAAGTGCTCAGTCAGCGCAAAGATGACAACACTGAGCAATAAAACACAAGAGAGAAAATTAATAATAGAAAGTATTAACAAGATCATCTGGGTGATAGGAGAGGAAGGTTTTTGATCCCCCGTTCCCCTTGGATTGGCAAAACAAAAAGGTGGTTCTCTAGTCTTCAGTGGACCTGATGAGTTGGGAAATAGGCTAGCGGCTGTAGGGCTTTCAAATAGGCAACCCAGGGCTGAATTCCCAAGAGGAGGGAGGCAAAGGAGCTGCTGAGGAAATGGTTCGCTAACAATGTGCAAAAGGAATATAGAAAATAATGGATGTGCCATATTTTTTTTTCTCCTGGGAAAGCCCTATGGCTGCTTTTTCTTTCACTCCCTCTTCTCCTTTGTTGTGAGCGCTAATAGCAACTGGAATAGAAATACACCAGATAGCTAGGAACAGTTCTTTTATTCCCAACGTGGACCTGTTATCGGCTGTGAAGCGAAACAATATTTGGCGGAGGAGAAAAAGACTGAAACACTTAATGGATGGGCATATGAAATGTTCCAATGGCTGGCAAGAGGTAGCCTTTGAAGGAGAACGGAGGTGTGGTGGTTGATTAATGTAGCTGGTGTAGCTATTTAAATTGCGGACGTGTTTCGCCGTCACATCTACCGAGTGCTACAATAGCAAGTCAGCCGTGCAGTGAAAAGGGGGCGGGTCAGGTCCGATAAATAACAACTTCAGAGAGCTTGACTTGAACTCGGAGCTGCTGCTGCTGCTGGAGGAGAATGGTTGAGGTTTACAGATGTTCGTTGATGGGGTTTTTATTTCGTCGTTTAGGGATGGTTGTGCAGATCTCTCTGCGGTTTTCATGGTTGGGTAGTTTGAAAGATCAGAGGTCTATCAGATCCAACCATCTTCATCTGCTTACTACCTGAAAGCTTTTTCCAAGTGGTAATCCAGGGGAAGGGGAAGCAACCCTGGGCATGGCGCTCTTCCCCAAACCGAGGTGACACATCCTAAAATGCAATCGGCTCGGGGGGGGGGGGGGGTAAACAAACATTCTTAAGAGCACTTTCACCATACAGGCATCTGGCAGTCTTACAATATACAGGAAGATGCTGCATATTACAGTGTAAAATTTAGGATGCTCCTAAATGTGAAGCAAGAGTTGTAGGTGAAGACAAAAAAAGTAAGACTTAGTAAGTCCTTGGGTCTGTTTATACTGGTGACAGGGCTGGTGCAAAGGTGCCCTAGGGGACCCTTCAATCTTATGCCTACCCCACTTATTAACCTTTAGGCCACTAATCTGCCCCCCTCAAGATGTCATATTTTAAATATTAAAGGGGGGAGGGTGTGGAAATTGCCATTAATGTGGGCAATGTCCAAAATCATTTACACCTATGTTTACTAGGTGTGCTATAGGCGCGTTAGCATGATTAACATGTGTTAATGGTTAACGCACATTAAACGATAATGATCCCATAGAAATATATGTGCGTTAGCGTTTAACATGCATTAACTCTACAGTCGCATTAAAAACGCTAACGCACCTTAGTAAACATACCTATTAGTTAAATGGGCTATTTGAAAATTGGGAACAACAGGATGTGAAGGACCACTTAATTCCTTACAAACGTCAACCAAGTAAATCCAAGAGTAGGGTAGGCTGGTTCTTCCAAAAACAGCAAGGGAGACTGTGTACAATGTATGTCTTTATTAAAAATCACCAAATAACTCGACACAACTGCCGTATTTTGGCACCAAAGTGCCTGCTTCAGGAGTCTTATGGTGTAAATAAATAATAAGGCAGATGATGTTTTCAAAGTCTAGCGCAAATGAAGATGAATGCCATTATCCAAAGCTTAAAGGAGATACATCCAACAACCATTGACATAACTTGAATGAAATGTGGAATAAAGACTTATACATTGTACACACGTCTCCCTTGCTGTTTTTGGAAGAGCCAGCCTACCCTACTATTTGAAAATTGTCCACCCTTCCTTCAGGTAAAAATACACCTTGGTGCTTCTTTGAATTTGCATTGCTGTCAGGACTTATTGTGCTTTGTGTGTGACTGCTCTTTGTAGCTTCTCCCTCCCCCAAGCTCCTGCCCTAGGTGACTGCTTAGTCTTCTGTAATGGTTGGTCTGGCCCTGACTGGTTAATCAAGTGAAAGAGGTTTTCATTCCTTAGCCAGCAGAGCTATCCAGCTGCTGCCAAGATTTGCTTTTCCTCCCCTCACTGTGGGGGTTGTGTTGAGCATGGGCTGCCTGGCTGCTTCTACAGCAACAGAAATCACTCAGCAGAGGTTTTGCACCTGCCATACTACTTAGAAGCACGGGAGGGTAGAAGCAATGCAAGAGTCTTTGCCTGGGCTCAGTAGGAAAGCACACCTATAAATAACCATCATACACAAAGCAACGAAGCCACTGTGGAGAAATACAACAGCAACAAGAAAAGATCATTGATCTATTCGAGTTTGCTGATGTAAATATATGATGGCCATGCATATGTATTTTTTTGCATGTTCAGTATCCAGTGTAAACCTCTGCATGCATTCAGCAAATCATATTTGCATTCAAGACACTGAGAGACAAAACTGTGCCTAGGGCAACCTCCCACTTCCTCCACCACCCCCTGCCCATGCTGTACCATCAGTCAAAAATAAAGTCTTTGGCTGGCAGGCAGCAGCGATTGAGAGAGACTGCTCTGACAGCCACTGGTCCTTCTTCCTGCCGTGTCCCGCCTATGAGGAAACAGGAAGTTACTTCACAGGAGATTGGACATGTCAGGAAGAAGGACCCATGGCTGGCAAAGCAGTCTCTCTTGATCACTGTTGCCAGCCAGCCAGTGATTCTGAAGCAAGTAGAGAATGGGGGAGGGGGGTTGAAAGGGAGGGAAAGACTCTGGATCTGACTGAGTGAGGAGGCTGTCAGGCTAGCTGCAGTATCACTGAAAACAAGCAGCTCTTCTATGATCAGTACTGAGCCCTCCTAGGAGGCCAGGCCCCGGGGAACCTTGCTCCCCCTGTCCTACCCCCCAACAGCGTCACTGTTTGCTTTGCTTTATGCTAGTCGGGCTGTGGTTTGGAGTTCAGTCAGGCAGTGTTAGGGAACTTGTCTACTTTTAGTAGAGGGTCCTGCCAGAAGTGACAGCCTTTTTTATGATTAGCAAAGACTGGCCATTAAACATGACAGGCTGTACCAAACATTTGCATTCCTGTTTGGAGATGAGTGGTTTTCTGTAGGCGCGACAGTTTGGACTGTGTTAGCTTTACAGATTTCTGGAGAATAATAACAGAGATCTGATTTGCAGTTTCAGACTAGGTAAATACAATTTCCTTTTGCTAAAAGTACAGTGAAATCCTCTTAAAATGACTGAATGTTCTGTCAATAGGATCTGCATAATCTGTGCTTGGAAAATAAGTTGTGTGCCAGTCATATCATTTCTTAAATCTAGAAATTTTAATTGGAAAGTGCATGCTTGGACTGTTTTTGATTCATATTCACATAATGGGAGCACCTATAGCTTTATCTTTTCAGAGGTGCATATAAACTGATGAAATTTTCTTGATTGTGTTCATATATGTTCCAATAAGTACTACTACTACTTATCATTTCTATAGCGCTACTGCATATTTCCTACATCCAATGCTTAATTTCTGGTGGAAAGGCCCAGAACACAGTTCTGCCACTTCTGTTCAAACTTCCAGATCCAGGCAGCCAGAATGTTCTGCTCCAGCCAATCCATTCCAGGCAGCCTTTAGGGTAGAGAAGGGAAAATAGACATAAAAAGAGGGTGAATTAATAGCAGGGTTTCAAACTTGTGCTGGTTCAATCCCTTTTTGTCTCTTGGCTTTACTTCTTATAGAACTGTGTTCTCCCACCTTTTTTCTGGGCCTCAAAGAAACAGAGTAGAAACCAGTGGCGTAGCCAGACAGCCAATTTTGGGTGGGCCTGAGCCCAAATTGGATGGGCACAACATTTTTTTCTGCCCCTGTCCTACTCCCACATGTCACCCTCTCTCCTACTTCTATGTCCAACATTTTCTCTCTCTCTCTCTCTCTCTCTCCCTCTCTCTTCTTCTGCATCTCTCCCTCCCATCCCATGTCCAACTTTCTCCCTCACTCCTTACCCCCCTGTGCAGCAACTCTCGAAGAACTTCTGCCTGAAATTCTTCTCCCCGCTGCTGCCTCGGTCCCTGCAGCATTCTTTTTTTTCGCCCGTCGCCAGCAGTGCTACGATTCACAGAGGCCGCTCCGCTCCCCCCTGCAGCGTCCATCCGGCCCTCTCTGACGCACTTCCTGAATCGTAGCGCTGCTGGTCACGGGCGAAAAAAAAGAATACTACAGGGACCGAGGCAGCAGCGGGGAGAAGAATTTCAGGCAGGCAACACTCCCGGCAGCGATGTTGTTGGGTTGGGGCGGGCCTAGAGCAAAAGTGGGTGGGCCTGGGCCCGTCCAGGCCCACCCGTAGCTACGCCCCTGGTAGAAACAACAGTACAGATTAGTTCTGGCTCCTTCATGGAAATGGAGCAGAATACTGCTGGGTGTGGATCATTGCTGACTATCTAGCTCATGGAGGAAGTAGAGCAGAACTGGAATCATTGAAGCTGCTGCCACAACATTACATTGTTTTTTGTACAATTCCCCTGTGCAGCTGAGGAGGCCCTGAGGGAGAATGAACAAGGCTGAAGAAATGGGAGGTGAAAGCCTATGCAGCCTACTGCTCTTTTCACTATTTAGTACATCAGCTTTTTCCTAGCTCCACTACCATAGGTGCCAGCTCTGTGGGTGCTTGGGCACTGCTAGTATTCTATAATGTACTTAATTAAGGAGTCCATTGATTAAGGTGCACTAACGGGTTATATATCTATGGACTGCATGGCACTTTATTCAACAACAATGCAAACTAAGGCATTATATTACAATGTCAACACAATACGCAATAAAACATTTTATTAGACAGCATAAGGTGTAAGCAAAGATGGAACATATAGATAAGATAGAGTAACAGGAGTAAGAAAATAAGGGACTAATTTAAATAAAGTTGCAAATGAGATCAGAAAGGTGCTTGAACATTATCTTAGCTAGAGTAGGAGTGAATAAACATGTCCTGCTATAGTATATGCAGCCAGTGTCATTCCTTGTGTGTGTGTATGTGACTAGAAAGTTAGTTACTTTTTCCATTAAAGGTCTGGTTGAAGAGTCAAGCTTTCACCTGTTTCCTGAAGTAGAGATAGTCTTGTGTTAAGCAAATATTTCAGGAAATGCATTACAGAGCATGGGGGCTATTCAGGAGAAGACTCCTTTGCATGTATCACATTGTGTGATGTCCTTTGGAGAGGACATTAGCATTAGTGTGCCTTAGTAAAATGACTCCTTAATTTGGAGCAGGGAAAGGCAGAAAGTGAGTGTTTCTGTATTCCAGTTACTGGTTCTGCCTCCTTCTGTACCTTATTGGCTAAATCTGACCAATAGGCTGCAGAGGGAAGAGGGAGCAGCTGCATCTACTATGTCTGACTGATGAGCTGTAGGAGGAGGAGAAGAAAGGAGCACCTATAGCCTGGAATAGAGGCTTTTCCTGACTACAGCTACCAAGAGGGAAGGGAAGAGCCGCAAGCAGATACTAAGAAAAGGAAAAAAGACTGAGTTACATAACTTTATTGACATGACAATTTTACCTGTGTTCCCAAAGTAATATAATTAGTAGTTAAGGTAAAAAAAAAAAAAGAGAGAGGGTGGGTCTAGGAGAGGAACAGGGGCTAGGAAGGGGTGAAAGGGATTGAAAGGGGTTACTGGATGGGAGAGAGAATGTTGCTGCGAAAAGCTAGAGGTGGCAGAAATCAGCTGTAAGGGGAAGAGAGACTGGGTGATGGGGTCAGAGTCTAGGAGTAGAGCTGTGGAGGAAGGATAGAGCAGACATGCCAAGTTACACACATTTGGGCCCCTTCTCCAGCTCATATGCACTTTTCATATGTATTGGCTGCTGGCTGTTCTCTATCCCCTCAGTCTGGCATATCTCCCACTTCCTTTCATTGCTCCTGCGACCCAGCATCTCTTCCCTGGCAGACCCTGGAGATCAGACCCAGAACCTTTCTTATTGGCAGCATTGAAACCACACCATTTCCAGGAGAAAAAAATATATCTATACCAGTTTAACAGAGTTAGGGTGGCCCTATAACAAGCCCCTCCACATAACACACTGATTACGATTTATAATAAATTACTACTCTACCTATGAAAAGTTATTCCCTTATTATACTTCCTCTGTGTGTATCTGTATGCTGCAAAAGTCAGCATGTTTTAAAATACAACTTTTTTTTAAATAGTACCCTAAATAAAGACCAATGGCATATCAAATCTGCTCATCCATACCATGATTTCAATTTGTCATAAGGTTTGCTACTTAGGCATAATAATAATTGCATAGCTGATCATTAAACCACATATAAGATGATTAGCAAAACTAATTTTTCATAAGCTAAAAATGTTGTGAAGACAGATTCTGTGGTGCAGGCCAAGCCGGCTCTCCTCCCCCCTGAGCTACAGGGTCCCAGGCTCCAGGTTCAGTACATACCTGAAGAAGGCAACCACCCTGGTGGTCCAGTGGATTCTTCGGGGCAGGCAGGAAAGATAGCATTCTCAATTTTAAGGATAAATTACATATTGCTAGCAATTGCTCCGCAAGTTCATTTTTCAGTTCTATCAGTACTCTCAGTACTCTGGGATGAATACCATCCGGTCCAGGAGATTTGCTACTCTTCAATTTGTAGAACTGCCCCATTACATCCTCCAGGTTTATAGAGAATTCATTTAGTTTCTCCAACTCGTCAGCTTCAAATACCATTTCTGGCACCGGTATCTCTCCCAAATCTTCCTCAATGAAGACCGAAGCAAAGAATTCATTTAATCTCTCCTCTATGGCTTTGTCTTCCCTGATTGCCCCTTTTACCCCTCGGTCATCTAGCGGTCCAACCGATTCTTTTGCCGGCTTCCTGCTTTTAGTATAACTAAAAAAAAATTTAATATGTGTTTTTGCCTCCAACACAATCTTTTTTTCAAAGTCCCTCTTAGCCTTCCTTATCAGCGCTTTGCATTTGACTTGACATTCCTTATGCTGTTTCTTATTATTTTCAGTTGGTTCCTTCCTCCATTTTCTGAAGGATTTTCTTTTAGCTCTGATAGCTTCCTTTACTTCACTTTTTAACTATGCCAGCTGTCGTTTAGTCTTCTGTTCTCCTTTTTTAATAAGTGGAATATATGGCCTGGTCTTCCAGGATGGTGTTTTTGAACAGTATCCATGCCTGATGCAAGTTTTTGACCCTCGCAGCCGCTCCTCTAAGTTTTTTTTTCACTGTTCTTCTCATTTTATCATAGTCTCCTTTTTTAAAGTTAAATGCTAATGTATTTGATTTCCTATGTATACTTCAAAGCTAATATAAAATTTGATCATATTATGATCACTGTTATCAAGCGGCCCCAACACCATTACCTCCCGCACCAGATCATGCGCTCCTCTAAGGACTATGTCTAGAATTTTTCCTTCTCTCGTTGGCTCCTGTACCAGCTGCTTCATAAAGCAGTCCTTGTCAAGGAATTTTACCTCCCTAGCATGCCCTGATGTTACATTTACCCAGTCAATATCGGGGTAATTGAAATCACCCATTATTATTGTGTTGCCCAGTTTGTTTTCGTCCCTAATTTCCTTTAACATTTCTCCATCTGTCTGTTCATCCTGGCCAGGTGGACGGAAGTACACTCCTATCACTATCCTTTTCTCCTTTACACATGGAATTTCAATCCATAGTGATTCCAAGATGTGTTATTTGATTCAAGGATGTCCTTAATATACAATGCTATCCCTCCACCAATTCTATCCACCCTATTACTACGATATAATTTGTACCCTGGTATGATAGTGTCCCACTGGTTATCCTCCTTCCACCAGGTCTCAGAGATGCCTATTATATCTAATTTTTCATTTAGTGCAATATATTCTAACTCTCCCATCTTATTTCTTAGGCTTCTGGCATTCGCATATAGACATGTCAAACTATGTTTGTTCCTATTTACATCATGCTCAGTACTTGACAGTATTAATTTGCAATATTTTGTCTGATTTTCATTTTTATTTAAGGAAACCTGATCTATTATGGTCTCTTTTGCAACCTCACTATCAGGATACCCTATCTTCCCCGTTTTGATGATATCTTTGAAAGATACCTTATCCCGAACCATGTGCTTTTGAGCGACTGTCGGCTGTTGGTTGTTGTTGACAGAACAGGACACCATATCCGAATAGCCTCTTGACAGATTTAGGGATCTTGCCCCTTTTTGCTTGTTCACATAAAATAGCTATTTGGCTATCTGTGTGAATAAAAATAAAAAACTTTAAGGGGTTCTTTTACTAAGTGTCGGTAACTCGATGTGCGATTACCACTTGCTAAACTGGAAGTATCACTGGGCTACCGCGGCAGCTTGGCAGTATTTCCCACCCCCAGTGCATGTCATTTCCAACGCTAGAAAAATATTTTTATTTTTGTAGTGCTAGTATTTACCTGGCGGTCGGTTACCACTGGGTTAGCACAGGAGTCCTTGTGGTGGCAAGTGCTCCCCCTGAATGGCCGCATGGCAAGTGCTTCACTTGCTGTATGGCCATTTCTTTGTTTAAAAAAGCAGCATTTTACGTGCTGCGGTAAAAGGGGGCTTCAATGTGTGTAAAAAAATGCACTGATGCCAGCGCAGGCCCTCTTTTGCCGCAGCTTAGTAAAAGGACCCCTAAGACCATAATAGGTAACTCAGAGTTTCTGTTGATAGAGCCCCCACATTTTGTAAAGCAACAGATAAGCTCTCCAACTTAGTGACAAGGAGTCAGTATGAGTACTATCTGAAGTTGTAGGATCTGAAACAGACATCCTTCAGAGAGGCTGGTTGATTATGAGGGGCATAATCGAACGGGGCGCCCAAGTTTTCCTGAGGGCGTCCTTGCAGGACGTCCTCACAAAGGGGCAGGGAAACCCGTATTATCGAAACAAGATGGGCGTCCATCTTTTATTCCGATAATATGGTCGGGGATGCCCAAATCTCAACATTTAGGTCGACCTTAGAGATGGTCGTCCTTAGAGATGGTCGTCCCCGGTTTTCAGCGATAATGGAAACTGACGACTGCCATCTCAGAAATGAGCAAATCCAAGCCATTTGGTCGTGGGAGGAGCCAGCATTCGTAGTGCACTGGTCCCCCTGACATGCCAGGACACCAACTGGGCACCCTAGGGGGCACTGCAGTGAACTTCAGAAATTGCTTCCAGGTGCATAGCTCCCTTACTTTGGGTGCTGAGCCCCCCCCCCAAACCCACTCCCCACAAATGTACACCACTACCATAGCCCTTAGGGATGAAGGGGGGGCACCTACATATGGGTACAGCGGGTTTCTGGTGGGTTTTGAAGGGCTCACATTTACCACCGCAAGTGTAACAGGTGGGGGAGGGATGGGCCTGGGTCTGCCTGCCTAAAGTGCACTGCACCCACCAAAACTGCTCCAGGGACCTACATACTGCTGTCATAGAGCTGGATATAACATTTAAGGCTGGGCAAAAATATTTTAAAAGGTTTTTTTTGAGGGTGGGAGGGGGTTAGTGACCACTGGGGGAGTAAGGGGAGATCATCCCCGATTCCCTCCAGTGGTCATCTGGTCAGTTCGGGCACCTTTTTGAGGCTTGGTCGCAAGAAAAAATGGACCAAGTAAAATTGGCCAAGTGCTCGTCAGGGACGCCCTTCCTTTTTCCATGATCGACCGAGGACGCCAATGTGTTAAGCATGCCCCAGTCCCGCCTTCGCTACGCTTCCGACATGCCCCTATGAACTTTGGTCATCCCCGCGACGGAAAGCACTTGTGGACACCCAAAATCGGCTTACGATTATGCCGATTTGGGCGACCCTGGGAAAAGGATGCCTATCTTCCAATTTGTGTTGAAAGATGGGTGCTGTTCTCTTTTGAAAATAAGCCTGTAAGTCTACTACTGGAGAGAATGTGGCATGTAAATTGGGAGCAGGGATATTTTCATTAACGAGAATAATCCTCTGGACGAAAATGTTTGGTCATTAGTTCTTGAGAACTAGAACTAATTGGATAAGAATTTAAAAAAAATGTATGGACCTGAACAGAATAAGAACTATAATTTTCATTAACAAAAAGTTCCTTAAAGTGGAATAAAAATTACAAGTGATGTAGACTGTGCTGTCCACCTCCCATACCTGAGCTGGCGCACTCTTAGCGGTAGCTGTCAGTAATCCCAAGCCCCATCAGCTGAAGAACCTGCTCTTCAGCTCTGCAGTCCATTGCATTTCCTTGAGACCACAGACGCTGGCAACCACTCATGCTCAGTTTTCAGCACATGTGCAAAAACCAAGCAGGTACTGTGTCGGCCCAGGTCAGGGAGACACAGCAGACTGGAGAGCTGAAGAGCAGTGTTTTCAGTATCATCCCCAGCTGGCAGGGCCTGGGATCCCAGCCACTTAGTATAGCTGAGTTAAGAGTGTGCCGCTGTTGAATGTGTACCTCAACCCTGAGTGTGTGGGCCCTGGCCTACTCGGCCCCACCCATGGGTAAGCCACTGCAGTCAGCTGAGTTGAAGAGCAGCATTCTTTTCAGCACCATCTAGTGTGGTCTTGCTGGCATAGATTGACAAGATCCCTAGCTCCCCAGGGCCTACATTTGGCAATGCCACCCACTACAATCTGCTGAGCTAAAGAGCAGCGTTCGTTTTAGTACCAGCAGGTGTGGTGTTGCTGGCAACACTTAAGATCCCTGGCTCACCCGGTTTGATTTGTTTGGAAGTAACCAGATCATAACAGACAAGTTCTTTCCAAGTTTGCAGAAAAGCCAGCCAAGAAGATTACCTCTCAATAATTATTTATAGACCTGCTCTCTAATCTCTAGAAACCTGCCAAACATATTTTAAACTGAGTCAGCTATAACCATATTGTCTGGTAGCAAAGTCTGTGGGTTTGTTGTGCATGTACTGAAAAAAACTGTTTTTAACATGCCGAGCAGCGTTTTCAGCACTATTCAGAAAATGAAGTGAGTGTTTAAGTTATTTGCTGGACATAAGAAAATGGCATGTGGGAATTTTTCAAATACTATGAAAATACAAAGAAAAACAGGTGCCCTAATCAGGCTTACAAGTGATAGCGAGCATGAATGCAAGATGCTCATTGCAGGGAAAAAACCCAACCAATCTTGAAATCAGTATATTTCTGCAACTAAATGCTAAACTTGAACAGTTATAGTGGACACTGATATTCTTGTGTCTGTTTTGCTATTGGTTTGGTTTCACACTGAAAAAAAAAAGCACTAAGTCACTGGCATGTGATATTCTGAGCTGTTCTTGATAATTTTTTTTCTTATTTGCTGGCTTTTGTCTGTCTGTTGCTGAAACTAAATGCTAACCCTTCTGTTTACTAAACCACACTAGCAGCTGGGTTGTGTCGGCATTGCTGCATGGCAGCTGCTATCACGGCTTAGTAAACAGGGGGGTAAATTTGAACAGTTATAATAGACATTGATATTCTTTTGACTGTTTGTATTATTGGTTTGGTTTTACACTGAAAAAACACTAAATTATGTGCATGTGATATTCCGAGGGCTGTTCGTGATATGTTTGTAATCGTGTCTGTTTTGCTCACAAGGCAAGATCTAAAAGCATTGTCATGAGTTTGTGAACTAAATATGAACTTACATTTTTGGGAAAGTGGACTGAATAAAAACTAAATTAACATTGTTGACAGAACTAGAATAAAACAAATATAAAAATTACATGTTTTGCATGAATAAAAACGAAAATACCCTGGATTTGGAAAAGTTTCTGGAGGAAAAGTCCATAGTCTGTTACGGAGATGGACATGGGGGAAGCCACTGTTTGCCCAGGATTGGTAGCATGGAATGTTGATACTAATTGGGTTTCTGCAAAGTACTTTTTACCTGGATTGGCTACTGTTGGAAGCAGGATGCTGGGCTAGATGGACCATTGGTCTGATCCAATTATGTTATTATGTTCCAGACTGCAATTCCTTCAGGTAATCCCCCATCTGAATAAAGTTAGTTTTTTTGAAGTCTAGAACCTTCACTTTTGAATGAACCCTCTCCACACGTATGTTAATATTAAACCACACCATCTGGTGATCACTGAATGCTAGATGATCACCTACTATAACATCAGAAACACTCTCATTAGAAAGCACCAAATCCAGTATGACCCCATCCCTCATGGGTTCCATTACCAACTGATGGATTAGTTCCCTATGTACAGATTTCAGGATCTCCCATGCTTCTAAAGAACCCTGCTATAGGGATACTCAAATCAACATCTGGCATATTAAAAATCACCTATTAGTAATACTTTCCCTTTTACAGCCATATTTTGAATGTATTCAATTAAATCTCTGTCCACTTCTTCTGTCTATGAAGGAGGCCTGTATATCACACCAATGTAAATACATTTGACATTCCTTCTTTCCGAATTGACCCACATGGCCTCTTCCTTATCCTGTAGGTCCTGCAGTTGTGCAGCTTTAATATTATCTTTAATATATAATGCCACTCCCTCTCCCTTTCTTCCTACTTTTTCTTTCCTGAACACATTATAGTCCCATATAACTATATCCCAGTCATGCTTCTGTATGAACCATGCCACTAAATCCAAATCAGCCTCTTCTATCACAGCCTCAAAATCTAAAACCTTATTTCCCATACTTAGTATATACTGCTTTCCAGATGTTGTTCCTTTTCCCCATTTGGGTAGAAGCATTTAATGCTTCACTTACCTGAGGGTTGTTACTTACCCAGGAGCTTTGATCACCCTGCCCCAACAATTCTAGTTTAAAGCCCTCTTCAGTAGGTTAGTCAGTCTGCTGCTGAAAACACTTCTTCTCTTCTTTGATAGATGGACAGCATCTCTGCTCAGCAGCCCTTGGAAAAGCATCCCATGGTCCAGGAAGCCAAAATGCTCCTGATGACACCATATGCACAGCCACATATTCACTCATAAAGAAACAGAACAGAATTGGCCTCAGGGTTGATCATTGAGGCACTCCACTGCTCACCTTTCTTTCCTTCAAGTGAATTGCATTTATAACTACCTCTCTGTTGTCAATTGGTCAACCAGTTTTTTAATTCAGTGCACCACCTTGGGACCCATCATCAAGCTGCTTAGTTTATTTATGAGCCTTCTATGAGGAACAATATCAAAGACTTTGATGAAATCCAGGTGCACCACATCTCTGGTCATCTAGTCAAAGGAATCAATCAGATTTGTTTCACACGATCTACCTGTTGCCTTTGGTGTTGCAACTCATTGGTTTGTACAGAGTTCACTATCTTTTCTTTCAGCAGCCTCACTATTGTTTTTCCTCACTATTGTTTTTCCCATCACTGAAATGAGGCTTTCTAGCCAGTAGTTTGCCATCTTTTTTCTGTTAGCACTTTTGTGAGTAGTAGATGACAGCAGAAAAAGACCTGCATGGTCCATCCAGTCTGCCCAACAAGACAAACTCATATGTGCTACTTTTTGTGTATACCCTACTTTGATTTGTACCTGTCCTTTTCAGGGCACAGACTGTATAAGTCTGCCCAGCACTATCCCCGCCTCCCAACCACCAGTCCCGCCTCCCACCACCGGCTCTGGCACAGACCGTATAAGTCTGCCCAGCACTATCCCTGCCTCCCAACCACCAGTCCTGCCTCCCACCACTGGCTCTAGCACAGACTGTATAAGTCTGCCCAGCACTATCCCCGCCTCCCAACCACCAGTCCCGCCTCCCACCACCGGCTCTGGCACCCAATCTCGGCTAAGCTCCTGAGGATCCACATCAGCCTTTCTCAAGTGCTGTGGAACCTCTCCTGTCTTCAAGGAGCTATTTAAAAAGTCCTTAAGAAGTCCTGCCTGAGAATATGTGAGCTCCCTCAGAAATCTTGGGATGTATCTCATCCAACTCAATGACATTTTCAGTTCTACATGTCACTCATCAGTACAGTCTTCTGTGAATAGTATTCTATCTGCTCCATTCCCATGCATACTTTTGTCAGTCATCTGTGGTCCTTCTCCAGAATTTTCTTCTGTGAACACAGAACAGAAGTATTTGTTAGCATCCCTCCAAAAAGGTAGAATTCACAGACTATAGAATATTACAAGAAGAGGATAAAAAAAAAAAGAATACTGGATAATGCTCAAAGAGACAAATAAAGAAATCAGGATGGTAAAAACACATGCAGAAGTGAAAAAATAGTTAAGATGTAAAATTGAGGTATCAAAACTCTTTTCAGGTGCATTGGGAAAGGGAAAAAATAGAAATGGAATTATAAGACTAAGAGATGTGGAGGGCATGTAATATTAGATTGTGGCCTTATTGAATGACATGTCAGTTGCATTCAGGCATCTCTTTTGAAGGTTATCTTCATTGATATGAATTACCCAGTTCATTTAGTGCCTGCCTTCAAACTGATTTCAAATTGCAAATTGAATTGTCTTCCAACACTGTGGTATGTGCTTCCAGTTGGATTAAAAATGGTTTCAAGTGTATTGAAAGATTAGTTCAGTGAGGTTTCAACTGAGTGAGCACATGAGCGGGTGACTCCTCTCCATGTCTCATCTGTGGAATACACTAACTATCTTTTGGCCTTTTCAATAGAAACAGAGATTTACAAAACGTGATACACAGTCTTTTATGGTTCAGTTGGCCTTCAGAAAGCAGTCTTATGAACTTTCTATCCATTTAAAGTATGGACAGGTTGCAACAGAGCTGCAGAGAGCAGAACATGACAAGGTTAAACAGAGGGTGACCGTAAATATTTCAGTCAAAATCAATATAGGAGTCAGGATTGGCTTGAAGAAGATACATGAAGTAAATAGCAAATAGAGAAAGAAGAATAATGACTGCTGACATTTTTATTCCAATTGCCTTAAATTCTCCATGAGGTCACAGTTGAGTGCTCCCTGTTTCTTGCCATTTGATTTCAATCAATGTATCCATTTCAGGGGTGTATGTCCTGATTATGGTGCATGAGGAGTCAGCTAATTTGCACCTTTAAATTTTACATCTGCATACTGTGGGAAGCTGGATGCTGGGTTAGATGGACTATTGGTCTGACCCAGTGTGGCTATTCTTATGTTCTTATGATTATTTACCTTATTCTATAGAGAGTATGTAACTTAATGAAATAAGGGTGATATTTTACATTTTTACTATTTGGGTTTCGGCCAGGTACTTGTGACCTGGCTTGGCCACTGTTGAAAACAGGATACTGGGCTAGATGGACCATTGGTCTGGCCCAGTATGGCTATTCTTATGTTCTTATGTCTGAAATGCACATGTCCTATGATGACTTTTCTATGCTCCTGTATTAATTCAGTAGTGGTACCTCCAGGACATGGCTCTTAGAACTCTGTTGGGCTAATATTCAAAAAGAGATCTGTAGAGTGGCAGCAACTATATGGATGAGATGCCTATCTGTACATTTTTGAGCAGCACTATACAGATATTGCCACTGAAAATTTTCTCTGACCATTCCGGCACTATGGGCTAGATTCTATATACGGCGCCTGAAAAATCTGTGTGGAAAATGTTTCTGCCTCACGTGTGTTCTATAAGCGGCGCCTACATTTAGACTCGGTATATAGAATACACTTCATTGATATCTGAGCGCCTAGAACTTTGTGCATCCATTTGCACCAAGGAAAATGTGGTGTAAATACTGGCGCATAGATTTAGACGCAGAGAGGCATATTCTATAACAGTGCATGTAAAGTTTGGAATTCCCATGAAACGCCCATCTCTCCACCCATAGCCATGCCCCTTCATGGCTCTGCACTTTAGCATTTAGGCGCTATGCATTACAGAATATGCTTAGTGAGTTATGTGCATAAATGGAGGAGTGGCCTAGTGGTTAGGGTGGTGGACGTTGGTCCTGGGGAACTGAGGAACTGAGTTTGATTCCCACTTCAGGTACAGGCAGCTCCTTGTGACTCTGGGCAAGTCACTTAACCCTCCATTGCCCCAGGTACAAATAAGTACCTGTATATATATGTAAGCCGCATTGAGCCTGCCATGAGTGGGAAAGCATGGGGTACAAATGTAACAAAACAAAAAAAATCTAATTATTGCTAATTAGTGCTCATTATGTTAAGTGCTGTTAAAAACACTGATTAGCTTATTAAACCAATTAAGTTATATGCGTTGTTATAGAATATGCTTGGATTTCAGCGCAGAACGCTAGGCGTAATATATAGAATCCCAGGATATTTGTGTAGTACTGGGGTGGAGTGAGGGCGTTTCTTGTAGTTGTATAGATAGCAGTGATATCCAGCCACTGTCTTTATGCTGTTTAAATTAGGACAGCAAAATGGTTGGCCTAACTTCAACTGCTTAGCTATACGGACAACAGCTGAATATCGCCGGGAGTAGGACAATTCTATAAAGTACACGCTACAAGTTACACACCAATTACACATCATTAGAATAGTGGCATATGTGTGTATATGTGGGCACATACATACAGTATGTAAAACATCAAAATAGCTTCTATGTACTGTTTTGTAAATATGTGCATTATATAGTATGGAGACAATCCTTACCACACTCATTGCTAACTTCAGGAAAGAAATCAGCATAGGTAGGAAAATCATTCTTTTTCAATTTGACATGTCAAGTGCATTTGTCATGGTCGATCACAATTTACTACTAGTGCTAATAGACAATCTAGGAATAGGTGGGAATGTACTTAATTGGTTCTGAGGGTTTTTAAAATCCAGATCCTATCAGGTCAAATCACAAAGCTCTATTTCTTCCCCATGGTCACTAGGTTGTGGAGTGCCACAGGGCTCTCCCCTATCACCCATCCTGTTCCATATCAATGATGGCCCCTCTAGGGAAGTTTCTGGGTGCCTAAGGTTACAAAAATTTCATTTACACAGATGATGTAACAATTTATATCCCTTTTGACAATACCATTGAAGATGTGCTGAATAATGTTAAATCTGGCCTTGGTCTGATGGAATATTGGGCCTCCACCTTTAAATTGAAATTAAATAGAGAAAGATGCAAATTCTTGATCTTATCTAACTCCTATCACACTAAATATTACCATAGCTTTTCGATCAAGTAACTTATCCATTAGAGTCACATCTAAAGATATTAGGAGTAATAATAGACTCTTATATGTCTTTCGATGACCAAGTTCAAGCAATCACAGCAAAAGCATTCAGATTAATGTGGGGGTTAAAAAGAATCAGATATCTCTTCTCTAACAATATCTTCAGAACCGTGGTACAATCATTAGTACTATCACACTTTGATTATTACAATGCTTTTTATGCCGGCTGCAAAGAATTGACCTTAAAAAGATTACAAATAGCCCAAAACACCACAGCCAGACATGTTTACAAGGTCACACATTTAGAAAAAGCATCTCCTCTGCTCAGGAAACTACACTGGCTCCCTATAAAAGCCACAACAGCCTTTAAACTCTGCATATTCGTTTTCATATATGGGTTAACCCCAGATTATATGCAACCTTTAATTAATCTACCCTTATGTAAGGTTCTTACTAATTCCAGAGACTATTTAATTCTCCATTATCCTAGTTGCAAAAATGTGGTATATAAATCAGCTTTCACGGCAGGGTTCCCTTACCAATATACCTAATAGTGGAACTCCCTCCCAAAACTAGTAAAATGGAAGCATAATTATTTGAAATTCTGGAATTCTTTAAAAACCTTTCTTTTAAATAATTTTTTTACTAATGGACCCCCCTATAAGTTAGAATCCTAACATGTGGAGGGGCATAATCGAAAGGGACGCCCAAGTTTTGCTGAGGACGTCCTCGCAAAACATCCCGATGGAAGGGCTTCGATAATACAGTCGGGGATGCCCAAATCCTGAAATTTAGGTCATCCTTAGAGATAGTCGTCCCTAGACTTGGTTGTTTATGATTTTCGGCGATAATGGAAAACCAAGGATGCCTATCTCAGAAACGACCAAAATGCAAGCCCTTTGGTCATGGGAGGAGCCATCATTCATAGTGCATTGGCCCCCCCTGACATCCAGGACACCAAGCGGGCACCCTAGGGGGCACTGCAGTGGACTTCATTAATTGCTCTCAGGTACATAGCTCCCTTACCTTGTGTGCTGAGCCCCCCAAATCCCCCCAAAACCCACTACCCACAACTGTACACCACTACCATAGCCCTTACGGGTGAAGGGGGACATCTAGATGTAGGTACAGTGGGTTTCTGGTGGGTTTTGGAGGGCTCACATTTACCACCACAAGTGTAACAGGTGGAGGAGGGATAGGCCTGGGTCCACCTGCTTGAAGTGCACTGCACCCACTAAAACTGCTCCAGGGACCTGCATACTGCTGTCATGGACCTGAGTATGACATCTGAGGCTGGCAAAAAATATTTTTAAAGATATTTTTGAGGGCGGGAGGAGGTTAGTGACCACTGGGGGAGTAAGGGGAGATCATTCCCGATTCTGTCCGGTGGTCATCTGGTAAGTTTGGGCACCTTTTTGTGCCTTGGTCGTAAAAAGAAACAGGACCAGGTAAAGTCGTCCAAGTGCTCATCAGGGATACCCTTTTTTTTCCATTATGGGTTGAGGACGTCCATATGTTAGGCACACCCAAGTCCCACCTTTGCTATGCCTCCTACACGCCCCTGTGAACTTTGGTCATCCCGGAGACGGAAAGCAGTTGGGGATGCCCAAAATCGGCTTTCGATTATACCAATTTGGGCGACCTTGTGAGAAGGACGCCCATCTTCCGATTTGTGTCGAAAGATGGACGTCCTTCTCTTTCGAAAATGAGCCTGAAAGTGTCCATTTCCATTCTCTTCACTTTATAACGTTATTCTTTCAAATTAATTATCACATTCTATTTAACCATTGTTTAATTAACCCTACAAGTCTTTTATACTGATTGTTTCACTGACTAATTTGTATTGTTAGTTTAATATGTTTGATACATTGAACCTAATTTGTATTGTTAATGTAATAATCTATTGGCCACATTGAACCCAATTTGATTTGGAAAATGTGGGATATAAATGAAATAAATAAAATAAATGAATAAAATAATCTTATATAGCACGTTTATTACAGGTGGGCATAAACATGGTCGGGGCTGATACTTACACACACAGCTTATGGAATACTATAAGCTGCATGTGTATCTCCTGCACTCAGGAACACATGTATACCCTGGAACAAAGGCAGACTTCTATGGTCTGTGCCCTGATCGGCTGGACGGCTTGGAATGGAGCTTTTTAAGGGCTTCAATACATTTCAAAAGTTTTAGAACAAGGATGGTGCTGGGCAGACTTCTATGGTCTATGCCCTGAAAATAGTATGGACAAATCAAGATCAGGTATACATATGAAGTATTCACATCATACCTTATGTAATCAGTTTATCTTCTAGGGCAGGCCATATGGACCATACAGGTCTTTATCTGCTGTCATCTACTATGTTACTATGCTTCTATGTTACATATTTACTTCAGCTCTATGGCTGGAGTAAAGTACTTATGCCTAAATTATAAGCATGTATTTTCACTGTTACACTAGTATTTTATAAAGGAAAGTAGGCATCAATGTTCCTTTATTGAATAGATTCCTACTAAGTGCTCAGTTATGGAATTGTCCCCATTATGGGGTGAATTTTATAAGTTGTGTCTAAAAAATCAGTGCAGAAACCCCCTCCCTCCTTAAGCACTATTCAATAAGTCATGTCTAAAGTTAGGCACAGTTTATAGAACAGCGCTTAAGCACAGGAGTTGTGCATAAATGTAGGCACATCCATTGCACTGATGAAAATGTGGTGCAAATGTCCCTGCTTAAATTTACATGTGGAACCCCCTTATTCTATAATTGCATATGTAACTCAAATTTACAAACATTCTCCACCCCAAAACACCCATGAATCTCCCATTTCTGCACCCCCTTTTCTGGGACGCACATAAAATGTAGACACAGATCACGTGCCTAAATTTATGCACAATAATGTTAATGATTTCAATTAGCACCAATAATTGCTTGTTAAAAAGCCAATTATTGCTGCCAATTGGCTCGTTATTCAATTAAATTGTGCAAGCAAATTGGGCATATGCCCAAATTTGTGCACACAATTTTTGGCAATTTTTATAGAATCAAGGAGTATACGTATAATGCCCATACTGTGGAAAATTTAGACTTCTCCCAAAGATTAATTGCATATAGGCCAAAGTGAAACATCTATGTGGAGGAATAGACCTCAGTAGTCATGAATTGTTTTACTTTAAGCTGTTCTTTCAACCAAACTAGTGCTTTCAAATGACTCAAATAAAATGATTGGCCAAAAACCTCCACTAAAAAGTTTCTCAATTATTCACTTCAATCACATGCATAAACTTGTCACAAGCACATTTTCTTGTTACTGTTTTTTCTCTGTTATGTATAGTGGCCATGGCAAGCACTGTCCACATAGATTCAATGCCACCAGCTGTCTAGACAGCAGTGCTGAACATGTGTGGATTTTGTAGACCACCACATGGACCCAAGGAGAGGTGAAGGAAACACAAACAAGGGTGATTACCACTCATGTGGTGCATTTTAGGATTTCAGTTGGTACCTTAAAGACAAGGCACTTACCAGTATTGCCTCCTATGCACGGGCCTGCAGGATGGAGCACACTGAGCTTCTGTGATTTTTCACACTATGTCAGAGCAGACCTTGCTTAGTCCTCCTCTTTCTTTCAGGGGTGGAGCTATGATTTCTAAAGCCCATTGGCAACCTGTGAATTAGTGCCCCCCCCCAAAAAAAAACATCTAATTTCTCATTCCCTTCCCCCCTCCCACTGGGCTTGCCACTGCTGCCACTACTACTCTACTACCCTCACACATGCGAAGTGGGAATAAGCTCTAGTAAAAGTCTCCCAATCTTCAGTCTTCTGAGACTTGGCAGCAGAGTTCCTTCCTGCACTGCATAAAGCTATAAGAGCTAAACCATGTAGGCAGAGATAGTAGAGTGGTGAAGCAGTGTACATGGCAGCTTTTGATGTCCCTCCAAGTGTTGGTGCCCCCTACTTTTTTATCACATTTGTTGGGTGGTGTCGGTCCTGCATGCCTTTTTCTCTCTCCATAGGATCACCCTATCCTACCACCTATGTCCCAGTGCTGCTGCAAGGGCTCTACTGACAGTTGTAGGAGCAGAACGGCCATACAGGGTACAAGAGAGGCAGGGGTACCAAAATTGCTTTCCATCCATTGTCTCTCCTCTGCTTAGTGAGTCTCTGCTTTTCTTCTGTTCCTTGGGATGCTTCTGTTTCTCTTCTGCTTACCCCTGAAACCAGTGTTTTCCCTATTCTCTCCTACTTTCCTTTGTCCTCTCTCCTTGATTATCCCGCCTTTCTCCTCTTTAAATCTGCCTTTTCTTACATCTTCAACCTTAAAGAACAGTGAAAAACTGAACAATCAGGCTTTTATCTCTGCAGGGGGCAGTAACTGAGAATGAAAGATACATATTCCTTTCTTCTAAATGACATACTTGCAAAGATAATTATCCAGTTTAGCTCGGAGTACTAGCAAAGAACAATCATGGAGATCCCTTTACTTTGATTTTCTTTTTTTAATCCTAGAAAATTAATATCCAGGGTTGCAATAGAAAGCAGATAAAGGCATGACATGCCAATATTCATCCATTTGTCTTGAGGAAAGTTTTATGTTTAGAGAAAGCATTACTAATTCTAAAGACTGAAATTAAGGGGGTATTTTACAAAGGTGCTAGCATTTTTAGCGCATGCTAAAAATTCTTGTGTGCTAAATGTTAAGATGCCCATAGGAATATAATGGACGTCTTAGCTTTAGCACATACTAATTTTTAGTGCACACTGAAAACACAATCGTGTCATTGTAAAAGGGGCCCTAAGTTTGCTGAAAGGATCTAATTCTTTGCAGTGTGTTCATCAATTTCTTTCATGGCATTCACAAGATTTTAAACTTTGTGTAGATGATAGGTGTGCATCCATTAGTACACATTCAGTTGTTAATGCACCTTAAAAATTTTAATTCACACAAACTTGATTTAACATGTGTAAGCCTATGAATTAAGGCATACACAGTTGATCTGCATGTGTCAAAAAGTTCTAATGTATGTTAAAATTTTTATTAAAATGAATGTGTGAAATTCCCCTAAATCAGGACAAGAAGTCAAATGAACCACAGATTGTTGACCTATGCATATTCCTAATTTAAATGGGGATGCCAGCTTAGCCATATCTCAATGTTCTGTCCCTCCACTGGGCATGATTGGCATGCAGCTTAAACCAGAGTGTAGAACATTACTATGAGAAGACTCTGGGCTCATGTCTTAGGTATAAGCCCTTCTACCAGCCATGAAGCTGGGGTAAATACTTACTGATACTATTAATCATTTCTATAGCACTACTAGAAGTATGCAATGCTGTACACATTCCCCCAAATTCGCATAGCCAAATTGCACACACAGCTTAATTGCACACACAGCTTAATTGATTAATGAGCCAATCAGTGTCTAATTGGTATTTAACAACTAATTAGCAGCACTAATTGGCTTTAATAGAATTTACTTGCACAACATTCTAGGCATATTATACAATGTGGTGCACGTAAATTCTAATGCATGCAGCCAAAAAGGGGGCATGGCCATGGGTGTGTTTCAAAAAACTGTGTGCACTATTATAGAATACACCCGATCTGCACCTAAGTTAGGTATTTGGTATTTTGGCCTGATTTTAGGTGACCTAAATTTTACTCACAAGAATGGTGTGTGAGCATATTTTATAAGCTATACCTAACTTTAGGTGTAGTTTATAGAATCATACTAAGTGCATGCTTTTTGGTGCCAATTGTAGAATTTTGCCCATTATATGAATGTGCTTTCTCTGTCCCTGGAGGGCTCACAATCTAAGCTTGTTGTACATGGGGCAATTGAGGGTTGAATGACTTGCCTGAGATCACAAGGAGCTGCTGTGGGAATTGATCCCAGGCCACCAGGGTCAAAGCCCACTGCACTAACCATTAAGCTACTCCTCCACTTACACCTAGATTGTGTTTTATAATCTATGGGAGCAATTCTATAACTGGGTACCTCCATTTAGGGCCCCCATGGCCACGTGGTATGATCTTATTTTATAACAGAACCAAGGCATCTGGATTCCATTATAGAATACTAGCATAACCTGGTGTCAGCATGCTTAACATTTAGGCACTCACAGTTACACCAGCCAAACATGGTGTAAGTGTGGGTACTAAATGCAGCAGGTATGGGAGCTCTCCCTGTGTCCCACCCACCCGCTGTCCCTATATACTTCCTTTTGAAAATACATACTCCCCCTAATTCTATAAAGTTGCTAAAAATTTCAGTGCAAATTTGGATGTGTGCCCAATGTGAGTGTGCAATTTAATTGAATAATGACCTAATTAGCACTGATAATTGGTTCATTAACAAGTAATTATTGACGCTAGTTAGATTTAATTGGAATATAGGCATGTAAGTTTATGCATGGGATCTACACCTAAATTTTACGCATGAGTTCAAAAAGGGGGCACAGAAATGGGAGAGTCATGAGCAGAACAGGGACATTCCTAACATTTACACACATTGTTATAGAATGAGGGGGGATAAATGCCTAATTTAGACGTGTACATTTCTACCACATTTCAGTTGGTGAAAATGGCTGCGCCTAAATTAAGCGCTATTCTATAAACTGCGCTTAACGTTAAGCATGGTTTACAGAATAGCACTTTTTTCGGCATAGATTTTTTGGGTACCATATATAGAATTCACCCCACTATCCTGCTTATAATCGAATGAGAAAAACGCCCAAGTTCCGACCTAAATCGGGAGATGGACGTTTATCTCACAAAAACGAATAAAGCGGTATAATCGAAAGCCGATTTTTGGACGTTTTCAACTGCAATCCGTCGCGGATGCGGACAAAGTTGATGGGGGCGTGTCAGAGGTGTGGCGAAGGCGGAACTGGGGCGTGGTTATCTGCCGAACAGAGATGGGCGCATTTCACCGATAATGGGAAAAAAGTATGCGTTTTTAGCTAGAATTTAGGACACTTTTCCTGGACCCTGTTTTTTCACGAATAAGGCCCCAAAAAGTGCCCTAAATGACCAGATGACCACTGGAGGGAATCGGGGATGACCTCCCCTGACTCCCCCAGTGGTCACTAACCCCCTCCCACCACAAAAAATGAAGTTTCTCAACTTTTTATTTTCACCCTCAAATGTCATACCCAGCTCCCTGACAGCAGTATGCAGGTCACTGGAGGAGTTGTTAGGGGGTGCAGTGGACTTCAGGCAGGTGGACCCAGGCCCATCCCCCCTACCTGTTACAATTGTGCTGCTTAATGCTTATTAGTCGTCCAACCCCCCCAAACCCACTGTACCCACATGTAGGTGCCCCCCTTCACCCCTTAGGGCTATAGTAATGGTGTAGACTTGTGGGCAGTGGGTTTTGAGGGGGATTTGGGGGGCTCAACACACAAGGGAAGGGTGCTATGCACCTGGGAGCTCTTTTACCTTTTTGTTTGGTTTTGTAAAAGTGCCCCCTAGGGTGCCCGGTTGATGTCCTGGCATGTGAGGGGGACCAGTGCACTACGAATCCTGGCCCCTCCCACGAACAAATGCCTTGGATTTATTCGTTTTTGAGCTGGGCGCTTTCATTTTCCATTATCGCTGAAAAACAAAAACGCCCAGCTCACACATTGTTGAATAAAACATGGGCGTCTATTTTTTCCCAAAATATGGTTCGGTCCGCCCCTTCACGGACCCGTTCTTGGAGATAAACGCCCATGGAGATAGGCGTTTTCGTTCAATTATGCCCCTCTATGTATATTAAGCAGGTATTTTCAGAATAGCCCATTGTATTCCTATGGGCCTGCTGCAGATAAATCGAGCTAACCTTTAGTAAAAGACCCCCATAGTGCTGTGAAAAAGTTTTGCATCACCTTAGGAAAACTTCACATTTACATATTTAGTTGGCTCACAGTCACAGAAACATTTACCTCATTTCATTCAGAAATTAATATTACATTAATTTTGAGTGGTTTTATGAAATGTTATGGTACTTCATAGATGTTATTTATTTGTTTATTTGATACTTGTATCCCACATTATCCAAATTCAGTTATTCAGTTCTATGTGGCTTACATGAATAATAAAACAGTACAAAAGTAGTGAAAGATAACATATTAGAGAAAACTGTGAAATTACAGAACATAGTTGAAAAGTAGTAAGAAGGGGAATAATCGTTGGTTAACATTCGATATACACAAAGCAATTAGAGAGGGTAATACAGTATACACAACAAGCATACAGAGAAAA
Organism: Microcaecilia unicolor; assembly: GCF_901765095.1. Taxonomy (NCBI): domain Eukaryota; kingdom Metazoa; phylum Chordata; class Amphibia; order Gymnophiona; family Siphonopidae; genus Microcaecilia; species Microcaecilia unicolor. The sequence goes on from NC_044032.1 coordinate 306,180,978, forward strand.
AAAGAGCACAACTGGCCTTCAAGACTGAGACAACAGGAGTCCTTTATTAAGATCATACCCGACATTGGCCATGTTTTGGCGTCAACAATGCCTGCCTCAGGGGTCTTCTTGAAAGGAATTGGGGGATGGAACAGCTGGAGCCTGAAGCCTGCTGGAGGAGATCCCCTGGAAGCTGAGTGAGAAGGATCCCTCTAAAACCAAGAAGAACCCTGAGGCAGGCGTTGACGCCGAAACACGGCCCTTATCAGGTTTGATCTTAATAAAGGACTTCTGTTGTCTCAGTCTTGAAGGCCCAGTTGTGCTCTTTTTTTTCTCTGTAACATTCAATATAGCCATCTAATAAAGGGATTTATTGGAAAGAAAAGCCTTCAAAAATTTATGGAAGGTCAAGTAGTTTTTATGTTGTCTTATCTCTTTGGAGATGGAATTCCACCATTTTGTGCCCAAATGAGAGAAGTATCTAGTTATATCTAATATTCTTATAGTTATAAGAAAAAATCAAAAACACAGCCTCACACTAGCTATGTGTAATTAGTATTTGCCACTCACACTGTTGTCAAATTATCCCACATCCACATCAAATGATGGAGAAAAAAAGCCTCAGTATCGCCACCCAGCCAGCCCGACAGTGCAGACTATAAGGCATGAGCCCGGCGCACCATCATGTGGCTTAGAAAAAAAAGTCCATCAATTCTCACACAAGTTACATTACAATACAGTAGATATGGAGTATCTCTCTATCACTGCTTATTTAACAGTCGTGTGTGTCTCAAACTTCTCAGATCAATTATTTGATATCTCACTGTATAATCAATTTCATATATAGAATGTCTGTCTTCTCAGCCACGGTGTTCCCTCCAGATATCACTTAGTTTATAATCCAGTCGCTGTAGTACTCTGTTCCTCTTGGTACCACCGATGACATGGAGCCCCTCGTTTCGCTGTTGCTGCGTCAGGGGTTGTACAGATATCTCCAAATATATCCAAATATTTGATCCTGTGTTTACTCTGCTGTATGCAAAGAACAAACTCATGCTGGTAACAAACCATGGGATACCAACATCATGGTTATAAAGGGGATTATGCTCCTCCCTTTCCGGTTCTCCTCAATCAATCACTCTTATCGACCAGTTGTGTCTACTTTTCTCTTATTGTCCAATTCCCTTCACAACTAATCCGGCTTCAATCAAAGATATGTTAGAAAAACGCAGACCACTCTACACGAACATTCAGTCCTTCTGGTTCAACTGAGTTAAAGAAAAAGATCCATTTTTGTTCTTTTTGCGTAATTCTCTACTTAAATCACCTCGTCTTTGAGCTGGTTTAACCTGTTCCAATATCATACATGTCAGATCGTCAAACTGGTGATGTTGAGTCTCACAGTGAGTCACCATCGGAGCCTCCCACTTAAATAATTTCAGACAGGACCGATGTTCCATCAGTCTAGTTTTTAAACTTCTAGTGGTCTGCCCTATATATAGTAATCCACAGGGGCATTTGATGACATATATAACTCCTGCTGATCCACAGTTCGTGTCCGATCTCAAAACACACTTCCTTCTTGTTTTAGGTTGAATAAATTCATCTCCTTCTATCATGATATGACAGACAGAACAATGGCCACATCTCTTATGACCTCCTCTATCTGTTGATGACTTCTTGGGTGACCATACTTCATTGAAACTTAACAGGTCCCCTAAGTTACATCCTCTTTGATAGGAAAACAAAATATTAGGTCTTGCAAATGTGGGATGGGGCAAAGATCAAAATGTCTTCTTACGGCTTTACATAATCTGGTAGTATTCGCATTAAATTTCAAAACAAATGGGAGTATGTCTTCACACTGTTGGGCAGCCTTTTATATTCTAGGAGAGCTTCTCTCGGATTATACCTAGCCCTTCTCGCTGCTTTTCTAATGATATGCTGTGGATATCCGCGTTGGATTAACTTAGAACGTAATTGGTTCGTACACTGTTTGTAGTCCTGTTCCGATGAGCATATCCTCCTATAGCGTAAAAACTGAGCAAATGGGATGTTCTTCTTCATATGCGGAGGATGCATATTTGAAAAATGTAGGAGGGAATTCCGATCAGTGGGTTTCGAAAAGACCGTGGTTTGGAACCCATCCCTATCTTTTTCTATCCGCACGTCCAGAAACGAAATACAAAGTTTATTGCTGACCACCTCAAACTTAATCTGTGGATTTCATTGATTAAGAAAACTCACAAATTGCTGCAACATATCCATCATGCCAGTCCATATGCAAAAAATGTCATCAATAAAACACCTCCAACATCGGACATGTTGGAAGTATCTGGACTTGTAAATCCATTTCTCCTCAAACCTCGCCATAAAGAGATTCACTATTGTTGGGGCAAACGTGGCCCCCATTGCTATCCCCGATTTTTGTTGAAAAAGCTTGGTGTCAAAAATAAAAAAAAATTTTCTTCATTGCTATATCACTCAGTTTTACCAAAAATTCCGAAGGAATAAGGTGTGGTCGTGAACATTCTTCCAAGGCTGTTGATAATACTTCCAGTGCCTCATCCTGTGGTATACTGGTGTGTAATGAACATACATTTAGGGTGACAAGAGTGCAATCCTCCAAATTCTCTATATCTATATTTTGTAGGATTTGTAAGAAATGAGTCGTATCTTGAATGAAAGATTTAATAGAGATCAAACATGGTTGTAAATGTTAATGACTTTACACAAGCGTTCTAACAAGGAGTCCTTTGCTGAGACAATTGGATGACTTGGAGGTTGCTCTAGGCATTTATGTATTTTGGGCAGAAGGTGGAACAACGGAATCTTGTGTTTGTTGTAATTCAAAAACTTAAACTCATTATTTGTCAAAACCCCATGTTCCCAGCCAACTCTCGTGGCTTTCGATATCAGTTCCATTATTGCTAAAGAAGGATCACCCGGTAAAACCTCATAATTGTTAACATTATTCAATTGTGAATATACTTCTTTCATATAGTCCACTTTATCCCAAATGACCACAGCTCCTCCCTTGTCAGCTCTCTGAATTACCACACTCAGGTCTTCCCGCAGAGTGGTAATCACCTGTCTCTCTTCTTTGGTGATATTAAATCTAGTATACCCCTTGGACTGTTCAGCTGGCTCAACCTCTTTTAAAACCATAGTCTTAAACATCATAATTGCTGGATCCACAGGTCCAGGTGGAGTCCACATGGACTGCTCCCAAACTGCTGATCTATCACACTTTTTGTTATCTTGTACCTCAAAGAACAATCGCAGTTGTAGCCTTCGGATACATTTTTCCAATTCTAGCCTAAATTGAAAGGGATCATGTGTGCTCATCGGGATAAAAGACAACCCTTTAGATAGCATTGATATTTCTGCTCTTGTTAATATTCGCTTAGAGATATTTACCACAATTGATCCTGATGTGCTCGTACTTGTTCCCGAGTGTTTGGTCTGGGACCTCGTCCCTGTCTGCCTCTGCCTCTTCCGTGGTTTCGATATTTTCTTCCTTCCCCCTCCTGGTCATCATCTGGTGATTTGTCACCATTATTACTACTAGAGCTACTTGATATCACATGTAAACTGGTTTGTCTAGTTGTTTTCCCTAATGGCTCCTTACGTACCCATGAATACACATATCCTTCCTTATAATCAGCCTCATCCCTGTGATATTTTTTAATCTTCTGCTGATGTACTTCAAATTTTAACTTATCTGTCTTCACCTATATATTCTTAACTCGTTCAGTATAGTGTGTTTGTTCCTCCATAGCCTTCAATGATTCTTCATATTTCACCTTCATCTCATTAGTGGCTGTTTTTAATGTCTGAATCAGTAGTAGTATTAAATCTAGCGAGCAACGATTCAAGATCTTATTCCATTGCTCCACAAAAACTTCATTTTTAGTAAATAATTTAGGTGCCAGCCTCAATCTCAAACCCCGAGGGATGATCTCTGATTTACAATACTCACTGAGGTAAACTATTATTCTTGTAGTTATGCCAGATTTATTGTAGTTTGTAGAATGCATGAATTCTGTGCCAAACTAGGAGTGAAATGGACCAATCAAATAATGGTACAGCCTTCCAGTAGAAATGCATAATGTTTACTTTAGCCAACCACCATGCAGCTAGAAGCACAGCTCAGGCAGTATAAATTTTGTCAGCAATTAGCAAAACATTTACTCCTGGATACTATATACGGTACCGATATTTTGACACAAAAATTTAATTTTGGATACATGCATAAGTGCTAGTATTCTGAACATTTACACACATAAATGTGGAAGCCTAGGTTATAGAATTGCCCACCACAGGCTTAAATGTGCACCCCACCATGCTGCACCCAAATTTCACCCATGTGAACATGCACTGGCAAAGTACTTGCTATTGATGATGGGGGTTGGTATTCAATGTGATTTAACCAATCAAAGTAGCGTGACCTACAAAACTCTTCCAAAGACACCAAGGAGACAACAAAAGATGTCATATACACTGGATTTCAGTGGTTTGCATCGCAGTCAGAGCAGCATATAGCTTTGGCATTCTTTTGGATCTTTAGTCTTTTTAAAGACTGCCTGTATTGTGGAGCAATCTTTGGTATACTTTGGCTTTTTCACATATGCACAGAATCCTGAGGCAGACACTTTAGCCAAAACATGGTGCTGTGTTGAGTCATCAATTTTAACATTCTCTCATTTATGGAATAAGGTATATATGACATTTTTCATCTCCCTGGTGTCTTTGGAAGAGTTTCGTTGATCATGCTACTCCTTTGCTTGATTTATAATATTTGTAGTGGATCCTGTTCCTCCACCTTGGTGGTTCCTGGACAATTAAATCACTTGTTTGGGGCCAACCAGTCATTTTCAGCAGCACTGTCAGTTTTTAGTTTGGCGCTATCCAGTTATTTTGGGGGTGTTACGGGGGTGGAGTCAGTACTATACCGGCCAGGTTAACCGCATAAAAATCAGTTCTATCTTTATGCAGTAACTCATAGCTGGTTAAGTGCTGAATATTCCACTTAAACGGTTATATGTTAGCTGGCTCTGGAAACCTGGAAATTCAATGCCGGTGTCCAGACCAGTGGTGTAGCCATGGGTGGAACCGTGTGGGCAGGGGCCCACCCAGTGACGATGCTCGTTGGTGTAGCTGGCGGGGATTCCTGGGCCCTGCCAGCTGAAGAATCCTTTCTGCCTGGAGTTCCCATAGCAGGCAGCAACATGCTTCCAGCCGCTGATGTTGGCACAGCCTCCCCCCCTCTAGTGCATGCTCAGTTCAATTGGCACCACCTCGCATGTTTGCACGGGGTTGCTGGTTGAATTAAACATGCGTGTAGAGGGAGACAGTGCCAGTGTCAGCAGCTGGATTCACATTGGTGACTAGCACAGGGATGAGACTTCTCGGGCCTCAGGGGACTCCAGAAGAATCTTCAGCCGGTGATTCCTGTCAGCCAAGGTATTTATGTTTGGGGGGAGGGGGGGTGAATAGAGAGGAAATGCATGGGTCATGCCCACCCAGTCCACCCCCAGACCCACCTAAAAATTGAGGTCTGGCTACGCTACTGGCCCGGACAAGGCCTGGCATTGAATTTTAACACTGGTGGCATTCAGCAAAATGCTGATCACCACTGGCTGAATATCGGGCCAGTTGTATGCTTACTTTTAGAATAACATCTAAGAAAATGGACATTTATATGTGCATGTGAACACTTAAGTATATGACAGAAACCTAGTCACTTACATGCGTACTTGACACCTAACTAGTCGGCTTTAGTTAGAATTACCTCAAAATGCTTCTCTAAAATAGGTCTACTTTCATCTTTAAAGGTTTTCCCTAGCTTTTTTTTTATGTTCAGATAGTTTTATTGAGTATTTAGTGGTAATACAAAAAGGAGAATACAAGAGATAACAAATGTAATAGTGGTACATGGGAAAATGTTGTACCATATCAATAATAACAGACAAAAGGTGAAAAAAAGACATCAATGTTAACAATCAGTTGAGGAAGTGTCTAAAGCCCCCCCCCCCCCCAATCAAACTGATGCAATTACTTTTATTTGAATTTAAAATGCAGTAACCTTTTGTTGATAAAATGATTACAGACCCCTGAGTACTGGGGCTTTATAAGAAACAGTTAAACAGTCATAGTAGTGGAACAGGTGATTTCCCAGGGGACAGAGTGACTTTTCCCCTTTGAGGCTATAAAGATACTGTCCAGCACAAGTGTATTGAATTTCTGTCCAGGGTTTTGCCCAGTGTATTTCAGACAATAAACTTAAGCTCAATCTTCATGAGTCACTGGCTGTAATTAGAGGGAATTCTAAGCTCGATTCATCCCCAACATTGTTAAAGCATTCACTCTCTATCCAAAAGTCTGTAACCATATTGGGCTGTCAAATTGATTTTGCTCTGATTTGAAACTCAAATTTCATCTGTTCTATGAACCAGTTTCCATGCCTTGTGAGAAACTGACTGCATTAAAGCATTTCTAGACATTAAGGATTTGCAAACATTATTGTATGCATATTGATTATTGTAACAATTTATGTTACTCTTAAACTTACTTTTATTAATATTCAAAATGCTACAGTTAGGTTATAGCATAGTTAGCATACATTTGATTACGTTTCTTCTTTGATGTTTAACATTGTTTTGTTTAGTATCAAGTTCAAAATTCTGTTACTCATAGGACTTTGCATTCTGGAATTGCTAAATATTTATCTAATTTTCTGATTCCTTGGTTTCACTCCATCCTTTATAGTATCACATTGAGCATCAGCTTACTGTTCCACTACCTTCGCATAAGTGATTTGAAGCTACCCACAGGACTGCCTTTGTTATGTGGCTCCAGCCCTGTGGAATTCACTACCTTCTGTCTCTAGGCAAAATATTCTTTTGGAAAATTCAAATCAGATCTTAAGACCCCCCCCCCCCCCTCCAACAGTTCTCCCATTGAATAATTAACACTGAGCCTTGCAGAGGGAGGGGGAGGGACAGTTAGCTCCATCTCTCTTATTCTTTGACCTTTCTTTCTTATTCCTCTTTACCTTGATTTTATATTTTTTTTATTGGCTTACTTAATTGTATTGATTAGTTTTATTTGATTTAAACTGCATCGTATTGCCTATCAAAAGGCAGTCCAGCAAACATTCACATAAAGGAGAAGGGAAATGGGACTTGATATACAGCCTTTCTGTGATTTTTGCAAAGTGGTTTATAAAGTACATACAGGTGCTTACTTGTACCTGGGGCAATGAAGGATTAATTAACTTGCCCAGAGTCACAAAGAGCTACAGTGGGAATTGAATACAGTTTTCCAGGATCAAAGTCTGGTGTACTAACCACTAGGCTACTTCTCCACTAAAGCAAATTCTTTGACAGGACTAATCTTTTTTTTCCCTCACATTTATTTGAAGCCAACTCAAGTATAAAACTAAATTCAATCTGAGCGGTGCAAGGTATGGGGGTCAAAGATGCTAGTTTTCCTGTGGAGAAAAAAATTCAATAAAAGCCACAATCAGAGACCATACTACTACTACTTAACATTTCTAGAGCGCTACTAGGGTTACGCAGCGCTGTACAATTTAACAAAGAGAGACAGTCCCTGCTCAAAGAGCTTACAATCTAATAGACAAGTGAACGGTCGGTCCGATCGGGGCAGTCAAATTGGGGCAGTCTGGATTCACTGAACGGTAAGGGTTAGGTGCTGAACGCAGCATTGAAGAGGTGGGCTTTAAGCAAAGACTTGAAGATGGGCAGGGAGGGGGCTTGGCGTAAGGGTTCAGGAAGGTTGTTCCAAGCATAGGGTGAGGCGAGGCAGAATGAGCGGAGCCTGGAGTTGGCGGTGGTGGAGAAGGGTACTGAGAGGAGGGATTTATCCTGTGAACGGAGGTTACGGGCGGGAACGTAAGGGGAGATGAGGGTAGAGAGGTAGTGAGGGGCAGCAGACTGAGTGCATTTGTAGGTAAGAAGGAGAAGCTTGAATTGAATGCGGTATCTGATCGGAAGCCAGTGAAGTGACCTGAGGAGAGGGGTGATATGAGTATATCGGTTCTGGCGGAATATGAGACGTGCAGCAGAGTTCTGAACAGACTGAAGGGGGGATAGATGGCTAAGTGGGAGGCCGGTGAGGAGTAAGTTGCAGTAGTCCAGGCGAGAGGTAATGAGAGCGTGGACGAGAGTTCGGGTGGTGTGTTCAGAGAGGAAAGGGCGAATTTTGCTGATGTTAAAGAGGAAGAAGCGACAGGTCTTGGCTATCTGCTGGATATGTGCAGAGAAGGAAAGAGAGGAGTCAAAGATGACTCCGAGGTTGCGGGCAGATGAGACGGGGAGGATGAGGGTGTTATCAACTGAGATAGAAAGTGGAGGAAGAGGAGAAGTGGGTTTTGGTGGAAAGACGATAAGCTCGGTCTTGGACATGTTCAGTTTCAGGTGGCGGTTGGACATCCAGGCAGCAATGTCGGATAAGCAGGCCGATACCTTTGCCTGGGTCTCCGCGGTGATGTCTGGTGTGGAGAGATACAGTTGGGTGTCATCAGCATAGAGATGATACTGGAAACCATGAGATGAGATCAGGGAGCCCAGGGAAGAGGTGTAGATTGAGAAGAGAAGGGGTCCAAGGACCGATCCCTGGGGAACACCAACAGATAAGGGGATGGGGATGGAGGAAGATCCATGAGAGTGAACTTTGAAGGTGCGGTGGGAGAGATAGGAGGAGAACCAGGAGAGGACAGAGCCCTGGAACCCAAATGAGATACAAAAGTAACAGCAAACAATAGGAGCAAAACTCTTTGCTTAGAAAATTCCTTACAGAAAACCAGTACTTCCAGGAAGTATAGGCACTTAGGGCCAGATTTTATATATCGTGCCTAGTGTTATAGAATAGTGCTTAGCATGGATTCCCACACCCAACTTGCCTGCTGAAACCTGGTGTAAACCCTCACGCCCAACCAATGGCAATTGGGTACTTAAATTCAAGTATTCTATAACATTGAACCTAATTTCTGGGAAAGCCCCTGACCTGCCTATGCCCCTCCCATGGCCACACCCCCTTTTGAGTTGCATGCTAAGAAATTTGTCACACGTTTATACAACAGGGTGTAGGACAGATGCACATGTAACTCCTAATTATTGTCAATCAACTCCAATAATTAGTTGTTAGTGCCTAATTAATTTACACATATATCTGGGATCTGCACCCAAATTTGGGCAACCTATGTAGAATCTGGGGGTTAGTTTTAGACTTCCATAAGACTGGAAAATTTTTGGATGTACTCTATATTCCTCTTAGAGGCTTCATTGGTGGTAGACCTTAAAATCCTAGCAACCAGATACCAGGCAGAAAGCTATCATACTATTTCAGTTGATATCCCTTAGACAGCCAATGATTGATATAGCTCGCTTTCTGTTATATCTTATTCACTGCAGATCTCCAGAGCAACTCAGATCTAGGTGTCTCAGCACCTAGTGCAGGTCTAGAGGATCTGAACATTGATTTTAGTGGGGCTTAAAGTCATAGTGGGACCCTGTAGATATAGCTAAGGGTAGTGGTATACCTACTTTGGTTGCCACCTGGGGCAGAGCACCCCCTCCTCCAAGCAAAGGGGTGCACTGAGCAGTCGTGTGGCTGTCAGCTCTGCTGGTAACCTGCCCTGCAACAGGAAGTTGACATCAGAGGGAGGAGGGGACCAGCAGAGCCAACAGCCATGTGACTGTTCAGCGCACCCCCCCCCCCCCCTTGCTGCCTGTACCTGGGATGGACTACCCTCACCACCTTGCTCTTGGTATGCTAGAGACTAAGGGTCTCTTTTATGTGACTGGGCTACCCTCAATTTAGAGGCACATTTTAGATAGAATATTTAAACAAGAATTAAGATGTCCAGGTTGGGATGTCAAATTCTGCTAGTGTTTTAGAACAGGATCTGCTGACCTAGAATGTGTTCTAAAATACATGGAGGAATGGGCACATATGCACTGGCTGCATCCAATGCAAGCATCCATTTTACAAGAATAAGTGTCTGAACTATCAGTGGGGTTAACAAAGCATATATAAATGTATATATGCCAGCATATGTACATGTATGTCAGCCATTTTAGTAACATACATGTCTTTGTTTTCCAAAGATATCAGAGCACCTGATATCCTTTGCCAGTATCACTTTTGTGAGGAGAAATAATACTGGGGGATTTAGGGAGTGACAATCCCTAATCCTACCAATGCAGTGCTGCACAAAATGAGCCATTTACTCTAACCTAGATATCTGCGGGAGCAGGAATAAATTGCAAAATTTATGTTGGCAGCCATAACAATGCATTCCCCTTCTGAAGTGGGGACTGCACATGCATCTTTGTGCCTTGGCAAAAAACACTTTCAAAACATGCCCCTTTGCTGTATGCATGTATTCATGTTTTGGTTGTATATATCCCATCATTCTCATATTGGGATTTAGACATGTATGCCAGGATATTGAGGGAGCTCAGAGAGGTTCTGGCGAGTCCTCTTAAAGATTTGTTTAATATATCCTTGCAGATGGGAGAGGTTCCGAGGGATTGGAGAACGGTGGAGGTGGTCCCTCTTCACAAAAGTGGTGATAGGGAAGAAGCTGGAAACTACAGGCCGGTAAGCCTCACTTCATTTATTGGAAAAGTAATGGAAGCGATGCTGAAGGAAAGGATAGTGAATTTCCTGGAAGCCAATAAGTTGCAAGATCCGAGACAACATGGTTTTACCAAAGGAAAATCATGCCAAACGAATCTCATTGAATTCTTTGATTGGGTGACAGGAGAATTGAATCAGGGACGAGCTATGGACGTAATCTACTTAGATTTCAGCAAAGCTTTTGACACGGTTCCCCACAGGAGGCTCTTAAATAAACTGGATGGGCTGAAGATAGGACCCGAAGTGGTGAACTGGATTAGGAACTGGTTGACGGACAGAAGCCAGAGGGTGGTGGTGAATGGAATTCGCTCGGAGTAGGGAAAGGTGAGTAGTGGTGTGCCTCAAGGATCGGTGCTGGGACCGATTCTGTTCAATATATTTGTGAGTGACATTGCCGAAGGGTTAGAAGGTAAAGTTTGCCTATTTGCGGATGATACTAAGATCTGTAATAGAGTGGACACCCGGGAGGGAGTGGAAAACATGAAAAAGGATCTGAGGAAGCTAGAAGAATGGTCTAAGGTTTGGCAATTAAAATTCAACACGAAGAAATGCAAAGTGATGCACTTAGGGGATAGAAATCCTCGGGAGACCTATGTGTTAGGCGGGGAGAGTCTGATAGGAACGGACGGGGAGAGGGATCTTGGGGTGATAGTATCTGAGGATCTGAAGGAGACGAAACAGTGTGACAAGGCGGTGGCCGTAGCTAGAAGGTTGTTAGGCTGTATACAGAGAGGTGTGACAAGCAGAAGAAAGGGGGAGTTGATGCCCCTGTATAAGTCATTGGTGAGGCCCCACCTGGAGTAATGTGTTCAGTTTTGGAGGCCGTACATTGAGAAGGATGTAAAAAGAATTGAAGCGGTGCAAAGAAAAGCTACGAGAATGGTAAGGGATTTGCGTTACAAGACGTATGAGGAGAGACTTGATGACCTGAACATGTATACTCTGGAAGAAAGGCGAAACAGGGGTGATATGATACAGACGTTCAAATATTTGAAAAGTATTAATCCGCAAACAAACCTTTTCCGGAGATGTGAAGGAGGTAGAACAAGAGGACATGAAATGAGATTGAAGGGGGGCAGACTCAAGAAAAATGTCAGGAAGTATTTTTTCACGGAGAGAGTAGTGGATGCTTGGAATGCCCTCCCGCGGGAGGTGGTGGAAATGAAAACGGTAGCAGAATTCAAGCATGCGTAGGATAAACATAAAGGAATCCTGTTCAGAAGGAATAGATCCTAAGGAGCTTAGCCGAGATTGGGTGGCACAGCCGGTGGCGGGAGGCGGGGACAGGGCTGGGCAGACTTATACGGTCAGTGCCAGAGCCAGTGGTGGGAGGCGGGGCTGGTGGTTGGGAGGCGGGGATAGTGCTGGGCAGACTTACACGGTCTGTGCCCTGAAAAGGAAAGGTACAAATCAAGGTAAGGTATACACAAAAAGTAGCACATATGAGTTTATCTTGTTGGGCAGACTGGATGGACCATGCAGGTCTTTTTCTGCCATCATCTACTATGTTACTGTGTTACTAAATGCCGGTCCCTGCATGCCCAAAACATGAATAGAGCTTCTTAATGGTTTTCTGGAACTGTAGATATCTCTCCTTAACCCTTTAGTGTCCAATGTTCCCATCAATCTGTTCCCATATGGCTTATTATGGGAACATTGGACACTAAAGGGTAATTAGTTTGCAGAAAGTACTTATATGTAGTTCTGGAGTATAATAATAATTAAAACAGAGGACAGTGCAGTTTCGGGATTCCGGTGGTCTGCAGAATCTGCAGCAGATTAGTATTTTTTTAAATTATTTTTATTAACTGGAGAAATACAACACACAAAAAGTAAAACACAATATAACATCAATTGTGTACCAAAAGTACAAATACAAATACATGTCACACAGGGGTACAATGCAATTACAGCGTTCTCTCATTACCAGATCATACACAACACGTCCCCATTGCCTTTTGTGGTGACCAGAAAATCAAACATGTTGCACAAAGGTTTGTCTCTCTCCTTTTACTTTTAATCCCAAGGGATAGGAATATCCCCCCCCCCCCATCTACCAACCCCCCTCTACCCACCACATCCCACCCCCCCTCCCTTGACTGAACAAGACTCTCATTCCACTGTATGGGATGCGTTTGTGTGGGAGACACTTATGTGACAGTCACCTTCCAGTGCCACCAAAGGCTATTGTACAAATTATGCCTATGGGATGGGTTCCTATCCCCCCCTTACGGGTGAAGGGGGGCACCTAGATGTGGGTACAGTGGGTTTCGGGTGGGTTTTGGAGCGCTCACATTTACCACACAAGTGTAACAGGGGATGGGCCTGGGTCCATCTGCCTGAAGTGCACTGCACCCACTAAAACTGCTCCAGGGACCTGCAGACTGCTGTGATGGTCCTGAGTATGACATTTGAAGCTGGCATAGAGGCTAGCACAAAATATTTTTAAAGATGTTTTTTGAGGGTAGGAGGGGGTTAGTGACCACTGGGGGAGTAACAGGAGGTCATCCCTGATTCTCTCCTGTGGTCATCTGGTCAGTTCGGGCACCTTTTTGTGGCTTGGTCATAAGAAAAACAGGACCAGGTAAAGTCATCCAAGTGCTCATTAGGGACTCCCTTTTTTTCCATTATGGGTCAAGGATGCCCATGTGTTAGGCACGGCCAAGTCCCACCTTCGCTATGCCTCTGACAAGCCCCCATGAACTTTGGTCATCCCCACGACGGAAAGCAGTTGGAGATGCCCAAAATCGGCTTTCGATTATACCGATTTTGGCGACCTGTGAGAAGGATGCCCATCTTCCGATTTGTGTCGAAAGATGGGCGTCCTTCTCTTTCGAAAATGAGCCTGTAAGTAACACAAAATCACAATTTAGTAGCATCAAGTCCACACCATGGAGGAACAATTTCCTAATGAAGCCCAAAAAGAAACTTTAAAAACTAGCTACAACAATAGGAACTAGCAACAATCATCTTCTATTAAAATTCATTTTTCTATTTCCACCCACTATAACTAATAATTGAAAGCAGAAATAAGTGGCATTATCATGTTGCTCAAGAAATTCTGAAGCTGAATAGAATCTAAAAAAAACATACCAGTTGTTCCCATAAGTGACTAGATATTTATATTTAAACCTAAGAAAAAAGAAGTACTCATAGCCAGTATTTTAGGGCGCTGATACTCAGCACTAACTCAGCTATTAATGCAGTGCTATTTGGCCACTAACCCTCAGATTCTATATATGGTGCCTGAAAATCCACATGGAAACCAAAGCATATTCTATAACAATGTACATAACTTAATTGGTTAACTAGCTAATCAGTGCTATTAATTGGATGTTAGCAAGCAATTATCAGCACTAATCGGCATTGAGATTTATGCTCACTACTCGCTAAGTGTGTTCTATAACATGGTGTGCCTAAATTCTAAGTCGCGTAGTTGAAAAGGGGGTATGGCCATGGGCATTTCTAAAATCTATGTGTATTATTATAGAATATACCCAATCTCCTGGGGATTCTACATAGTGTGCCTAGATTTCCACATGGAAATCCAAGCATATGCTATAACATGTAACTTAATTGGTTTAACAAGCCAATCAGCGTCTTTAACAGCACATTCTGGAATTTGCGTGCATAGTTATAGAATACGACATAAATGGACTTGTGTTGTTTTAGGCACTATGATATCAACTAATCGTATTCTTTATACCACACCTAAATTTAGGCATGACTTATGGAATACGCTTAGGCTGAAATATTTTCTGTGCTGATGGCCTAAATGGATGCAACCAAATTTGGTCATGTGGTGAGCCACTCGATGTACTCTGTTTACTGCTTAGAAATTTAAGTCTATTCTATAATATTTAAGCCTATTTTTGAGAATATGCCTGCATGGAATTTTTTCCATGCAGATGTTTCAGGTGCAATATATAAAATCTAGCCCAAAACATGTCCGATTAGGCACTGAACATCAGCACCTAACTAGATAAGTCATGTGATATAGCCAGTTATGCGCTGGATGCTAACTGACAATATTCAGCGGAGATAACCAGTTATATGCTGTTGAATATTAGTGGCTAGGCACCAATATGACAAACTCTCAACGGTCATCTCTTGGTTAACTGATTATAATGCTCCTTAGATTTAAAACAGCCATCAAAACTTGGCTGTTCAAGCCGGTTTATGACTAATAGTCTGTATTCTGGCATCCTGGAGTCCAGCTGTCCTTCCCCCTCTTTACCGCTCATCCCTTTTCTCCCCTTTTTGTGTCTTTCCCTTGTCTTTGTTTCAGGCTTGATTGTGTGAAGTGTTTTTCTTTTCTCCTCTTTCCTATTTATTGTAGTTCTGTTTCTTGGTTTTTCATGTGTCTGATTTTACTATTTTAGAATAGTAAACTGCTTTACTCTGTTTGTCAGTTAATGTGGTATAGTAAGTGTAAATAAAGTACATAAGTATTGCCACACTGGGACAGACCAAAGGTCCATCAATCCCAGCATCCTGTTTCCAGTCCAGGTCACAAATACCTGGCAAGATCCCAAAAAAGTTCAATACATTTTATGCTGCTTATCCCAGAAATAAGCAGTGGATTTTCCCCAAGTCAATTTAATAATGGTCTATGGACTTTTCCTTTAGGAAGCCGTCCAGACCTTTTTTAAACCCTGCTAAGCTAACTGCCTTTACCACATTCTCTGGCAATGCATTCCAGAGTTTAATTACAAGTTGAGTGAAGAAAATTTTTCTCAGTTTCATATTAAATTTACTACTTTGTAGCTTCATCGCATGCCTCCTAGTCTTAGTATTTTTGGAAAGAGTAAACAAACGATTCACTTCTACCCGTTCCACTCCACTCACTGTTTTTAAGACCTCTATCATATCTACCCTCAGCCGACTTTTCTCCAAGCTGAAGGGCCCTAACCACTTCAGGCTTTCCTCATAGGGAAGTCGTCCCATCCCCTTTATCATTTTTGTCGCCCTTCTCTGTACCTTTTCTAATTCCACTAAAGTCAAACCCAAAGAAATCCAAGGCCCTCCTATTCATAGACCCACCTGGCTTGACTCTTACTACTCCACTTCTACTTCACAATGTACAAGTCCCACTGGTTCCCTTCTTAGAACTCCTCAGCATCCTATTTGGCCATGCTCTTAGTTTCCAACCAAAAATCTCTATCTTGATTCAGCACTGCTTCTTCAAATTACACCTGATTCGATTGATCAGAATACTTCTTCACCCTCCTGTTCTTCAGATATTAGTCCATTCTCTTGTTCTCTCCCAAACTGATTATTGTAACTCACTATACAAGGGTTTAAGGCAGAAAGATTTACATTGCATTCAATTAATTCAAAATGCTTCCATTAAATTGATTACAGGAGAAAAATTGATCATGTCACACCTCTCCTAAAGGCATTTCTCCTGACACCCATCATGGGCTCTTCGCTCATCCCAACAACATCTCCTAGTCATATCTTCCTTCCAACAAATCTGATATGACTCCATGCATCACTTCATTTTCTCTGTCGTCAGCCCCACTTTATTGAACACTTTACCTCTTCAGCTTAGATCAGAGACCTAAGAAAATTTAAATCCAATTTCAAAACTTCCTTTTTGAAGATGCTTTTACTTAAAACCGATGCACCTGCTTAAATCTGAGGCTGTCCTCTGTCCTCGGTGTGAGCCTGCAAGCCACCTCAATAGCATTTCCCCCCTACCTGTACCTCTCTTCTATCCCATTTTCTTATCATTTATTGTAGTTCCTCTTCCTCCCACCCCGTACTGCCTACCTTTTAATCCATCTTAATTTTCTATCTTGTTAGGATTGTAAACTGCTCAGGTATGTTATGTGACGTGCAGGATAACAAATGCTAAATGTGCTTGTAAACATGGTAAATAGCTTTGAATATTGGGGGGGCTACTTCTTAGGAAAATAAGACTTTAATACAGCCAATTTCAACTCTTCAATACTACAATCAAAGTTGATCTCTTAGTAATCAAATCCTGAAATGATTCTATTTGGGGGAGAGGAAGGGGGACAACAATTATTGGAGGGTTAAGGAGGTGTTGTGCCTTAATCCCTCCAGTGGCCAGCTGCTCAATCACAGCACCTTTTCTTAACTTGGATGTGCCAAGTATCAGGTCTAAATAACAACATCCATCTTTTTACAAATGGATGTCCCTTCCCGTTTCTGTGATCAGAGTTGAAGTCCCATATTTTGACCCCTCCCTAGTCCTGCCCCAAACATTCCTAGACCATGTTTCATTGCCATATGAATGTACTGCAGTGTTAGATGTCCATCTTCCGGCTTTATATAATTGGGATTTGGAAGTCTATACAATATGGACATCTAAATTCCAGTTTTCAGACATGCAAAACAAGACTAGAACTACTAAAACAACCACCAATGTGTAATATGAAAAATATGTATTCTCAAATTATATGCCCTGATAGTTTTCTCTGAAGTCTCTAAATGCAGATGAGTTGATAAGCTGTCCTTTACTACAGAGCACTGAGATTCAATTTTGGTTAGATGCTCCACAACATCAGGGATTTTCTTACCATGTTCAAAAATCTTAACAAAATTTCTTCAGACAATTTACAAAACTAAACCAAATTACCCTGCACAGCATTCTCTTGCTGAGTCAATGCAGCCCAAATGCCTTTCTAAGTCACCTCACCTGTATTTGAAACAGAACCAGAGTTGAATTCTGTAAACAGGCATAAATTTAACAGGAGTAGGTAAAGGTTTGCTGCCACTCACTTCCTTAGTAGAAATAAAAGAAGTGCCTCCAGACAAAACAACATCTCTGGAGGTTAAACTGCCCTCATTTAATGAATGTAGAAAATTCTCTAATATTGCAGCAGGTTGGGAGGGTGGGATTCATTCACCTGATAAAAGAGAAACTTCAACAAGAGACAGAGAACTAGGTCCACCAGAATTGAAATGTTGATCCATGGGGCCTTTCAACTTAGAGACATGACCAACTCCTGCTCCTGCATCTTTGATATTCTGTTTCTCCATAACTTAGAAGAACAAAGTTCCTGAATCCTTGGCTCCACAAATGACTGGGCACATACGTGAGGATCACGATCCACCTCTTTGGGCACACACGTGTAGCTGCATACCATGGTAGAGGCTCTGATTTAAAGGAGCAGGGTCCTCTGATGATATCACCAAGCTCATTCATGTCCATAGCTGTGCCTGCATTCTATACCCAACACTCAGACTCCACCCGAGCTTACCTCCCTAAGGATTGTTTTTTTACACAAAGAGTAGTGGATGTATAGAAGATCCTCCCACTGGATGTGGTTGAGACGGCAGCACCAGAATTCAGAAAATCACAGGGCAAGCACAGAGGATCTCTGACGGAGAAAGGGTTTTAGAGACTGGGCTGTTGGTGTGGATGAGCAGATGGGATAGCTGTATATAGTCTTTCAGTATCATCATTTTGTATGTTTCTCTTTTTCTGGATGGTCTTGTGTAGAGATTGTACAGGTATTCTGAATGCATTGTAAAATAGAATGCAGAAGTGTCACATACATTTCAAGAGATTACTCATTTGTTCACACAATGTTTTGATGCATGCCTATGACAGAAAAAACATACTGTCTGTATCCCCCCCCCCCATTCATTTTCAGTGTGTGAAAGCTTTGTTCAGGCTTTCTTCACATGTGGAGTCCTGTAGCTATACCTCACCCCCTGCTCAGATGGGCTTTCTCTTCTTCATTGTCTCTCAATAATCAGGCTATATTGTCAATCATGCTCCTTATCTGTATTTTCAATACCATAATGAGGAAGAGAGAAGAAACATCTTTTTATGTTTCCTTGGCTTCTTGTTAGCAAAGCATTCCTTTCATTATGCCAGCAAAGCAAAAACATTATTTCTCAGTCTTCTCTTGTTATATCTATAGGATTTAGTCAAAGAATGCCTGTTCCTTCTGAACTTCCTTCAGGAATTTAAGGTCTGAAAGGAAGTGCTAGAGGGAATCCTTGCTGCTTAGACAACTTGAAAGTAGTACATGGAAATTGTGTAGCAGCCAGTGTTACGCTCCTCTGGGCCTGTTAGTTGTGGCAAGTTTTAAATTACAGAAATGCATGCCAGTTTCCCCCTCTTTCCCCTCCCCCAGCCTACAAAAAATAGCAGCCTGTTTTTGTAATTGGTAGGTTGCTTCAGAAAATATGGTACCCATCAATGCTTCCGGGTTATTGTGGCCAGGCAAATGGAAAAACCATGATTCATGTGTAGCAATGTCATCTCTTGTATTTTATACAATATCCGATGAGTTGGCCATGATGCACTGCTCTTATTCCTACATGCTAATTAATTAAGGACCGTTTGTCACTTGTGCTTGTCAGCTCATTTACCAAATTTTCAGCTGTGGTGTCATTTGCTGCAAACTGTTCATTCTCATTCAGCCCCAGTGATATATGAGCAGGCATATACTATAAGAGGAACGAGCTGACTGCAACCATTGCTATCACTCCTCACTGCCTGACTGGCTTTCCTTTTAGAAATGCTGAGTAGCATAAAAGCTCTCCATCAGTTTCCATTGACTAAAAGTCAGGCAAACACCTTTACTCTTGTCAGCATTAAATTCCACAAGGTGGACACGAATGGAGTTGCATTGTGTTGCTTTGAAGAGCACATGTTTTTTATAGTAGGTACCTTCTGGTTGATGTCAAGAAAAATGGTTTTGTTTTTGCAAGATCTGCATGATTTGACATTTTTCTTTTTTACTGTCATGTCTAAAATTATCTGGAGTCTTTCGTATAGTACATTACAGCATGGCCATGCTTTTCCACCTTAACATGCAGCAAGATCAGGAGGTTCTTTGATTTGGTGATATGGAAGTGCTGTGGACATGTCCAATATCCTCTCAAATTTTTTATGGACTATGTGCTCAGGAAAAATATTTTGGGGCCCTTTACTAAGCTGTAGTAAAAGGGGGCCTGTGCTAGCGTCAGTGTGTGTTTTTAATTCTCGCTGGGGCCCCCTTTTACCACAGTGGGTAAAAGGCTATCTTTTTTTTTCCTGAAAAGAAATGGCCATGTGGTAAGTGAACTCCTTACCACACAACCATTTTTTTTTTTGGGGGGGGGGGGGAGCACTTACCACCACCCATTGAGGTGGCGGTAAGGGCTCCTGTGCTAACCTGGCGGTAACCGGGCAGCATGCAGCACTGCTCGATTACCACCAGGTAAGTACCAGCGCTACAAAAATAGAAAATATTTTGTAGTGCTAGAAATGGCACATGCTGGGAATGGGAACTACCACCAGGCTCCTATGGTAGCCCAGCAGTAGTTCTGGATTGGTGCATGGCTTCAACTTGATGTGTGTGATAGTGCTTATTTTGCATGCATGGTTACTAGGTATGTGTGCTCCCTTTCTGACCCTTGTGTGCGTGTGCATGTACACGCACACAGTTTAGAGGGAACACGAGCATGTCTCAGAAGTAGTGCATCCTTTTTCTGAGAAGAAGGGAGGTTATTTGCTTTTATAGGGTGATCACACTTGGTATATGGTCACTAAGAGGATAATTTTAGAAAACATCACCGATGTGTGAGGGCAAAGTAGGTGCCTATTTCAAGCCTGAACCTGTACAAATTAAGCTAAAAAGAAGCCATAGTCATTTATTCCTGCTTGGAAGCAGGGGTAAATGATTGCATGAAAAGAATGTGTGTGTGCGTGCGCGTAATTTGTAAATTAGTGTAAATTGTGCTGTTGCTCATGCTCCCTCAGTGCTCCATCTTCAAATGCACCACATCCAAAGGGGCTCATTTTCAAAGCACTTAGACTTACAAAGTTCCATAGGTTACTATGGGGCTCATTTTCAAAAGAGAAAAACATCCAAAAAGTGGCATAAATCTACATTTAGACTTTTGTCTTACAAAAACGACCAAATTGTTTTTTTTCAAAACCAATTTTCAGATGTTTTTCTATGAAGTCCATCAGAAGTGCATTCAAATCACAAGGAGGTGTGTCAGAGGCATGTTAAGGGTGGGATCTGGGCATTCCTAACACTTGGACGTTCTTCTACCATAATGGAACAAAACAAAAACATCCAAGGCTATAAGTTGGATGTTTTGATCTAGACCTGTTTTATTAATGAATAAGCCACAAAAAAGTGCTCTAAATAATCAGATGACCACTGCAGGAATATAGGAATGACACCCTCTTATTCCTTCAGTGGTCACTGACCCCTCTCCCACCCCACAAGGATGTAAATGAAACAGTACATGCCAGCCTCTATAACAGCTTCAGATGTTAAGGCCAGTCCTATGAGAGCAGCAAGCAGGTTGCTGGAATAGACTAGTGGACGGTGCAGTGCACTCTAGAGAAGGTGACCCAGACCCATAATCCACTCTAACTATTATACTTGTGGTGGAAAGTGTCAGCCCCCCCAAACCCCACAACTGTACCCACATATAGGTGACACCTGCGGCCATAAGGACTATTATAGTGGTTTATAGTTGGGTACAGTAGGTTTTTTGTAGATTTTTGGAGGGCTTGCCATACAATATAAAGGGGTAATGGTGAGATGTGTACCGGGGAGCTTTTATATGAAGTTTACTGCAATGCCCCTTGGGTGCCCCACTGCTCTACTAGAATGCCTGTATGGCCAGTTTACTAGGCAAGCTGGTTCCTACTACATCCCAATAGCTTGAAATGGCTTGATTTTGTGCATTTTCCACGCTTAAGGCAGTGTGACTTGCTGACAGTTACTTAGCCCCCTGAGGAAGCTAATCGTAACAGTGAAACGATGAGCCCCGTTGGGCGAAGTTGTTAAAGCTAAGTAACATTACTATTCAAGCAATTGCCTAAGATTATCTTAATGGGTTACATATAATTCCCACTTAGATCCCTTACCTGCAAGCAAGTGGAGTTTTCAGACCAATGATAAGAACGGAATCAAGTTATTGCTGGCATTGAATATAAGTATTATGTGGTTGCCATGCTTTGATTACTGAGGTTGTTTTCTCCACTTCTAATGATTAAAAAGTGCAGTTTATTTTCTTGATATCGCATTTGAATAAGACTGTGATAGTTAAGCATTTTTTTCAGCTTATTACTAGAACTAAGTTAGATTTAGACATTATCAGGCTTATTTTTGAAAGTGATCGCCGGCGATCTTCCGACATAAATCGGGAGATGGCCGGCAATCTCTCAAAAGCGGCGAAATCGGTATAATCGAAAGCGGCTTTTTTGACACCATCGCCGCTTTCCCGTCGCTGTGCCAGTGAAAGTTCAAGGGGGCGTGTCGGCGGTGTAGCGAAGGCGGGACATGAGCGTGGCTACCAGATGGCCGGCTTTCATGGATAATTTAAAAAATAGCGGCGTTAATCAGTATTTCGCTGGGTTTACTTGGTCCTTTTATTTTCACGACCAAGCCTCAAAAAGGTGCCCCAACTGACCAGATGACCACCGGAAGGAATGGGGGATGACCTCCCCTTACTCCCCCAGCGGTCACCAACCCCCTCCCACACTAAAAAAATAAAAATAAAAACCTTTTTTGCCAGCCTGTATGTGAGCCTCAAATGTCATACCCAGCTCCCTGACAGCAGTATGCAGGTCCCTGGAATAGTTTTTAATGGGTGCAGTGCACTTCAGGCAGACCCAGGCCCATCCCCCCCCATCTGTTAAACTTGTGGTGGTAAGTGTTGAGCCCTCCAACCCCCCAAAACCCACTGTACCCACATGTAGGTGCCCCCCATCACCCATAAGGGCTATGGTAGTGGTGTACAGTGGTGGGGAGTGGGTTTTGGGGGGCTCAGCACCCAAGGTAAGGGAGCTATGCACCTGGGAGGTATTTGTATATATTTTTTAAATTTTTAGAAGTGCCCCCTAGGATGCCCGGTTGCTGTCCTGGCATGTCAGGGGGACCAGTGCACTACAAATGCTTGCTCCTCCCATGACCAAATGCCTTGGATTTCGCCGGGTTTGAGATCGCCAGCATTATTTTCCATTATCGCTGAAAAACAAAACCGTCGATCTCAAACCTGGTGAACTCTGGCATTTGGCCAGGCTAAACCGTATTATCGAAAAAAAAGATGGACGGCCATTTTTTTGATAATATGGTTCCAGCCAGCTGTTGCGCCACCACCAAAATAGATCGCTGGTGACATTCGATTATGCCCCTCTATATCAAACATGCCCCTCCACCTAACTTTGTAAGTCTAAGTGCCTTGAAAATATGTCTCATTGTCACTTAAAAGTGTGAGAATTCTTATCCATATTGTGTTGTTTTATGCATGAAAAATCTTTTGTAAAATTGTCGCCCAAATGGCTCAGTTTCATGGAACTCAAAATTCAACTAAACTCCCAATTTAGGAGCCTAAAAAGTGGATGGCAACAGGGGAGGATTTAGGCCAAGAAAGAAGGTATGAGTCAAGCCCTACAGATGTGCAGTAATTTGAAACAACATGGGAAATGAAAATTGTATATTTTCTAACTGGAAAGAAAGGAACCCCTCCCCCAAACTTTTAGGATATTCCTCCAGTATCATTAATAGTTATCATAGATCAGAGTTCATAGTTCGCTGTTATTTACTATACCACAAATAATACAAATATCTAAGGGCCCTGTTTACTAAGCAGCATTTTAGGTGCATTAATGTTTTTAATGCGCGTTAACCATGTACGTGCATTAACCATGTAAGTGCCTACAATATCCCTATAGATGCCTACATGGTTAGCGTGCATGCCAAGTGTTTTTAATGCTAAAAACACTAACGCACCTTAGTAAACAGGGCCCTAAGCGTTTTAACATTGACATTTTGGGAAGAAGAGGAAAAACAAAATAAAGGGAGGCCTAGGTTATATTAATCTGTTAATAAAAAGAGAGGGGAAGGATTATGAGAAATCTACATTAATAACCATACTAACATATAAAAAGAGGGAATGGAGTTAAAGGTTTCAGTACAATGGAAGTGATGCTGTAGCAGATTAGCGTCATATAGAATTAGATGGTCACATCTAATAATGGTAATTGATGAGCTACAGTGAAGTAATTCAGAATAAAGATCTAAGGGTAGAGAGTTCTATAAAATTGGTGTGACAACACTAAAGCAGGAAGAATGGGCAGAGGGTGAACATATGTGCAAAAAAGAAAGACCAACCAATAGATGCTGATGTGCAGAATGGAATGCATAAGAAAACTGAAAAGAAGCAACAGATTTTTGGAGTGTAAAATTTGATAAGAAAGAGTGGTGATTTAAAATTGGACCCTATCAGGTATGTGCTAGCTTTCATCCACTGCTCCTTGGGCTGGAGGCTTCCCCTCTTGAATAATATCAAAAGCATTTGTGTATTTTATGCAGCTGTACAAGGAAGGTATAGGGAAGGAAAGAATATAGTGAAAATAATTTTGAAACGTGTCATCATTACTGTAGAGTACCAAATATTTACCATAACATGCTCAGTGAATTGGTTTTCTGCTAAATTTGTGCTAATATTTATTTAATGGCCCAACACGCTGCATGATTCGCTCAAGAACTAATATTCTGTAACATTCAAGCATACGTGTTCTCTAATATTTGTTTAGGTAATCCCCCTGGCGGTGTAGCTTTTTTCCTGCGGGCTAGTTAGAAGAGTGCTTTGGTTCTTTTAATATTGATTAGTAGACTGTGAACTGGCTGGTCAGCAAAATAATGGATTCCCCAGGCTGTCACACATTAAAATTCAGAATTCCTAGACTAATCAGTGAGTCAAACTGGACACACAGTGGCAGTTCTAAAAGAGAGACAGAGTGAATTAAGTATATTCAGGAAAACACAATAACAATTCATTGTTCTCTTGTTTAGTTCATTTTGAGAATTCACATTTCTCACACTTTTCAGCCAGTTGTCCCAGTAGGATTTCAAGGGACTTTGGAACTCTATTCTTAGTCCGACAGATATTCCTGAGAAGTACAATTTTCAAAGGGATTAAGCTAGGTAAATAGAAGCTACCTGACGTCATCTTCTTAAGGCTGAAACCCGCCAAGTGGATAAATATATCTATTTTGTTTCACTAGATGGATATATTTAGCTGTTGGATAAAGTGGACATCAGGGGCGTAGCCAGACTTCAGCGGGAGGGGGGTCCAGAGCCCGAAGTGAGGGGGCACATTTTAGCCGCCAACCCCCCTGCCATTGCTGACCCCCCCCCCCCCCCCCCGCCATTGCCGAACCCCCCCCCCCCCCCCGCCACCAACTTTGCCATTGAGGGAGTTCCAAGCTGGACTAGGAAACTGGCGTCAATAAAATTCCCTCCGGCCCCTGAATCAATCAAAGCCATGGTGCTTAATGAATTCCTGAAAGACTGCAGGTGCATTACAAAGATCAAATGGCATGACTAGATATTCAAAATGTCCTTCATGGGTGTTAAAGGCAGTCTTCCATTTGTCCCCATGTTGGATTCGGACCAGATTGTAGGCACCTCGGAGATCCAGCTTGGCAAAGATAGATGCTCCCTGCAGACAGTTGAAAAGTTCTGGAATCAGAGGGAGTGGATACCGGTTCTTAATGGTTATTTCATTAAGACCCCGGTAGTCTATATAAGGTCGCAGAGAGCCGTCTTTCTTGGTTACAAAGAAGAAACCTGCCCCCGCCAGAGAGGAGGAGGGTCTGATGAAGCCCTTTTGGAGGTTTTCTTGAATGTATTCCCGCATGACTTTAGATTCCTCCCGGGAGAGGATATACAGCCGACCCCGAGGTGGTGTCTTGCCCGGAAGTAATTTGATAGGGCAGTCAAAAGGATGATGCAGAGGAAGGGAATCAGCCTCCTGGACATTGAAAACATCTTGGAAATCTCGATATTCCACAGGAAGGGAAGCAGACCCCCGGGAGAGGCAGAAATAGTCATTGGAGGAGGAACCACCAGTGTGAGACAGGCAGCAAAACATTGGGAACCCCAACTGTCGATATTACTAGTGGTCCAGTTTATACTTGGTGTGTGTTGTCGTAACCAAGGCAGGCCTAAAATAACAGGATGGAAGAACCAGAAGCTGAATCTCTTCCTTATGTAAAATTCCTACTTGCATCTGCAACAGTCGAGTGACATGGGTAATGGAGTAGGGTAGAGTCAGTCCCTGAATGGAGGTCACTTGTAACATAGGTTTACAGGCCATTGAGGGAGTTCCAAGCTGGACTAGGAGACTGGCATCAATAAAATTCCATCCGGCCCCTGAATCGATCAAAGCCATGGTGCTTATACAAAGTTCCTTCCAGCGCAGGAAAATAGGGATGGAGACAAGATTATCCGGAAGAGGTGAGAATTGACCCAGGGCCACCCCCTTCAGAGGCCCTGGGTCAACGCATTTCCCGGTTTATTCAGAAAATATCTCAGGAAATGGCCAGCCTGCCCCCAATAGAGGCAGAGTTGATTGTCCTTTCCTTCTCAGAGGCGATGCCGCCCGATAACCATCGGCTCTTCGGAGATTCCAGAAGTGGTGCCAGTAGCTCCTTTAGGAGAAGAAGGATGCGACACCCAAGGAGATGGTCTCTGTGATTGTCACTGAGCAGAATGTTCCTGTGTCCTCTCTTGAAACCGAACGTCGATACGGATTCAGAGAGTAATCAGGGCATCCAATGTGGTCAGAAGTTCCCGGCCTGCCAACTCATCTTTGATTTGGCCCGTTAACCCCTGCCAGAAGTAGGCCGTGAGGGCCTACTGGTTCCAACTCACCTTGGAGGCTAGGGTTCGAAAGCGTACGGCATATGCCCCTACAGAGCAATTGCCATGTTGAATCCATAGAAGTTCTCCGGCTGCCGAGGAGGGACGTCCAGGCACTTCGAAAACTGACCTAAAGTGGCGAACAAATTCCTCAAGATCAGTGAGTAGAGGATCCCACTGCTCCCAGAGAGGAGAGGCCAAAGCCAGGGCTGGTCCAGAGAGCAGGGAGATTATATAAGTGATCTTGATTTTATTGGAGGAAAAGACTCCGGGAGACTGGGAGCACCGAATGGCAGACTGAGGAAGAGAGGAGGCACTGAGCGCGCACTGCATGCCAGGGTGCCCATGCGGGGGACAGCCGTCGGAGCGAAACGTGGGATGTGCCTGGCCGGTGCTCACTGCCCTAGACCTCACACCTGGGAACGCCGATCAGCCATACAGAAAACGTGGGGAGACACCAAGCATACATCGTCTACCGGGCACTGCCTACCCAACAAAAACAGTGCTAGACTTGCTACAGATGGACAAACAATAAAAAAACGACAATGTGATTGCAGCAGCTCATAGGTTTACCTGCTGTGCATTGAGTGTACATCAATGAGACGGCTGCATGGAGCAGCAGAAACAGAGATTAACCAAATGGCTTCCTTGCTTACAGCAGACTAGATAGGTTCATTTCCACTCCAGTCTATTAAACGTCCTTCAAGATTCGCCAACTCATAGGTTTACTTGCTGTGCTTTGAGTGAACACCAAAGACGTCTGCGTGGGGCAGTGGAAACAGAGATTAACCAAATGATTTCCTTGCATACAGTGGACTAGATAGGCTCACTTCCACTTCAGCCTATTAAACCTCCTTCAAGGTTCACCAGGAAAGAGGAGAATAGAGAACCACAGCGCTAGGTTATGACTAGTGATCGCTGCATACTGTAAGCAGCCCCGGCCGTCAAAATAAAGAAGCGCACGCTCTGTCAGTAAACGTTTATTATCCCGAGAATGCTAGATCTTGCTAAGTCACGCCACTATGACATAACGTTACCGTCGCACGATGGAGGCCTCGCAACTTTTAAGGGGGTCAAGATTGCTATACAAATACGAGGTTCCGGGAGAATATTCTTCAATGTTGAATATAGCAATAGTCTTCTTTTAAAAACAATACAGCAAAAGTCTTCTTTTAAAAACAATTGAACTGATACCATAATGAACACCGCCATTCTGCTCCTTGCAATCTACTCCTTATCCCTGATCCACATAACAATGACCACCCCTCTCGCAGAAATCAACAATATACCCATACTATTCAATAACTGAATACTGACCAGACA
This sequence comes from Microcaecilia unicolor, assembly GCF_901765095.1. Lineage (NCBI taxonomy): Eukaryota > Metazoa > Chordata > Amphibia > Gymnophiona > Siphonopidae > Microcaecilia > Microcaecilia unicolor. The sequence continues at coordinate 306,208,589 of NC_044032.1, forward strand.
CACCACATCACACCAAACCGACATTAACCAAAACAAAGGAAGAGAACCAACAAGCGCACATCCTCAACAAAATGAAAAGAAAGGTCATAACAAACCCACACAAACCAAGAAACGACAACTAACAAAAGTCCACATAACACCGAACGCAGAAGACCCATACCAAAACATTCAAATAGGCTACGTCAAAGCCAGATCCGTAGTAAACAAAACAACAATAATAACAGACTGGATCATGTCAGAGAAACTTGATCTACTCTTCATCACTGAAACCTGGATCCATGATCAGAAAGACCCTATCATCTTAAACCTATGTCCTCCAGGATATAAAATCACCTAGTGGACCAGAAAAGAAAAAAAGGAGGGGGCATAGCGCTTATATACCGATCTCACTTTACGATTGAAAACACCGCGGAATCTATAACAACCCACCTCTAAATAGCCTCAATCAGAATCCACCATAAAACCCTGCTCGACCACGAAGATTGCATCCTATTCTACAGACCACCATGCAACTGGAGGAAAGCCAGGCGGACTTCATGGACTTCGTTTCAAATATATGTGTATCCAACTCCAATACACTAGTATTAGGAGACATTAACCTTCACCTTGAAGACCCAAATTCAACCAACGCACGAGAATGCAAGGACTTCCTTCATCTATGTGATCTTACATGGCCACACCTGCAAACAACTCACTCGAAGGTCATACACTCGACCTCTTCTCACACAAACTGTCCACTGATCAGAACCTAACCATAACACAAACTAGATGGACAGAAACACCATGGACCGACTATTACAAACTAAACCTATCCCTAAAATGGCGAAAAAGGGGCTCTCTCCACACACGAGAACACACAACTCACACCACAAGAGGCCAAATAGATCCGGATGCTTTCTGGCAACAGATATGCAACAACGATTGTACAGCACAAACGGAATCCATATATTACCTCTCAGAATGGGACAAAAGATGCAGACACATACTAGATGAAATAGCACCCTTACAAACAAGGACTTCACATAGACACAACTCGATACCATGGTTCAATGAAGAACTGAAAAAACTAAAAACACAATCTAGGAAACTGGAACGCGCATGGAAAAAAATAAAACACGAACACACACTCAACACATGGAAACAACTACAAAGGAAATACAAATACACAATAAGGCAGACTAAAAGGTCATACTACAAAACTAAAATTGGGCCAGACTACAAAAACACGAAGAAACTATACCATCTCATGAACAAACTACTAGACACAACGCAGGTCACCACAACCTACACTGACATCCCATCTGCAGACAACCTTGCTAAATATTTCATCGAAAAAAATCGTAAACCTACGCAAAACCCTACCTCAGAACTACATGGACATAGAAAACTTCATTAATGGTCTAGACCCAACCCCTGGTGAATACCCTGCTGACCAAATATGGTCAAATTTCGCTCTCCTCAGCGCCAACACAGTTACCCAGGCGATTAAAAAATACTCCAACAGCCACTGTCAACTGGACACCTGCCCCAGCTACCTAATACAATCTGCCCCCCATCACTTCATAACAGATCTCACATCCCACTTAAACTTCATGCTTCAGCATGGTATCTATCCTAAAGAAAAAGGCAGAATCCTGCTCACCCCAATACCAAAAGACACCAAGAAAAAAAACCAAACAACATTACCAACTACCGCCCAGTAGCATCTATCCTATTAGTAGTCAAACTAATGGAAGGACTGGTGACCAAACAACTCAATGACTACATAAACAAATTCACTATACTACATGAGTCACAATCAGGATTTCAACCCCTACACAGCACCGAAACAGTACTACTTACACTCCTAACCAAATTAAAGCAGGAAATAGCAACAGGCAAGAGCATCCTCTTCCTCCAATTTGAAAGTCCGTTCGACATAGTTAACCATAACATATTGCCAAGACTCCTAGAATACTTTGGAAACGGTGGTGGCACTCTGAATTGGATCAAGGGTTTTCTCACCACAAGAACATATCAAGTGAAATCAAAAACAAACATATCGTCACCGTGGAAACTAGACTGCAGAGTACCGCAAGGATCACCACTATCACCGATCCTTTTCAACCTCATGATGACTCCACTAGCCAAGACCTTATCCACCCAAGGACTTAACCCATTTATCTACGCAGATGACGTTACATTATATATCCCCTACAAACATGATTTGACAGAAATCACCAGCGAAATCAAGCTCAGCTTAAACATCATGAAATCATGGGCAAATGCATTCCAACTAAAACTCAACACAGAAAAAACACACTGTCTTATCATCTCATCTTATCCCAATACAATACATACAAACCCACAAACATTAACACCCCAGGATACACCCTCCCTATCTCAGACAGCCTGAAAATTCTCGGGGTAACAATCGACTGTAACCTCTCTAGAATCTCAAGCGAACTCCATCATAAAGAAAATGTTTTTCTCAACGTGGAAACTCAAACGCGTGAAACCATTCTTCCCGGGGGAAGTACAATCAATGGTACTAAGCCACGCAGACTACTGTAATGGAATCTATGCGGGATGCAAGGACCAAATCATAAAAAACTTCAGACCGCCCAGAACACAGTAGCCAGGCTTATATTTTGGAAAAATGCATTTTGACAGCGCCAAACCACTCCGAGAAAAACTGCATTGGCTACCAATCAAAGAATGTATCACTTTCAAAATCTGCACAACTGTTCAGAAAATCATTTATGGTGAGGCACCTGGATACATAACAGACCTTATTGACCTGCCAACCAGAAACACCACAGAATCTGCACGATCATACCTAAACCTCCACTACCCAAGCAACAAAGGACTCAAATACAAATCCACCTATGCATCCAGCTTTTCCTACTTAAGTGCACAACTATGGAACGAACTGCCCAAAACAGTAAAAACTACGCTAGACTACCTATATTTCTGGAAAGCACTAAAGACAGACCTGTTCAGAAGAACATACCCCACCGACCCAACATAAAAATACCGGACACCTGCGACACAAAGTAACCAAAGACCGTATCAGACATTACCTGACTCTTCCTCCCCCTCTCCCTCTCTAAGTTCTCCCCAATTGTACCCACCATACATGTACCTTATCTACCACAATATCACCTTGTATTCATTCATGCCTTGTATTCGTTCAGACCGGAATCGGCTAACGCTGTTAATGATAATATGCTACTTACTACTACTACTACTTAACATTTCTAGAGCGCTACTAGGGTTATGCAGCGCTGTACAAATTAATGGTAATATGTAAGCCACATTGAGCCTGCAAAAAGGTGGGGAAATGTGGGATACAAATGTAACAAATAAATAAATTCACATGAGCTATGTTTTCCATTTCTATGATGTCTATTTGCTCTGGATTATGTAGATAGAATATTTTAGAACTAACAGAAATATTTCCTTCTCATTAGTTTTAAGTTAATTTTAAGCAGCAAAAATTTATCTTGATTTATGTTATAGTAAATTAGTCAGTATGATTTATGCTCATTTATTTATCACTGTTTGTTCTACATATGCCACTTTATTTAATACATATAGGGGGAGATTCTATATATGGCGCCTAACTAATTGGCTCTGAAATCAGTACTGGGTGTATTCTATAATCGGTGCCTAGGTTTAGGTACCAATTATAGAATACATTTCATTGATATTTGAGCATCTAAATCTACACATATCCATTTACACCAATGAAAACGTGGCATAAATCCCAGTGCATAGATTTAGGCACACTAGGCCATATTCTATAACTAGGCATGCAAATTTCAGAACGCTCACAAAACACCCATTTCCTCATTTTGCCTGCATACATTAGAAGTTTGGCGCACATCGTTACAGACTATGTTTAGCGACTTGTGTGCCTAAATTCTAATCAGTGCCAATTAGTGCTCATTAGCTTGTTACGGCACGGAACTCTAAGCACACTACGTAGAATCTGGGAGATATTGTGTATAACACCTTGGGTTGAGATTTAGATGCTTGAAAATAAAAATGTGTTTTGGAGGATTACTTTCTATCAACCACATTAACACCTTTTGTTATGCCTGGGACTGAGCTGGTTGTTCAATACCATGGTAGGGATTATTTCTACATTATTAACATTAACAAGTCACAAGCTGTAGGGCTTGGAGTTTAGTTAAGCAGCACTTTGTATCAGCTAGTAGAGAGTCCCAGAGAAATAAATTTTGTCTCACCATTATTTCTAGATTAGGATGTAATTCATGTAGGCAGCTGCCACTTCAGGAGTGGGATATGAATAATTAGTGTTCAAGAAAAATCCGTCTCTTAACTGATAAGAGAAGATTCAATTGCTTTGAGAACTCTCCCACATCTTCACTGAGGGATGGATTATTCCATTTTGAAGTGCTTTTGGTAGTAATGAAGTTGAAGGTAAACAGGCTATTACAAATGAAAAGAAGCTTTCTTGAAGAAGAGAAAAAGCAGAACTGGGAACAAAGAATGACTTGAGGGCATATTTACAGAGCAGACGGAGCAAATGAAAGCCTAGGAAGGATGACTACGAACTGAATACGTGGGCAGAAGAGAAGGAGTGAGTAAATATTTTAGAATCAATGACAATGTGTGGATATTTGATGAGTTGGAAATCAGGATGAGAAGCATTGCTTCGTGCTTGCTCACTCTCCCTTACTTACCAGACAATATATTCTGAAAGCAGACCAGGTTGGAAACCACTGGTGTATGGTGAGACGGAGTGTCCAGAACAGACAAGCTAGGTAAAAGGACAGACTAATTAGACACATACAAACTAAAGACCCTGTTTACTAAGGTGAGCTAGCGTTTTTAGAATGTGCTAAAAACTAGCACATGCTAACTGTGTAGACGCCCATAGGAATATTCTGGGCATCTACATGGTTAGCGTGCACTAAAAAACGCTAGCGCACCTTTAGCGCAACTTAGCAAATCTATACGTATGTACAGCAGTGATAGCCTAGCTCTGATACTCTGAGACCCTTCTGTAGGAAACTGAGTTACAAAGAATGTGTGTTCTGTTCATAAATATGAATACTAGCTGCAGCCTGTTCCATTTTGTACAAAACGTTTTTGTAGAGTCACATGAGTGTGTGTATGGGGGTGGGGTCTCTAAAGTCATAAGTGATTTTCAAACTGCAGGTTGAGTATCATGTATTGTAGGCTTCAGGGAGACAATCTGTGTTTGTGCTTGCATACACAGGATAACTTTAAATGATATGTTTTTGATTTGTGCTTTTGGTTTGTAAAATATGCATGTAAATAATGCACACTACATCGACTTTACATGCATAAAACATTCAAATGAATGTGTATAAAATTGATTTAAATGTTAAAACATTTTTGCTTCTATTAATCAAAATTTCTATGGGTGAAGGTTTGAAGCGAAAATGTCCAAAAATCAGCCAACAAATTCTGAAAAGATCCAAAAACAAAACCAAACAGATAATTTTTCTATGCACTCCTCCAGCAAAAATAGTCAAACATTTTTGTGTTGTGCCATTTCTGGGAATTTTAGTTTCATTTGGAGATTTTTCCTTTTTTTTTTCATTACAGGAACAGGAGCAATATTGTTAAGAGTGTGCATTTTGCCAGAAAGGTCATGCACTCTTTTGAAAGTGCACACTCTTTGAAAGAGTGTGCACTATTTTTGAAGAATGTACACTATTTGCAAAGATGGTCCACGCTTTCTCAATAGTGTCTGAATGTCCACTCTATTCACGCATATAATGTGCCCTCTTTGTAAATAGTGTTCATTAGCAATGACATAAGAAAAAAGTAAAACCCACATGTTGGTTTTTTTTTCCTGTTGTTTTGGAAAAAAATGACATGAATCAACATGGGAAATGTCATTGACATCTGTATAAAATACAAGCATAAGTGCATAAACTTACGCAGAAAAGATATGCCTGCCTATGGGCTCCTTTTACTAAGCTGTGGGTCTTTTCCGCATGCTAAGGCCATTTTTAGTGCAGCTGGAAAAATATCCGATTTTCCGTTTTCAAAATTAATGGTCATGTGCTAATGTTTTATAGCAAAACACAAATGGGCAGCAGAAATATCAAAGCACAAATCTAAATAATAAATTTCTGCTTCAACAGTAAAACCAGCAGGGGAGGGCTGTGTTGAGTGAAAAAGCAATAGAAATAATTCAAATATTAAAAAATAGACCGTAAATCTCCCAAAGGACATCACTCCAGCTCTGGAATGCCCTCCCCAGATCCATCCGATCAATCAGCGACTATCTACCCTTCCGGAAAGCACTAAAACCCATCTGTTCAAGCAAGCCTACCCAAATGACCCAATTTAATCCTTTGACCCATTTACCCAATACATATCCAGGTGACAATGACCTAGACTACATCTCCCACCAAATCTCCCTATGCTTATCCCTTGTCCCATCCCCTCTACCTCACCGCCAATGCTGAAATACCCCTTACTCATACCTCTCCTAATCCCCTCACCCTTGTCCATCTCTACCCACCTATCTCTTTTATTATTTTGCTATAAATATCGTACATTGTCTCTATCAATACTCTGTAATCCTTATTATTATGTAAGCCGCATTGAACCTGCTTTGAGTGGGAAAGCACGGGGTACAAATGTAATAATAAATAAATAATAAATACCCTAGGGCCACGGAAATGTCCAAACTGTGAGTATTTCCTATCATAGATCTGAAAACACCTGAAAAAAAGAGCATAAGAAAACAGAAGGAGAAAAAAAACTTATGTCCTAAAAAAATGGTTGAAAACTACCAAAAGGCAATATTCACTCAAGACAGCATTCTCACAGATAGTTGTTAAGAATGCATGTCCCCAAAAAACTGTGCACAGAAAAATTGTAACTTAGCTCAAAAGGATAGTGATTGTCCAATATTCATATCCAAAACGTGAAGTAGCATGGGGGGGGGGGGGGGCATAATCAAACGGCGCCGGCCATCTCCGTGGCTGGCTCTGCAAATGGGCTGAGCCAACTGTATTTTCAAAAAAGATGGCCGGACATCTTTTTTTCGATAATACAGTTGGGGCCGGCCAAATCTCGACATAAATGTTGAAATCGCCGGGTTTGAGATAGCCGGCATCGGTTTTCGCCGATAATGGAAACTGAGGCTGGCTATCTCAAAACCAGCCAAATCCAAGGCAGCTGGTCGTGGGAGGAGCCAGCATTTGTAGTGCACTGGTCCCACTAACTGAATGTAAAAAGCCCTTCCCTTACTGATCTGGAAAGGAATGGGCATGCATGAAGGAAATTGCATGCAAATGAGCTGCTTGCTATTAGCTCATTTGCACGCAATTTCCTTCCTAAGGAGTGGAAGCTACGGCAGTTGAGGATGTCCTTCCCTGCAATGGCAGTTGAGGACGTCTTTCTCTGTGATGGCAGTTGAGGACATCAAAAATATTTCTGTGAGGACAGCCATGCCTCTGACACCCTTTTAATGTATTTATTTGGATTTTGGATCACAAGTAGCAGCAGTGGGATTTGAACCAGCCACCTCTAGTTTGCAAGACCAGTGCTTTAACCACTAGACCACTCTGTCATTCCTCGATGCTACTCCACTCCCTTGAAATTTGGCCATCCCTGTGGGGTGGGGCAGTTGAGGCCGTCCAAAATGTTTGAAAGAAGGACGTCCACGCCTTTGTTATGGCTGCGCTAACACATACATACCTCCCCTCCAGGGACCTGCATAAGGCCCCCCCCCTCCCCCCACAGGGATGACCAAATTTCAAGAGCACAGTGGAGTAGTAGAGTGGCCTAGTGGTTAGCGCACTGGTCTTGCAATCTAGAGGTGGTTGGTTCAAATCCCACTGCTGTTACTTGTGATCCAAAATCCAAATAAATAAATAAAAAGGGTGTCAGAGGCATGGCTGTTCTTCTCACAGAAACATTTTGGATGTCCTCAACTGCCATTGCAGGGAAGGACATCTTGAACTGCCGTCGCAGGGACGGAGGCATAGCAAAGGATATATTCTAAAAAAAGACAAAAGTTTTTGAAGTTGTTTTTTCGGGTTGGGAGGTGGTTAGTGACCACTGGAGAAGTCAGGAGAGGTCATCCCCGATTCCCTCCAGTGGTCATCTGGTCAGTTCGGGCACCTGTTTGATGCTTGGTCGTGAAAAAAAATGGACCAAGTAAAGTCGGCCAAATGCTCGTCAGGGCCACCCTTCTGCATCTCCCTGCGTGCTATTCTATAATGCTGTGTGTCCAAAATGTCTTGCATGCAACCCAAAAGGCGCCATGGCCATAGGAGGGTCATGGGCGAGTCAGGGACATTCCACATATTTAGTTGCAGTGTTATAGAATACTGGGGTTATGCGCCCAAGTTGCACACCAGGATTCACACTAAGTTTCAGCTTGCATATGTCCTGGGTGCGGGAATCTGCTCTAAGTGCTATTCTATAAAGAGCACTCATCCTGGAGTGCCCTTTATAGAATAGCACTTAGCACAAATTTTCCCCAGCTCCTAATCTAGCCCTAAGTATGCAAAGTTGTGCATGCAAGATATAGAATAGAGTCAATTGTATGCATAACTTAATATAACAATTAGTTGATAATTGAGGTAAACTAGCAATAAATGGCAGTCAGTAGTGTTAATTTGATGCTAATTGGCATCAATTAGAAGTTATCCCCCAGATTCTATATAGCGCACCTAGAGATCTGCACTGAAATTCTAGTGTATTCTATAACAACGCGCGTAACTGAATTGGCTTAAGCTAATCAGTTTTGATAACAGCACTTAAAAAGCAATAATGAGCACTAATTGCAATAATTAGAATTTATGCACACAACTCACTAAACACATTCTGTAATGCAGTGCACCTAACTTCTAACACATGCAGGAAGAAAGGGGCATAGTTATGGGCGGGGAAAATGCCATTTTGTGGGTTTTCCAAAATTTACATGCGTAGTTATATGGCTCAATGCACCTAAGTCTATGTGCTGAGATTTATGCCATGTTTTCATTGGTGTAAATGGAGGCGCATACTTTTAGGCACTGATATATCAACTAAGTGTATTCCATATACCGTGCCTAAATCTAGGCACTACTTATAGAATACATTTAGTCAGCATTGATTTCCATGTCACATTTTTAGGCACCATATATAGAATCTCTCCCTATGTGCCCTGCTGGTCTTAGTTGGTATTCTATAACATATGCTGCCCAGATTTGGGAGTTGTGCGTGCAACTTGATTGTCTAATGAGCTGTTAACCATCAATATGCACCAATTAGGTTTTGCGTGATCATCTGGCTGCATGCTATTCTATAATACTCAGCGCTTAAATTCCATAGCCAAATCCAAAAGGGGAAATGACCATGGAGGAGAGGCATGGGTGGGTCGTTCCAAAAGTTGTATGCAGTGTTATAGAATATTGGGTTTCCATGTCCAAGTTGGGCACTGGGATTTCTACAAGATTTCAGCAGGCATAAGTCTGAAGCCCAAAATTGGATGCCAGCGCTATGTGCTATTCTATAAAGGGTGTGTGCCCTTTATAGAATAGTGCTTAGCACCAGTCTTTTCCAATGCCCATTTTTTGAGCACAATTTATAGAGTTCCTCCCAAAATCTATAATGTGCAATTGCAAGAGGGCATGGACTGGAGAGGTGCATGGGTGGGTTAGGGCATACCCAGGACTTGTGTGCACATGCTATAGAATACATGCAGCTACCATCTAACTTCTACAGATGGGGCAACTCTGCAAAAATTCTGCATTGCGTAGCTGTGCAGAATTCCCCCACGAGTAACTATTACATCTCTAGAGTTGAATCGTATGCCAACGACTTTACAGCTTACTTTGAATTATGCCACCTTTAGAACAGGTTTAAAAACAAGGCTATGTTCCTTAGCTTTTGTCTTCCCTATATCGCTCCATGGTGCATCCTCACCTTGAGTATTGTGCTCAGTTCTAGTCACCATATCTCGAAAAAGATATAGCGGAATTAAAAAAAGTTCAAAGAAGAGCAATCAAAATGATAAAGGGGATGGAACTCCTCTCATATGAGGCTAAAGAAGTTAGCGCTCTTCAGCTTGGAAATGAGACAGCTAAGGGGGGATATAATTGAGGTATACAAAATTCTGAGTGGCGTAGAACGAGAAGAATTGATTTATTACAGTTTCAAAAAGTACAAAGACTAGGAGACACTCGATGAAGTTACACAAAAATACTTTTAAAACAAATAGGAGGAAATATTTTTTCACTCAACAAATAGTTAAGCTCTAGAACTCTTTGCCAGAAGATATAGAAACAGCAGTTAGCATATCTGGGTTTAAAAAAAGGTTTGGACAAGTTCCTGGAGGAAAAGTCCATAGTCTACTATTGAAACAGACACAGGGAAGTCACTGCTTGCCCTGGGATTGGTTGCATAGAATGTTTCTACTATTTGGGTGTCTGCCAGGTACTTGTGACCTGGATTACCCACTGTTAGAAACAAGATACTGGGTTAGATGGACCATTGGTCTGACCCAATGTGGCTATTCTATTGGTCTTATAATTGGTTGAGGCTTATGAACAACATTTTTCTCTTGTTGCTGTTTATGAAGCTTCCTGAGTCCTAATGTATCATCCTAATTTCTTATCCTTGTGACTCTTAGTTTAGCTCTTCGTGAATTATTGTAACTACTCCTTTTTTTCATTCCTGCTTTTTACATAGTGGAGGAGTGGCCTAGTGGTTAGGGTGGTGGACTTTGGTCCTGGGGAGCTGAGGAACTGAGTTTGATTCCCACTTCAAGCACAGGTAGCTCCTTGTGACTCTGGGAAAGTCACTTAATCCTCCATAGCCACATTGAGCCTGCCATGAGTGGGAAAGCACAGGGTACAAATGTAACAAAATATATATATATGTTTCATGGCTTAGTATTACTGTTTTATTTTTTTGCTTTTTCTTAGTAAGTCCTTTTAGTTGATATACTGTAAACTGCACTGATGGTGTGAAGAAAGGGTGCCATAGAGGGGCATAATCGAACGGGGCCGGCCATCTATATGGGCGGCCATCTCTAAGACCAGCCCCGCAAAGCTGCATACCTGACCGTATTATTGGCCACCTTTCGTTTCGATAATATGGTCGGGGCTGGGCAAATCTCAACATATAGGCCGGCGTTAGAGATGGCCAGCGTTAGAAATCGCTGCCATTAGTTTCCGCCGATAATGGAAACTAATGGCGGCCATCTCAAACCCGGCCAAATCCAAGCCATTTGGTTGTGGGAGTAGCCAGCATTTATAGTGCACTGGTCCCCCTCACATGTCAGGGCACCAACCGGGCACCCTAGGGGGCACTGCAGTGGACTTCAGAAAAAGCTCCCAGGTACATAGCTCCCTTACCTTGTGTGCTGAGCCCCCCCAAACCCACTACCCACAACTGTACAACAGTACCATAGCCCTTATGGGTGAAGGGGGGCACCTAGATGTGGGTACAGTGGGTTTCGTGTGGGTTTTGGAGGGCTCACATTTACCACCACAAGTGTAACAGGTAGGGGGGGAGGATAGGCCTGGGTCTGCCTGCCTGAAGTGCACTGCAGTACCCACTAAAAACTGCTCCAGGGAACTGCATAGTGCTGTCATGGAGCTGGGTATGACATTTGAGGCTGGCATAGAGGCTGGCAAAAAAATGCTTTTTATTTTTATTTTTTTGGGTGGGAGGGGGTTGGTGACCACTGGGGGAGTAAGGGGAGGTGATCCCTGATTCCCTTCGATGGTCTTCTGGTCAGTTGGGGCACTTTTTTGAGGCTTGGTCCTAAAAATAAATGGACCAAGTAAAGGCGGCCAAGTGCTCATCAGAGCCGGCCTTTTTTCCATTATTGGCCGAAGCCAGCTATCTCGTAACCATGCCCCCGTCCCACTCTTGGTACCCTGCTGACACGCCCCCTTGAACTTTGGCCGGGGGCTGCGATGGAAAGCAGTTGAAGCCGGCCAAAATCGGCTTTCGATTATACCGATTTGGCCGGGTTTAGGAGATGGCCGGCCATCTCCCGATTTGTGTCGGAAGATGGCCGGCCTTCTCCTTTGAAAATAAACAGGATAGTAAGTTTATAAAGCAAAATTCTTCTATGGTACACTGATACAGAAAATGCAAGAAAAATAAAGCTGAAATTTGCAATTAAAATTGTTGTGAGAAGATTAACATACAGTCACTTTTCGGTATTATGCAACTAATGTGTGTGTGTGTGTGTGGGGGGGGGGGGGGGGTGTTATTTACTGACAGCATGCACTAATGACCTCCTAAATGTTTAACTCTTCACAGCACTGTTTAATTGCATCTGATAATTTGATTACACTGCAATATTGAAATTTGCAGAATGAAGAAAATCAGTTTGCTGGCCATCTGTTCAGCACTCACTTCTTAGTGATATGTGCACCATTCCAACTTTCACTTCTGAATTTAATTAGGTGCACCTGAATTTATTCCCAGCTAAAGTATCAGTTAAGGCCCCTTAAGTGTCCACATCTATCTAATTAATCACAAAGCATAAAGAAGAATTCTTTCAAATGGCTACACAAGAACAGTATTCAATATTTCCAGTTTTGCTTACTAATTTTCCCATTTATGTGTGTGTGTTGGGGGAGGGGGGATAATTCTCTATAGATAACCTAAAATTAGGTGCCAGGATGATATGTGCACATTTGCCGTTATAGAATGCTAGTGTAAATCTGCAGTTATGTGCCTAACTTTAGGCATGAGCACTTACCCTAACTCAGTGGTTGATGTGAATGCTTGCACCTAACTGCTGGTAGTAAGGTGAATAAATGCTAGTATTCTGTCATTTGTGCACACAAGTGCTGGGCATGCTTCTGACCTGCACATGCCTCCCCCAGGTCCACACCTCCTTGCACCTACATGCGTTGGATTCTGCGTACACAGGGCCCGATATTCAGCTGGCAGCGGGCAGCACATTTGTTGTCCGCCGGCGGCATTAAACCTGGATATTCAAAGTCCTGTCCAGATTTCACCCATGGGTATGCCTACTTGTAAAATATGCACGATGTAAGATGTACATGTGTACAGTATAGCACTTAAGCAGAATTTTGGCATTTATGCAAGTAATGTTTATGTTTATATTTATTGACATGGTTGATATACCACTATTTCTAGTAAAACTTTTTAAAGCGGTTTACAAGTACAAAAATAAAACCATTGAAAAAAAAAAAAAGGAACGCCAAATTTTAGATAGGGAACAAAACAGTCAACCAAGATGGCAGCCAAATAGCTTACATCTAACCTTCACAATTTCTTCAACCCTGTCTACCAAGGTCACGGGTCTCCTGGATCAATTCTCTTCAGATGCAACATTCAAAGCCAATGAAAAAAAAAAGAGTTTTCAGGGTTCACATCTTAGGGAGGGAGAAAGATCATTCCATAGTTTAGATGCTATAAAAAAAGAAGGCAAAGTGACATGTGAACATATGTGCATATATGCTATTATTCTAATCATTTATTCCTGGAATTGGTCCATAGACGTTAGTGCCTACTTTATAGAATTACTGCCTTTGGAACACATTCTATAAATAGTGCTAAGGTTTTGGCACTGGAAAAAATTGGCTTGGAGTGCTATTCTGTAGTTGGCACTCCAGGTTGAGTGCCATTTATAGAATAGCACTTAGACCTCATTTCCAAAAGTTGGTCACTGGTATATACACCAGCTGAAACCTGATGTAAATTCTGGTGCCCAACTCCAGGCATTTTGATGCAGAAATGGGGCTAGTCTATAACCCCACGCACCTTGGGTGAATCTCTTCATTAAGGCGGTTAATAAATCCCAATAAATAAAATAAAAAAGGGCCCCTTAGAGAGGATGATACTTGTTTTGCTTTGTAAAGTGGAAATTCTGATATGCATTAAAAGGGGGAAAAGCTTGTATAGTTATATAGCTGAGAATTATTCAAAGTGATTTAAATGGCCAGGAGAACCTCCTGGCTATTTAAATCGCATGCCCAGACTGTCCAGGGATATTTAACTGGTTAGTTGCACTGAATATCCCTACTTAGCTGGTTAGTGATGATAGTCAGTCCATTTTCCAACTTAAGTAACTACATAAAGTTGGGAAAATAAAACATTTCCATTTAAAGATTCATATTATCAGCATATAAAAGGTACATGTATGGGTACATCAATGACACTAGATATGACAAAATCTACTGTATTTTGATTATATTTGGCTAGCACAATCGGTTTCAGAATAAAATCCTTATTTGGAAATAGATAACATTTCTGTGATATAAAAAGAAAACTCTGATGCGCTTCAGCAATTTCATTGTTGGCTGAATAAATTTGCTGAAAATGTATGTTGCATATGCATACTTCTGTTTTTTTTTAAGGTGTAAACATTAAGACCACTCTGGTAGTTTTCAGGGTTGTATTCTTAGAAAGCTAGCTGACTCTATTCTCTGTTTCCAAAACCAGTAAAATGGGTTTTACTACTATTACAGTGGTGGAAATAAGTATTTGATCCCTTGCTGATTTTGTAAGTGTGCCCACTGACAAAGACATGAGCAGCCCATAATTGAAGGGTAGGTTATTGGTAACAGTGAGAGATAGCACATCACAAATTAAATCCGGAAAATCACATTGTGGAAAGTATATGAATTTATTTGCATTCTGCAGAGGGAAATAAGTATTTAATCCCTCTGGCAAACAAGACCTAATACTTGGTGGCAAAACCCTTGTTGGCAAGCACAGCGGTCAGACGTCTTCTGTAGTTGATGATGAGGTTTGCACACATGTCAGGAGGAATTTTGGTCCACTCCTCTTTGCAGATCATCTCTAAATCATTAAGAGTTCTGGGCTGTCGCTTGGCAACTCGCAGCTTCAGCTCCCTCCATAAGTTTTCAATGGGATTAAGGTCTGGTGACTGGCTAGGCCACTCCATGACCCTAATGTGCTTCTTCCTGAGCCACTCCTTTGTTGCCTTGGCTGTATGTTTTGGGTCATTGTCGTGCTGGAAGACCCAGCCACGACCCATTTTTAAGGCCCTGGCGGAGGGAAGGAGGTTGTCACTCAGAATTGTACGGTACATGGCCCCATCCATTCTCCCATTGATGCGGTGAAGTAGTCCTGTGCCCTTAGCAGAGAAACACCCCCAAAACATAACATTTCCACCTCCATGCTTGACAGTGGGGACGGTGTTCTTTGGGTCATAGGCAGCATTTCTCTTCCTCCAAACACGGTGAGTTGAGTTCATGCCAAAGAGCTCAATTTTTGTCTCATCTGACCACAGCACCTTCTCCCAATCACTCTCGGCATCATCCAGGTGTTCACTGGCAAACTTCAGACGGGCCGTCACATGTGCTTTCCGGAGCAGGGGGACCTTGCGGGCACTGCAGGATTGCAATCCGTTATGTCGTAATGTGTTACCAATGGTTTTCGTGGTGACAGTGGTCCCAGCTGCCTTGAGATCATTGACAAGTTCCCCCCTTGTAGTTGTAGGCTGATTTCTAACCTTCCTCATGATCAAGGATACCCCACGAGGTGAGATTTTGCGTGGAGCCCCAGATCTTTGTCGATTGACAGTCATTTTGTACTTCTTCCATTTTCTTACTATGGCACCAACAGTTGTCTCCTTCTCGCCCAGCGTCTTACTGATGGTTTTGTAGCCCATTCCAGCCTTGTGCAGGTGTATGATCTTGTCCCTGACATCCTTAGACAGCTCCTTGCTCTTGGCCATTTTGTAGAGGTTAGAGTCTGACTGATTCACTGAGTCTGTGGACAGGTGTCTTTCTTACAGGTGACCATTGCTGACAGCTGTCTGTCATGCAGGTAACGAGTTGATTTGGAGCATCTACCTGGTCTGTAGGGGCCAGATCTCTTACTGGTTGGTGGGGGATCAAATACTTATTTCCCTCTGCAGAATGCAAATAAATTCATATACTTTCCACAATGTGATTTTCCGGATTTAATTTGTGATGTGCTATCTCTCACTGTTACCAATAACCTACCCTTCAATTATGGGCTGCTCATGTCTTTGTCAGTGGGCACACTTACAAAATCAGCAAGGGATCAAATACTTATTTCCACCACTGTACTTATTATTTCTACTTAACATTTTTAGACTTCACAGATTGGGCTCATCAGTTGTAGAATATAAATACCGAACTCTAGAGATAAAGAACAGGTGTTTGGATAGAGAGAGAGAGAGAGAGAGAGATGTATAGAGAAAGAAGCTATAAATGTGCCTTCTGTGCCAACAGAGAATTTGTATTCACTGAAAAGGTAATGACAGGAAGTTCTACCTCTCCATGTACGTTACATTTTTCTACCTGATACCACATCATCAAAAAATGTATACTAAATTGGGTCTTTTTTTAGAGTCACCTCTCCAAAAGAAGTAGGATATGTTTATTGACACATTTGATATACCACCTCCGGGGAAAGGCACTCCATTTAAAATAGGAAGGGAATCATACAACTAAAAAACAATCATACCCATACACAGACCAAGACAGAGAAAGGGTTTAAGTTAAAATTAAAAACATAAACACATTGAATAAATTTTAAAAAACTAAACAAAATCTAAGCTAAAACTGCAGATTGCTCAGTGACCGTCACTCTTTCCTGGATAAGAACCAAATTATACTCCTTGCTTCTCTTGATCTTTCCTCGGCTTTTGACCTGGTAGTTTATTCATTGCTTCTGGCTCATCTTGTTGAAATTGGCCTTCATGAAAAAGTTCTTAAATGGTTCACTTTTTCTTGTACTATGGTCCCTTTACAGTAACTTGCTTCATCCTCACAATATCCTATTCAAAGCAGAGTACCTCAGGGTTCCATTTTATCACTGTTATTATTTAACATTTTCTTAAGTCCACTTTCTACTTTGATTCATGGCGCTGAAAGTAAGGTATTAAGCTATTCAGTTGATATCTTTCTATATTACCCCGTATCACCTCGGCAACCTGACTTAGTTTATTGCAGCAGTGTTTTCATTCTATAGCTGTTTGGCTCATAAAACAAACTGGTATTTAAGACTGACAAGAATTACTGGTAAGCTCCCACAGACCTAACTTCCTCTTTGTCTCTTTAACACTTTGATTTCACCAATTACTTCATTCCTTTATTTAGGAGTCCTTCTCAACTCCTCCCTCACATTTCATAAACAAGTCATGTTTTTGTGCTCTTCATCATATTCACTCACTCAGGAATGTCCTTGACTTTGCTGCCCTTCATACCCTTGTCAAGTCACAAATTGACTACTGTAATATAGCTTATACGGGTTTACACATTCTGAACTTAAATGGTTACAAACGCAACAAAACACTGCAGTGTGTTTTCTCTGTAAGGCAAGCAGATCTGATCATATCTCTCTGCTCTTATTCCATTTACACTGGCTATCTATTCATTCCAAGGTACATTTTAAAGTGCTATGCCTTGCTCACAAGGCCTACTACTAATTTTCCAAGTTTATTAAGGGATTGCTATCCTGCCCAGCTTGGGTTACATCTAGGCAGCTTACAGACTAAAAGAAAATGAGGAAATAAAAGGGAGGGTGGAAACAAGAAATGATTAAAGGGGCAAGGGAGTAGAACTACAATCGTAATCAGATAGAGGAGGGAAGTACAAGGGTGGGAGGGGAGTCTTTCAGAACCATCTCTGTGAAGTGAGGCATTGAGCATATGCACCTTGAAAAAGAAAAGTTTTTAGGTCGTTTTTTGTTCACAGAGGGGTTGTGGTAATTTGTTCCAGTTCTCAGGACCCTGTACAAAGAAGATCACCTTCCGAGTATGCTCATAAAAAATTCCATGGAATGAAGGAACTACAAAACGGCTGTGGGTAGATGATCTCAACATTCTCTGGAGGAAGTAGGGGGATCAGTAATCTAGAAAGACATCAGACATGTGAATTTTATATACTAGGAGCAGGATTTTATACATGATACAGTGGGGTAAAGGTAGCCAGTGTGTTGCTTTTGAGAGAGGCGTAACATGATCAAATTTCTTGAATCCTGTGATTAATTTTATAGCAGTATTCTGTATGATTTGTAGGCATCGAATGTTCCTTTGTGTAAGACCATTATAAAGTATGTTACAGTAGTCAAGTTGGTTTATAACAAAAGAGTGGATTAAGAATTTCAAGGCTGGTGGGTGTATCAGAGATTTAATTGACCGGATCTGTCTGAGCCACAAAAAACATTTCCAAATGACGGCAGCGATTTATATCTGATAGGATAGTGTTTTGTCCAGGATTACACCCAGGATATTTATGGTAGAGTGTTGGGGAACAGGAATTGAACAAAGCAAGAGGGACTGGGGTAATATGATATCAAGGGTATTTGAGAATAGGATGCATCTAGATATATCTGGGTTGAGAACTAATCTGTTATTTTGCAACCAGTCAGCTGCATCAGATTGTAGTTGATGGTATGAATCATTTGAGTGTCTTGGGGATCCAAAGCATTTAGCAATTGGATATCATCAGTGTAAACCCTAGAAATTAGGCAAGAGTAAGGAAAGGTGCAAGGAAAATATTGAAAAGTATAGGGGGGCAAACTAGATCCTTGTGGATCATTAGCTCTTAATGAAAAGAGAATTGAAACAGTATTCTGAAACTGAACGACACAGGTATGGTCAGAGAAGTATGATTTAAATTATTTGATGGCTAGGAACCCCGTTATTTTTATCAGGGCTCATGAGACATTATAATATGACCCAAACCCTTAGGTCTTTGGACTTTAATGTTATGGTTCTTCCTTCACAATATCTGGTATTGAAACATGGAATTTTTTCATCTCCCTGGGTACCCCCTTGTGGTGTTCCCCACAGTTCTTCCATCTCACTTCTGTACACCTAATATATACATATAAGCATATATATGAGTTCGCTGGGGCATATTTCATTGGATCCAGGAGAGCTCATATTATCCTGTGCTGATGATATTTTGTACTAGTTCCTGTTGGTCAAGATGCTGAATCATTCCTAGGATTATTAATAATAGCACTGTTAAAATTAGTAAATGATCTGCTTCTGCACAACTTAAATTGAATACTGATGAAAAGAAATCTTATGGTTTGGCATAAATTTGTCTGCTATTCTAAAGTTTATATTGAACAATGAAGAGATTCAGCTTAATGCTGAGAGAGTTTCTAAAGTATTGGGTATGCTTTTGGAGTCCTTGCTGACAATGGAACCTCAGATTAATAATTTAGTTTGGAAAGTTTATTTTAAAGTAAAACAACTATGAGTGCTGTGTCCATATTTTTTGCAGGATCATTTTAGAATTATTGTTCAATTATCAATTTTAGCTTTGCTGGATTAAGAAAATTATTTGTATTGGGGAATAACTTCAAAATTGATTACTAAGATTCAGTTAATTCAACACTCAGAAGCTAGGTTGATATAGTAGAAGTCAAAAATAGATCATGTTACACCTTTGCTGGTGGAATTGCACTGGCTACTAGAGCAGGCCTGGGTTCATTTTAAGGTGCTTTGCTTGGTATGCAAAATATTAGATGGTTATTGCCCAGAGGGAATATCTCAATTGGTTAAATTCTTAAGCTCCACTATAGAATCTAGGAGCTGTATTTATCTGTTTTTGGCTTTTCCAACTGTTACAAATGTGAGGTTTAAAGCATTTTTCTCTCATTCTTTTTTATATCTTGCTATACATTTATGGAACAATCTTCCTTTTGAAATTCATTCTTTTGAGAAGTTACGTTTTTTTTTCATAAGTAGTTGAAGACTCATTTGTTCTCTGATTCTTCTAAGAAGTAATTGGGTTTGATTTTTTTTTGTATATCCTGGTAAACTGTATCAGTATTTCTCTTTGTATTCCGCCCAGACCTTAATTAATAGAGTTGATGGGTTATAAGCCCATAATAACATAATATAACAAAATGGACATCCATACGCTGGAAATGTCCAGTGTGAACATCCATTTTAAAAACTGGAATGTCCAATGTGCAATGTAACTGTATAGCCACTTTTTTGCATTGTACTGCTATTGTAAGATATATTTTGTAATGTTGACAACCGCTTTGGTGCCTTTGGGTGTAAATGTGGTATATCAAGTGAATAAATCAAACATAACACCTTGTATAGGTTATCTCAAGACTACATTAAAGAGCCCTTTTACAGAGTGGCGGTAAGCCCAACGGGCTTACCACTCGCTCTTCCGGGACTAGCAATGGCCCAATGCGGCCACCAGCGATAGTTTCAAGTTGAGCGTGCACCATTTCTGGGGGAAAAAACCCCAGAAATGGTTAGCATGGCAGTAGCCCGGCAGTAGTTGGGCATTGCTGTGCACTGGCCAGTTACCACCAGGTTACCACGGGAGCCCTTACCGCCATCTCAATGGGTGGTGGTAAGGACTCCCTGCCACATGGCCATGTGGTAAGAGTTCTCTTACTGCATGGTCATTTTTGGGCGGTTTTACTGGCTGCGGGAAAAACAGCTACAGCAGGGTCCTTTTTCCCGTAGCTTAGTAAAAGGACCCCTCAGCCTTTTATTCTCTTGCTCCACAATTTTGGAACAGTCTCTCATCTGAAATACACTAAGAGCAATCTTATCCCAAATATAAAATTCACTTAAAAATATATTACTTTGAGGAAAAATTTAAGCATATACTCTGAGAAATCTTAGCTTGTGCCTGGAGGTCTTTGCATGCACCTCAATCCACTGGAAACTTTTTCTTCTGCCTCTTTGTTAAAACCGTTTCTCCTCCCCCCTTTTTTATTTTATAACTTAAATGTAAGCTTCCCTTAGGTGTGATTGTTTGATCTTTTCTGTTATAACTCATTAATGTTCCATATCCCTTTCTTATTTTGCTTTTAACTCTGGAAACCACATTGACTTGCAGGACAGCTAATTGTAGTATATCGAAACCTGATAATAAACGTAAACATAGACTTTATTAGTGAAATGATACACATTCCCAAAGTTTTTGAAAGTTACTTTGTACTTAACTGTTCCTATCCAAGTGAGTTCAGGTGAGTTGGGCTGTCTCCATCAGTATCCTAAGACATTGCACTAATGCATGTAGAGGTCAAACCAGCATAGATACATTCCATTCCAAAGAAATGTAGTTGGCCTTCAGAAGAGGATATGGAGACAAATTTTATTGTAAATCTGATTCAGCCTGTGTTTTGGTAAAATGCCTGAGTCAGGGTCTACAAAGTACAGAAACACATCCTGGTTGATGTTCAAAACAGTTTAACCATCCAGAAATGGATGCTGACTAGTTCAATTGCTTATTCAGTGCTATCCACTATTTTTCAGCAGCACTTAACAGGTTATTGCCTCTGAAAATTAGCAGTTAGCACAAACGTGAAAGCCAGATTTTTGGGGGGTGTTCTGGGGGTGAAGTTGGCACTTGGCTGGTTAAGTGCCGATATTCAGTACTTAACCAGCCAGGGTAACTGAAAAATGGTATTGTATAGTGCATTTTTTCTAGTGAAAAAGGTGCCGGTACTCAAACGCCAGGCCACTCTTCAGGAGTGGGGTGATCACTCATGGACCCACCCAGGGCCGGTCTTAGGCAGAGGCGACCGAGGCGGCCGCATAGGGCCCCGCGCCTAAGGGGGCCCCGTGCGGCGTGCCTCGCCTCTGCCTCGCCGACCACGCTCGTCTGCCCTCCACCCATGTCCCGCGACGCGAGTCTCCTCGTTCCCCTGCTGCTCCCCCTCCCTCCAGCCACCTGAGACATCTCCAGTCTGACCCCCCCTCCCCACCAAATGACCCTCTTCTGTCGCCCGCACCTCACCTGACCCGACCCAGCATTTAAAAAAAACCTCCAAGCGGCGGTGCCGGTGCCTCGCGTCTGAGGGAAGAAAACTCGCTTCGTCGTTGGCCGGCCTTCCCTC
Source organism: Microcaecilia unicolor (assembly GCF_901765095.1). NCBI lineage: Eukaryota > Metazoa > Chordata > Amphibia > Gymnophiona > Siphonopidae > Microcaecilia > Microcaecilia unicolor. The sequence goes on from NC_044032.1 coordinate 306,230,396, forward strand.
AAGTCCCGCCCTCTGATGTAACTTCCGCAAGGGCGGGACATGAGGGAAGGCCGGCCAACGACGAAGCGAGTTTTCTTCCCTCAGACGCGAGGCACCGGCACCGCCGCTTGGAGGTTTTTTTTAAATGCTGGGTTGGGTCAGGTGAGGTGCGGGTGACAGAAGAGGGTCGTTTGGCGGGTCGGGGAGGGGGGGGTCAGACGGGAGATGTCTCAGGTGGCTGGAGGGAGGGGGAGCAGCAGGGGAACGAGGAGACTCGCTTCGCGGGACATGGGTGGGGGACGGGGGGGTTACTGGACATAGGTGGATGGCAGTTGGCAAGGGGGGCAGGAGGGTCGCTGGACATGGGGTGGATGGAGGGGAGGAGGGCTTCTGGACATAGGGGGATGGCAGGGGAGGGCAGGGGGCACAGGAGGGTCACTGGACATGGGTGGATGGCAGGGGAGGGCATAGGGGATGGGGGGTTGCTGGACATGGATGGCAGGGGGAACAGGAGGGTCGCTGGACATGGGTGGATGGCAGGGGAGGGGGGTTCTGGACATAGGTGGAGGGCAGGGGGCACAGGAGGGTCGCTGGACATGGGTGGATGGCAGGGGAGGGGGGTTCTGGACATAGGTGGATGGCAGGGGAGGGCAGGGGGCACAGGAGGGTCACTGGACATGGGTGGATGGCAGGGGAGGGCATAGGGGACAGGGGGGGTTGCTGGACATGGATGGCAGGGGGGACAGGAGGGTCGCTGGACATGGGTGGATGGCAGGGGAGGGGGGTTCTGGACATAGGTGGAGGGCAGGGGGCACAGGAGGGTCACTGGACATGGGTGGATGGCAGGGGAGGGGGTTTCTGGACATAGGTGGATGGCAGGGGCGGGCAGGGAGGACAGGAGGGGCGCTGGACATGGGTGGGTGGCAGGGGAGGGCGGTTTCTGGACATAGGTGGATGGCAGGGGAGGGCATAGGGGACAGGGGGTCGCTGGACATGGGTGGATGGCAGGGGAGGGCATAGGGGACGGGGGGGTTGCTGGACATGGATGGCAGGGGGGACAGGAGTGTCGCTGGACATGGGTGGATGGCAGGGGAGAAGGTTTCTGGACATAGGTGGATGGCAGGGAAGGGCAGGGGGCACAGGAGGGTCGCTGGACATGGGTGGATGGAGGGGAGGGGGTCTCTGGACATAGGTGGATGGCAGGGGAGGGCAGGGGGCACAGGAGGGTCGCTGGACATGGGTGGATGGAGGGAGGGGAGAAGGTTTCTGGACATAGGTGGATGGCAGGGAAGGGCAGGGGGCACAGGAGGGTCGCTGGACATGGGTGGATGGAGGGGAGGGGGTCTCTGGACATAGGTGGATGGCAGGGGAGGGCAGGGGGCACAGGAGGGTCGCTGGACATGGGTGGATGGAGGGAGGGGAGGGGGTCTCTGGACATAGGTGGATGGCAGGGGAGGACAGAGGGGACAGGGGGGGTTGCTGGACATAGATGGATGGCAGGGGGGACAGGAGGGTCGCTGGACATGGGTGGATGGAGGAGAGAGAAGAAATGCTGGACATGGATGGAGGCGAGGGAAGAGTGAGGAAGGAGATGAGGTGAGGGAAAAGGAAGAGAGGAGAAAAAGTGCACATGGATATAGAAAATAGGCAGAAGCTGGATCCACTGGACAGTCAAGTCTGCAGAGGACCCAGCTTTTACTTACGGATGTAGGGCAAGAAATGAAGAAGAAAGGCGGAAAGTAAAGAAATAAATGGAAAGGAAGCCCTGGAAACGGAGTTAAGAGGACAGATAGCAGCACAATCGAATACTGAGCCAGCATGATCAGAAAAACAAAGTCACCAGACAACAAAGGTAGAAAAACGATTTTATTCAGGATTTATTAATTGGAATATGTTAGTTTTTGGAAATGTGCATCTGTGATATTTTTCATGTAAGTTTTAATTTTTGTAGTATTGCTACATACTAAGTCTGACTTCTTGAGGTAACTTTCCAGTTCAGTATTTTGCATTCATGTGTTTTTCAGGTGTGATCAAGGAAGGTGCAGTATTCTGCTAGCGTATAGTTTGCAGCCCTTTTGTTTGTTTTTTTTCACTAGGTTGTGCACTGGTGTTTTAGAGCCCGATGTAATTACAGTTGCCTTTCCACGCCACGCATAAGGTTGTAGCTCGTCCTGTCCTTGAAATTAGTGCTGTTAATGGTTTGTTAAGGTTATGAGTGTGTTTTTGCACACGTTTGTGTATAGTGTTTTGCAGTGGAAAGATTGTGTGTTGGCCTTACTAAGGTGGCACCAAACATCGGAAAGGGTGTAGAGCCTAAATCATGACACACTATCTCTAAAAGGGTGTTTTGTGGCTCTACATGAGAATTGTGATATTATGATCCCTTGCTAGCTTCATATTGTTGATAATCTGCAGTTTCCGTATGGCTGGTATATTGGTGTATAAGGTATTAATTGTGACTTTTTTTTTTTACTTATTTTTTTCTGTGTGTTGTCAGACAATTATGGATGACAGAGTCGGAGTCTTCTTGAGTCAGAGAGTTGTGGTATATATTTTAAAACAATTTTAATACCTCGGTGGTCTATATGTTTTTATATTGTACATTATATTTTACATATCACTTAATTTTATTGTATATCTTTTCATTTCATTTTTATTTTATTGCATATATGGGTTACAGAGTAATAGGGGAATTTGAAAGTATTGAATCTTTTCTTAATATTTTTCCTTTATTCTCCTTTGTTATGAGAACTGGAACTACTAATTGTAGTGGACTTGAACTGAATAATTTCTGGGGAGGGGAGGTTTCATGATAGCATTGTGCTTATTATTTCAATCAGTTTTTTGTACAAGTTTAGCTTCATTTGTCTTTATTTGAAATTTCATAAATAAAATGTTCTAAAAATGGAATAATTTTATCAATGGGGTGGAGCTAGGGTGGGGGCGGGGCTATGGTGGGGGTGGGGCTAGGATGGGGCCCCACCAAATTGGTCTGCATAGGGCCCCGCACTTGCTAAGACCGGCCCTGGACCCACCCCACAATAGCCAGGCCCCCTGCAACCAGTTACAGAACCTATGACAAGGCAGAATTGGTGTGTAGAGCCTGAGCTCTTTCATTAAAACTTGGGAACCATGGGTCAATTTTAGCAGACAATAGAAAAGGTGCCGCCGGTACTCAGTACCCCCAAGTACCCCCTCAAAAAAAGCCCTGGTACTGTATAAAACACAATCCTACCTTTAAGCGGCAACCCATGGCAGGTGAAATTTTGATTATCAGCTTAATTGTCCATGTGTTAGCCAGTACAGCATAAACCAGGTATTCAATGCCGAAACCTGGACATCACCTGGCATTGAATATCTGCATTAACGCTGGTGGCAGTGAACAAAACGCTCACTGCTGCCAGCAGGATATTGACCCCATATATTAAAAAAGCATAAAATAATAGCAAATATATAAAATCAAATGATAAGATCAGAAATTACAAATAAAGTAATAAACACATATAAGACAGAAAGAAGATAGCCAAAGAAAAGTATGCTAATAATAAATCAAGAGAGGTCACATCACAGATAAAGATTAAAAACAGGTAATAAAAGGATCAAGCCTCATTAATATCAGTAATCTACAATAGCATTCAACTTGGCAGTGCTGGGGTGGACTGGGCTGGGCTGGCCATTTTCACATCAGGCTCCTGCAACTTAGATTAAATAATACACTTTATATTTATTTACAACTCAAACTTTTACAGACTTCTGCTCAGTTTGTGTTGAGGCACCAGTCCTCACTTTTTACTTCAAACTTCTTTCCTTTATTTTGACTGGAGAAAGGAAACTTTTATCTTCCCTTCAGATTACAAACAATGTCTTCTCATGTCCTGTGATCTGAGCTGGATCTATATTTACATCTACTACTACTACTACTTATCACTTCTGTAGCGCTACAAGGCATATGCAGCGCTGTACAGCATACACATAAAGACAGTCCCTGCTCAAAGAGCTTACAATCTAAATAAGACAGGTAACAGACAGAACAACTAAGAGGTAAGGGGAATTAAAGAGGAGGGGATAAAAGGTACAGGCAAGTGAGCAGTGGTTAGGACTCAAAAGCAGCATCAAAGAGGTGGGCTTTTAGCTTGGACTTGAAAACGGCCAAAGACTGACATCTAACCCTCCTCCTGGACAACAAAAGAAAAAGCCTACAGCATCCTGCCTGAACCGGACCATCCAAGGATATCAGAACCAGAAAGTACAAACAGGCTCATTTTCGAAAGAGATGGATGCCCAAAAAGTGACATAAATCAGCACTTGGACTTCCATCTCTCAGAGACGTCCGAATTGGTATAATTGAAAGCCAATTTTGGACATCTCTAACTGACGTCCGTCGCAAGGACGTCCAAATTTCAAGGGGGCGTATCAGAGGTGGGGTGAAGGCGGAACTTGGGTGTTCCTAAGACTTGGACTTCTTTGACCTATAATCGAAAAAAGCAGAGTGGTCCATGACTACAACTTGGATGTTTTCACCCGGACCTGTTTTTATTACGAATAAGGCATGCAAAGGTGCCCAGAATGACCAGATGACCACCGGAGAGAATCAGGGATGACCTCCCATTACTCCCCCAGTGGTCACTAACCCCATCCCACCCTCAAAAAACATTATTAAAAATATTACTTGCCAGCCTCTATGCCAGTCTCAGATGTCATACTCAGGTCCATCACAGCAGTATGCAGTTTTAGTGGGTGCAGTGCACTTCAGACAGGTGGACCCAGGTCCATACCCCCTCTACCTGTTACATTTGTAGAGGAAACAGCGAGCCCTCCAAAACCCACCAGAAACCCTCTGTACCCACATCTAGGTGCCCCCTTCACCTGTAAGGGCTATGGTAGTGGTGTACAGTTGAGGGTAGTGCGTTTTGGGGGGGGCTCAGCACTCAAGGTAAGGGAGCTATGTACCTAGGAGCATTTTATGAAGTACACTGCAGTGCCCCCTAGGGTGCTCGATTGGTATCCTGGCATGTCAGGGGAACCAGTGCACTACAAATGCTGGCTCCTCCCATGTCCAAATGACTTGCATTTGGACGTTTTTGACTTGGATGTCTGGTTTCGAAAATCGCCGAAAGTCAAAGATGTCCAAATCTAAGGACGTCCAAATCCAAGGATGTTCTTGGTATTTTCGAAATGAAAGATGGACATCCATCTTTTTTTAGAAAATGTGCTGAATGCGCGTAGGCCCTTATGCACCTTTGTAAAAGGGCCCTAAGGTCCTCCCAATGAATTTCCCTAAGCACACCCTCTCCAAAAGAATTCACCGGAGTAGCCCCCACACTCTGGAAAGCACTCCCTGAAAGGCTTCGATTAACACAAGACTATCTCTACTTTAGGAAGCAGGTGAAAACTTGGCTCTTCAACCAGGCCTTTAACGGAAGAAGTAAATGACACCGGCTGCATGTATTACAGCAGGACATGTTTATCAACTCCTACTTTAGCCAAGATAATGTTCAAGCACCTTTCTGACCTCATTTGCAACTCTCTTCAATTAGTCCCTTATTTTCTTACTCCTGTTAGTCTATCTTATCTATCTATATGTTCCATCTTTTCTTAAACCCTATGCTGTCTATTAAAATGTTTTATTGTGTATTGTGTTGGCATTATAATGTAGCATACTATGCTATACTTTGTATTGTTGCTCAAATATTTTTACTGCTGTAATTGTCTATTGCTTATGTTTGACTTATTCTTGCTGAACACCGCCTTGAGTGAATTCATTCACAAAGGTGGTAAATAAATCCTAATAAATAAATAGTTGTAATAAAATAGATTGAAAAGAGAGCAACATATGTGAAGACAAAAAAATGGATTGCCATACTTTATTATCATGCAATCATCTCACTATGGGGCAGATGTAGCAAGCCTTGTGATAGAGCTGCAGCTCTACTACAAAGTACTGCAATAAAAAAAAGTGACATACTATAATTAATGATATAACAAAAGAGAGGGAACGAAGTACAAACTAAAGTCCAAACAAAAAAAACAGCACCACGGGCCTTTAAAAATGGAACACAGTTCTTTAATGAATGAGCCTTGACAAAAAGACCCGACACGGGCCGTGTTTCGGTGACTAGCACCTGCATCAGGGGTCCCCACGTCTCATATAGTAAAAGCTACAAAGCACCAAGGCACTTTCACTTTCTGTATCCAAACGGATGAATCTGTTTGGATACAGAAAGTGAAAGTGCCTTGGTGCTTTGTAGCTTTTACTATATGAGACGTGGGGACCCCTGACGCAGGTGCTAGTCACCGAAACACGGCCCGTGTCGGGTCTTTTTGTCAAGGCTCATTCATTAAAGAACTGTGTTCCATTTTTAAAGGCCCGTGGTGCTGTTTTTTTTTGTTCATACTATAATTAATGAACATGCAGATTACTGCTGCATTAAAATTGTATCAGTAATCCACAGCTGATTGCAAAATTTCAGCTTTTCTGTCAATGTGCCTGAGCAGTTATTAGCTTAGGTACTGACAGGAAAGGTGGCACAAAAATATTTTTCACAGCAGTCTGCAACAGCCTCAAGTGTCCTGTCAACTGCCCTTGACCCCCAAGTACATCCCTGGTGTCTAATGCATCCCTCCCTCTTCCACCCTGACCCCAACCTTAAATAAGTACATAAGTAATGCCACACTGGGAAAAGACCAAGGGTCCATCGAGCTCAGCATCCTGTCCACGATAGCGGCCAATCCAGGCCAAGGGCTCCTGGTAAGCTTCCCAAACGTACAAACATTCTATACATGTTATTCCTGGAATTGTGGATTTTTCCCAAGTCCATTTAGTAGCGGTTTATGGACTTGTCCTTTAGGAAACTGTCTAACCCCTTTTTAAACTCTGCTAAGCCAACCGCCTTCACCACGTTCTCTGGCAACGAATTCCAGAGTTTAATTATGCGTTGGGTGAAGAAAAAGTTTCTCCGATTTGTTTTAAATTTACTACACTGTAGTTTCATCGCATGCCCCCTAGTCCTAGTATTTTTGAAAAGCGTGAACAGACGCTTTACAGCCACCTGTTCCACTCCACTCATTATTTTATATACCTCTATCATGTCTCCCCTCAGCTGTCTCTTCTCCAAGCTGAAAAGCCCTAGTCTCCTTAGTCTTTCTTCATAGGGAAGTCGTTCCATCCCCGCTATCATTTTAGTCGCCCTTCGCTGCACCTTTTCCAATTCTACTATATCTTTCTTGAGATGCGGCGACCAGAATTGAACACAATACGCAAGGTGCGGTTGCACCATGGAGCGATACAACGGCATTATAACATCCTCACACCTGTTTTCCATACCTTTCCTAATAATACCCAACATTCTATTCGCTTTCCTAGCCGCAGCAGCACACTGAGCAGAAGGTTTCAGTGTATTATTGACGACGACACCCAGATCCCTTTCTTGGTCCGTAACTCCTAACGTGGAACCTTACATGACATAGCTATAATTCGGGTTCTTTTTTCCCACATGCATCACCTTGCACTTGATCACATTAAACGTCATCTGCCATTTAGCCTCCCAGTCTTGTAAGGTCCTTCTGTAATTTTTCACAATCCTGTTGCGAGTTAACAACTTTGAATAACTTTGTGTCACCTATCCCTGGTATCTAGTGCACACCCAACCCCACCCCCAACTCAAACTCCTCCAAATTAAAAAATACGTTTCCCTGGAGTTTAGTACTCCCCCTCACCTTCTCAACCCCTCCTCCAGTCCCCAAACCTCCCCCAAGTTCATACCTGAAAGGAGGCAGGAATGAGCCCACTCACTCCTGCCTCTGGTGCTGCCATCTTGAAGATTGGCAGTGCCCTGCCTAGTACATTCTCTTATATGGCAGAAAGTGCCGCTATTTTTCAAAATGGCACCAAAAGCAGAATTGAGTGGGTATCGTTCCTTCCTCCTTTGAGGTATGAACTTGGGGGAGGGGTTGTGGAGGTGCACTAGGCACCAAAGATTTACTTTTATACTCAGAAAAAGGGAGGGTCAGGGGAAAGGAGAGAGGAGGAGGGGGCCACTAGACTTCTAGTGCAAATGTTTGAAGGGTACATTGGAGGGTTGGTAGGCTACCAGACTACCATGAAATGTTTTTAACTGTGGATGTAGAGGGTCTCGTTGTGTTGGTCCAGTCATTGGGGATGGAAGGGAAGAAGGTCACTAGACCAACAGGTGACCTGATGTCAACTATCTAGGGCAGAATGGTCAATTTTGGGGGAGAGAGAGGGAGTGCTGGTAGACATCCACTCCTCTCAACCAGTCCTTCTGCACTGCCCCAGATCCTGTCAAAAGGTTTCCCACAGTAGTTGTACAGACAAAGTTTTTTTTGTTTGTATTCATTTCAATACAACGTGCGGTCAAGGTTTCCAGGTGAGTTAACACCTGCACTGAAACCCTTTCTGCATTTCTATTCTGCAGTAAAACTGTGTTAAACTGCAGTAACCACGTGGGAAGCTTTCTGCATCGGCCCCTGTGAGTTTATCTCCTGGATCCACTTATCGGTAATATATATCAAGAATTAAAAATGTATAAACCACTAGAAAAACAAAAATAAAAACCATTAGTATGTTTGCAAAAGAACTATGAAAAAAGAGATAAATAGTAAGTTGACAAATGCAATAATCTCGGACAAATGAATTGAATAACAACTCCTAACAATATGACATAAATATGACTTCGTAATCCAAGATTATATCACAGAAGCAGCACAATCTAATAGACCACAAAACATTATATATAGAAAGTTATATCCTCATGGGTAGCATAAGGATGTACAAAAATATGTTTTAACCACAAGAGAACATAAGTCTCGGCCTAACTGTAATATGGTAAAATGTTTCAAACAAATGCAGCATTAAAAATAAGAAAGACTATAAGTAGTAGTAGTAGCAGTAGGCTATAAAAGATTAAATCTAGGATGCGGAACATTAATAATTAAACCTTAATATGCCCTTTTACAAAGTCGTGCTGAAAAATGGCCTGCAGTAACGTAGACGTGTGTTTTCGGCACTTGCAGAATCATTTTTCAGCGCACCTGTAAAAAATGCCTTTTAAAAATTTTTGCAGAAAATGGACGTGTGGGAAAATGAAAATTGCCACACATCCATTTTGGGTCGGAGACCTTACCACCAGCCATTGACCTAGTGGTAAACTCACGCAGTAACCAGGGGCGTAGCTACGTGAGGCTATGGGGGCATGGCCCCCCATAGATTTGGCCCTGGACCCCCGCCGCCAACCCCTTCGACCCCCCTCCTGCCGCCAACTCTCCCCCACCGCCGCCGTCAGGTACCTTTGCTGGCAGGGGTCCCCAACCCCCGCCAGCCGAAGTCGTCTTCTCCGGCGCGGCCACGTTGCTGATCTGCAAGGGCAGGCTTCTGTTTCTGTGAGTCTGTCGTCCTGCGGCGGTGGGAAGGGGGGTCAACAGGGTTGGCGCCGGGGGGGGTTAAAGGTGGTGGTGGTGGTGGGGTCAAAAATGGTGGGGGGGGGGGGGTCGGCGGCGCCGGGGGGGGGGCTAAATTGTGCCCCCTTACCTTGGGCTCTGGACCACCCTCCCGCCGAAGTCTGGCTACGCCCCTGGCAGTAACTGGGCAGTAATGACCTACGTGTGTCAAATGCCACTTGGCACGTGTCCGATACATGTGTCTGAATTATTTTTCAGACGTGTGTATCAGATGCGTGCTAAAAATGAAATTACCGCAAGAGTCATACGGTAGCTGGGCGGTAACTCCATTTTGGTGCATGTTGGGCGCACATGGACGCTTACGTGGCTTAGTAAAAGGGCCCCTAAGTTACAAACAGCTTGACAACTACAAAAGCAGTACCACAAACTGGTGCTAGACTATGGATAAACATGTAATAAAAAAGATTAAAAAACCCAAACAGATTCATACATGATTGACCTGAACATTGGTTCCATATGTCTGTTTTGTAGTCCTTTTACAAAACAGACATATGGAACCAATACCAGAAACCCACAGCTATGTGAAACCATAGACAAAACCAAATAGAAAAGCAGATAATTGAAAAACATAATGTAAAGCAAAATGTCGACTCACCCATGAAGTGCCACAAACAGCAAACTCAATTCAGATAAACACGACACATAGGCGATGGGGTCTTAAATGATGAAACGTTGCCGGCTATGAATGCGTGTATGAAATTACATTAAATTGACAGCACTTAGAAAACGAAAGTGATAATAATATTGAAAAAAAAAAACAAATCTAAGGTTCTAAAAGTTAGGGGCCCTTTTACAAAGCTGTGATAAACACTAATACATGTTTAACACAGGGCGCGCTGAGGCATCCTGTGGTAATTTTGGGATGTTCATGTGCTAATCCCATGCTAAGAAATAAAAATTATTTTTTAGGGGCCCTTTTACAAAGCCCAACACGGGCTTTCCTCATGCTGATCTGGAGCTGCTGCTGGCCCAGCGTGGGTGCCTGTGGTAGTTCCAGCCCCAGTGCACACCATTTCCCACTCTAGGGAAAATAGGGATGTATTTTTTAGCACAGTGCTAACCCAGTAGTAATCAGGCAGTGCTGCATGCTACCCGGTTACCGCCGGGTTAAAGCAGGAACCCTTACCGCCACCTCAATTGGGTGGCGTTAAGTGCTCCTGGCCACAGGGTAAGTGAAATCTTACCACATGGCCATGTTTTTTTCAGCCTTTTTACCTGCTGTGGTAAAAAGGGCCTCAGCGCACAAGTAAAATGACTCCCGCTACCAGCGCAGGGCCCTTTTTACTGCAGCTTGGTAAAAGGACCCTTTAGTGCTGGGGGTGGGTCTGGGGGGCAGAAAATGAGTGTGGTTTGTGTTTTACCAGTGCAGCTACATTGCCGTATAGTAACTAATTAGCGCATGCTTAGTGTGTGAGCCCTTACCACCTACATAATTAATTAATGGCAGTAGGGGCTCACACACTAAATTTTTTATTTTTCTTACATTTGTACCCCGCACTTTACCACTCATAGCAGGTTCAATGCGGCTTACATATTATATACATGACAAAATTAGCACATGGCCATTAATAAGGAAAATAGAAAAATCATCCATTTTACCCCAGCGGTAAAAATGGCCTTAAGGGATCTTTTACTAAAGCTTAGACCAAGTTGTCTGCAACAGGGCCCATTTTATTCCTATGGGGCCTGCTGCAGATAACTCGAGCTAAACTTTAGTAAAAGACCCCCATAAGTGCGCAGGAATGACCAGTGTAAGGCCGCACTATGACCACTTGTTACCACTGTTTGGTAAAAGAGCCCCTTAACTAGGCACCAATCCTAAATGTATAAGAAATGAATACAAAAAACATGATTGCAGATGGTGCTAAATAATCCCGAGACTACAATACTTTGGCTATGTGGCTAGTGTGGGTGTTCTGTGCACATTGCTTCTAAACTGAGAAACTATAATGCCAGGTAATTTTCTATTTATCTCATTTAAAAAATATTTCTTTTACAAATGTGCTACTTGATTTTATTTTTGTCTTTGTAGTGGTTTGTACAGTTTTTAATACTCAATATATATCACTGATAAGTGGATATAGGTAGGAGACAAGCTCACAGTGAGAAGATTGTACGGTAATGAAGTTTGACAAACTGTTTTTGCTTTCACACATGGTGCTCTCTTTTCAATATCTCAGTTTGGATCTAGGATATAACTACTTAGTTACATTATTGAATATTAGTGAGGCTTGATAATCTGCCCTTTAAAATCTTTAATTGTGGTGTGACCTCTCCTGCTTGGATCTTATTTCTATCGTTTGTGTTTCTGATTTTACTATTTGATTTTATATATTTTAAATTATTTTATTCTTATTTTTATATGTTTATGTATTTTATAGACCTATGAATACAGGCACAGAGCTGAAACATGGTCTGTGTCGCATTTACAATTGGACCTCTAACATAATTAAAGTACAAAAAACATAAAATAAAATAAAGATGGATAAAACTGAAGAGAGACCAAAGGGACTGGCTAGACCAGGAAGCAGTAAGGCCAACAACATATCCTACTTCTGGGTTTGAAACATTGTGAAATTCACCTCTTTCACCTCATCTGCTTGTTGCAGCTTGAAATGAGCAGACAACAGCGCCTCAGGGAATATGAGCTTTAACTGTCATGAATTCCAGAGTGACTGAGATGCTGCACCAGGCTCTCAGTAGTTAGAATTCTGCTGTTATTGACATTACTTTTTATTAAAACATTTCAAATTCAGACATGGCCTATCAATTAACAGACATTGCTCTTATGTTGGGAAAGTTAACTGCTGTCATGAACTAAATATTTGAAATGGCTCTTCATCAACCAGTTGCCAGACTTGTCTTTCTTGTTTGTGCCTGAACAGCACCCGTAGCTGCCTTGTGATTGCTGCAGCTGAGCCTCACTTCTGTGTTTGCCTTTGCATCCTCTAAGGTCCCTGGTATGTTGGGGTGCGTTGTGCACTTCTGCCTAGTCCAGTTCTAGTCTGAGTTTCTTGCTTGTATTCTAGTTAGCTTGTGTGTTGCTTAATTCTAGTTAGTCTGTGTGTAGCTAGTTTTGGTTCTATTGCTTATTTCCTAGTGTTGCCTCTGGTCTGTATTCCTGGCTTGGGTTTCTTTCTTAGTGGCTGCTTGGCAGCTTTCAGTATTTGCTCTGTTCCCTGCCTGTATTTCTAGCTAATGGAGCTTCAGCCATATTCCTGTTCTCTACCTGTATTTCCCAGCTACTGGAGCTCCAGCCATAGCCCTGCTCCCTGCCTGTATTTCTAGCTGCTGGAGCTTCAGTCATAGTCCTGTCCTCTGCCTGTATTTCTAGCTACTGGAGCTCCATCCATAGCCCTGCACCCCTGTCTTGATTCCAACCCTGTCTGCTTCTACCTAGTGTGGTATTTGTGTGAGGGTCCTAGTCTAGTATTCTGCCTAGCCTCCCTTGGGTATTCTAGATCCCGTGGGGTTCCTTTTGGTATCCAGTTCCTGCCCTTTCCTGAAAGTCCTGCCAGCCGCTAGCACCTGGGGGCTCAACTCCCAGGGAACGGCGGTCAAGCGCAGGTGAAGTCTACCTGTTTCTGCTCTGCCTGTTCCAGCTTGTTTGCCTCTGCTGCAACTCCAGTCCAGGGTTCCAGTCCTGTGTTGCCTTGTCTCTGGTTTGGAGGTGATTTTGCCTGCCACTGCTGCTCCACGGCAGTGGTCCAAGGGCTCACAATCCAGTGCTTCCGGGAGAAGCGTGACACTAGCCTACTATACTGTTTCCAAACAGTGGTCAAGCCAAGTCACAAGTACCTGGCAGAAATCTAAATCGTGGCAACATTCCATGCTACAAATCCCAGGGCAAGCAGTTGCTTCCCCATGTCTGTCTCAATAGTAGACTATGGACTTTTCCTCCAGGAACTTGTCCAAACCTTTTTAAACCCAGATACCCTAACCACTGTTACCACATCATCTGGCAAAGAGTTCCATAGCTTAACTATTCGTTCAGTGAAAAAATATGTCCTCCTATTTGTTTTAAAAGTATTTACATATAATTTCCTTGAGTGTCCCCTAGTCTTTGCACTTTTGGAGTGAGTAAAAAATAGATTTACTTTTACTCGTTCTACATCACTCAGGATTTTGTAGACCTTAATCATATCTCCCCTCTTCTGTCTCTTTTCCAAGCTGAAGAGCCCTAACCTCTTTTCTTCTATTAGAGGAGTTCCATGCCTTGTATAATTTTGTTAGCTCTTCTTTGAATCTTTTCTAATTCTACTATATCTTTTTTGAGATACGGTGACCAAAAGTGAACGCAATACTCAAGGTGCGGTCACACCATGGAGCAATACAGAGGCATTATAGTATTTTCAGTCTAATTCACCATCCCTTTCCTAATAATTCCTAGCATTCTTGTTTGCTTTTTTGGCCACTGCTGCACACTGAGCAGAAGATTTCAGCATATTATCTACAACGACACCTAGATCTTTTTCTTGGGTGCTGACCCCCAAGTTGGACCCTTTCATCAGGTAACTATAATTCAGATTATTCTGTCCAATGTGCATCACCTTGCATTTGTCCACATTAAATTTCATCTGCCATTTGGATACCCAGTCTTCCAATTTCCTAAGGTATTCCTGCAATATTTCACAGTCTTCATGTGTTTTAACAACCTTGAATAGTTTTGTGTCATCTGCAAATTTAATCACCTCACTTGTCGTTCCGATTTCCATATCATTTATAAATATGTTAAATAGCACAGGAACCAGTACTGATCCCTGCGGCACTCCACTGTTCACCTTCCTCCATTGGGAGACATGACCATTGAACTCTACCCTCTGTTATTTGTCCAATAACCAATTCCTAATCCATACCAAAACCTTGCCTCCTGTCCCATGACTTTTTCATTTTCTCAGGGGTCTCTCATGAGGAACTTTATCAAAAGCTTTCTGAAAATCTAGATACACTACAACAACCAGTTCACCTTTATCCACACATTTATTCATGTCTACAGAGAAATGAAACAAATTGTTGAGGCAAGACTTCCCTTGGCTGAACTCTTGCTGACTCTGTCCCATTAAACCATGTTTGTCTACGTGTTCTGTAATTTTATTCTTTATAATAGTTTCCACTGTTTTGCACACCTCTATGTCCCTATGCCCTCCGCCTGTGTCCAACATCACTCCTTTATGTCTCTATGCCCCCCAAGTCCAGCATCTCCCTTTTGTGTTCCTGTTATCCCTCATGTCTAGCATCTTCCCTCTGTGTCCATATACCCCCTCTCATGTCTGACATTGCCCTTCTGTTTCTATATACCATCCACATGTAGCATGCCCCCTTTGTGTTCCAGTCCCTATGCTCCCCTCCATGCCCATCATCTCCCCTATCTGTTTTTGCATACCTCCCTGTGTCCAACTTCTCACCTCTCTTGCTTCCCCACACCAATGTGTCTCTCTCCCTCCCTCCCTCCCTCCCTCTGCTGTGTGTTTACTATTTCACTCTCTCTTCCTTCATCCCCTTAGTTCAGCATCTCTTTCACTTCCCTCCAGCAGCCCCCGAAGGGTCCACATCTCTCTACCTTCCCTCCAGCCCCACTCCATGGGTCCAGCATCACTCTCCTTTCCCTCCAGCTCCCCCATGGGTCCAGCACCTTTCTCACTTCCCTCCAGCTCCCCCCATGGTTCGCACCTCTCCCTACTGCCTTTCATGGGTTCAGATCCTCTCTCCCTTCCTTCGAGCCCCCACAAGGATCCAGCACCTCTCTCCCTTCCTTTGAGCCCCCCCCCCATGGGTCAGTGCCTCTCTCCGTTCCCTCCAGCCCCCATAGGCCCATCACCTCTCTCCCTTCCCTCCAGCCAGCCAACCCTCCCTCTCTCTCCTCTCCCCCCACCATGGTCCAGCATCTCCCTCCCTTCCCTCCAGCCCCCCATGGTCCATCCCCTTCCCTTCAACTCCCCTGTGGGTACAGCAGCCCTCCTCCCACATTTCTAGTGCATGCTTCCTCCTGCCTTTCTAGCACCCCAGCCTCCTGTGGGTCAAGCAACCCCCCCACCCCCAGCAACCCTCATGGTCCAGCACTTTGACTTCCTCTCCCCCTCCCACTGTGGTAGTGCTGTTATGCAGGCGATAGCAATCTCCACATGCCTGCTCCTGGGCCTTCTTTCTGCCAGGTCCTGCCTTCTGATGCAACTTCTTGCTTTTACTAAACTGGAAGTTGCATCAGAAGGCAGGACCCTGCAAAGAAAATGCCTAGTTGCAGGCCTGTGGTGATCACTTGAGGTAGAGCTACTGTTGGGGAGGGGGAGAGGAAGGAAGGAAGGAAGGAAGGAAGGAAGGGATGCAGGCAGGCAGGCAGACAGATTTGGGGATGCTGGACCTGCTGGAGCAGAAACCACTTTTTTTTTTTTACTGTGGGAGCAAAGCTTTTTACTGTTCCTGTGGGCGGTAAAAAGTTTTCCTCCCGCACCTGCAGTAAATGCGCCAATTTTTTTTCTGTTACCATGGATTTACCAAGGATTTACCATCGGTCCCCATCCCAGTGTAATTCTCTAATAGAAACGTATAAAAATGAAGGCAGGTAAAGAACAAGGGGCCGATATTCAAACCACGAGAGGTGGCGCAGCTAACTCCCACAGTCAGTGGTGAGAACTGATATTCAATGGCAGACTGATTCTGATGACCCGCATTGAATATCTGGTTTAATTTTGGCTGGTTTAAACTTAACTGGCGAAGCTCATATTCAGCACTGACCAGTTAAGTTTAAACTGGCCAAAGATAGGCCTGCTATTTCAGTGGCCTGATTTGGCTGCCAAACTTAACCAGCGATGCACTGAATATTAGTGGATAGTCGGTTATCTTGCATGATATAACCAGTTAGTCGCTACGGGGGGGGGGGGGGGGGGGGGATTCTATATATGGTGCCTAAAAAGTCCGCACGAAAAACATTTCCGTCTCAGTGTATTGTATAAGCAGCGCCTAGATTTAGGTGCGGTATATAGAATACGCTTAGTTGATATCCCAAAGCCTAAATCTATTTGCCTCCATTTACACCAATGAAAACATGGCATAAATCCCAGCGCATAGATTTAGGTGCAGTGGGCGATATTCTATAACAGTATACATAAATTTTGGAACACCCACAAAACGCCTATTTCCCCACCAATAACCACGCCCCTTTTTGCCTGCATGCATTAAAATTTAGTTGCTCTGCATTACAGAATATGCTTACCAATTTGTGCACGTATATTTTAATTATTGTCAATTAGTGCTCATTATTGCTTGTTAATTGCTGTTAACAATGCTGATTGGCTTGTTAAGCCATTAAGTTACGTGCGTTGTTATAGAATACACTTGGATTTCAGCACGGAATGCTAGGCACGCTATATAGAATCCAGGGGAAAGTGCTGACCAGGAATATTTTGCAGAAGATAACCAGCTATCTCCCACTGAATATTTGCAGATAGCCGGTTAAGCACTATTTAACTGCCCATGGGTATGGTAAAAAATAGTGCTGAATATTGGGGGGCATATGGCCTATTCAGTCTGCCTATCCATGCCATCTATTGCCATTTCATTTCCATTATCTAGACCTTGAATGAAGAGATTTGGGGGATAAAATAATGTGAATTTTCACTGTCTTGTCATCCTGACTGCAGTAGATATGTTCTAGAACAAAACAAAAAAACAACAACAAACAAAGCAAAACTAGGATTGATGTTAGCACAGTGGCATGGAGGTGTTTTTGTACTCTTGCATGGACAGCATGTGGAAAAATAATTAAATCAACTCCCTAATGAAATGGAAAGTGTACTGTAAATGCTACAGAGTTAATCATGGTATACTCTCGGCATGTCAGAAATCCTTAGTGCTTTTTAATTTGCTGATTTTACCTATTTATGCGAAGTAACTATTTTATGCAAACTGCTTTGAAGGAAAGAGAGCATTCAAAATAGCCTGACATATGGATTACTCTTAGTATAATAGCATCTGCATATAATGGATTCAGCAATTAGTAAAATGTGATTATTCAACGTAATGCATTCATTCATTCATTGTGGGTTAAATAATCACAAAAAAGATGCATTCCTAATTGTTAAGTACAGTGTGCATTTATGAATCCTTGTTGCTGGCCTCAGGTACCGTTTGAGTGTGTTCAGCTACCTGATTACAATTACTTTTATAAATATGCATCTTGCTGGGTTGTAATGCAATTATAACAGGCCTATAATTGAACAGAGCAGGTTTTATAATCTGTCTTTGAATTAACTCATTAGCATTGTGTCATGCCTGTGTGATCATCCTTATCCAGCCACATTCCTTTGGCTTTTCCCCATAGACATAAATCTATTAGTCATACAGTTACATATTATTGTTAAATTTCCTTTTAGGAATGCAAAAAAAATTCAACACAACCAAATATTTGGCACATAAAGGGCTAGACTCTATATATGGTGCCCATAAAATTGGCTGCGTTTAAAGTTAGGCGTGGTTTATAAAATAGTGCTTATGCCCAGGAATAACACCTAACTTTAGGCATGGCCATTTGCACCAACTGAAACATGGTGCAAATGTACACACCTATATTTGGTGCATATCCCTGTTATTCTATAACACACGTTAATTTTAGGAACTCCCCCATTCCGCCCATGACCCTCCCATTTCCGCATCCCCTTTTTCAAATTGTGCGTAAATTTTAGGCATGGATCCAGCACCTAAATTTATATGCATAAAGTTCAATGAAATTTACTAGTGCCAATAATTGTTAAAAAGCCAATTATTGCTGCTAATTAGCTTGTTTAATTAAATAGCACGTGCAAATTGGGTGCATGCCCAAATTTGTGCATGCAATTTTTGGTGACTTTTACAGTATTATGGGGAAGGTAGCATCTTGACAGTTAAAGACAACTTAGTGTGTTGACATTTTGATTTGTGATCATATAGCATTGTTACCAAAATGCTATATATACTGTAGGGGAAAAAACGTATTTTTTAATTTTATATAACTGAGGTAGCATCTAACATGGTACTTTATGTTTTACTTACGGCTCTTTTCATTTATCTGCTGTTCTAGTTTGTTTTGCTTACCTTTTAAGTCTTGATTGATACCATTTTGGTAGATTTGCTTCACTCTTCAGCACTTCGATGGTACCTTGATGATATGGTAGAGAGTATGAATGACTAAGATACTTTTAGATATAAAATTGATTCAGTTGTGGACTGTTGTTTCAAGAGCGAGGTTATATATACTTAGGGGGCATTTTACTAAGCCACGTAGGCACCTACGTGTGCCCAAAGTGCGTCAATTTGGAGTTACCACCTGGCTACCGCGTGGCCCATGCGGTAATTTCATTTTTTATGCGCATGGTGATAATCAGGTGGTATCTCTCTCTCTCTCTCCCAATACCAGTAACTCCTGAGTAACTTCAAACTCCAGGCCATTCAGCACTTCCTTTTATCTGTATTAATGAAAGAAGGAAAGGTCAGTTCTTTGTAACAGCTCTAAGTATAAACATGCACCACCTGCTGGCCAAACTACATAAATACATTGCAGGAAAATATCAAAACAATTATCACAGGCTTAAAAAACCCCCACTGTTTTGTCACACCAGTCCTCAGGGACCACCTGGCTAGTCGGATTTTCAGGATATCCATAATAAATATGCATGATATAGATTTGCATGCATTGCCTTCTTAGTATGAAAATCTCTCTCATGCATATTCATTGTGGATATCCTGAGAACCCAACTGGCCAGGTGGTTCCTGAGGACTGGGTTGAAAACTTCTGGTTTAGAACATTAATAGGAGAAGTTATAAAGCTGTGGTAAAAGTAAGCTTTTATTACACCTTGATTTATCATGAGAGTCACTATTATTGTACCTCAGGTTGCTGACTCCCATGGTAAAGAAGTAACACTGTTTGGAGCCACCTTGGATGCAGTATTAGTTCATCAGCACAGGAGCAAAGGTATGGCCTGGTGCTCCTGGGTCACATGTTAAAGGAGCCATGGTGCTGTCGCCACCACCCCCGTTGATCACCCCAATTCCCTGATCTCAAGCACCCCTGACAGAAAGGCCCTCCTGATCTCAACCCCAGATCTTAAGCCCTCTCAATCTCAACCCCCTCTGATAGGAAGGCCTCTGATCTCAACCGCCCTTCCCCAGGGGCCTTTATCTGGTGGTATGGTGGGTTCTCAGCAGAAGTGATCCCCAGTTGCTCCTGCCCTTGCAGGCACCATCTCTCAAAATGGTGCCCCCTAGTGGTAGTCTTGTGGTACTACAGCTAATATGGCTTTATCCTTATATCGTTGGGTTCAGATTGAGAGGGTTTCCTATCAGAGGGTGTTGATGGGAGGGTGCTTAAGATTGGGGGGGGGGGGTTGGGTGATCATCAGGGGGGTGAATTTTGACGCCTGATGTGCTCATGGTTTATGTAATTATGAACTGCTGTACATGTTTTGCATCACACTGCTATGTACCCTGTGGTGACTTAGTTATCACTGTGCTATGGTAATTTAAGTCAATGTTAGAGCCCTTTAATGCAAATAATGCAACATAAAGCCTTAACACAGCTTATTAACTTCTCCTTTAAAGTCTGATGTACTGGACACCTCCAGGGCTGTACCGAGGACAATATGAGCGATGTGACCACAGAGGCACATGGGAGCAGGGATGCCAAAATTGCTCCCCACCACTATCTCCTCTTCTTGCCCAGTGGGTGGGGTAGGGTGCCAGGTGACATTTCACACAGGGTGTGGACTCTGGCTCTGTATGGTTCTACTGGACACATTATAACCATGGGAATCTGTCTTATTATGCTGGTTAAGTTATTCGCACCTAAATCACTGAAGCAGCTTGACAATGTCCAGTGTTTTGTTTTCTCTTTAGTATATAACATTCATATATTCCTGTTTAGCCAACATTTTTCTCCACATGGCATCAGCAGCTACGGAGCTCGGTGGGTAGGACTGAAGGTTAGTTTGGCCCTCCCTCCCAGAAAAGTATTCTCCTTCTCTGTGATGATTAATGATATCATTTGTGCTGCATTATGGAAACTGGGAGTTCCCGAGTTAGCCATAAACCTACCTCCATTTCTTTTCTCTTTAAATTTTAGTCTTCTCAAACAGTGATTCCAAAAATGCATTTATTACTCATTTATTACTATTTTGTGGGTGTTCTGGGGGATTCAGTTATTACTTAGCCAGTTAATTACCAATTTTCAACATTTAACTAGCTAAGATAGGTTCATTAATAGGACTGCATATAAGTCAGTCCTATCTTTATGCTTTTTACCATAGCTGGTTAAGTACTGAATATCTTACTTAACCAGCTGTATTTTCACCCCCTCCGTATACCCAGAAATTCAATGCCGGAGCCCAAACAGGGGATAAAGCCACTAGCTGAATATCGGGACCTATATTTATAGGACAGGGCCGGGACCAGCAAGATAGGAGACCAAAAGGCACTATAAATCCAGTCGTTCAGCATATTCCTTTCATGAAGCCAATCAGTCTTGGTCAGAAGGTAAAAACATGAGAAAATCAGCTATTTACAGTCACATGTCACAAGTAGAATAAAGGTAATAGTCAACACTTACAGTCTCTCTGATGGTAGGTTTGTTGAATTCTCTAACTTGGAAAAGGTTCTTTAGAAAAAAAAAAGAATGGCCTTAACAACTGGTCTCTCTTTCTTTCTCTGAACTTCAGTTCCAGAAAAGGACTACTATGAGATAGATGGTTTTCTCAGGGAGCTGGGCTCTTTTAGACTGGAGATACAAAATCCTGGTAGAGGATCCCTTCTCTGATGAGAACACATTACTGAGGTTCTATGATCTGGTGTTTCTCCTGGATAAATATTTCTACTGTTTCTCTCCTTTATTCTCCTCTGAAGACAGTGTTAGTGGTCTGGTCCCTGTTCTAAACCTACCTGGAACTAGTGCAGCAATGGTGTAGGTTCTGTATCCATTTCCTCACTCCTTTTCTCCACCCTCCCCTATGCACTGGCTTTGTATGTCAGTCACAAGGTCCGCCTTACTTAATGGTACAATGACTAGGGATACAAAAGGCCAAAGCCCCCCTCCACCCTCCCCTCGGGGCATACCACCTCAGAGTTTCCTGCCAAGGGATTTCTCCTCCCATTTCTGTCAGTCAGGCAGGACAGATTACCCTTTTGCTGGCAGTTTCCTGGTAGAGGCACTAGAGGACTCTGCTGAACTGTTTAACACAAGCAGACCCTCTATGTCCTCCACACAAAAGAAGGCACATACTATGTATTTTATACTTAAAGCATATGCCTATGCCACTAAAAATGTGTGTTTGTGCATTTATACCTGCTAATAATAACACCTAAGCTTCTTTTGGGACCTGGTGCATATTACTAGTTGGTGCTGGAGATCAGCTTGAGAGATAATAGTCAGTGTTCCTTATTATACTTCATTGTCCTCTGCTTCCTCCTTTGCATTTTCTCTCTCTACTAATCATGTTTTACCTTCTTATCTGCTCTTTCCTTCTCACTTCCCTCTCCTTCTGTCTGTAGGTCTGCTTCCATGGGGATGTAGATTTGCTTTTGAAGAATATGCCCAACAGAGGATTGTGGTCAGTATGGAATACAAAAGTCCAGTTGTACACGTACTTACGGAACTATTTTAACACCAGCTATCAAAGCAAGTGCATCTCTTTCAATCTGAGCATAATTCAGTTCAGTACATAGCAAGGTACGAGAACAGTATGAAACTGGTACCTATGCCTAAACCCTGGGCTTTTTGATTATCCAACTTTCTTGAAAATATCCGAAGTGGAGTGCAATAGAAATGTACAATAAATTACAACGAAATACACATAAGATATGAAAAAAGTCAATTAAACCCCATTTTACCTAGGGGTCCTTTTACTAAGCCTCGCTAAAAAGTAGCCGACACTGCTGTCAGCGTGTGGGATTCACATATGCTGCAGCCACTTTTAGTGTGGCGATAAAATGGCGCATTCAGGTTTTTGAAAATGGCTACACACTAATTTCCCCATTAGCGCATGGCCATTACTGCTGGGAACCTTTACCACTACCTATGTAGGAGGCAGTAAGAGCTCCCGTGCTACTCCTGTGGTAATTGGGTAGCATGTGGTAATATGCCCGCGCAACCTGATTAGCGCAGGTACGCCTACTCTCTGTCTATGGACACACCTCCCTTGTCAAAAATAAAATATATTTTTTACTGTGGGAGTAGTGCATGCTGATGGCCAAACTACCACGAGATGCCTCAGCGCTTACTGAAGTAGTGCTCTTTTACCACATGGTAGGCCCACATTATGCTTACCGCGCCTTAGTAAAAGGGCCCCATAGAGCATTGAAACTTGAATTGAGACATCCAGACCAAGATGTGCTGAAGTCTGGTAGTATTTTAGAAAAGGATCTGCCCATACAGAGCCTTTTCTAAAATACCTGCATAAGTGTACATGTATGTACTGGCACATGCAGCAGGAATAGCCACTTTACAAATAAATGTGTTGAAAAAATGAACTGTATCCAAAAATACTCTCACCTCATTGAAAAGCACAAAGCAAGATATCAATCTATGTATGAAGAAAAAAACACAAGCAGGAAAAAACCTCAACAAACCACAGCTCGCTTCCCCCCAAATTCTTTATATTGCACCTTAATTTCCACGTGGAAATCAAAGAATATTCTATAACAATGTGTGTAGCTTAATTGGTTAACTAGCTAATCAGAGCTGCTAATTGGATGTTAACAAGCAATTAGCACTAATTGGCATTAAGATTTATGCACACAACTCACTAAGGGGCCCTTTTACCAAGCTGCGGGAAAAAGGGCCCTGTGCTGGTGGTGAGGTTCATTTTTCCCACGCACCAGGGCCCTTTTTACTGCAGTGGGTAAAAAAGCCCCCAGAACTCTTACCACATGGCCATGTGATGGGGAGCCCTTACCACCACCCATTGAGGTGGCGATAAGGGCTCCCATACTAACCTGGTGGCAACCGGGCAGTGCGCAGCGGTGCCCGATTACCGCCAGGTTACCGCTGCACAAGCCATTTCCATGGGTTTTCTTTTTCCCCTAGAAATGGCAGGCATTAAGGGTGGGACTACCACTGGCGGCCACGTTGGGCAGGTGGCAGTCCCAAAACAGCAAGCATTAAGCCCGCGTTTAGCTTATCGCTGCTCTGTAAAAGGGCCCCTATTCTGTAACGTGATGTGCGTAAATTCCAAGTTGAAAAGGGGGCATGGTTATAGGTGTGGAATGGGCAAGTCATGGGTGTTTCTAAAAGCTATATACATTATTATAAAATACACCTGCTCTATGCCTAATCTAGGTGTCAGGAATTACGCCAAGTAAAACATGCCCTAAATGGATGTGACCAAATTTGGTCACATGGAAAGGCACCTGGTGTATTTTATATACTGTGCAGAAATTTAAGCCTATTCTATATAATTTAGGCATAGTTTAGAGAATACGTCTAGGCATATTTCTTTACCGTGTGGATTTTTCAGTCGCCATATATAGAATCTAGCCTTTCATGTATAGTGGGCCCAACAATGACTACAGTACTATCACTGGCATTAAAAAAACTCTTGTGCTTCATCTTTACTTCCACTGTGCTTCAATATTTGAAAAATCCATCTCATTTAAAGATATACTTGTTCATTTAAGTCATAGACAGACTTGCACTTAAGCAGTAATGTAGACACTCTGCATAAAACTGACACTACTGCCCAACAATGGCCAGCGTTTTGTCCACCTGCTTCAAGGGTATGCAGAATGCTTTTGTCACTGCAAAGCTCGGCACACACCTGGCAGGTTCCATGTGGAGGTATTGGCACTTAAATGTGAATGTGGTGATTTTGCAACTTCCATTTACAGACCTATTCATATAAGTGGCACTACATAAGTAGTAAGGCTGTAATTTTAACATGGTTTTATTTTGGAGATGGACATAGACTACATGGGATTAAGGAGAATGACTTAGGGCCCCTTTTTACAAAGTGGCGGTACTCGTACCTCCACTATCCTACTCATTTTGGTACTACCGCCAGACTATCGCCATTTCCAGTGCTTAAAAAATATTTTATATTTTTTTAGCACCGGGGGCTTACCCAGTGATAATTGGATAGCCACACGCACTGCCCAGTTACCGCTCAGTTAGTGCAGGAACCCTTACCACCTCCTAAATAGATGGCGGTAAGGGCTCCCCTGGGAAGTAGCTGTTCGGCAAGTGGGTCACTTACTGCATAGCCATAAGTACATAAGTAATGCCATACTGGGAAAAGACCAAGGGTCCATCGAGCCCAGCATCCTGTCCACGATAGCGGCCAATCCAGGCCAAGGGCACCTGGCAAGCTTCCCAAACGTACAAACATTCTATACATGTTATTCCTGGAATTGTGGATTTTTCCAAAGTCCATTTAGTAGCGGTTTATGGACTTGGCCCTTAAGAAACCGTCCAACCCCTTTTTAAACTCTGCTAAGCTAACCGCCTTCACCACTTTCTCCGGCAACTAATTCCAGAGTTTAATTATACGTTGGATGAAGAAAAAGTTTCTCCGATTTGTTTTAAATTTACTACACTGTAGTTTCATCGCATGCCCCCCAGTCCTAGTATTTTTGGAAAGCGTGAACAGACGCTTCACATCCACCTGTTCCACTCCACTCATTATTTTATATACCTCTATCATGTCTCCCCTCAGACGTCTCTTCTCCAAGCTGAATAGCCCTAGCCTCCTTAATCTTTCTTCATAGGGAAGTCGTCCCATCCCCGCTAACATTTTAGTTGCCCTTCGCTGCACCTTTTCCAATTCTACTATATCTTTCTTGAGATGCGGCGACCAGAATTGAACACAATACTCAAGGTGCGGTCGCACCATGGAGTGATACAACAGCATTATAACATCCTCACACCTGTTTTCCATACCTTTCCTAATAATACCCATTTCCTTTTTTTTTTTTTTTTTAGAAAAACCTTTTACCCACTGCGGTAAAAGGGGACTTCGGCATGTGGCAAATCCACACGCCAACGCTATCGCAGCTTTGTAAAAGGGGTTCTTAATGATACTTGTAATGCTCTGGCTAAAACAAGTAATTTTTAAACCTGTATATGCTGTTGAGCAAGTACAATAGCTCACATGGATATTTTTCCCTATACGTTTGTGAAATGGGGAATTTTGATCTCACTCAGGCCTTGCCAAAACTATGCCTCCTTGAAATCTCTATGTACTATGGATCACCACAAGTAAATAGTGCTTTCTAAAATCAGTGCTCACACATGTATACAATATACACATGTAAATGCTAGTATTTCCATATGGAAATTGTGAATAAGACTTCTAAAATAACTCCCATTATAAATACAAATAATAAAATACACAAAATTAAACAGTTTATCAAACGGCAATATTAAAAGTGCTATCTAGGAACAACCAAAGGCACAGATAAACAGCCATGAGATCATAAGAATTGGGTTGATGTGAGCAAAAATGTTTCTTTTTGTGCAAACCTTTCAGTTAAATTACCCTTTGAGCACTACACACTATTGCATAATATCACAATTCATATCACAGAATGCATTTGAAAAGATATATATTGAAATGGCAACCTTATTTAAATTATTCAGGCCCCACAAGAATGTAAAACAAAAATATTTCCATTTATAAATGTCATGTACCACTTGATTAAAAAATCAGGAATGCATGCAGCACACAGCTTTGGATCACCACTGTTGTTATTACATTCAGCTCTCAGTGGGTGTTGATCCTGGGGGTAGTCTACCAGCACAATGAAAGGCTAGATTACTGTTTGGAGATGGAAAGAGAGTGATACTTTCAGTTGCTGAAAAATCCAGTAACAGAACCTATGATAAGGCAGAATTGCTCTTTCATTAAAACTTGTAGACCATGGGTCAATTTTAGCAGACAATGGAAAAGGTGCCGGTACTCAGTACCCCCAAGTACCCCCTCAAAAAAAGCCCTGGACTTAACACATCTGAAGTATGCAGAAAATACTGGGTACTTACAAATTACAGAGCAAAAACTGTTTGCCACTAACTAAAAACACTGCTCTGGTTAACATTGTTTCCTCTGTATAGACATATTTTTATCTTCATTAAATTATCAAGCTATTCAGCTTCTAACTGGTTTCCCATCTTGGTTTTAATGGCATTCACTAAGCTGAATCACATTTCACAATCAGTACTGAATGCTTCAAAAGTTCCCACAAACAGCCAGTAGAAGACACAGTTCATTAAACTGTTACTGTTGCTGTATGAAACTTAGTATATTTTTACTAGTCCACTTTCATTTTCTCAGATATGTGTCTATTCATAGAATTCTTTTACAAAAGATGATTCATTTTTGTTTAAAAAACAAACAAACAAACAAAAAACAGTGCTGCCCTGATTAGCCAATCTGATAATCTGTTGATATGCAAAGGCAAGATAATACATATTGGACAGAGTAGTGAAGCAGTCTTTATCAAACACAGGCCATTTTTGTTCTATTATCCATATGATAAATGAAAAATGATGGCTGTGTTAACAGGAGTGGAGAAGTGGCCTGATAGTGCAGTAGGCTGAGAACCTGGAGAACTGGGTTCAGTTTTCACTGCAACTTCTTATGACTCTGGGCAAGTCACTTAACCCTCCATTGCCTCAGGTACAAAAAACTTAGATTGTGAGTCCTATAGGGACAGAGAAAGTACCTGCACATAATAAATGTAAATTGCTTTGGTTGTTCCACAGAAAGGCAGTATATCAAATCCATGACCCTTTACCCTTTCACTGATATATGACAGCAATTCTAGTACAGCTGCACTGAAATTAAACTTTCCCCCAAGATACCGTGACCTTAACTTCCTGATTTTTGCTTTTGTAAACTGAAATTCTTAGTGCTATATGATATTCTCCTTTATTAAATTTGTCAAAATAGTATTTAAGTACTGGGTCATTTTCTTCATCATCTTATTTTCTGTAGTATTCTAACAATATGTCATAGTTCTTGACCAGATTATTTACAGCAAAATGCCTAGCTAACCATCCAACCTTGTTCAGGAGTCTAAATGAAATAGTTTCATATTCTGCTGCTATAGCAACTTCTCAAAACAATTATATAGTTAGTGTATACAAGCATTTCTATTTCCTTCATAATCTGAATCTGTTTCCAGGCATCATCAATGCCAAAATTCTCACAGGGTGCAACCACTGAATAGAAAGCCAATGTAAGTCTCATAGCAGTGATGCTACATGATCAATACTCTTCTTAACAGCAACTTACTAACTGTACTTGTAGTAACTATATCCTACTTTGGGTCTTTAGGGAAAGAACTTGAAAAAGTCAATAGTCGCTCAGGAGCACATGGTTTGGAGTATGGAAGGATTTTACCAAATACATTAGGGAATCCCAATAGAGAAGCTTCAACAAAGAAAGCTAGAAGTCATTGTAGGGAGGGCAGAGTAAAGGTTGGAAACAATCCCTGTCAAATTATTTTATTTTATTTTTGTTACATTTGTACCCCGCGCTTTCCCACTCGTGGCAGGCTCAATGCGGCTATTATAAGCAGCTTGTAGATACAAGGGGGAAAAAAATACAATTTGGAGTGTCTGTATACAAATGCTAGAAGCCTAACAAATAAGATGGGAGAGTTAGAGTATATAGCCCAAAATGACGAAGCAGATATAATAGACATCTCAGAGATTTGGTGGAAGAAGAACAACCAATAGGACTCTGCATTACCAGGATACAAGTTATATCGCAGTGATAAGGTGGAGTTCCTCCTTTAGGAGCAGGCTCCCCCTTACCCGAATGTTGCCCCATTCCTGCATTATCATCTCTGCATTATTGTCTCAACCACATATTGAGACTTTGTAGCTCTGCCTACCTCTTGGGCCCTGTGCATGGAATGGGGAGCATTTCTGAAAATGCTACCCTAGAGGATCTGGATTTCAGCTTTCTTCTTAAGAGCCTAAATTTGGCTTTCAGAACCTTCCCCCCACATTTTCCTATGTCATTGATACCCATATGTACCAAGACAGCCAGCTCCTCCCCAGCACTATCTAAAATCCTATCTAGGTGACATATCAGGTCTACCATATTCGCACCAGGCTGGCAAGTGACCAAGCGATTCTCACGCCTACCATCCACTAAGCTATCTACATGCCTAAAGATCAAATCACCAACTACAACAGCTGTCCTAACCCTTCCCTCTAGGTCAAAAGTTTATGGAGACACATCCTCAGTGTGAGAGGATATTGCATACCCTGGTGGGCAGATCCTGGCTACAGGATTACTTTCTACTTCACTAGGGTGATGCTCTCCTTCTAGGAGACCTCTTTCCTCCAAGGCAGCACAGGGGTTGCCAGACTGGAGGTGGGACTTCTCTATTGTATCCATATAGGCCTCCTTTATGTACCTCTTTGTCCTGCTCAGCTCCTCCAAGTCTGCTACTGTAGCCTCAAGAGAACGGACTCATTCTCTGAGAGTTAGGAACTCTTTACATCAATCACACACATATAACCTCTCACCAACTGAGAGATAATTATACATGACACACAATGCAAAAGACTGGATAGCACCCCTCTTGCTGCTTGACTCCTGTTTGCATCTTTGTATTACTATGTTGTTTAATTAAAACTTCTTAAGGTACTAGGGATATTAGATTAATATAATGAGCCTTAAGATTATATGGTGTATTGTGATTTATTTAGTGTTTACTTCTCAGAAAGTAATTAAATGCAATTAAAACTCTAATGAAAATTCCCTTCTTGTTATCCTAATTGCAATAATTGACTATAAATTAAAGCTATAAATGAAGAGATGTACTAGGTGGGTGGGAGTTGGGGAGGGAAATGAAGACTGGAGTAGGCCCTGATGTGCCTTCTAGAGGCTGTCTGTTTATTCTGTAGGCTGTGGCAGAAAGATCAATTTTTAAAACTATGGGGAAAATGGTATGGAGAATAGTTAATAAAGTTTGGTGTTGTAAATTTGGTCTTTATCAATAAACATATAATACCTCTTTTAAACCCCAGCCTTTAAATCACCAAAGCAGAAAGTAAAAAAAAATGTTCACTTACCCTGAGAAGAATAGCTTGATTGAATCATGGCGAAACTCTTTGAATTAGTTTCGTTTTAGTCTTTAGAAGAGCCAAATCATCAAGAATATAGTTGCTTATTTCATCCCATTTTGATATGAAGTCTTTCGTGTCTGCTTGGGGGAGATGCTATTATGTTAGACCAGAACTGAATGGTATCAACCTTGACTCTGGTTTTAGAAGGCATGAAGTTATCCCGAGCTACTAAGATTTTTACTGCTTCGTTCCAATATAGGGTAATCACTAACTTTTTAAGGCTTGACTATGGCACTAGAGCCCAAGAAGTGCTTTTTATAAAGAAACTGTCAGGATACTGAATCTGTGTGCCAGTAAATCTAATAAGTGTCCTTTGGTATGAGAAGATGTAGTATTAGATTGAGTAAATTGTCAGAAAGTTTGTACTGATTTATACACATAACATATACATATACTAGTTCCCCGTCATTGGTGACTCTTTTTTCTTAGTTCACTACAACTTCAGCGGGTTAAATATTTATAGATTACATTTTGATTCTGAATATTCATGAATGACGTAAAACCTGATGTTGATTTTACTTTTTGAATGCCACAGAAATAGCCACTCCATCTTGTTTGTATTCCAGTAGGGCCAAGTGAGCACGCCACTGTTTTTCTGTGTTTGAATAGGTAAGGCTTGACTTTTTAGTGCTGTAGTGGTTTATTTTTTAAGCAACGCCAGTGCGGACATTTGAAAAGCTATGATGCCTGTTACAATGTTAGGTTGTGTGATTACCGATGCAGTTGTTTACAGTGTGGTAGCTTTAAGAGCTGTAGCTTCCTCCTCCAATCAGAGTGCCAAAGAATATGTACACAGCATCATATGTGTAATCTTGACATTGTTATGTGAATCCTTGCAACCCTGAGCACTACTAGTGTTTAAAATTAATTTTTACAATAGATTGTGCTTCCGCTAGAATTGGATAGGGTAATTGTTATATATTTTCATTCCGCATTAGTATCTGTGGTATTTTCTGACACCTTCAGTATCAAATATGAGTTATCTTGTTGGGCAGACTGGATGGACCGTGCAGGTCTTTTTCTGCCGTCATCTACTATGTTACTATCCTGCTTATAATCGAACGAGAAAAACGCCCAAGTTCCGACCTAAATCGGGTGATGGACGTTTATCTCACAAAAATGAATAAAGCGGTATAATCGAAAGCCGATTTTTGGACATTTTCAACTGCACTCCGTCGCGGATGCGGACAAAGTTGATGGGGGCATGTCAGAGGTGTGGCGAAGGCGGAACTGGGGCGTGGCTATCTGCCGAACAAAGATGGGCGCATTTCACCGATAATGGGAAAAAAGTATGCGTTTTTAGCTAGAATTTAGGACACTTTTCCTGGACCCTGTTTTTTCACGAATAAGGCCCCAAAAAGTGCCCTAAATGACCAGATGACCACTGGAGGGAATCGGGGATGACCTCCCCTGACTCCCCAAGTGGTCACTAACCCCCTCCCACCACAAAAAAATGATGTTTCACAACTTTTTATTTTCACCCCCAAATGTCATACCCAGCTCCCTGGCAGCAGTATGCAGGTCACTGGAGGAGTTGTTAGGGGGTGCAGTGGACTTCAGGCAGGTGGACCCAGGCCCATCCCCCCTACCTGTTACAATTGTGCTGCTTAATGCTTATTAGTCGTCCAACCCCCCCAAACTCACTGTACCCACATGTAGGTGCCCCCCTTCACCCCTTAGGGCTATAGTAATGGTGTAGACTTGTGGGCAGTGGGTTTTGAGGGGGATTTGGGGGGCTCAACACACAAGGGAAGGGTGCTATGCACCTGGGAGCTCTTTTACCTGTTTTTTTGTTTTTGTAAAAGTGCCCCCTAGGGTGCCCGGTTGATGTCCTGGCATGTGAGGGGGACCAGTGCACTACGAATCCTGGCCCCTCCCACGAATAAATGTCTTGGATTTATTCGTTTTTGAGCTGGGCGCTTTCATTTTCCATTATCGCTGAAAAACAAAAACGCCCAGCTCACACATTGTTGAATAAAACATGGGCGTCTATTTTTTCCCAAAATACGGTTCGGTCCACCCCTTCACGGACCCGTTCTCGGAGATAAACGCCCATGGAGATAGGCGTTTTCGTTCAATTATGCCCCTCTATGTAACTAATTTCCACTTAGTTTTAAAAACTTTGTACCACAGCATTAACAGATAGAATCTAGCAGGCACTGCAGGATCTAGTTTAATATTAAGGGGGAATAAAAGAGAGAGAGAGAGAGAGGGGAAAGCAAGCAGGACCTAGTTTATGATTAAGGGGGGGAATAAAAAGAAAGAGAGAGAGAAAAGCAAGCATCATTAACCAGTTGCCATAGAGGGGCATAATCGAACGCGAATGCCCATTTCCATGGGCGTCTATCTCCGAGGACGGGTACATGAAGGGGCGGGCCAGACCGTATTTTCGAAAAAGATGGGCGTCCATCTTTTTTTCGATAATATGGTTTGTGCCGGGCAAATGCATTGGATTTGGGCAGATTTGAGCTGGACGGTATCGTTTTTCAGCGATAATGAAAACCGAAGGCGCCCAGCTCAAAAACGAACAAATCCAAGGCATTTGGTCATGGGAGGGGCCAGGATTCTTAGTGCACTGGTCCCCCTCACATGCCAGGACACCAACCAGGCACCCTAGGGGGCATTTGTAACAATTAAAAAAAATTAAAATACCTCCCAAGTCCATAGCTCCCTTCCCTTGGGTGCTGAGCCCCCCAAATCCCCCCCAAAACCCACTGCCCACAACTCTACACCATTACCATAGCACTTATGGCTGAAGGGGGGCACCTAGTTTTGGGGGTGGTTTGGAGCACTCCCATTTACCACTACAAGTGTAACAGGTAGGGGGGGATGGGCCTGGGTCCACCTGGCTGAAGTCCACTGCACCCACTAACAACTGCTCCAGGGACCTGCATACTGCTGTCATGGAGCTGGGTATGACAATTGAGGCTGGCATACAGGCTGGGAAAAAAGATTTTAAAGTTCTTTGTTTTTGGTGGGAGGGGGTTAGTGACCACGGGGGGAGTCAGGGGTGGTCATCCCCAATTTCCTCCGGTGGTCATCTGGTCATTTAGGGCACTTTTTTGGGACTTGTTCATGAAAAAAAGGTCCAAAAAAAGTGACCCAAATTTGCGCTAAAAACGCCTTTCTTTTTTCGATTATCGGCCGAGGATGCCCATCTCTCCTCGGCCGATACACGCCCCAGTCCCGCCTTCACCACGCCTCTGACACGCCCCCGTCAACTTTGGCCGTTTCCACAACAGATTGCAGTTGAAGACGCCCAAAATCGGCTTTCAATTATACCGATTTGGATGTCAACGGGAGAAAGACACCCATCTCCCGATTTGGGTCAAAATATGGGCATCTTTCTCTTTCGAAAATAAGCTGGATAATATTCCTATGGGCATATACATGGTTAGCTTGTACTAATTTTTAGCTGCTCTAAAAAAGCTAGCACACCTTAGTAAACAGCGCCCTAAGTCTAGCATTTAAAGATAGGACTGCTATTTATGCAGTCCTATTTAGCCGCTAAACCAGCACTGAATAACTGTGAATATTCAACAGAGATAACCGACTATTTCCCACTGAATCTTAGCAGTTAGCTAAGCCTTTCCTGGCTGGTTAAATAGCGCCACATTTTATTGGGGGGGACAGTGTTTATCATGCATTTTTTCACTGTATATTAAAAGTCTGTGTTTTCTGGTGTTTGTGTGCATGTTTATAAGATGGTAAACACACACTTTCTCAGAAACCCATCACTCAAAACTGTTTGTAATTGGGGTCTTTTACAAAGTGGCAGTAAGCCCAAATTGCTCGCTAATCTAGAACTACCGCCAGGCTACTACTGCAGCCCAGAGGTAATTCCCCCACCCCCCAGCATATGCCACTTCCAGCGCAACAAAAATAATTTTGTATTTTTTTAGTGTCTGTGTTTACCCGGTGGTAATTGGGTAGTACTGCTGCTGCCTGGTTACTGCCGGGTTAGTGTGGGAGCCTTACCGCCACCTCAATGGGTGGTGGTAAGTGCTTCCCCCTGAAATGGCTGTGCGGCAAGTGGTTCACTTACTGCATGGCCATTTCCATAGGCGGTCGGTGGCCCAACTGTTTGGGGAGGCTAAAGGGGCGGGGTTAGGGGCGGGGCCAGGGGTGGAGCTTAAATCCATAATTGTCTGATAACACACAGAAAAAAAATAAAAATAAAAGTCACAATTAATTCCTTTTATTAAATTTAGATATTAGATATGTATCATATGTCAAAGGATAAAACGGTTGCTCAAAGCATATACTAATCACAATCGCTCAACTACAAAACACTATGCACAACTTTGTGCAAAAACACACTCAGAACCTTACTGTACCATAAATATTACACTGGGCAGACCCTAATATACCAATATACTACCCAAACGGACAACATCACAGACCGTCAACAATATGAAACAAGGGATCATATCACAATTCTCATGTCACATACAGCCACAAAACATCCTTTTAGGGTGGAAATTCACAATGAGCTCCTTTTATTAATGACCAGATAGAGAAAACAGTTTTCAAATTTCAATTTTGGCACAGTATAAGTCATCACAAACAAAATATAGGAACCAAAAGCATTAGGGGCTTATAGCCCATTAAGTTATGTTTAAACAAAAAGAGATCTGCATGAAACAAAATATTAATTTTTTTATTTTGACTTAAACCTTCAGAGTCAGCACCTACCTCTCCTGAAATTCAATGTGCGCTGCGTGCCACAATTTCCTCTTCTTGAATTATTATGGTCTGGCTTGGGTCTGGGAAGGAAGTGGGAACACCTCAGACAACCATTATAACCAGCCTTGAGCACTGAGCCTTCCCTTCCCTACTTTGACGGCCCCTCCCGTGCGGAACAGGAAGTTGCATCGCTCTCGCGTAGGGAAGGCTGACTAGCTGAGAGCCTGCACATCATGAATATCCCACCCGCTGCGCCGATCCATCTCGCCCCTTCCCCGCGCGAGCTCTGACTGTCCCCATGATCCCCGACCCGCATCAAGGCAAGAAGAGTAGGAGGAGGGACGCAGCGCGCTGGAACTGGGCATGGCGCTCAGCTGATGGTGAGTCGGCTGGCAGCACTCAGAGCACTGCAGAGAGGACGGATGGACGGTGAACAGAAAACTAAAGATAAAGAAAGACGGCGTGTCGGGCCGGCGTTGCGTTGGAGAATGAGACTGCTGCGGGCGGCTGGGGAGGCTTAGCCTCCCCAAGCCTCTTATACCGGACGCCTATGGCCATTTCTTTAAAAAAAGAAAGCCTTTTTACCTGCTGCATTAAAAGGGGGCCTCAGCGCACATCAAAAACATGCACTGATGCCAGCACAGTCCCTTTTTACCACAGCTTGGTAAAAAGACCCCTTTGTTAGCAGGACTAATACATAGATTGGAAAAAAAAAAGACATAACCACTATAGTTGCTCTTCTGTTATCAAATTAGGATCTGCTAGAGTAATGAAGCCATTTTGCCCTCATGAATGAAAATAGCAGCTGCTGAAAAGGTGGGGAAGTTAACCAAATGGCATTGTTGTAAACACCATGGAAATCCAGAACAGAATGGTTTGCAGACTGTGAAAAACAATTAAGGGGCAGAGGCAGTAAAGCTTAATGTGCACATTAAGGGCTGTTTTGCAAGTGCCAAAAATAGCATGCTATGTAAGGCCATATTATAACATTTTAAAATAGTCTTGTCAATGGTTCGTGGGAGTGATCTGGCATTGCCATCTAGGTTTGTCTGCTGTCATCTACTATGTTATTTTGTTACTACGTATGTAAATGAAAGAATGTCATTTACAAATATTGCAATAACACATCCAAATGCTATTTACTGTGTACTCAGTGCTGAAACATTAACATCTGCCTTGGACAGGTGTTACATGTTAGTGTCCACATTATTTCAAGGACTCATCTGCCAGCAGGAATTGTGATATTTATGAAAGATTGTACTATAAATGTTTACCCACAGACTTTTGAGGCATAACATATCTTCCCTCTTTTGTTCATGGAACAGCAAAGACACTAACATGCTTTATTTCCTACCAAAGTTCATATAATTCCTAACAAAACATGTGTTCTGAAACAAAAGGATGGCAAATGACAGTTGCTGTTCAAGAATTGTTGGCTAAGTGATAATTCTCTAAAATGTATCCTTTTAAAGGCTAAAACTGTGCCAAATATTTCACCTGCATTTCTTGGTCATTTGCTACCCTTGGTGTTGTCTTTAAAATCCTTGGCAGTGCTTTTGATCTGCAATTTTCCCTTTGAGGATCAGATTTCCTCCTGGTGCTAGGAAATTTAAGAGCTGCCAGGTCCTTTCTTCATCAATCAGCGCTATTCACTTTAATTTTCACTTTGCTGATCAGTCGGTTACATTATTGCAATGGCTTGTATAATGGAATCTTCCCTGGTTCAAATTGTGGCAATTAAATTAGTTACTTTTTCAGCTAAGTATGATCATGTTACTTTTGCTACTCAAGGAATTTCGTTGGTTACCTATATCCTACCACATCAAATTTAAAATTCTGATTTAGGCTCATGATTTTTTTTTTTTTTACAGAGGACTCCCTTATTACGTTTCTGATATGTTAATTTCTTACACCCCAGCTAGGTTATTATGTTTACAGTCTCAAAAACATTTGTCAATCCCTCCTCTGCCAGATTAAATAGTATCCACCAAGCTACAATGTTCTGTTTGGCTCCAGAACTATATAATGCTCTGCCACAATACCTTAGAACAGAAGTGAACTTCAGGAATTTTAAGTTTGGGCTGAAAATCTACTATTTTTTTCTTGGCTTTTAGTGTTTAGTTTTAACACTGGCAGGGGTCTGCTGCTTGATCCTGGGGAGCTAGGCTGAAGCTCAGAGGACTAGGCATTTTTAATTATATTCTTTCTTCTTTTCCTTTGTCATGATGTTGTGCACTTTTGCTATCTTGTTACTAATGTTAATTTATATTGTTGTAAATTGTTTTGATTGTGTGGAAGACTGGTGTAGTAAATTTACTAATAAACATAAACATAAACCTTACAATGCAGAATACATAGAGGTGCGTTTTCGAAAGAAAGGTCTAAGTTGGAATTTGTACATCTTTGTAAAACGTCCAAATTCGGAGGTGGGGAGAAGGTCTTTTTCGAAAAAATATGGACGTCCTTGGATTTGGACATCTTTGATTTTCGAAACCAAAGATGTCCAAGTCTAAAACATCCAAATGCAAGCCATTTGGAAGTGGGAGGAGCCAGCATTTGTGGTATACTGGTACTCCTGACATGCCAGGACAGCAATCGGGCACCCTAGGGGGTACTGCAGTGGACTTCATAAAATGCTCCCAGGTACATAGCTCCTTTACCTTGTGTGCTGAGCCCCCCAACCCCCCCCCCCCAAAAAAAAAAACCCCTACCCCCAACTGTACACCACTACCATAGCCCTTATTGAGGCCAATATTGGGTTCATATTAGAAGGTACCAGTCAGCAAAAGCACTTTGGAGTCATCATGAAAATGCACTGAAATCCTCAGTTTGGTATGCAGCAGAAGTTAAAAAAAAGTAAATAGAAAACTAGGAATTATGTAGAAAGAAAGAGAAAGCAGAGAGTACTGCTTCTGTTAAATCTTTTCTGATTGTCCTGTCTCAAAAGAGATATATTCAGAACTAGGAGAGGTTGAAAAGGTAACATAAATGATAAAGGGATGGAATGACTCCTAAATGATGAAAGGTGGAATAGGTTAAGGTTCTTTAACTTTGATATAATAGGGGTTTATAAGATCATAAATTGTGTGGAACAATTTAATGTGGAATGGATTTTTAGCCTTTCACATAGGACTAATGGGCATTCCATTAAACTAACTGGTAGCAAATCTGGATCACATTTTAATTTTTCAGTTAGGGCCAGATTCTCTGGGGCTCATGTTCGAAAGAGAAAAACATAAAAAAAATGTCATAAAGCACCATTTGGACAGATTTCTTCTCAAAACATTCAAATTGGTATTTTTGAAACCTATTTTGCATACACTTATCTATGCATTTCATCTGCAATGTGTCCAAATCACAAGTAGGTGTGTTGGGAGGGGGGGGGGGGGGGGTTCAAAGGTGGGATTAGGGTGGGCTTAGGGCGTGCCTAACACCTGGATGTTTTACAGCCATATTGGAACAAATCGAAAACATCTAGGGCCGAAACTTCAATGTTTTGTTCTACACCTGTTTTTATAATGAATAAGGCACAAAAAGTGACCAAATGACCAGATGACCCCCCCTTACTCCCCCTGTGGCCACTGACCCCCATACCACTCCCAAATAATGTGAATAACAATAGTACTCACCAGCCTTTAAGACAGTCTCAGATGTTAGAGCAGCATGCAGATCCCTGGTGTAGTGAAGTGGTGGATGCAATGCACTGCAGACAGGTGGACCCAGGCTCCTACCTCCCCCTACCCGTTACACTTGTGGCGGAAACTGTGATCCCTCCAAAACTCACCAGAAACCCATATAGATGTGCCCCCTTCACCCATAAGGGCTATTGTAGTGATGTACAGTTCAGGGTATTAGGTTTTGGGTGGGTTTTGGAGGACTCAGCAGACAAGATAAGGGAACAGTGGTGAGATCTATATCTGGGAGCATTTATATGATGTCCACAGCAATGTCTCCTAGGGTGCCCCATTGCTCTCTTGGGAAGTCTGGGGGACCAGTCTGCTAAAAATGCTGTCCCCTCCTACATCCCAATGGTATTATTTTCCACGTTTTTCACATGTACTTTGTTTTTTTTTAATGGCCTGAAAAAATAAATGCACAGAGCACAAAACCTTCTTACAAACAGTATTTTTGAAAAAAAAATATGTTTTGAGGTTTCGAAAATGGTCATGTTTTCTATTCAGATTTGGGACGTTTATCGTAAAATGTCCAAAGTCCAACTTAAATATATTGAAAATGCCTCTCTCTATATGGTACTATGAGTTACGTGCATTAAATTGGGCATGCACCCAATTATGCATGTAGCTTAATTGAGAAATGAGCCAATCAATGCTGATAATTGGGTGATAACCAATTATCTGCACTCATTGGCAGTAATTAGGATTTACGTGCATATCATATTCTATAGTGATATGCATGTAAATCCTAATGCATGTACATATTTGGGGGCATGGATGGGGTGTTCCCAAGTGTTATGCACATTGATATAGAATATATACCAAACTGTGCCTAACTATTGGTGCCACCAAATAAGCACCAACCAACTCTTCAGTTAAAGAGGAGGCAAAAAATCCACAATAGCATCAAGCCCAACTCCTACATATACTATCAACAATTCATTTTATAGGTCAATTAAAGAAATACTGTTGGGTCTAACAGATTACATGCTCATCCACTATGTCTGCTTGGCTCAAATCATATAGCCTAATGGTTGAAGCATGCACATCTGATAGGTCCAACAACTGATCTATAAAATAAATTAAATGTAGGAGTTGGACTTGATGGTATTGTAACTATTGGTGCTGGCATTTAAGCCTGCTCATAGCAGGTGCTAACCGAGAATTTGATCTGCACTTAGCTGGTTAAGTGGCACTGAAAATTAGCTGCAATTTAACCAGTCAGCGCCCGACTAAGTTGCTTGGAATATCGGCTAGTATATGTCCTAAGATATTTAGATAGCGACTGATCATTGCCACTATCTGGAACAGCCCTGGCATATATAGTGTGCCCTGACATTATCTGCATAGTGCAGAGTTGGTCTGTTAAGAATATGCAGAGGCACTGTCTGGATAGTGCTGCTAAATTTCCCGGTCAACAACACTTATCTGGATAGCAGGTGCTGTTATCTGCATAAATGCATCTGAATATTGACCTGTACATTTTTACCAACTCGCTTGGCAATTTTGTTCTCATCCAGCAGATTTTATTGCTTAGGCTCCTAAATGGGAAAATAAAATGCCTTCTCTCTGCTGTAATTTCTTTCTCTAATGATCAGAAATAATTTTGTGTCTTGCTGTTATAGGTACTCAGCTGTTGAAACTAAAAATGCCATAAAATGTTCCAAAGCCTATTTATATGCATTAAAATTTACTGCAGTTGTAACAGATGTAGGCCATCCTTTTACCTAAACTTACATAGCAACACCTGACATGTAGAGAATACATTACACAATACAAGATGCTTGTAAGCTTAGAAACATCTGCAGGCAAGAATATATCCTCTCCATTCTACTTTTTTAATTCTCCTAATGCATTCATGCCTATGGGGTAGGTTTAAAAAGATCTGGCCACTTAGGCATGGAATACATTTAGTTTAGTTTATTAAAATTTAATATACTACATTGCATACAGTCAAGGCGGTTTAAAAATACATTTACAAATCATAAAAACAAGAAAAGAACTCCAACTTACATTTAAAACAGAAATAAGTATTATCTAGAGATTAAAGATAGGCGATGATAGGATAGGGAGCCTGAAGCTGCCAGCCTATCATGCCAGTCAGCCAACTTCAAGGATCAACAGGAAAAGCTTTAGTGAACATATGAGTCTTTAGGGCTATTTTAAAACGTTGACTGTTCTGTATGGATTGCAAATGGCAATGAATTCCACAAAGAGGAACTTAATGTGAAAAAATCAGAGTGGCAGTTAGAATGGCTCCTTTGAAAGTTACACATTCCTGAGTTTCTAAATATGGCCGTCAATTTGGGGGGGGGGGGGGGGGGGGTGTGACTGGTTGGGGTGGGGAGCGGTGAGGAAGCCTCAGCTGAGATTGTTGTTAGCTATGTCAACATGGATGCAACCAAAAAATCACATCTTCCGTTTTTCACGACTTGCTGCTTTGGGGATATCTGGTTCACTTCTTTTCTTACAGGTCAATACAGTGTTCAGACCTCCTGTTCAGTCTCTTCTTCTCGCCCCTTATCCTGTGGTGTCCCCCTGGGTTCTAGCCTCTCTCCTCTACTTTTTAATCTTTACTTGAGTCCTTTTGCTACTCTGATTCGGTCTTCAGGTATCTCTTGCCACTTCTATGCTGATGACATCCTATTGATTTTATCTATAAACCATATCACAGCTCTTCAAGACTGTCTCAAAACTATTTCACATTGGCTTGTTTCCCATCAATTGGTTTTGAATACACAAAAAACGGTTTCTTGCTGGTTCACAGGGGATCTCCCGGAGCCTAACCTTACTCTCAACCTCTTTGGGACTATTATTCAACCTGTTGATTCCTTTCATTACTTGGGCATTACTTTGGAGTCCAAACTTTGGGCCCCTTTTACTAAGCAGTGGTAAGCCCAACACGAGCTTACCACTCGCTAAACAGGCAGTACCGCCAGGCTACTGCAGCAACCCAGTGGTACTTCCCACCCCTAGCTCGTCGTCATATAAGCTGGCGCTACAAAAATAAATATACCTGGTGGTAATCAGGCAATGCCGCATGCTGCCCGGTTACTGCCAGGTTAGTGCGGGAGCCCTTAATGCCATCTCAATGGGTGGCAGTAAGGGCTCCCTCCCAAAATGGCCTTGCAGCAAGTGCTTTATTTGCTACATGGCCATTTCCTGCAGGAAAGAGAGACTCCCTTTTTACTCACTGCGGTAAAAGGGGGCCTCTGCGTGCATGAAAAATGTGTGCCGATACCAGCACAGGCCCCCTTTTGCCTTTTCTTGGTAAAATGGGCCCATAATTTTGCACCACAGATCTCTGCAGTATGCAAATCTGGTTTCTACATTCATAGGCAGTTATGCTCAGTTAGACATTACTTTAATCATGACACCTTCCACTCTCTTATTCTTTCTTTGCTTATTCCCAGATTAGATTATTGTAATATCGTGTATCTTGGCTGCCCCCACTTTTGAACAGAAAAACTTCAAACACTCCAGAACACTGCCATGAGACTTTTATGTCACGCCTGTCATTCTGACCACATCTCTCCTCTTCTTCAAAGTCATTGCTAGCTTCTGGTGGAACAACGTATCAGTTATAAATCACTACTCCTCACTTTCAAGGCATTTCGGGTAGGTTTACCAGAATACTTATCTTCTTTAAAGATCCCCTATTCCCCATCTTGTGTTCTTCGATCCCTAAACGATTATCACTTGGTCCTCCCAGGCCCAAAATAGGCTACCCTTGAATCCACCAGG
This sequence comes from Microcaecilia unicolor, assembly GCF_901765095.1. NCBI lineage: Eukaryota > Metazoa > Chordata > Amphibia > Gymnophiona > Siphonopidae > Microcaecilia > Microcaecilia unicolor. Next base: position 306,272,053 of record NC_044032.1, read on the forward strand.
TATAGAACTTTCTTCTTCATCTCACAATTACTTTGGAATACAATGCCTCTACCTATATGTGCAGAATTATCACTGAGGCAATTTAAAATTGCTTTGAAGACCTGGCTTTTTACCCTTGCTTTTACCCCTGTGCAGAGAGGTGGTGTCCATTTATCAGGGTTTGCTCTTTTTCCCCTTGTCCCCTTCTATTCCTTTCCCCTTTCTTTGCATGTTGACCTACCTACCTGCCTACCTCCCTTTTTCCTCTTAGCTTGACTTTGACTGAGTGTATGAGATTTATTTCCTAGTCAAAAATTTTAGTTATTTTTATTTGTAAATTTAGTCTGTACACTGCCCTGGTCTGCCAGTTAGTAAAGGTAGTATAGTAAGTGAAATAAATGAAATGAAAAATCAATTGCATTCCAGTACATTTTGCAGATGTATTAAAAAAATCTATTCTCAATTCAAATATCACAAATCTAAAAAAAGTTAATACTAGATTTAGATTTAGCCAAAACATACCGTATTTTTCGGACTATAAGACGCACCGGACCATAAGACGCACCTAGGTTTTAGAGGAGGGAAATAGGAAAAAAAAAATTTTCCTTTTTCCCTCTTCTAAAACCTAGGTGCTCTGGTGCGTCTTGTCCGAATCCCTCCCTCCGAGTTTGGGATCGCCCTCCCCCCGGCCCTGTCACCACTTCTCCCTACTCACGTCACGCGATCTTCCCTGGTGGTCTAGTGACGTCGGGGCAGGAAAGAGCCCCCTCTTTCCTGCCCAGCGCGCTGCTCTCCATCCTCCTGTATGCAGCCTGACGGTCTCGGCGAGATTCAAAATGGCCGCTGAGACTTCAATTCTCGGCGGCCATTTTGAATCTCGCAGAGACCGTCAGGCTGCATACAGGAGGATGAAGAGCAGCGCTCTGGGCAGGAAAGAGGGGGCTCTTTCCTGCCCCGACGTCACTAGACCACCAGGGAAGGCCAGCCAGCCAGCCAAATCTACCTTCGGACTATAAGACGCACCCCCCATTTTCCTCCCAAATTTTGGGGGGAAAAAAGTGCGTCTTATAGTCCGAAAAATACGGTAATTACAGCACCAAGCTCCACCCCACCAAGCTCATTTTAAAAATATTACAATGTAACTTTATTGAGTGTCCCCTAGTCTTTGTACTTTTTGATAGAGTAAAAACTCCATTCAGTTTTATCTGTTCTATGTCAATCAGAATTTTGTAGACCTCTATCATATCCCTCCTCAGCCATTACTTTTCCAAGCTGAAAATCCCTAACATCTTTAGCCTTTCCTCATAAAAGAGGAGTTCCATCCCCTCTATCATTTTGGTCGCCCTTCTTTGAACCTTTCCTAATTCCGTTATATCCTTTTTGAGGTATGGTGATCAGAATTGCATGCAATACTCAAGGTGAGATCACACCATGGAATGATACAGAGGCATTATAATATTCTTCATCTAATTTTTCATCCCTTTTTCTAATAATTCCTAGCATCGTGGGTTTTTTTTGGCTAGGCAGAAAATGTAAGTGTATTTGTCTACGATGACACCTATGTCTTTATCTTGGGTGCTGACTCCTAAGGTGGACCCTAGCATCAAGTAACTTATGATTTGGATTGTTCTTCCCAATGTGCATCACTTTGCATCTGTCCTCATTAAAATTTCATCTGCCATTTGATGCCCAGTCTTCCAATTTCCTAAGGTCTTCCAGCAATTTTTCACTGTCTGCATTTGTTTTAACAACTTTGAATAGTGTCATCTGCAAATTTTATCACCTCACTCTTCATTCCGATTTTCAGATCATTTATAAATATATGAAATAGCACCGGTCCCAGTACAGATCCCTGTGGCACTCCACTATTACATTGTAACACAGTATCATAATAGATGACGGCAGATAAAGATCTGTACAGTCCATCCAGTCTGCCTAAAAAGATAAACCCATAGCATAAGGTATGATGTGATACTACATATGCATGTTTGATCTTGATTTGGCCTTGCCATTTTAAAGGCACAGACCGTAGAATTTTGCCCAGCACTGGCCTTGTTCTCCAGCTATTGAAGTTGTCATCGAAGCCCCACTCCAGTCCATCCAAATTTGTCTAACCATGATCATGGCACAGACTGTAGAATTCTGCCCATCTGTCCAGCCACGATCAAGACACAGACCGTAGAAGTTTGCCCTTGTTCTCCAGCTACTGAAACTGAATCTGTCCAGACATGATTAGGGTACAGACTATTGAATACTGTCCAGCACTGACTTTACTTTCCAATTACTAAGCTTGTTTGTTTCCATTCCTTCTATTCAGGATTCCCTTGTGTTTATCCCATACATTTTTGAATTCCGTTACCATTTTCATTTCTATCACCTTCCGTGGGAGGGCATTCACCCTCTTCTATTGAGAAAAATGGCCATTTAACCCTACCCTCTGTTTTCTAATCCACAACAGAACATTGCCTCCTATCCCATGGCTCTTTAATTTTCTTAGGAGTCTCTTATGAGGGATTTTGTGAAAAGCTTTCTGAAAATCTAGATACACTACATCAACCGGCTCACCTCTATCCATATGTTTATTCACGCCTTCCCTTGGCTGAATCCATGATTACGCGAGCTTTAAGGCTAATATAGATGTGTGTGCCTAAATGTTCAGTATGCTGATATTGGGTTGTGCTAGAACAGTAGAACTCCGATATAACGTGCCCTGCAATAAAATGAATCCATATGATGTCTTGGCCCCATTTTTTTTACATATCTATAACACCCCACTAAAACTTACTGTTATTATTCATGATCAGAGCAAACTTGACCAAGTCAATGGAGGAAAAAGCCTCAGAGAGATACTGGAGCACTTTCTCCTGCTTCCCAAATTCAGTCATAGGCAAAAAACCTCTGTGACTGGTATATAATATCATGTGCATTGTAACAAAATCAAACTTGTATATGATTTGTCAAAATGTCCAAAATAGATTTAAAAAACTTTAGAACATATCTGCACACAATAGCAGCAACTTGTAGCAGGACTTTTTGTGAGTCAAATCTTAGTGACATCCAAACTGCTGAGGTCCCATCTGCAGACAATGGCTTTGTTTCACGGGAAATCCCACTGCTTCAGGGCAAATCATGGACCAGATGCCCAATTATAGAATTGCTTGTTTAGTGAATGAAGACATAGGTGATTGGCAATTGCACATTACCTTTATGTTTGTCTTTTTTTTTATTTTTTAGGGTTTGAACACTTTAAACATCACCATACACAAAGTCTGAGGAGAAATGGCTTTAGGGAGCAACACTCATCGAAGTTATTCTATTATTCCATGCTTCATATTTGTGGAGGTAAGATTATCTTTCCACTATTTACCATACAGATTAGACATACAGCTTTAAATATGCAGAACTTCTTTTAAAAAAAACTTGTAAATGGCACTGCTTGAGGAGTCAGTGTCATGAATGGAGAAAAGACTTATACTAATTAATAATGACCCAACATATCAAATTGGATTGGGGAAGACCATTTGATTGAAAGCCTCGAATTTCTTTTTTTTTTTTTTTGGGGGGGGGGGGGGGCATATTTACGATTGCAGTGTTAAGATCATACACCACCCCTGAGGAAGCCTGATAAGTGAAATGGTTGGGCCACTGTTGGGTAACAAGGTAAGTGCTTCTTCTTTTTTGATAAAAGTTTTAATGGTTGCAATATAAAGTTGTTGTAGCACAAGGTTATAACAACACATTGAAGACTGAAGCACAAGTATTGCAAAATTTAAAAACCACAAACTGTTTGACCAGTGAATGAATACAATACCCCAGTAAAACACTGAAATGTCAGTGTTTGGGTGTCTGAGGTCCTTTTTCTTCATTTGGCTATCAATTGTGAGTTATCATTATTTCTTTGTGTGCAGCCCCCACATGCCTAAATAGCAGCATTTACATGTGTAAATGACATACACCTGTACATATCGATTTTATAACAATGTATATGATGCTGAGGGATGCATGGATTTTAAGGGCAGTGTTCTGGGTTGAATTAGGTGGTAATTAAAATTATACAACTAACTCCTATTTTACAATGAGAATGAATGCATGTACACCTGCTCCAAGTCAGGCGAAAGTGTCATCTACCTGCTCATTTGGATCAGTGATTTAGGGGACAATTGTGTTTATTTCAGTGGTGTCGAACAGCACCTAAAAAAAACCAAACAATACATAGTCATTTCACTTATTTTATTAATTTGGTTCCTGTTGTATATGCACGTTTGTGAAATAGCATTTACACGTGCCTGTAGGATCCCGCATATGTTATGAAATTAGCACCTATATATGTAAAGCCCTAAATGGTGCCGCTCTTTTTTTAAGGACATGCACTTTTGTGAAATAGATGTAGTGCCAGTAAATACACGCAGCTTACAAAAGGTTCAGCATTCAACAGGAACTTTTGTAAAATACTCAGGTAATTGAGAACATCCTACCTGGATGTTCTAATTGCAATGAAGATGTCCTATGAAAAATGGGGCTTCTCAGAGCCTATTGACTAAAGTTTGTTTCCCATTTTGCATCCATGGGAAAAATACTAAAGTAATAGAGCTCTAGTCCATAGAGCATAGGCTCCCAACATGTGGTATGTATACCCCAAGGTGTATGCAAGACATGAGCAGAGGGTATGTATCACCTGGCAAGACAGAAAAGTCAGTCTTCTGCCACTGCTGGTCACTCCCAGGTAGGTTGTTTCTTGTTCTTCCCTCCCTCAGTTTATCATCATAAGCACCCCCACTCCAGCCTGAATTCTGACCATGTCCTTTATCCCAATACCCCTGCTGCCTTCCTAGGGCAGTGACACATGGGACCACTTCCCTGTAGATGCCGCTGCTAGGTCTGCCAGACAAGCCTCTTCTCTGATGTAGCTTCTTGCATTGACTTTCCCTTTAATCTAACCAATAACGTTCACATCTTTCCATTCTTCTAACAGTGGTTTGAAGAGCCCTAATCTCTTTTTGCCAGCTTAATGCCACTAGTTTTCTCCCACTGCTGATAGAAAATAATATCCTGGGAATAACGTTGTAGCATCATCATAGCATCTGTTTCAGATAAGCATGTTTCTGTAAGGCATGAGATACCTAGGGCAACCTCTAAAATCAAATTTTGAATTGGAGCTGTACTTCTTCTCACAGAATAAGCATTGAAAAAATTATTCCAGCAGGTTTATTGTACTGTACATGATTATTTTATGCTTCTCATACTGTATAATAGTCTATAATTATCACATTCCTGAAAGGATAAAATGGTCTCTTTTATTGTTTAAATGAGTGCCAAGGTAGATAAGTAATTTACCTTGCATGCAATGCAATTCTTTGTTTCTGTTCTGTGGTGTTGGGAACCAGGGGCCCTGTTTACTAAGCTGTTTTCAATGAAATGAATTGACTATACACCGTATTGGGCTTGAAGAAGCCAACCAGATGATCAATGTGGAATATTGAATTAGATGAGTAATATCTGGGGATAATCAGGTTAATACCACGTTTTTTTTTCCCTGTTTACTGTTTAATTGATCTCCTTGTCTTGTTTCACTCTCCCTATTTAGTGGTCTAAGGAAGAGAATAGAATTACCTGATTGAAATAATTCCTATATATTACCTTCTCTGTATTTCTGGCAAGTTGTTTTATTGCTTGTAAAAATTTAAATGGTTATAAATAAAATAAAATAAAAACAGGGCCCCAGATTTTATAAGAAAAACTGTACTTCATGAATATATCCTCATCAAAACCTTGAAAGTACAAGTCTTCAATTAGAAGACAAAGGCTTGGGGATTTTCCTATTGTATATCTACAAGGGTAAGCTTTGTTCATCTAACAATAAAGTAATTTTGATAAGAAATACATATTCCAATTGGAATAGTTAAATATTAGCTAGGTAATGTTTGGAAAAGAAGGGAAAATATATTTTTATTCACTTGACATTTCCATTACTTTAAGATGTAATGATACTAAGAAAAGAGGGTTCCTTTTACTAAGCCACGATAAAAAGTGGCCTGCAATAGTATAGGCGCATATATTGGGCACATGCCAGGCCAGTTTTTACTGCGTCTGCATAAAAGGGCTTTTAAAAAATGGGACAGGAAAGGGCCTGTGGTAAAACTGAAACCAGTGTGCGCCCAAAACTGGCCTGAGCCCTTAACACCGCCCTTGATCTAGTGATAAGGGCTCACACGCTACACATGCAGTGACTATTCAGCATGCACCAAGTGCCAATTACCTCCAGAAATGATGCGCGTGAGAAGAAATAAATAAATAAATCATCCAGGCATTATGGGCACATGCCAAATCTGAAATTACCACCAGGGGTACATGGTAGCCTGGTGGTAGTCTCGTTTTGGTGCATGCTGCACGTTCGTAGCGCCTAACACTCCTTTGTAAAAGGGCCCCTGAGTGAGTTTTAAAAGAAAAATTAGTAAGAAAGGATAATCACCCTTTAAAATGTAAACATTTTACTTCTGACTTGTTTTTTAAATTTTAAATATTTTAAACCTGATCCTATGCAAATTTACTGAGGCCCCAAAAGCAGCCATATTTGGAATATAGCCAAGTGGACTGGGACCTGCTTGGTTCAGTATTCTTACTTTTTATTGTTTCATTTATTTTTTTTTAAATTATTTTATTTTGTATATATCATTCTGTCACAGTGAATACAGGAAGCAATACATCCAATTTTTGCCTTAACATTGGGGATTTCCATCCAAGTTCTATGAAACTTGCAGGCTGGCTTCAGTAGCAGAGGTAACAGCACTATGAGGCAAAGTAGAACAAAGCATGAAGAGAGGGGCGAATTGACTGAACAGTGGTGTGAACACCTCAAAGCACTGAGGGGCCCTTTCAGTAAGATGCGCCCAAATGTGGCCTGTGCTGGTATAGGCACGTGTTTTGGATGCATGCTGGTCCATTGCCTGAGCATGCCTGGAAAAAAGGGATTATTTTTTATTGTGTTGGAAAATGGACATGAGTCAAAATGAAAATGAGTACGCATCCATTTTCGGCCTGAAACCTTAACGCCATCAATTCACTTAGCGGTGAGGTCTCAGGTGCTAACCAGGCAGTAAGTGTCCAGCATGTGCCAACTGCTGATTACCGCCAGGTAAGCGCCCCTCGGTAGAAAATAGAAAATATTTTCTACCGCATGTTTTGGGCACACGCCAAAAATGGAATTACTACCCGGGGTATGTGGTAGCTGGGTGGTAGTGCCAATTTTATGCACGTTGGACACATGTAGGCGCCTACACACCTTAGTAAAAGGGCCCCTGAAAGAGGAAAAAATCAGCACAAACAGTGGCAGAAACACTAGAAGAGCAGAAAAGCGATACTGATACCAGCAAAAATGGTAGGGCACCCCAAAGCCATTTGAGATGGGCAAAGTGGCACAAAGAATAGCATGTAAGTAATATGGGCAGGATCTTGAAGCCTTTGGGTATTAAATACTTCTCATATGCTGATGATATTATTGGAGTGGAGTGGAGGAGTAGCCTAGTGGTTAGTGCAGCGGACTTTGATCCTGGGGAACTGGGTTTGACTCCCACTGCAGCTCCTTGTGTCTCTGGACAAGTCGCTTAACCCTCCATTGCCCTAGGTACAAAATAAGTACCTGTATATATGTGTAAACCACTTTGAATGTAGTTGCAAAATACCACAGAAACGCAGTATATCAAGCCCCATTTCCCCCTTCTGTTTCCATAAGGTTCTGATTTGAGCAAGGTTTTTGATTAATTATTTGCATGGATTAGTTCACTTGAACTGAAAATCAATCCTGACAAGACAAATATACTTTAGGTTGGGAATTCCTCACAGTGTGAACCTCAATTATCTAAATTGGCTAGTGGAGATATCTCTGGGGTCCTTTTACTAAGCTGTGGAAAAAGGGTCCTTTTTACCGCAGCAGGTAAACCTCCCCCCCAAATGGCCATGTGATAAGATAACCCTTACCATGTGGCAATATGGTGGGGAACAGTAATCCAGTAGTCACCCAAATGCCTACTTTAATTTCGGTGTCCACAGGAGAAAGGCGCCCACCTCCAGATTTGGGCCGAAACGTGGGCATCTTTCTGTTTCGAAAATAAGCTGGATTGTGTTGCAATTTCATTGGTTCTTATTTAGCACTAAACATTTAAACTATAGTTTGAGTGAATTTAATTATAGCACAACATTCTCATATTTCTACTCTCAAACAATCCACTTTTACTAGAAGGCTGTTCTACATAGCCACCATCTTTCTGTAAAGAACATTTCCTTAGATTAGCTCTACCACCTTTCATATTCATCTTATGATCCCTTGTTCTGGAATCTCCAGAGTTGAAAGAAGCCCACTTTTTTGCATTTATAACTTGGTGTGTAAATGCTTCTGACATATCTCTCCTATCCAGCTATTCCTCCACGATATAAATATTTAGAGAGTAATATTCAGCCCATGGCAGTAAGTGGCACGTAAACTGTTCCCAGCCCCAGGCTGACCTAACCCTGGGTATTCAATGCTGAGCACTGGTCCTGGTACTGAATATCTGGGAATGTGCACTGACCAAGAAATTAACCTCACATCGGCTAATAGTCAGACTGGTGCCCGGTTAACTGATGCCTTTTTTCTGTCCTAACTTTATGCACTTGCTTAGCCAGTTAGTGGCCTGAATAATGCTGCTTGCCCTACCCAGACTCCATCTTTGGACTGCCTTTAACCTAGCTGGTTAGGGAATGGTTGGTTAATAGAAATATTCAGCAACACTACCTGGTTAAGTGCTTCTGAATATCAGCAGCCGGCCAGCTCAGCATATCCTGCCCAGTTAAACCCTTTTGAATATTGATCCCTTAGATCAAGGGTCCTCAAATCCAGCCCTTCAGGTTCACAACCAAGACTGGTTTTTAGGATTTCCACAATGAATATGTATGATTTCTATTTACATGCAATGAAAGCAGTGAATGCAAATAGTCATACATATTCATTGTGGAAATCCTGAAAACCAGGGTGGGTTGTGGATCTCAAGGACTGGATTTGAGGACCCCCTTCCTTAGATCTTTTAGTCTCTCCCTATATGCTTTATGAAAAAGGTTTTTATTTATTTATTTATTTATTTATTTATGAATTTAATAATTACATTTATGAAATTACTCATAAATTCGTATATTGAAATACAAACATTAAATAAAAAAAAAATAGGCATATTATCTTAATATATTTAGTCCACAATATAATGATCCAAGATCTAGGAAAATATAAATTCAAAAGAATTAACTCAAATCATCAATAATTAAAGCTGAGAGAGCCTAGATGTCGCAGCCGGGATTAAAGCGCTAACAATCAAGAACTACTACAACAATTATTCTTTAGAAGAAATAAATTCTAATAATTTCCCTGGGTCAAAAAACATGCAATTAGTAGAATTTAAGGAAACATAACATTTGCAAGGAAACCTAAGCAAGAAGGTTCCTCCTATTCGGAGAACTCTCTCCTTCAACGACAGAAATTCTTTTCTTCTTCTTTGTGTTTCTCTGGCAAAATCAGGAAAAATCTGGACTTTTGATCCTAGGAAATTTGAGTTCATGTGGCGAAAATAAAGCTTGAGTATATTATTGCGGTCTAATTCCAGAGCAAAAGTGACCAGCAGCGTAGTTCTTTCAGTTATAACCTCCATTGAACTCTCGAGAAATTCTGTTAAATTCAAACCAGATTGAGGAGCATTAGGTAAAGTTCCTGTTCCAGCACCAGAGATATATTGCATTTTAGTAATGGGTGGAAAACCCTCAGAAGGGACACCCAATATTTCCCTGAGGTATTTTTTCAACATTTCTAGTGCTGGAATCAGAGGAGATTTGGGAAAGTTTAGAAAGCGTAAATTGTTTCTTCTAATCTGGTTCTCCAAATATTCCATTTTACGCTGATGGAGGTTATTACTTTTTATCAACAATACTACTGAGGAATTGACTGCTTTTAAATCTTTATCAAAAAGTTCCATTTTCGTTGTTTGCTCTGCTATTTTAGTAGTAGCCACTTCTTGAGCCTGCTTTAATTCAGCTACATCTCCCCGTAAAATACCTGCTATCTGTTGTAGGCTGGAGTTCAGTCCTTGGATTGCTTCCCAAAGTTTGTCTAAGGTTACAGTCGTTGGTTTTATCATTATTCCACGATCAATGGTAGAGTCGCCGCTTTCCCTCTCAGGCAGCATTCCTGCCTGGGGCGCTATTCCTATCGGCGTCGAAGAGGCTGCGGGGTCTCCACTCACAGTCGCAGGGGTCCGACTTCTGGCCTCCGCGTTCTGTTCACTCGCTGCCCTCAATTCATCCCCAGGTCGTGGAGGTACTGTTACGGGAGGCGGACTTAGCGACACTCCCTCAGCGCTCAAGTCAGAAAGTTCACCCGGACCTCCCGAAGCAGACAGCTGGGCTCCCGGCGCTCGTAGCCCCGTCTCCTCCGATGTCATCTGTCGCAGAAGAGGTGGAACTGCCCTGCCTGTGGAGGTAGGCAAATTAGACTTTCCTTTCCTCTTTCCCATTCCGGGTCCGAGGAAACTCAACTGTGGCAGAGTCTAGGGGGTGTCAGAGGTTAGTTCGCGCGCGTCAGCTTTAGGCGCCATCTTGGATCACCAAAAGGTTCTTTATCATTTTACTAGACACCCTGTGGACCATAATGGAACAAAACAAAAACATCTGGGGCTACAATCTAAATGTTTTGGTCTAGACCTGTTTTTAGAACAAATAAGGCACAAAATGGTGCTCTAAATGACCAGATGTTCACTGAAGGAATGAAGGCATGACCCCACTTTACTCCTGCAGTGATAACTGATCCCCTCCTACCCTCCCCCCCCCAAAGATGTGAAAGAAACAGTACATACCAGCCTGTATGAAAGCCTCAGATTTTATAGTCAGTCCTATTCGAGCACCAAGCAGGTCTCTGAAGTTGCTTAGAGGTCAGTGTAGTGCGCTGTAGAGAAGGGGATCCAGGCCCATATCCCACTCTACCTGTCACATTTGTGGTGGAAAGTGTGAGCTGTCCCACACTCACAAAAAACCTACTGTACCCACATACAGGTGACCCCTGCAGCCATAAGGGCTATTATAGAGGTGTGCAGTTTGGAGCGATGGGTTTTTGGTGGGTTTTGGAGGGCTTACCACATAATATTAGGGGGTAACAGTGTGATGTGTACCTGGGAGCTTTTATGTGCCGTGCTGCTCTACTGGGATATCTGTGTGGCTAGTCTACTAAGAATGCTGGCTCCTACATCCCAATGGTTTGATTCAAGCATTTTTCACTTGGATTCTTTTTTTTCGATAATGGACCAAAAAGATAAATGCACTGAACACAAACACATCTAGCAAGTGGCCATTTTCAAAACAAAAAGATAAACATTTTTCTGTTTCAAATATGGCCATATTTCCTATTTGACTTTGGGACGTTTAGAGCAAAACATCCAAAGTTGGATTTAAACGTCATATTGAAAATGCCCCTCTATGTCTTCTTCCATTTGCATCTTTGCTTTCCTGACTATTTTACCAGCTTCTCTTAACTTTTCCATATCCTTCTTTCTACGATCTCTTATAGCTTAGAAAATTGACCTGTTTTCCGTATCTTTTCATATATTTCTTTTGAGAATCAAAGCAACCTTCTTTTCCTCTTACTTTTATTTACTTTCCTAACAAAATGTTTTGTTGCCTTTAAAATAGCTTTTTTCACTTTTGCCCACCATCTTTCTACTTCTCTAGATATTCCCATCCAGCTAATAGTGTCTTGATTTATTCCCCTATCTTAACAAAACTATTTTTTGAAGCCTAGAACCTTACTTTTGAATGAACCCTCTCCATGCATATTTTAATACTGAACCACATCATCAGAAAGGGGATAGGAAATAGTAAGAAATAAAAAGATAAATTACAGTACAAATACAATTGATAAGGACCATTTGTTCCAATCTACACAAAAGGCATGTGCACAAAGCAAACCTTTATGGTTAAACATCCAGGTCAAAACGTGAAGCCTCTTGTAAAATATGTGCAAGGATGTGTAGGAGTACATGCCCATGCCTCTCCATGTCCAGCAAGAACAATGATTTGAAAAGACTGCATGTGGGAAGAGCATACATACAACCCCCCCCCTCCACATGTGTGCAGGATCAGCCTTTTGAAATCACTGCTTCTGTGCTCACAGTTGCCACAATCCCCCACCCTCTGGAATAGTTCCCTACCACCCGACCTCTCAAAGTAACAGCGATCCCCACAGCATCCCCTGCCTCAACATCTGACTTCCCCTGACACCAAGACCCTCAGTAACAACATCTCTCGAGGCCCTTCCATGGCATTAATACCCACCCAGGCCCACCTCAACAGACCTCCTCCCCATTAACCACTTCTGCATCCATACCTGACTTACTGGGGTTCCTTAGTATATAGCAGGTGCAGGAGTAATGACCACTCAATCCTGCTCTAAAGGCCCTGGGTTAAAAAATGTTCATATTTTATTGGGGCTTGACACCTAGTGGTAATGCACTGAAATTACTGCAAGGGGTTGTGGCAGTCAATTTGGACTCCAGAACCTTCAGAGCAGGAGTGAGTGGTCATTACTCTTCTTCTCACTGACATCAGGGACAGTAAGGTGAAGATAGAATTAAGAGGTGTTCTCCAGTTTTCTCCTTATTGGTCCTGTCTGTCTGTCCTGATTTAGATTGTAAGCTCTTTTGAGCAGGGACTGTCTTTTCTTCATGTTCATTTGTGAAGCGCTGCGTACGACTGGTAGCGCTATAGAAATGATTTATAGTAGTATAGTAGTACTGCTCACACTGTGGTTTCTTGAGGTTTACATTGCTGTTTTTCTCTGCATGCTTCTGTTTCTAATTTGTAGTCACTTGTTCTTATCAGGTAAGGTATAATCTTTGTGTGTGCCCAAGATGCAATATTCCTGCTACATTGTAATTTCTGTAGGATATGTAGTAGCCAGAATGTTTCTGTTTTCACTATAGGAGGCAGGGTAGATTTACAGTGATCTTGGCCCCAGGCAATAAGTGTTATAGGTATCCATTAACCTCCAATCCGACAGATGGAATTTTTGCATATATAAGCATAAAAGTGTAAGCTAAATCCAAATCCCAAACCCTAGAAATGTCACTTAGGATCTATACAGCAATTTGACTATTCCATAATAGCACTATCTTCCGGGAGTCACAGAACAAGGGCCTACCTAGGAAAAGGCAGCACAAAAACATTGCAGTGAGCACTAGAACATCAATTCACCTATTGGAAAAGCTGTATTATTACAGATGGATCCTACACAGTCATTCAGTGCTAACAAAATACCTGGTCTCTTTCACACACAGAGAACAAAGTTATAAAATAAGTAACCATAAACTAAAAATGGAAATATGTAGACAAAAATTGAACTGAACCACCAAGATCTCAGACTCTGTAAATAATGTAATACCAGTGAAACAGTGATGCAGGTCACCCTCTACTGTGCAAAATATAAAGATACCATAAGTAATTTTCAAAAACTATTGCAATCCCTACATTACATATTAATACATAATTTTTAAAAAGACAAAATAAGGTGAAGCTTTTTTATTGAACTACTACTACTATTACTTATCACTTCTATAGTGCTACAAGGCATACGCAGCGCTGTACACCATACATGAAAAAGACAGTCCCTGCTCAAAGAGCTCACAATCTAAATAACTAACTTTATATATTTTTCAATTAGGTTTCAGAGGCCAAAATCTCCTTCATCAGGTCAGGACAGTATACTGCTCTTATAACATACTGTTCTGACCTGAAGAGGTAGGTTTGGGTCTCTGAAAGGTGGTCAAAAAGGGGGGTAATATTCAGACTGGGGCTTGTAGGTGGCTTGTAAGCCACTGACAGCCATGGGTTGAACCAACGCTGCATATTCAATGCTGGCGTTGAATATCTGGGAATGTGCACTGACCCAGAAGTTAACTAGTTGCCAGTCAAATTGATGCAAAAAGGACAGCTTTTTGCTGTCCTAACTATGGGCCTTTTTTACAAAGCCACAGCAATGGCATTCAGCTAATCGGTTCTACCACCAGGCTACCACAGAAGCCTGGTGGTAGTTCCAGCATGTGCCATGTGCCATTTCCAGCACTCGGAAAGTATATATTTTTTTAGTGCTGAAGTTTACCTGACAGTAATCAGGCAATGCCGCGTGCTGCCCAGTTATTGCCAAGTTAACACTGGAGCCCTTACTGCCTCCCAGTGCGTTCTTTCTAGCAAAAAAGATGCTGGTACTGAAATGCTAGGCCACCCTTCAGGGGTGGGGTGATCACTGAGGGATCCACCCCAGAATAGCCAGGCCCCATGCAATCAGTCATAGAATCTATTACAAGGCAGAACTGGTGTGTAGGGCCTGAGCTCTTTCTTTTAAAACTTGGGGACCATGGGTCAATTTTGGCAGACAATGGAAAAGTGCTGGTACTCATTACCCCCAAGTACCCCCTCAAAAAAGTCCTGCTGCCTCCTAAATAAGAGGTGGTAAGGACTTCCCCAGGAAATGGCCACGTGGCAAGTGTTTTAACTTACCGCACAACCATTTCCTGCGGTAAAAGAGGGCCTCAGTGTGTGGCAAGTCGAAATGCCAATGCCACCACGGGGCCCCTTTTACCTCAGTTTGGTTAAAGGACCCCTATATGTTTACTTAGCCAGTTAGCTAACCAGCTAAGTTATGGTTCCACGCAAACTCCGCTGCCGAATCACCCCTATCAGCAGCCTCTCCTGTCCAGTTAAACACATTGGAATATCAAGCACAAAATGTATTTAGTCCAATAAAAGATATCACCATATTTTCCATTTTTTTTGTTTTATTTTTATTTAATAACCTTTAGAACAATAGTTCTCAACCTAGTTCTCAGGACACACCCAGCCAGTCAGAGTTTCAAGATATTCACAATAAATAAGTATGAGATAAATATGCATGGACTATCTACATTGTATGCAAATTTATTTCATGTATGTTCATTGTGAATATCCTGAAAACCTGACTAGCAGAATGTGTCCCAAGGGCTGGATTGAGAATCGCTGCTTTAGTGTGGGCTAACATGGCTATCATACTACTTTATCGTAAATTCAAAATAAAATTATTTTTTTTGTCGTTGTCTGGCCATTTAATTTTCTAATCATGTTAGTTCTGGTCTCTCATTTCTGCTTCTCGCTTTTTTGTTCTTTTTTTTATTTATAATGTACACAAAAACCAAGCACAGCTAAGCACTGTTTCAAGAAAACAATACAGCCCACGTCATGGGAGAAAAGAGAGAACAATTAAATAGAAAAATAAACAAATAAGGAAAATCAAGACTACTGGTCACATAATACCTGGATTACATTTAAGGTGATGTTAATTCACACCACTCATGATGGTATTATTGTACTTCCCTATCTAATAACAGTCTTTCCAACTGATCTGGTTCAAAGAAGACATATTTAACATCAGATAAAGTAACTGAGCATTTAGAGGGAAACTTTAACAAAATGTAGCTCCTAAAGATAAATTCCTCACTTTTAACTAGAGAAGTTGTTTACTTCTTAATTGAGTTGCTATAGAGACATCGGGAAATATCTGAACTTTCCCTCTACAAAACAAGAAATCTTTCTTTCTGGAGTGATTTTTCATACCTATAAACAATATATCACCCTGGGAATTTTCTAAAAAAAACCAGTTCATTTATCCATTTCATTACCTTTAGCAGATAATATATCAGGTGCCAACTCATTTTGGGCCTCCCTCAGAACTTAGGTAAATAGTAACAATTTATACATGACAATAGTATCAGCATTAGGTAAACGTAAAACGTCTTTGAAATACTGTATTTCCTAAGCAATATCTCTGTAGACAACAAAGGACAAATGGGAAAATTCAAAAAATCTCAAATTGGTAGCCCTAAGCTGATCTTCTAATCTTTCAGTCTATGTAGATATAAGCTATCTTGATATTTCTGCCTGTTGTAATACCCCAATTTGAGATTCAGATTTCTTAAAAGAATTATCCAGTTGTTGACTCTTAGAGTCCAAATCGTCCATCTTTGAGACAACTTGCTGAGAAAAATCACAGTGTTGTTGTACAGAACTTTTAACATTGCTTCAGTCCTCTTAACCACTTTCCACACATCGTATAGGGATATTTGTGAAGCCTCAGCATCTTCTGTTGGGGTTTCCTTAGGAAATTCAACAGCCTTCAAAGAAACAACAGATCAAGGTGGCTGTGGCTCTCACTATTGCAATACCAAATCTGTCCCACATAAACCTCCAATGGGGGATAGATGGGAAGGAATGGATAGTTGAGGTGAATACCTCTCCCCTGAACTTATCAAAGCACCTGAGTCCATGCTAGCAATCATATGAGAAGAAGTAGTACCCATATTCAAGGACACCAAATGTTTTTCTGTGGGGCCTTGAGAAGAAGTGCATACTGCTAGGTGTTTAGTTTTTTTTGTTCCCCATACTATGAATTAAACTAAACCAAACAAGCAAACAGTACCTCCAAAGAACAGGGAAGGCAGGAGCTCCATGAGCAGGATATCTAGGCTCCCCCAAGGCACCACCAGGGCTCACAAGGGGCCTGGCATGCCCCTATGGCACACCCCTTTGGCCATACCTTACAGCTGCGGGATTTGTGGGCTTTAATCCCTAATATCGGTCCTGCACTGATGATATGAATGGGACTGGAAGATATGCCATGGGAAATCTTGAAGGCACAGCATGAAGCCCACAGGTGCTGCAGCTCATTCCAGGCTCTCTCCTCTTTTTCTCCAGCAAACTCTGGGAGCTATGGACTTTACATAGTAACATAGTAGATGACGGCAGAAAAAGACCTGCACGGTCCATCCAGTCTGCCCAACAAGATAAACTCATATATGCTACTTTTTGTGTATACCTTACCTTGATTTGTACCTGTCCTTTTCAGGGCACAGACCGTATAAGTCTGTCCAGCACTATCCCCGCCTCCCAACCACCAATCCCGCCTCCCACCACCGGCTCTGGCACAGACTATATAAGTCTGCCCAGCACCATCCCCGCCTCCCACCACCGGCTCTGCCACCCAATCTCGGCTAAGCTCCTTAGGATCCATTCCTTCTGAACAGGTTTCCTTTATGTTTATCCCACGCATGTTTGAATTCCATTACCGTTTTCATTTCCACCACCTCCTGTTGGAGGGCATTCCAAGCATCCACTACTCTCTCTGTGAAAAAATACTTCCTGACATTTTTCTTGAGTCTGCCCCCCTTCAATCTCATTTCATGTCATCTCGTTCTACCGCCTTCGCATCTCCGGAAAAGGTTCATTTGCAGATTAATACCTTTCAAATATTTGAATCCCTGATACTAGTCTCACACTGATGAGATTAGCAGAACCAGAAGATAGACCTGGGGAAATCTTGCAGGCTGTCTCTTCCCTTCACTTTCTTCTTCTAGCTTTCTTGTCATGGTTTTCGGTCTATTTGTCATTTTTCTCTCTCTCTCTTCCTGTGTTCTTCAATTCCTCCACTACATCCATCTCCAGTATTGATGTTTTCCTTTCAGCTATTTTCTATGTATTTTTCTGCCTCTCTGTTCAGATTGCAACCATTCTTATTATCCAGTCTCCAATTTCCTTCTTGTAACTTGAGTTTACCTACAGCTTTCCATCTCTTTCCCTCATTCTGGTCATCCTATTTGCCTTCCACTTATTTCCCAGTTTTTAATTTTATTCTATTCCCCCTCTCGTCCAGCATATTCCCTCTATCTCTCCATACCTTTCCATCCAAAATCTCCCCTCCCTTTCTCCCCCTTCCATCCAGCATCTCCTCTTTCTCCTCCTTCCATCCAGCATCTTTCTTTCCCTTCCATCCAGCATCTCCCCCCCTACTACTACTACTTACCATTTCTAAAGCACTACTAGACGTACGCAGCGCTGTACACTTGAACATGAAGAGACAGTCCCTGCGCGACAGAGCTTACAATCTAATTAGGACAGACAAACAGGACAAACAAGAGATAAGGGAATATTAAAGTGAGGATAATAAAGTAAGGGTTCTGAACAAGTGAATAAGTGTTAGGAGTTAAAAGCAGCATCAAAAAGGTGGGCTTTTAGCTTAGATTTGAAGATGGCCAGAGATGATGTACCGGCTCAGGAAATCTATTCCAGGCATATGGTGCAGCAAGATAAAAGGAACGGAGTCTGGAGTTAGCAGTGGAGGAGAAGGGTGCAGATAAGAGAGATTTACCCAGTGAACGGAGTTCCCGGGGAGGAATGTAGGGAGAGATGAGAGTGGAGAGGTACTGAGGAGCTGCAGAGTGAATGCATTTATAGGTCAATAAGAGGAGTTTGAACTGTATGCAGAAACGGATAGGAAGCCAGTGAAGTGACTTGAGGAGAGGGCTAATATGAGCGTAATGACCCTGGCGGAATATTAGTCGTGTAGCAGAATTTCCCTTCTCTGTTCCATTTATTCTCCCTTCTTTCTCTCCCTTCTACTCTTCTATATCTCCCCCTTCCATTGAGCACCTCCCCTCTCTTATCCTTCCATCCAGTCTATCCTCCTGTACCCCTTCTATCCAGTATCTCCCCCCCCCCTCCATCCAGCATCTCCTCTCTGTCTCTCGCTCTGTCCCTTCCAGCCAGTATCTTTCTCTCTCTCTAGTTTCTTTTTTTTCTCCTCTTTCCACTAAGGCATCTTCTTTATCCTCCCCTCCCTAGCACCCTGGCCATTGCTGCTTCCTGCAGGCTGGATCAGAATAGCTGGCAAGGTGCACATAGATACCATAGCCCTGTGCCTGTTTTCTATTGTTTTGCCACTGCTGGTCTCAAGCAGCAAAAACAGTAGTGGAGGTGACAACGGGAAAATGGTGGGGGCCTCTTACATTAGGTATCTATGGTGGAGAGGAGACAGACTCAGAGATGCTGGATCACAGTGTGGGGGGGGGGGGGGGGATCAGCTGGACTCCCTTCTGTTCTGGGCTCTCAGACACTGCCCGGTTTCTTAAATGGTCCATCTTCCCATGGTAGGAGGTATATTGGGCCTCTATTAGTTGGTATAATATTTGTACTTCTGCCTTTTCATAGGTAAAGTGCTGTGGTGGTATGGTAAGGTTGGACAAGCAGGGAGAGCAGATGCTTCCTTACTTTGAGGAGACTGACTGTTCCCAGTTCACAAGCATGGTGAAGCTAGTAGGGTCTCCCTAAAACAAGGGTAAGCAACCTACAGTCCCCCAGTGAATTCTATGCATTCCACTAGCTAATCTGCTCCAGTGAATTCTATGCAGGAGTGAAGAAAAGTACCAGACCCAGCACTGGCAATAATTCCAGTGCGGAGCCTTGGTGCCCACAAGTATGAAGGCCCTGCTTTCCCCGCTCCCTATGATGCATACAACTGTGTCTGAGGATGCAGGACCAGAAGGACTTGCAAATGTTGGCACCAAGGCTCCTCATTGCTGATCTTATCACCAGTGCTGGGCCTGGTACTTTTTGTCACTCGCAAAGGGCCAGACCTGTACACATGGCAGTGGCAGCAGCAGTAGTGGTAGTAAAGAGAAATGCTGCGTTTGTGGCGAGTATGAGAGAGACAAGGGATGATGTTGGAATTAGGAAAGGTAGGGTATTCGATGGTTGGAGGTATGGGGAGAGAGAGAGAGAGAGAGAGGAACCACAGCATATGAATGGTGAGA
The DNA here is from genome assembly GCF_901765095.1 of Microcaecilia unicolor. Classification (NCBI taxonomy): domain Eukaryota; kingdom Metazoa; phylum Chordata; class Amphibia; order Gymnophiona; family Siphonopidae; genus Microcaecilia; species Microcaecilia unicolor. The sequence goes on from NC_044032.1 coordinate 306,291,708, forward strand.
AAGAGAAGAGAGAGGGGAATTGATGCACATGGATGGACAGAGGGAAACAGAAACAGAGAATGGGACTGACATGATCACAAAAAATAAAAATTACCAGACCACAAAGGTAGAAAAATAATTTTATTTTCATTAGGAGAGATGCTGATATGGAAGGGAAGAGAGACACAGAGGAATGCTGGCAGCTAAAAATTCTTAAATGGCAGCTTTATTTATTTATTTATTTAGATTTTGCGCACACCTTTTTCAGTAGTAGCTCAAGGTGAGTTACATTCAGGTACTCTGGATATTTCTCTGTCCCAGGAGGGCTCACAATCAGGGTTAAGTGACTTGCCCAAGATCACAAGGGGCAGCAGTGGGATTGTCCATTTTAGTAATAAACAGTGTTGTTCAAAGTAAGGTCAAAGTTCTTAAGTAAAAGTAAAAATGTAAATTTTAATACTTAAGTAAAAGTACATTAAAGAACATATTAAAAATTTTACTTAAGTGAAAGTAAAGTTATTGCCCAATATAATACTTTTTGAGTAAAAAGCAAAAGTACCGCAACTACAATGAATGCAACTATTGTTAATGTTTTTGTCCAACAACTTTATTGCTCTACAATTCAATCCATTTTGCTTTCAGTAAAAATAAATTTTGAAAATGACTGGCACTCGTGTGAGTGTGCTTGTGAGTCATTAATTCAGCAGAGCTACTTGACAAAACTCAGCTTGCGTTTCCTGTCATCACTTTTTCTGGTTGAGATAGACAACACATTAGGCCCGACTTTGAGCCAGTGTGATGACTGGCTTAAGTTTATTTATTTATTTGGTATTTATTAACTTCCTTTATAAAGAGATTCACCCAAGGCAGTATATAGCAGGTACAGTTTAACAAGTTTAACAGTATAACAATAATAAAATGACCAAGCATAAACATAATGTAGGATTACCATATGGCTCCAGAAAAAGGACAGATTGAGCCAGTCCTGGTTTTACTTCTATTGCTTTCAATGGAAGCAAACCCCGGACTGGCTCAATGTGTCCTCCTTTTTCTGGAGCCATATGGTAACCTTAAACATAAGTATAATAAATGAGGTAAACTTGAAAGTAGCAAATTGAAACCTAATAATAGGAAACAGGATCAAAAATATACACATTTAACAACCCTGAAATCCAAATAACAGAGATATAATACTATCGGGCTTATTTTCGGAAGTGATCGCTGGCCATCTTCCGATATAAATCGGGAGATGGCCGGCGATCTCTCAAAAGCGGCGAAATCGGTATAATTGAAAGCGGCTTTTTTGACACCATCGCCGAGCTGGCAAAAGTTCAAGGGGGCGTATCGGCGGCATAGTAAAGGCGGGACATGGGCGGGCATGGGCGTGGCTACCAGATGGCCAGCTTTCGTGGATAATGGAAAAAAAGCGGCGTTAATCAGTATTTCGCCGGTTTTACTTGGTCCTTTTTATTTTCACGACCAAGCCTCAAAAAGGTGCCCCAACTCACCAGATGACCACTGGAGGGAATGGGGGATGACCTCCCCGTACTCCCGCAGTTGTCACCAACCCCCTCCCACACTAAAAAAATTAAAATAAAAACCTTTTTTGCCAGCCTGTATGCCAGCCTCAAATGTCATACCCAGCTCCCTGACAGCAGTATGCAGGTCCCTGGAACAGTTGTTGTTGTTTGCAGTGGACTTCAGGCAGGCAGACCCAGGCCCATTCCCCCCTACCTGTTACACTTGTGGTGGTAAGTGTTGAGCCCTCCAAACTCCCCCAAAACCCACTGTACCCACATGTAGGTCCCCCCCTTCACCTATAAGGACTATAGTAGTGGTGTAGCATTGTGGGGAGTGGGTTTTGGGGGGGATTTGGGGGACTCAGCACCCAAGGTAAGGGAGCTATGGACTTGGGAGGTATTTTAATTTTTTTTTATTGTTACAAGTGCCCCCTAGGGTGCCCGGTTGGTGTCCTGGCATGTCAGGGGGACCAGTGCACTACAAATGCTGGCTCCTTCCACGACCAAATGCCTTGGATTTCGCCGGGTTTGAGATCGCCGGTATTTTTTTCCATTATTGCTGAAAAAACCCGCCATCTCAAACCTGGCGAACTCTGGCATTTGGCTGGGCCAAACCATATTATCGAAAGAAAAGATGGCTGGCCATCTTTTTCGATAATACGGTTCGGCCACCTGTTTGCGGCGCAGCCAGAATAGATCGCCGGCAATCTATTTCGCCGGTGCTGTTCGATTATTCCCCTCTGTCAGCATAGAACTAATGAAATATCTAGCAAGGACACATTTGAACATTCAGATAACATAGCTATGATACTAACGTTTATGCTGGTTTTCGGCATACCTGTGGTTTCTTGTGTTTGTTTAATCTATTTTTAAACCTCTCCATTTCTTTTTATGGTTTTTATGGATCGCTCATTTTGACTGTCATAGACAGACATGTGCTATGGCAGGGACAGCTGTATACAATATATGCTGATTCAGGTGTTGCCCCTCTATGTTTTTAACAGTGTCTGAACTGTGTGCAGTGCTTACAGTGCATTTTTGGTAAGCTGAACAATATTTTCATTTTATTTTCTTCAGCATTCTTATGAATATGATTAAACATCTGCTCACACTGCTTTTCACACTCAAAATAATATACCAACACAATGTTAATGTAATTTGTATAATGTGCTAATAGCATGGCTTAGAAAAAAAAGTCAAACAAAATACCCTATGCTACCTTTCTCTTAAAGGTTAGCATGTTGAGTATCCCTTTGATATATAGATATGTAATATTCACCTTCCAGACTTCTTACCGTGTTTTGCAATCAGTCCATTCTAGCAATACTTAGCTGACCTGAGTTGAGAATGTGTTTACATTTCTTTCATAAGCAGACTCACATAATGTTGTCCAATTAATATTCAAAACATAATATTCACTTATCTTCAACATTATCATAATGCTCTAAAGAAACCTTCTGATGCAGTGTCTTAATAATTAACACGGTTAAAACTTGTTATCCATAGCATTTAGCAATCAGGAATAGGGGTGAACTTCTTCTCTACTAGCCTCATACAGAAAATCCTAACAAGGATACCTTGTTTCGCCTGACAGGATATATAAGCTTACCACTCATCCTAGCACCATAATATTATGCTAGGAAAAATGTCAAGTAAAAAAGAGGAGTAGTCAAGTAGTTAGAACCAGACTAAGAATTAGGGTTCGAATCCCACTTATGCTCACTGTGATTTTAGGCAAGTCACAATCCTCCATTGCCTCATGGGCAAACCATAGGGGCCCTTTTACTAAAACTTAGTACATGCTAACAGAATTAGCATGTGTTAAATGCTAAGAAGCCAACGTTATACTTATGGGCTTGTTAGCATTTAGTGCCATTAGCGTACACTAAGCTTTAGTAAAAGAGCTCCTTAGATTGTAAACCCTCTGGGGATAGAAAAATATAACTTTGCTTTGAGCTCCCAGTGAAAAAGTGTGAGCTAAAGTGAAAAACAAAACAAAAAAAAAACAGATGAAGGATGCATAGTTGTTAATTAGACTGATGACTATAGCAAAGAGTCCATGTTGGGTAATGTGAAAAGTGCCAGCTGGTTCTGATGCATGAGGATCCTTTCTATTAAAACGATGAGTTACCATATGCACAGAAAGGATCTTTATGAAAGCTTTGTCTTTTCCTTTACTTTCTTGGTTTGGTATTTGGTATAGAATTTTGGATTTAGCTCAAAGCATTTTTATAGTTGCTGTTCTTTCTTTGTCACTGTCATTTTCTGTAGATAGTATGTAGGGTTTAAATGCACAAAATGCCTTATATGCTTTTATTTATCTGGGGACATGGTTGTGCTTGCTAGTCCTCCCATGTATAAGCTCCTGAAATCAACTTTGCGAGTTTGGAATGTCTGGGACTTCTGTAGGTAAATTCATTGGCTGTCAATGATAACCGTGTTCCACAGATGAAATGTGTAATAAAGAACATCCCATTCTCTTGAAAATGTACATGTAGCACATCCACAGGGTTTTAGAAGGAAAACAATCTATTGAGCAGCTGTCTTTAAAACTATCTTGTTTAAAGCACTCTTCTTCACAGTAGGTAGTAATGTAGAAACACCAGTGCACACATAAAACTCTGCAGTAGGTATTACCCTCTTTTCTGATGTTCAAAAATAAAGTATACAAAAAATGAAACACCAGTGCATCAGCCAGAGAAATGATGTATTAAAACACTTATATTCATAGCCTTTTGGAAGGAAATTAGAAGTCATCCTAGAGCCTCACCACAACAAGATAGGAGGATCAAAGCAAGACAAAAGCTAAATGCCTTGGGCTCATTTATTTGGATTTTGCTCACACCTTTTTCAGTGGTAGCTCCCATTCAGGTACACTGGGTATTTCTTTATCCCTGGAGGACTCACAAACTAAGCTTGTACCTGAGGCAATAGAGAATTAAGTGACTTGCCCAAGATCACAAGGAGCAGCAGTGGGATTTGAACCAGGACTATCTGTATATTGAGATTTGAACCAGGAATAGTTGTATATTGAGACTGGTGCTTTAACCACTAGGCCACTTCTCCACTCTAATGAAATGCTTTAATTGGAGTGGTCTTGCCCTTTTTAGGTTAAGGGAAGGCAGGCCCGTTGAAGAGGGGAAGAAGTATTTCCCTTTTAAGAAGTAAGCCCCAACTAAGAAAGTTCTGGACCCATCTGGAGGAAGAGGAGGAGCCCAGAAAGGATGGGGATGGGTATTAGCAGCCCCATAAAAGCACTCCCTAGGAGAAGGAAGTCAGAAAGAAGGGAGGGGGCCTGAAGGAGAAGGATAAGGATAAGTATGGAGTCATACCTGCAACCTGAGAAGCTGGCCAGAGCGGGCTGAGAATCCTGGGACATGGACCCGAAAGGAGGAGCCAGGAAAGTTGGATGAGAAGCTGGCCAGAGCAGTCTGAGAACTCAGGGGTACAGACCCCAAAGGATAACCCAGGAAAGCTGGGTGAGAGACTGACCAGAGTGGTCTCAGGACCCTGGGGCGTGGACCCCAAAGGAGGAGCCAAGGAAGCTGGATCTGTAACAAGATAAAGGTATTTATCTTACTGACTTTAATGGAGATGAGTTTTTCCAATATGTTGTATTGGAGGCAGTGTGAACAAACACGGTCTTAATTTGAGACTGGAACTAACAGCCGTGGGGTGGAGGACAGGAACATAAGGTCACAGTGAGATATAGTCCTGTCCAAGGGTAAGTGACTGTTAGATTGAGTTCCCAGAAATCTAACTAAGAGGGGCTCAGTTTAATGATGTTTAATGAAAAAACACTGTGTTCATGGGCGAAGTACCCCATTTTCTTGGTTGGAAAGGAGCCATGCTGGCTGATTAGAATAGGTCCATGCCCAGGAGGAAGGCCTAATTTGCATATCACCTGAATAGCCGAAGGGCTTAAAGAAGTACCAGAACTCGTGAGTACCTGAAGAAAGAAGAGTCCTGCCCAATGGAGAGCCCAATTGGGGGGGGGGGGGGGGTAGGGAGAAAATATTTGGATGAAGTCAAGACCCTGAGAGTAAGTGGTAGTGTTGAAATTGTTTGTCTCAGGGGCTTAGCGAGACCTCGTGGTGGGAGGGGGCTAGAGTCTGAGGTGGGGAGCACATTTAGTCTGCCACCCTGCCACATACCACGGAAGCAAATACCAGTGTTCCCTGCCCTGCTTTCTCTTCCTCATGTCCTGCACGCTCCTTTAAGTGAAACTGAGCATGCAGGACATGAAGAGGAAGAGAGAGCAGGGTAGGCAGCATCGGAGACTGGCACTGAACAAGGCTTCAGCTGGCGGGGGTTGGGGACCCCCGCCAGCAATACTAGGGGCCAAGACAAAATTTGGAGGGGCCCAGGTGCCCGTGGCACCATGTATCTATGCCACTGGTTTGTCTCTGAGCTATTTTTCTTATACGCAAGTTCTAAAGTGTGCTTCGGAGGACCACGGACTGAAATCCTGATCATAACCAAGGCTGAGTTTTGTTGCTGTTCGTCAAGTCCCTGTGACAGTATGGCATACATTCCTAAATCTGAATTATGGCATGGCATGTGTGCAAGGTCTCTGTTGATTGACTAATACATTTTTAAAAGTAAACTATATGACAGAAGAGCTTAAAACTTATTCAGCATATTTTAATTTATTACTTTATTCTATCAGGATCCAGAATACAGTATTACTGAAACAGTAGCAGTTGAAATGGCAAAGAATTTGCAATTACTGGTAGATACTAGTCACAGTGCACTGGTAATGGAATTACTTCTCAGTCTTTTTCTGGTAGATCATTTTTGGCAGATAATGGTCCAGTGAGGACCTAGAATGTCCATATCATGGAAGGTGACATGTAGTGTCCCACAGGGTTCCAAATATCGCCCATTTGGATGCCTTGTTGATATGTTGGGGCCTGAGCATTTTATTTATGTGATCCCAATTAAAAATTCTTTGGAGCAGGCTTATCAAATTTTGGCAGACAACTACTGATACTTGGAGGTGCATAATCGAACGGGGTGCCCAAGTTTTCCTGAGGGTGTCCTCGCAGGACGTCCCCGCAAAGGGGCGGGGAAACGCGTATTATTGAAACAAGATGGGCGTCCATCTTTCGTTTCGATAATGCTGTCAGGGACGCCCAAATCTCAACACTTAGGTCAACCTTAGCGATGGTTGACATAAATGTTGAGATGGTCGACCTTAGAGATGGTCGTCCCCGGTTTTCGGCCATAACGGAAACCGAGGATGCTCGTCTCAAAAACGACCAAATCCAACTCATTTGGTCATGGGAGGAGCCAGCATTCGTAGTGCACTGGTCCCCCTGACATGCCAGGACACCAACCGGGCACCCTAGGGGGCACTGCATTAACTGAACAGGAAAAGCCCTTCCCTTCCCAATCCGTTAGCGATTCGGAAAGGAACGGGCATGCATGAAGGAAAGCACATGAAAATGAGCTGCTCACTGTTAGCTCATTGGCACACAATTTACTTCCTAAGGAGGAGAAGCCAGTGCAGAGCAGCCAAGCATTATGTGTGGCTGCTCTGTGCATGCCAAAGACGGCTTCATACATGCAGACAAGCTGCGTGTATAATAGCTGTCTACAACCTTAAATAAATTGCCATCTACAACCTTAGAAAAATACAAGTCCAGGTGAAAATGTCCAAGTGGTCATCAGGGACATCTTTTTTTTTTTTTTTTTTATTAGAGTATGGGTGAAGGACGTTCTTCGTTATGCCTCGGTCCCTGCGATGGCAGTTGAGGATGTCCAAAATGTGATGTTTCTGTGAGAAGGATGTCCATGCCTGCTGTGCCTCCTACACCCCCTTTATTTATTTGGATGTTAGATCAGAAGTAGCAGTGGGATTTAACCCAGCTACCTCTGGATTGAAAGACCAGTGCTCTAACCACTAGGCCACTCCTCCACTCCACACCATTCTACTTCACTCCTTTGAAATGTGGCCGTCCCTGTGTGTGTGAGTGTGTGTGGGGCAGTTCAGGACATCCAAAATGTTTGAAAGAAGGACGTCCACGCCTTCGCTATGCCTCGCTGACACACACATACCTCCCCTCCCAGCAGCATACTGCTGCGACGGACCTGAGTATGACATTTCAGGCTGGCAAAAAAAGTTTTTAAAGTTTTTTTTCAGGGTGGGAGGGGGTTAGTCACCACTGAGGGAGTCAGGGGAGGTGATCCCCGATTCCATCCGGTGGTCATCTAGTCAGTTCGCGTACCTTTTTGATTAGGTCATGAAAAAAATGGACCAAGTAAAGTCGGCCAAATGGTCGTCAGGGACGCCCTTCTTTTTTCCATTATCGGCCGAGGACGCCCATCTCATAAGCACGCCGTCGTCCCGCCTTCGGTACGCTGCTGACATGCCCCTGGGAACTTTGGTCGTCCCCATGACGGAAAGCAGTTGAAGATGCCCAAAATCGGCTTTCGATTATGCAGATTTGGGCGACCCTGAGAGAAGGACCCGCACTACATCTCCCTTTCCATTGCCTATTTCTACCTACTCATCTCATCTATTATTCTGGTATACTTAATTTTACCCTCTCTAACAATATTCTGTACTCCTTTACAGTGTAAGCCGCATTGAGCCCGCCTTGGGTGGGAAAGCGCGGGATACAAATGTAATAAATAAATAAGGATGCCCATCTCCCGATTTGTGTTGAAAGATGGGCGCCCTTCTCTTTTGAAAATAAGCCTGCTAGTGCCATTAACTTTTCTCAGGTACCATGCGCTGATGCAAACAACACTGAGTGAACTGAAAATCAGATAATAGAAAATGCCCTAAAAATATATATTATATTAAATCAGGGTGTAGCACATGGAAAAGTACCGTGTTAGCATGGCTAAGCCCAGGTTTCAGCACATTTTAGTACAAGAGCCCCTAAATTATTACATTTTTGTTATCCATTCCATAAATAAGGTTACAAGGTTTGAACCCTTTACTCTCTCAGGTAGATCAACTATATGGATGTTATTTCATCTGCTACTGTTCTCCAGTCATCCTGTTTAGCTTTCATTGTTACCGATTTCTCCACCCCTCTCTTCCAAATTGCCCACACCCTCACTTGTATCATTTATAAACAAAACAAGCTGAATGATCTTGGCCACAGCTGTTTCTAGTTTGCTGTGAACACTCATTTGTGACTGCTGAGATAAACTGAGTAAAACCTCCTTCATTACTTGAATCATGTCTAGGCCTTCATCCTCACTAGAGTCCTCAAGCATCATCTTATCCTTCACTTCTGCTTTCTGGGGCAGACTCAGAGGGAGCAGTGAACACATGTGAATTACGAAATCGGACTGAGACAGGACAACAGGCGTGCGCCGTGGCACCCCCCCCCCCCGGCGGCGTGCACCCGGGGGTGTCATTTTGCGGGGGGGGGGGAAGAGGTGTCATTTCGCCGGGGGGGGGGGGGGGGGCGCATCGGCGATCCGCCCCAGGTGTCAGCTAGGGTCGGAACACCATTGATCCACAATAGAACACTAACTCCTATCCCATGACTCTCCAATTTCCTCTGGAGTCTTTCATGAGGTACTTTGTCAAACACCTTCTGAAAATTCAGATACACAATATCAACCGGCTCACCTGCAGTAAATAAAGGCCTTCATGTGTGGGAAAGGCCTGTGTGAGGTCACACTAAGGCCACTTTTTACCACAGATTAGTAAAAAGATACAATCCTATATAATAAAACTCACCCTCAACGTTCTGAGGACACTGACGTCACTGTCAGGTCCTCCGGGCACTTCCTTCCGGTTCGAAGCCTTCGTGGTGGTGAAGCAACCGAAAACACTGTGTTGGGGCCCCGCCCTTGCGTCAAATGTGATGACGTCGAGGGCGGAGCAATGGCGTCATTGGCTTCACAAACAACGAATCAGCAGATTGAAGGTGGCGTGCCGAGGTCCGCAACAATGGCGGTCAGTGCCTTCAGAACGCCGAGGGGGTGAGTAGGGAGGGGGGGAGGTTCGGATGGAAACCATGCTAGCACCCTGTTTCATTTGCGCAAGAAACGGGTATGTTTTACTAGTAATAAATAAAATAGAAACATATTGTTTCAAAAGACTGTACTGAACAAAATAATTTTTAGCATTGTGGTGCATTAACTTTTACTTTTAAGAACCTAAGAACTACTAAACTCACTAGGAGCAAAGGTCCATGTACCCACTATCCTTCCCCTAGTTGTGACAAGACAAGCATAAAATCAGGATTGGCTAGAGATTTTTTTCTACTGCCACTACATTAATTTCTAGCAGCCAGCATTTAACACTGAACCAGCAAAATACTCCCGTTACATAAAGCAATCTGTGACTATCTTCCAGCAATGTGTTTAAATTACTTTTTTTTAACACAGTACCAGTACTTGTCTCCCCAATAATCTGTAGTTATGACATACTAGAAGTTAACTACTTATGTTTTACACTTGTTACCTGATAATTTCATCAGGTGCTCCCTCCTTCTGTGAATCACAGCTCCCTATTTACTTTCACCATAGCTACCATGCATTTCTATAGCCTCTATCCTCTCTCCCCTCTCCCTTGAGTCCTCAGCTTTCTAAATTGCTGAGTCAGGCTGGTTGTGAGCCCTTGAGACTAGGCCGAGGCCTAGTACAGCTTTTAGGCCAAGGCCTAGGATGGACCAAACAGGTACTATACGCCACCCCAGCTACCAAGTCCTGCACACACACATGTGACCAACTTGCACTACCAGAAAGGGGAAGATAGGGCATTCAGGCGGGCCTCATGGTCTATCGGGAACCCACTTACTCAGAATACAGTCATACGGGCCTCACGGCCTAACTGGAACCGACTCAAACCCAGGGAAGGGAGAAAGAAGAAATGAGGGGTCTCCACGGGGACCAGAGCACCAACACACTAAGTGCTCACTAAGGACACAAGGGAAAAATGAACTAAGAGAGTTAACTATAGGAAACACGTCAGGCTGTACCCCACGGCACCCAAAGGAAATGAGGGACTGAGAAATATCGATACAGAGAGCAGAGACCCCCCAGCAGACAGGTGAGGGAAAAGCCAACAAAAAGTAGAGAGCCAGGCCTGAGATGCACCCCGCTCAGAAAGAGCAGTACACAGTAATAGCGAGGGTAGTGACAGCAAAAAAGAATTAAAACAATCACAAGGGAAAGACTGCTCCACATACTCAGCTGCCAGAGGCAGGCAAAATACTGCAGTCAAACAGTTAACCAGGCTGTGAACACACAGCTGCCAGAGACAGGAACACTGCAGACAAGGGTTAACATAAACACAGGGAAGAACAAACAAACAACCCCCACGGAAAGAAACAAAGGTCCCGAGTCTGCCACAAAGACAAGAAGCATGACAAAATACAAACACAGCACAAAGGGTAACTCCAAGGGAAATAAAACTAACAACCTGGAACAGAATGCTAAACGAGTTTACCACAAAGCACCAGAGTCAAACAGAGGAAATCACAGGTGAGGGAAGAGGGGTAATCAGACAAGAAGCAAGCACACTGAGACAGAGCAACAGAAGGCTTCAGCAAGGAAGGAGAAAACAAACTCCAACGCACACAGAGCATGCCACGGCACCCCCACAGCGGCGTGCACCCGGGGAGGACCGCCCCCACTGCCCCCCCCCCCCCTTGGTACGCCACTGTTGTGGATTAAAAACTGGTTAAAAGATAGAAAACAGAGAGTAGGGTTAAATGGTCAGTATTCTCAATGGAGAAGGGTAGTTAGTGCGGTTCCCCAGGGCTCTGTGCTGGGACCGCTTCTTTTTAACATATTTATAAATGACCTAGAGATGGGAGTAACTAGTGGGGTAATTAAATTTGCTGATTACACAAAGTTATTCAAAGTCGTTAAATAGCGGAAGGATTGTGAAAAATTACAAGAGGACCTTACGAGACTGGGAGACTGGGCATCTAAATGGCAGATGACATTTAATGTGAGCAAGTGCAAAGTGATGCATGTGGGAAAGAGGAACCTGAATTATAGCTACGTCATGCAAGGTTCCACGTTAGGAGTCACAGACCAAGAAAGGAATCTAGGTGTCGTCTTTGATGATACATTTAAACCTTCTGCTCAGTGTGCTGCTATGGCTAAGAAAGCAAATAGAATATTAGGTATTATTAGGAAAGGAATGGAAAACAAAAATGAGGATGTTATAATGTCTTTGTATCGCACCATGGTGCGACCGCACCTTGAATATTGTGTTCAATTCTGGTCACCGTATCTCAAAAAAGATGTGGTGGAATTAGAAAAGGTACAGAGAAGGGTGACGAAAATGATAAAGGGGATGGGACGACTTCCCTATGAAAAAAGGCTAAAGCGGCTAGGTCTCTTCAGCTTGGAGAAAAGGCAGCTGAGGGGAGATATGATAGAGGTCTATAAAATAATGAGTGGAGTGGAACGGATAGATGTGAAGCGTCTGTTTACGCTTTCCAAAAATACTAGGACTAGGGGGCATGCGATGAAGCTACAATGTAGTAAATTTAAAACAAATCGGAGAAAATTTGTCTTCACTCAACGTGTAATTAAACTCTGGAATTCGTTGCCAGAGAATGTGGTAAAGGCGGTTAGCTTAGTGGAGTTTAAAAAAGATTTGGACGGCTTCCTAAAGAAAAAGTCCATAGACCATTATTAAATGGACTTGGGGAAAATTCACTATTTCTGGGATAAGCAGTATAGAATGTTTTGTACTTTTTTGGGATCTTGCCAGGTATTTGTGACCTGGATTAACCACTGTTAGAAACAGGATGCTGGGCTTGATGGACCTTGTACTTATATGTACTTATGCCAGAAAATGGATGATTTTCCATTTTCCCAGTTAATGGCCATCAACTACAAAGAAAATGAGGAAGAGAACCTCAAGAAAATATATCAAAAACAAAAAAGATTCTCTATAAAACGAAACCTAAGCAATAAGTGGACATATTCAGAATAAGGACGAAAAGCCTCAAGAAGCTCCCAGCTATAAGCCACGGGAGCAGGACTGCAAAAAGCCTCCTTAAAAATAGTTACAATACATATAGAATGAGAACCTCATCAAAATATCTTAAACAGTTCTTCAGAACAATTAAGGGGTCCTTTTACTAAGCCGCAGTAGTGTAGGTGCGGGTTTTGGGCGCGCGCAGTAATATTTTTCAGCACACGTACCAAAAATGCCATTTTAAAGTTTTTCCCGAAAATGGATGTGCGGCATAATCAAAATTGCAGTGCATCCATTTTGGGTGTCTGACCTTACCGCCAGCCATAGACCTAGTGGTAAAAATCTGTGCGGTAATGACCTACGTGCATCAGATACCACGTGGCGCATCTGAAAATAAAAAATATTTTTCAGATGCACGCCAAAAATGAAATTACCACAAAAGACATGCGGTAGTCAGGCAGTAAGTTCAGTTTGGCACGCGTAGACGCTTATGTGGCTTAGTAAAAGGGGCCCTAAACCAGGTAGCAGTACTTAACTGTAGAATCTTCTCTTCCTCCGATAGGCAGACTATGACCAACTGTGGCCAGCGTTTTGTCTGCTACATCAGGGTCAAATGGCCAAAATTTTAAACTCTGTTCAGAATATGACAGCAGGTTTTCTGGTAAGATCTTGGCCTTGTGCCAAGCACTGGTCCAGTGGTCTTCAGTGGTCCCTGCTCTCTCGCCAACCTGTCCTTCAATCCCTGTTTTTGAGGATTCATTCTCTCAACTGGAAATAACACTGTGCTTTTATGGTACCATCCTTTTCTGATGTTTCCTTCTACCATAGTGAAACAATGCAGTACATTTTTTCTTCCCTTTATGTTACAATGATACAGGGTAGGCTGATGCAGGGTGTGTCTCTAGTGTACTAAAGGCAGGGTGCTGGGGGCAGTCCACCTTGGGTGCAGGGCAGGCAATAAGGGAGTACACCAAGTAGGTTCATGGCCAACAGCCTGTTCAGCACACCCCCTTGCTCCTCGAAGAAGGTGCTCCACCAGGGGCAGTGCCCCACCCTAGGTAGCAACTAAGGTAGGTACACTGCTGTACCTGCTAGCTGGAAGGTAGCAACAATCAGACTTCATCAAAAAGATCATCGACTGGGTAGGGTGTTATTTCTAATTATCGGCCTATAACATACTTTTCTTTAATTTCAAAGTTGGCTGAATGTCCGGATCACTTGACCTCCTTCATTAAAAGGAATGCTGTTCTTCACCCTTATCAAACTTTACATGAACATATGTTTTCATTTAATCTACCGGGGTGAATGTTGTAGTTGTTTGGAGAAGAACTGGGAAGCTAAGAGATCTGAGATGTCAGATTTGTATTCTTCAAAGCCCTGCACAATGCTCTTTTGTCTAACTTGTCTCCTTTTCTGCTGCTCCTTACCTTTTCTTTCTGCAAAGAAAACAGCAGATTTCCCATATGGCAGTAACAACAGATTTTCCTTCTTGTCACCCTGAGGTTGTAAAACTCTTACAATGCTGTTTATTTAAAAAGAAGAACCAACACACCAGGTACTTTGCAGTCATTTCAAAAAACAAGTCACAGACCAAGTAACAACATTTAAAGCAGTTTCAACTGAATGTTGTTACCTTTATATTATTTCTGAAATTGTTTCTGCTATATCTATCTGGTTACTAGGTATACCAGAGAAGACAGGCATATTTAGAAATCACAGACCACTGGCTTCTATTGTGTTGGCTTCTATTCTGTTTGTGTCATTGAGTGAACATGGACTGGTCTGGCAAAGCGTTGTGTATCATGCAACACACTTTTTTGTTTCTAAGGGAGCAGAGGGATGAAGGAACTGCTTAAACGAGAAACAAGTTGTAGAAGATGACCACTGAGTTGTTAATATTTAATTTCTAAAGGGTTTACGCAGGATTGCTTTACGTAAACGAAACATACAGAGAGTTAGCACATAATTTGAGCCTGCCCCTTTTTCTACATATTGCATTTTCTTTACATCTTTGGGGTAAAGGGCTAGATTCAATAAATGGCGCCCAAAGTTATGCGCAGGGATGATCCGTGCTAAGCTAGTATTCTGTAAAGGATGCTCTGCATGGAGTGTCCTTTGTAGATTACTAGCTTAGTGTGCATGATGGCACCTGAAAAATCCATGTGGAAAACATTTCCACCTAAGCGTATTCTGTAAGCTACACCTAGATTTAAGCGTGAAATAGAATGTACTTAATTGATATCACAGTGCCTAAAACTACGCACATCCATTTACATCAAGGGAAATGTGGCGTAAATGCTGGCATGTGGATTTAGGCGTACTGGGGCATATTCTATAACAACGCGCGTAAATTTTGAAACGCTCATGAAATACCCATTTCCCCACCCAAAATCACACCTCTTTTTGGCACTGTGCGTTAGAATTGAAGCGCTGTGCATTACAGAATAGACTTAGCAAGTTGTGCACTTATATCGTTAATTATTGCCAATTAGTGCTCATTATTGCTTGTTAAGACCTATCAAGGCTGATTAGCTTAAGCCAATCAAGTTATGCACATGGTTATACCATATGCTTGGATTTTGGCTTGGAATATTAGGCACAATGTATAGAATCCGGGGGTTTGCGCCTAACTTTGGGTGCAAGCATTTATGGCTGCCAACTGATGACAGGCACAGAAATGCAGGTATTCTATAACATGGCGCCTAATTTCTGGGAATGCCCTTGACCCACCCATGTCCCTCCCACAGCCATGCCCCCTTTGGAGTTGCATGCTATGAAATGTAGGTGCACATGTTAAAGAATTGAGCATAGGGTAGATCTACTCATAACTCCCAATTACTGCAAATTATGGGTTTCTTACAGTGGTGGAAATAAGTATTTGATCCCTTGCTGATTTTGTAAGTTTGCCCACTGACAAAGACATGAGCAGCCCATAATTGAAGGGTAGGTTATTGGTAACAGTGAGAGATAGCACATCACAAATTAAATCCGGAAAATCACATTGTGGAAAGTATATGAATTTATTTGCATTCTGCAGAGGGAAATAAGTATTTAATCCCTCTGGCAAACAAGACCTAATACTTGGTGGCAAAACCCTTGTTGGCAAGCACAGCGGTCAGAAGTCTTCTGTAGTTGATGATGAGGTTTGCACACATGTCAGGAGGAATTTTGGTCCACTCCTCTTTGCAGATCATCTCTAAATCATTAAGAGTTCTGGGCTGTCGCTTGGCAACTCGCAGCTTCAGCTCCCTCCATAAGTTTTCAATGGGATTAAGGTCTGGTGACTGGCTAGGCCACTCCATGACCCTAATGTGCTTCTTCCTGAGCCACTCCTTTGTTGCCTTGGCTGTATGTTTTGGGTCATTGTCGTGCTGGAAGACCCAGCCACGACCCATTTTTAAGGCCCTGGCGGAGGGAAGGAGGTTGTCACTCAGAATTGTACGGTACATGGCCCCATCCATTCTCCCATTGATGCGGTGAAGTAGTCCTGTGCCCTTAGCAGAGAAACACCCCCAAAACATAACATTTCCACCTCCATGCTTGACAGTGGGGACGGTGTTCTTTGGGTCATAGGCAGCATTTCTCTTCCTCCAAACACGGCGAGTTGAGTTCATGCCAAAGAGCTCAATTTTTGTCTCATCTGACCACAGCACCTTCTCCCAATCACTCTCGGCATCATCCAGGTGTTCACTGGCAAACTTCAGACGGGCCGTCACATGTGCCTTCCGGAGCAGGGGGACCTTGCGGGCACTGCAGGATTGCAATCCGTTATGTCGTAATGTGTTACCAATGGTTTTCGTGGTGACAGTGGTCCCAGCTGCCTTGAGATCATTGACAAGTTCCCCCCTTGTAGTTGTAGGCTGATTTCTAACCTTCCTCATGATCAAGGATACCCCACAAGGTGAGATTTTGCGTGGAGCCCCAGATCTTTGTCGATTGACAGTCATTTTGTACTTCTTCCATTTTCTTACTATGGCACCAACAGTTGTCTCCTTCTCGCCCAGCGTCTTACTGATGGTTTTGTAGCCCATTCCAGCCTTGTGCAGGTGTATGATCTTGTCCCTGACATCCTTAGACAGCTCCTTGCTCTTGGCCATTTTGTAGAGGTTAGAGTCTGACTGATTCACTGAGTCTGTGGACAGGTGTCTTTCATACAGGTGACCATTGCCGACAGCTGTCTGTCATGCAGGTAACGAGTTGATTTGGAGCATCTACCTGGTCTGTAGGGGCCAGATCTCTTACTGGTTGGTGGGGGATCAAATACTTATTTCCCTCTGCAGAATGCAAATAAATTCATATACTTTCCACAATGTGATTTTACGGATTTAATTTGTGATGTGCTATCTCTCACTGTTACCAATAACCTACCCTTCAATTATGGGCTGCTCATGTCTTTGTCAGTGGGCAAACTTACAAAATCAGCAAGGGATCAAATACTTATTTCCACCACTGTAAGTCCACTTAGGGCCAGATTCTATATATGGTGCCTAAAAATTCTGCATGGAACTATGCGCGGTCTATAAAATTTAGTCACAGTATATAGAATACATTTAGTCAATTGCATAGTGCCCAAATCTACACGCATTCATTTATGCCAATAAAGACCTGGTGTAAATCCATGAGCGTAGATTTAGACGCACTGACCCATTTTCTGTAATTACGCTTGGAAATTTACTACTACTACTTATCATTTCTATAGCACCACAAAACGCCTATAAACATGCCCTTTTTAAGCTACACGCGTTTATTTTGAACTGTGCACTTTGCAATTTAGGCACAATTCTTTATAGAATACGCTTAGCGATTTCCGCGCATAAATTTTAATTATTGCCGAATAATGCTCGTTATTGCTTGTTAAATACTGTTAAAAACGCTGATTACCTTATTTCGCCAAATAAGATATGCACATATCTCCGTGCGGAATCTAGGCGCCATATATAGAATCGGGGGGGGGGGGGGGGGGTTAGCACCTAACTGGCTAATTCATTCACGCACGGACCTGGAAACTTGGGCACCTATGCAAAATCTGGGGCAAAGTGCTTAAGAATTAAAGGCTTCTTTTACAAAGCCACAGTACCGATTCCCGCTTGGCAAATGAGAGGAAGCCCATAGGAATTGAATGGGCTTCCTCTCATTTGCCGCACCGGGGATTGCTAGCGCGGCTTTCTAAAAGCGATCCTAAGTGTATCATTGATAGATAAAAGGACATAACCCCATGGAAAACCCCAAACTCCAAATATAATATTTACTGTACTACTTTTGTTATTGCAGTTTATGTAGGTAGTACTGTAACTTCTGAGCTCAGAAACAAGGATCTTTTCATATGTTCTGTTAACTTTTTAATATGGATCTTAACGTGCTGTTAGTGTGTTCAGCAGCTAATGCAGAAAGGGGTGGGAAATTAGCAGACACTGCACCTTATATTTCATGTGGGAGATGATAAAGAGCAGTTAATACCACATCAAGCGGAGTGGCTAACATCATACTATCAGCTATGCTGATAATACATGGTAATAACTTTCTGTGCACTATTTGCTGTCCCCAAATTTCTGGAAATACCTCAACACTAAACAGTTATCATGCATTAATTTTGGATATTACAACATACTGACTGCAGGAACTTAGCGTGGCTTAGTAAATAAGGACCTTTAACTAGTCAATAGTAAGCTAGGAGTGGTCAGCGTTTTTTGTTTTTTTTATTGCTGGTCACCACTGACTGAATTAGAATTGGATATTTAGTACCAGGATTTGACTGGGCACCAGCACTGAATATCTGGGTATTAGTTATGATATGCAGTGATGTACCCAGATAACTAACCAAGAAAGTTAAAAGTTAGAACCATTGTTCCCTCTAAGCTGAGCAGGAGTCCTCCACCTACGGTCCTGCCACAGGGGGTGGTGGTGGTGGGGGTGCTGTTTCACTATCTCATTTTCAATAGTAAGGGACAGGCAAGATCTGCAGGACTCCATGGAATCTGCCTTTCCCTAATGATTGAAAACACAGTATTGCAGCACCCTACCCCTCCCCCACAACTGACAGCAATGCAGTTGGAAGATTCCCACTCAGTTTAGAGGGAACAGTGTGATTCAAAATGCCGGTTAGTTATCTGGGCACCAGCAATTAATATTGACAATGCCTGAACAACATCTGGGTACGTTCTGACTATGTCCCAGCACTAACTGGATAGTGCCAAGGTGGATATTCAATGGCACTATCCAAGTAAGAGCTGCTGAAAATCTGAGTATGGCTTAGTCAGCAGGGCTTATCCAGGTGGGAGAGTCCAACTGAATAATGACCCCTATAAGTTTACTGTAATGCCTTAAACTCCATTTGATTATATTTGTAATATGCTGTGTATATTTCTGTATGAAACATATCTCTGTAGCAAAATTTATTGACTTTTTGAATTCACAGTGGACCTCATACTGAATGAAAGTTATGAATTGGCCATAGGGTTGGCATAGCATAACTCCCTCATCTGTATATTTTTAGCTTAGTTTAGTTTAATTTATTAAAAATGTGATATACCACCCTTCACAGGGGAATCAGAGTAGTGTACAAAGCAAATTAAAAACGAGCTGGAAAAGAACTACAAATTGCAAACAGGAAAGAGAAAAATCAGGTAGGCTGCTGTTCCAGGCCATTGTCATCAAGTGGAAAGGCAAGTCTAAAAAAGTGAGCTTTCAAGGGATTTAAAAGGACAACTCTGAGTGAAGGGCTAAAGAGAGGGTATTCCAAAAGGACAGGACCAGGTAGAAGAAAGCAGAGTGACAGGTGGATTCCAGATGGGATACATGGTCTGGGGGAATAGCAAGATGAGAGGCAGAAAGAGACTGAAGAGGACAGGAAGGGGTGTAGGGGGAGATAAGGGAGGTAAGGTAAGTGGGAGAACCAAGGTGCAAAAACTTAAAATCCAAACTCAGAAGTTTGAATTTGATCTGATAGGGAATAGGAAGCCAGTGATGGTAAGAAGAGGGGAAACATGATCAGATCTATGTGCATGACTAAGAAGAAGGATAGTGGCATTTTGAACTATCTGCAGACAAGAGAGAGAAACCTTGGGAAGGCCAGCAAAGATGACATTACAAGAATCCAAGCAAGAGGTGACCAAACAGAAAAGGAGTGTTGCACAGGTAGCTAAGGAGAGAGCGGATCCAGCAGAGAAAAAAGAAGCAAGACTTTACACTAAAGGAGACATGGGAAGAGAAGGTACGGTGAGGGTCAAAGGTTACACCAAGGTACTTAAGAGAATTTGAAAGGGTAAGTGGAGTACCAGAGAGGGAGGGAACAGAGGTAAGAGGGGAAATTTCCTGAGATCCAGAGGGTGATGGGTTTGGATGGGTTTAGAGCTAGATGGTTAGAAGTTAACCAAGAAGAAATAGTACACAAACAGGATTGAAGAGATGAAAGATTGGGGTTAGATGGAGGGTAGTGGGAGACAAAGGATGTTGGCTGCGTAGATGTAAAATCTAATGGAAAAGGATTGAATCATAGTTGCTAACAGAGCCAAGAAAATGTTAAAAAGTATGGGCAAAAGTAAAGAACCTTGGGGTACACCACGATGGAGAGAGTGAGTGCGTGAATAGGCACCGGGAAGTGAGACAGAAAAGGAATGGTCATTGAGGAAAGAGGTGAACCAGCTGAGAACAGAACCAGAAAAACCAACAGAGGAGAGATGGGACAGAAGTAAGGAGTGACTGACAAGATCGAAAAGCAGCAGTAAGATCAAGAAAAACAAGGATAGTGGAAAGACCGTGATCGAAGGCAGAATGGAAATTGTTGAGGAGAGAAATGATAATCGTTTCTGTGGAATGACCATTACAGAACCCAGATTGGAAAGGGTGGAGGAGAAAGGAAGATTCAATGTGCTGAGACAATTGGTCAAGAACAATTTTTTCGATAAGCTTGGAGAGGAAGAAGATTTAGAAATGGGCCTGTAATTAGAGAGAGCAGAAGGGTCAAGGGAGGATTTCTTTAAGACAGGTTTAATGACAGTGATCTTCCTGAGGTGGGGGACAAACCCTGATGGCAAGCTATTAGTGATCATGATGAAAGCCAGAGGAAGAAGGCCATGACAATTAAGACCAATCCAGTGGGAGGGAATGGGGTCAAGAGAACAAGTGGTTTTCTGACAAGAGTCGAAGCATCTTTCAAAAGAGGTGAAAGATTGCATTGAGACCACAAGTGAAGATGTAAGACAGCAGCAGAGTAAACATGGGAGAAGAGGACAGAGGAGTGGAAAAAGAAAGAATGGGGGTGGGGGAGAGAAGGGAAGCAAGAGCAAAGCAAAGTAGTCTTTTGCAGGAAATAGGTAGCAAAATCATCAGCAGAAATGTTAGCTGGGTAAGAAAAGGGAGGACCAGAAACAGAAAGTTGGCAATTAGGGGCCTGATCTATAAGGGAAAGATAAAATTAGTGCCTGGTGTGATGTAATTGACCTTGGTACAGATGTAGAAGGGACAAATAATGAGAGTGATCAGATGGGGACTTAGTTTGGTGCCAGAGACATTCTGAGCGATGTAGATGTTACAATCAGCCTGATATCAGGGTTTATGTATTTATTTATTGCATTTGTATCCCACATTTTCCCACCTCTTTGCAGGGTCAATGTGGCTTACAATACATCATGGATAGTGGAAATGTGAGGAGAGTAGACATTTGGTGTTATAAGAGAGAGAAAAAAAACAGAAGGCATTAATTTACATTCAGGGTATATGTGGTAAATTCAGATGACTTGGTCTTTGTGATAGGTCTTGTCGAAGAGATGGGTCTTTAGCAGTTTCCGGAAATTGGTCAGTTCGTAGACCGCTTTCAGGTTACGTGGCAGTTCGTTCCAGAGTTGTGCACTCCTATAAGAAAAGGTTGATGCGTGCATTAGTTTGTACTTTAGTCCTTTACATTTGGGGAAATGAAGATTGAGGAATGTGCGAGAAGATTTTTTAGCATTTCTGGGTGGTAGGTCTATCAGGTCTGACATGGATGATCTTATGAACTAGGGTGCATACTTTGAACGTGATGCGTTCTTTGAGTGGGAGCCAGTGTAGCTTTTCTCGTAGGGGTTTTGCACTCTCGTATTTTGGTTTTCCAAATATGAGTCTGGCTGCCGTGTTCTGAGCTGTTTGGAGTTTTTTGAGTATTTGCAGCCAGCGTAAAGGGAGTTGCAGCAATCTAGATGACTGAGTACTAATGATTGTACCAGATTACGGAAGACTGTCCTCGGGAAGAATGGTCGTACTCTTTTTAATTTCCACATTGATTGGAACATCTTTTTGGTGTGTTATTCGCGTGATTCTCAAGTGTTAGGTGCCGGTCAATGGTAACACCAAGAATTTTCAAGGTTTCCGAGATGAGTAAATTTAATTTTGGTGTGTTGATGGTGGTGAATTTGCTTGTATTGTGTTGAGAGGTAAGTACTAGCCATTGGGTTTTTTCTGCGTTGAGTTTTAACTGAAAGGCATCTGCCCAGGAGTGCATGATGTGGAGGCTTTGGTTGATGTCATTGGACATTTCTTTTAGGTCTTGATTGAATGGGATGTAGATCGTTACATCATCGGCATAAATGTAAGGATTAAGGTTTTGGTTGGATAGTAGTTTAGCCAGAGGTGTCATCATTAGGTTGAATATGGTCGGTGAAAGGGGAGATCCCCATGGAACTCCACATTCAGGTGTCCATGCAGCTGATATAATCGACTTTGATGTCACCTGATATGAGCGTGTGGTTAGGAATCCTTTAAACCAATTAAGAACATTGCCTCCGATGCCGAAGTATTCAAGGATGTGTAGTAGGATTCCATGATCAACCATGTCGAAGGAGCTTGACATGTCAAATTGTAGAAGTAGTATGTTCTTGCCGGTTGCAATCGTTTGTTTGAATTTCGTCATGAGCATGGCTAAAACTGTTTCAGTGCTGTGATTAGAGTGAAATCCTGACTGGGAGTCGTGTAGTATTGAGAATTTGTTTAGATATTCTGTGAGTTGTTTGGTTACCATTCTTTCTGTTATTTTGGTTATTAAGGGAATATTTGGTTATATTTGGTTATTAAGGGAATGGGTGGGACCTAGGGGTCTTGGTGTGGGAAGGGACTTCTGAGGAAACTGCCACAGTCAGTGAGGCATTCCAAAGGCTGGTTTGATACTGGAGAAGAAGGGAAGTAAAGACAGAGGGGAAGTAAGTGAAAAATAAAGGAAGAAGGGTCAATGGCTGAGAAATCGCGAAGAGCCAGAAGACAATTGGGGAGAAAAGGAAAGGGTGTAGGAAAGTGGATGAGGAAGTGATCCAACCAGGGAACTGGGGTAGGAAGAAGGTTAGCAATAGTAAGGGAATTGGAAACAGAGGTAAGAAAAAGATCCAGTGCATGACCAGTCTCATGAGTGGGATAGGAGACATGTTGAAAAAGGTCAAGATCTGAGAAAAGGAAAAGAATGTGTCTGTCCAGCTTAAAAGAGAGAGAAACGGAGATTGAAGTCTCCAAGAAGAACAAGATAATGGAAACGTATGATCACATCTGAGAGGCAGTGGCAGAATGACTCTAGAAAGAGGGGTCCGGAGAAGGAAGATAGATTAAAAGTATATATATGGGAGCGGGGGTGTGAAGGCAAAGAAACATACAATGGGGGGGGGGGGGGCACTAGTGGACCTCAAGAAAGATGCTGGCATAGTTGGTGAGCTCCTCTCTAGGAAGGAATATTTATCAAGATTACATTTGACTAATGCTGAACTTTGCTGTTAAAAAATATATATCTACATTTGTGAAGATGTCCACTGCAAAACCTCACAGAGAGGAGACAAGTTCAACTTTTGCATCTGAATCTAAAAGATCAAATTGTGATCCTCCATCTCTGGAAAAATCTCTTGCTAACAAAATCCTTATGGAGGGAATCAAAGCTATATGGGATCTGAACACCAAGCACTTCAATATTACCTGTGATCTCAAAGCTGATATAGCTACGTTGACTCAGTCTATTGCAGGTTTCAACGCCAAATTTCTGCTTGAAACTGCTTGAAGCGAAAGTTGATCACACTGTTACTGATTATGTGCAGCACCATCAGCATACTGATGAAAAAATATGTCAGCTGGAAAGGCAGTTAAGATCTGGCAAATCAAAGCTGTAGAAATAATATACAGATTTTAGGTTTAATAAAAAATACTGAAGGTTCTGATTTGATAAAATTCCTAAATAATTGGATTCATTCAATTTTACATCTACAACTTGATTCATCACCTGAGAGAGCGAATCACATGCCTAGAAAACTAAAACAGGGAGCTAAAACACCACATTCTGTGGTAGTGAAATTACTGAAATTTCCTTAAACTCTCCAGATTCTAAACACTGTCAGATTTATTCCTTTCATCAGAGTCAGCATGGGTTGAGCCAAGGGAAGTCTTGCCTCACCAATTTGCTTCATTTCTTTGAGGGTGTGAATAAACTCATGGATAAAGGTGAACCAGTTGATGTGGTGAATCTAGATTTTCAGAAAGCTTTTCATAAAGTTCCTTACGAGAGACTCCTGAGAAAATTAAACAGTCATGTGATAGGAGGAAAGGTTCTGGTGTGGATTAGGAATTGGTTATTGGACAGAAAACAGAGGGTAAGATTAAATGGTCATTTCTCTCAATGGAGGAGGGTGGAGTGCCAAAGGGATATGTATTGGGACCGGTGTTATTTAACATATTTATAAATGAAATGGAAATCAGAATGACGAGTGAGGTGATTAAATTTGCAGATGATACAAAACTATTCAAGGTTGTTGAAACAAGTGCAGACTGTGAAATATTGCAGGAAGACCTTAGGAAATTGGAAGACTGGGCATCCAAATGGCAGATGAAATTTAATATGGACAAATGCAAGGTGATGCACATTGGAAAGAATAATCTGAATCATAGTTACCTGATACTAGAGTCCACCTTAGGGGTCAGCACTCAAGAAAAAGATTTAGGTGTCATTGTAGATAATACGCTGAAATCTGCTCAGTGTGCGGCAGCAGCCAAAAAAGCAAACAAGATGCTAGGAATTATTAGGAAAGGGATGGTGAATAAGATCGAAAATACTATAATGCCTTTGTATCGCTCCATGTTGCGACCTCACCTTGAGTATTGCGTTCACTTCTGGTCGCTGTATCTCAAAAAAGATATAGCGGAATTAGAAAAGGTTCAAAGAAGAGCGACCAAAATGATAAAGGGGATGGAACTCCTCTTGTATGAGGAAAGGCTAAAGAAGTTAGGGCTTTTTAGCTTGAAAAAGAGAAGAATGAGGGGAGATATGATTGAGGCCTACAAAATCCTGAGTGGTGTAGAACGAGTAGAAGTAAATCAATTTCTTACTCATTCTAAAAGTACTAAGACTAGAGGACACTCAAGGAAGTTACAGGGAAATACTTTAAAAACAAATAGGAGGAAATATTTTTTCACTCAATGAATAAATTCTGGAACTGTTTGCCAGAGGATGCAGTAACAGCGGTTAGTGTATCTGGGTTTAAAAAAGGTTTGGACAAATTCCCGGAGGAAAAGCCCATAGTCTATTATTGAGAAAGACATGGGAAGCAACTGCTAATTGGATTTCTGCCAGATACTTGTGGCCTGGCTTGACCACTGTTTGGAAAACAGGATATTGGGCTAGATGGACCATTGGTCTGACCCAGTATGGCTACTCTTACATTCTTATGTACAAAGAGCAAAAGATTACTTTTGTACCAGACTTATAAAAAAACAATGGCATTGAAGAGGAAACAGTTTTTGCAATTTTGACACCGTCTTTAAGATGTCGGAGCCTGATATGGGCTTCAATCCCCTGTAAAAATGAAGGTCACTCTTAACTACAAGATCTTTTGACACTCCTGCAGATCTACAAAAATTCCATAATCAGCGATCATCTAATGGAATGCATGGGTAAAGTTTAACTCTCTTCATATTGCTACCACTGGCTTATAATTTTCCCACCTTTGTCTCTCCAAAGGAAAGGCATGCATTTTCAACTATGAGTAGTCTACACTGGATTTTTTTAAAGTTTAAAGTACAGGGTATTACCTAAGTCAGGTTCTTCTCTGACTCAATATTTTGATATTACATTAGCACCTATGTTTTAATATTTCTTCCCCTTATTAATATTGGTCATCTATAATGTTAATCCTGATTTGCCTTGAGTCATTTGAAGACCTGGAATCTTCTGCTGTCGGTCTTTCCTTTGGCATACAAGGGTACAAAAAAAAGAACAAGTCTCTTTTCCACATATCAACTTATTGTGCATTGAAAATTACATGAATATTCATGATTGCATATGTATGCTGACTCATACTTGCTAGTTTCTCTTGGAATGATGCATGATTTTGCCTATATGATAATATCACAATCAGTCATTCAAGAGCACTGCATGTGTTTCTTTTAAAGTGCTTTGTATAATTCATGTATCCTTTCAGCTCTACTGCTTTTGATTAAGTCTCGTCATCCTAAAATGCATGTGTTAAATATGGTTCCCAGTAACTTATGATAATAATATAATGCCAAATTGCCAAATCCTTTTTCTCTATGTGTGGAATTTGTTATGGTATAATATATACTGTTTCATCATTCTAAGTTGATTAGCGTGATAATTGATAATTCTATAGTTCTTAAGCATGCCTGCTGTCGAAGAATGCTTCTTAAAATAATTCTTTGTTTGCTTAGATGGAAAATGGATTTTCATATTCTTTTAGAAACACAAAGAGCAGCATTAACTATACAATTTTGGAAGATATATTGTTAATATCGTCATTGCAAGCAATTATTATTATACTAGTAAAAAAGGCCCGTTTCTGACACAAATGAAACGGGCGCTAGCAAGGTTTTCCTCGGAGTGTGTATGTTTGGGAGAGTGTATGTGAGAGTGACTGTTTGAGAGTCAGAGTGAAAGTGTGAGTGTGTGTGAGAGAGAGTGAGTCTGGGTGTGAGTGTGTTTGTGAGAGAGTGTGTGTGTGAGAATGAGAGTGTGTGCAAGTGTGTATGTGAGACACAGTGTGAGAGAGAGTGTGTGTGTGTGGGCGAGAGAGAGAGTGTGTGTGAGACACAGATTCTCTGTTTGAGTGAGTGTATGAGACCAAGCGAGTGTGTGAGTGACTGTGTGGCACATAGAGAGTGAATGTGATACAGTGTGAGACAGAGTGTGTGAGAGTGAGAGTCAGAAAGACATTGTATATCAGAGAGAGAGTGTGAGCCGTGCCCTCCCAATCCATGGCCATCTGTCCCCTGGCCCCTCCATTCATCCTTTTCCAGCAATTCCCCTCTCTCCCTGAGCCCTGCCCTCCCAATCAATGCCCATCCATGCTCCTCTGTCCCCTGCCCCCTCCATTCATCCCTTTCCAGCAATTCCCCTCTCTCCCTGAGCCCTGCCCTCCCAATCCATGCCCATCCATGTTTCTCTGTCACCTGCCCCCTCCATTCATCCCTATCCAGCATTTTCCCTCTCTGCCTGAGGCCTGTCCTGCAATCCATATCCATCCATGCCCATCTGTTCCCTCCATTCATCCCTATCCAGCATTTCTCCTCTCCCTGAGTCCTGCCCTTCCAATCCATGCCCATCCATGCTCCTTTGTCACCTGGCCCCTCCATTCATCCCTATCCAGCAATTGCCCTCTCTCCCTGAGGCCTGCCCTGCAATCCATATCCATCCATGCCCATCTGTCTCCTCTATTCATCCCTAGCCAGCAATTTCCCTCTCTCCCTGAGTCCTGCCCTCCCAATCCATGCTCCTCTGTCCCCTGCCCCCTCCATTCATCCATTTCCAGCAATTCCCCTCTCTCCCTGAGCCCTGCCCTCGCAATCCATGCCCATCCATGCTCCTCTGTCCCCTGCCGCCTCCATTCATCCTTTTCCAGCAAGTCCCCTCTCTCCCTTCCATGACCCCCCCCCCTCGCATCCATGCTCCTCTCTATCCCATGTCCCAGCCTGGCCCGCCCTCTTCTCCTCCCCCCCTTCGCATCCATGTCCCCCCTTCGCATCCATGCATCGTTTTGTTTTTTTTTTTCTTCTTTTTCAATTTACCTCCGTGGCGTTTCCGGCAGCGAAGCGTCAGGGAAGGAGGCGGCGCTCCCGACGTGTAGCTTTCCCTTCGCTGTGTTCCGCCTTATTTTGAAGGCGGAACACAGCGAAGGGAAGGCTAGACGTCGGGAGCGCCGCCTCCTTCCCTGACGTTTCGCTTCCGGATTTGTTTGTTTTGTCGCGAGGGCGGGGCAGAGACGGCTGGCTGGCTGGCTTGAAGGGAGGCTTCACACCACGAATCCACGAACCCTACAGCTTCAGTGACGTCAGATGGCTTCAGGGCATGGCTTCAGGGCTTCAGGGCTTCACAGAACGTTGTCCTCATTAGAACGTTCACGGTGCGTTTTATTATATTAGATTGTTAGTCTATTTCATTTATATTTTATTATAAGCTCTTTCCTGGGGGGGGGGGGGGGTTATATCTCTCTGTCTGTGCAGCCACTTTTATGGTACTTCTTCCTCCTATTTCTTTTTCTAATTTTGCAGGCTGAGCTATTTCCTTTTATTTTTAGCTCTTTATGCAGTTTAGCCCTCAGGTTAGTTGCTGCTTCCTCCAATTTCAGTCTCACAGCCAACTTCTCTTTCAACAAGAATGCCAAACTTGCATGAAAATATTGACTTCTTTTTACCTCCAGCTTCAAAATACTAGAAACTACTACTTACTAAAACTTCTCTCTTATATTTACAGTGGCTAACTTTTCTCACTGACACAAACTTTGTATCATAGAATGTTAATGGCCTTAGGCAACCTATAAAAAGAAATCCTTCCTGTATTTAAAAAATTACAGGCTAAAGTGGTCTTTCAATAAGAAACCCACATACAAAACATTACTCACTTATTAAAAGATAATATCTGGAATTCTGAATCCACCTGCTACTACTACTATTTATCATTTCTAAAGTGCTACTAGACGTACGCAGCGCTGTACACTTGAACATGAAGAGACAGTCCCTGCTCGACAGAGCTTACAATCTAATTAGGACAGACAAACAGGACAAACAAGAGATAAGGGAATATTAAAGTGAGGATGATAAAATAAGGGTTCTGAACAAGTGAGTAAGGGGTAGGAGTTAAAAGCAGCATCAAAAAGGTGGGCTTTTAGCTTAGATTTGAAGACGGCCAGAGATGGAGCTTGACGTACTGGCTCAGGAAGTCTATTCCAGGCATATGGTGCAGCAAGATAAAAGGAATGGAGTCTGGAGTTAGCAGAGGAAGAGAAGGGTGCAGATAAGAGAGATTTACCCAGTGAACGGAGTTCCCGTGGAGGAATGTAGGGAGAGATGAGAGTGGAGAGGTACTGAGGAGCTGCAGAGTGAATGCATTCCTTTAATTACTCCCTTTTTTTGTCTAATTCTCGAACAATTGCATCATGGCAGGCAATTTGTTCACTTCCTTTCCTCTTGAGCTCTGTTACAAAGAGAAAGTCAAGTGCAGTTTCCCAGTACCTGCATTATTTGAATAAGAGAAAAATCAGCAGTGTATATTTACCCAGAGATAGCCATTCTGATAAGGCTGCTGGTTCAGAGGTCTGTATGCAATGAGGCTTGCTTGCATGTCTTGTGAGTTCAGAGGTGTTACACCTTAGCTCTCCTAACCATTTGCCTGATGTTCAAGTCAATTTATAACAGGTCTGCATAATGGAACTAAATGAAAGTTGCTAATTCATACTCCACGTGTCCTAATGCAAATGCCGATGTGACAGTGGGTGTATGGGGGGTGGAAATAGTACATGTCCTAGTGGCAAAATACCACTGGTTCTTCAGCTATTGCCACTCTACATCACCCTATTCTGGAAAGCTACTTGGTCTACCTCAAGTAGCTAATTATTTTATCTGGGCCACTTTTTCCGAGCTCCCCAGATTCAAGCATACATTGGCCATCTTGCCCTACACATTCTTTTTCAAAATAAATATGCCATGGTTGTTCTTGAGCATGTGTTTGCGTATATGGTTCCAATTCAAATAGTGTGACTAACAAAATAACAAAGAAAGATGAATTTGAGGCCTAGCTAGCCTTGCATCGTTTGAGGCCTCTATCTTATTACAATCAGCCATATCAGAAAGAACCTTTATCAACCATTTTAAATGCTAATACTTCTAGCTTATTAACACATGAAGTTTTAATGAAACTTCATCTTAACATTACTATGCAAAATATAAAGATAGCAGATATACACTGCAAAAACTGACATTCCTTTATAAAATTGAAAATAAAATCCTTTTTTCTATTTTTGTGTGGCCATTTCTCCTAATTGTGTTGATCATATGCACTGATTTTTGCTTTCATTTGTCTATCTTTTTAAAACTCTGTTTCCAGGGTCTCCTGTCTATTTGCCATTTCTTCTCTCCCCTCCTTCCTCCAGTCCTCACTTTCTCTCCTATCTCCATCTCTAAACATTGATCTCTTCTTTCCCTTTTCTTCCAATTTTTCTGCTTTGCTATCCAGATTTCACTTCTTGCTAATCATCTTTTCTATCTTTTACCAGTTCTTAACCCACAGCAGGTCATTGCCTTCTGTCCCATGGCATATTTTTATTTTCTTAGGAGCCTTTCATGGGGTACTTTGTAAAATGCTTTGTGAAAATCCAGGTACACAATATCAACTGGCTCACCTTTATCTACATGTTTATTAATATAATAGTTGCCTTATAGGCATATTTTCAAAGCACTTTGGGAGGCTAAGTTCCATAGGTTTCTATGGAACTTTGGGAGGCTAAGTGCTTTGAAAATATGCCTCTTAACGTATTGTAATAGATAGGTAGGAACTTTGCATCCCTGAAGCTTTACATGGAAAATGTTCTAATCCTGAATCAATATTATTGGATAAAGCTGGTTTCATTTTTTAGTAATTTTATCTCATTTATTTGAATTGATTTTCATGCCATCACTGAATTTTACAGCCTCAGGGCACTGTATATATATATATATATATATATATATATATATTTATAAAACATAGGCCCCTATGCACTTAGTATTTTTCTCAAAGAATGGGAAGAAATCCTTAGTAAATCAGGCCCATAGTTCTATAAAAGAACTTAAGGTTCCTTTTTACAAAGTGGCGCTACCAATTAGCATGCACTGAATTTGAAGAAGCCAATGGAATTTGAATGGGCTTCTTCCAATTCAGCGTGCCACTAATTGGTAGCATTGCTTTGTAAAAGGAAGAAGCACTGTGGGATAAACTGGTAAGAGGGAAAGGAAAATGTATTTACATTGGTGTAATATATAGTTAGGAAAGGGGAAGCACTATTGATAGGTGTCATGTTTACAAAGCTGGAAACAGGTTTGTGAGCCCTTGGGCTACTGCCGAGGAGCGGCAATGGCAGGCAAAACCACCCCACACCAGAAGCAAGGCAGAACAGATGTACCGGCAAATCCAGGCTAGGTCTCTAGGCAGACAGCCAGCAAGCAGAAGACAGGTCCAGGCAAAGGTTCAAAAGGCAGGCGGCAAGCAAAGCAAAGTCCAGGTCCAGGCAAGGGTCAAAAGGCAGGCGGCAAGCAAAGCAAAGTCCAGGTTCAGGGAAAGGTTCAAAAGGCAGGAAACCAGCAAAAACAGAATCAAGTCCAGACAAAGTCTCTCAGGCAGAAGTGCACAAGCACCCACATACCAGGGCCTAAGACACAATGCAAAGGCAAAGCAGCAAGGTTTCAGAATGGCTAATAAGCCCAGCAGCACCTGGAGCTCAGCTGCAACAGTCACCAGGAAACTACGGGTGCTGTGTAGGTTCAATCCAAGCAAGCAAGTCTGGCAGCCCGGAAGATCCGGACCGGACTGGGCTGAAATCTGGAACGGGTGACGGTCCACAGCAGCCACCGGTTCTGGCCACCAGAGAGCGAGGTGAGCACAGACGTAACAATAGGTGATTTTAACATTCCGGATGTCGATTGGGGCAACCCTGCTGTGTGGTTGTCTAGAAACAAAGAGATCTTGGATTCTCTAAAGGTAGAATTGTTTCAGCAGTGGGTAACGGAACAGACACAGGATGGAGCTATCCTAGACCTGGTGCTCACAAATGGGGAGCATGTTTCTGATGCTATGGTGGGAGATTATTTGGTATCTAGCGATCACCGAATGGTGTGGTTCAATATTAATACAAAGGAGGAGAAGGCTTAGTCGAGATTGAAATCCTAGATTTAAAAAAAAAACTAATTTTGAGAGATGGGGCAATTTCTAAGGAAAGAATTAGCTGGATTGGAATAGCTGAAGGAAGTAAAACAGCAGTGGGCGAAACTGAAAGGAGCTATTTTAAAGGTGACAAACCTTTATGTTAGAAAATTACATAAAAGTAAGATGAAATGGAGGCCACTATGGTTCTTGAACGTAGTAGCTGAAAAGGTAAGGGAATGAAGGTTAACCTTTATATTTTACAAGATGACTCAGAAAGAAGAGGGTGGGCAAAAATACCTGGAAAAGCTAAGAGAAGCTGTCAAGAATGCGAAGAGGCAAATGGAAGAAAAAAAAATAGCCAATATGGTAAAAATGGGGGACAACATATTTCAGATATAAAAGTGACAGGAGGAAATGCCATAATACCATTGTGAGGCTCAAAGCTGAGGGAGAGGAATATGTAGAAGCTGATAAGGACAAGGCTGAACTGCTTAACAATTATTTATATTCTGTGTTCACAGATGAAAGGATGGGGATAGGACCGCAGAAAACAATTGCAAATGGGGATGGATGTATGGTAGACCGGGACCGATTCTCAGAAAACTGTGTTCATGAGGAGCTAGCTAAACTAAAAGTAAACAAAGTAATGGGGCCTAATGGGTTACATCTAAGGGTGCTCAACGAACTCAGAGAGGTTCTGGCGGCTCCGCTATCTGACATCTTCAACACTTCCTTTGAGTCTGGAGTGGTCCCGAATGACAGAAGAAAGGCGGATGTGGTCCCTCTGTATAATAGCGAAAGTAAGGAGGAGGTTGGAAATTACAGACCTGTCAGTCTGACCTCGGTGGTGAGCAAACTAATGGAAACGCTTCTAAAGCAGAGGATTGTGAAGTTTCTTGAACTGAATGGACTGCAGGACCCAAGGCAGCCTGGCTTCACTAGAGGCAGGTCATGTCAGACAAACCTGGTTGATTTCTTTGACTGGGTGACCAAACAGTTGGACTTGGGAGGTGCGCTAGATGTGGTGTACTTGGATTTTAACAAAGCCTTTGACACGGTTCCACAAAGGTGATGGATAAATAAACTGAGTGACTTTGGTATGGGACCTAAAGTGACTGACTGGTTAACTGGTTAAATAGGAAAAAATGGAAGGAGACAGAGGGTAGTGGTAAATGGAGCTTGATCTGAGAAAAGGGATATTATCAATGGTGTACCGCAGGGGTCAGGCCTCGGGCCGACTCTCTTTAACATCTTTGTTAGTGACATTGCGGAAGGGCTGTCAGATAAGGTTTCTCTCTTTGCGGATGATACAAAACTCTGTAATAGGGTGGACACCCCAGAGAGGGTGGGTAGCATGAGGAAGGATCTAGCGAAGATTAAAGAATGGTCCGATAATTGGCAACTAAGATTTAATGCTTAGAAATACAGGGTCATGCACTTGGGTTACAAGAATCCAGGGGAACTGCTTCTGTGTACAAAAGAAGAGCGAGACTTGGGGGTGATTGTGTCTGATGTCTCCAAACAGGTAGAAAAAGTGACGGTCAAAGCCAGAAGGATGTTTGGCTGCATAAAAAGAGGGATGACCAGCAGGAAAAAAGAGGTGATAGTGCCCTTATATATACATCTCTGGTGAGGCCACATTTAAACTACTGTGATTCTGGAGACTGCACTAAGGATATAAAAAGGATGGAGTCCAGAGGGCGGCTGCAAAATTGGTAAGAGGTCTCGGTTACAAAACATATAGTGACAGATGCCTCAACATGTATACGCTGGAAGAGAGGCGGGAGAGAGGGGATATGATAGAGACGTTTATTTATTTATTTATAGCATTTATATCCCACATTTTCCCACCCATGGGCAGGCTCAATGTGGCTTACATCAGTCTGCAAAAACATGCATCAATTCAGCAAACAATCAAAATCAATGAAGTAAAGAGATTAGCGAGTAACAGCAAAGGAGAGGAAAAGGAGCCAATATCAACTGGCTCACCTTTGCCTACATGTTTGTTTACTCCTTCAAAGAAATGCAGCAGATTGGTGAGGCAAGACTTCACTTCACTAAATCCATGTTGACTTTGTCCCATTAGTCCATGTTTTTGAATGTGCTCTGTAATTTTGTTTTTGATAATAGTCTCTATCATTTTGCCCGGCACCGACGTCAGACTCACCAGTCTATAATTTCCCTGGTCTCCTCTGGAACCTTTTTTAAATATCGGCTTTACTTTGGCCACCCTCCAATCTTCAGGGACCACGCTCGACCTTAAGGATAAATTACAAATCAATAACAGTAGCTCTGCCAGCTCATTTTTTAGTTCTGTCAGTACCCTGGGGTGAATACCATAGGCGTAGTTTGACTGTTTCATTTGGGGGGGCAAAGAATGGGCGGAGCATATTAGCATATCATTTGCATATATACATATGCAAATGAATATGCTAATATGGAGGAAGGAAATTAAATTTACAGGCAAAATATCACAGATACACATTTCAAAAAGCTGACACATTTCAATTAATAAATTATGAATAAAATACTTTTATCTACCTTTGTTGTCTGATCATTTAGTTTTTCTATTCGCTTTGGTCCCAGTGTCTTCTGTTTTATGCAGTATCTTCTTTCCAGTAAGCTTCCCTCTGCTCCCCACCCTCCCAGTCCCATCCATCTCTTGCTCCTTCCCTCTGCTCCCCACCCCTCCCAGTCCCATCCATCTTCTGTTCCTTCCCTCTGCTCACCATCCCTCCGTCCCATCCATCTTCTGCTCCTTCCCTCTGCTGTGCCTGACCTCTCCCAATCCCATCCATCTCCTGGTCCATCCCTCTGCTCCCCACCCCTCGCAGTCCGCTCCTTCCCTCTGCTCCCCACCCCTCCCAGTCCCATCCATCTTCTGTTCCTTCCCTCTGCTCACCATCCCTCCATCTTCTGCTCCTTCCCTCTGCTGTGCCTGACCTCTCCCAATCCCATCCCTCTGCTCCCCACCCCTCACAGTCCCATCCATCTCTTGCTCCTTCCCTCTGCTCCCCACCTCTCCCAGTCCCATCCATCTTCTGTTCCTTCCCTCTGCTCACCATCCCTCTGTCCCATCCATTTTCTGCTCCTTCCCTCTGCTGTGCCTGACCTCTCCCAATCCCATCCATCTCCTGGTCCATCCCTCTGCTCCCCACCCCTCGCAGTCCCATCCATCTCTTGCTCCTTCCCTCTGCTCCCCACCCCTCCCAGTACCATCCATCTTCCCTCTGCCCCCCCCCCCGCGAGGTCCAAGATGGTGACTCCGTTTACCCCCTCTCTTCCTCCCTCCCTCCGGCGCAGGCAACAGTCTTCAGCTTTTTCAGCGTTCCTGGCAGCGGTAGCGATGTACACGCTGCCTTCGGTCTGCCCCGGAAGCCTTCTCTTCAAGTTCCTGTTCCCACCTATGCGGGAACAGGAACTTGAAGAGAAGGCTTTGGGGCAGAGCCAAAGGCAGCGTGTACAACGCTACCGCTGCCAGGAACGCTGGAAAAGACTGCTGCCTGCGCCGGAGGGAGGGAGGAAGAGAGAGGGGTAGACGGACACGCTCCTCTCCGTCCGCTTGGCTTCCCTGCCCTCTCTGTCTGCGTCCCGCCTTCCTCTGACGTCAGAGGAAGGCGGGACGCAGACAGAGGGCAGGGAAGCCAAGCGGATGGAGAGGAGCGCGTGCCTGCCCTGCATGTTTTTTTTTTTTTAACTAATGGCGCGGCGGCGCCTCACGTCGTTTTGGGGGGCATTGCCCCCCCTCGCGCCCCCCCCCCAGTCTACGCCTATGGTGAATACCATCCGGTCCAGGAGATTTGCTACTCTTCAGTTTGCAGAACTGCTCCATTACGTCTTCCAGGTTTACAGATATTCCATTAAGTTTTTCCGATTCTTCAGCTTCGAATACCCTGTCCGGCACCGGTATCCCACCCAAATCTTCCTTGGTGAAGACCGAAGCAAAGAACTCATTTAGTTTTTCTGCTATTTCTTTGTCTTCCTTGATCGCCCCTTTTACAGCCCGGTCATCCAGCGGGCCAACTGATTCTTTTGCCGGTTTCCTGCTTTTAATGTATCGAAAAAATTTTTTTACTATCAGTTTTCATCTCTAACGCTATCTTTCTTTCAAAATCCCTCTTTGCCTTTCTTATCAGCGCTTTGCATCTGACTTG
Organism: Microcaecilia unicolor; assembly: GCF_901765095.1. Taxonomy (NCBI): domain Eukaryota; kingdom Metazoa; phylum Chordata; class Amphibia; order Gymnophiona; family Siphonopidae; genus Microcaecilia; species Microcaecilia unicolor. The sequence continues at coordinate 306,327,396 of NC_044032.1, forward strand.
ACATTCCTTATGCCACTTCTTATTGTCTTCATTCGGTTCCTTCTTCCATTTTCTGAAGGATTCCTTTTTAGCTCCAATAGCCTCCTTTACCACACTTTTTAACCATGCCAGCTGGGATAGTGCTGGGCAGACTTATATGGTCTGTGCCAGAGCTGGTGGTGGAAGGCGGGACTGGTAGTTGGGAGGCAAGGATAGTGCTGGGCAGACTTATAGGGTCTGTGCCAGAGCTGGTGGTTGGGAGGCAGGGATAGGGCTGGCCAGACTTATATGGTCTGTGCACTGAAGAGGACAGTACAAATAAAAAAGTAGCACATATGAATTTATCTTCTTGGGCAGACTGGATTGACCGTGCAGGTCTTTTTCTGCCGTCATCTACTATGTTTACTATGTTTGGTTTTCCATCCTCCTTTTCTGATACATGGAATATGTTTGGCCTGGGCCTCCAGGACGGTGTTTTTGAACAGCATTCACACCTGTTGTAGGTTTCTTACCCTCTCAGTTGCTCCTCTAAGTTTTTTTCTACCGTTCTTCTCATTTTATCATAGCTTCCTTTTTTAAAGTTAAACGCTAACATATTTGACTTCCTATGTTTACCTTTTTGAAAGCAAATTTCAAAGTCGATCATGCTATGATCACTGTTGTCAAGTGGCCCCCGGACCGTTACCTCCCGTACCAGATCATGCGCTCCATAAATGACTAAGTCTAGAATTTTTCCTTCTCTCATTGGCTCCTGTATCAGCTGCTCCCTAAAGCTGTCCTTTATTTCATCAAGGAAGTTTACCTCCCTAGCGTGTCCCAATGTTACATTAACCCAGTCTATATGGGGTAATTGAAATCATTATTATTGCGTTGCCTATTTTATTTGCCTCACTAATTTCCTTTAACATGACTGTGTCCGTCTGCTCATCCTGGTCGGGCGGTCGGTAGTACACCCCTATAACCGTCCTTTTCACCTTAACACTTGGAATCTTGATCCACAATGATTCCAAGAGATCTTCCGTTTCCCACAGAATTTCCAATCCATTTGGCCCAAGGCTCTAGTTAACATACAGTGCTACTCCTCCCCCAATCCGGTCCACCCTATCACTACGATATAATTTGTACCCGGTATGAGAGTGTCCCATTGGTTATCCTCCTTCCACCAGGTCTCAGAGATGCCTATTATGTCTAATTTTTCATTCAGTGCAATATATTCCAATTCTCCCATCTTATGTCTAAGGCTCCTAGCATTTGCATATAGGCACTTCAAGCTAGGCTTGTTATTCCTTATTACAGCATGTTGTTCACTTGTCAGTACTAATTTGCTATTTTTTTGCCTGGTTTTTATTATTTTTATTTATGGACATTGAATCTACTACAGTCTCTTTTTCATACTCACTATCAATAAACCCTGTCTGGGTGATATTCTTGCAAGATACCTTATTCCAAACCATATGCTCCTGTGCGACTGTCGGCCTTCCCCCCCGTTCCTAGTTTAAAAGCTGCTCTATCTCTTTTTTAAATGTTCATGCCAGCAGCCCAGTCCCATCCCGGTTAAGGTGGAGCCCATCCTTTCTGAATAGGTTTCCTTTTCCCCAGAATGTCGCCCAGTTCCTAACAAATATAAAACCCTCGTCCTTGCCACCATTGTCTCATCTCATTGTCTCATGTACAGGAGAGGTGAGCCTTTTTCAAATGAAGGAAAACTCTGGAATGAGGGGGCATACAATGAAGTTAAGAGGAAATGGCCTTAGGAGAATCTAAGAAAATACTCTTTCACGGAAAGGGTGCTGAATGCATGGAATGGCCTCCCGGTGGAGGTTGTGGTGACGACTGTAATGGAATTTAAGAAAGCGTGGGAGAAGCATGTGGGTTCCCTTAGGAAAGGAAGAGTTGGTGGTTACTGAGGATGGGCAGACTGGATGGGCCATTTGGCCCTTATCTGCCGTCATGTTTCTATGTTTCTAAAAGGAGCCCTTAGTTTTTTGACCAGATCTGGGCTATACAGAATGAATATATCAAAAAGAAATAAGGGTCAACAAACAAATTGTAGATACTTTATATTAGGCTAATTCAATCAGTCTCATTTTACTATCTAGTGACATATCACCTACTTGTCCATCCTTATTTGCACAGATATTCATTGGAACATGCTTAAAAGAACACTTAGGGTCCGATATTCAGACAAAGGGAGGCAGCCCACATAAGTGCGATCAGAGCTGAAACCAGATATTCATTGCCAGCTGTTTCCAGTGACCAGCACAGAATATTTGGGGGGGTGGGGTTGATTGCTAAAATGTTAGCCAGCTATGCCGATATTCAGCGCTAACTGGTTAACTTTTTATCAGTCAAATATAGGCCTGCTATTTGTATGGCCTATTTTGACCGGTCAACATAGCCAGTTAGGCACTGAATATCCGCACCTAACCAGATATGTCATGCAATATAGTCGGTTAGAGGCATAGGCGCCCGGTATAAGAGGCTTGGGGAGGTAGCCACAGCAGGATGGATCAGCTGTTTCTATAGAAATGCTAAATAGTATTAGTAGTAGTTCTCCTGCGAGTCCTGCTGCTCTAGGGGGGTTTAAATAGCAGCAGCTACAGTGAAAGCCGTCTCTAGCCTTGTGCATAACAATTTGATTATCTTACTGCTGGGAGAGCAGAGCAGGGGGATTGGTTGGAGGTGTCCTGGGTTGCCAGGGAGATATTTAAGTAGGATCATGAATTCCTGCACATGAGCAGTTCACACCAAAGAGACTTGCACTGAGCCCTGAAATTTTAAAAGTGCTAAAAATAAGTTTTAAAAGTATTTGCATTAAATCTAATTGCAGAATTTAGGTGCTAGGAAGCGGGATTGGTATGCTATGTACTCAAATTTGCTCAAGCCATATGCAAATTAGTCAGTTTTTGGGAGGTTCTCATTTGGGTAAAAATTGTTGGAAATGTTTACAGCCTTAATGTTAGGGCATGGCTCTGATCAAAAATGTGAACTTTGATCCAAAAACGAAAGGTTTAGCTAGTGTTTTGACTAAAAATTCCCATTAGAGTGTCTGTATGTTAATCTGCATTCAAATAGAGCTCTCTGATTGGATGAGCAGCTCCTGTTAGAAAATCTGCCCGGGAACAGAGAGGAGAGGAGAGAATCAATGGGTGGGTATGGATGGCTGGAAGGGGGGCAGGGGAGCGAGGACAAGAAATGAAGAAGGCAGAAAGTAAAGAAATAAATGGAAAGGAAGCCCTGGAAACAGAGTTAAGAGGACAGATAGCAGCTGAATCGGATACTGAGCCAGCATGATCAGAAAAACAAAGTCACCAGACAACAAAGGTAGAAAAGGTAATTTTATTTTCATTTGGAATATGTCCACTTTGAGAATCAGGTGTTCAACATTAAATGTTTATATTTATTTATTTACTTATGTATGACATTTTATCCCACATTAAACATGAATTAGGATGTTTTGTGGCTCTACATGAGAATTGTGATATTATGATCCTTGTTTCATATTGTTGACGGTCTGCATTTTCCGTATGGGTGGTATATTGGTGTATTAGGTTCTGCCTAGTGTAATATTTATGGTACAGTAAGGTTCTGAGTGTGTTTTTGCACAAAGTTGTGCATAGTGTTTTGTAGTTGAGCGATTGTGGTTAGTATATGCTTTGAGCAACCACTTTATTCTTTGACATATGATACATATCTAATATCTAAATTTAATAAAAGGTATTAATTGTGACTTTTATTTTTATTTATTTTTTCTATGTGTTATCAGACAATTATGGATTTAAGCTCCACCCCTGGCCCCACCCCTAACCCCACCCCTTTTGGCCTCCCCAAACAGTTGGGCCACCGACAGCCTATGGTTAGAGGCTAGTCACTAACTGGGATATTTGGCGGGAGATAACTGGTTATCTCCTGCTGAATGTCCATGGTTAGATATGTGGAGGAGTAGCCTAGTGGTTAGTGCAGCTGACTTTGATCCTGGGGAACTGGGTTCGATTTCTACTGCAGCTCCTTGTGACTCTAGGCAAGTCACTTAATCCTCCATTGCTTCAGGTACAAAATAAATATCTGCATATAATATGTAAACGACTTTGATTGTAACCACAGAAAGGCGGTATATCTAGTCCCATCCCCAGAGAGCTGAAGTGGTAGGATGCTCCTGGGTGGGAGGAAGCCCAACCTATGGGGAGTAGTTTTGAAATGAAATGCAGAGAAATAGTGCTCTGGTTATAAAAAGTGACAGAGGAGAGGAGTTGGGAAGAAGATAAAGCTAGATTATGCCCTTTAGGGGGTCTTTTGGTTGCCTGCAGGTCTTTAATTGCTTGCATGTCTTGGATTGCCTGATGGTCCCCTGCTAAGAGACCAGGAGGAGAAAAGGGAAATCCTAAATGAGGAGCGTGATCACTGGCTTTAAAAGTGGCAACTGGGAGTGTGTGTGTGCTGTGGATGGTCAGAGGAGAGATCAAGCTCAGGAGCAGGGGAATGGATCCAGGGAAAGCTCGGTCCTGAGACTTAGGTGCATCTAGAGAGGGGTCACCGCTGGATGAGAAACAGACCAGAGGAGGGCCTGAGCCTGCAGAGATGGAATTTATGCTGACAGGAGGAGAAACAGCCACAGAAAATAGCACTGCCTTACAGGATAGGCATGGGCAGGAGAACCTGTAAATATAATACCAAGTATCCTGTAAATATAAGTCGGGGAAGAAGTGGAAGAGGGAGTTCCCTCTTGGGAATAACATCAAGGAATATTTTGGATTGATAATTTTCCAGTTGCTATTTGTCTGTTGCAAGAGTTCAAATAAAGGTTTTGCGCTTATTTTAGGCTTTTTGAGTACTGACTGGTTTGTGGAAGAGAGAAAGTTGAGGGAACCGATCAGCTCCAGAGGATAAAGCATAGCCTCTCAAACCCCTGGATCTGTATTCCGGACCATTGACCTACTCCCAAGCTGGACTGCATGAGTGCTAGAACTGATAAGTGAGGGGAGATTGAACCTAAATGGGAAATGAAACAACTCTGTTTTGTGGCCCGGGGCCGAAACTAGCGCACGGGTGAGACCCAGGTTACATATATATGTACGATTGTTTTGCTGCATCTCATGTGGAGGGTAGTAATGTTTATGTACCCTTAGGGGACTAAATTCAGGAATTTGGGTGAAAAAAAATGTGCGCTGAGTGCTATTTTATAAGCAGTGCTCCAAATTGGGCACCATTTGTAGAATAGTGCGTAGTGCTGTGATCCGTGTCCAAATTTTAGGTGCGAGAATACTTGAAAAGCTACACTGGCTTCCAATCAAGGCAAGACTATTTTTCAAAACTAGTACCCTCAATTTCAAAATACTGTTCAGCATGTCTCCTGAATATATGCTAGAGCTGATTGAACTATCCCCAAGAAACCATCTACATGGCTGGATTTAGTTATCTGGGCTCCAAATGGTGGAAGTCAATACCCAAGCCCAAAAGAAGCATTACTAATTATCTTCAATTCAGAAAAACCTGAAGACCTACCTTTTCAAGAAATTCTATAGGTAACTTCACATGACAATGATGTTCATACCACTTTATAATTGTAATAAACCACTGTAACTTCACATAACTGTAAACTGTAAGCCACATTGAACCGAAAATTGTTTTTGGATAACAGTGGGATACAAGAATGAATAAATGAATAAATAAATATTACCTGAACTCTGGTGTAAATCCCCATGCCTAAATTAGGTGCAGATCTCTCAAATTCTATAATAGTTCGCGCTTAACTGAGTGCCCCTGACTTGCCCATGTCCCTCCTATGGCCTTAACCCCTTTTCAATTGCACGTTAAAGGGTTTGTATGCACATCTTTATAGAATAGCGCTTAGCAAGATGCACATGTAAATCCAAATTGTTGCCAATTAACACCAATAACAATAGCTAATAGGCTCGTTACTCAATTAAATTGCACATACAAATTGGGCACGTGCCCAAATTTGTGCTTTCAGTTTTAGGTGACATTTATAGAAGTCTCTTGCACATGAGTACATGTTTAGAATAATGGCATTTACATGCATATGTGCACACATAAGCACATAAATGCCACAATTCCATCGAAATGCTATTCTGCATATACCTGTTTAACTTATATAGCATGCATTTGTACGGCAGGTGTTCACAAGGGGTCTCTCATACATTTACCCCCACATTCTATATAGTGTGACTTAAGTTGCCCATGCAAATCCAGTTGTATTCTGAATTTGTGCTTGTATCTTAGAGGCCCTTTTACTAAGGTGCGTAAATCGGAACTACTGCCCGACTACTGCCTGCCCTGGGTGGTAATTCCATTTTTGACGTGCACCCAAAACACACGGTAGAAAATATTTTCTATTTTCTACTGTGTGGCGCTTACCCAGCGGTAATCGGCAGAGTACATGTGCTGGCCGCTTACTGCCCGGTTAGCGCGTGAGACCTTACTGCTAAGTCAATGGTTGATGGTAACGTCTCATCCCAAAAATGTACGTGCGCTGGTTTTAATTTTGCCGCACGTCCATTTTCTGGCACAAAAAAATGCCTTTTTTTCCAGGCGCACTGAGCAAATGGACCTGCGTGTATCGAAAATACAGACCTACACCAGAGCAGGCCACTTAGGCGTGCCTTAATAAAAGGGCCCCTTAATTAACAAGCCAATCAGTGCCGATAATTGCCACTTAGCAATTAATTGACACTAATTGGCATTAATTAGAATTTATGCGCAGAACTGTCTAAGCGTATTCTATAACGTGCTGCACATGAATTCTAAGTGACATAGTTGAAAAGGGGGCATGGCCATGAGTTGGTCATGGGCGTTTCTAAAATCTATGCGTGTTGTTATAGGATACACCTGGAGGGGAATAATCGAACGGCGCTGGTGAAATAGATTGCCGGCGATCTATTTTGGTGGCGCTGCAAACAGCTGGCCGAACCGTATTATCGAAAAGATGGCCGGCCATCTTTTTTTCCGATAATACGGTTTGGCCCGGCCAAATGCCAGAGTTCGCCGGGTTTGAGATGGCCGGTTTTGTTTTTCAGGGATAATGGAAACAAAAAGCGGCCATCTCAACCCCGGCTAAATCCAAGGCATTTGCTCGTGGGAGGAGCCAGCATTCATAGTGCACTGGTCCCCCTCACATGCCAGGACACCAACTGGGCACCCTAGGGGGCACTTCTAAAAATAAATATATATATATATATATATATATATATATACAAATATCTCCCAGGTGTATAGCTCCCTTACCTTGGGTGCTGAGCCCACCCAAATCCCCCCTAAAACCCACTTCCCACAACTCTACACTATTACCATAGCCCTTATGGGTGAAGGGGGGCACCTGCATGTGGGTAGAGTGGGTTTGGGGGGGGGGGTATGGAGGGCTCAACACTTACTACCACAAATGTAACAGGTAGGGGGGATGGGCCTGGGTCTGCCTGCCTGAAGTCCACTGCAACCAACAAAAAGTGTTCCAGGGACCTGCATACTGCTGTAAGGGAGCAGGGTATGACATTTGAGGCTGACATACAGGCTGGCAAAAAAGGTTTTTATTTTTAATTTTTTAGTGTGGGAGGGGGTTGGTGACCACTGGGGGAGTACGGGGAGGTCATCCCCCATTCCTTCTGGTGGTCATCTGGTCAGTTCGGGCACTTTTTTGAGGCTTGGTCAAGAAAATAAAAGGACCAAGCAAAAGCGGCAAAATACTCATTAACACCGCTTTTTTTTTTCATTATCCGCGAAAGCCGGCCATCTGGTAGCCACGCCTATGCGCGCCCATGTCCCACCTTCACTATGCTGCTGACATGCCCCCTTGAACTTTCGCTGGTTCGGCGATGGGAAAGCGGCGATGGGAAAGCGGCGAAGGTATCAAAAAAGCACCTTTCGATTATACCGATTTCGCCGCTTTTGAGAGATCGCCGGCCATCTCCCGATTTATGCCAGAAAATGGCCAGCGATCACTTTCAAAAATGAGCTGTAATTTAGGCATCAGCATTTACACCAAGTTTTACTTAGTGTAACTGACCATGACAAAATTTATTTATTTATTTCAAAAATTTATATCCCGCTTTAGCATCAAAGTGGGTTACAAAAGAAACACACACAATATCAAAGCATACATTAAAATCATAAAACATCACAGAATACTCATTATCAACAAAAATAAAGTAAAATAGGGAGAACTGCTAAGGAAATAAACTTGTCCTTATGCAATAAATGTTTTTGCTAAATAAAACGTTTTTTACAATTTCTTAAATTGATGATATTCAGTGGAAGTCTCAGGTAGCCTGGAAGATGGTTCCACAAATTCCCCCCAGCTACTGAAAAACTACGATTCCATGTTTCTGAAAAAGATCTCATTGTGGTTCATACATAATCAAAAAATACATAAAATATTGCAGAGTAAGACAATATATACATTGGTGCATCACTGTCAATATTTTACACGGTACATGAAATTTCACTGGCAACCAATGTAGATATTTTAAAGTAGGAGAAACATGCTCAAATCTCTTTTGTTCCTGCTGCTGCATTTTGTACAATCTGCAAAGCTTCCATTTTAGTTGAATTTAAACCTAAATAAAGGGTTGCATGGATGGGTACTTGGTGTATTCTATAAATTGCATAGAAATTTAGGCTTATTCTATAAAGTACGCCTAAATTTAGGCGTACTTTATAGAATACGCCTAGGGGTATTTCATTTTGGTGCCGAATATTTTAGGGGCGACATATAAAATCCAGTCCTTAACTAATAAAATGCAGTAATTAACACATTTATTTCCGATATTTAGGCATGAACATTTACACTAGCACTACAGCTAGTGCAAGTGCTGAACCTGTTATGCACATGTAACACTGATTACTGGCATTCTATAAAAGAAAGTAAGCACATATATTCTTTTATAGAATAGGCTTGGGGGGGGGGGTAGGGGTAGGATTGCGTAAAAGTAGGAAAGTATGTGCACATTTTCCATGCAACTGTTTTTCAGGCTTTGTGCAACATTTTTAAAAGCCCTTTTCTGCATATAACAAAAGGCTTTATATGTGGAGGTAAATCCATAGCAATTTTTCTATGTGTACAGAGCCAATGCTATCATTCTGTTCAAGTTTCCAGGCTTTTAAAATGGGGAGGGGTGAGAGGGAGATCAATATTCTTTTATTTTTCTTATGCTGCACCATTAAAGGAAGTCAAAAGGTTACTGCAGCCAGATAATAAGGATTTTATTTTTTGATCGAAGGTAGGATATTTATGCTTTACCTCTCAAAGAAAAAAAAAAATAGATAAAAATAAGCCATGCAGAAAGGAAGTGGATTTGTTGACTAGCAAAACGAAGAGAAGTAAAAATAAAAGCAAAAAGAATTCATGCTTACTTTCTACTCAGACTACAGACAGATAAGTATATAAATCTCATTTCCCTTTTTAACAGTCTCCCACAGGGAACAGCAATATAACAGAAATTTAAAATGAACAGTCAAGAAAAATTAGTACAGTTATCTCTGCATCCCACTGAAAGTACCCAAAATACTACAGACTAATTAGGATCTTAATCATAAAACGTGATTATTATGAAATGAAAAGAAAGCAGATTCTGCTAAATATTTAGAATATCAAATTGTTGTAGCGGAGGCTGTCAAACAGATGAAAAAACAGGGAGGATTTAAGTAAAGTACTGTGTACAATAAACAACTGGAGAAAGCACACGGGCAGTTTCATAAAAAAACTTTTCAGCTTCTTTGCTTGTGTATAGGTTTATCTGTGTGTTTTTAAACGAGAGGGGAGAGGGGGTGGCTTAAATGGAGCATTACTCAAACATTCTGTTGATTTTGAAAGAATAATAAAATGAAACTGAGTGTGATATGTGATACCATTTGATGCCATTGTTGACAGATTTCAAAGGATAGATTTTACCATAGATAGAGTTTAACCATAGAATGCTACTGATTGACTGCAATAGGTATGAGTTGGCAATACACATAGCAGTAATTAAGAAAACTATCATCAGAATTCACAATAGAATTTTACAACACAGAAAATGAAAAAAAAATCTGAATCACGTGGATGGGGCATAATCGAATGGGGCGCCCAAGTTGTCAAGAGGGTGTCCTCGCAGGACGGCGCCATAAACGGGCAGGGCAACCCGTATTATCAAAACAAGATGGGCGGCCATCTTTTGTTTCGCTAATATGGTCGGGGACATCCAAACCATGAAATTTAGGTCGACCTTAGAGATGGTCTTCCTTAGGTCATTTTTGAGATGGTCGTCCCCGGGTTTCGGCGATAATGGAAACTGAGGACGCCCATCTCAAAAACGACCAGATCCAAGCCATTTGGTCATGGGAGGAGCCAGTATTCGTAGTGCACTGGTCCCCCTCACATGCCAGGACACCAACCAGGCACCCTAGGGGGCACTGCAGTGGACTTCACAAATTGCTCCCAGCTGCATAGCTCCCTTACCTTCAGAGCTGAGCCCCCCGAACCCCTCCAAAAAAAACCCCACTCCCACAACTGTACACCACTACCATAGCCCTAAGGGGTGAAGGGGGCACTTACATGTGGGTACATGTAGGTGTCCCTAGCTGCGGGGGTTGTTTTTGTCACACGCTGAAGCCCTTTTTTATCGCAGTGGGTAAAAAGGCCGAAAAAAGAAATGGCCATATGGCCATGGGGGGGGGGGGGGGGGTGGTAAGGGGAGGTGGTGGTAAGGGCTCCCACGCTAACCTGGTGGTAACTGGGTAGCATGCAGTGCTGCCTGATTACCATTGGGTTTAGCACCTTTTGAATATTTCTGCTAGCGCCAGAAATGCCACATACTGGGCATGGAACTACCGCTGGCACCTGCGTTGGCCCAGCAGTAGCTCCAGATTGGCATATGGTAAACCCACGGTGGGCTTACAACCACTTAGTAAAAGGGCCCCTAATAGTCAAAAACATACACACAGATAACACTCCCCTCCCCCCCCCCCCCCCCCCATAAAACAAAGAACATAAACACAAACATATAAGAACAAATGAATAAGCGTTGGCATACTGGGACAGTCTGGAGGCCCATCCTGGTCCAACAGTGGCCAATCCAGGTCATAAGTACCAGAATAGTAAAACAGATTTTGTGCTGCTTATTCTAGAAATATCAAAAAACTTTTGGCTCTCACCTACTCCTTCTCAAATGCTTAAATAACACAACAATATATAGTAGAGAGTATATTGGAAGTCACTCTGAAAGCTAATAAAAGGTAGAGTCTCATATATCTGAACACGGCTCCTTGTCACTTCACTCCTTCAGTGAATCTGCGCTCATGTACATTTATTTAATCATTGACTCATTCCCTCCTCCTTTCTATGCTGCATCTCTCACAATCTTCTTTATTTAAACTTCACTAGGCATAGGTATAACGTCATAATCCATAGACATTTATCTTATCCAACTGGTGTGCTCATCTTTTCAACCTGGTGTGCCCATGTACCCCGACAGGTGCCTGTTTCGCAAAGTTTCGTCAAGGGGGACTTCCACACCATTTGATTGTTTATGTGTCTCTTCTCTGCCTCATGCCTAGACACTACCTTGGTCACTACAACCAATACAGACATCCCATCTGCAGGCAGCCTTGCTAAATACTTCAATGAAAAAATTGCAAACCTATATAATACGTTACCCCAGGACAATACCAATATTGAAAACTTCATCATTGTCTTCGACCCAACCCCTGGTGAATACCCAGCGGACAGAATCTGGTCAAACTTCGCCCTCCTCACCGCCGAAACAGTCACCCAAGCAATCAATAAGTTCTCCAACTCTCACTGCAACTGGATACATGCCCCAGCTACCTACTAAAATCCACCCCCCAATGTTTTATAGCAGACCTTACATCCCACTTAAACTACATGCTTCAACAAGGTCTCTTCCCTAAGGAAAATGGCAACATCCTACTCACCCCAATACCAAAAGACCCCAAGAAAAAAAATTAATGAAATCACTAATTACCGCCCAGTGGAAAGCATGGTAACCAAACAACTTGCTGATTATATATACAAATTCACAATACTACATGAATCACAATCAGTCTTCCACCCCCTCCATAGCACTGAAACAGTACTAATTACTTCCCTAGTCAAATTCAAGCAGGAAATAGTGACAGGTAAAAGCATACTTCTCCTCCAATTCGACATGTCTAGCACATTCGACATGGTAAACCATAAAATCCTACTAAGACTCCTAGATTACTTCGGCATTGGCAGACATATACTTAATTGGATCAAGGGTTTCCTAAGTACTAGAACATATCAAGTGAAAGCAGGCTCAAATATATCATCACCATGGAAAACAGAATGCGAAGTACTTCAAGGATCACCGCTATCACTGATCCTTTTCAACCTAATGATGACCCCACTAGCCAAATCCTTATCCAACCAAGGTCTTAACCCTTTCATCTATGCAGACGATGTCACAATATACATTCCCTACAAACATGATCTGACAGAAATCACCAACAAAATCATGCTCAGCTTGAATATCATGAATTCATGGGCAAATGCATTTCAGCTAAAACTCAACACAGAAAAAACACATTGTCTCATCCTCTCATCCCAATACAACACGTACAAACCCACAAAAATAACTTCCCCAGACCATACCCTCCCGATCTCAGACAGCCTGAAAATTCTCGGCGTCATAATTGACTGTAACCTCACATTAGAGAACCAAGTGAAATCTACAACAAAGAAATTGTTCCACTCAATGTGGAAACTCAAACGCCTGAAACCATTCTTCCCAAGGGAAACATTTCGCAACTTGATACAATCAATGGCACTAAGCCATGTAGACTACTGCAATGGAATCTATGCAGGATGCAAAGAAAAAATCTTAAAGAAACTCCAGACCGCTCAAAACACGGCGGCCAGGCTTATATTTGGAAAAACGCGATTTGAAAGCGCCAAACCCCTCCAAGAAAAACGGCATTGGCTTCCAATCAGAAAACGCATTACTTTCAAAATCCGCACCCTGGTCCATAAAATCATCTACAGCAAAACCCCGGGATACATGACAGACCTCATAGACCTACCAACCAGAAACACAACAGGATCAACATGAACATACCTAAATCTCCACTACCCAAGCTGCAAACGACTTAAATACAAATCAACTTAAGCATCCAGCTTTCCCTATATAACTACTACTACTACTATAAATCATTTCTATAGCGCTACCAGTCTTACGCAGCGCTTCACAATTGAACATGAAGAAAAAGACAGTCCCTGCTCAAAAGAGCTTACAATCTAAGCACACAACTATGGCACGCACTACCCAAAGCCGTGAAAACAACATATGACCACCTAAAATTCCGTAAATCACTAAAAACCAACCTGTTCAAAAAGACATACCCCACCGACCCAACTTAAATGCCGGTACCTTGCAACAAAATGAAACCAAAACTCGTAATGGACACATATGAACTCTTTCTCTCTACGATCCTCTTCCTCTCTACAATTCCCTATATGTCTGTTACACTTGAACCTTATTCTACCAAAACACTACTGAATTTGTTCATACCGGAATTGGCGATCACCTTTACGGTACTATGTAAGCCACCTAAAATTAATCTCTTAGACTTCCTTAGAAACTTAAAATCTAAATAGATTGAAGCAGACAGAATTTAGTCCAGCTTTACTCCACCCTCGTCATCAGAGATAGCACATTTTGGACTAGATTCTATATATCACGCCTAAAAAATTGGTATCGAAACAAAATACCCCTAGGCATATTCTATAAAGTAACCCTAAATTGAGGAGTACTTTATAGAATAAGCCTAACTTTCTGCACGGTTTATACAATATGTGGAGTAGCAGTCCATGTGATTAAATCAAACAGCAGTGGTAATAAACACTGGGAAGTCTTTGAGCCATGTTCTTGTGAAGGCCCTGCCAGTTCCCCTCTGACACAATCTGTAAGCATCAAAGGGGGGAGGAGTGAAACTGGCAGGACTTTCATGAGCATAGAGGCTCATAAGTTTCCCAGCTTTTATTACTGCTGCTGTTTGATTGGTGCTATAAGGTCAGTGTAATAGATAGCAGTAATGCTTATGGCAGTTTTGTCGCCTCTCAAATGTTGGTGTCCTCTTGTCATTCTTACCATGCTTACTGAATTGAACTGACCCTGCTCCTGGTGGTGAAGAAGCATGGAAACTGTTGACAGTAAAATCTAATGGTTAAATATACACTTTATTTTTTACTCTTTCCAGACTAACACAATCTTTGTATACTGCTCCATTCAAACCATATAGCCCTTCATACCAAACTGTGAATCAATAAAAAGGCAATTTTCAATACTCATTTACTACTACTTATCATTTCTATAGCGCTACAAGGCATGCACAGCACCTGTATGATTGGTTTTTAATCAGGTAAAAGTTTTGTTTTTGTAAATTACATATCCTGTATTTGGGTTAAAGTGCTTGCATGTTTGCCTTCATTTTCAAGACTAGAAGTATTGTTTTCAGTAGAAAAAGCAGGTGCAAGTTTTTCTAGGAACTTTGTGGCTGGACAGTTTGGAAAGGGAAAGCAAGCCCATAGCTTGGTATGCTGCTGCCTGTCCCGCTGTATGTTCCAATATGAAATATTGTCTGTATGATTAAATCCTTCTAGCTGTTGTAATCCAGTGGATGAGTGGCTGAGTCACTGACAGCAGCTGTACTCTGTTGGGCACATTTCCATCCTGCTCCAATTGTGTGATTGTGGCCTAAATGTAATTACACTTAGCTGTTAAACTTGCTGAAAAAAATTCCATCTTCCCTGACACTTTTTGCAAATGTTTAATTTCAAGTGGTTAGAAAGACACAAATGTTAGGTTTTTCTGGAGGGGGATGGAATGGTTATTTTTTGTTTTGCAAATTCAGGTTCTAGTATTTAAACACTGTTATTTAGGGTGAGAACAAACTATGCTGAAAGCAATCCCTAAATATCCATGTAAACATAGTTTTGACTCACAACTCTGCTATGAAACTAGGAATAAAAGAAATCTGTTAGTCAAAACAGATACATTTTAAAATGGCAAAGATTCTAATATAGAAATTAGAGCAGACATCTTGAAACGTCAACTGCCAAAGAGAATGGGACAGCCACAGTTAGTGTCTTAGTCCCTCAACTTTAATCATGTGTTTTAAGATATGTTTTTTTTGTACTGCATATGATATTTTGAGAGATATCCCCCTCTTTCTTTCTCTCTCTTTTCTGCACATATACATTTAGCATATCTGTAAACTGCTTGCTAATTATTCTCCGGTAACATACATTATGGTGAGAAATGACAAATGAAGCTGCCAATTGAAGATTACAATAGGATCAGGGAGAGATGCCAAGAAGGAGCAATTTGTAAGCGGAAGATTTTCACCCCACCTACCAACCCAGCTCATGCCCCACCTCATTCTACCCATGCCCGGCCTCCACTGCACCCCCTCTAAAACATCTCTCCGCTAGGATTCTGACCGTGAACAGCCCCAAATCTTGCAGCTGACATTTCCTACCTGTTAATATTGCTGCAGGAAGTGTCAGCTGTGAGATTTGAAGCTGCCTGTGGTTGGGTGTAGGCAGAGAAAAAGCTGAGTGGTCACTCCTGAATTTCCCGTGTTCCAAGGTGGTGGGGGCTGGAGTTCTAATTTTGAGCAGGAGATGGGCCTCCAAAGCAGGAGTCTCCCATACAGTGCAGGAGATTTGTCAGGTCTGATCAGGAATCATTTGTACTGAACCAATATGTGCAGGCTGTTTGTATATTCAGTTTTTGTTTTTTTTTCTGGAAGCTGCAGTTGGCAGAGAGACAGTGGCTGTCTGGCGCTGGTGAAGAAAGTATATTGTCTCATGTTCAGGTTCAGCTATCAGGTTAAAAATGTAATTTGTCTGTGGTTTTATTACAATTAATGAGTGGTCTAAATTGATTTAGAAATAGTTTTTTTCTCCACAGTTTTATTTCTTTATTTTCATGTATGTCCCAGAAGGAATGTTCTGATAGTATTCTTACCCTTTGCCATTCCCAAGGGCTGGAGGCAGATTCTCTCCAAGATTGTTTGTCAGTATCACCAGGGTAGCAGCTAATATCTTTTCCCTCCTCAGTATTAGTTCCTCTCCTCACTGCCTCACTTGAGGCCCGCCAGCGCCTTTGAACTAGAGACTCAAACATGTTCACAGTGGAACAGCCTGAGTTCCATAACTGACTCTTCATTTTTAGACAATAATAGTGACTTTTGCCAAGGTTATTTCTATCCAACTGATTGTTCATCTGTGTACAAAAATCAACTTACAAATCCATGCAATCACTCCTAGTCTCTCACTAATATGAAAGCAAGCATACATAGCAATTCATCAGCTTTGCTGCTAAATGTGATGTTGTGTTCTGTGTTCACTGTGTATGAAAGCAGGGGTGCACCACTGCAGAAAACCCCTGCAAGGGTGCTGTGGCAAATATGATTCATTCCTCATCTATATTTCATAGTATGGTCCTTCTGTAGCAACAACATAGCCGTGGGTTGGCCTAGGTGCACTTTAGGTTCACGCTTGCCCAGCAATGACACACATCAATGGTGTAGCTGGCAGGAATCCCCAAGCTCTGCCAACTAAAATCCTCCTCTGCCTGAACCCCCTGGTTGTCTGAACATTGGGAAAGTCGATGGTGCACTCCTACTGCTGATGCCGACACCCCCCCCCCCCCACATGCTCAGTTCACATGCATGAGCAGAGCATGTGTGGGGGTGCCAGAGTCATCGAATGCTACTGACTTGCACAGTTTTTAGATGGCCAGGGAGTTCAGGTAGAGAAAGACTTCAGCTGGTAGGGCTTGAGGATCCTCACTAGCCAAGGTATTAATTTTTTAATGCTGGGGTTGGGGATTGGGGTGGAGGTAGGGAGTGGAGGGGCAAGGGTGAAGAGGAAATGCATGGGCCCACCCAGTCCAGCCCTAGGTGCACCTAGAAATTAACCTCTTCTCAAACACTATCTCTGGCTCCCCGTTTCCTCTCAGATCCAGTATATGATTCTTCTCCTGACTTTTAAGACTTTATGTATTGGTATTCCCTCCTATTTGTCTACCCATGCCATACCCTACACTCCTATGCGTATGTTGCGTTTAATAAACAACCACTGCTTAGTTCTGCCAAGCCCCAAGTTTGCCAAACATGAAAAAACTAGACACTGCACTTTTTTTTTCCAGCCCCAGCCACTTGAAACAGTGCCCCACTGGCCCTTCACAGGGAACTATCCCTAACTAAATTCAAAACACTTCTTAAAACTTGGCTGTTTGCTCAAGCTTATGGCATTCCTCCCGACGAAGCCTGAATCTGGTATCTGTGTAGAGTCTGATTGAATGTATCTTGGATGATTTTTTCCTCTTTCCTATCCAATTGAATGTAGTCCTTTTTATGTTTCCAATATTTTGTATGTAATTTTAGATTGTAATCCGCCTTGTTCCGTCTGTCTGGTTTATGCGGTATAGTAAATACAAATAAACCGTAAACCATATTGGCCCATTTAATAGCTTGTGGTAAGGTTCTGCAGTTACTATGGGTTAGTGGCTAAATTTAGTTCATGATAACTGCATAACCTCTGTTTCGAAAGTTGGGGGTATTACCAAAAATTTGTCATTCAGTTAATGCAGAGCAAAATGTTTTAACATGTGGTGACATAACTGGTTGAGATGCAGGCAGAGCTTCTAACCTTCTGCAACTGAAGAGGAAAACCCACAGCAGTGTGACTAGATGAAATGCCAGCAGGGTTCTTGACCACCACTGGGTGAAGAGAATGAACTCTGGTGGTGCCACTGTGTGACATACTGACAGGTTCCTTGTCTTTACCAGCGGAAGACAATGATCCATTGTGTCTGCCTGGAGCAACAATATTTGGGGGATTGTGGCACAGCAGTAGAGCAGTATCTAATATTCTTCCTTCCCTTTCCCCTGCCATTGCTGTAACCCTATCTCTTCCTGGGCACGCCAAAATTTTTCAGCACCAGCACGGGACCTTTCAGTAGTAGAGTCTCATACTTAAGTGCTGTTGTGTCCTGCACTCCATGATACATTTCCTGTCTGGAAAGGGTGGGATGTGGCAGTGCTTGAGAACAGACCTGTACCAGTGCTGAGCACCTTTGGAGCATCCAGGAAGAAGTAAAGTGATAGCAGTAAGGGAAAGGGGGGAGGGTGATGCTGGACATGGGGTCAAGGTAGAGAAAGAGAAATGAGATGCAGGACTCAGTGTGATGTAGGTAGAGGAAGAGAAGATGCTGGACCTGGGGGGTAGGGCAGGGAAGGGGAGACGGCTACCTGGGGGTAGAAAGGGGAAAGGAGCTTAGTAGCCACCTGGGGGTGGGGGAATGGGAAATTCTGGCCTATGGGGAGGGAGGGACTTGAGCCATTGCTGAGAGTGGGGGAGAGGCACATGGCTGAAGATTTGCCTAGGGTGTCAGATATCCTTGAGCAGGCCCTACTGGTAGAGTTCTCAACTTCTTTGTTCCAAGAGGATAATCCATACTAGTGCAGCCAATTAATCAGTACTGATATAGTTCCCAACCTTTGCTGATTGAAGAGAATGGTGTGTGATGTTGCAACTGAATGTAGGGCTGGTGGGTTTCCCAACCCCTGATGACTGAAGAGGATGATCCATGATGATGCAGTAAATGGAGCAGTGCTGACTGGGCTCCTAGCCTTTGTTGGCTGCAGAAAAGGACCAGCAATGTGATAAGGAAAGGAAGGGAGTGGAGAAAGGTGAAATAGATGGAAGGGAAGGGGTAGGGAGAGGGTAGAGAAGAGAAAGAAAGGGTATGAGGGGAAGCGGCTCACTCATACTTCTTTCTTCCCTCACCTTACTTGCACTCATCCCTCCTGCAGTCTCTCCCCTGCACTTGTATATCCCCCCTCCCCCCGCATTCACACCGTCAGCACATATCCCCATGTACTCAGTCCCCTACATTCATCCCCACTTTCACAGAACCCTCCAATCATTTACATTCCAGCAACCAACACACAGCTCACTCAGTTACCACCTACCCAATCACACTCCCAGACACAAATCCTACCTACCTACTCAGCAAATATGCCTTTATGCAATGCTTAAAGCACAACTTTCAACCTGTTTACTAATGCTAGTTATTTCAACAAAGAGAAAAAACTTTTCCAAGACAAAATATTTGGCTTTTGGAAAATATAAAGTTAGAATATTTGTAAGTGAAATAAAATTGCAGATTAGAGGCTGTATACAGTAACAGGCCTGTTTATTGAGGTGTGCTAAGTGGTTAGTGTTAACATCTACAAGTCAGATGCATGTATAAATGCCAATACGCTACCTGAACACGTTTCTATAACTATGCGCATATCTTTGACAGTGTGTAGGTTGCAGGTGGGTGTAAGTAAGAGCAGAATGTGGGTGGGGTGCACATGACTGTGCATAATTCATAGAATATTTGGGGCCTGATGTTCAAAAGGGGTTAACTAGATAGGAGAGGCTTCTGTCTGGTTAAACCCCACTGAGCGACCCAGCACCTGATATTCAGCGGCATTTAACTAGTTAGTGCCTCTGACTATCTCCGTTAATTGGTTACCTCCTAACCGGTTAGGTTAGGGGTGGGCTGGGAGTGGAGCACCTACTTAGCCAGTCCGCTAACCAGCTAAGTAAATGCATAAAATTAGGACAGGAAAAAGGCTGCCTTAACTTTATATGCTAAAATTAACCAGACACTGGTTTCAATATCGGCCGATGCTCGGTTAACTTTCAGGTGATCACTGATACTCGGACATTCAGTGCTGGGAGCCGCACATGCCCCGGCCGGCACTGAATATCCTTGGTCAGGTCAGCCCACAGGTGTGAGCGGCTCCAACATCACATACAACTACAGGCTGAATATCTGGCGGTATAAGTTAGGCTTGCATCTCTGGTACTTGAGATGGACACATTTACACCAGCTGTATGCACTCACGCATATGTACTCGGTACTTGTAGTACCTTCTTGTACAGATTATGTGCTAATTAGGTGCCCTCTGCATGCACTGTTATAAAATTACCCTCTGAATGAACAAATTAGTGTGCAATGTTAGCAGATGAATGTGGTAACTGTTTCTGCACCTGGCATGACAGCATGTGCTAATTTACCCGCTAACTGCATGCCATCTTAGAGGGCGGGGACTGGGTGGATTATGGATGGAGCGTGGATATAGACTGCACCTAGTATATAGTATTTTATGATGTACTGCCCCTTGTGCAGGTGGGGTGGCACATGTCCCACCTCCTCAATTGAAGCTGTTGAGTGTATCTGTGCTTCACCTAATAAAGAAATTTTCTGCACAGTAACTGTATGGGCAGCTGCTGGGAGGTCCCCGATAGTTACTGCACAGCCATGCGCTAATTTGTCTTAAAGTGTAAAAAGTGCAAATCTTTAGTAAATAGTCTCCTATATATTTTCCACACAAATCCAACATGGGAACAAAACCTTTGAGGGATAATTCTCTAAGAAGCCAGCATGAATTGGAAGCCACTGCTGTTCCTGGGATCAGTAGCATGGAATCTTACTATTATTTGGGATTCTACCAGGTACTTTTAACCTGGATTGGCCACTGCTGGAAGCAGGATACTGGATTAGATGGACCACTGGTCTGCCCCAGTATAGCTATTCTTATGTTCTTATGTGTAAATGCTCGTTAAACAAAGAGTGGAAGGCACCAAGGCAAGGTCCCAGGATGGCCAAATAGGTTCAGAATGTTCTTAATGACCAAAATGTCTGTACATAATACAGTGTACAATACAATATTGAGGATGTGCTTGATAATCAAATCCTAACACAGGCCTTGTTTTGGCAGAAAACGCCTTCATCAGGGGTCCTATCAGCTGCAACCGGTGTTTGTTACTGCAAACCACAGTGAATGTTAAAAAGGAGATATGAGCAACAAACATGCTGCTTTTAACCTTGTAAAGAGCTGTATTCCTAGTGAAAACCGAGTGGCGTCCTCTTCCATAAAAAGGTGCAAGATCATAGACACGCATATGGTTTATTAAGATTTTATATACCTCTCTTCATGAGAAAACAACAAATCAGTTTACCATAGTAACATAGTAGATGACGGCAGAAAAAGACCATCACGGTCCATCTAGTCTGCCCAACAAGATAAACTCATATGTGCTACTCTTGTGTATACCTTACCTTGATTTGTATCTGCCATTTTCAGGACACAGACCGTAGAAGTCTTGCCCAGAACTAGCCCCATTTTCTTTTTTTTTTTTTTTTTAATTTATATATTTTTATTCATTTATCATTTATGCAAAAAAAAACATAAATACATCTTCAGAGAAAAAGGAAATACATTTTCAAAAGAACAGTACTCAATTATATTAAGGAAAAATAAAATAATTATTCCTCTAAAATTTTTTTGTCCACAAATAGTGATCCAAGATCAAGGAAATATCAGATCAAATATGATAAAGTAAAATAAATTAAATTAAGTTATCAAGTAGACAAAACCAGAGGGAACGCAGCTGGGTTTCGCGCCAGCAATCAGGAACTACTGCAATTTTCTTTAGAGGTAATAAAATCTAATGACTTCTCAGGATCAAAATAAATATAGTTAACAGAGTTCAAAGAAATATAACATTTACAGGGGAACCTTAACATAAAGGTCCCACCTATATGCAAAACTCTTTCTTTTAATAACAAAAATTTCTTTCTTTTTCTTTGAGTCTCTCGGGCAAAATCAGGAAATACTTGTATTTTTGCTCCCAGGAAGGGTGATTTAGCGTGACGAAAGTAAAGCCTAAAAATATTATTTCGATCCAGCTGCAGAGCAAAAGTTACCAAAAGCGTTGTTCTCTCAGTTAATACTTCCAAAGAGGATTCTAAAATTTCTGTTAGATTCAAATCAGGTTGGGGGTTAACAGGCAATTTTGTCTCTCCAGATCCAGAAATGTACAATAGTCTTGTTATAGGTGGGTATCCCTCAGGGGGAATACCCAAAACTTCATTAAGATATTTTTTAAACATATCTAGAGCTGACATGAGAGGCATCTTAGGAAAGTTAAGAAAACGTAAGTTATTTCCCCTAATCTGATTTTCTAAATATTCTGTTTTTCGCTTTTGAAAATTAGCATCTTTTATCAATACTTGCATGGAGGAATTCAGCGTTTTAATATCTTTATCAAATAGTTCCATCTTTGTAGATTGTTCTGCAATTTTTCCTTCTAATCCATGTTGTGATTGCTTTAATTCCGTTACCTCACCTCTGAAAATACCTGTTATTTGCAGTAAGTTGGTATTCAGTCCCTGTATTGCCTCCCATAAGGAATCCATTGTAACCGTCGTTGGTTTATTCAAAACTCCAAACATCGTAGAAGGTGCAACAGGACTTCTTTCAGACATATCTGTCTGAGATAACAAACTCACTGGCGTCGACGCGGCGGCAGGGCCCCCACTGGCAGTTGCGAACGACCGGTTTCCGGGCTCGACTTGCTGCACTCTCTGCCCCGCGGTTTCACTTCCTGGTCTTGGAGGAGCTGTAATCGGGGGAGGGCTCAAAGACGCTCCTTCGGCGCTTAGGTCAGTTTGATCTCCCGGACCTCCCAAAGCGTTCAGTCCGGTTCCCGGCGTTCGGAGCCCCGATTCTTCAAGCGTCAATTGCCGCATGAGAGGTGGGTCAACTCTGCCTGTGGAGGAAGGCACTCCGAGTTTTCCTTTCCGTTTCCCCATTACAGGGACGCGGTTTCTCAGTTAGCAATATACTAAGAAGTCTCCGGAGCTCTTTCTCGCACGTCTACTCAGGCAGCCATCTTGGATTGCTCTCAACTAGCCCCATTTTCAGGACACAGACCGTAGAAGTCTTGCCCAGAATTAGCCCCACCACCCAAACACCAGCCCCGCCTCCCATCAAATTAAAAAATTAATAGGGAAAGAAAGACAAGAATGCCAATAAATAGATAGGATAGAGGATAGTGTGGTACTACTAATAGGGGGTAAAAAGGCTAAAAACAAGAACATAACAAAGAAAATAAATTATGAGTCATCATATCAGCGGAAACCCCCCTCAATCTTGCCCCAGTCTGTAGGCTTCTTGAAAAATTATGTCTTCAATGCTGATTTACATTTGGGGAAAGAGGCTTCAAGACAAATTGATTTAGGTAATGCATTCCAAAGAGTGGGAGTGGTACAGAAAAAAGCATGGTCTCTTGTGGCAAATTTAGCCATTGAAGGAGAAGAATAACAAAGTCTACTGTTATTTGAGAATGCAAATAAAGGAGGAGAGGTAAGATAGACTCATAGTGTAAATAACCTTGTGGATGAGAATTAAAATCTTATAACGGATACCAGACAGAATAGGAAGTCAATGGTGCTGATCGAGAAGAGGGGTTACACGGTCAAATTTACTTGCATATGAAAGAATCCTCACAGCAGTGTTTTGAGTAGATTGAAACCTTTTAAGAAGAGATTGTGGAAGACTAGAGTAGAGAACATTACAATAATCAAGTTTCAAAGCAAATAAAGCATAAACCAAGGTCTTCTGAGAGGAAATGTCAAGGTAAGTTCAAACAACATGAAACTGCAGATGAACAAAAAAAAAAAAGAAGATTGAACGAGTGAGGCAATCTGGGGTTCAAAAGAAAGCTCTGAGTCCAGTATAACACCAAGGTATTTGAACTGTTTTACCATAGTAATAGGAACACTTGCAAGAGTTGGTGCCGAAGAAGGAGAAGATGGCCTACCAGTTACAGTTTTTCAGATACTTGCTATTCTGTAAGTATGTGCCAGTATTTGATGGTGTGTGCTTTACAGGGGAGTATTCACATGGGTGGAGTACTGTCAGAGTGTATACACTTGCATGTATACATTATAAAATACTATAATTTAAGCATAGGAACCAACTTTTCAAAATGATTGGGGGTGCTAAACCTGATGGAAATTACCCCTCCCTGGACACAATCAAGGAATTTTCTCAATATCAGCAGGGCCCAGGTACCCTCAGAGCTGGCTCCTGTGAATCTAAGTGCATTCTTTAGCAATCTAGGTGTGAGCATTTACACCAGCTCTATGGTTGTTGTAATCATGCCTAAAATATAGGTGCATTTTTGAGCTATTATTCTAGTATTCCATAAAGAAAAGTAGGCACCTACTTTCCTTTATTGAATAGCCTCCAAATAGACATGTTCTTGATGCCTAAAAACCAGGACTCCTTAATAGAATTACCCTCTACGTGCTTTTGTCCCTTAGTGGCTGTTAGAAATATATGCACTTCAGTAGTTCTAAAGGCACTTCTCCATCAAATGCATATTTCACAATCCCCTTAAGGTGTATCCATATATGCTTGCTATTATATACCGTTTAATTTGATAAATCCATCATTTTGCTAACTTGTTTATGCAAAATTTGTAAATAAATTGTATTGAGAATATTATAATGCCTTTGTATTACTCCATAATGCAACCGCACCTTAAATATTGCATGCAGTTCTGGTTACCACATCTCAAAACTGCTATATTGGAACTAGAAAACGATACAGGGGAAAAGACGGGTAGGGCTCTTCAACTTGGAGAAGAGACGGCTGAGGGGAGATATGACAGAGGTCTATAAAATACTGAGTGGAGTGGAATGGGTAGATGTGAATTATTTGCTTATTCTTTAAAAAAAAAAAAAAACAAGGACTAGGGGACACACAATAAAGCTACTAAGTAGTACATTTAAAACAAATCAGAGAAAATATGTCCTCACTCAATTGGAATTCATTGACAGAGAATATGGTACAAGCAGTTAGCTTAGCAAACTTAAAAAAAAAAGGTTTGGACAATTTTCTAAAAGAAAAGTCTATAAACCATTATTAAGATGGACTTGGGGAAATCCACTGCTTATTTCTATCCTATTCTATTCTGAATATTATATTTCACTTTTATCCCAAATTATTCAGAGTGAATCACAATAAAAAGAACCTTCTCAATGCAGGGAATTACAAAACAATTTTCCCAAGAAAACAGTTAAAATACAGCAATTAGTGCTAAAGATAGAGGACATTTAAAATTATTTGAATATACAAAAAAGATGGTAATTATGTAGATTAAAGAGGGAATTACAAACAATTGCCTCAGACTCAATTTTATTCAATAATTAATCCTGCAAAACAAAAAAGTTTTTAAAGAATTTCTAAAATACAAATACGATGGTAATTGTCTAATTTGAGAGGGAATATCATTTCAGATTTTCATGCTCTGGTATGCAAAAATTTGTTCTCCCCCCAATAGATTTTAGCTGAATATTTTGCATAGAAGGGAAATCCAAATCAAATCTCTGTCTTGAATTCAAATGGTTGCTAAGAAATACAAGTAAATATGCTAAGGGTCCTGTTTACTAAGCTGCTCTAGAGGTGCGTTAGCATTTTTAGTGCATGCTAAGTATTAACACAAGCTAACTGTGTGGATGCCCAAAATATTTCTATGTGTTTCTACATGTTTAGCCTGTACTAACTTTTAGCACTTGCTAAAAATGCTAGCACACCTTAGTAAACAGGGCCCTAAATCTTTGGCATTCTTAACAAACGGTAGTAAAATATGGCGTCTGCATGTGGTATTGCCACACGCTGAGGCTACTACCACCGTGGGTAAAAGGCTTTTTTATTTTAAGGGACAGAAAATGGCTGTATAGTAATTAAAAAATTGCCACGTGGCCATTTACTGCTGGAGCCCTTACCGTCTATTTAGGAGGTGGTGAGGGCTCCAGCACTAACCCAGTAGTAAGCAGGCAGTGCATGGCACTGCTCCATTACCACCGGGCACACCCTCAGCACTAGGAAATTAAAAAAAAAATGTTCCTAGTGCCAGAAACAGCACTTGCTGGAAGCCGGAACCACCGCCAGGTTCCTGAACGAGCCCACTGGTAGGGCCGATTTCCTGGCAGCAGCTGGTATCACTGGGTAGTAAAAGGGCCTTTTAGAAACCACACATGACTTTAAAATATATACGTGAGTTTACTGTAAGCCAATAAAGTCTATTTGTAAGGGGTGTCACTCTTTCATATTTTCCCAAGTTGAAACCCAATCTCACAGCAGTATTATTTCAGGGATAAGCAGCACAAAATCTGTTTTAGGCTTTTGGGATCTTGCCAGATACTTGTGACCTGCATTGGTCACTACGGGAAACAGGATACTGGGCTTGATGAACCAAGCAATGCTTATGTTCTTATGATCTTAGTTTTAAAATCACATTTAATAGTTGTTTCCATGGGAAGGTCAATTCTTGAAGGATTTACTTGGAGAACTGAACTGTTAACCAAGTAAATTTCTCTGAACCGGACTCCTCTCCTTGAGTTTGGCCCCTCTAAAGCCAAAATCCATTGTTGTTCTCATGGTATTGCAAGAATAGCATGGTAGTCACCTCATGAAGAACCAGATGGTACCAGAGAAAAACAAACAGCAGCTCTGGAGGTGGCACTGGCAGCAAGCCTCTGGAGAAGATAGGAAAGGGAGATAGTGTGTATTTGAGGGAATTCACTCAGCCTTACAGTGAAAAACACTATTTCATACCTTAACTTCCTCCTTGCTATAAGGTACTTTTAGGCAGACCGCAGGGCATCCTGTTATCCAGATGGAACCCAGGAAGTTGTATGCCCACACCTATCCCATATTACTTCAGAAAACAAAAACAAGGAATAAGATATTAATTACTAAAGGAATAGCAAACTTTCATTCTTGTGTGCATGCTATATAATTGATGCCTAAAAGGGAAAGGGGAAAATAGGACTTGACATACCACCTTTCTGTGTTTTTTTACAACTACATTCAAAGCAGTTTACATCGTATATACAGGTACTTATTTGTACCTGAGGCAATGGAGGGTTAAGTGACTTGCCCAGAGTCAGAAGGAGCTGCAGTGGGAATCAAACCCAGTTCCCCAGGATCAAAGTCCACTGCACTAACCACTAGGCTAAAATACCAGACTATTACAAAGGGCATGGGCAGAGAAGATATATCTAGTATAGATTATCCAGTTTTTGCTTACTTTTGGGGGTAATGTTCAGGATACCTCATTGGGGCTGAAGTAGTGACTGCAGTACATCTCTTTGTGATGTTAGCATTACTGCTGAGATAGCAGAAGAGGGTTCAAAATTACACGAACAAGAACAGCAAAACAGAAACACAAATGGGCCTTCAAAAGTGGATCAAGAGTCATTAGTGGAGGAGTGGCCTAGTGGTTAGGGTGGTGGACTTTGGTCTTGGGGAACTGAGTTTGATTCCCGGCACAGGCAGCTCCTTGTGACTCTGGGCAAGTCACTTAACTCTCCATTGCCTGCCGCATTGAGCCTGCCATGAGTGGGAAAGCGCGGGGTACAAATGTAAAAAAAAAAAAAAATCAATGAATAGACCCAGCATGGGCTGTGTTTCGGTGCATGCACGCCTGCATCAGTGGTCTGACAAAAGACATTACAATATAATGTTGTACATAAGAAACATAGGGGCCCTTTTACAAAGTGGTGGTATGCCCAACATGGGCTTACCGCTGGCTAGGTAAATCCCACCTCCCACTGTGCCATCATATCCGGTGATACAAAAATATTTTTTATTTTTGTAGCGCTGGTGTGTACCCGTTGGTAATTAGGCAGTGCTGTGCTGTGTTATCAATGGGTTAGCGTGAGAGCCCTTATCACCACCTCAATGGGTGGTGGTAAGGGCTTCCCTACCAAAATACTCAAATAACAATACAAAGTATGGCATGGAGGGGCATAATCAAAAGGGGTGCCCAAGTTTTCCTGAGGACTTCCTCGCAGGACGTCCCGGCGAAGGGGCGGGGAAAGCCATATTATCGAAACAAGATGGGCGTCCATCTTTCATTTCGATAATACGGTCTGGGACACCCAAATTGTGAAATTTAGGTTGACCTTAGAGATGGTCGTCCTTAAGGATGGTCATCCCCGATTTTCAGCGATAATGGAAACCGAGGACGCCCATCTCAGAAATGACCAAATGCAAGCCATTTGGTTGTGGGAGGAGCCAGCATTCGTAGTGCACTGGTCCCTCTGACATGCCAAGATACCAACTGGGCACCCTAGGGGGCACTGCAGTGGACTTCAGAAATTGCTCCTAGGTGCATAGCTCCCTTACCTTGTGTGCTGAGCCCCCCCAAAAAACCCAAAACCCACTCCCCACAACTGTATACCACTACCATAGCCCTTATGGGTGAAGGGGGGCACCTAGATGGGATACAGTGGGTTTGTGGTGGGTTTTGAAGGGCTCACATTTACCACCACAAGTGTAACAGGTAGGGGGGGATCGGCCTGGGTCCGCCCACCTGGAGTGCACTGCACCCACTAAAACTGCTCCAGCGACTTGCATACTGCTGTCATGGAGCTGGGTATGATATTTGAGGCTGACATAGAGGCTGGAAAAATATTTTAAACAAATTTTTTGAGGGTGGGAGGGGGTTAGTGACCACTGGGGGAGTAAGGGGAGGTCATCCCTGATGCCCTCCAGTGGTCATCTGGTCATTTAGGGCACATTTATGAGGCTTCATTGTAAGAAAAAAAGGACCAGGTAAAGTCGTCCAAGTGTTCGTCAGGGACGCCCTTCTTTTTTCCATTATCGATCAAAAACGCCCATGTGTTAGGCATGCCCCGGTCCCGCCTTCGCTATGCCTCCGACACGCTCCCGTGAACTTTGGTCATCCCCGCGACTTATAGCAGTTGAGGACTCCCAAACTGCTTTCGATTATGCCGATTTGTGTCGAAAGATGGGCGCCCTTCTCTTTTGAAAATAAGCCTGATAGTGTACTACATACAAAAAAGTTTTTATTATATTTAGTATTCAGATTTTATTAATATATTTTTTCATCATATTTTTTCATCATAATAATTAATTTATATAACAGAATATTAGTTTTTTTCACATTTTTCATTATTATGAGTTAACATTTCCTCATTTTTTTATTATTTATTTTCTATCATTCATTTTTTATTTTTTAAGTTTTCACTTTTTATTTTCATTCATTTTTTTGTTTATTCATTTTTTTTAGATTTTTATTATGTATTTTTTATTTTTATAATAATATATTTTTTTTATCATTCATTTGTTCACATACTGTATTCTTCCAGTTGAGTTCTACAATTATTTGTATTTTTAATATTCATTCATTTTTATTCCTATTCATAAGCAATTGGTTAAAGGTTTAATACACCTCACAACCTAATTTTATGTGCAATTCTTAGTTTTATTGGTGCAATTAACAGCTCTTTTATAACCAGTTTTAGTTGGATTACTATGATTGTAACACTGATGTCGTTAACTGTCATTAGATTTGAGTAGGCGTTTTTCATTTCCAGGTCAGGCCAATTGACCTTTCACTTCAGTATTTAAGTTTCGCTTTCGATTTGCATTAGTTTTACAGCATTTTAGAATTGTGAAGGTGCAGGACAGTACTCACGTCTTTGCCTTCCCCCTCCATTTTTTCTTTGTTGTCCTTCGCCTTTTAGAAGAACTTGGTAAATGAATACTTTAAGAAGACTAACACAAATATATATTAAAAATTATATTTAATCTAATTGCTGTTTGGGAGCTATTGAAAGACAATTTTTTGGTTAGTTGGTTGCCATTAATTATAGCGAATTAAAATGAATGCTAATTAAAAGATACAGGAAGGTACTTACAAAAGCTTTTTAGTCTCCCTTCTTTTTTCCTATTTAACTGTTTTTATGAGCTAGTAAATAATGAATATTTTTATTAATTGGTCTTCTTCTGAAAATATTTTTGTTAAAGGATATACTACCATCATATAATGAATTTAAGATACATAAAAATAACCAATAATAGAGAAGTAAAAGGAATGTTAATCGGATTGCTTATTAAATTATTTGGAAGAAATATATCAAGCACATAATGATATATAATTTAAAATTAAGAATGCTGATCTTATTATTAAAATTATTTAATCATTATTATTTAGGTTACTATCTTTTATGATTCATTCAGTTTATGCTGTTTTTTACTATATTTTGGAAAGATTCATGATTTCAGACTTCCGTACATGTAAGTTCAATCTTTTTTGAATTTGTCCTTTTTTCTTTTTTCATTTTTACCTTTTATTCAATATATTTATGGTTATTTATATACATATTTTTCAGTTGTCATCTCGACTTTTAAAGAAAGTCTTGTTTGTTTTTAATCCAATATAATGTACATTTTATTTTTATTATCTTTAATGTCTATAAATGATATTTATGCTTATCTAAGTATTTTGATGGTTAACAAGTGATGAAAATACTATTTTTAATGTTCATTAATATTATTTTTATAGTTGATTTATCGATGTGGGATGTCTACAATTATTTTATGTAGTCTCTATGCACAATAATGCCATTTCTGTTGTTATTGAGTATGTATATCATCTATTTTCATATTTCTATATACATGGGTAACAATATATTGTTTTTTAGTTATATATGTCTTAAAATAGTTTTTAAATATTTTGTCAATCCATATACATTTTTAATTGTGGTTTTTAAATGTCATGTTATTTGCTTTATAGCCCCTGACGCAACCCAGTCGGGCGAAACACGGCCAGTGTCGGGCTGATTTGAATACTTGGTTGTCATTTAATAAAATATTTTTTTACTGATCTACTTATAATGTCAACATAATACATAATAAAACATTTTATTAGACAGCGTAGGATATAAACAAAGATGGAACATTTATTAAGGCCCTGTTTACTAAGCTGTGCTGTAGGCATGCAAACTTTTAGAGACACCCATAGGAATATAATGGGTGTCTCTATCATTAGCGCGTGCTAATTTTTAGTGCATGCTAAAAAGTTAGTGTGCCTACAGCGTGACTTACTAAACAGGGCCCATAGATAGGTAACAGAGTAAGAGGAGTTAGAAAATAAGCGGACTAATTTAAAGAAACTTGCACATGAGGTTAGAGAGGTGATTAAATATTCTTTCATCTAGGGTAATAGTGGATAAAAGTAATTCTTATCATTTTCTTTATGAGGGCTTCCCAAAACTGTCCTGATGGCCCTACTGTCAGTTGGGTTTTTCAGAATATCCACAATGAATACAGTATATTTGAGATAAAAGTGGATACACTCATAAGGAATCCATAGAGGCTCCTATCTTTTTTAGCAGTCTCGAAGGGCTACAGTGGTGAAGGAAAAGACTGCATATTCTTTATCTTTTGGGTCCTGAGGAGCAGGGGAAAGGCTGGCTTCAAGGCCTAATACCGGCATTTACACCCACCTGTCTCTCTGCATCATTTCAACAGCAGTAGTAGCAAGTCAAAATGCCACAGCATCTTTTATTAACACAATAAATGATAAAAATAAATGTCCCATCACTACTTTCCTAGGCCTATAAATCAAATATCCCCTTTAATTTTGCCAATGATATGCCTCCCATACCTTTCTCCCTATTCTTTGACCATACTCAGTCACTCTGCTAATCAGCAATGATCCACTACAGAGGGGTTCCCAGAATGCTGAGGCAATACATACAGCCAGCAATGATACAAATCTGTATACTCCCCCACCCCCATTTGCCTATTATGTTGTTGATTGCAGGTCTCGTTCCTCTGTCCATCAACATGAACTTCAGTATAACTCCCCATCCAGCCAAATCCAAGAGCAACCCAACAATTTACCACCTACTCTACCCAATACTCCAAACTGAGTTTGTGTGTGGGGGGGGGGGGGGGGGGGGACAAAAATGCCCACGCATTCCCTCTCCCTTCCACAAGTGCTTAGTGCACTCAACTGCTCGCTGCTGAGGTGATGCCCCATGACCCTGCCATTGCCTCCTGTGGAACCCCCTCCAACAACTGTGCCCTTCTTTTGAGCCCATTACACCTTTCCTCTTCCCCTCCTCAACTGCCCAAGAGGGAAGAGTGGGGGGAGGGGGTCAGCCATGTTAAGGTGTCCTCTGCCCAGCTGAAGGGCTGTGCCTTAGGCTTGTGGGCAGTTTTGGGGGACTCTGTCTCCCATTCTCTCCTCACTCTTATTCATCTAGATGAGGTCCAATACAGTACACTTTATCTGTTTATGTAAAAACAGAGGATCTAATTATGTGGTCAAAGCATATATATAATAGTTATTTAAACTGCAAAAAAAAGTTTAGCTGCTCTGCATATTGTATCTGTATTCTGAAATGGCATAAGTCATGACGGAAAATTGTAAGCCACATTGAGCCTGCAAATAGGTGGGAAAATGTGGGATACAAATGCAACATATAAATAAATAAATAAATAAATATAATCTCTATACATAAGTCAGGACAGTGAAAAACAGGCCTAATTTATATGTAGAAGCAGTGCTTAAATGGAAATTCAGAAGGGACATTTACATATACAAATAAGGTGCTACTGCTGGCATTTTACTGGGAAATGTAAAAATCTGGATAAACTTGTTTTCTTCAAAGATAAAGCTAAAAATCTAGTCAGATTGCCTTGTAATTATCAGGGCAGTGCTGGGGAGGTTCTGGTCAGAGCTAGGAGTTGCCCAGTTAGTGGCAATATTCAATCTGCTATCCAGAGAAAGTTAGGTCAGCAAAAAGGCTCTCCTATCTTGATCCAGACATTTATCTGGGTACCAGTCTGAATATCTCCAGTATCCAGATAAATGCTGCCCTGAGGAGCAGGGGAAGGGCTTCAAGGCCTAACACAGGCATTTACATCCACCTCTCTCTCTGCATCCTTTCAAGAACAGTAGTAGCAAGTCAAAAGGCCATAAAGTCTTTTATTAACAAAATAATTGAAAAATAAATATAACTTTCCAAGCCATCACTCCTTTCCTTGGCAGCTGGCTAAGGGGAGATATGATTGAGGTCTACAAAATCCTGAGTGGTGTAGAAAGAGTAGAAGTGATAGAGGTGAATTGATTTTCTACTCTTTCAAAAAGTACAAAGACTAAGGGACACTCAATGGAGTTACATTGAAATACTTTTAAAACAAATAGGAGGAAATATTTTTTTTACTCAGGGGCTCTTTTACTGCTGTAATTGTCTGTTGCTTATGTTTTATTCCTTCAAAAGGTGATAAATAAATCCTAAAAAAAAATATAAAGTATTATAACCTAGGTATTTTTGTAATAAATTTCATGGTTATTCTATTAGAATTTTGGCAAATGAACAGATCTTCTAATGTCAGTGAACAGGAATCTCCATAGCAACCAATGTTATCAACAATATACTAAGCTGCTGAAAAAGATGAAAACATTTCAATTTAAAATAAAATGGATTACATTTGTAATACCATACTGTTATGCAATGTGGGGACAGCTGCCACTGGATTTTCATCAAACCTTTTCATCCTTGGCCTAAACATTTAGTTATTTAGATTTGTTATCCAGTCTGTGATATTGGGGCACACTGACACTTAGAATGTACAGTAAGGACCTTTTGGTATCCTAAAAATAGCATTCTATTGAGAAGGCCTTAACATGCATGTTAAGGCAGTACTTAATCACAAATTAGCAATTATCCACATATAAATGAGCACTTACCATATTCAAATGGTGCTTTATTGGGCCTGCAGGAAATAGCAAGATATGTAGCTTTCTCCTGGTATTTATCATGGGTCTCGTAAGGGTAAATATTATTTAGACCATATGTCACTAACTTTTTTAACTTAACATTATAGATTTTGTAGCTGAAATCTCCCATAGTAATTGTCCCTTTTGCTTTACGCCAATTAGTATAGGAGTTTATCTTTCTTCCTGGACTCAACACACAGAAACTGACCCACTTTCAAGAACATCTGAGCACTGGCACAAAAGGAATTCCCCATAAAAGGCATCTTTCACAGCTGAGAGACGCTTCCAAGTGAATGGAAAGACATTCATATAATGAAG
This sequence comes from Microcaecilia unicolor, assembly GCF_901765095.1. NCBI lineage: Eukaryota > Metazoa > Chordata > Amphibia > Gymnophiona > Siphonopidae > Microcaecilia > Microcaecilia unicolor. Next base: position 306,361,186 of record NC_044032.1, read on the forward strand.
ATCACATTCCAGAGATATTCCAATCCATACCTTTGACCCAGTTACAACTGAGAAGGTGTCTCAAGTCATCAGCAAATTTTCAAAAACCCACTGCAAATTTGATAGCTGCCCAAATTACTTACTAAAATCAGCGCCAGAGTGTTTTATTGCTGACTTCGCACCCTATCTGAACTTCATGCTCCAAAGATCATGGTTGCATTCTCCTTACACCTATCCCTAAGGACCTGGAGTCCAAACCTAGCATTATATCTAACTACCGCCCCGTTGCAACAATCCCGTTGTTAGTCAAGACTATGGAAAGCATGGTCAATATGCAGCTCACTGATTATTTGGATAAATTTTCTATTCTCCATGCCTCCAAATTCGGGTTCCGGTCTCAATATAGTACCGAGACAGTACTGGTCACACTCCTATCCAACTTCAAGAAGGAAATATCAATTGGGAAGAAACATCTTACTTCTACAATTTGATATGTCCAGCACTTTTGACATGGTTGACCACAGCCTCCTTCTTACTTTATTAGCTGATTTCGGTGTTGGAGGTAATGATTTAGAATGGTTTAGAGGATTTCTCTCATTTCGATCCTATCAGTTAAAGTCCATTCCTCTATTTTGCCACCTTGGAGATCTCAATGTGGAGTTCCTTAGGGCTCCCCTCTATCACCAATCCTATTTAACATTATGATGACTCCACTTGCTACGGCCTTATCCAAACATAGCCTGAACCCTTACATCTATGCAGATGATGTAACTATCTACATTCCCTTCAGATCTTCCTTAACCGAAATCTCAGACGCAATTCAGAACAGTTTTGCCATCTTGGTCAATTGGGCAAACGCTTTTAAGTTCAAGCTTAACAAGGAAAAGACCCAATGCCTCATTCTCTCCTCCCAGTTTAATAAATCTATCCCGAGCTCGATTGCTGCTCCCTCCCTATCGCAGATAGCATGAAGTTGCTTGGTGTCATTCTGGATTCCCACTTGTCTCTCGACCTTCAAGTAACATCTATTACAAAAAGAATGTTCCTCTCCATGTTCCTCTCCATGTGGTCACTTAAATGCATCAAGCAATTCCTACCATGTGACCTATTCTGGACTCTAATCCACTCTCTAGTACTGAGCCATTTTGACTACTGCAATGGGATTTACACCGGCTGCACTGAACACATCCTAAAGAAGCTCCAGACGGCGCAAAATACGGCAGTGAGATTAATATTTGGTAAATCAAGGTTTGATGCAGCAAAACCCCTTAGAGAGAAACTTCACTGGCTCCCGATAAAAGAGCGTATCAAATTCAAAATCTGTGCTCTAACCCACAAGATCATTTACGGGGAAGCTCCAGCTTATATGTTCAGCCTGATTGACCTCCCTTCCAGGAATTCCATAAAGACTTCTCGTACCTATCTCACTCTCCACTATCTTAGCTGCAGGAATCTAAGATACAAATTGCTCTTCTCCTCCTCCTTTTGCTTTGTGAGTCCTCGTTACTGGAATGCTCTACCATCTACATTAAAGGAGTCTACCAACCAATCTGTTCAAGAAGTCCCTTAAAACTTATCTATGTGAAAAATCATACTCTTCTGCAATTTAATTTCCTACCAGCCCTTGTTTGTACCTCCTGTTGTTTGCTCCCCTCCCAAGATGTACCTTATTCTCTGTTCCGACCTTGAATTTGTATGATGTTATTTTCATAAATGTTGTTAGCCACATAGAGCCCGCCATGGTGGGAATCTGTGGGATATAAATGTTCAAAATAACTAATAGCCCAGTATCCTGTTTCCAACAGTGGCCAATCCAGGTCACATGTACCTGGCAAGATCCCAAAACAGTACATTTTATGCTGCTTATCCTAGAAATAAGAAGTGGATTTTCCCAAGTCCATCTTAATAAAGGCTTATGGACTTTTCTTTTAGGAAGATATCCAAACCTTTTTTAAACCTCACTAAGCTAACTGCTTTTACAACATTCTCTGGCAACGAATTCCAGAGTTTAATTATACGTTGAGTGAAGAAATATTTTCTCTGATTTGTTTTAAATTTACTACTTTGTAGTTTCATTGTGTTCCCCCCAAGTCCTAGTATTTTTGGAAAGAGTAAACAAGTGATTCACGTCTACCCGTTCCACTCCACTCATTATCTACTATAATAAAACGCAGCCTCAACGTTCTGAGGACACTGACGTCACTGAAGTCACTCACACACCGGTTCGTGGTTTCATGGTGGTGAAGCCACAACATCTTCATGCCCCGCCCTCGCGTCACACGTGATGACATCGAGGGCGGAACACGAAAACAAATTAACGCACAGGGAGCAGTAGGGAGCGTGTTTCCCTACTCCTCCCCTTCCAACAAATCCCAGCCGCCGCCGCCGTGCACATGAACCCGGCCCCTTTCGCCACGTAGCCCGCCCCTTACAACTTACCGCCCCGCCCACGGTAGCACATGCTTAACCTCACCAACCTCCCTCCCCCCCTGTCACCTCGCCTCCCCTTACGCGTGTCTCCCTGGTGGTCTACAGGTACCTGTTCCATGGGCCCAGAAAAGAAAGAGCCCCCTCTTTCCTCCCGTAGCGGTGGCTTCCTTGCTGCATCGTGTGGGAGTCCGGCTCTCGGCGTTTCAAAATGGCCGCCGAGAGTTCAAGCTGCCTCGCGAGACTTCAACTCTCGGTGGCCATTTTGAAACGCCGAGAGCCGGACTCCCACACGATGCAGCAAGGAAGCCACCGCTACTGGAGGAAAGAGGGGGCTCTTTCTTTCCTGGGCCCACGGAACAGGTACCGTAAGGGGAGGGGAAGGGAGTCCCATGCCCGCTAGCGCCCGTTTCATCAGCGCCAGAAACGGGCCATTTTTACTAGTTTTATATAACTCTATCATATCTCCCCTCAGCCATCTTTTCTCCAAGCTGAAGAGCCTTAGCCGATTCAGCCTTTCCTCATAGGGAAGTCATCCCATCCACTTTATCATTTTCATCGCCCTTCTTTATGCCTTTTCTAATTCCACTATATCTTTTTTGAGATGTGGTGACCAGAACTGTACACAATTTTCAAGGTGTGGTTGCACCATGGAGCAATACAAATGCATTATAACATGCTCATTTTTGTTTTCCATTCCTTTCCTAATAATACCTAACATTCTATTTGCTTTCTTAGCTGCCGCTGCACACTGAGCAGAGGGTTTCAATGTATCAGCAACAATGACACCTAGATTCTTTTCCTGGTCACTGACTCCTAATGTGGAACCTTGCATCACGTAACTATAGTTGGGGTTCCTCTTTCCCAAATGCATCACTTTGCACTTGCTCATATTAAACATCATATGCCATGTTCCATCACACAGTGGTAGCTTTCATTGAGCAACCTAATAGAGCAGCAGGCTGAGAAATAGGGAAGTTAGGTTCAAATCCAACTGCTGTGTCATGTGACCTTGGGCAAGTCACGTAAGCTTCTACTCTCTCAGGTACAAACTTAGCAGCCATTTTACTACAGTACAGTAAGTTTTTGTACTTACCACACTATAAAGTACAAAGATTGTGTGCCTAGCATATCCTTTGTAGTTACCTTTCTATTTTGTTATGCATTAGGCTCATAAGACTTTGAAGAATTATCGACTGTCTGGCCTGGGATGTCTGTACTGCAGAGGCCAGGATTACAAATGTTTGTTTGATGTAACTTTTATTCTCCACTGCATTATCTAACAATGTAGTTCCAGTTCTTTTCCAGCTATTTTTATTTTATATGATTTTATACTATCAGGCTTATTTTCAAAACAGAAAGACGCCCATATTTCGACCCAAATCGGGAGATGGGCACCTTTCTCCCATGGGCGCCCAAATCGGTATAATCGAAAGCCGATTTTGGGCGCCTCCAACTGCAGTCTGTCACGGGAACGAACAAAGTTGATGGCGGCGTGTCGGAGGCGTGGTGAAGGCGGGACTGGGGCGTGTTTATCGGCCAAGGAGAGATGGGTGCGCTCAGCCGATAATGGAAAAAAGAAGGGCGGCAGAAGCGAGAATTTGGGCCGCTTTTTTTTTACCCTTTTTTTTTTTCACGAACAAGTCCACAAAAAGTGCCCCAGCTGCCCAGATGACCACCCGAGGGAATCGGGGATGACCTCCCCTGACTCCCCCAGTGGTCACTAACCCCCTCCCACCAAAAAAAGGAACTTTAAAACCTTTTTTTTCCAGCCTGTATGCCAGCCTCAAATGTCATACCCAGCTCCATCACAGCAGTATGCAGATCCCTGGAGCAGTTGTTAGTGGGTGCAGTGGACTTCAGGCAGGTGGACCCAGGCCCATCCTCCCCCACCTGTTACACTTGTGCTGGTAAATGGGAGCCCTCCAACCCCCCCCCTCCAAAACCCACTGTACCCACATCTAGGTACCCCCCTTCAGCCATAAGTGCTATGGTAATGGTGTAGAGTTGTGGGAAGTGGGTTTGGGGGTGGATTTGGGGGGCTCAGCACCCAAGGTAAGGGAGCTGTGGACTTGGGAGGTATTTTAATTTTACTTTTTACAAGTGCCCCCTAGGGTGCCCGGTTGGTGTCCTGGCATGTGAGGGGGACCAGTGCACAACGAATCCTGGCCCCTCCCACAACCAAATGCCTTGGATGTGTTCGTTTTTGAGCTGGGTGCCTTCATTTTCCATTATCGCTGAAAACTGATATCTCCCAGCTCAAATCCGCCCAAATCCGATGCATTTGCCCGGCATCAACCGTATTATCGAAACAAAAGATGGACGCCCATATTTTTCGAAAATAAGGTCTGTCCCGCCCCTTCGCATACCCGTCCTCGGAGATAGTCGCCCATGGAGATGGGCGTTCGCGTTCGATTATGCCCCTCCATGTAAACAACACTAAAAGATCCCACTTGAGGGGCGTATATCAAGTTTTTAATAAACCTGAAACTACTCAGTGCTTCCCTCCTGAACTTCTTGACATCATGACTGATTTTCCAATACTGGAACAGATTAAGCTCCACCTGTCAATGATGATTATGTTTTCATACCTTGAATTTTTTATATGACATATGTATATGCATTCTACCCCACCTAGAATTGTAGTAGTGTGGGCCAATGAATTTAGGTTGCAGGGGGGCCAACTAAGGAATAACATGACAGCATGGTAACAGTTACCAAGCATGTGCGCTAACAGCTTATCAGGCATATTTTCAAAGCACTTAGCCTCCCAAAGTTCCATAGAAACCTATGGAACTTAGCCTCCCAAAGTGCTTTGAAAATATGCCTCAATATGTACTAATTCACATGTTAATTGCTTAATACACTTTAGCTAAAGGGCCCCTTAAAATTTAAGCTGAAGACAGAAGAATATCTATTGTACCTTTATGTAAGTCACCTTGAACAACTGGCAACAGGTGTGAGCTAAAGCCAAATTATGACTACCTCTACTTCAGGAGACAGGTGAAAGCCTGGCTCTTCTCCCAAGCCTTTAATACATGTGACAACTGACTATTCAGTCACTCCACACCTGACTAGCTTGCTGTTTACTTCTACCAGTTCCTCATATCTTATTTAACTGTACATATAATTTCAGTTTAGCACCCATCTGTTTATCTCAATGCATTTGTGCTACCCAACCTATCTGTCCATATGTCTCAACTGCACTTGCCCCCTTAGCTAGTCTGTCCATATGTCTCAACTGCACTTGCCCCCTTAGCTAGCTATTAAGATGTTTTTTTGTATCGTACGAACGTTAGCATTATTATCTATGTTAATTGAATGTTCTAATGTATACTTAATGTGTTTCATTGGTATTATGTCGACATTGTAACATGTCTATGTTATTTGAATGTTCTTTCATATTGTCTATTATGGTATCATTCATATTTTGCTGATATTTATCATATTTCTGTTATTTGATTGTTTTACACTGCTGTTAAATGTTTATATTTCTGATATGGTTAGTCCTAGTACTAGGATTTAATTTGCTATCTCCAGGTTTACCTCATTGATTTTATTTATCTTATGTTTGGTCATTTTACTATTGTTATTCTGTTAACAAAAATGTTTGTCAGAAGAAAAAGAACCCTGCTATGGCTGGTGGGCAGAGGTGGTGTTTGGGAATGTAGGTTCCAGAGGGAAGTCCTTTTTGTTTTCCAATTTTCAGGGAAGAAGAAAACACCATGCTACCAAACTAAAATTGAACCTACCAATTGGTGGGAATATGTGGGATACAAATGTAATAAAGGTAATCAATAGAAATAAAACAAAATAAAGCATGGAAAAGAAAATAAGATGATACCTTTTTTATTGGACATAACAATACATTTCTTGATTAGCTTTCGAAGGTTGCCCTTCTTCGTCAGATCGGAAATAAGCAAATGTTGGTAGATGACAGTATATATAAGACTTATTAACTGTAAAGTCTCAATATCTTGAAGTATAACCTTGGCACACCAGAACACACCTGAAGTTTCGTTTATTGAATAAATATAGATAATTTACTCACAGTCAGATGTTCAGAAGTGTTGCCCCAGGGCACAGAGACTCCATAATTCTGAAAGCTGTATCAGCGGTTGGAGGTAGAAATCTGAGGAGAGGCAGCTTTATTGCAGAGATGAGAGAATAGTCAAACAGGTAGTAGTAGCTCAGAGCTAGGTGACTGGAGAGTGCAATATCTCATTAGTAAGATATATTCAAGATATAAACTGTCATCTACCAACATTTGCTTATTTCTGATCTGACGAAGAAGGGCAACCTTCGAAAGCTAATCAAGAAATGTACTGTTATGTCCAATAAAAAAGGTATCATCTTATTTTCTTTTCCATGTTTTATTTTGTTTTATTTCTATTGATTACCTTTAAAAGTGGACTAACACAGCTATCACACCTCTCTACTCAAAATGTAATAAATAAAGTGAAAGGACCAATTAACATGGGGCGATTCAGGCTACAGCTAACACGGTAGTTAAAACTTTTTGGTGTTAACATTTATATTAATACCATAATCACATTCTTAAAAACAACTTTCTACTGTACTGATAAGGCCCATTCTAAATGCACATAACAATTATACTGAGTTGCACTGTTGAACATTTAGGGACCTGTTTATTAGGCTGTGTTAGTTATTTAATACAGCTTACAGTGCTCACTAAGTGCATTAAACAGCTAACATTAAACAGCCCACCTTCTATAACTACCCTAATTACTCTCTTCCTTCTTCTTTCTTCTCTTCCTTGATTACTACACATTACTAACTGTATCTGATATCCTGAAATGACAATGTTAACAAATCTATGTAAGCCACATTGAGCCTGCAAATAGGTGGGGGAATGTGGGATACAAATGCAATAAATAATAATAATAATAATAACATGGCAAATTCCATTTTGAGGCAATGAACAGGAGGGGTCTGCATCTTAACAGTCAGTGTGGAGGTCCTCAGTGCACTTTAACTGTTAATATTGAGGCTAACACCTTAAGAAGTATAGCGAACTACATTGTACTTTATCACCCATTAGTGACTTTTCTCTGCATTATCCCTCTGTCTGCCTTCCCAAAGTGCTCGTACACCCCCATAAATTAATGCAGAAGCTTAGCAGTAACTATGCTTTAATTTTGGCAATTACTGTATTATAGCAAAACTTTAGTAAAATGTAGTTAATAGGGCCTTAGCATAAGGTCATAGGCCCCGTAGTATTATAAAAACATTTTTTTTAATTGTCGTGGAAAATGTACACCTTTCAAGTCTTTCCTAGAGCTACTCAAGGAGAAGAAGAATTTTCAATATAATCTACATACATTAAGATTAATTGCCCCACCTCCACCTTGCTAGAAGTATGCACAGGTTTCCTCAGTGTATGCAGTTTTAGCTGTGGGAAAAAAAAGCCTTTCCCTCATCATGTTTAGATCAGGGGGAGTAAAACAGATTGAGAACACTTGATATTTTCAAAAATACATGCATCATTTTACACTTCTCAGCCATTTTACCCTTCTCAGTCAAATAGCAGGTACAAAGTACATGAGTAGTTTCTTTTGGAAAATTTGCATAACATATGTTCACTTTAGAAAAGAAGAAGTAAAGCCTGAAGCCAGAGCCACAATATATGACAGGGTCAAATTACAAGAAGAAAAGAAAGTGGTGAGGACACTTCAAAGAGTTCATGAAAATGGAGGTCAAATAATATAACAGAGGTGCTGGAGGAAGCAGCAGCTGGAATGGAAGAAACAAGCAAGCTGTGAAAGCAGTGGATAAGCAGTGAAACACTGAGGCCCAGATACTTAAAACTCCGGTGTTGTTTTGAACAGCGCTGGAAAAATACTGCCGGGTCAGCAGGGCAAATGAACTCCCTAATGCTCAATGCTAATGAGATGCAAATTTAGGCATGCTCATAGCGTTCAGCATTAGGGACTTCTGCAGGAGGACTGTGCCTGGGCATGCGCCCAGGATGCATGCCCAGAACACCAGAGGGGGAAGAGGGAAGGAGGAGGAAGAAGTGTATCCCGGTAAGGAAGAGGATGAGAGGGAGAGTGGCCAACAGAGGAAAGGGGAAGATAGAAGGGAAGACAGCAGTGTTGAGAGAGAAAAACCAGTCACTCTCCTTTACCCCTGAAAAAAACATTCATATATGTGTTAGAGGATGAGGCTGCTGTTTGGTTTGTTTAAGAGCTCAAAAATGCACTTGTGTGGAAATGATAAAGGCTGGGTCAGACAGGCAAGCAGCCAATCACCGCCGGGCTCGTCACTGCCTTCAACTCGTTAATTCCCTTCTTGTATATATACAAACTTAAGTTAGCAAGCTGCCAGAAGCTATCCAAGCCATCTATATGTTTGGAAAGCAAAGGAGAATTTTTCGGTTTACAGTTCAACTTGAAGTACATTGATGTTTCGAAAGGACTTGGCAAAACATGTTCTTCTGTGTTGTAATCTTATTTGTCTGTTTAAAACTGAGCTCTAGCCCTGCTTTTATCTGAAGATTCTCATGGATGTTGTTTTCCTAATGGTTTATATGAAGGGCTGTTGGGGTGATGATGGGGCTAAGGCTGCTCATAGGCATGGCTGTATCTGCTAACAGCACTTAATACTTCTCTTGGACCATGTTGTATTTTCAGCTTGTCATCATGGCTGGGACCGTTTTGCTTGCCTACTACTTCGAATGCACTGAGACTTTTCGGGTGCACATTCAAGGCTTCTTCTGTCAGGATGGGACACTCATGAAACCTTACCCTGGTTCAGAAGAACAGAGTTTTATTACCCCCCTGGTGCTCTACTGCGTGCTGGCAGCCACCCCAACAGTAATTGTAAGTATCAAAAAACCTCTACTTCCCTTCCATGGGCAGCTATTAGTTCTTCAAATACATAATGCAATTATTAATGGCCATGCTCCCACACAAGTATTTAGAGGTGTGCAGCCAAATAAAATTTGTTTCGTGCTATTTCTGGGAATGTTCATTTTGTTCGTATTTTTCCTCTCATACCATCACTGGAGCAATGTCATTAAGAGCGTTCACTGTTCTGAAAGAACACATACACTTTTGAAAGAATATGTAGTCTGTGCAAAGAGGGCATGCTCTTTCACAAGAGTGTGAATTATTGATGGCAAATGAAACAACATGACATTTCATTTTTTTTTCTGTTCACTTTCATTTGCCAATGACATGAAATGGCATAGTATATGTCATAGGCATTTCCTGTATTGTTTCAAATGAATATACATCCCTACTCCTAGTCCAAGCAATTCCTCAGATCCTCTGCTTTTCTCATGTCAATAAGACATTAAGACATCTTCTCCCCAATATTATTCAGTCAACAATGTCTGCTGACCGCTTAAATAGTGTTTAACCAGCTAACTGTGAATATTCAGTGGGAGATAATTGGTTATCTCTGCTGAATATTCGCTGTTAGTGCATAGCTGCTAACTCGTTATATCGAGCAATATTGCTGGTTAGCACCGATATTCAGCGCTGGGTTAAGCGGATAAATAGGACTGCATAAAGAGCAGTTCTATCTTCAAGTGCTAAGAACTTAACTGGTTAGCCCAGCTTAATCGGTTAAGTTCTGGTGGCCAAAAATGAAACCAGATATTCAATACCAGTCACTGGAAATGGCCCAGCATTGAATATCTAGGGTCAGCACCAATTGCAGGCTGCCTTCTACCAGCTGAATATCGGCCCCATGGTATTCTTTACACTAGGTATTATGTACTTATTAGCTCTGTATACATACTGTTCCTCTTTTCTTGATGTGTGTGGTACATTTTCTTCTGACATGGACAAAGCATACTGCTGGTAAATATATTACTTAATTCCCCAACCAGAAAGGCCGCAATTCCAAGTAAACAAATATTGAAATTATGTGTCACAGATAAGTAGATGGAAAATTGAGTTCAGTTAGGATGAATAACATGCTTATTGAAGGGTTCCATAGAATAATAGACCATGGCAGCAAACTATATTGGTTATTTTGGTGTTCTATAATCATTATTATGTGATTATGTTTTGGGACTTTTTTTTTTTTTTAATAAAAGCATGACGTCAGCTTCTAAAAGCCATTTACCCATGTAAATGGTTACTTAAACAGGAAAAAGAGGGTTATGTGACACTCATCCACCCTGTATCCCCCAGATTCTGTATAGGTTGCCCAAATTTGGGCCTAGATTCCAGATCCGCTTGAAAACTAATTAATTAGGCATTAACAATCAATAATAGGTGTTAACAAGCATTTAACTTGCAGTAATTAAGCATTATCCCCTGGATTCTATATATAGCACCTAGATTTCCATGTGGAAATCTAAGCGAATTCCATAACAGTACGCATAATCTAGTTGATTAAAAAGCCAATCAGTGATGTTAACTGGATGGTAATGAGCAATTATCAGCAATAATTGGCATTAATTAGAACTTACGTGCAGAACTTGCTAAGCACATTCTATAACATGGTACGTGTAAATGATAATGCACGTTGTCAAAAATTGAGCATGGCCATGAGCTTGGAATGGATAGGTCATGACAATTTATGTGCATGGTTATAGAATATACCTACACTGGGCCTAATTACGTGCTAGTATTTACACCAGGTTTTACTTGGTGTAATTCCTTGTGATTAAATATAGTCAAACTGATGGCTGTAAGTGCATTCTAAAATCTATGTAGAAATTTTACAGAATACACTTAGGCAAAAATGTTTTCTGTGCAAATTATCCAGGCACCATATATAGAATCTAGCCCTATGTGCTCAGGAATTTTTAGATTAAATGTTCTTGGCTTTGACCATCCCTATGTATCCAAGTCACACAACAAGGGTCACAATTTGGACATTTTTGCAATGTTCTATTTTAATTCATTAGATTTTAATTTCTCTATACATAACTGTATCATGTTACCATGAACTGATCATTTTCTGTTTGATTTTATAATTTATCGGCAAGAATCAGTTGTAAAACACATATTTTATTAACACATAGGAGAACCAGAAAAAGGATAGATGTTAATCTAGTTTGGACTAAATTACAGGGATCGATGGATACTATTTTTCCAAATGACTTATTCAATAATTGGTATGACTATGTTTCACAGTTACTTAATAGTGTAGCACCATATAAAATGATAATTAAACCAATATGTAAATCAGAGAATTATTAATTCTTAAAAAGGAATGCAGGAAATGTGAATGAGTCTGGTGGAGATCTGTACGGTCCATCCAGTCTGCTCAACAAGATAAACTCATTTTACAGGGTATGTGATACTTTATACCTGAGTTTGATTTGTCCTTACCATTCACAGGGCACAGACCATAGAAGTCTGTCCAGCACTGTTCTTGTACTAAGTTCTGAAGCTAACGTAGAAACCCCTTAAAATGTATACTCCAGCCCATCCCTATCTATGCAGTCACGATCAGAGCATAGACCGTAGAAGTCTGCCCAGCACCGGTTTTGCTTCATAAGTACATAAGTACATAAGTAGTGCCATACTGGGAAAGACCAAAGGTCCATCTAGCCCAGCATCCTGTCACCGACAGTGGCCAATCCAGGTCAAGGGCACCTGGCACGCTCCCCAAACGTAAAACCATTCCAGACAAGTTATACCTAAAAATGCGGAATTTTTCCAAGTCCATTTAATAGCGGTCTATGGACTTGTCCTTTAGGAATCTATCTAACCCCTTTTTAAACTCCGTCAAGCTAACCGCCCGTACCACGTTCTCCGGCAACGAATTCCAGAGTCTAATTACACGTTGGGTGAAGAAAAATTTTCTCCGATTCGTTTTAAATTTACCACACTGTAGCTTCAACTCATGCCCTCTAGTCCTAGTATTTTTGGATAGCGTGAACAGTCGCTTCACATCCACCCGATCCATTCCACTCATTATTTTATACACTTCTATCATATCTCCCCTCAGCCGTCTCTTCTCCAAGCTGAAAAGCCCTAGCCTTCTCAGCCTCTCTTCATAGGAAAGTCGTCCCATCCCCACTATCATTTTCGTCGCCCTTCGCTGTACCTTTTCCAATTCTACTATATCTTTTTTGAGATACGGAGACCAGTACTGAACACAATACTCCAGGTGCGGTCGCACCATGGAGCGATACAACGGCATTATAACATCCGCACACCTGGACTCCATACCCTTCCTAATAACACCCAACATTCTATTCGCTTTCCTAGCCGCAGCAGCACACTGAGCAGAAGGTTTCAGCGTATCATCGACGACGACACCCAGATCCCTTTCTTGATCCGTAACTCCTAACGCGGAACCTTGCAAGACGTAGCTATAATTCGGGTTCCTCTTACCCACATGCATCACTTTGCACTTGTCAACATTGAACTTCATCTGCCACTTGCACGCCCATTCTCCCAGTCTCGCAAGGTCCTCCTGTAATCGTTCACATTCCTCCTGCGACTTGACGACCCTGAATAATTTTGTGTCATCGGCGAATTTAATTACCTCACTAGTTATTCCCATCTCTAGGTCATTTATAAATACATTAAAAAGCAACGGACCCAGCACAGACCCCTGCGGGACCCCACTAACTACCCTCCTCCACTGAGAATACTGGCCACGCAATCCTACTCTCTGCTTCCTATCTTTCAACCAGTTCTTAATCCATAATAATACCCTACCTCCGATTCCATGACTCTGCAATTTCTTCAGGAGTCTTTCGTGCGGCACTTTGTCAAACGCCTTCTGAAAATCCAGATATACAATATCAACCGGCTCCCCATTGTCCACATGTTTGCTTACCCCCTCAAAAAAATGCATTAGATTGGTGAGGCAAGACTTCCCTTCACTAAATCCGTGCTGACTTTGTCTCATCAGTCCATGTTTTTGTATATGCTCTGCAATTTTATTCTTAATAATAGCCTCCACCATCTTGCCCGGCACCGACGTCAGACTCACCGGTCTATAATTTCCCGGATCTCCTCTGGAACCCTTCTTAAAAATCGGAGTAACATTGGCTACCCTCCAGTCTTCCGGTACTACACTCGATTTTAGGGACAGATTGCATATTTCTAACAGTAGCTCCGCAAGTTCATTTTTTAGTTCTATTAATACTCTGGGATGAATACCATCAGGTCCCGGTGATTTACTACTCTTCAGCTTGCTGAACTGACCCATTACATCCTCCAAGGTTACAGAGAATTTGTTTAGTTTCTCCGACTCCCCCGCTTCAAATATTCTTTCCGGCACCGGTGTCCCCCCCAAATCCTCCTCGGTGAAGACCGAAGCAAAGAATTCATTTAATTTCTCCGCTACGGCTTTGTCCTCCTTGATCGCCCCTTTAACACCATTTTCGTCCAGCGGCCCAACCGACTCTTTGGCCGGTTTCCTGCTTTTAATGTATCTAAAAAAATTTTTACTATGTATTTTTGCTTCCAACGCTAATTTCTTCTCAAAGTCCTTTTTTGCCCTCCTTATCTCCGCTTTGCATTTGGCTTGGCATTCCTTATGATCTATCCTGTTACTTTCAGTTGGTTCTCTTCTCCACTTTCTGAAGGATTGTTTTTTGGCTCTAATGATTTCCTTTATCTTACTGTTTAGCCACGCCGGCTGACGTTTAGTCTTTTTTCCCTTTTTTCTAATACGTGGAATATATTTGTCCTGAACCTCCAGGATGGTGTTTTTAAACAGCATCCACGCCTGATGCAAGTTTTTTACTCTGCGAGCTGCTCCTTTCAGTCTTTTTTTTACCATTTTTCTCATTTTGTCGTAATCACCTTTTCTATAGTTAAACGCTAGCGTACTTGATTTCCTAGTTTCACTTCCTTCAATGCCAATATCAAAACCGATCATATTATGATCACTGTTATCAAGCGGCCCTCGTATCGTTACCCCCTGCACTAGATCATGAGCACCACTAAGGACTAAGTCTAGTATTTTTCCTTCTCTTGTCGGCTCCTGAACTAGCTGTTCCATGAAGCTGTCCTTGATTTCATCAAGAAATCTTATGTCCCTTGCGTGTACAGATGTTACATTAACCCAGTCTATATGCGGGTAATTGAAATCCCCCATTATTATTGTGTTGCCCAGTTTGTTTGCGTCCCTGATTTCCTTTAACATTTCCGCATCCCTCTGTTCGTCCTGGCCAGGCGGACGGTAGTACACTCCTATCACTATCCTTTTCCCCTTTGCACATGGAATTTCAATCCACAGTGATTCCAAGGAGAGTTTTGTTTCCTGCAGAATTTTCAATCTATTTGATTCAAGGCTCTCGTTAATATACAATGCTACCCCTCCACCAATCCGATTCACCCTATCACTACGATATAATTTGTACCCCGGTATGACAGTGTCCCACTGGTTATCCTCCTTCCACCAGGTCTCAGAGATGCGTATTATATCTAATTTTTCATTTAGTGCAATATATTCCAACTCCCCCATCTTATTTCTTAGGCTCCTGGCATTCGCATATAGACATTTCAAACTATGTTTGTTGTTCCTAAGTACATCATGCTTAGTACTTGACAGTATTAATTGGCAATCTTTTGTCTGATTTTTATTGTTATTTAAAGATACCCGATCTACTACAATCTCTTTTGCAACCTCACTATCAGGATACTCTATCTTCCCTGTTATGGTGATATCTTTGAAAGATACCTTATCCCGAACCATGCTCTTTTGAGCGACTGTCGGCCTTCCCCCCATTTCTAGTTTAAAAGCTGCTCTATCTCCTTCTTAAACGCCGATGCCAGCAGCCTGGTCCCACTCTGGTTAAGATGGAGCCTGGTGGGAAGTTCACATCCAGCCAGCTCATCCTTAATTTGCGGTGCCAATCCCTGCCAAAAGGTCTCGATCAGACTTTCATTGTTCCAGGCTATTCAGAAGCCAAGGTGCAGAACCTGATCACATAGTCACCCAGGGTCTGTGTTCCTTGCTTGAGTCTCAAGAGTGCAGAAGTTGCGGAAGTAACCTTCCCAGGCTCTTCAAAAACTCGTTTAAATTGAACCAGGAACCCCTGGAGATCATGAAGTACGGACGGGGAGAGGGATCTTGGGGTGATAGTATCTGAGGATTTGACGGCGATGAAACAGTGTGACAAGGCGGTGGCCATAGCTAGAAGGTTGTTAGGCTGTATAGAGAGAGGTGTGACCAGCAGAAGAAAGGGGGTGTTGATGTCTCTGTATAAATCATTGGTGAGGCCCCACCTAGAGTATTGTGTTCAGTTTTGGAGGCCGTATCTTGCTAAGAATGTAAAAAGAATTGAAGCGGTGCAAAGAAAAGCTACGAGAATGGTATGGGATTTGCGTTACAAGACGTATGAGGAGAGAATTGCTGACCTGAACATGTATACTCTGGAGGAAAGGAGAAACAGGGGTGATATGATACAGACGTTCAAATATTTGAAAGGTATTAATCCGCAAACGAACCTTTTCCGGAGATGCGAAGGCGGTAGAACGAGAGGACATGAAATGAGATTGAAGGGGGCAGACTCAAGAAAAATGTCAGGAAGTATTTTTTCACGGAGAGAGTAGTGGATGCTTGGAATGCCCTCCCGCGGGAGGTGGTGGAAATGAAAATGGTAACGGAATTCAAACATGCGTGGGATAAACATAAAGGAATCCTGTTCAGAAGGAATGGATCCTAAGGAGCTTAGCCGAGATTGGGTAGCAGAGCGGGTGGCGGGAGGCGGGGATGGTGCTGGGCATACTTATACGGTCTGTGCCAGAGCTGTTGGTGGGAGGCGGGACTGGTGGTTGGGAGGCGGGGATAGTGCTGGGCAGACTTATACGGTCTGTGCCCTGAAAAGGTCAGGTATAAATCAAGGTAAGGTATACACAAAAAGTAGCACATATGAGCTTATCTTGTTGGGCAGACTGGATGGACCGTGCAGGTCTTTTTCTGCCGTCATCTACTATGTTACTATCCTGCTTATAATCGAAATAGAAAAACGCCTATATTGTGACCCAAATCGGGAGATAGACGTTTATCTCACAAAAACGAATAAAGCGGTATAATCAAAAGCCGAATTAGGACGTTTTCAACTGCACTCCGTCGCGGATGCGGACAAAGTTGATGGGGGCGTGTCGAAGGCGTGGTGAAGGCGGAACTGGGGCGTGGTTATCGGCCGATCAGAAATGGGCGCCTTTCGCCGATAATGGAAAAAAATATGCGTTTTTAGCGAGAATTTAGGGCACTTTTTCCTGGACCCTGTGTTTCCACGAATAAGGCCCCAAAAAGTGCCCTAAATGACCAGATGACCACTGGAGGGGATGACCTCCCCTAACTCCCCCAGTGGTCACAAACCCCCTCCTGCCACAAAATATGCCGTTTCACAACTTTTTATTTTCACCCTCAAATGTCATACCCACCTCCCTGGCAGCAGTATGCAGGTCACTGGAGCAGTTATTAGGGGGTGCAGTGGACTTCAGGCAGGTGGACCCAGGCCCATCCCCCCCCCACCTGTTATACTTGTGCTGGTAAATGGGAGCCCTCCAAACCACCCCCCAAACCCACTGTACCCACATGTAGGTGCCCCCCTTCACCCCTTAGGGCTATAGTAATGGTGTAGACTTGTGGGCAGTGGGTTTTGAGAGGGATTTGGGGGGGCTCAACACCCAAGGGAAGGGTGCTATGCACCTGGGAGCTGTTTTACCTTTTTTTTTTTTTTTTTTTTTTTTTTTTTAAAGTGCCCCCTAGGGTGCCCGGTTGGTGTCCTGGCATGTGAGGGGGACCAGTGCACTACGAATCCTGGCCCCTCCCACGAATAAATGTCTTGGAGTTATTCATTTTTGAGCTGGGCGCTTTCGGTTTCCATTATCGCTGAAAAACAAAAATGCCCAGCTCAAAAAAAGATAAACGTCCATGTTTTTTGAAAATACGGTTCGGTCCGCCCCTTCACGGACCCGTTCTCGGAGATGAACGCCCATGGAGATAGACGTTTACGTTTGATTATGCCCCTTAATGTTACTATAACGTAAGGCAAAATAAAAGAAAAACCAATGTTAAAATAGTGGAAAAGAAAAAACAGAATTCTTCGGGAAAAACAGAGATCTGTGAAATAAGGGAGGTAAACATACAGCATATCGTTAAAAAATTATCTATGTAGGAACCGGAGAACAGACGGGGAAATTGATGTTACCTAAAATGTTATCCAGTGTTTCATTTTGCCATACAAAAACACTTACTTTGTGACACACAATTATTTTTATTACTCTCCAAAAGAGCTGAATAAGAAATCCCTACCAGTCAATATTTAAACTTCATTATTGATGTTCCTTTTAAATATTAGCTGAGCATTTAAGGATAAATTCAAATATTCAGCACCAGCCGATATCCAGATGTTGGCGCTGAATATCTGGGTATAGCAGTGGCAGATGGCATTATGTGGATACTGGTGCTGAACACTGCCAGTCTCTGGCTAAATTCTGGCTTCATTTAGGCTCATTCCCTGGCTGCGCTGCAGAATTGGGATAACATCAGGGCAGTATTTAGAGGTTTTCAGTAGCATTATTCAGAGAATATTCCACTGTAATGATAAACAGTTACCAGTGTCAAAGAGGAAAAAGATCTCAATCTTAAGCTCCCAAATAATGACAGGAAAGTTATCTTAAGTTCAACGGAGCTGTCCGTTTCACATTTTAGCTTCTTCAGGAGCAGCTTCTCTGAATAATGTAAACACCTGTTCACTTAATTTCCTAACAGCGTATTGCTAATTTTACTCCTGAAGAAGCTGCTAAGCTTCTTTTGATCCAATCTTTCTAAACAGGATTCCTTTGTGTTTATCCCATGCATTTTTGAATTCTGTTATCATTTTTTTATCTCCACAATCTCCAGCAGGAGGGCATTCCAGGTATCTACCATCCTCTTCGTGCAAAAATACTTCCTGACCTTATTCCTCAGTCAGTCCCCCTTCAATCTCAGTTCATGTCCTCTAATTCTACCATCTTCCCATCTATGGAAAAGGTTTTTGCATTAATACCTTTCAAACATTTCTCAGGTCCTTTTACAAAGACAAGCTAGCATTTTTAGTGTAAGCTAAAAATAAGCATGTGCTAAACGCTAGAGACATCCAAAGGAATGTATGGGTGTCTCTAGCATTTAGTGCATGCTAAAATGCTAGCGCACCTTTGTAAAAGACCTCCTGAATGTCTGTATCATATCACCCCTGTTTCTCCTTTCCTCCAGGGTATACACATTCAGGTCATCAAATCTCTCCTAGTACATCTTGATAAACAACCCCCCATACCATTTTAATTGCTTTTCTTTGAAACCCTTCAAGCCTTTTTACATTCTAAGCAAGATACGGCCTCCAGCACTGAACACAATACTTCATGTGGGGCCTCACCAATGACTTGTACAGGGGCATCAACACAACCTTTTTCTGCTGGTTATACCACTTTCTATGCAGCCTAAACTCCTTCTGGCCACGGCCTCCGCCTTATTGCATTGTTTCAATACCTTGAGATCCTTAGACGCCATCTCCCCAAGGTCCCTCTCCTGAGCTGAGCTTACCAATCTCTTCCCTCCTATCTGGCACATCTATTTTGGATTTCTGCACCCTAAGTGCATCATTCTGCACTTCTTGACATTTAATTTTAACTATATGTAGACCAGAAACTATATTAACTCAAAATCATAACATACAAAATAATAAATTAAATTAAATGATATGTGCTCAGTTTTTTGGTGTATATACACAGACTCAGGAACTGAGATGTTATAACATACATCATACATCATAACACGCCCTGCCTCCTCCTAATAAAATTGTAGCTCAAGCAAATTCTTCAGAACAAAATTGTTTGTATAAATAAAGCTGTTACTTAGCTTAAACAGTGGATTTGATACAGTTGGCGTGTATGGTTCATTCAAACCACATATCATTTAATTTAATTTATTATTTTGTATGTTATGATTTTGAGTTAATATAGTTTCTGGTCTACATATATTTAATATATAAGAAACTGAACTTAAAGAATACCCAGTGATTGAATTAATTTAATTTTAACATCCAGACCCTTGACCATTCTTCCAATGTTTGAAGATCTCTTCTCATGGTTTCTACTCCCTCCAGGGTATCCACTCTATTGGCTATCTTTGTGTCAGCCACAAAAATGAAAACTTTTCCTTCTAACCCTTCAGCAATGTCTCTCACAACTATATTAAACAGAAATGGCCACAGCACCAACCCCTGAGGCACTCCACTACTCACATTCCTTTCCTCTGACCAGATTCCATTGACCACCACTCTCTGTCACCTGTTGGTCAGCCAGTTTCCAAACTTCATCACTTTGGGTTCTAAGTTCAGCCCTCTCAGCTTATTCATGAGTCTTCTGTGAGGGATCATATCAAAAGCTTTGCTGAAATCCAAGTAGATTACATCTAGCGCATGTCCTTTATCCAGGTCTTTGGTCACCCAGTCAAAGAAGTCAATCAGATTCTTTTGCAGGATTTTCCTTTGCTAAAGTCATGTTGCCTTGGATCCTGTAACCCATTGGCTTCTAAAAAGTTGACTATCTTTTCCTTCAGCAGCGACTCCATTATTTTTCCTACCACCGACGTGAGGCTTACCGGCCTATAGTTTGTCACTTCTTCCTTATCTCTGTTTTTGTGAAGAGGGACCACATTAGCTTCTCTCCAATCCCACAGAACCTCTCTTGTCTCTAAAAATATATTAGATAAATCCTGAATAGGTCCCGCCAGGACTTCTCTGAGCTCCCTTAGTATCCTGGGATATACCCCATCCGGCCCCCATAGCTTTGTCCACTTTCAGATTTTCAAGCTGTTTTCTTCCACTCCATTCCCAGATATACCCTTGGCAAACGACTGTGGTCCTTCTCCAGGATTTTCTTCCTTGAACCCCAAAGAGAAGCATTTGTTTAGCACATTCACTTTATCCTCATCACTTTCCACATAGCTGTACTCAGCATATTTTAGTCTTACAATTTCATTCCTATCTGGAAAAAGGTCTTGTCACCTCTCTTTACATCTTTAGCTATTTTTTCTTTTGCCTGCACTTTCTATAGCCGAAATTTCCCTCTTCGCTTCTTTGAGTTTAATTTGGTAATCTTTTCTGTGATCCTTTTGTTGCGTTCTTCTATATTTCTTGAACGAAGCCTCTTTTGCCCTTATCTTTTCAGCCACCTGTTTGGAGAACCATATAAGTTTCCTGCTTTTCTTGTTTTTGATGACTTTCCTTGTGTAAAGGAATTCAGTATGTTTGAAATCCAGTACTTTGAGTTTTGTACGTCCGCACTCTGCTTTTGCGCTTACATCAAACCATATTGTGTGTGTGTGTGGGGGGGGGGGGGGGGGGGGGGAGGGGGAGAAGGCATAAGTGTTCATTAGCCCAGCTGCAAGTCCACATAATTTAAGGAAACTAGCTAGCATACAAAAGTTGTTGGCATACAAAAGCTTAGAAACCCTATAGCATAGGATTCATTTTGATATCTGATCAAGGTTATGTTAGCCTAGAATTAAATGGATTCATAGGGGCACCGGAGAGGAATTGCTTTATGAATAGGCATTTACCGTACTTTCTGATCTGGTCTTTATGGAGGAACTTGTTGTAGCCTGGAAATAGTATATGAATCTCAATTGCAATAATGAATTAAGCTTATTTGCAGTTTGGGATACTGCCAAAGGCCTGCTGTGAAGGCATATTATTCCCCTATCTGTGGTTAAAACAAAGTGTTGCAGTCCAAGGCCATAGCGTTAAAAGCAGAACTTGTGCAGCTAGAGAAAATTTATGAATGAAAGATAGTGGGATACTGGGAAACATAATCAGGGTAAGAGGTAAGCTCAACTTCATAGAATCCTCTCAAGACAGCAAATTATCTGAGGCTGAGCAAGAGGCATTTTTACCAGCCTGCTAATAAAGGCAGGGAATTATTGTCATGACAGTTGAAGTGAATAAAAATTGAAAGGAAAATGAATCAAATCAAAGTAGACTCCAGAGGGGAAGTTTCTTAACCATATTTCTATATTTCTTTCAAACTTATATTGGGTTGGAAAGAATTTAAAAAAAATACATGAAAAAGCTGAGTGATTTTCAGACTGCTAGTTTGCTTGTTCAAGAGTTCATAGGGTAAATATAGAAATAAAAATGATCCATACTATTTTACTGTCAGCTTACATGTTTGTAGGTCCTGAAGAACAGACAAGAAGGTTGGTGTATCAAATAACTATTTTTTTTCTGAAATGAGCTGAAATAGAGAGAATATATTATCAAGTTTGTAAAATTGAGGCACCTAGCATTTTGCCTGAGAGAAGCCTGGATACAGTAAGCAGCATTGTAAGGGATGTGCTAAAAATAATCTTTTACTCCCAGTGCAGTAAACTAATTGCATGCAAATTATAACTGACAGAAAAAAAACAGCACACACCACCACAGTAAGCAGTTTGCTGCTTCTTGAGTCTCCCTTCCTGTCTTTTTGTGAGCAGGGATTAGCTTTTGTGCACTGATTGGATAGGAGATTAAAAAAGGCTGGGGGAGAAAGGGGAGGTCATCCCCGATTCCCTCCGGTGGTCATCTGGTCAGTTTGGGCAACTTTTCGAGGCTTGGTCGTGAAACAAAATGGACCAAGTAAAGTCGTCCAAATGCTCGTCAGGGACGCCCTTCTTTTTTCCATTATCGGTGTTATGAACGTAACAATCGGCTGAGGACGCCCATCTCTAAATCACACCCCTGTCCCGTCTTCGGTACGGTGCCGACACGCCCCCATGAATTTTGGTTGTCCCCATGATGGAAAGCAGTTGAGGACGCCCAAAATTGCTTTCCATTATGCCGATTTGGGTGAACCTGAGAGAAGGACGCCCATCTCCCGATTTGTGTCGGAAGATGGGCGTCCTTCTCTTTTGAAAATTCACCTGTTTATTCAACATGCTAAAGCCACTTTCTACTGTTTCCAGAAAATGACCAACTTTCCATTTTGCAAATTAGTTGCCACGTGCTAGTATTGCCATTAGTGTGTGGCCCTTACCAAAAATTAACACATGAGCCCTGACTGTCACCTATTTTGTAGGTGGTAAGGGCTCATGTGCTTATCCCACACTAAGCAATTAGTGTGTGGCAATGTAGATCACCGATTAGTGCAGAAATGCCCACTCTTTGCCCCAGACATGCTCTCTCACAGAAAAATTGTGTGTGGTTTGCCTGTCCACAATCGGAACTTACCGTGGGACACCTCAGCACATCCTTTTTAAGCTGTGGTAAGCATATGCTAGTGCTTATTGCAGGTTAGTAAATTAAGCCATATTCTATAAGCAGTGCCTAAAGTTTCAGCACAGTTTATAGAATACATTCTTAAGTGGAGAGTCAAGTGTAAATTTAGGCATGTCCAGTCTGTTTCCCCATTGGACCATTTAGATTCCAATAGCCATAATGTTTTAATACTTCTTTGAAGAGCAAATTTCTTGGATCTTAAGATCATAAAAAACAAGGAAATGGTATGTCCTTGCACCATACCAATTAAGAACAATTTAGAAAGTTCTGAATTTGTGGTAAAAGAGGAGAAGGATTGTAGGTCCTTTAGTATACAATGTTTCAACTGGATCCAATTATAAAGTTCTGAACCAGGTAATTGGTATTTCTCCATTAACTGTGAGAAGGATTTATTTTTACTATTTATTATATGCACTAATTTTCTGATAGCACAAGCTATCCATATTGGCCAATGTATAGGTTTTTTGTTAATTAATATGTGAGAATTATACCACAAATGAACATCCCAGGAAGACCATCTGTCATTTTTTAACTTAGAATCTAGAACCTGTATAGCCTGAAAAGTAGAGAAAATAGTATCTGGCATATAGGAAACATCCGTCTTAGTTAAATATGATATCCACGCACGTGAAATAGGGCAAATTAAATCTGAATCAATGGTAAGCCAAGCAGGATTATCACCATCTTTAATAGGGTGATTTAACCAAAGTACCCCATACCTCAAAATTGCTGACACATGATATAGAAAAAAATCATGGAAGTCCACTCCTCCCTAGTCTTTAGCAGCTTTTAAAGTACTTAAAACAAGTTGAGCAGGTTTGTTATTCCAAAGATAACTGGTAAGTTTTCTTTCCACATTAGTGTAGAAAGAGAGGGGGGTGCCAATTTGGGTAACATACTTAGTGGCCCTTTTACTAAGCCGCGTAGACACCTATGCGCGCCCAATGCACATCAATTTTGAGTTACCGCCCAGCTACCACGTAGCCCTTGCAGTAATTTCATTTTTGACGCACATCCACTATGTGCGCTAGAAACTATTTTTATTTTCTGGCACGGAGGCGGTAATTGTCATTCTACTTGCATAGACCATTACCGCCCGGTTACCTCTTGAGATCTTACCGCTAGGTCAATGGCTGGCAGTAAAGTCTCAGACCCAAAATGGATGCACAGCAATTTTCATTTTGCTGCATGTCCATTTTTGACAATTTTAAAAAGGCATTTTTTACAAGTGCGCTGAAAAATGATTCTGCGCGCACCCAAAACACGCATCTGCACTACTGCAAGCCATTTTTCAGCGAGCCTTTGTAAAAGGGCCCCTTAGGTTAACCACAGGAACAATAGACATTTTGATAGCCTCTATGCAAACCCACCATGAAAGAGAAATAGGAGACCACCTTGTGATAACATTTTCTACCTTTTTTTTATAATGAAATCTAAATTTGAGGACATAAGATATTCTCTATCTCTATGAAATAGAACACCTAGATACTTCAAGTGAGAAGAGGACCACTTTAGGTCAGACTGAGTGGCGGTGTCATTTAAATGCATTACCTCAGATTTATCCCAGCTAATGTGATAACCTGCAAAGGATGAAAAAATTGAAACCAGTTGCAGTAGTTTAGAGATAGAAAAATGAGGAGGATATCAGCATAAGCCAAAGTTTTGTATTGCCCATTACAAGAGGAAATACACCATGAATCTCAGGTGAAGCCCTAATTGCAATAAGTAATGGTTCTAGAGCTAGATTGAAAAGAAGTGGGGATATTGGGCATCCTTGTCTGGTACCTCGGAATAATCGGATCAGATAGAGAATCATTTATTTTGAGTCTTCAGTATGGT
The DNA here is from genome assembly GCF_901765095.1 of Microcaecilia unicolor. Taxonomy (NCBI): domain Eukaryota; kingdom Metazoa; phylum Chordata; class Amphibia; order Gymnophiona; family Siphonopidae; genus Microcaecilia; species Microcaecilia unicolor. The sequence continues at coordinate 306,385,628 of NC_044032.1, forward strand.
GAAGTATGTAGTAATTTGATCCATTGAATAAAACTGTCATTTCATCCAAATCATTTAAGGGGTCCTTTTACTAAGGTGCACTAAAAAATGGCCTGCGCTAGTGTAAGCACGTGTTTTGGACGCGCGTAGATCTGTTTTTCAGCGCATCTGTAAAACAGGCTTTTTGGCTGAAAATGGACATGCAGCAAAATAAAAATTGGTGCGTGTCCATTTAGGGCCTGAGACCTTACTGCCACCCATTGACTTAGCTGTGAGGTCTCACACGTTAACCGGGTGGTAATCATCAATGCGCTTACACTGCTGATTACCGTCCAGTTAGCGCTGCATGTTGGAAAATAAAAAATCTGGCATGCATATTGGATGCGCATAAAAAATGGAATTACTGCCTGGGCCACGTGGTAGCTAGACGGTAGTTCCAAATTGGCATGCATTGGACATGCGTAGGTGCCTATGCGGCTTAGTTAAAGGGCCCCTAAGTTTGTTAAAGAGACCGTGATCACTCTACCATATCAAAAGCTTTTTCAGCGTCCAATGAAATGGCAATAGCCAGAGAGTTGGAGCTGAAAGCAAGGCCAATAATAGCATGAAAGGTACATGCATTATTACCAATGAAGAGAACCTTCACGAAACCCACATGGTCTACATGAATAAAGAAACGTAATACTTTTTCTAGGCAAGACGATAACACCTTAAAAAGAATTTTACAATCTAAATTTAGCATGGAGATGGGTCTGTAGTTGTTACCTTTCGAGGCATCCCTACCTGGTTTGGACAATACAGAAATTTGGGCTTCATTAAAATTACCTTGATCAAAAGGATTAATTTGAAGATATGTAAATAATTCTACCAGGAAAGGTGAGATAATGGAGGAAAACATCTTGTAAAATTTGGGTCGCATAACCCAAAGTCCTTGATGAGGAGATGCAATTCTTAGAGGGACGACATGAACATATAGATTTGTCTATCCAAAACAATGTCTAATGGCAGATTGAATTCACCTCCAATTATCAAAGGAAAATTACTATATTCCATAATAGCTTCTTTCAAAGCAAAGATAAAAGAAGATGAATCAATATTTAGAGCATAAATGTTCATTACTGATAGCATCATATTATTAAGAAAATGGCACATCTTCCATCAGAATCTCTTTCTTGTTGAATTACAGAAGCATTCACATATTTTTAAATAAATATCTTGATAGTCACTTCTCTTCTTTTTGGATTGGGCAGGAGATATGATGGCTGGCCCAAAAGAAATTGGTTTTGGAACAGTCTATTTCATAAACATGTGTTTCTTGCAGAAAAAGGATGTCAATATTCTTTTTTATGACATAATCAGAAACATTACTTCTTTTTATTGGATGGTTGAGACCATTAACGTTCCATGATGCACATTTTAAAGATGACATTTAGAGAATAAAGTACGGTAGTTAGGAGGTTAATATGTAGTCTTATAAATGCACAATTGCTAATGAACTGATCTGCATGATTTTTTAGCTCACTAGAGATACATATTTTCTGCAAACTGGTTTTCATAAGCAAAATGTGCATGCTAATAGTGCATATAAAAATTTACTAATGCAAAAATTCATTTTGTTTCCTGAGTTCACACCCAGGAAATAAAATTTGGGATTTGAACCTGGCTTCCCTGGTTCTCAGCCTCCTGAGCTAGCAATTACACTACTCCTGCACTGTTTTGTTTTGTTTTTTTTGTTTGGGGGTGGGGGGGGGGGTTGTAGGCTTTTGGCTCCAATCAGTCCGCTAGAGCAGTGATTTTAACCTAGTCCTTGGGATACACCTAGAGAGGCATAATCGCAGGACATCCCGGCGAAAGGACGGGAAACTCGTATTATCGAAATAAGATGGACGGCCATCTTTCATTTCGATAATACAGTCAGGGACGCCCAAATCTCCACATTTAGGTTGTCCCTAGAGATGGTTGTCCCCGATTTTCAGCGATAATGGAACCCAAGGACGCCCATCTCAGAAACGAACAAATCCAAGCCCTTTGGTCGTGGGAGGAGCCAGCATTCATAGTGCACTGGTCCCACTGACATGCCAGGACACCAACTGGGCACCCTAGGGGCACTGCAGTGGACTTCAGAAAAAGCATAGCTCCCTTACTTTGTATGCTGAGCCCCCCAAACTCATTCCCCATGACTGTACACCACTACCATAGCCCTTAGGGATGAAGGGGGGGGGGCACCTAGATGTGGGTACAATGGGTTTGTGGTAGGTTTTGGAGGGCTCACATTTACCACGACAAGTGTAACAGGTGGGGGGGGGGGGGGGGTGGGCCTGGGTCCGCCTGCCTGAAGTGCACTGCAGTACCCACTAAAACTGGTCCAGGGACCTACATACTGCTGTCATGGAGCTGGGTATGATATTTGAGGCTGGCATAGAGGCTGAAAAAAATATTTTAACCTTTTTTTAGGGTGGGAGGGGGTTAGTGACCACTGGGGGAATAGGGAGAGGTCATCCCTGATTCCCTCCGGTGGTCATCTGGTCATTTAGGGCACATTTTTTTGGCTTGGTAGTAAAAAAAAAAAGGACCAAGTAAAGTCAGCCAAGTGTTCATCAGGGACTCCTTCTTTTTTCCATTAACGGCCGAGGACGCCCATGTGTTAGGCACGCCCCAGTCCCGCCTTCGCTATGCTTCCGACACACCCCTGGGAACTTTGGTTGTCCCCGCGACGGAAAGCAGTTGAAGTTGCCCAAAATCAGCTTTCGATTATGCTGATTTGGGTGATCCTGGGAGAAGGACGCCCATCTCCCGATTTGTGTCGAAAGATGGGTGCCCTTCTCTTTTGAAAATGAGCCCACTAGTCAGTCAGGTTTTCAGAACACCCACAATGGTTATGCACTACCTCCATGTGAAGTCTGATCATTCTGGTTCCAAGAGGGGGCACCTGTCCAGAGTCTGTGGAGGGTGAGAGAACTAGAAGAAAGGAAGCATGAAGGGACTTAATTTTTGATAGAAAATAATTTTCAATGTCTGAGGCTGTTAGTTGGAGGAATCAGTGAAATAGGGGTTGTAGCAGTAAAATGGGAGACCAGACTGAACAATTGTTGGAGCAATTTGAAGATTTTCTCAATTAGAGCAGTATAGTAATTGTGATGGGAGGTTTTTAACTGTGAACGATACTGGAAAAATGATGGCCCTATAATGAGAAAGATCTAGAGAAAATTTACCTTGAAACTGTGGTTTCCCGGGGGGGGGGGGGGGGGGGGGGGCTAGTAGACTGTATTCTATATGGAACAGAATGTTCTACTACTGTCCCTGAGGAAGGCTTGGGCAGGGAAGGTTGTATCAAGGAAATCAGGTGAAAAGGAAGAGAACAAATGGAAGAAAGATCGACTGCATTGAAGTACCAGAAAGTATGGTTATGGGAGGAACAGAAAGAGAAAGGATGAGGACATGATGAGGATAAGAGAGATTAGATAGTGATCCAACCAAGGAATACATGTAGTCGATAGGTGGGAGAAAGTGATGGAATCAGTGTGGTGGGAGCGCACCGTATTAAGGGAGTGACCAGCACTATGGGTCGGGGAAGAAACATGACTTAGAAGGGCTAAATCAGTAAGAAGGGTGAGGAAATGCTTATCAAAGGGGTAAGAAGGGGAGTCAAAATGAACATTAAAGTCCCCTAGCAGAAGATATGGAAAGTGGATCAGCACATCTGAAATACAATCTTTAGACATTCCTGGACAGAAGCCTCAGGAGGAGGGATATAGAGAGGCAGGAAGTGGAGGGGCAGGGAAAAGTTAAGCCTAATGAGGAGTGATTTGGGCAGAGGAAGAAGTTGCGGGGTCAGTTGGGAAATGGAGAAAAAGGACAGCACCATAATGGCAATCGCACTACCTCTTCTATTAGTAGATCACATTGTGGAAAAGGAAAAGTAGTTAGAAGGCAAGCATTGGAATAAAATAGCGTCCTCGCCCTCACAGAACCAAGTCTCAGTGAGCAAGAGCAATGAGTGTGCGTGGCTAAGAAGAGTGTCCTTCAAGGGTGGTCTTGGTTCACAGAGACTGGCAAAGTCTCAGCAGAATCAGCACAGAGATGGGTAATCAGCAGTAGACCTGTGTCTGAGGAAGGCGGGACTATTCCGCTCATAACCAAACTCATGGAGGGCATAGCGACAAAACAATTCTCTGAATACCTAAATAAACACTCAATTCTGCACGAGTCCCAATCAGGATTTTGGTCAAATCACAGCACCGAAACAGTACTAGTATCTGCAATGAACTCATTCAAACAAGCAATTGCAACTGGTAACAACATACTCCTACAATTCGACATGTCCAGTGCCTTTGACATGGTTAATCATGGAATACTATTACATATACTAGAATACTTCGGAGTAGGAGGCACAGTTCTAAAATGGTTCAAAGGATTCCTGACCACAAGATCATACCAAGTAACAACGAATGCGGACACATCACCCCCATGGATACCTGAATGTGGAGTTCCCCAAGGATCCCCACTATCACCAACTCTCTTCAACCTAATGATGATACCTTTAGCCAAACTTCTAGCCAATCAAAACCTTAATCCCTACATATACGCAGACGACGTCACGATTTACATCCCATTCAAACATGATCTAAACGAAATCACCAGAGAGATCAATCAAAGCCTCCAAATCATGCACTCCTGGGCGGATGCATTCCAGCTGAAACGCAGAGAAAACACAATGTCTCGTACTCACCTCACAACACAACAAAAACAATTACTCCGCAATAACTACACCATACTGTTCTCTCCCTATTGCACAAACTCTAAAAATTCTTGGAATTACTATCGATTGAAACCTCACTCTCGATACTCACGTGAAGAACACAACGAAAAAGATGTTCCACTCCATGTGGAAACTCAGAAGAGTAAAACCTTTCTTCCCGAGATACATCTTCCGTACCTTGGTACAGTCAATGGTAATAAGTCATCTGGACTACTGTAATGCACTATACGCTGGCTGCAAAGAACAGACTATCAAAAAACTCCAAACAGCCCAGAATACCGTCGTCAGACTCATATTTGGAAAAACCAAATATGAAAGTGCAAAACCCCTAAGAGAGAAACTTCACTGGCTCCCACTCAAGGAACGAGTTGCGTTCAAGATATGCACGATTGTACACAAAATCATTCACGCAGATGCCCCAATCTACATGCTAAACCTTGTGGGCTTGCCTCCCAGAAACGCCATAAGATCATCCCGCAAATTTCTCAATCTGTACTTCCCCAGCTGTAAAGGATTAAAATATAAGCTGATACACGCCACCACCTTCTCTTACATGAGCATGCAGCTGTGGAATGCATTACCTACAGCCCTGAAAGCTATTGATGAAATAACTAACTTTCGCAAATCTCTGAAGACACATCTATTCAACAAGGCCTACAAAGAGAACCCATAGCCTTACAAAACTACCTCACCAACTCACCCAATTATTACAGTCCACCTTATATTCTGCCTAACACCTTCCTTCTGTCTTCCCTCGCCTAATCTTTGTACATCACTAATTGTGTCTGATATCATGGAATGATTATGTCATAACCATACTCTGTAAGTCACATTGAGCCTGCAAATAGGTGGGAAAATGTGGGATACAAATGCAATAAATAAAATAAATAAATAAATCAGCGAAATCAGTGCAGAGAGCGGTAAGCAACAGCAGGCCTCTAAAATGGGACAAATAAAAAACAGTAATCAAAAACACAGACAAAATCACAATTACTAAGGCTGAGTGGCAGATAACTTCCGTAGTTAAGCGGTTAAACCTCAAACTTTGAAATATTTTCCTCTACCAACTTATGTTCATTAGCACACGCTTCATTGCTGTTCAGCACGGCTGGACTGTTACTGTAACAGACAGGCAGATGGCTACATAAAATTTTTAGTGCTTTTCACATTTTTGAAGTGTACTGAAAAGAGCAAACAAAAAACTTGATGTGGAAGTTTGTATGCAAAAGTTTAAGCACAATTATTTGACTTTGTTGGTATTGTTACTCAGAGAAATGCACAGATGACCCAGCAGAATTCCCTAGACTGGATTAATGTTACTGAAATAACTGAAGGGCAAGAATTTTCATGGTTGCAAATGAAGTATACCCAGTATTTGTGAATTATACATAGTAGTATATTAATGATAGCAGATAAAGGCCTGAACAAGCAATCCAGTCTGCCCAACAAGATGGCAAGAGTTGCACCTGCTGCTCTGTGGAGTTTACACTCCTCTGTGGCCTTTTAAGTGTTCTTTTGATTCCATCCTTTTTCTTTATAGGAATTATCTGTGTTTATCCCGTGCCTTTTTGAATTCTGTCACTGTTTTTGTCCCAACCACCTCCACTAGGAGGGCATTCCAGGCATCCACCACCCTCTCTATGAAAAAGTATTTCCTGATGTTTCTCCTAAGTCTGCCACCCTGCAACCTCAATTCATGTCCTCTGGTTCTCTAGCTTCCTGTTCTCTGAAAAAGATTTTGTATATTAATACCTTTCAAGTATTTAAATGTATGTGTCAATCTTCCCTGTTCTTCCTTTTCTCATACATATTCTGGTGCAGACTCCATACCATTTTTATTGACTTTGCTTCGGGTCCTTCTATGGCCTTAGCGAAATACAACCTCAAAACTGAACACAGTACTCCAAGTGGGGCGTCATCAATGACTTGTATAGAGACATTAACCCCTCTCTTCTTCTGCTGGTTGTGCCTCTTTCAATGCAACCTGGCATCCTTTTGGCTTCAGTTGCTGCCTTTTCACATTGTTTTGCCACCTTTAGATCGCCAAGACAGTATCACTCCAAGGACTCTCTCCTGATCTATGCATATTAGCAGGGCTTAATTTGTAGACAAAAAGGAAGTAGAACTGGTCCAGGCAAGGGTAGGGGCAGGGTCAGATATAGGGGCGGGGCCAGAGCTAGAAGTGAACTGCTGGCCAATGCTGGAAGTGAACTTACTCTTCACACACAGAACGCTTCATTTAAGTGGATAAAAATGAAACTGGAACATATAATCCAGTACTTGGACAATTCATATATTTAATTAAAATAAATTTTTTTTTGTTACATTTGTACCCCGTGCTTTCACACTCATGGCAGGCTCAATGCGGCTTACATATACAGGTACTTATTTGTGCCTGGGGCAATGGAGGGTTAAGTGACTTGCCCAGAGTCACAAGGAGCTGCCCGTGCCTAAAATGGGAATCAAACTCAGTTCCCCAGGACCAGAGTCCACCACCCTAACCACCAGGCCACTCCTCCACTAACAGTAGTACAAATTTGCAATACTATGAACAAAACCTTGGTTAATCAGTGTTTTCCTCAACATTTATACATTTCATTCCATAGTCACAACCTCCACTGCATCCATCCAGTACTGTTGTCCCTTACGAATTTAAGGTGTACCACCAATAGGGTTGCTCTTCAATCATTTCACTTAACTTGTATACATTTTAGCATGAATCTTATGGCATGTAATTGTAGTCTCTTAGAGCAGGGGTGGCCAAATAGATCTCATGCATATTTATTGTGGCAATCTTGAAAACCCAATTGGGTTGTAGTGCCTCCAAATGACACAATGATTTAAAATTTAGAACTAATTACTACTCTAACCGATGAAACCAATACTTCCTCTGTGTACAACGATACTCTGTACAAGCCGGCATGTTTAAAAATATAAGCGAGATCAAATAGAAATGCTACTAACAATAAAGAACAACAACGTGGCTACAGCAGCTCATAGGTTTTGCTTGCTTTGTTTATTGTGAACAGATATGGTGTACTGGAGAGGGAAAGGGAAAGGGAGACTAATCTCATGGGCTTCAGCCATCATGGTCTCGTTTTCTCAATCTAACCTCCTTGGTCAGTTCTCTCCTACTCATTCCCGTCCAGCTCCCTGTACCACTGCCCTTCTTCAATTTTCCGGGCTGTCAGCAGCATCAGTGTGGTAAGCACACTGCCTTTGGCGGCCCCGGAAGCTCTCCCTCTGTTGCAGCGTCCTGCCTATGTGGGACAGGAAATTGTAGCAGAGGGATAGCTTCTGGGCTGCCTGAAGGCAGTGTGCTTACCTCAGTGACAATGCCAGTGGCCCAAAAAATTGAAGGACAATGGTGCAGAGAGCAGGAGGGCAGCCAATAGTGCCCAAAACACAGGCACTTGAATGGCCACCAGGGTTGGGGGGCCCTGAGACTAGAATGGGGGGCCTGGGTCCCCAAGACCCCTCCATAACTACGCCACAGGGCCTACCTAGAAAAATGCTGCATCATAAACATTGCAGTGGGCAGGACATCAAAAATTTCTACTGGAAAGCCGGATTAGTACAGATCAATCCTACAGAGACATTTTTGATGCTAACAGAATACCTGGTCTCTTTCACACACACAGAGGCCAGATAGACCCTTGCTAGGTATAAAATAAAGAACCACAAACTAAAAATCTTTGAATCCCCAAGAAGCCAGACACTTGTATACACTACAATGCCAGAGAAACAATGGACCTGATATTCAGCTGGTGGCAATCAGCGTTTTGTGACCTTTGCCGGTATTAAACCCAGAAATGTAATGCAGGGCCATGACTGGGCTCCAGCATTGAATTTCTGAATTTCTCCTGGCTGTTTGTCTTGAGTATTGGGCCCAATCTGATACATGTCCTCCTGTACTGTGCAAACTATATAGATAGCAGAAGTAAATTTTAAAAACTAAACATTTTATTCACTAAATTAAAAATTAACAAATAAAACAAAAAAATTGAATAAATAATGAAAAAAATAATGCCATACCATTCTATTGGATGGTAGAAGACAGCAGTTTCTTGTCAAGACCTGAGGAAGGATGTTTTCACCTATAAAAGTTAGTCAAAAATGTAGTCACTCCAATAAACAGGTATCACTTTTCTTTTCATTTTTTCCTTTATCAACATTTAAAGGGAACTAACACTGTTACCACATTACATCAACATAAATTAAAAATAACAATTTTTTGACCTTTGTTGTCTGGCCATTTAATTTTGCTCATTGTGTTGGTCCCAATTTCTAGCTACTCCTTTCCTGTCTTCTTTTAATTCTTTCCAAGTGTCTCCTGTCCTTTCGACATTGTTCACTCTTTCCTTGTGTTCTCTACCTCCTCCACTATATCCATCTTCAATATTGATCTTTTCCTATAAGCTTTCTTCCTGTCTCTGTCCAAATTTCATTCACTCTTACTATATTTAAACTAACTGCTGAGTCTTGCTCCTGAGTAGAACTGCTATACACACAATTGCAAGACGGAATTCTCTAAACGTTATGATTATGAAAGAAAAAGACTTCAGAAACTCTGTATTCACCTATTCACCGATGAATAGGTGAATACAGAGTTTCTGAAGTCTTTTTTCTCCATAATCATAACGTTTAGAGAATTCCGTCTTGCCAATTGTGTGTATAGCAATTCACTCTTACTATGCAATCTCCAATTTCCCACTTTTTACTGAGTCCACCTACAGCTTTCCGCCTTTCCATCTTTTTCCTGCAGCATGGTCCTCATATTTCTCAGTCTTTCATGCCCCCCCACCACTAGAGAATCTCCTCTCTTGTCTCTTCCCCCCTACATGCAGCACTGTTCCATCTATTTTCTTTCCACATCATCCAGCATTGTCCTATACAGTGGTGGAAATAAGTATTTGATCCCTTGCTGATTTTGTAAGTTTGCCCACTGACAAAGACATGAGCAGCCCATAATTGAAGGGTAGGTTATTGGTAACAGTGAGAGATAGCACATCACAAATTAAATCCGGAAAATCACATTGTGGAAAGTATATGAATTTATTTGCATTCTGCAGAGGGAAATAAGTATTTGATCCCCCACCAACCAGTAAGAGATCTGGCCCCTACAGACCAGGTAGATGCTCCAAATCAACTCGTTACCTGCATGACAGACAGCTGTCGGCAATGGTCACCTGTATGAAAGACACCTGTCCACAGACTCAGTGAATCAGTCAGACTCTAACCTCTACAAAATGGCCAAGAGCAAGGAGCTGTCTAAGGATGTCAGGGACAAGATCATACACCTGCACAAGGCTGGAATGGGCTACAAAACCATCAGTAAGACGCTGGGCGAGAAGGAGACAACTGTTGGTGCCATAGTAAGAAAATGGAAGAAGTACAAAATGACTGTCAATCGACAAAGATCTGGGGCTCCACGCAAAATCTCACCTCGTGGGGTATCCTTGATCATGAGGAAGGTTAGAAATCAGCCTACAACTACAAGGGGGGAACTTGTCAATGATCTCAAGGCAGCTGGGACCACTGTCACCACGAAAACCATTGGTAACACATTACGACATAACGGATTGCAATCCTGCAGTGCCCGCAAGGTCCCCCTGCTCCGGAAGGCACATGTGACGGCCCGTCTGAAGTTTGCCAGTGAACACCTGGATGATGCCAAGAGTGATTGGGAGAAGGTGCTGTGGTCAGATGAGACAAAAATTGAGCTCTTTGGCATGAACTCAACTCGCCGTGTTTGGAGGAAGAGAAATGCTGCCTATGACCCAAAGAACACCGTCCCCACTGTCAAGCATGGAGGTGGAAATGTTATGTTTTGGGGGTGTTTCTCTGCTAAGGGCACAGGACTACTTCACCGCATCAATGGGAGAATGGATGGGGCCATGTACCGTACAATTCTGAGTGACAACCTCCTTCCCTCCGCCAGGGCCTTAAAAATGGGTCGTGGCTGGGTCTTCCAGCACGACAATGACCCAAAACATACAGCCAAGGCAACAAAGGAGTGGCTCAGGAAGAAGCACATTAGGGTCATGGAGTGGCCTAGCCAGTCACCAGACCTTAATCCCATTGAAAACTTATGGAGGGAGCTGAAGCTGCGAGTTGCCAAGCGACAGCCCAGAACTCTTACTGATTTAGAGATGATCTGCAAAGAGGAGTGGACCAAAATTCCTCCTGACGTGTGCAAACCTCATCATCAACTACAGAAGACGTCTGACCGCTGTGCTTGCCAACAAGGGTTTTGCCACCAAGTATTAGGTCTTGTTTGCCAGAGGGATTAAATACTTATTTCCCTCTGCAGAATGCAAATAAATTCATATACTTTCCACAATGTGATTTTCCGGATTTAATTTGTGATGTGCTATCTCTCACTGTTACCAATAACCTACCCTTCAATTATGGGCTGCTCATGTCTTTGTCAGTGGGCAAACTTACAAAATCAGCAAGGGATCAAATACTTATTTCCACCACTGTATATATCTCTCCTTCCAACCAACGTTACCTGTCTTAATCTCTCCCCACTCCAATGCAGTATTGCCCGTTTATCTATATATCCCTCATTCAGCACTGCTCTGTCTCTTCTTCTCATCCAGTATTTTCCCTGTTTCTCTTCCCCCATTCAGTATGGCTAGTTGGGGCAATGCCTATCTCTATCTCCCCCTGCCCCTCCAGTGCAGCATTGCTTGTCTCTTCCTTATGCAATATTTTTCATCTCTCTCTCTCCCCCCCCACCCCAATCCAGCATTGTGTGTCTCTCTCCCTCTCCCTTTCCCATCCAGCATTGCCCTGTGCCCCGGTTCTATCTCTACTTCTATCAAGCATTGCGCCCATCTCTCTTCTCCCCTCCAGCATTACAGTGCTCCATGCTCTTTTCTTCTCCGGCCTTCCCTACTCCCTCCAAGCTGCTTCTCTGGTCCTCTTCCCTTCCATAAATCCTGCTCTTTAACCTTCCCCTCCCCTTTCAATGTTGCTTCTAAGCCCCCCCCCCCTCCCCGCCTAATGCTTCTGATTTTCAAACCCTACCCCCCTGCCCGATGCAGCTCCTCTAGCTTTCCCCTCCTACCTGATACTGATTCTCCAGCCCTCCCTGGACAATGCTTCTCTAGCCCTTCCCTCCCCCTATGTTGCTGCTTCTCCAGACCTCCTTGTAAGCCCCCTACTCTTGAGGGCCCCCCCTTGGGCCTACCTGACAGCAGTCCTGGTGGTCTAGGGTAGAGCAGGCAGCAGCGATCCCCAGTTGCTGCTGCCTGGATGGCTCCAGGTTCAAAATGGCAGCCGCGATTCCTACTGCTAGAGGTCAAAGCCACCTGCTAGAGGTCAAAGCCACCTTTTGAATCTGGAGCAAACCTGGGCAGCAGCGACTGGGGATCGCTGCTGCCTGCCCTACCCTACTCCATGATCAGAGCTACCATTGGGTAGGCCCGAGGAGTCCTCGAGAGGGGGGACCCATAGGGAGGGGAATGGGAGCTGCTGGCTAAGCAGGGGCGGCAATGGATGCAGCACAACTTTGGCAACCCCACCTCCTTTGTACCCTGTGTGGATAGTCCTATGATTCTGCCTTCATGCCCCAAAGAGCCTGCAGCAGAGGAAGGAGTCCCAGAAATTTCTGCAGCATTAGTGCACAACTGGTGGAAAAACCTCCCAGGTAGTCTAGTGTTGGAGTGGTGACAGATATCAGTTTTCATTAAAGGTAAGAGGCCAAACCTTCCTTCCTCAGGTCAGTACAGTACACTGCTGTACAGTATCTTGTGTTGACCTGGGGATGGAGGTTTTGGTCTCTGAAAGTTAGTAAAAAATGTATTAAAATTAGTCCAATAAAAAGGTCACCTTATTTTCATTTTCTATTTATTACCACAGCTAGAATACTACTTTATCCTAAAGCAAAATAATATATATATATATATATATATATATACACACACATACATACAATATATATATATATATATATATATATACAGTGCATAAGCGCATGCTCTGTTTACCTGCATGCCGTACTTCGGTCCAATTTTGGCACCATCAATTTCTATGGGGACAAACTTCGGTTTAGCGCACCACTGATAAGTGCAAGATTCGCTTATATGCATGGTTCAAGACCGCTCCTCTGCAGGAAAGACTCCGCATAAGTGCATGGAATATGGAAGCCGATTGGCGCGTGACCACCAACAAGATTTCAAATGTACTGCCTCTTTAACTGCCACAGGCAGAATAAGCGAAAGAATGTTGTTAGAGCGTACACCGGGGTCATCGTCGCGGCGGAACTGTAAGACTTTAACACTGGCTGAACGAATAGAAATTCTTAAAAAAATAGAAAACAAACAAAGTCAAGCATCTATTGCTAAAGAATATGGTGTAAATCCCAGTCAAATTTCACGTGTCTTGAAGCAGAAAGACCAGCTTCTGGAAGACTGGCAAAACAATACAAATCTACAACGGACACGAAAACGGGCGGGAAAAGCTGAGGAGGTAGAAGATGCTCTTCTTCAGTGGTTTTCTCGAGTCAGGAGCAGACAGTTTCCTGTCAGTGGTCCACTGTTTATGGAGAAAGCTAACCAGCTAGCTGAAAGTCTTGGACTATCTGAATTCAAAGCCACTGTTGGATGGTTGGAAAGATGGAAGGAGAGGAACAGCATAAAATTCAAGAAACAGCACGGTGAGAAACAAGACGCTGATGACTTTGGTGCTGAAAATTGGGTTGTTTCAGTTCTTCCTACCATCTTGAACGAGTTTGCACCTCATGACATTTTCAATGCTGACGAAAACGGTCTCTACTGGCGAGTGATTCCTGATGGAACACTTGCATTCAAACATGCCGAAACTAATGGAAGTAAAACATCGAAGGACCGACTGACAATCCTCCTTTGCTGCAATATGGTTGGGAGTGAGAAGTTGGAACCCCTCGTCATTGGAAAGAGCAAACAGCCCCGTTGCTTCAAGAAAGTTAAGCGACTTCCTGTGTCATACGAGGCTAACTCAAATTCATGGATGACTGGGGAAATTTGGAAGCAGTGGCTAAAGGTTAGATACTAGAATGCTGGCACAAAAGCATCAGATTTTGCTGCTTTGTGATAATTGTGCTGTACACAGAGATGATGTCAGGCTGTCTAACGTCAAGGTGGTCTTCCTGCCACCAAACACTACCTCTCTGATCCAACCTATGGATCACGGCATAATAGCCAATTTCAAACAACATTATTGGGCTCTTGTGCTACGTCGTCTGATGAGCGTTATGGATGACCAGACTGGCAAGGATAAACATGCTGTTGAACTGGCTCGTAATCTATCACTGTTGGATTCCCTACATATGCAGAAAGAAGCCTGGAGTCATGTTACACAGGCAACCATTGTGAACTGCTACAAGTGGGCAAGCTTTGTTAAGGATGTGGAGAGGGACGAAACGCGTCAGATGAAGACGTTATTGACATCCCAGCCAGTGTTACTGAAGAGGAGTTCCATCGCTACGTAGCTGTTGATTGCAATCTACAAACAGTTGAAGACAACTCTGATGTCCAGATATGCACCTACACGCAGGCAACAATGGCTGATGATGGAATAGATGAAGAAATGAGCAGCGAGGCACATGCTGACGAAATTCAACAACCTCCTCCTGTCACTTTTGCAAGAGCGCTGGAGAGTCTCAACATCGTGCGGGCCTATCTGGAGGTCACTGGATGTCAGTGCTATGACAGTTTTTACCATCTGGAAGATGTAGTCTATGGAACTCACAGACCCAAGAGTGTACAGAGGACTATAACTGATTACTTCAAGTAACCCTAATGTCAGTTAACTGAGACTGTATACTGTACATATAATAATAAACAGTACTGTACATATATTTATCAGATGTCAAGCTTCTTTCGGTCACAACGGTTAAGGGCACGCTCTGGTTAACTGCATGCATTTCTTTGTTCCCAGACCCTTGCACTTAAGTGGATTGCACTGTATATATATATTTTGTTTTTTTGTTTTTTTCTCTACCTTTGTTTTCTCTGGTTTCTGCTTTCCTCATCTTCTCTTCAATCTCTCCCTTCCATTCAGCATCTGGCTTCTGCCTTCCATCCAGCATCTACCTGTTTTCTCTGCCCCTACCATCCACTGTCTGCCCTCTCCCCTTTCCATAAAGTGTCTGCCTAATTTCTCTGGCCCTTCCATCCACTGCCTGCCTCTTCTTTCCCGTTCATCCAGCCTGTGCCCCCACCTCCTTTTTACATGATGCATTCCAGCATTTCCCCCTCTCTCCATCTTTATCTCTCCTTTCTCTGTTCCCAACCCTCATCCCCATCCATTTTCTACTTTCCAATATCTCCTGTCTACTTGACTTTTTTCTCTCTTCCTCATTCCCTCTGGCTCCCTATCTCTCCTGTTCATAACATCCCCTCTGTGTCCCTGTCCCTATTGCCCCCATGTTCAGAATATGCCCCCTGTGTCCCCCCCATCAGTTCCCATGTTGGTA
This sequence comes from Microcaecilia unicolor, assembly GCF_901765095.1. Taxonomy (NCBI): domain Eukaryota; kingdom Metazoa; phylum Chordata; class Amphibia; order Gymnophiona; family Siphonopidae; genus Microcaecilia; species Microcaecilia unicolor. The sequence continues at coordinate 306,400,831 of NC_044032.1, forward strand.
GCCCTGGAGTGGAAGTGCAGGAGAGAGGGAGAAAGAAGGGGAGAATCTCTCCATCTTCTCTCCCCGCCCCATAGTACTGCATCTCATTGCCCCCCCTCCCCAGATCCAGCTTTTTCCCAATCTCCCCTCCCCTCGTGTGTTCTACCTTTCTCCCTCCTCTCCCCACCCCCTCTCTTTCCCAGCTCTTCATCCTTGCTCTCGCTTCCTCCTTCCCCTTAGGTCTGGCATTGTTCTCCCTCCTCTCTCCACCCTTTGCCCCTACATTTGTGGTCTGGAATCTCTCTTCTTTCCTCTCTCCACCCTCTTTCCTCTTCCCCTTCCCCTTCCCCTGTGTTCCTGGCATCGCATTGCTCTCCCTCTTCTCTCTACCACCCTTTCCATTTTCCTGTGGTGTGGCATCACTTTCCCTCCTCTCTCCACCCCCAGTTTCTCTGCAGGCTTCCAATCTTCCAGGTTCGCTGACAGCATCAGTGATATAACGCTGCCTTCAGCTTGCCCAGGAAGCCTTCTCTGTACAGCTTCCCACGTAGGCAGAACGCTGTACAGAGAAGGCTTCCGGGAATGGCCAAAGGCAGTGCTTACATCACTGATGCTGCTGGAGGTTTAGAGGGCGGGTGAGGGGTGAAGAAAGAAGGGAGAGTGATACCACATTAGTTGGAGGGACAGGGACACCCATGGCAGCACTGCACCAGTCGGGGGGGGGGGGGGGGGGGGAGATACCTATGGCAGCACCAGACCAGATGGGGGAGGGGGAGATACCTATGGCAGCACCCCTTATGATCTGCACCCGTGGCGGACCACCCCCACTGCCCCACCCTCAGTACACCACTGGTGTGACTATTTTATTTTTATTTTTGTTACATTTGTACCCCGCGCTATCCCACTCATGGCAGGCTCAATGCGGCTTACATGGGGCAATGGAGGGTTAAGTGACTTGCCCAGAGTCACAAGGAGCTGCCTGTGCCGGGAATTGAACTCAGTTCCTCAGGACCAAAGTCCACCACCCTAACCACTATGCCACTCCTCCACTCCATGAGGGCTTTTGTCACTTCCTGGGGAAAATGAAGTGCTGAAACACCATTACACCCCATTCCTGCACTAATTAAGCCCTGCATATCAGCTTCTGACTCCTATCACATACAACTCCTTTGGATTTCTATACCCAAAGTACATCACTCTACAGCTTTTTGCATTAATAAGAAAAGTGTTGCTTACTGCATTAGACTCTGTTAGGCTCTAAAATGCTTTCCTTATTTGCCTCTTCCATTTGGATTTTCTCTCTGCCTCACGAAGAGTGGAATTTTAAAAAGAACATCGAACTCAAAATAAGAACATCCAGTTTTGAATGTTAGTTATGGATGTCCATGTTTCATGTATTTTAGAACAGGATCTGCTGACATACAACCTATGCTACATCCAGCATGAACATTCATTTTATGAACTGAAACATTCAAACTATGAATGGGGCAAAACAAGGGATATAGTTGTCTTTGTGGCAGCATAAGAACATCAATATAACAAAATAGATAAACAACCATACATAGGGAGAAATCGCTTAATGGTTAGGGTACCAGGTTATTAACCAACACAGTGATCCTGAGGTTGCAGGTTCAAATTCCAGAGTAGATGTTTGTAATTTTATTTCCTTTTTTTTTTTTTTAATTATGAACCCTCCAGGGACAGAAAAATATCCACTGTGACTTCTTTTACTCCCTCTAGTGGAAAACCGCTCAATTAGAGCACCTTTCTGTAAGCTGGACTTGCAAAGTACCAGGTCTAAATAACAATGTCCATCTTTTTGGACATGGATGTCCTTTCCCCTTCTGCAACTGGCGTTGGACATCCATAGTACTGTGTAAACATGTTCAGATCGCGCCTCCTTGCTATATGGACATACTGTAGTTCCAAATGTCAATATCTTGGCTTTATAAATTTGGGATTTGGACATCCATGCAATATAGACATCTAAATACTAATTTTCAGATGCCCAAAACAGGAATAAAGCTTCTAAAATAACCACTAAAGTATTACTGTATTGTATATGTTTAAACACGTATAATAGCTTGTATATAGTGAAAGGCTGCTCTGTGGTGTGATTCTTTCATACCATAACACTACAGAAAACAGGATAATTCATAGGTGCTGACATTATTGTTATATATTAACTAGTAAAAAAGCCCCGTTTCTGATGCAAATGAAACGGGGGTGGGGGGGGGGCTAGCAAGGTTTTCTTCAGAGTGTGCATGTGGGAGTGTGTGTCCCTGGCCCTCTGCCCTCTCTCCCTCCCCCCTCCAGTCCTTCAGTGTTAAGTTTCCTGCTGTTCTGTGTTTGTGTTAGAGAGAGTTAGGGCATCTGTCTCCCCTCCCCCCTCTGAGTCCTTCACTGTTACAGAGAGAGGGATTTCCTGCTGTGCTGTTTTCCTTCACTCATGGGGAAACCGGATATCTCTGGCGCTTCACACTTCCGGCTGGAGGCTTCAGGTGTTGCCTTTTATATATATATAGAAGATATAGACTAGTAAAAAAGCCCCGTTTCTGATGCAAATGAAACGGGGGCTAGCAAGGTTTTCTTCTGTCCTCTCTGCCCTCTCTCCCCTCCCCCCTCTGAGTCCTTCATTGTTACAGAGAGAGCGATTTGATTTCCTGCTTTGCTGTTTTCCTTCACTGTTTGTGTTAGAGAGAGAGCGAGGGCAGGGCAGACACTCATGGGGAAACCGGATATCTCTCCCCCTTCACACTTCCGGCTGGAGGCTTCATAGAACGTTGGTGTTGCCTTTTATATATAGAGATGTTTCTTGAGTTCTTTTACAGTGTTCATTTGTTTCTAGTAATTCTGTTTGCTATCCAGTTTTAGCTTCTGAAACCTTCTATAAGGTTTTCTTGACAGTGTCAATTAATTTGCTGTGACTGTTCTGCCATTTCAATGCATGGCATGAATGGCAAACAGCTAGCCCAGAATGCACAGACAAGGCAAGTCAATAGGAAGAATCCCATAAGACATAGGGATCTATGACATGTGCTCAGGAACAGCCTATTACAGAGAACTGCAAGATTACAGGGATTTGTAGTTCAAGGGCACAACCTTAAATTAAAGGTACAGGCAATGAATCTGTTACAGACAATGCTTAACATATATTCATAAACAACAAACAGCCTGCCTCCATACAAATGAGAGCAGAACAGTGATAGTAAGTCATGGCATCTCCAAAGCAATTCTGTCCTTCTGTATAAGACAGAGACTTGATTTAGGGATGTATAGTGTGTCTCATTCATGTGCAATCCTCTACTTATAAAAAGCAAAACCACACTGCCCTGTTTGCCATTCCCAAGATTATCATCAATGTGCTGCCTTTAGTATTTCTTATATCTTGTAAATTTTTGTTTTCATTGATTTTAAGAAATTGTTGCTTTGCTGTACCTCATAACAAAATTGAAATAGTCATTTTGATTGATGAGGTGTTTGCCATATTCATAGGTGCAGTCATTAATAGCAAGAAGAATGTACAAAAAAATGATCACAAACTTAGACAATCATCCCAATAAATAAAGTTTCAGACAAAGCAAATAGATCAAAGCCTTGTCATAGAGCTTGAGTGCCATAATACTACTACGGAGGCACCAAGTATAAACACTTGCATAGCTGTCATGTATCGGGATCTAAACAAGCAAGGAGAGAGCAAGATAGGAAATCCAACAAAGTGCCCAGGGAGCATTAAAAGATATGAGAGATGATGATTCTGCTTTGTGAGTGTAGGCCTAGCTCAGGGATACAAAATCAGCTATTTTAAATCTAGAGGATTAAATACTCTAGATGTTGTACTGTCAGAATCTGTCAAATTTTAGAATACCATATCAAAAGCATCAGCGAATATAAACATGTACATGGCTGCCGCAGCAACTCATGCTGTCAGGAAAGGATAATAGAACAGCTTGTTTACTCTTTCCAAAAATGCTTAGACTAGGGGGCATACAATGAAGCTATTAAGTAGTAAATTTAAAACAAATCGGAGAAAATGTTTCTTAACTCAACGTGTAATCAAACTCTGGAATTTGTTGCCAGAGAATGTGGTAAAAGCAATTAGCTTAGAAGGGTTTTAAAAAGGTTTTGATATTTTCCTAAAAGTACAACAAACCAAAAGAAAAAAAGCAGATCAAAAAAAGACAAAAAAATGACAAATGACTTGTTCCTTGCCAAATCCAAAGGTCACTATTCCATCCTCATCCTCCTCGACCTATCTGCCGCCTTTGACACCATCAATCATAATTTACTTCTTGACACACTGTCCTCATTCGGGTTCCAGGGCTCCGTCCTCTCCTGGTTCTCTTCGTATCTTTCCCAATGCACCTTCAGAGTATATTCTAATGGCTCTTCTTCCACCCCCATCCCGCTCTCTGTTGGGGTTCCTCAAGGTTCTGTCCTTGGACCGCTTCTTTTCTCGATCTACACCTCTTCCCTGGGCTCGCTGATCTCATCACATGGTTTCCAGTACCATCTCTATGCTGATGACACCCAGCTTTATCTCTCCACTCCCGACATCACGGTCGAAACCCAGGCTAAAGTTTCGGCCTGCCTTTCAGACATCGCTGCCTGGATGTCCAACTGGCATCTGAAACTGAACATGGCAAAGACTGAGCTCCTTGTCTTTCCACCCAAACCCTCTTCTCCTCTTCCCCCACTTTCCGTCTCTGTTGACAACGCCCTCATCCTCCCCGTCGCTTCAGCCCGCAATCTCGTTGTCATCTTCGACTCCGCCCTCTCCTTCTCTGCCCATATCCAGCAGACAGCTAAGACCTGTCACTTCTTCCTCTATAATATTAGCAAAATTCGCCCATTCCTCTCTGAACAGACCACCCGAACCCTCGTCCACTCGCTCGTCACCTCTCGTCTTGACTATTGCAACCTTCTTCTCACTGGCCTCCCGCTTAACCATCTATCCCCCCTTCAATCTGTCCAAAATTCTGCCGCACGTCTTATCTACCACGTGGACCGATACTCTCATATCACCCCTCTCTTCAAGTCACTTCACTGGCTCCCGATCTGCTACCGTATACAGTTCAAGCTTCTCCTTTTAACCTTCAAATGCATTCAATCTGCAGCCCCCCAGTACCTCTCTACCCTCCTCTCCCCGTATGTTCCCACCCATAACCTCCGCTCTCAGGACAAATCACTCCTATCTGTACCCTTCTCCACCACCGCTAACTCCAGACTCCGCCCCTTCTGCCTCGCATCACCATATGCCTGGAACAGCCTTCCCGAGCCCATACGTCATGCGCCCTCCCTGCCCATCTTCAAGTCCTTACTCAAAGCCCATCTCTTCTCCCTTGCTTTTGGCGCATAACCACCTTCCCCACTCATGATACCTACACTGACTACATAGTTTGTAACCTTTAGATTGTAAGCTCTTTTGAGCAGGTACGGTCCTTCCCCATGTTAAACTTGTACAGTGCTGCGTAACCCTGGCATTGCTATAGAAATGCTAAGTAGTAGTAGTAGTAACAGAAGAAGTGGTTTATTACAAGTTACCCGACGTGGCCACGTTTCGCCCTCAGACTGCGTCAGGGGTACAAAAAAACTACAAAATAAAAATACATAATGAATAAAACATAAACATCACATTGTATATTTTATAATAAAACATATCTAAAACCATAATCAAATCATATAAGATAAAAACAGATCAAATCTAAAAACAAATCAATATCAGTTAAAAACATTCAGAATAAATATGCATGAAATAAAATAATAAGTTTAATACAAGACATAAGATATCAACAAAAAATAATATCAACACAAAATATATATCAACAGAACTTCATAAGACAAATAGGTGGAGATATACAACACTAAAATAACTGAATGACCGTACATACTAAATATCACCTACCTAGTAGGGGTAAAAAGCAAAGTGAACCCCTAAAAGTAGTCATACAACCACCTAATAAATGCAAAATAAAATAAATAAATAAAATAAAATCTCACAATGCTTAGCCTCAATCGCCTTCTCTTATGCACATTCAATGATCTAAAAATATTGAAATTAATATTCACTTAATATTTAGTAATTTTTTGTTAAAAAGTAAGAATCAGTGGGTTTCCATGTTCTAACAGATAGCAACTCAAATCAATAGAAATTAATAAAAATTAACTTTAGTGTAAACACTACCTAAAAACATCATACTGTTCTGTGACAATCACATATACCCTGATGATGATATCATTAAAAAGAAATTATTTAAAAAAAACTACACAGTGACCATGAAAAAAACTGATTCAGAAGCACTAATCAGGCAATCCAGCACTCATTACTGTTGTCTGAATGGGTGGATATAAAAACATCAGTTAAAATTGTTACTGTTGCTTACCCTGATGATTGTATCATTAGAAAAAACTTTGCAGTGGATGTAGCAATACTGATTCAGAAGCACTCAGCAAAATTCACAGGCAATCCAGTGCTCTATGCTGCTATATGAATGGGTGGATATACATACATCTATTTAAATCATTACTGTTGCAACCACATATACCCTCATGATTGTATCATTTAGCAATCCCACTCAGCACAACTGGCATGTAATACAGTGCTCTTTACTGATACTCGTATAGGTAGATATACAATCATCTATTTCAATCATAACTGTTGCAACATACCAAACCCCCTTTAAATATTAAAGCTAACAACATTAGGCTGATCAGATTACACCAATTTCAATCAAAGTTTAGAAAAAGTAACTGACTAAGAAATTGCACTGATAAACATATATTTAAAGCAAGCCAAGCTGTTTAAACAGTACACACCACAATCTAAATTCCATAAGGAACATCCACTGCATATTTCTAGGACAAGCTGCATAAAATCTGTTTTACTTTTTGGGATCTTGCCAGGTACTTGTGAACTGGATTGGCCACTGTTGGAAACAGGATACTGGGCTTGATGGACCTTCAGTTTGTTCCAGAATGGCAACGCTTATGTTCTTATTAAGGGTTTAAGATCCAGAAGAAAGCCCAGCAATGCTATAGAGTAATTTACTGGTGAGAACAGGAGAAGTCATTGATTGCTTCATACACCATATCTAGAACACGAATACTCTGACACTCTCTCCAATTACATCTGAACATGTCTCTCTGTGGGCAGCCTCACCATGAGTCTAACTATGTTATATTGAGCTAATCAAGGATGAGACAAGCTAATACAGAATCCTGTATTATGGATCTAATTAAGAGGCATAAATCACTCTTATGTTCATTATTTCTTCTTAATATCCACTGTGTTTCTGTGAAAGATGACTCAACGCTTGCATCCCAACTGTGCTGGCATTTGGTTGATAAAAAAAACTTAGTAAAACTTAATGCAATATGTATGTTAAATTGTATGCTTCACCCCATGCCTGCAGACTATCTCTTAGGCTCCTACATACTAAAGTGCAATAAGGTTTTCCAGTTACTGTGCAGCAGAGGCATAGGCTATAAGGGGGCCTTGGGGGCTTGGGACCCTCCACTTTGGATTTAGGTTCTATCAAAAATAGAAGGCCTGCCTATCAAAAAGATTTGCCACCCAAGCCCCACCTATACTGGGAATACTGGGAAGTTGTTGCGGGTGCTCCAGTCTCCAATGCCGGCATTTTCATTCATGCTCAGTTCATTGGCACAGGACAGTGGCAGGTGTGTGTGTGTGTGGGGGGGGGGGGGGGGGGGGAGGGGGGTACTGAGAGGAAATGCTTAGCTGCTCCCAGTCCAATCTTGGGCCCCTCTAAAAACTGAGTTCTGGCTATGTCCCTGCTGTGCAGTAATTAACAAAATGAATGTACAGTAACAGTTGGGAGTCTTCCTAGCATTTTGAAGAGTACTGGCATGCAGTTAACACATAGAAGCGTTTGTTACCATGTACCCTAAAGCCATCCTGCTCTTTTACTAGATGTTATAGAGCAGGACCAATGAGAAGCTAACATAATTATCCCACATAAAATTAAGTATCCAAAATGCAAATAGGTGAAATTCAGACAACATTATAGGAGCAATGTTCATTTTGCCTGCATAAGCTACACAAACTGTAACAAATTAGCCCATAGCCCTTCACAAAAATAAGAAGTATAATACAAACTCTGTCTCCCTCTCTCTGGGAGTCCAGCATCTCTTCTTCCCCTCTATCCCCCACTTCCTTCTCTGAGCTCTGTCTCTTCCTTCTACTCCCTCTCCAGTGCAGCATCTTTCTCTCATCACCCCCATGTTCTGTCATCTCTGTCCAACTACCCCCCTTTCCTGCATTCTGGCATCTCTCTCACTTCCTCCCTTTTCCATGGTCTGGAAATGCATCTCTTACTCTTCCTTTCCACTCACCTCCCAACATAGTCAAGCATATCTCCCTTTTCCTCCTGCCTACCCTTCATGGTCCAGTATCTTCTTTGCCCTTATCGCCTCCTCCACCCCACCCCCCCCAGCAATCCTGCAACTTTCCTGTGGGCCACCAGTAGCATCAACAAGCTGCTTCAGCTGTCAACAAGCTGCTTCGGCTGTCCCTGGAAGTGTTCTGTCTGTTGTGTCCTGCCTACGTGAACAAGACAGCTACATCAGATGAGGCGGGACACAACAGAGAGAACACTTCCAGGGACAGCCGAATCATCTTGTTTTCCTTGTTGATGCTGCTGGCAGCCCACAGGAGGATTCCCATGGGTGGGGGGTGGGGGGGGGTAGGGCGAGATTGATACCAGAACGCGCAGGGTAGGCAGGAGTAAGAGGGAGCCATTCCAGACAGTGAGCACTGAAACTGGGGTAGCAAAGAGGAGACATATCTCGGCTCAAAGCAGCAGCGGGTGTCAGAAAGACACACAGTTACAGCAGCAGGAGCAGAAGCAGAACAGGTAAAATACATGGAGCAGGACCTTTTTTCGGAGTGTTCATTTGTCAGGGACTATTTTGTCGGGACTTTTTTTCTGGGTTTTTTTTTAAGAGTTCCCTTCTCCACTACTGCCAACTCCAGACTTTGCGCCTTCTGTCTCGCTGCACCCTACGCCTGGAATAAACTTCCTGAGCCCCTACGTCTTGCCCCATCCTTGGCCACCTTTAAATCTAGACTGAAAGCCCACCTCTTTACCATTGCTTTTGACTCGTAACCACTTGTAACCACTCGCCTCCACCTACCCTCCTCTCTTCCTTCCCGTTCACATTAATTGATTTGATTTGCTTACTTTATTTTTTGTCTATTAGATTGTAAGCTCTTTGAGCAGGGACTGTCTTTCTTCTATGTTTGTGCAGCGCTGCGTACGCCTTGTAGCGCTATAGAAATGCTAAATAGTAGTAGTAGTAGTAGTAGAGTTATTTTGTATCTGGGCCTTGTTATCAGGGCTATTTTGACCAGGTACTTCATAGATCCTCTCCTGTCTCCAGGAATATATTAAACATAGCTTTTAGTGGACCCATCAGACTTTCTCTGAAATCCCTAAACAGAAATATTTGTTTGGAATTTTCTTTTTTCCTCATCATTCTCCACATATTAGTCCTTGGCATCTTTTAATCTTACAACTTCATCTCTGGCCTTCCTCCCTTCTCTGGAATACCAGAAAAAAAGTTCTTGTAGCCTAACATCTTCAGCCTTCTGACTGTGCTTTTACCTTCCTGATTTCAGTCTTCACCTCTCTCAGCGTTTCCTGATATTTCTTTTCCATTTTCTTCTCTCTGTGATCTTTTATACTTTGTGAATTCTACCTTTTTGCCCTTATTTTTTCAGCCAACACCTTGGAGAAGTACATCAGGTATATTTGCTCTTGCTTTTAGTATCGGTTCACTTGTGGATCAGTCACCCATTTGGTTTGCTTTCAGATATTAATCATTCATTTCTTTTATTCCATTAAAGTGAATGGAGGAAGTAATTTTTGTATTATAACATTGGAAGTTGCCATCCATTTTCAATGAAACTTGCCCTTAATTGAAATAGAACAGTAACCCAGTGATTAGAGCAGTGGCCCATAAACAAGGAAGATTGGAATTCAATTTCCAAGGATGCTATGTTATTTTAAGTACAAACTTAGGGGTCCTTTTACTAAGCTGCGGGAAAAAGGGCCCTGCAGTAGCAATGGAGACCATTTTTCCTGCGCGCCAGGGCCCTTTTTACCACTGTGGGTAAAAAACCCACCAAAAATAGCCATGTGATAAGATAACTCACCCATTGAGGTGGCAGTATGGGCTCCTGCGGTAACCTGGCAGTAACCTTGCAGTGCGCGGCAATGCCTGATTACCCCTTGGGAGGACCATAATATCCTTGGAGGGGTGTACAGGGTCATCCTGTTCTTCAAGTACTGGGGGCCATTTCCTTTAAGTGCCTTGAAGATTAGATATGGAGTTTTAAATTTAGCCCTGTATTGTACTGGTAGCCAATGAAGTTTTAGCAAAAATGGTGTGATGTGGTCATGTTGCTTGCAACCTTCTATGAGTCTTGCTGCAGCATTCTGGATCAAGTGGAGCTGGTGCAATCTCTTTGTAGTCAGACCATTGTAGAGTGCATTACAGTAATCTAATCTTGATGTTATCATAGCATGCACAACTGGGATATGATTTTGGTTGGCATTCTAAGCTTGCTTGCAGGCATCTGGGTTTTATTGCAGGTAAAATAACCCTAGTTAAAGCTACATTACTATCACAGGAGCATCAGGCTACAAAGCTGTGGCCCAGTAGTGCCAAGTACAGCTTAAAGGGGCCAGCTACAGGTCAAGCATTATGCACCCAGAGCACCCCTATCAAGCCCTCCTCCTGACTTACCCCCTATAAATAGCACCCATCCAAATGCCCCCTCCTACAGGGATACCCCCAATGGAAGCTCCACCATGGTAAAGGCTTCTCATAGCACCCGGATCCATGCTTAACTTTGGGTGCAAGAATTTACTCCAACTGACACCAGGTGTAGATCCTGGTGCACAAGTTGGACACAGATCTGCACTATTCTATAACACTGTGCACATCATAAAGGAACACCACTGACCCGCCTATGTACCTCCCATCATTACATCTACTTTGCAGATCCACAGAAACACTAGGGTGCTATTCTATAAATGGGTGTGTAAGTGTGCTTTCACACAGATCTGCCATTTCTGCCCTGTTAAAGAACATAATATAAGAACATAAGCATTGCCATTCTGGGGCAGACCGAATGTCAATTAAGTCCAGTATCCTGTTTCCAACAGTAGCCAATCTAGATCACAAGTACCTGGCAAGATTCCAAAAAAGTAAAACAGATTTTATGCTGCATATCCTAGAAATAAGCAGTGGCTTTTCCCAAGCTCATCTTAATAATGGCTTTTGGACTTTTGTTTTAGGAAATTAACCAAACCTTTTTTGAACCCTCCTAAGCTAAATGCTTTTACCAAATTCTCTAGCAACAAATTCCAGAGTTTAATTACATGTTGAGTGAAGAAATATTTTCTCTGGTTTGTTTTAAATTTACTACTTAGTAGCTTCATTGCATGCCCCCTAGTCCTAATATTTTTGGAAAGGGTAAACAAGTGATTCATGTCTACCAGTTTCACTCCGCTCAATATTTTATAGAACTCTATCGTATTTCCCCTCAGCCATCTCTATTTCAAGATGAAGACCCCTAGCCACTTTAGCTTTTCCTTGTAGGGAAGTCGTCCCATTCCCTTTATCATTTTTGTCACCTTTCTTTGTACTTTTTCCAATTCCACTGTATCTTCTTTGAGATGTAGTGACCAGAATTGCACAAGTATTCAAGGTGCAGTTCCGATACAAAGACATTCAAACAAGCCTATCCAAATGACCCATCCTAACTCTCAAACCTAATTCCACACCACTAGTATTACCCATACTCCAATCCTTTCCCCATATCTCTTACTAATGTCCTACTCTATGTAATTATGTCATCTCTGTTATACTTTGTTCCATACTTTTTATTATCTCTGTGATTCTTTGTATCATACTTTGTAAGCCACACTGAACCTCCTATCGAGCGGGAAACAGCGGGGTATAAATGCCACAAATAAAATAAATAAATAAATAAATTATAACATTCTCATTTTTTGCTTTCCATTCGTTTCCTAATAATTCCTAACATTTTATTTGCTTTCTTAGCCACCACTGGGTTTCAATGTATCATCAACAATGACACCTAGATCTTTTTCCTGGGTAGTGACTGCTAATGTGGAACCTTGTATCACATAGCTATAATTTGGGTTCCTCTTTCCCACATGCATCACTTTGCACTTGCTCACATTAAACGTCATCTGCTATTTGGATGCCCATTCTCCCAGTGTCATAAGGATATCTTGCAATTGTTCACAATCCTCTTGCAATTTAACAACTTTGAAGTACTTTGTGTCATCAGCAAATTTACCCCCCCCCCCCCTCTTTTACAAAGCCACGCTAGAAGCTGTCGGTGTGGTAATATCAACATTGCCCATTCACATTGAATGGGCTGGGTCAGCATTGCCGTGCGGCAGCCGCTAGCATAGCTTTGTAAAAGGGGACCTTAATTACCTCACTAGTTATTTCCAGCACAGACTCCTAGGGAACCCTACTTTCTACTTTTCCCCATTGAGAATTCTGACCATTTAATTCTACTCTCTGTTTTCTATCTTTTAACCAGTTCTTAATCCACAATAGAACATTACCTCCTATCCCATGACTTTCTAATTTCCTCAGAAGTCATTCATGAGGTATTTTGTCAGATGCCTTCAGAAAATCCAGATGTGCAGTATTGACTGACTCACCTTTATCCACATGTATATTTGCTCCTTCAAAGAAATGTAGTAGATTGGTGAGACAAGATTTCCCTCGACTAAATCCATGTTGGCTTTATCTCATTAATCCATGCCTATGTATATGCTCTGTAGTTTTGTTTTTTATAATAATCTATACCATTTTGCTCAGCATCAACATCAGGTTCACAGGTCTATAATTTCCCCGATCACCTCTGGAACCCTTTTTTTTTAATTGGCGTTACATTGGCCACCTTCTAATCTTCTGGTACCATGCTAGATTTTAAAGATAGATTACATGTTACTAACAATAGCTCTGCAAGTTCATTTTTCAATTCTATCACTGATCTGGTATGTATACCATCTGGTCCAGGTGATTTGCTACTCTTCAGTTTATTAAATTGCCCCATTACATATTCAGTGTTTACAGAGATTTGTTTCAGTTACTCTGACTCATCAGCATTGAATACCATTTCTGGTATCTCCTCCATATCTTCCTCATTGAAGAGTGAAGCAAAGAATTCATCTAATCTCTCTGCTATGGCCTTGTCTTCCCTGAATGCCCCTTTTACCCCTTGGTCATCTAGCAGTCCAACCAGTTCTTTTACCGGCTTCATACTTCTAATATACCTTTTTTTAAAAAAAGGTTTAATGTGTGTTTTTTGCCTCTAATGCAATCTTTTCAAAGTTTCTCTTTGCCTTCTGCAAAATCAGTGCTTTGCATTTGACTTGCTATTCCTTATGCTGCTTCCTATCATTCTCAGTCAGAACCTTCTTCCATTTTTTGAAGGATTTTAGCTTTAATAGCTTCCTTTATGTCACTTTTTAACCATGCTGACTGTTGTTTGGTCTGTGTTTCCAAGATGGTATTTCTAAATAACATTGAAATCACAAGGGGGCGTGTCAGGGGCAAGATTTGGGTGTTCCTAAGACTTGGACATTTTTCTGCCATAATGGAACAAAACAAAACTATTTAAATTTGTGGGTCTAGACCTGTTTTTGTCACAACCAAGTCAGAAAAAGTTGCCCTAAATGACCAGGTGACCACTGGAGGGATTAAGGCATGATCCCTCTCTTGCTCCACCAGTGGTCACTGACTGTCCTCCCACTCCCTAAACATGTGAAAGAAACAGTACGAACCAGTCTCTATGACAGCTTGTTATAGACAGTACTATTAGAGCAGAAAGCAGGTCCCTGGAGTAGCTTAGTGGTTGGTGCTGTCAGTGTACTTTAGAGAGGGTGACCCAGGCCTATATCCCGCTCTAACTGTTACACAGAAAAGGAATGTTTCTCTTCCTCAGTTACTAAGTGATAAGGGGCGGATGAAGGTTTCTGGCTGTGGCTGGAAGAATCAGAGACAAAGCACTGCAAACATGGGCATGTCAGATAAGAAAACAGATGCCAAATGTAAGGCCTTGGCTACATAGGAGGGGCCTCTGGAAAGACCAATTCACAGCCTCTGTGAGCCCAATTTCCACTGGCAAAAACAGGTTTGTTCCATTCCTCATCACTCCCATAGCAGCATTAACAGGAAATCCTCTGCTATCATCCATAGATGGACACTAAGTTAAAAAAACAGTATCTTTTATGTAAGAAAAGTAAATAAAAGCAAGTAGAAAAGAAAACTAATATGGTTCTGCACAGAAGTGGCTGACAAATAAAAGGTAGCATTCACAATGCAAAGAATCTATTTAATTTATTTCAATGACTTCATTGCCCAATATTCCAACAAAAGTCCATCATGATGGTTTACAATTCCCAAAATATAATTGACGGTAAACAAACAAGAAGCAAAGCCAATGACATCCATATTTATACAAAGTCATAGAAATCCAATACTACAGTGGACAATAAGCAAACAATATCCAGTAATACAGGGATTTTTATGTAAGAATCATGGAAGAAGAACACAGAATGGAATATCAGGTACAGCAGGGAGAGAAGAAGAGAGAAATGCAGAAGGCATCAGGTATCCTTGAAAATGGGAGTGCTATGGCCTTCTAAAAATCATTGCATGCGTTGGGCATTTCCACATGTAAATACTGTTATTTACATATGCAAAAGCAATGCAAGCCTTCTCTAATAACCTCCTTTATGTGCATACTTTAGCAGGAGTCCGTGACAGAAAGCTAACTGTGTGGTTCATAGAGCAACAGAGAGCTTACAGGAGGCAAATCTTCATGCAATAACTGTTCTGGAGGATGTGATACTGCTTGCTTATTGATCCATATATTATGGCTCCTAAAATTGGAAAACAGTATTATGACAGTAAATGCCATAGCCTTTATGTAATCCCATACACATATCCACTTCAGTGGTTTAGGACTCTGAAATACCAGTAGGCTATAATTTTACAGTGTCAAAATTGCCTCTGATCAGGTGGTTATCCTACTATAGAGCGGTTTTATTGTTTGTATTGTGACAGCCTTTGAGTACTAATATTTCAGACTACCAAATGAGAAAGTGACAAACATCAATAAGTTATATATGCTGTTGCATTTCCATATCTTTTTGCTTCTGAATGTAGGCATAGTATAATTGCAAAACGTGCTGCATCTATTCATGTCCATAGTTCATAGGACATAGAAATGTTGTTACTGCACTAAGTACTCAAACTTTTTGTAATCACAGAGAATCTTAATCGGCATAGAACATCTTCCAGCATGGTTAAATATATTTGAGTCTGAAGGTTTTGGGAGACTGGGTGTTGAATACAGAATAATGCATAGTGGTGATGGGGAATGGGAGGTTTGACCAGAGGGAGGAGGATGTGATCATGGTGGACGGAGAAAAATTGACCAGGAGTGTTAGTAATGTGATAGGTGTTTGGTGCTGTGATGAGGGGGACGACACTAGCCCCCTTTAGGCTCCGGCCCAGGTTGCAGCTTTGAGGCTTGATGCTTCTGGACCACTGGAATAACACCGTTTACAAGGTTGCTCATGTGCAATGTTATTCAAGTACAATGGCAGTCAGTAAACTCTCATTATAAACTGTGTTATAGCACAAGTGACCACTATAAACTTAATTGGCCAGTGCTGAACATTCATATAGCTGGTTAAGTTTGAGCCACGCAAAAAAAAAAAAAAAAAAAATCCGGATATTCAATGCTGGTCACCAGAAATGGCCCGGCATTGAATATCCAGGCTTAGCTTCGATTACGATACTTAGCTGGCCTGCCTTCCACAGGTTGAATATCGGCCTCTAGACATTTAGGGGGGCACCTTTTAAGTGCCATGATGTTTTGATGCCTCATTTAGGCACTAAGCGTCTGCATTAGTATGCAGTGGTCAATATAAAATGTTTTGGTGCTGGGATGTTTAGGTGCCACAAAACGCACACAGCAGAATGTGCAGTGGAAAAATAGTTTATGGATGCAATGTTTAGGCACTGAACACTATGACAGCCTGGTAAAGGGTACTGTAAGTAAATATACTAGTAATCATAAGTAGGTTAATCACCAGACACATATATCATGCGTCAGCCCTGTTGTCCTTCAGTCTTCATAAGCTGGCAAGCAGTTGTTCTTACCTAGTGCTCCTTCCTCTTCCTATTTTTCCACAGTTTGTGAGAGTTTGAAAATGTGTTTATACTATATTGAGGGGCCCAATATTGTTTGGCTAGGGCCCATCAAAGGTTTATTCCTACCCTGGTAGATGATTTCCCACATCCCAATGATTCTCTGGAAAAGAAGGGTGCTAGAAACATAGAATCATGATGGCCCATCCAGTTTGCCCTTCCTCAGTAACCACTAGCTCCTCCTTTTCCTAAGGGATCCCACATGCCTGTCCAATGCTTTCTTAAATTCTGACACAGTCCTCGTCTCCACGACCTCAACCAGGAGGCCATTCCACACATCCACCACCTTTTCCGTGAAATAGTATTTTCTTAGATTCTTCCTAAACCTCCAAGTTCCTTGAGCACCCTCGGATGTATCCCATCAGGCCTCTTCACTTTGTCTACTTTTAGTTTAGCTAGCTCCTCATGAACACAGCCTGCTGAGAATCGGTCCCTGTCTACCACACATCCATCCCCTTTAGCATTTGTTTTCTGTGGTCCTACCCCTGGTCTTTCATCCATGAAGACAGAACAGAAATAACTGTTAACCAGTTCAACTTTATCTTTATTGGCTTCTACATTTTTCTCCCCCTCAGTTTTGAGCCTCACAATGCTATTTTGTCACTTCCTCGTCACTTATATATCTGAAAAATGTCTTGTCCCCCAATTTTACCATATCAGCTGTCTTTTCTTCCATTTGTCTCCTTACTTTCCTGACAGCTTTTCCAGCTTCTCTTAGCTTTTCCAGATTTTCCTGTCTTCCTCTTTCTAGTCTTCTTGTAAGTTGTGAAGGCTAATCTTCTTTCCCTTACCTTTTCAGCTACTGCGTTCAAGAACCAGAGCAGCCTTCTTTTCCTCTTACTCTTATGTAATTTTCTAACATAAAGGTTAGTCGCTTTTAAAACAGCTCCTTTCAGTTTTGCCCACTGCTGTTCTACTTCCTTCAGCTGTTCCCATCCAACCAACTCTTCCTTGAGAAATTCCCCCATCTCGGCAAAGTTAGTTCTCTTTAAATCAAGGACCTTCAATCTCGAATAAGCCCTCTCCCCCTTTGTCTTAATATTGAACCATACCATTCAGTGATCACTAGATGCCAAACAATCTCCCACAGTAACATCAGAAACATGTTCTCATTTGAAAGCATGAAGTCTAGAATTGCTGCATCCCATGTTGGTTCCGTCACCCACTGCTGAAACAGCTCTTCCTGTAGAGAATCCAAGATCCCTTTGCTTCTAGTTGACCCCACAGCAGGGACACCACAATCAACGTCTGGCATTTTAAAATCACCTCCCCTTTCCTAGCTATCTTATGGATATCTTCAATTAAGTCTCTATCCATTTCTTCTGACTGTGAAGGTGACCTGTATATTACACCAATGTAAATACGTTTTCCTTTCCCTCTTACCAATTTAACCCACATTGCTTCTTCCTTACCCCATACATCCTTTAGTTCTTCACTTGGATATTATTCTTAACATATAATGCCACTCCTCCATCCTTTTTTCCTACCCTGTCCTTCCTGAATAGATAATAGCCAGGTATAACTACATCCCAGTCATGGTTCTCCATGAACCACGTCTCCATGACAACCACTATATCTAAGTTGGCTTCTGTCATTGCAGCCTCTGGATCTAGGCATTTGTTTACCATACTATGGGCATCGGTATGTAAGGCTCTCCAGATGTTACCTTGTCTTTCCTTTTTTCCTCAGGGTCTTATGGCTTCAGAGAAAAGTGCAGAAGAGTCAGCCATTTTCTCTTCCCAGGCATTTGAAGCTCTTCTATCAGTCTTTCTTCCTGGCCTAGTCCTAGAGAGGGCTTAAGCAGATTGAGGGTTTTCCCCGTATGATCTGCCAAACACTGCATTGGAGGGAACAGGGATGATGCAGACGGGGAGTGTGGGGAGGTTTTCCCCAGAGTTTGTGCTATTGTTAAATAAGACATTCTATTGAGACAAGTACAGGGGCTTCTGGGACTCTGGAGAACAAAGAGAAGACTAGGCCTTTGGTGGGGGCTAGGAGCCTGAGAACTGGGAGTTGCAGTCAGTGAAATCTGCTGTGGGGTCTGAGCATTCTAGTGTGGTCAGTGGTTAGAACAGGAGACTTAAAATTCAGGGTTGGCTGGTTCAAATCCCACTACTGCTACTTGCAATCTTAAGCTATTCACTTCACTTTCAATTGCCACAGGTACAAAATTAACCTACAAACACTGCTTTCTTGTACTGGGGTCACAGCTGACATCTGCAATCAGAAACCTTACTCTGCACTGTATTCTGCTTGCACTTACCTCTCCAGAGAAGGATGCTTACTTACTGTAATACCTCTGCCACTTCTTCCAGGTTCTCCTGAACTAGAGATATGTCCTTCTGAGCCCATGGTATTTAAATATTTTTTTTTAGCATTGGCAGTATGAACCTTGCTAAGAATAGGGTGTCCTGCCCTGTAAAGTTCAGCTGCCAACTGTTGGGCACCATTTTCTCCATTGTCCCCGTGCTCATGATGTCATCATCATCACACACAACACACTCACATAAAATGGAATTATGGATGCTAATTATGGGCCCTTTATTGAAAAGGCACGCACGTATCAGCACCCACATTTGGGCATATGCCCTCCTGCCTAAGAACCTTTTGATTTCTGAGATAAGAAAGTCTTTAAATTCCTATGAAATAAAAAATATGAATTACTATTTTTATCAACCTTGAGAAAAGTATTCCAAGGCAAAACTACTCTGTAAGAAAAGGAATACTACAACAGTTTTTTTAAAGCAAACATACTTAAAAGAAGAGAACATCAGTGTATCATTACGACTTTGCCTATGAGTCACATTTCCTGAGAAAAAATGAACTAATGAAAGAATTATTTCTGGAGTCATACCATGAAAAATTTTAAAATGAAAACGTAAGCACTTAAAATCAGTCCTTACTTCTAGCGGCAACCAATGACATCTCCTCAGAAGTGGAGAAACAGAATCAAATTTTGTTTTTCTAAAAATCAAATGGGCTGTTTTGTTCTGAATGGATTGTAATTTCTTCACAACACCTGCTGCTAACTCCCCATAAAGAGAGTTGCAATAGTTAAGTTGTGACAAAACTATAAACTGAAGCAGAATGGTGAAATGACTCACATCAAATAATGAGTGAACAAATCTCAAACATGGGAGATTTAAAAAAAATTTAAACCAAATTATTAACCTACAGTTGAAAAGCCAGCAGACCAGTACCCTTGAAGAGTTAAGAACATAGGAACATAAGAATAGCCATACTGGGTCAGACCAATGGTTGTTTACCCCAGTATCCTGCTTCTAACTGGCCAAGCCAAATCAAGTACCTGGCAGAAACCCAAATTGTAGCAAACTTCTATGCTACTAATCCCAGGGTAAGCAGTGGCTTCCCCATGTCCATCTTAATAGCATACTATGGACTTTTCCTCCAGGACCTTATTCAAACCTGTTTTAAAATCAGATACATTAACTGCTGTTACCACATCCTCCATCAACAAGTTCCAGATCTTAACTATTCATTGAGTGAAAAAATATTTCCTCCTATTTGTTTTGAAAGTATTTCCATATAACTTCATTGAGTGTCCCCTATTTTTTGTACTTTTTGAAAGACTAAAAAAATTGATTCATTTCTACTCGTTCTACACCTTTCAGGATTGTCTAGACCTCAATCATAACTCCCATTATCTGTCTCTTTTCCAGGCTAAAAAGCCCCAACTTCCTCAGCCCCTCCCTATGTGAAAGGAGTTCCAGTCCCCTTATCATTTTGGTTGCTCTACTCTGAACCCTCATAGAATCTGATGTATTCAATGTTAAGTTGCCAGGAAAGGATGAATCTGGAACACTGAATCAAAGGAGCTTAGTCTTAGAAGGGTTCAATTTTAATCAATATTGATTTGCCCATAAATGAATTTTAGAAATATAGGTCCAAAGTCTCAAAACAGAAGTTTGAACATCAGGGTATACTTTTTGAAGAATGAAGATATCATCAGCATAGGAGTAAAGAAACTCACATTTACCCAAGAAAAGAGCTCATATAGATGTTAAATACAATAGAAGGCAGGGGTGAGCCCTATACCCTTACAACATAAGAATGAATTTGCAAACATTTCTTAAACCACTCTAATACTCGTGGCCTGCATCAAGCAAAAAGGCTGCAGTTGTGTTCACTTTAGAAAAGCTTTTGGCCCTAGAGGTTGTAATTCCAAAGATGAAAGAGGTGAGAGACGGTACTCTATCTATCTTATGACCCTAACAAGAAGGCTCCGTTCAGTCCATTAAGGATTTAAAGGAGGTGAACTAGGCCTCCCTGATTCCCCACTTCCACATGGAGACATAATGCTTGGTCATTTCAGCAGTGTATTCCAGGCAGTTTCTAATAGCACTGGATCTCAAGGAAGCGTATTTGCACATTCCAATGTTGGGTTCACATCAAAGTGATGCATGTAGGAAAGAGGAACCCGAATTATAGCTCTGTAATGCAAGGTTCCACGTAAAGAGTCACCGACCAAGAAAGGGATCTAGGTGTCGTCGTTGATGATACATTGAAACCTTCTGCTCAGTGTGCTGTGGCGGCTAAGAAAGCAAATAGAATATTAGGTATTATTAGGAAAGGAATGGAAAACAAAAATGAGGACGTTATAATGCCTTTGTATTGCTCCATAGTGCAACCGCACCTTGAATATTGTGTTCAATTCTGGACACCGCATCTCAAAAAAGATATAGTGGAATTAGAAAATGTGCATAGAAGGGCAACGAAAATGATAAAGAGGATGAGATGACTTCCCTATGAGGAAAGGCTAAAGCAGCTAGGGCTCTTCAGCTTGGAGAAAAGATGGCTGAAGGGAGATATAGAGGTCTATAAAATAATGAGTGGAGTGGAATGGGTAGATGTGAAGACTCTGCTCTTTCCAAAAATACTAGGACTAAGGGGCATGCAATGAGTAGTAAATTTAAAACTAATCAGAGAACATATTTCTACACTCAACGTGTAATTAAACTCTGGAATTCGTTGCAAGAGAATTTGTTAAAGGTGATTAGCTTAGTGGGGTTTAAAAAAGGTTTGGACTGCTTCCTAAAGGAAAAGTCCATAGACCATTATTAAAAAGGACTGGTGGAAAATCCACTGCTTATTTCTGGGATAAGCTGCATAAAATGTATTGAACTTTTTATGGCTTTTGCCAGGTATTTGTGACCTGAATTGGCCACTGTTGTAAACAGGATGTTGGGCTTGATGGACCTTTGGTTTGTCCCAGTATGGCAATACTTATGTACTTATTGTAATGCATTTTTTTTCCTGTGACTGAAAAAAAGAGGAACCTTGGCATTCTGGCTTGACACCATTGAATCCATCATGACAAAAATTTTCTGTGACAGCTCCCATTTTCCATGCCTGCACAATAAATCTGCGTGTACATTCTGAGTACCCTGAAAATGGTTCTCAGCTTATTGAAATAACCTAATGTATCTGTACACACGAACCTTATTCTACCACAACATTACTGTATTTGTTCATACTGGAATTAGCAAACGCCTTTACGGTACTATGTAAGCCACATTGAGCCTGCAAATAGGTGGGAAAATGTGGGATACAAATGTAACAAATAAATAAATAAACCTGGAGGTGTCTCTTGCCACCACTAAACGTTTCATATCTCCATGCTGCTTTTCCTCTTAGCTGTCTTCCATTTATTTTTCTCCCTCTTTTCATTCATTCTTACTATACAGCAGTGGCGTAGCAAGGGCGGGGCGGTGGGGGTGGTCCGCCCTGGGTATCAACGGGTGGGGGGGGGTGCTCAGTCCGCCCCCCCACCCCGGCGCAGCGCCTCTCACTCCCCTCGACAGTCCCCACTTGCCTACCAGCTGAGCTCCGGCCAGCACCTTCAATCTGCAGCGCTGCTGACTTTAAATGAAGAAAACCGTCTCGTCGTTGGCCCTTCACTCACTGAGTCCCGCCCTCGAGGAAATAGGAAGTTATATCAGAGGGCGGGACTCAGTAGTGAAGGGCCAATGATGAGACGGTTTTCTTCATTTAAAGTCAGCAGCGCTGCAGATTGGAGGTGCCAGCCGGTGCACGGAGCTCAGTTGGTAGGCAGGTGGGGACTGTCGGGGGGAGTGAGAGGCGCTGCGCCAGGGGGGTGCCGTTCCATGCCGGGGGGGGGGGGGGGGTGCCGTTCCACGCCGGGGGGTGGGGGGGCGCCGTGTTGAACTGCACCCAGGGGGGTTTGCGCATAGCGATCCGCCCCGGGTGTCAGCCAAGCACGGAACGCCACTGCTATACAGTCTTCAATTTCTCTCTTTTTACAGAGTCTACCCACAGCTTTCTATCTCTTTGCCTTCGCCTTTATTTCCCAGTCTCATTAACTCTATCCTCTCCCCTTTTCCACCCACCATGTCCCTTTTCTCCTTCTCTCTCTCCCCACTTCCTTCCAATAAATTGACTATCTTATATGATTGGTTAACAGATTCTCAGCTAGGCTGTGTTTTTGTCACAGAAACCTGATTTAATTCATTCTCTGATCCAGCTATAAAATAGTTTTACTGTCCAGGGAAGGGAAGAAAGGTGGAGAGGTTGTGATGATTTATCTTCAGCTTTTTTAGGTAAAAATAGACTCTTATTTCACCAAATTTGGCAATTATAGTGTGTCAGATTGAAGACGATACTTTACAAGGTGTTTTAAATTGCATGCTGTTTTACTGTCCCCCTAGCTCTCAGGCAAGGGAAACATTTTATGATTTTATATTTAAAAACTCTCACTGGAATCTCCATTTAACTAACTTGGATGATGACTTAGATTCTAAGGTTCAAGATTTAAAATTTGTATAATCCACACTGAATTTCCCCCCATTTCAATCAGGGATCATGCATATAAAATGGCATCAATTAGATTTACTGACCTTTTCCAGTAATGTTTCAATTTCTCAGTCAATTAACATTTCAAATTTAGTGTGGTTTCCAGTCATATGATCCAATCATTTTATGTTTGATTTTATATTGAATTGGGAACGTGTTAGGAAATGAGAACCTAAACCCAGGGTCAATTTTGTATCTAGGGGTAGGATAAATTTAGAACAATTTTGGAGCATATTTAAATCCTCACAGTTAGCAGAGGAATGGGAGAATTTTGGTATTAGATGGATTGAATTTAGTGAAAAAAACTTTGGATGATATCGCCCTAAGCATCTGAAGGCCAAAATTCCATGTAAAAATAATGAATGGTTTGATTCAGATCTGGTTTTAATGAAACAATTATGTAGGACATTGGAGAAGAAATGGGTAAAAACTGGTAGTTCTGAGATTAGGAATGAATGGAAATCAGCTGTGACTCAGTATAAATCTACTCTGATTTGTAGGAGAAAAGTATAGTATTCAAAGCAAATTGGTACAGATGTCTCACATACTAAGGGGCTCATTTTCGAAAGAGAAGGACGTCCATGTTTCGACATAAATCGGAAGATGGACATCCTTATCGTGTGTGATGTGTACGAATCATCAGCAGCTTGCATTTTGACTTTTTGGCGCACTTTCTTTGATCTATATAACGGTCCTTTCAGAGAGAGACTTTTTTCAACGTAGCGGCACGTCTGATGCACTTACACGCTACGGAGATTTTTCTCGATACAGAGATTTGTATGTACTTCTTCCTTTCTCCCCCTTTTCTATATATACTCTGTTTTGTTTTGCTTGTAGGGTGCTTGCCTTCTATATATATAATTTTTCGTTTTGTGCTATTCACCTCCTTTTTTCATGCGCTATGAGTTTTTCTCATAATGCATATTGCCATGTTAGATAGATGATATGTCTCCCTGCAGCTGACGTGCTTATTCTCTTCCGTTTCGTATGAGACCTCTGCTGTTTGTGGTTTTCATTCCCACTACTCTGTTCAGCTGTTCATTATTATTTACATCTCGTATGCTTTCGTTTTCAAGATTTTTTTTGTGCATACTTGATTGTCTTATGGCCTCTTATTATCGAAGGTTTTGTTTTAATACCAGCACCACATTGTTTACATATTTCTGAGTAATAATGACACATGCACTGAGAGAATGTCTTTTGACCATTTTTTTCTTTTTTTTTCTTTTATACACACGTGAATACAAATACCTTCTATCCATGAGCATTATTTTATAAACATACACCCTTATATACCTTACACCTAAGAGCGCTGTTTGTCTAGATGTTTATATGATCAAATGTTTATGTACCATTATCTATAGGATGACAACTATTACAGAATTTATGATTGCATATACACCATTAACTACATCTCATAAGGTCAGTGTGTCCATTTATATGCAATTCACCTAGAATTTTTAGATTCTAGTATTTTTTAACATCTGATTTTTAATTGTTTTCTTATAATGTCTCTATATATACTTATTCAGTTATTATGTTTTTTTGTTTCTGCTATAGACCCAAATGTGTTCATACATGGGATGGCATACCTTTTAACTGTAAACAACATCATTTTGTGAATTGATGTATATGTATGCATATATGTGTATGTGTGTATATTTTTTCAAAATATATTTGCGTGTTTCAAATATACATATATATATATATATATATATATATATATATATATATAGACATTATGCGGTATTTTACATATAAACTCTTTTAATAATTGATTGCTTTTTATAAATGTGACCATTATTTTATTTATGTTTTTTGTAAATGCGATATCATTGCATGGATGTTTTATTATGATTTTATTATTATATAATTTTATACAGTGCATCTTTTCTAGCAAAAAAGGTGCCGGTACTCAAATGCTAGGCCACCCTTCAAGGGTAGGGTGATCACTGAGGGATCCACCCCACAATAGTCAGGCCCCCTGCAACCAGTCACAGAACCATGACAAGGCAGAATTGGTGTGTTGAGCCTGAGCTCTTTCATTAAAACTTGGGGTCCTTTGGTCAATTTTAGCAGATAATGGAAAAGATGCCGGTACTCAGTACCCACAAGTACCCCCACAAAAAAGCCCTGATTTTATATCACATTTTATAGACTCCTGATGAAGGCGTGTTTTTGCGCTGAAACACAGCTGTATCGAGTCAGAGTCAAATATGTCGTAGTTTCTTCAACTGAATAAAGATTTGATATTCTATACACGCCATCTCCGGTTGTTTTGGAAGGGCCTACCTTTCCTACTCCCTGCTTTCTGTATCTCACTGTGGCAGGAAAAAAAATCCTTGGTGAGAAATTCAGAATATGTTTCTAGGTTTTTAAATTAGAAGGTGGTGGTGGCGTACGGAGGCAGGTCATTTCCAGTGGTCACCCCCAGCTAAAGAGAAAATGTGACAGTAGTAAAGAAAGCAATGAAAACAATGGCAATCTTAGCAAATCACTTCCTACCAACACAGCAAAAAACCAAACAGAAGATGAGACTGCCACTGAAGTGTAGCTGGAAAGCGATGACCATAAATGCTCACAGTCTAAGGAACAAAGTTCATGATCTGTTTCAAGTATCTTATACTTACAAGGCCACGCCACACTACAATATTTGAAACAGTGTTGGGACAACGTCCCTATTTTCTGTCCCCAGCTGTGAAACTGAGTAGGTTTACATTGGAATTTTGATATCGAATGACCCCTGACGCAGGCACTGTACACCAAAACATGGTCCATGTTGGTCATTCGTGTACAAGGTTGAGTCATTGATGTACAAGATTGATCTATGCTGTTGAATAAAAAGATTTGTCCCATTTTTGAAGGCCCTTGGTACTTTTTTGGTGTTTTGCATTTTGTTTTGTGCTTTGAGCCGTCTCTGTGTTGTTCTGTGTAACAACAACAGACAATGATTCCAACTTTGTGAAAGCCTTCTTTGTAATTGACAGCATTACCACCTCTACCACCTTCCTCCCTTATCCTTTTTATTGTCCACCTCTTTATATACCATATTTAGATGTTTTATCCATTTTGTGTTATCTTGTAAATTTGTTATATTATGTAAGCCGCATTGAGCCTGCTACAACTGGGAAAGTGCGGGTTGTAAATGTTACAATACAATACAATGACAATGAAGATGAAAATACAAGTAATAAATTACACAGCACTAATTCTAATGCTGATAATAATGACAATAATGATGATAAAGTATTCTTTGCTATTTGGAAGGCAAGTGTTTTAGAGATCCTCCTTGATCATAACCTGCAGACCCAGTCAGACGACATCAGTAATATTGCAACCTGGCCTGATTTGAAGGAACTTTTTAGCAGACTGAACAATCCACTTTCTGCTAGTGCAGCTGTTGAACCTTTTTAGCTGTGCTAGATTAATTACTCAGTAGCACATTGGATGAGTGACAATCATTTTCAAAAATTTAGTTTTACTAAAAGCAAAGTGAATTGAATTGTGGAATGATAAAATTATTGGGATAAAAACAATAATGATAGTTGCATTCATTGTATTTGGAGTAGTTTTACTTTTTACTGAAAAGTATTATATTAGGCAATATTTTTTTTTACTTTTACTTAATTACAGTTTTTAATGTGTTTTTCACTGTGCTTTTTATTTTTATTTATTAAAATATACATTTATTTTTACTTTTGCTTAAGTACTTTGAACAACACTGTGAGAGAGGTAGTAGAAGGAAGAAAGGAGGAACAGATGGAAAAAGGGCAGAGAAGGAGAAGGCAGTAGGAGCAGGAGGAAAGAAAAGAATGGAGGAAGAGCAGGGGAGGAAAGTACACTGGAGGAAGAGCCTAGAAATGAAGAAGGAGCTACAGAAGAGACACAAACTAGAGGGATGAGTAGAATGAAGGAAGAGGTTGAAAGCAGACAGAAAGAAGCCAAAGGCTATAGGGAGGAAAGGGAGCAAAGAAAAAAAAGTAATTACCCTTTGTTATAGAATGATTGCCTAGGATTTGAAGCACGAGGAGAATTATGAGTCTTTTAGGAAAAAATTAAAAACCTATTTGCTGGGACTTCCAGTATGTGGCCATGCTGACAGGACATGCCTGACAGAGCTCCACATGAGACCCCAGTTCAGCTGTATTTTGGGCCTCTTCCAAGGAGTTTTTTGAGCAGAGTTGAGGTATGTGGAGTGCAGGACAGAGGATTGTGGGGGCAGTTCGGAAGATGCCAAAGGAGGTGAAGCCCTGGGCCAGGCCATCAATCAACAAGCTCTATGCGGCAAAGCTGCACAAGGCCTTGCAGGAGGGTGGTAAGCAGGGAGCCCTCCTAAGATGGCGGGTGATCAAGGGGCGGCAGAAGAAAGAACGTTGGCATGGATCCTGCAGGAGTTGAAGGAGGCCAAGAAAGAGATTGTGATGCACTTGCAGAAGATGCTAGTGGCCTTTGGGTAGTGGCTGGACAAAATGGAGGTGAGAGTGTTGGATTTGGAGGAGAAGCAGACAGGTGATAAGGAAATTAGTACCTTTTTCACAGGCTGGAGGAACTGTCTGATCACATTGAAGACCAGGAGAATCTAATTTGCACATTGTAGACCTCCTGGAGGGGGTGGAAGGATTGGCATCTTTTTGTGTCCTTTGCTGAAACAGTGGAGCTCTATAAGACGGATCTGGGGATTTTTAGTTTTTTTACATCTGCTGAGTCAACTAAAGGATTATAACCCATTCTCGCTACTGTATTTGTCTTTTGTCTCATAGACTGTAGGGCTGGGATTCATTAGGTGTGTAGAGTTATTTGCTTAAGGAGTTCTAGTATCTTATCAACAGCTGCAGGACCTGTTGCAAACTAGGGTGCCCTTTTTTCAATATTTCCAACTGAGGGAGTTTTTAATGGGTAGGGATGTGGTTAAGAATTTGCACAGAACAGTCGGTCCTCTAGAGCTGGCTCTGTTTAATGGGGAGGAGAGAAGAAACTCCTATCTAAAGTGAATACCATTTTGATTCAAGGGAGTTGCCTGGCAAAGCGGGAACATTTTGGTGCTTGGGAGGCCTGGTTTGGGGAATCTAAAGGAGAGAAATATTGGGAACAGGTCCATATTATTGCCACTAAAAGTTCCTCAGTAGCAGCATGTAACAAATGCAATATCAACTGATGCATATAGATTGTACTGGACCCCTATCAAGATTGCACATGAGCGGGATATGGGAGATCTGTGTTGGAGGAGATGTGGGGAGTGGGGGGACTTTGAGCACATGTGATGGATATGTACATAAGTTCACAGATATTGGAAGGCTGTGTGGGGGTATGTTACAGACTGGCTTTCTATCATTTGGACAGCAAGCCTAGAGCTCTGTTTGTTGGGGATGGTGGAGGAGGATGCATTGAGTAAGGACCAGGATAAAATGGTTCAGATGCTACTCTTGGTGGCCAAGGTAGCACTGGCTTGATTTTGGAGACTGGAGGAAGTTCCAATAGCGGGATGTTGGTTTTCAGTATGTGGGGAAGTGCATAGGCATGATAAGATTATGTCCTCTTTGTTGGGGCCGAAAACACCAACATGAGTCTATGTGGTCCCTGATTCCTCTTGAGTTGGGTATCAGACAGTGAGTGTCCTGAATGTACCGTTTCTGTAGGCTTCTGAGGTACTGTGCAGGCCAATGTGGGGGAGTAGGGTGGGGGTGGAATATGAAGGGGAGGTCAGGGGGATGGGAATATGATGTTGTAATTGTTCATGGCTACATGTTTATATGCTCATCTTAGTGAGACATTGCAGTAGAGCAGCCATTGTATTAGTTTTGTTTTATACTATTTGAATGTCTTGGATGCTTCTAAAATACCTTTTGAATAATGATTATAGTTTTTAAAAAACAACCTATTTGCTCATAAAATAGAAAAATGGCTTCTGCAGAAGGATGAGTCTGTTAATAGTGGATTTTTTGTCAGTTTGATTTGGAGAATTACATCTTTTGTTAATATTTTATTTGTGATTGTAGACCACCTTGAAATAAAAAAAAATCTGTTCCTCTATGGAATTATATACTTTAGGACACACTATTAAAGATAAGTGCTTTTTTTAAAATAGTTATACCAGGCTATAATCTGTTCAGGAAAGACAGGGTAGGAAGAAAGGGAGGAGGAGTGGCATTATATGTTAAAGATAATATTAAAGCCACACAATTGCAAGACCTACAGGGTAAGAAAGAGGCACTATGGGTCAATCTGGAAAGAGGGAATGGCAAATATATTTACATTGGTGTGATATACAGGCCTCCTTCACAGACAGAAGAAATGGACAGAGAATTATCTTGGACCTTGCAACATCAAGGCAGCATGTATCTCATCATCTCCCTTGCCTTCCTATGTGACCCGGGCAGAACAAATGCCTCAAGAATGGAGCAAACACAATGAAATCGAAACCCACCTAAGGAAAATGATAACCCCATCCCTTCATGGCAGGGCATCTGGTTCCAGGCAACATTGGGCATAAGCTTTTTATTCAATTAAATTGTGCCCGCAAATAGAATTAGGGGAATTGTGTATAAGGGCACCGTCAAATAAACATAGAAGTGCTGGAAATCAAATGCAAAAGTGCCATTTTTCACTACTTCCATGTACAAGTGTTGGCAATTACAATTTAAGAGCCATATTCCATACAAGTATACATATAATTGCAGCAAATCAAGGTGAAAAGGCCTGAAACGTAAATTTAAAACTTATACAAAGTACCAGGGGCCCAAGTTCAATTGCCATTTCAATCATTTGTTTCAAACCCTGGCTGAAATTAACACTTTGGAGAAGCTTATGGAAGCCTCAGAGGAGGTGCCCACGATGAGGGGGAAATTTTATCAAAAAATGCATGTATTCTGATTGTAACATGGGAAATACACCTACAGGGGTAGATTTAGTAAATGGCATCTAAAGATAGGTGCGAGATACAGGGCGCTAAGTGTGAATTCTCTAACACAAGTTCCATACAAAACTGCCATTCTAGAACACTAGCTCAAGTCTGCATTCTGAGGCCTAACTTTAGATGTGAGTATTTAAGCCAGCCAAAGGCTGGTGTAAAAACTCATGCCTACTAACTAGTAATTAGGTACAAGTACAAGTATTCTATAAAACTACCACTACTACTAATCATTTCTATAGCGTAACTAGATGCACGCAGCGCTGTACACATTATATGCAGGTACTTTTCTCTGTCCCTAGGGGGCTCACAATCTACATTTTTGTACATGGGGCAATGGAGGGTTAAGTGACTTGCCCAAGGTCACAAGGAGCTGCAGTGGGACCACGCCTAAATGCTGGGCACGCCCCTGACATATCCATGCCCCTGCCATGGCCATGCCCCTTAGGAGATTCATGCAATAGAAATTAGGCACACTGTTTATAGAGTAGGGGGCTAAGATCAGTTACACATGTAACTTCTAATTAGTGCTAATTGATGCTTTTTAAGGTCAATTATTGATAATTATCACCAATTGAGACAATTAGTTTATATGTGCAAGGGACTCTATTATGTAATCATGCGCCCACTTGCACACCTATCTTTAAGTGCCATTTATAGAATCAGGGCTAATCTTTGGCCTGCCCAAACCAAACCCAGAACATGCCCCTTTTGAATCTGGGCATCTTGGTTCATTTATTCATGCATGTGGTGGCAATCTGAGATCACCATATACACCTATATGCAGCTTACCTACACATGTAAATGTCACACAAGGTTTCTAATATGTGCTCTTCTTTATCATATCTACTGACACACATAGCCATGCAAGGTCGGCCCAAGGATATTAGCTGCCCTAGGTCAAGGGTGTGTTTGGGGGCCACAACCCAGGCAGGTTTTCAGGATTTCCCCAATGAATACGCATGAGATCTATTTGCATGCACTTCCTCCATTGTATGCAAATAAATCTCATGCATATTCATTGGGGAAATCCTGAAAACCCAACTGGGTTGTGGCCCTCAAGGATTGAGGTTGCCCATCCCTGACCTAGGTGAAGCTTTAACTGTGCACCACCCCACATAGAGGTCAAGACCCTACCATACAACTACTCCCCCTTAGTTCAGCATCTCTCCTTCCACTCTCTACACCCCCCCCCCCCCCACTTTGTGGCCAGCATCTGCCCTTCCCTTCTCTACTCCCCTCCCTGCTCCCAAGAGGATATGGGAGCATGGCAGCACTTCAGCACGGGCCTATACTTACAGAGAATATGCAGCACTCATTCATCTTTAACTCAGGGCCAGCACGGGAGAGCAAGGGAGAGGGCAGCAGTGGCAGACTGAACAGGAGGAAGGCTCTCTTGATTGCCAGAGCAATTCTGCTGCCTCCAAACTCTGCTGCCCTAGGTAGATATGTGGAGGGGCATCCCAAGTTTTCCGGATGACGTCCTCGCAGGACGTCCCAGCGAAGGGGCAGGGAAACCCGTATTATCGAAACAACATGGGCATCCATCTTTCGTTTCGATAATATGGTCGGGGACACCCAAATCTTGACATTTAGGTCGTCCCTAGAGATGGTTGTCCTTAGACTTGGTCATTTCTGATTTTCGACGACAATAGAAACTAAGGACGCCCATCTCAGAAACGACCAAATCCAAGCCCTTTGGTCATGGGAGGAGCCAGCATTCGTAGTGCACTGGTCCCCCTCAAATGCCAGGACACCAACCGGGCACCCTAGGGGGCACCTCAGTGGACTTCATAAAAAGCTCCCAGGTACATAGTTCCCTTACCTTGCGTGCTGAGCCCCCCCCCCAAAACCAACTACCCACAGCTGTACACCACTACCATAGCCCTTACGGGTAAAGGGGGGCACCTAGATGTGGGTACAGTGGGTTTCTGGTTAGTTTTAAAGGGCTCACATTTACCACCACAAGTGTAACAGGTAGGGGGGATGGGCTTGGGTCTGCCTGCCTGAATTGCACCCACTAAAACTGCTCCAGGAACCTGCATACTGCTGGCATGGAGCTGGGTATGACATTTGAGGCTGGCATAGAGGCTGGCAAAAAATATTTAAAAACATTTTTTTAGGGTGGGAGGGGGTTAGTGACCACTGGGGGAGTAAAGGGAGGTCATCCCCGATTCCCTCCGGTGGTCATCTTGGCAGTTCGGGCACCTTTGCGTGGCTTGGTTGTAAGGAAAAAAAAGGACCAAGCAAAGTCATCCAAGTGCTCGTCAGGGATGCCCTTTTATTTCAATTATGAGTCGAGGATGCCCATGTGTTAGGCACGCCCAAAACCTGCCTTCACTAAGCCTCCGACACCCCCCCCCCCCCAGGAACTTTGGTCGTCCCCGTGACAGAAAGCAGTTGGGGACGCCCAAAATCGGCTTTCGATTATGCTGATTTGGGTGACCCTGGGAGAAGGACGCCCATCTCCTGATTTGTGTCGAAAGATGGGCGCCCTTCTCTTTCGAAAATAAGCCTGTTAGTCTGCCTAGTAGCAAGGCTGGCTCTGGGACCATGTTTACTAAAGCTTAGCACATGAGACATTAGTGTGCACTAAGTGTTGGGTAGCCCTTTTTTTTTCTCTATGAGCCTTGTGGCACTTATTGCATGCTAATATTTTTATTTATTTATTTTTATTTTTGTTACATTTGTAGCCAGCGCTTTCCCAATCATGGCAGGCTCAATGCAGCTTACATGGGGCAATGGAGGGTTAAGTGACTTGCCCAGAGTCACAAGGAGCTGCCTGTGCCAGGAATCGAACTCAGTTCCTCAGGACCAAAGTCCACCACCCTAACCACTAGGCCACTCCTCCACTCCAATATCCTTTACTGTGTGCTACGTTTTAGTAAACATGGCCCAAAATGCACAGAGCCAGATAATCACAGATCACCAGTGTGTCACTGAGAGGTCAGGGGCTTAAATAAAACAGCAAGGCAGAGACAGAGGTTGATATTTTCTTTTCTTTTTTTTTTTCTAAAATATTCAAGTTAAAGAGTAGGTGATAAGGAGGGTGTAAGAGGGGAGGAGGGCAAGAAGTACCAGAAATCACAGTGAAAGAAGAAAAAGATATAAAGGAGAACAGACTCAGGGGTAGATGCACTAACAAAAACGTTAAAGCCCTTCCCTTACCGATTCCTTAGCGAATCGGTAAGAAACGGGCATGCATCAAGGAAATCACATGCAAATGAGCTGGTCGCTGCTAGCTCATTTGCATTCGATTTCCTTCCAAGGCAGTCAGCCAGCTGAGCATGCGCAGGGCAGCCAAGTGTTATGCTGGCTGCTCTGTGCATGTCAAGTCCTTTATGGACGTCCTTCGCTCAAAAAAGCAACAAAAAAAAAAAGACGTCCCTGATGCGCAAAACGGGCTTTTCTTCAAACTCAAGGGTGCTCGATTATGCCCCTCCTCCAGGTCTCTCTCAGCCAATTACAGCACGTTTAGCTGTGATTGGCTGAGAGGCCGTGGGGGGGGGGGGGGGGCGACTGGCTTGGAGCAGGACGGGCTTTTTTTTTCCTACAGATTTTTTGATGGGCATCCTTCAAATATTCGATTAAATTTAACTGGCTAGCTCTATCCTCTTAACGTTTATTGGTAGGCTCCGGTACGCCTCCCATCCATCCCCTGTTTAAAGGTATATTTTGCGGGGGGAGGATAAGAAAAAGTATCTATCCCTTAACTCATGTTCCAATACGTTAGACAGCATAAGTACTTATCTCTTATTTTCATACAGTCTCAGCAAGCTGCCTGCACAAGGCTTCGTGGGTTATTTGCCACCCAGCACACTCGCCGCAGATTTTATTTTTGTAAGGAGTGCAGAAGTTGATCAGGTGCTGAGGTGACGGGGGTGGGGGGAGGGGGTTGTTCTGTCTAGTCTCTGGTCATTTTAATGTCTACCAAAATATGATCAAAAAAGCCTGAAATCGCGTTGGGCACAAGCAGCGAACTTCTCCGAGGTTGGAGCTTGCATGCAATATTTTTCACCAGTGACCACTGAGGAGGGTGAAAGCCCCCCCCCCCCTGAGTTTCTCCTTGCTCCTTCATCTCCTTCCAACGTGAAGTCGGCAGTACTCGCAACCCCGCGGGAAGGAGGCCTGCCACCGGCCCTTTCTCTTCCCCTTTGCTCGAACAGAGGTGCAGAGCAGTGGTGTTGAAGGGCTGACGGGACCAGGCCAGCGCCCTGCTACAGCTCTTTGTAGCGGACAGCTGTAAGGTTTGTACGTTTTTTTTCCTTACGATTCCCTCACAGCAGCCCCAACGAGAGGTGCAGACCTCCCATTAGGATTTCCACGGTAAGGGGATCGGAAAACGGTAGTGCATCTCATTATAATACAAATTATACACATTATAATACTAATTTGCTCATCTGCATTCTGTTTTCGTTAGCTGCTACCGTGACAGGACAATCCCCTCTTGTGCATGTCCTGGTTTACTACTTGCACGTTAAACTGGCAAGAACCAGTTTAAAACCCAGGTTGCTGGCTCGTAAAGTTTTTTGCATCTAGCCCTCAGAATTTTGCTGAGGATAAAGAAAGAAAGAACATGAGATCACTCTTGGTATGGAAACAAGAGAGGACTGAGGATCATGCATAGAGAGAAGGAAGAGAAATATCAGGTTGGAGGGAAAGAGATAGACTGGGGATCAGGGTAGGTGTAAAGGGGCACAAGAAAGCTTACACGTCATTTTGCTTTAAAATGCCTAGTTAGAGCTCTGAGTTAAACTGTTTTTGTGTGGTGGATTTTGAGGAAGGGAGGAGCGGATGACTTTAGAAATAAACCATCCGGTAGTTCTTTATTACTCCAGTGAAGTTTGCTAACATTCTCATGGGTATATTTAAACTTTACTACAGGTTTGAAGAGCTGCTGTTCTAATGAAGAGCCTAGCAATACATTCTACATGAATTTTTGTGGGAAAGGGAACACTTTAAAATTAAATTTGAAACTCTCTTTGGAATTCTTAGACATGTAATTTTTTTTTTACCAGATTTTTATCGGTGAGATTTCCATGTATTTTATAAAGTCGACCAGAGAAAGCCTGATCATCCAAGAGAAAATGATTTTAACAGGAGAGTGTTGTTACCTGAACCCATTGCTCAGAAGAATCATACGATTTATAGGTAAGTGACCAAAATGCAGTGAGTTACAAACCTTGATGAAACAAAATGATGATCTGATTTCCAAAAGTAAAACATTGTTGAGTAGCTATTCTGAAGATATATTTGCTGGATAAAAGGTAGAATTATGTAGAAATATTTGCCCATTGGAATTTGTCTCATTAAAAAAAAAATAAAAATTAATAATATTTTTATATGGAAAGGATGGTGGATAGATGGATGGAATGAACTCTGGGAAAATGAAGGAGATAAAAATTAAAAAGCATTGGATAAGCACAGAGGATTTCTAGTAGAAAAGAGTATAGCAATGAAGCATTAACCTTATTTATTCATTAGGATTCGACACATGCCTTTTTCAGTTGTAACTCAAGGCAAATTACATTCAGGTACAGCACATAACCTGGGCAGAGAAGTGATTGCATCCCAAAAGTGCAATGGTATGATTGTATCGGATCCCCAAGAAGGGGAACTGCATGGAGGGATCATGATTAAAATCAAAACTTCAATGAGCACGGGGAGGCTGTATTGTTTTTATTATTTTCTACATTTTATATATATTTCTATATTTTATTATTTTTATTATTTTTGAACAACATCTCATTAACTTTAATGGTTATGTGCTTCCTGCACGCCAAAATGCATTACCACGGGGTGCACTCAGGTGCCCTGTGGTAGTTCTGGCATCTGCACGCTCTTCCCTGGTACTAAAAAATACTTTTATTTTTTAGCGCTGGAGGTGTGTTTGGGGGATGGAGAGTAGGTGAGCCCAGTGCTAATTGGTTAACACAGTTACATTGTCATGCGCCTACTGATTAGCAAATGGTTAGCACGTGAGCCCTTTCCACCTACTAAATAGGTGTCAGTAGGGGCTCGCACACTAATGGCTACACGCTACTGTGACCATTAATTGAGGAAATTAAAACTCAGCCATTTTACAGCCACGCTAAAGGTGGCCTCAGCACGAGGGAAACCCATGCGCTATTGATAGCGCAGGACACCTTTTAACGCAGCTTAGTAAAAGGGCCCCAAAGTTTGCTAATAAGACATAGACGAGGGCTTTGGTATTAACGTAAGTACTGGATCAAAGCTGAAGATGGCCAGGCCTGAAATGACCTACCAGTGGAAATGATGGAAGCAATTACTGAAAATGTTAAAAATATGTATCATTCATGAAATGTAATGTTAGGGAATTTTTGGTTTTACTTATTAGCACAGTTAATCAGCTTATTTTTAAAAGTATGTTATACAGTTATGCTTACTGGTTCTTTAATGTGATTGTTTTTATTTGTCCTGATTCTCTGATTCTAGATTATAATTTGATAAGGCAATCATAGCAAGAGGGTTGAAGTTTCAGGTAGAAGATATGCATCAAATGGGAGCAATGGTGTTTGGGTTGCATAAGAGAATTTATATACGTATCTACCCAAAGTGGATGAATTACAACTGAAAAGACTGGGTGGGCAATTTTGGTCTTTATCTAGTATAATTTGTAATGCCATTTTTATGGAGTAAGCTCCTGCCATGCGTCCTTGGGACATCTAATTGGAGGTGCCTGGTTGTAGAATTGCACTATGGGGCTCATTTTCAATGCACTTAGACTTACAAATTTCCATGGCTTACTAAATATCTAAGGATTTAAGTGGTAATTTGGTAACAGGGTACCTTAAGGGATCATTTTTAACTCGCAGTAAATAATCAGCTGGCAGTAAATGCTGAGACGCCCATTATGCCTAGCATGCATTAATTTTAGGTGCCAAATATAGAATCGAACCCTAAGTGGTTAAGAGGCCCTTTTACTAAGGTGCATAGATGCCTAGGCGTGTCCAACGTGCACCAAATTGTAACTACCGCCTGACTACCGCGTGCCCCGGGCAGTAATTCTATTTTTTACGTGCGCCCAAAACACGCGGTAGAAAATATTTGCTATTTTCTACCGTGTGATGCTGACCCAGCGGTAATAGGCAGTTTACATGCTCTGGCTGCTTACCGCCTAATTAGCATGTGAGACCTTACCGCTAAGTCAGTGGGTGGTGGTAAGGTCTCAGGCTGAAAATGGATGCGCACTGGTTTTAATTTTGCTGCATGTCCATTTTTGGCACAGAAAAAAATGCCTTTTTTCCAGGCACTCTGAAAAAAATGACCTGTGCACATCCAAAACACATACTTACACCAGCACAGGCCACTTTTAGTGCTTGGGGCCTTATAAAGGCTATGCTTTCAAATTTATGCTCCTAAATTTACGCTCCTAAATTATGAGCATAATCTATTCTCCAAAATAGATTACATTGGTAATTTAGGAGCATAAATTTAGGAGCATAACCTTTACAGAATAAGACCCTTGGTGGTTAAAGATAGGCCTGCTATCTATGTGGTCTATTTTAATTGTTAAACATAGGTAGTTTGGAGCTGAATAGCTGCACCGAACCGGTTATGTCGCTCAATCTAGCTGGTTGGCGGCTAGCTGCAAACCACGAATATTCAGTAAAGGCAACTGTCTATCTCCCACTGAATATCCATGTTTAGGTGCTAAAATGCTTTTAAACTAGCTAGACGCTGGTTAAATAGTTTTGAATATTGACGAGAAGAAATATGCTTTAAAAGTTAAACAGAAGGTGTTTTGAAAAGGTACAAGAAATAAAACATATCATGATGAAAAAAAATAAAAAAGCATAGAAATAAAACCAAATGGGGAAGTAATTCAGTTAATAGATAGGCATGTTTGCGGAATCTGGCTAGGCTTGCTGCTCTAAGTGGTTTGAAAGGGGTAACATGATACAGACGTTCAAATATTTGAAAGGTATTAATCTGCAAATGAACTTTTTCTGGAGGCGGAAAGGTGGTAGAAGTAGAGGACATGAATTGAGATTGAAGGGGGGCAGACTCAGGAATAATGTCAGGAAGTATTTTTTCATGGAAAGGGTGGTAGATTAGTGGAATGCCCTCGCACGGGAGGTGGGTGGAGCTGAAAATGGTAACGGAATTCAAACATGCCTATCTCTACCGAACCATCCATGCTATTCCTATGTTATATTTAATTTCTTACCTTATCTAACAAAATTCTGTATAACCTAATACTATGTAAGCTGCATTGAACCTGCTTTTAGTGGGAAAGTGCGGGATACAAATGTATTAAATAAATAATAAATACATAAATAAATGCAAAGAATTCCTGTTTAGAAGGAATGGATCTACAGAATCTTGGCAGAGATTGGGTGGCAACACCGGTAATTGGGAAACAAAACCAGCGCTGGGCGGACTTCTACGATCTGTGCCCTGATCATGGCTGAAAAGATATGGATGGGCTGGAGTGTAATTTTTTTATTTTATTTATTTATAATTTCATATTTTACAAAGATACTCATAATCTTGGAGGAAAACACCAAATACCTAGTAAATATTTTTAACATACAATATAAATTAAAAAGCTTAAAGGAAAAAAACTTCTAAACTAGGATATTAGTCCACATAATATCAATGGCGTAGCTACGTGGGGCCTGGGCCCCCGTAGATTTGGCCCTGGACCCCCCCTGACGGCAACCCACCCAACCCCCCTCCCGTCACCAACCCGCCGTCGCCTACCTTTGCTGGTGGGAGACCCCCAATCCCCACCAGCCGAGGTCCTCTTCTTCTCGCAAAAGGCTTCCTTCTGTTTCTGACGTCCTGCACGTGTACGTGTGCATGCAGGACGTCAGAAACAGAAGGAAGCCTTTCGCGAGAAGAAGAGGACCTCGGCTGGCGGGGGTTGGGGTCCCCCGCCAGCAAAGGCAGGCGACGGCGGGTTGGCGGCAGGAGGGAGGGGTCGAGAGGGTCGTCGGCGGGGGGGGGGCGGCAAAGTCGGCAATGGCGGGGGGGTCGGCGGCAGATGGGAGGCAAAGTCGGCAATGGCGGGGGGAGTCGGCAGCACTGGGGGAGGGGCTAAAATGTGCCTCCTCACCTTGGGCTCTGGACCCCCCTCCCGCCGAAGTCTGGCTATGCCCCTGCATAATAGAGGATCCTAGATCTTATACATATCCAAAGGAAGTTGGTAATATAGGTAATTAGGTCATAAGAAAAGTAATAGTAGGTCTACCCCTTTATTCTAATGTCCTTATAAAACATTTGTCTCTTCCCCTTTATCACCCTGAAGATCCAAAAAACCCCGCAATTGAAGAGAATTGAAGAATACATATTTCTTGTCTTTAAACAATAATATACATTTACAAGGAAATCGTAACTGAAAACGGGCATTAATCTGTATTGCTTCTTGTTTCATCTCTAGAAATTTCTTTCTCCGTTGCTGGGTCCATTTTGAAATATCAGGAAAAATCAAAATTTTTCCACTCCAAAATTCCATTTGAGTCTGTTGAAAATGTAACCTCAGTACAGCTTCTTTATCTTGTAGAAAAACAAATGAAACAAGTAATGTTGCTCTTGTTTTTATTTCTTCATTAGATTGCTCTAAAAAAGATGAAATATTTATAGCTTCTACTGAAGATTCTAATTGAATTTAAGCTTCTCGCTTCTTTTGTTTATCCTGAGCAATAGGTAAATAATATAATTTTTGAAGAGATGGGAGAGATTGTTCAGTATATTTAAGATTTTCTTTTAAAAATCTATGAAACATTTCTCCTGGTGATATAAATTTTGTATAAGGAAAATTTAACAGTCTGAGATTCAAATTCCTCCTTTTATTCTCAATATTTTCAATTTTACGATGTATAAGTAGTCTACAGTGGGGGAAATAAGTATTTGATCCCTTGCTGATTTTGTAAGTTTGCCCACTGACAAAGACATGAGCAGCCCATAATTGAAGGGTAGGTTATTGGTAACAGTGAGAGATAGCACATCACAAATTAAATCCGGAAAATCACATTGTGGAAAGTATATGAATTTATTTGCATTCTGCAGAGGGAAATAAGTATTTAATCCCTCTGGCAAACAAGACCTAATACTTGGTGGCAAAACCCTTGTTGGCAAGCACAGCGGTCAGATGTCTTCTGTAGTTGATGATGAGGTTTGCACACATGTCAGGAGGAATTTTGGTCCACTCCTCTTTGCAGATCATCTCTAAATCATTAAGAGTTCTGGGCTGTCGCTTGGCAACTCGCAGCTTCAGCTCCCTCCATAAGTTTTCAATGGGATTAAGGTCTGGTGACTGGCTAGGCCACTCCATGACCCTAATGTGCTTCTTCCTGAGCCACTCCTTTGTTGCCTTGGCTGTATGTTTGGGTCATTGTCGTGCTGGAAGACCCAGCCACGACCCATTTTTAAGGCCCTGGCGGAGGGAAGGAGGTTGTCACTCAGAATTGTACGGTACATGGCCCCATCCATTCTCCCATTGATGCGGTGAAGTAGTCCTGTGCCCTTAGCAGAGAAACACCCCCAAAACATAACATTTCCACCTCCATGCTTGACAGTGGGGACGGTGTTCTTTGGGTCATAGGCAGCATTTCTCTTCCTCCAAACACGGCGAGTTGAGTTCATGCCAAAGAGCTCAATTTTTGTCTCATCTGACCACAGCACCTTCTCCCAATCACTCTCGGCATCATCCAGGTGTTCACTGGCAAACTTCAGATGGGCCGTCACATGTGCCTTCCGGAGCAGGGGGACCTTGCGGGCACTGCAGGATTGCAATCCGTTATGTCGTAATGTGTT
Organism: Microcaecilia unicolor; assembly: GCF_901765095.1. Lineage (NCBI taxonomy): Eukaryota > Metazoa > Chordata > Amphibia > Gymnophiona > Siphonopidae > Microcaecilia > Microcaecilia unicolor. The sequence goes on from NC_044032.1 coordinate 306,441,626, forward strand.
ACCAATGGTTTTCGTGGTGACAGTGGTCCCAGCTGCCTTGAGATCATTGACAAGTTCCCCCCTTGTAGTTGTAGGCTGATTTCTAACCTTCCTCATGATCAAGGATACCCCACGAGGTGAGATTTTGCGTGGAGCCCCAGATCTTTGTCGATTGACAGTCATTTTGTACTTCTTCCATTTTCTTACTATGGCACCAACAGTTGTCTCCTTCTCGCCCAGCGTCTTACTGATGGTTTTGTAGCCCATTCCAGCCTTGTGCAGGTGTATGATCTTGTCCCTGACATCCTTAGACAGCTCCTTGCTCTTGGCCATTTTGTAGAGGTTAGAGTCTGACTGATTCACTGAGTCTGTGGACAGGTGTCTTTCATACAGGTGACCATTGCCGACAGCTGTCTGTCATGCAGGTAACGAATTGATTTGGAGCATCTACCTGGTCTGTAGGGGCCAGATCTCTTACTGGTTGGTGGGGGATCAAATACTTATTTCCCTCTGCAGAATGCAAATAAATTCATATACTTTCCACAATGTGATTTTACGGATTTAATTTGTGATGTGCTATCTCTCACTGTTACCAATAACCTACCCTTCAATTATGGGCTGCTCATGTCTTTGTCAGTGGGCAAACTTACAAAATCAGCAAGGGATCAAATACTTATTTCCCCCACTGTATCTCCTGAGAATTGAGCTTGATTTTCTTGAATTTTATTTAAATCCGTTTCCAGTCTAGTTTGTTTAGTTAATATAGAGGGGCATAATTGAATGGCGCGCCCAAGTTTTCCTGAAAGACGGATGTCCACGCCTTCACTATGCCTCCGCTGACACACACACACCTGCCCCCCCCCCCCCCCAGGGACCTGCATACTGCTGCGTTGGACCTGAGTATGATATTTGAGGCTGGCAAAAAAAGTTTTTAAAGTTATTTTTTTCAGGGGGGGAGGGGGTTAGTCACCACTGGGGGAGTCAGGGGAGGTCATCCCCGATTCCCTCCGGTGGTCATTTGGTTAGTTCGGGCACCTTTTTGAGGCTTGGTCGCAAGAAAAAATGGACCGAGTAAAGTCGGCCAAGTGCTCATCAGGGACGTCCTTCTTTTTTCCATTATCGCTCGAGGATGCCCATCTGTTAGGCATGCCCTAGTCCTGCCTTCGCTACGCCTCCAACACTACCCCGTGAACTTTGGATGTCCCCGCGACGGGAAGCAGTTGAGGATGCCCAAAATCGGCTTTCGATTATGCTGATTTGGGCGACCCTGTGAAAAGGATGCCCATCTTACGATTTGTGTCGAAAGATGGGCGCCCTTCTCTTTCGAAAATAAGCCTGATAGTCTCCATAGATTCCTTAATGTCTCTTACTTGCTTGGAATTATTTAGAGAAACAGATACAAAAGAAGAACAGACCTTATGTAAGGTTTCCAGGGCCATCCAGATCGCTTCCAGTGATATTTCTGTCAGTCTTACCAACGGTTTAATCGCCGAAGCACCTAATTTAACTTTTCTTGCATATAATCCGCCGAGGAAGTCGCCATCTTTGCCGCATCGTTCGTCGTATTAGAAGACCGCTGGTTTCCTTCCACTAAAATCCCCGCAGTCGCTCCCTCAATTGAGGCTCGCCTCACCTTCAAGATTTCACCAGCTAACTTCCTTGGTACCGATGCCTCGTCTGGCTGCGGGAGTGGAGGGGTAGAAGGTCCTGTCAGGCTAAGCGACAAGTCGTTCTCTAGTCCGGAGTGCTTCCTCGCTCCGGAAGCAGAAGCGCCCGATACTGGGGTTGAAACCAAGAAGGCTGATATCAGTGTCTGCCAAGATACTGGGGCATCTAGCTTAGGGAGGGGAGGTCCCCTAGGCTTCCCCTTCCTCTTCTGCATGCTCTTCCCAATAAGCGGCAAATAATCCTGAAGAAAATTATACCTAAAAACAAGAGCGTCCTCACAGCCTTCCTATTACACCGCCATCTTGGATCCTCCCTTCTGGAGTGTAAATTTTATGGGGCTTCAACATTGGCTTCAGAACTTTTAGTACAGGAACAGTGCTGGGCAGACTTTTATGGTCTGTGCCCTAGAATGGCAGGGACAAATCAAACTCGGTTATTCATATAAAGTATCACATACTGGCTTTTTGTTATGTATGTTATGATGTTGCTATGTTATTTAGGCCAGATGTGGAATATATCTAATTTTGATTGTCATCAATAAAAATGTTGAAAACTAAAATTAGTTTATCTTGTTGGGTAGACTGGATGGACCGTTCATTTACTATGTTACTATGAAAGGATGTCTACAGTGTGCCACAACATGACCTGAATTGCTGAAACAAAAATAAAATATATGCTTTTTTGGATCCCTGAGACAAGTTTGAACCCCATCAAATCATCCTCCAGTGTTTTTTGTATGGAAACTGCTTCATTATTTCAAGGCTTTCAGGCCATCCTCTTTGACTTATCTTTTCAAATGTGGTTGAGCATAAAGAACACAATAGATGTGGTTAAAACATTCAACTGATTTAAAAATAGAACACTATTCTCAGTGCATTTTAAATTCTGGAGATTATTTGTAGTGGATTATACTAGATACAAACATTATGCTTTGCAGAAATTAACTGGGGTTTCTAGTAGGAAATAGCACAGAGCACAGTATTAATTTTCCACTTAATCAGAAGTGCCATCAAACACAAGAAACGCACTTAACCTGATTCATTCCAGGCTTAAAATATCTGATTAAACATTCAGTCAAACAAGGTTCTTTGCACGTCTGGAAACAGTCTACTGAAGTGGAAAAAATACTAGGGTATACTGGAACAGAAATTCTAATGCAAGAGTGAAGATCTAAGGAGTTCTGTAGATGTTAAACTTCTCCTGGACAGATAAAGTTTCTTCTGATTAAGTGGGGAACAATGGTTCTGGGCCATTGATGGCACAGTTGATGGAATCAGAGGCCTTTGTACAAACCAGCAGTAAGCACCAGGGGCGTAGCCAGACCTCAGAGTGGGAGGGAGCCAGGTGGGGGGGAATTTTGGTCTGCTGCCTGCCTCCCTTCCCACCTTGCTGTCCCTGCTACCCTGCCGCTCCCCCCGCCGCCCCCTCCCTACCCACTGCTGCAGCAAATACCTCGGCTGGCGAGGGTCCCCAAGCCCCGCCAGCTAAAGCCTTCTCCAGCGCCAGTCTCTGGCACCGCCGCGTTGCCTGCCCTGCTCTTTCTTCCCCCTAATGTCATGTTCACTCCTTTTAATGAAACTGAGAAATTTCACTAAAAGGAGCATGCAGTATGTGAGGGGGAAGAACGGCAAGGGAAGGCAATGCGGCGGCGCTGGAGACCGGAGCTGAACAAGGCTTCAACTGGCAGGGGTTGGGGACCCTCATCAGCAAAACCAGGGACCCATAGGAAATTTGAGGGGGCCCAGGCCCCTGTGGCCCCATGTAGCTGTGCCACTGGTAAGCACTAATGTGTGCTTACCGCAAGCTAAAATGACATTACCGTGGGATGTGTTCAGGCATTCCACTGTAGTTCTGGGACGGGTGCCCTCCAATCCTGCATTAAAAAATATTTCATATTTTTTTAGTGCAGGGATGTGTTTGGTTGCAGAGAGAAGGTATGCCCTACGCTAATCGGGTAGTGCGGAAATATTGCTGGACGCTGCCCAATTAGTGTAGGGTTAGCGTGGGAGCCCTTACCGCCTAGTAAATAGGTGGCTGTAAGAGCTCATGTGGTAATGGCCACACGAGTGTGCACGCACAAACAAGTGTGTGGTGATGGCTGCGTGCAAGTGTGTATGCAGCGCTGGATGACGGCTCATGCTGGGAGCCGGGAGGCCTGGTTTTGAAGTTGTTTTGGGCCCAGTACGGCCCCGGGGAGAGCGTGGCTGCTGGGGGAAGGAAAGGGAGAGCCAGGGGAGGCTCTCCCTGGTCTGCTGGGAGGTCCACGGCCCATCAAAAGGGTTTGGCCCTATGGAATTTTCAGAGTTGGCTCAGCATGCATTGAAGCAAACTCTGGCAAGGTAAGGAGGTGGTCAGGGAAGGAGTGCTTGTGTTTTAAGTTGTGTCAGTCAGAAATTTTCATCCGGAGGCAGGGGGGAGATTAGCAGGCAGACTGGGACAGCTTGGATTATTGGTTTGTCACAGGTTGACTCATGCACACTGAGTGCTGGGCTAAGGTTCTAAATTGACAAATTTTTTTGTTGGTTGGGAGGGAGCTCTGATGGTGTGTGGAGTCTGTGTCAAGTTCTTCTGTTTTCAGATTCTACAATTGATTGATTCCTTGAGTTTTCAATCTGAAACCCTTGTAGAAAGTAGTTTCCGTGAAGAGTATGTCTGGATGTGTGTTTTAAGAGAAAGGAATCAACCTGGTATGGAGTCTGACTAGTGAGTGACAGAGGGGTGGCTGAAACAGCAAACATGGGGTTAGGTTTGCTCTGGAATATATAAACTTTAAGAAAGGATAAAGATTCATATGAAATAATTAATTTAAAACCCATAGGAAATGGGAATCACACAGAGGGGATTTGGTAGCTGACAGTTTGAGGCATGGCTCAGCTCTGAATCTGAAGCTGTGAATTAAGGCTTGCCAAGGGAAAAAGTTTATAAGTAGTCAGTGTCAAGCTTTCACAGATTAAACTGTGAAATGAATTATGCCAAAAGCTTTATGCTTCATTTAGGACCTGTGAGGACACTAAGGGCTCAGAGCACCAGACCTAAAGCAAGAGACTGACAAAGTTTGGTGAAATAAAATAATCAAAGGAGAATGGTTGGGAAAGTTAGGGATTACTCAAATATTTGAAAGGTATTAATCCGCAAACGAACCTTTTCCGGAGATACGAAGGCGGTAGAACGAGAGGACATGAAATGAGATTGAAGGGGGGCAGACTCAAGAAAAATGTCAGGAAGTATTTCTTCACGGAGAGAGTGGTGGATGCTTGGAATGCCCTCCCGCGGGAGGTGGTGGAGATGAAAACGGTAACGGAATTCAAACATGCGTGTGATAAACAAAGGAATCTTGTTCAGAAGGAATGGATCCTCAGGAGCTTAACCGAGATTGGATAGCAGAGCTGGTAGTGGGAGGCGGGGCTGGAGGTTGGGAGGCGGGGATAGGGCGGGGCACACTTATACGGTCTGTGCCAGAGCCAGTGGTGGGAAGCGGGACTGGAGGATGGGAGGCAGGGATAGTGCTGGGCAGACTTATACGGTCTGTGCTAGAGCCAGTGATGGGAGGCAGGGATAGTGCTGGGCAGACTTATACGGTCTGTGCCAGAGCCGGTGGTGGGAGGCGGGGATAGTGCTGGGCAGACTTATATGGTCTGTGCCAGAGCCGGTGGTTGGGAGGCGGGGCTGGTGGTTGGGAGGCGGGGATAGTGCTGGGCAGACTTATACGGTCTGTGCCCTGAAGAGCATAGGTACAAATCAAAGTAGGGTATACACAAAAAGTAGCACACATGAATTGTCTTGTTGGGCAGACTGGATGGACCGTGCAGGTCTTTTTCTGCCGTCATCTACTATGTTACTATATGTTACTATGTTACTTACCTTAATTTTCCCCCCTCTTGGTTAGCTAGTTTACACAATTGTACTAAGTAAGTGCAGAATACTTTCTGAGAAAATATAAGAAGTGCTAGAACACAATGAAGTACACACTGCTAGGGAGATAATCTCTTATGGATGTGGGTTCAAGCTGATAGATGTGCTGGTGAGAGCATCCTTGGAGGTTTCTGATCATGGTGACCAGAGAAAGAGGACAAAGACACCCACTGGTCAAGAAAGCCCTGGGAAGAGGAGGCAGCTAAGTGACTGAGATGGAATAGATAAACATGTGTGAACTAACATAAATTACAGACAGGAAAGTCTGAGAAGGAAGGAGACACTTTAGATTACTGAGAGAGAGTAAACTTACCTGATCCAGGATTCTGGGTCCTAACATTGGGAGTGTAGCTCCAGGAAACCTACAAAAGAGAGAAGAAAATCAAACGTATAGAGTAGAAACCAGAGGTGAAAGTATATAGTTTGAAGCAAGAGTTGGGTGTTAAAAGGAGGGGGCACTTTAAGCTTCTTATCTGAGCTGATTCTTCAGAATTTGTTTCTTGTTTCTCAAATGAAAGTTAAATAAATTTCTGTTAAAAGAATGCAAATATGTGCTAGTTGAAATTACTTACTGTAATCTTTGCAAATTTTGACAACCTGTATGAAATGCATTTAATAACATACTAATAATATTTTCTGTAAATAAAACACAATTTCCTTATTCAGCACTCTGACTGATGCAAATTTAATTGGGAAACTCTAAAGAACCGTGACAAAATTAATTTCTAATGCACCAGCTATATTACCTTATTGCTGGTGCATTAGAAATTAATTACCTTCTTTCAGCACCAGGGTACTGACAAGACACCAAATGCAAATGCTGTCTTGAAGCTATCCAATGTCTGCTGTTACTCTCAACCCCATATGAATGGGGTCCCCTTCTTCAGGATGTCTGTTAAAGGAGCAGGTAACTTGCATAAAACACTGATAAAATTGGCAAATCCTAAAAATCATTAGATACCCTTGTTATGCTTTGGGACTGGCCACTCTGAAACAGCAGAGATCTTCCAGGAATCCATCCAGATGACTTTGGAGTGCCTGGTAATCAGCACATGGTTATAGGGAGACATCCTTCTTGGCCACAATCCCCTCTTTAGCACATAAGCAGTGCCACGCTGGGAAAAGACCAAAGGTCCATCAAGTCCAGCACTCCGTCTCCTACAGCGGCCAATCCAGGCCCCAAGAACCTGGCAAAACCCCCAAATTTAATTTTTTTGAGGAAGTATGAACTCCCCTTAAAATCACAGTTCAGGAATCTTGGGATACTGCTAGACTAATCACTCAGGGGTCTTTTTACAAAGACACGCTGAAAAATGACTTGTGGTAGTGTGGGTACGGGTTTTGGGCACGCACCGATCCATTTTTTAGCGAGCCTGTAAAAAAGGCCTCTTTTTTTTTTTTTTTCCAGAAAATGGACGTGTGGCAAAATCGAAATTGGTGCGTGTCTATTTTGTGTGTGAGACCTTACTGCCAGTCATTGACCTAGTGATAAAGAATCTGGACGGTAATGATCTACGCGTGTCAAATGCCACTTGGCGTGTGTCTGTTACACGCACCAGAAAATAAAAAAAAACACTTTTCAGATATGTGTAGTGGACGCAATCCAAAATTGAAATTACTGCAAGGGCCACACGGTAACTGGGCGGTAACTCCAATTTGGCACGCATTCGGCGCAAGTAGGCGCCTACGCGGCTTAGTAAAAAAGCCCTTCAGTCTGATCCTGCAAATTTAAACAACCTTTAGAAATTGTCTATCACCTGTGGCAGCTGTGAAATCTCTTGCCATGCCATGATAACATCACAACTAGACTACTGCCCTGTATACTGGTCAAACCAAAAAGAGTTTGCATCAGCTCCAACTAACTACAATGGCTACCAGTACCTTACAGGGCTAAATTTAAAGCTCTATGTTTGATTTCCAAGGTCCTCAGACAAAATGAACCAAAGTACTTAAAGAATAAGAACATACAAATATCTGTACTGGGTCAGACCAATGGTACTTCTAGCCCACTATCCTGCTTTCAACAGTGGAAAATCCAGGTCACAAGTATCTGACAGAAACCCAATTAGTACCAATATTCCATGCTACCAATCCTGGGGCAAGCAGTGGCTTCCCCCATGTCCATCTCAATAACAGATTATGGACTTTTCCTCCAGAAAATTGTCCAAACCATTTTTTATACCTAGATACGCTAACAACCATTACCACATCCTCCGGCAATGAGTTCCAGAGCTTAACTATTCTTTGAGGGGAAAATATTTCCTCATATTTGTTTTTCAAGTATTTCCATGTAATTTCATTTAGTGTTCCCTGGTCTTTGTACTTTTGAAAAAGTGAAAAATCAATTCACTTTTACCCGTTCTACACTACTCAGGGTTTTATAGACCTCAATCATATCACCCTCAGGCATCTCTGTTCCAAGCTGAAGAGCCCTAACCTCTTTATCCTTTCCTCATAGGGGAGCAGTTCCATCCTCTTTATAATTTTGGTAGTTCTTTGAATCTTTTCTAATTCCGCTATATCTTATTTGAGATATAGAAGGGAATAATCGAACGATGCCGGCGAAATAGATTGCCGGCGATCTATTTTGGCGGCGCTGTAAACAGCTGGCCATCTTTTCTTTCGATAATACGGTTTGGCCCGGCCAAAAGCCAGAGTTCGCCAGGTTTGAGATGGCCGGTTTTGTTTTTCAGCGATAATGGAAAAAAATGCTGGCAATCTCAAACCCGGTGAAATCCAAGGCATTTGGTCATGGGAGGAGCCAGCATTTGTAGTGCACTGGTCCCTCTGACATGCCAGGACACCAACCGGGCACCCTAGGGGGCACATCTAAAAATTAAAAAAAATATATACAAATACCTCCCAGGTGCATAGCTCCCTTACCTTGGGTGCTGAGCCCCCCAAAACCCACTCCCCACAACTCTACTCCACTACCTTAGTCCTTATGGGTGAAGGGGGGCACCTACATGTGGGTACAGTGGAGTTTGGGGGGTTGGGGGGGGGGGTTGGAGGGCTCAAGACTTACCACCACAAGTGTAACAGGTAGGGGGGCCTGCCTGAAGTCCACTTTTCTCCAAGCTGAAGAGCCCTATCCACTTTAGCCTTTCCTCATAGGGAAGTAGTCCCATCCCCTTTATCATTTTCGTCGCCCTTCTCTGCACCTTTTCTAATTCCACTATATATTTTTTTGAGATACAGAGACCAGAATTGAACTTTGAGGATTTCTGCTTATTTGCTGGATTGTTTCTGGTGTGAGCCAAATGATGGTGCAAATTACTCTTATCAGTACACCTATACACTAATCATGTGCTTTAGAAATATTTTAATTTCATTTAATTTGTCATGTCATTTCTGTTTTTTTTACTTGAGTGTTTTGTTTTGTTCTAAAATGTTTTACATTGCAGGTTGTCATATCATCAATAACATTCTCTGCTCTTCAATAGTGCACTCCACTGATGACATGAGAACCCAAAATGAAAACCTATTTATAGTTTCAGAGTTCAGTTCCATAATTGGCCTCCTTTGCACTATATACCATCTGCCACTTATTTATGTAAGTAGCATTATTTATACATACAAAGCCTCCAGTGAAATCACTGGGGTTTTTTTTTTACCTTTTCATAAGTACATAAGTATTGCCAAACTGGGACAAACCAAAGGTCCATCAAGCCCAATATCCTGTTTCCAACAGTGGCCAATCCAGGTCACAAATACCTGGAAAAATCCCAGAAAAGCTCAATACATTTTATGATGCTTATCCCAGAAATAAGCAATGGATTTTTCCAAATCAATTTAATAATGGTCTATGGACTTTTTCTTTAGGAAGCCGTCCAGACCCTTTATAAACCGCGCTAAGCTAAACGTCTTTACCACATTCTCTGGCAATGAATTCCAGAGTTTAATTACATGTTGAGTGAAGAAAACTTTTCTACGATTTGTATTAAATTTACTACTTTGTAGCTTCATCGCATGCCCCCTAGTCCTAGTATTTTTGGAAAGAGTAAACAAATGATTTATGTCTACCTGTTCCACTCCACTCATTATTTTATAGACCTTTATCATATTTTTTTTGTTACATTTGTACCTCGCACTTTCCCACTCAAGGCAGGCTCAATGCAGCTTACATGGGGCAATGGAGGATTAAGTGACTTGCCCAGAGTCACAAGGAGCTACCTGTGCCTGAAGTGGGAATTGTCCACCAATAGGCCACTCCTCCACTCCTCTCAGCCGCCTTTTCTCCAAGCTGAAGAGCCCTAGCCACTTTAGCCTTTCCTCATAGGGAAGTCGTCCCATCCCCTTTATCATTTTTGTCACCCTTCTCTGTAGCTTTTCTAATTCCACTATCCTGCTTATAATCGAAAGAGAAAAACGCCTATATTGCGACCCAAATCGGGAGATGGGCGTCTTTCTCCCGTGGGCGCCCAAATTGGTATAATCAACGGGTAAAGTTGACAGGGGCGTGTTGGAGGCGTGGTGAAGGCGGAACTGGGGCATGGTTATCGGCCGAGGAGAGATGGGCGTCTTTAGCTGATAATCGGGAAAAAAAGGCGTTTTTACCGCGATTTTGGGTCACTTTTTGTGGACTCTTTTTTTTTCACGAACAAGTCCCAAAAAAGTGCCCCAACTGACCAGATGACCACTGGAGGGAATCGGGGCTGACCTCCCCGGACTCCCCCAGTGGTCACTAATCCCCTCCCACCAAAACAAACCCACTTTAAAAACTTTTTTTCCAGCCTGTATGCCAGTCTCAAATGCCGTACCCACCTCCATGACAGCAGAATGTGTTCTATCTTGTGACAGCCTTTCCCTGGTTCTGATGTGGCTCTCGGGTGAGTGTGACACCTTTTCTGTTATGCGCACTGCAGAGTCACATCAGCAATGCATTGTTGTGGGTGTAGGGTATTGGGCTCCGTGATTCCACTAGCTTGTGTTAAATGTTCACGATGTTGGTAGTTGGTAGGCTCTACTCCCATGGTGCTTTTCCCCCTGCTTACTGGGTCAGAGTGTGCCCTGTTTTGTTTCCAGTAGTCCATGAGGTAGTGGCCATTTTTGTAAGCCAGTTTTAGATCCCTTTCACATGTTAGCCACGTTACAGAACTTAGTTCTTACCTTGAATGTGACTGAAAGAGGGCATTGTACACCATTCTGCCAGCTCTGACCTACTGCTAATCTCAGTACCAGGGAGACTCGTTGCCAGTGGGGCACAAACTGTGATCTGCAGTTAACTGTGAGTAAGCGTGCTTATTCCAATAAAGGACGTTTTCGGAGTCATTAGTCTTCAGGTGTCAACTGGTGTGCCAATGTTATATAGCAGCAACAAGTCCTAGAGGCCTGTGTGTATGCAGGTCCCTGGAGCACTTTTAGTGGGTACCGCAGTGCACTTCAGCCAGGTGGACCCAGGCCCATCCCCCCCTACCTGTAACACTTGTGCTGGTAAATGGGAGGCCTCCAAAACCCACTATACCCACATGTAGGTGCCCCCTTCACCCCTAAGAGCTATGGTAGTGTTGTACATTTGTGGGTAGTGGGTTTTGGGGGAGGGGGTTGGGGGCTCAGCAGCCATGGTAAGGGAGCTATGCATGTGGGAGCGTTGTCTGAAGTCCACCTCATTGACCTCTAGGGTGCCCAGTTGGTGTCCTGGCATGTCAGGGGGGCGAGTGTACTATGAATCGTGGCCCCCTCCCATGACCAAATGACTCGGATTAGGACGTTTTTGAGCTGTGCGTTTTTAGTTTCCATTATCGCTAAAAAAAACAAACGTCCAGCTGAAAAACGTCCATTTTTTTCGAAAATACGGTCTGTCCCGCCTCTTCACGTACCCGTTTTTGGACATAGACGCCCATAGAAATAGGCGTTCGCGTTCGATTATGCCCCTCCACATCTTTTTTAAGATGCGGTGAGCAGAATTGAACACAATATTTGAGGTGTGGTTGCACCATGGACCAATACAAAGGCATTATAATGTCCTCATTTTTGTTTTCCATTCTTTTCGTTTATAAAAAGTGTCTTCTGGATCTGCCAGATACACATATTTTTTTCAATGCGTTATGCTTTATTTATTTTTACAATAGGCTCTATGTTCAGTGAGTCTTTTGAAAAATACTTTACACATTTTGAATGTCCTGACTTGCTTATTTATTTTCTGACCTAGACGCTGCATACAAAGTTATCCTGTATGTTGGCACAAAAAATTACTTCAAATCATATCTTTGACTACCTTAGATAGTACATTACACCTTACCCAACAGGCAATGTTCAGGGAGGGCATCACAGTGGCCACACAAGGTACTCATAGCCCAAGGTGCCACCCACAAAGCAGACCTTCAGGTCTTGGAGCCCACACAGAATGTACTTGCCACTGTGAAGTCCAAAGTGATGTATGCCGCCCAATGAAACATCCAACTACACCACAGCTGGAACCCTGAGACCTCCACCCGACCAGATTAGGCCCCCTTCAGGTCCCCTTGCAATCCCCAAACACATGCACATGAGTCAGGGGGGTGGCAGATCCAAGACTCATCCTGCATTCCAGTATGAATGCCAGCCTCTTATGGGACAAATATGCATCAATCTGTGGCTCTCCGCCACTTTGCCATGTCATCTCATAGGTCATAAAAAATTATGTCCTCCAACCAGCCACATACAGGCCTCTAACTCATCCTGTATCTGCCTAGTGCTGGCCACTTGAACTACTATGCAAGCCATGTAGGATGTGTCTGACTCACATGTGCACTATGTTCACACATAGGCCACCCTCTAACAGCAGCCCACCACAGCAGGAGGGGGAGGGAGAGAAAAAGGAAGAGTCAGCTGAATGACTTCTCTCTTTATCCAAACTCATGGTTGCCAGTTCTTAACCAGGGACTCCCCTTTCACTCTCCACTCATCTAATGGCAGGGGAATCTTGGACCAACAAAAGACCATGTGCCAGCATATGATAATACTTTTATCACACTCTAACTCCTTTCAACATGTCACTCATTTTCTTTCTGCACCATCTTGCTGCATTATTTCCTGACCTGTCCCCTTGTTCTGGGCAGTGGCGTACCAAGGGGGGGGGGGGGGGGCGGTGGAGGCGGTCCGCCCCGGGTGCACGTCACTGGGGGGTGCAGCGGTGTGCGCCTGCTGCGAGAGTTCGCTAACTTCTCTCATTCGCTGCAGCTCCCTCTGCTCCGGAACAGGTTACTTCCTGTTCCGGGGCAGAGGGAGCTGCAGCGAACGAGCAAAGTTAGTAAACTCGCAGCAGGTGCGCGCTGCGGCACCCCCCCCAGCGGCATGCACCCGGGGAGGTGTCTTTCACCGGGGGGGGGGCACTGCACTCGGGGGGGGGGGCGGGGCGCCGCCCCCCCTAGGAATGCCACTGGTTCTGGGCTTCCTTCCCTTCCATCCCGAGACCTCCAGGATACTCCCCCCGGTGACCTTCTACCAGGGCTCCATCCTCTCTGTAGCCCCATACAACAGAGGAGTTACATCAGTATAAAGAACAGGAAGAGACTGTAGCACACTTCTTATCTACGGGGAGCCTCCTGACGCGTAAGTACATGAAAGTGGCTCTACCTGCACTTCACGCAATGCCTTCCCCTTAACACAGCTACACTTTGGACATGTAAAAATAGGTACAAATATTCTCAGTGCATCTACAGTGGTGGAAATAAGTATTTGATCCCTTGCTGATTTTGTAAGTTTGCCCACTGACAAAGACATGAGCAGCCCATAATTGAAGGGTAGGTTATTGGTAACAGTGAGAGATAGCACATCACAAATTAAATCCGTAAAATCACATTGTGGAAAGTATATGAATTTATTTGCATTCTGCAGAGGGAAATAAGTATTTGATCCCCCACCAACCAGTAAGAGATCTGGCCCCTACAGACCAGGTAGATGCTCCAAATCAACTCGTTACCTGCATGACAGACAGCTGTCGGCAATGGTCACCTGTATGAAAGACACCTGTCCACAGACTCAGTGAATCAGTCAGACTCTAACCTCTACAAAATGGCCAAGAGCAAGGAGCTGTCTAAGGATGTCAGGGACAAGATCATACACCTGCACAAGGCTGGAATGGGCTACAAAACCATCAGTAAGACGCTGGGCGAGAAGGAGACAACTGTTGGTGCCATAGTAAGAAAATGGAAGAAGTACAAAATGACTGTCAATCGACAAAGATCTGGGGCTCCACGCAAAATCTCACCTCGTGGGGTATCCTTGATCATGAGGAAGGTTAGAAATCAGCCTACAACTACAAGGGGGGAACTTGTCAATGATCTCAAGGCAGCTGGGACCACTGTCACCACGAAAACCATTGGTAACACATTACGACATAACGGATTGCAATCCTGCAGTGCCCGCAAGGTCCCCCTGCTCCGGAAGGCACATGTGACGGCCCGTCTGAAGTTTGCCAGTGAACACCTGGATGATGCCGAGAGTGATTGGGAGAAGGTGCTGTGGTCAGATGAGACAAAAATTGAGCTCTTTGGCATGAACTCAACTCGCCGTGTTTGGAGGAAGAGAAATGCTGCCTATGACCCAAAGAACACCGTCCCCACTGTCAAGCATGGAGGTGGAAATGTTATGTTTTGGGGGTGTTTCTCTGCTAAGGGCACAGGACTACTTCACCGCATCAATGGGAGAATGGATGGGGCCATGTACCGTACAATTCTGAGTGACAACCTCCTTCCCTCCGCCAGGGCCTTAAAAATGGGTCGTGGCTGGGTCTTCCAGCACGACAATGACCCAAAACATACAGCCAAGGCAACAAAGGAGTGGCTCAGGAAGAAGCACATTAGGGTCATGGAGTGGCCTAGCCAGTCACCAGACCTTAATCCCATTGAAAACTTATGGAGGGAGCTGAAGCTGCGAGTTGCCAAGCGACAGCCCAGAACTCTTAATGATTTAGAGATGATCTGCAAAGAGGAGTGGACCAAAATTCCTCCTGACATGTGTGCAAACCTCATCATCAACTACAGAAGACGTCTGACCGCTGTGCTTGCCAACAAGGGTTTTGCCACCAAGTATTAGGTCTTGTTTGCCAGAGGGATTAAATACTTATTTCCCTCTGCAGAATGCAAATAAATTCATATACTTTCCACAATGTGATTTTCCGGATTTAATTTGTGATGTGCTATCTCTCACTGTTACCAATAACCTACCCTTCAATTATGGGCTGCTCATGTCTTTGTCAGTGGGCAAACTTACAAAATCAGCAAGGGATCAAATACTTATTTCCACCACTGTATGTGCACAACCCCTAGGGTAATTTTACAAAAGCCTTTTTCCATGGGTAAAACAGGGTATACCTGAGGAAAAATAAAGTATATAAAATTACCCCCAAAATATCCTAAATAACATCTAACACTGATCAACAAAGCACAATGGCAATATTTTAGCATTTTCCTTCTCAGGGGCATAAAAATGTAGGGCAATTAAATAAATTAGAAACCATGGTATCAAAGAAAATAATGAAACTTATTAGTCATCTGTGCATGGCTTTGGAAGACATGTTTTCCAGTGTCCTAGAAAGATTCATGGACTTTGCAGCATGCACTTATGATTAGTGCTATATGGCAAGGAGTAGTCTAGTGGTTAGTAAAGTGGCCTGAAAACTAGGCAGACTGGGTTCAATTCCCACTGTGGCTCCTTGTGCCTGTGTGCTGTAGTAAAAGGGGCCCTGCAGTAGCATCCGTGTGTGGGTTTGCCATACACCAAGGTCCACTTTTACCACAGTGGGCAAAAAGCTTTTTTTTTTGTTAAAAAGGGAAATGTCCATGCAGTGAGTAAAACACTTGGTGTGAGGCCATTTCCTGGGGGAGCCCTTACTGCCACCTATTTAGGAAGTGGTAAGGGATCCCACGCTAACCCGGTGGTAAAAATAGAAAAATATTTTTTAAGTACCAGAAATGGCATACAGTGGAGGAAGGACTACTGCCAGGCTCCTGCTGTAGCCCGGTGGTAGTGCCGAATTGGTGCTTGCAAACCGGCGATAGACTTGCCGTGTCTTTGTAAAAGGGCCCCTTAATTCTCCATTGCCCCAGGTATAAAAATTTAGATTGTGAGCCCACTGGGGACAGAGAAAGTACCTGCAAGTAATGAATGTAAACTGCTTTGATTGTACCACAGAAAGGTGGTATATCAAAATATTGGCCTTTGAGTAAGCTGCAGTCCAGTACAGGTATAAGTGCAGGCACCTCCACTGCTTGTATTCAGTACCATTGTTTCAGATTTATTTTGTATTTGGAGAAAGTCTGCTAATTATATTTGTTTCTCTGTTTGTAGGTTCCTTTGCTTTTGTAGTGGATGCCTCTGCATTGTATTCCCAATAAGGCTTTAATTTAGAGCATAAGTTATAGAGTTCTAAATTGGTGAATTTTCATCAGAGTACACAACGGGCAATTCCATTAAGTTCCACCTAAAGTTAGATGCCAGTAACATATCTGGCATGTGGAGGAGTGGCCTAGTGGTTAGAGCACTGGTCTTGCAATCCAGAGGTGGCTAGTTCAAATCTCACTGCTGCTCCTTGTGATCTTGGGCAAGTCATTTAACCCTCCATTGCCTCAGGTATAAACTTAAATTGTGAGACCTCGTGGGATAGAGAAATATCCAGTGTACCTGAATGTAACTCATCTTGAGCTACTACTGAAAAAGGTGTGAGCAAATCTAAACAAATAAATACAGAATACTTGCTCTTATGTGCATGATTGGCACCATTGATTGCAAGTTACATGCACTACTGATTTGAAATACTGCTTTACATCATAGGCACCATGGCAGTTTAAAATGCAACATTTCAGAAAATGAAACATAAACTATACTTGACCAATTACAAATTAATAATACAAAATATATCTATAGCTACAAAATAACTATACATATCTTACTACTACTATTTAGCATTTCTATAGCGCTACAAGGCATACGCAGCGCTGCACAAACATAGAAGAAAGACAGTCCCTGCTCAAAGAGCTTACAATCTAATAGACAAAAAATAAATAAAGTAAGCAAATCAAATCAATTAATGTGAACGGGAAGGAAGAGAGGAGGGTAGGTGGAGGCGAGTGGTTACAAGTGGTTACGAGTCAAAAGCAATGTTAAAGAGGTGGGCTTTCAGTCTAGATTTAAAGGTGGCCAAGGATGGGGCAAGACGTAGGGACTCAGGAAGTTTATTCCAGGCGTAGGGTGCAGCGAGACAGAAGGCGCGAAGTCTGGAGTTGGCAGTAGTGGAGAAGGGAACAGATAAGAAGGATTTATCCATGGAGCGGAGTGCACGGGAAGGGGTGTAGGGAAGGACGAGTGTGGAGAGATACTGGGGAGCAGCAGAGTGAGTACATTTATAGGTTAGTAGAAGAAGTTTGAACAGGATGCGAAAACGGATAGGAAGCCAGTGAAGGGTCTTGAGGAGAGAGGTAGTATGAGTAAAGCAACCCTGGCGGAAGACGAGACGGGCAGCAGAGTTTTGAACCGACTGGAGAGGGGAGAGGTGACTAAGTGGGAGGCCAGCAAGAAGCAGATTGCAGTAGTCTAAACGAGAGGTGATAAGGGTGTGGATGAGGGTTTTGGTAGAGTGCTCGGAAAGAAAGGGGCGGATTTTACGGATGTTGTAAAGAAAGAAACGACAGGTCTTGGCAATCTGCTGGATATGAGCAGAGAAGGAGAGAGAAGAGTCAAAGATGACCCCAAGGTTTCGAGCTGAGGAGACAGGGAGAATGAGAGAACCATCAACAGAAATAGAAAATGGGGGGAGCGGGGAGGTGGGTTTGGGGGGGAAAATGAGAAGCTCGGTTTTGGTCATATTTAATTTCAGGTGGCGTTGAGACATCCAGACAGCAATGTCAGACAAGCACGCTGAAACTTTGGTTTGGTTGCAAGGTGAGATATCAGGGGTAGAAAGGTAGATTTTGGAGTCATCAGCATAGAGATGGTAGGAAAAGCCATGGGATGAGATTAATGAACCAAGGGAAGAAGTGTAGATAGAAAAGAGGAGGGGATCAAGAACAGAACCGTGAGGTATGCTGACAGGCAGAGGGATAGAAGTAGAAGAGGATCCACCAGAGTGAACACTAAAGGTGCAGAGGGAGAGGTAGGAAGAGAACCAGGAAAGGACAGAGCCCTGGAATCCAAGTGAGGACAGGGTATCGAGAAGTATGCTGTGATCGACAGTGTCAAAAGCAGCGGAAAGATCAAGAAGAATGAGGATGGAATATTGACCTCTGGATTTAGCCAGTAATAGGTCATTGGAGACTTTAGTAAGCGCAGTTTTGGTTGAGTGGAGAGGGCGAAAACCAGATTGTAGTGGGTCAAGAATAGCATGTGAGGAGAGAAAATCAAGGCAGCGGCGGTGAACAGCACGCTCAAGTAATTTGGAGAGAAAAGGAAGGAGGGAGATGGGTCGGTAATTAGAGGGACAAGTAGGATCGAGTGAAGGCTTCTTAAGGAGAGGTGTGACCACAGCATGTTTAAAGGCAGCAGGGACAGTCGCAGTGGAAAGTGAGAGGTTGAGAATGTGACAGATAAAAGGAATAAGAGCAGGAGAGATGGCATTAAGAAGGTGGGTGGGAATGGGATCAGAGGAACAGGTGGTACATTTTGAGGAAGAAAGGAGAAGTGTAGTTTCCTCAATAGTAACTTCAGGAAAGGAGGAAAGGGAGTGAGGGGAAGGAGAGAGAGGGGAACGGACTAGTGGAGGGAGAGGTGGTGAGGGAGAGAAAGCAAGGTTTATCTTTTGAACCTTGTTGTGAAAGAATTCAGCAAGGGTCTGAGGAGATAATGAAGGGGGAGTTGGGGGAGGGGGCACCTTGAGGAGAGAGTTCAATGTGGTGAAGAGAAGTCGAGGATTAGAGCCAAGAGAGTTGGTCAGTTGGATATAATAATCCTGTTTGGCACGTAAAAGAGCACATTGGAAAGAGGTCAGCATGAACTTAAAGTGTAAGAAATCAGCAAGGGCCCGAGATTTCCGCCAGAGGCGTTCGGCGGAACGGGTACAGGAATGTAGGTAGCGGATATTAGAAGTCAGCCAAGGTTGGGGTTTTGTACGCCTTACAGGGCGGGTCATCAAAGGTGCAAGAGTGTCTAAGGCAGAGGATAGAGTATTGTTGTAAGAAGAAACAGCCTCGTTGACAGACGTGGATGGTGCCACAGTAGAGAGGAGGTTTGAAACATGGGAGGATAGAGATGAAGGGTCAATATCGTGAAGATTCCTAGATAAATTAGATAAGATAGGACGGGACTGGGAGGGAGGAGATTTAAGTGTGAAAGTTATAAGATGGTGATCAGAGGAGGGAAGATCAGAGGCAAGGAAACTAGAGGGTGAACAGTTGGAGGAGAAGATGAGATCAAGACAGTGACCATTTTGATGGTTAACAGATGTATAAAATATAGTTTTCAAGGGTTTACGAAACTGCAGATAATTTTCAATATTCTACAACCAGCGCACGTAAATTGCTAAGGGGTTACTAAGCCGTGGAGGCGTTTTTAGCACATGCTAAATGCTAGAGAATATATGGGCGTCTCTAGTGTTTAGCGCATGCTTATTTTTAGCACATGCCAAAAATGCTACTGTGGCCTAGCAAAAGGCCCTATTAATGTATAACTGCAATGGGGGTGTACATTTTGGCAGAGCCTGGGCATGTCATGGGCTTATTGCCAAGTGATGCACGCAACTTGTGCCAAGTACTTGTGACCTGGATTGGCCACTGCTGGAAGCAGGATACTGGGCTAGATGGACCATTCGTCTGACCCAATATGGCTATTCTTATGTTCTTAACTTATAGAATACTGTGAGTTGTGTGCATTGCACTTAGGTGTGCCGACTTACACCAGCCATTGACATGTGGGTGAGCCTAACTTTCGGTGCACCAATGCGGCTTTGTACTATTAATCTGTAATGGTTTAAGAATACTCAGAAGCTGTTATACAATTGGTGCTAAGCGTACTCCACTGCGGCACCTAAATCGTGGGACCAATTTATAGAATTAGGATTATAAGGGGCTCTTTTACTAATCTGTGGTAGGCACTAGTGTGTGCCTACCATACGCCAAAAAGCACTGCTGTGGGATGCACTGAGGTGTCCCACAGTAGTGTGTCGATTAGCGTGCGATAAAAAATAGTTTCCATTTTTTGGCACGAGAAGCATGTCTATAGGCGGAGAGTAGGCATGACCTGTACTAATCAGGTAGCGAGGGTACATTGCAGCGTGTTGCCTGACAGTGCAGGATTAGCACGCAAGCCCTTAGTGCCTAGTAAATAGGCGGCTGTATGGGCTCCAGCGGTAATGGCCTCGCGCTAATTGGGAAATTAGCATGTGATTTTTACCAGAAAATTTACAAATGTGGCTATTTTCTGCCACGCTAAAAGTGGCTGCAGCATGCATTAAACCCACATGCTACAAACAGCACCAGCTACTTTCGAGCGCGGCTTAGTAAAAGGGCCCCTAAATTTGGCCCTTTTACTAAGGATGATTTTAGGCTCATAACTTTGTATTAATCAGATGCACAGGATATATTTAGCTGCAGCTTAGTAACAACAACAGAAACAATAGCTATTTAGGAATAGTCTGTTTTATAAAATATCAACGTATGGATGTCTGGTGCTGAGATGTAAATACTCTTTGCTGTTTTTTTTTTCAAAACATTGAGGTAGATTGTTTTCTCTTTGAATTACATGGCCTCATTATTTATGTTAAGAGCATTAGTACTACTTAATATATTTCCTTTTGTGAAAGCTAGCTTTCAACCATTTTAAACACAGGAGCTGAAGAGGCATGTGGGTAGGGGAATACCGCTGTTGTCATGGAGATTACCAGGCTCTTTTCTATATACAGCAGTGTAATTTGTGAGCCAAGTGGAGAAAGTTATTAAACGGAAAGTTTAATTTAGTAGCTTCTGTGAAGTTGGCAAGGATTGTTCTGTATCTTCCATTAGCTAATTCCTCCATTGTGTGGGATGCTTAAAATATGATATGTTATAATTATTGCAAAAAAAAAACATAAAGAAAAGTCTTCTGAGAAATAGGAGGGAAAAAGCAGGATAGAAAATTAAGGCGAGGTGTATGTGAGATTTTTATGTAAATCTGAATTTCACTGAATGTGTTTCACACTTCATCTTACAAAGGAAAGATTATGTTTGCAAGGTATAGTGTGCATTTTCAAAAGGATATAGATCTCAAACTATAGTGCCAAGCCGTACGTAAGTTGAAAATAGTTAAACCCTCTGCCCACCACCACCATCACCACCTTTCATTTGGCTGTCTAATTTCACTGGCTGCCCGAAGTTTGAAAGAAAATTATCGCATGCCTATTCCAACTCTCAGTGTTTAAAAATTGTAATTTCACGATACCTTGTACAGACAAAAGAGAACATTATGTCAACTGGTAGTATCTTAGGCTTAGAGCAAGTGGAGCTGGATTCAGTGAGGTTTAGTCCTTCTCCAATTATTCTATCAGCCCCATCAAATGATGTAGATAGGGCAAGGGAACTTGGAAGTGGTGGTCCTGAAAGGGAGGGGAGGGGGAGATATCAAACCTCAGGAACATCTTGACAACTCTTGAGGGGTGGGCGAAGGTCTCCAGCAAATAAGGGGTACCTTTAGTGAGCTTTCCAAATTTTGAAACACATTTCTATTATTTATTTGTCTAGAACTGATCTTCCCCACTGCTTCCAAAAGCTATATGAATGTCTTGAACTTATTGGTCCTTAAGAATTCAGTTCAAAGGTGCACTTATTTTTGAAGGGAACCATATTTAAACTATCTGTTTTTGTGCAATATCTGGTGATGCTTTTTACCAATGCTGTATAAAGGAAAAGAGACAAGAAAGAGAGAGAGAGAGCAAGAAAGAGAGATGGGGTAATGCTTAATGGGGGGCAGAGAGAGTGAGAGATGGGGATAATGCTGGATGGGGTGAAATGAGAGAGAGAGAAAGGGAATAGTGCTGAAAGAAGAGAAGTGAGACAGAGGGAGACATGATAATGCTACGTTGGGGAGAAGAGAGAGAGAGGGAGATGGGGTAATGCTTAATGTGGGAGAAGAGAGAGAGAGAGAGAGATGGACTAATGCTGGATAGGATAAAGTGAGACAGAGAGGGATATAGGATAATGCTGGATGAGGTGATGAGAGAAAAATGAGAGACAGAATAATGTTGAATGGGGGGAAGTGAGACAGAGAGGCAGGGGAGGTAATGCTGGATGGAGAAGAGACACACACACAGAAAGAGATAGATGGAGTAATGGTGGATGGAGAGAAGAGAGAGAAAGAGAGAGATGGAGTAATGCTGGATAGAAGAGAGAGGGACACAGAAAATAGGGATGGGGATAATACTGGACAGGGTGAAGTAAGTGAGTGAGAGAGAGAGAGAGAGAGAGAGAGAGAGATGAGGTAATGGTGGATGGGGAGAAGTGAGTCAGAGAGGGAGATGGGGTAATCCTGGATGGGGAGAAGAGAAAGAGAGAGATCTTAATACTCAATGGGGGAGAAGTGACTGAGTAATAAGTGGAAATGAATGAGAGGGCCTGGGTAGAGTGAAAGATATGGAAAGGTTTAGGAAGATGCAATGAATAAAGGGAGATTGAAAACTGGATAGTAAGCGTGAATTAAATTTGAATGGCGGCGGCAGCTGGCAGCGGCCTTGCCAGCAATGATTATACCAGGCTTTCCTCTGGCCAGCCCCGGGTCCTTCCCTCAGACACAACTTCCTTTTGTTGCATGGGCGGGGCTCAGCAAAAGGAAAGGATCAGGGTGGCCTGATATAATCGCTGCTGGCAACAGATATAAATTAGTAAAGCTATTTATGCTATTTTACCATATCTTCTTGCAACAAATTCCAGAGATTAACTTTGTACTGAGTGAATTTTTTTTTCTCTGATCCTTTCCCTCTGTAATCCAGCGTGCCCCTTTCTCTGTCTCTAAGTCTCTAGCATCTCCCCTTCATGTGGATAAAGGTGAGCTGATTGATATTGTGTAAGGCATTTGACAAAGTACCTTATTAAAAATGCCAGATGAAATTGGAGAGTCATGGGGATAGGAGGTAGTATTCTATTGTGGATTAGAAACTGGTTAAAAGATAGAAAACAGAGAGTAGAGTGAAATGGTCAGTATTCTCAATGGAGAAGGGTAGATAGTGGGGTTTCCCAGGGGTCTGTGCTGGGACCGTTGCTTTTTAACATATTTATAAATGATCTAGAGATGGGAGTAACTAGTGAGATAATTAAATTTGCTGATGATACAAAAGTTATTCAAAGTTGTCAAATCGCAAGAAGATTGTAAAAAATTACAAGAGGGCCTTAAGAGACTGGGAAACTGGGCATCCAAATGGCAGATGACTTTTAATGTGAGCAAGTGCAATGTGATGCATGTGGGAAAGAGGAACTCGGACTATAGTTACATGATGCAAACCACACCAAAATCAGGAGTCACCAACCTGAAAAGGAATCTACTTGTCATCATTGATACATTGAAACCCTCTGCTCAGTATGCGGCGGTGGCTGAGAAAGCAAATAAAATGTAAGGTATTATTAGGAAAGGAATGGAAAATGGAAGATGTTATAATGTCTTTGTATCGCTCCATGGTGCGACCGAATCTCAAATATTATGTGCAATTCTGGTCACTGCATCTCAAAAAGATATACTGGAAATAGAAAAAGTATCGATAAGGGTGTTGAAAATGATAAAGGGGATGGGGTGACTTCCTTATGATGAAAGGCTAAAGTAGCTAGGGCTCATTAGCTTAGAGAAAAGACGGCTGAGGGGAGATATGATAAAGGTCTATAAAATAATGAGAGGAGTGGAACGAGTAGACACGAATTGCTTGTTTACTCTTTCCAAAAATACTACGACTAGGGGCAGGGGTGTGCTGGTAAAATTTTAACAGGCTCTTTCTCCGGACGTAGCCAGCTCTGCAGTTGGACGGGCCAGGGGTGGCCGGGGGGTGGGGGGGGGGGGGGGGGAGCAACACTTGCCTCTCTCTCCTCCCTTCCTTTGTGCGGGCACGATAGGCATACCTTTGCTGGCAGCCAATAAATGGACTACCACTACTCCCAAAGTCTTGCTCTGAGCAGTATGCTGGAACTTCTGTAACATGCTGGAGAAGTCCCAGCCTGCTGCCCAGAGCTGAAAACAAGGAGCGGAGAGCAGCAGTAGTATATTTACTTGGCTGGAAGGGCTCAGCATCCCCACCAGCAAAGTAAAAGAGAATTCAGCAGGGGGCCCAAGCCCACATTTTGGGAGCCAGTTGTTAAAGTAGCCATGGAGGGCCCTACTTTAACAACCGGCTCCGAAAATTCTTAAAAACTTAACAACAGGCTATTGCGAGCCTGTGAGAGCCTGCTCCAGCACACCACTGACTAGGGGGCACGCAATGAGGCTACAAATTAGTAAATTTAAATCAATTGGAGAAAATATTTCTTCACTCAGCTATCAGCATTACCTTATGCTGTGCAAGGCCCTAAGAGTTAGCCTAACAGAGGCTTCAGGACCTACTCTGAGTCAGCCTAAGACCTCTGGGAGAGCAGCTCTGACATCCCCTCCTCCCTCCCCTTATAGCCTAGTCTTTGGGAATGCCACTGAAAGACAGGATGTCTCCTAGCACCTCTGCTTCTGAGCAATAAAACAACACCAGAATCTGCATAGGAAAACAATAGAAATAAAACCACTGTAGCCATAAACTGTGCTAGTTCACAGGAATTCACACTTCCTTTGTGAATCAGGAGACATAAGATCAAAGCAAACCAAATTATATCATAGGCTGGTGTATGGGAAACTTCTCAGCATAGACATTCATTCACTCAGGTGTGCCAAAAAGGTGCTATATTATTTTTCTGCACTAAGCCTATTTCTAGATAAAATATCTTTTGCCAATCCACCTTTTTGTGTTGTATTATTGTGCTACAAACCCTCCTGCCCCTAAGAAGTGAATTTGGGACCAAAAGGAAGGAACCCAGAGAACCAGACCCAGCCAAAGGGCTGACATCTGACTCTGGGGGACATCTTACTTCTTACATCAAAATGTGATTTAAACTCTAGAGTTCTTTGCCAGAGAATATAAGAAAAAACAGCTTAGCGGGATTTAAAAAAAAGGTGTGGATAGCTTCCTAAAAGAAAACTCCATAAGTCACTATTAAGATGGACTTGGGGAAAATCCACTGCTTATTTTTAGGATAAGCAGCATAAAGTGTATTGTACTGTTTTGGGACTTGCCAGATTCTTATAACCTAGATTGGCCGCTGTTGGAAACAGGATGCTGGGTTTGATGGACCTTTGGTCTGTCCCAGTATGGCAACACTTATGTTCTTAACTATTTAGTAACTTTGGGCCCCTTTTACTAAACCACGCTAGTGATTCCTGGTGCAGCAAATGCGATGCAGCCCATTCGAATGGGCTTTGTTGCATTTGCCACGTGGGGAATTGCTACCGTTGTTTAGTTAAAGGGGCATTATGACATGTCCCCTAGTCTTTGTACATTTGAAAAAGTAAACAATCAATATGAATTTACCTATTCCACTCCACACAGGATTTTTAAGACCTCTATAAAACATGGAAAAGAAAATAAGATGATACAGTGGGGGAAATAAGTATTTGATCCCTTGCTGATTTTGTAAGTTTGCCCACTGACAAAGACATGAGCAGCCCATAATTGAAGGGTAGGTTATTGGTAACAGTGAGAGATAGCACATCACAAATTAAATCCGGAAAATCACATTGTGGAAAGTATATGAATTTATTTGCATTCTGCAGAGGGAAATAAGTATTTGATCCCCCAACAACCAGTAAGAGATCTGGCCCCTACAGACCAGGTAGATGCTCCAAATCAACTCGTTACCTGCATGACAGACAGCTGTCGGCAATGGTCACCTGTATGAAAGACACCTGTCCACAGACTCAGTGAATCAGTCAGACTCTAACCTCTACAAAATGGCCAAGAGCAAGGAGCTGTCTAAGGATGTCAGGGACAAGATCATACACCTGCACAAGGCTGGAATGGGCTACAAAACCATCAGTAAGACGCTGGGCGAGAAGGAGACAACTGTTGGTGCCATAGTAAGAAAATGGAAGAAGTACAAAATGACTGTCAATCGACAAAGATCTGGGGCTCCACGCAAAATCTCACCTCGTGGGGTATCCTTGATCATGAGGAAGGTTAGAAATCAGCCTACAACTACAAGGGGGGAACTTGTCAATGATCTCAAGGCAGCTGGGACCACTGTCACCACGAAAACCATTGGTAACACATTACGACATAACGGATTGCAATCCTGCAGTGCCCGCAAGGTCCCCCTGCTCCGGAAGGCACATGTGACGGCCCGTCTGAAGTTTGCCAGTGAACACCTGGATGATGCCGAGAGTGATTGGGAGAAGGTGCTGTGGTCAGATGAGACAAAAATTGAGCTCTTTGGCATGAACTCAACTCGCCGTGTTTGGAGGAAGAGAAATGCTGCCTATGACCCAAAGAACACCGTCCCCACTGTCAAGCATGGAGGTGGAAATGTTATGTTTTGGGGGTGTTTCTCTGCTAAGGGCACAGGACTACTTCACCGCATCAATGGGAGAATGGATGGGGCCATGTACCGTACAATTCTGAGTGACAACCTCCTTCCCTCCGCCAGGGCCTTAAAAATGGGTCGTGGCTGGGTCTTCCAGCACGACAATGACCCAAAACATACAGCCAAGGCAACAAAGGAGTGGCTCAGGAAGAAGCACATTAGGGTCATGGAGTGGCCTAGCCAGTCACCAGACCTTAATCCCATTGAAAACTTATGGAGGGAGCTGAAGCTGCGAGTTGCCAAGCGACAGCCCAGAACTCTTAATGATTTAGAGATGATCTGCAAAGAGGAGTGGACCAAAATTCCTCCTGACATGTGTGCAAACCTCATCATCAACTACAGAAGACATCTGACCGCTGTGCTTGCCAACAAGGGTTTTGCCACCAAGTATTAGGTCTTGTTTGCCAGAGGGATTAAATACTTATTTCCCTCTGCAGAATGCAAATAAATTCATATACTTTCCACAATGTGATTTTCCGGATTTAATTTGTGATGTGCTATCTCTCACTGTTACCAATAACCTACCCTTCAATTATGGGCTGCTCATGTCTTTGTCAGTGGGCAAACTTACAAAATCAGCAAGGGATCAAATACTTATTTCCCCCACTGTACCTTTTTTATTGGACATAACTTAATACATTTCTTGATTAGCTTTCGAAGGTTGCCCTTCTTCGTCAGATCGGAAATAAGCAAATGTGGTAGCAGATAGTATATATAAGAGAAACATAAAAGCATTACTTTGACAGTCTGACAGAGTGGGAGGGTGGGTGTATGCATGGGGACATCAAAGCATTTCATTGATATTCTAACAGGATGGGTGTTGGTAGGTGAGAGGAGGGTGATAAACAGAGAAATACAACTTTATGGTCTATAATGGGCTAGAAAACCCAGATCCTTATCCTGTCTGTTGGGTGTCAAAATATTCAATCATTCTTACTTCAAAGGTCAACATTCCTGTATTGTTTTAAAATTACCTTTCAGTATTCTTACTGTGAAATCACTGGTGCAGTGTTCTGGTCTTGTAAAATGTTGGCCCACAGGGGTGGGGGCTTGACTGGCACTGGCTATTTTCATGAGATGTCTGTGCAGTGAAAAAATACTTCCTGACATTATTCCTGAGTCGGCCCCCTTTCAACCTCAATTCATGTCCTCTAGTTCTACCACCTTCCCATCTCTGGAAAATGCTTGTCTGCAGATTTATACCTTTCAAATATTTGAACCATCTGTATTAAGTACCTATCAATCTTTAGCTTTGTTTATTGTAGGTTGGGCTCGATATTGAAATATACTAAAATGTTGAATTGCCTTGCTAGAAAAGGAACTAGTGATCTTGCAGTACATACCTAATTAAAAGTCAATGACTCCTTTGCTGAGGCCATGATTATAGTACTGGAGAAGCCAAGGAGAGACTCTTTTATGTTTCAAATGACAAGTCTGTCTCAATTAATATGGACTATAAGTTTTTGCAACAATGTTAGCTAAAGATTAAACGGTGTCATGGCAGGATTTATCTATAGTAATCAATATGATTTTTGCATTACTGAACAGGTTAATAGAACTCATTTGAGTGGAGGAGTGGCCTACTGGTTAGAACACAGGTCTTGCAATCTAGAAGTGGCCAGTTCAAATCCCACTGCTGCTCCTTGTGATCTTGGGCAAGTCACTTAACCCTCATTGCCTCAGGTATAGGGTTACCATTTTGTGTCCTCTGAAAAAGAGGACACATGTCACACCCCGCCACGCCTCATGCCCCGCCCCTGCCCCATTCAGGTCCTCGTTCCGCCCCTATTCCCCGCCCCCCGTCACATAGTCCCCTCCCCCCCATCACATACCCCCCCTTACTTACTATCTAGCCCTGGTGGTCTCGTAGCGTCTTCTCTTCGGGGCAGGAAAGAGCCCCCTCTTTCCTGCCCGGAGCGCTGCCTGCCCTTGCCTGCTGCATCCTCCTCGGTCTGGCTGGGGATTCAAAATGGCCACCGAGAGTTGAAGCGGCCTCGCGAGAGTTCAACTCTCGGTGGCCATTTTGAATCCCCAGCCAGACCGAAAAGGATGATGGACAGGGGAGGCAGCGCTCCGGGCAGGAAAGAGGGGGCTCTTTCCTGTTCCGAAGACGTCACTAGACCACCAGGGAACATGGTAAGGAAGGGGAGGGGACGGGAGACCAGACCCACGGTGCCGATCGCCCGCCCACATGCCCACCGCACGCACGCGCCTGCCCGCACCCACGCCCACGTTTGTCCAGATATCTGGACAAACGTGGGCGCGGGCAAAATCCACTGGACACCCCGGACATGCCCTCAAAAAAAGGACATGTCCGGGGAAATCCGGACGTATGGTAACCCTACTCAGGTACAAACTTAGACTGTGAGCCCTCCTGGGACAGAGAAATATCCAGTGTACTTGAATGTAACTCACCTTGAGCTACTACTGAAAAAGGGGTGAGCAAAATGGAAAAAAAAATTTTATTTTGCATTAAACCTTTGGACTAGTAGAAAATGATTTGAATGCAACACAGTTCATTGTTAGTTTGCTTGCATTTGGCCAGCTTTTTTTTCCATTAATGTTAATACAAGCACGTGTTATGCTTTAATTTACAATATAGCCTTTTTAATGTTAATACATGAACACTGCCATTTGCTGATCAATACTTTGTCAATTCCCTATAATAAATAGGCCAATAGAAAATTTCAGTATACCTGGAAACCTATAGATCATCATAAATCACAGGTGCTGTAATCATAGGAGCCAACTTTTCAAAATTATTGGGGGTGCTAAGCCCAATGGAAATGCCCCCTCCCTGGACACATACAAGGAATTTTCTCAATATTGGGGGTGCTCAAGCACCCACAGCACCCACAGAGTCGGCTCCAATGTAATTGAGACCTTTGTTATCATTAAAGAAAATATGCTTTACAGTATGGCAGTAGTGTCATCCCAGACAGCTTAATGTTATATTCACTAAATGAAAATTGTCTAAAAGAATTGTGATATAAACAGCAAACATATATGAAAAAAGGATGTTAAAAATCTTCATAAGAATATGTCACTGTAAGAAAGGTCACATAATTAAGAGGAAGAAAGGTCACATAATTAAGGCCTTTGAATGATTACTTTCCAACTTCCATTGGGTTTTTTTTCTTAAACTATCTTGAATTCCTGACTATTTTGTGGACTATGTTTGTGCTTTTTCGTGCTGCCTCCAGAGTCTCTAATCACGGTCAGCACTACTTACACAATACAATTCCTCTCAATCGATATCTTAAGAGAACCAGACAACTGGTAGCACTATTTTAGACTGTAACCAAGACAAAAAGAGATCAAGGAAGCGCTTCCTGGGGTTAACACAGGTTTATTTAATTATCCAGAGATTAGGATAAAAAAATAAGAAAATATTCAAGTATAGTCTAGAATATGACAGAAATGAGAACATATATAGAAATGGAAATGGCAATGGAAAGCGGGAGCAGGACATTCTTTCAGACTCCCTGGCTTGGGAGCCAAAAGAGATGTACACTGCCCAACCTCCTATCTGGCAGAGAAATATTATATAGGGTTTCTTTTCCCTTACAAGACAAAAAGGGAGCACAAGGGGGAGGGGTTGTCACACCCCCCTTAATTAGCATACCATAGTCAGGCAGGATCTCCTGACAATAAAGACATATATAGCATCTGTTTCTATTTCCTTTTGAAGATGAATTTGGTCTGCTGTCCACGTGTCTTGGACATACCTTTCTTAAACCTTTAATTTAATATCTCCCCTATTCTAAAAGAGGAGACAAAAGTTTACTGCTTCCAGTTGCTATAGAGGTGTTAGGTTTCTCTTGTCAATTTATGGCATGTTGCTGCCTGTCATAAAACCACTACCACTTGGTTCCACAGTGTTTGTTTCTCAGAGAGAGACACAGTGTTTGATCTCTTCTGCAAGGTGTTTACCTGCTATGTCTCCACATAGTTGAAAAGAAGGTAATTCTCTCCTGGATT
Organism: Microcaecilia unicolor; assembly: GCF_901765095.1. Classification (NCBI taxonomy): domain Eukaryota; kingdom Metazoa; phylum Chordata; class Amphibia; order Gymnophiona; family Siphonopidae; genus Microcaecilia; species Microcaecilia unicolor. Next base: position 306,471,688 of record NC_044032.1, read on the forward strand.
GAAGAAGCCTTACTTCCAAGAGGCATGGGAAAAGAATTCTGTCACCTGAATTTCCCTGAGACCAGTCACACTTAATGGGTGAGATTGGGGGCAATTCAGCTTTACAATTCACCTGGCTTGGCAAGAGGGGGGAGGTAAAGTGTAATTGCTATTCCAGCAAGCTCTGTTTCTCATGATTTGGAAGGAGAGAAGCCTTCATTCCTCTCTGTCCAATATGAGAAAATGAATTCTGTATATTAAATATTTGGAGGCCTTCCACCTCCTACAACAACTATAAAACTAAGATTATTATTAGTATTTCCTTTTGAATGATTTTCCTCTGTAAACATGTGATAATGTAGTATCTTATCAAAGATGATGTCTTTGTATTAAATGAAACTAATAAACAAATTTAAACATAAAAAAAATATATATATATGTCACTGTAAAAAGGGATTCACGTTCACACAAGGAAAGTTAGAAGAAGCAGAGATAAGATGGGGAGCAGAGTGCAGGAGAATTGGAATTCAAGAAGGTGAATCAGAGGATGCCCAGTCAAGAAAAGAATGAGAAACTTATAGCTAAAGCCCTGATATTCAGTGGCAGGTATTTGGGTAGGAGCGGTTCTTAGCCTGATATTTTCAGTGGAATTATCCATATGGGCAAAAATTCTATAAATAGCGTTCAAACTTTGGCTGCTCCCAAGTTAGGAGCACTGAGGCAGTATTCTGTAAAAATGTGCATAACTGTGTGGCATGCTCCTGACACGCCCATGCCCCTCCCATGGCTACACCCCCTTTTGAGATACATGTTATTTGAGTTAGACACCATGACTTATAGAATAGTGCACAGCCAGATGCGTGTGCAAATTTTAATGGGTGCCAATTAACACCAATAATTGGTTGTTAGCACATAATTATTGATGTTAATTGACTCATTTGCAAATTAATTTGGATGCACATCTTGGGAGCGGACCCAGATTTTGGCACACAAATGTAGGCACCATGGGCTAGATTCTATCTACACAGTAAACATTTCTCCCTGTTTATTCTATAAGCAGCGGTATATAGAATTTGCTTAGTTGATATCCCAGAACCTAACTACATGCCTCCATTTACACCAATGAAAACATGGCGTAAATCCCTGCCCATGGATTTATACACACTGGGCCATATTCTATAATTATGCATTTAAATTTTGGAATGCCCATGAAATGGCCATTTCCCTGCCATAGCCACGCCCCTTTTCAACTGTGTGCATTAGAATTTAGGCTTAATTTATTTCAGAATATGCTTGAGTTGTGTGCATAAATTCTAAGTATTGTCAATTAGTGCTCATTATTGCTTGTTAAGTGCTGTTATCAACACTGATTATCTCAGCCAATTAAGTTACCTGCGTTGTTATAGAATACGCCTGGATTTTGGCTCGGATCTCTAGGCAAGCTATATAGACTCTGGCAGCATATATGGAATCTAGGGATAAATGTCTGGTTTTTCAATGAAATTTTCTGTACGATGGGCAAAAAACTCTTTACTCCTCACACTAGCAGTAACTGGATAGTGCTGAGGGGGTTGGAACAGATTCAAAAGTGATCCATGTAAGGCTAATATTCAGCTCTGGCATACAGATAACTATTGGGGCAAGTCAGGCAGGGCCGTGCCTAGGGTCTCTGGCGCCCCCCTGCAGACTATCAGTTGGCGCCCCCCCCCCCCCGTGAAAATGATCACGCCCCCCCCCCATGAAAATGATCGCTCACCACTTGCCACACTGAAAGGAATTGTCAGCAATATTCTTAGAAACAAATTGCTATACATTGCAAAATAAGATAGCAGATGTAAATTCTCAAAGTGGACATATTCCAAACGCTAAAATGAAAATAAAATAATTTTTTTCTACCTTTGTTGTCTGGTGACTTTCTTTTTTCAATCATGCTGGTCCAGTATCTGATTCTGCTGCTATATGTCCTCTTAACTCCATTTCCAGGGCTTCCTTTCCATTTATTTCTTTACTTTTCTCCTTTCTTCTTCATTTCTTGCTCTATATCCATTTCCAGCAATTTCTCCTCTCTCCCTGGGTCCTGCCCTCCCATCCATGTCCATTCTTGTCCCTCTCTGCCCTTCCCTCCTCCATCCATAGCCAGCAATCCTCCTCTCTCCCCTCCCCTCCATTTCCAGCAATTTGTCCTCTCCCTGGGCCCCCATGTCCATCCTTGTCCCTCTCTGCCCTTCCCTCCTCCATCCATAGCCAGCAATCCTTGCCTCCTCTATCCCCTCCCCTCCATTTCCAGCAATTTGTCCTCTCCCTGAGCCCCCATGTCCATCCTTGTCCCTCTCTGCCCTTCCCTCCTCCATCCATAGCCAGCAATCCTCTCTCCCCTCCCCTTCCCTTCCAGCAATTTGTCCTCTCCTTGGGCCCTGCCCTCCCATCCATGCCTCTCTGCCCTTCCCTCCGCACCCTGGGGCCTTTAAATCTTTTACTTCCGGTCGCAGCAGCATCAGTGAAAGCGGAGCGCTGCCGACGTCTCCCTTCCCTTTGCGCTCTTGGTTCCCTCAGTGTCCGCCTTCTTCTGACGTCAGAAGAAGGCAGGACACTGAGGGAACCAACGAGTGCAAGGCAAGGGAGACGTCGGCAGCAGTGGCGTAGCTAGGGTAGTTGACACCCGGGGCCGGTCATTGTTTAACACCCACACCCCCCCCCCCCCAAATCCAGTACTAGGCATACCGAGAATACAAAACACTCACGACCTATAGAGCAATTTTACCATACCATAAGCAGTCGTTTCTACGAGTCACACAAGGGAAAGGAAAGCATCTTAAACACTAGTGAGCACTAGAACATCAATTCACCTATTGTAAAACGAAAACAGACAGATTAGTACAGATCGTCGATCCTGCACAGTCAATGCCAACCGAAAGCCATGTCTTTTCACAAATAGATACACCCTAATCCACTATAGAATAAGTAATCATAAACTTTCTATTAGACAAAAATTAAACTGAACCCCTGATGCCAGACTCTGTATACAATGCAACACCACAGAAACAGAAACTGTCCCCTAGTACTGTGCAAAATATAAAGACAGCAGATGTAAATTTGAAAAAACTAACAAATACCAATCACCACTTTACAAATTAACAAATAGAAATAAAACAAATACAGAAAATAAAATAATACCATTTTATTGGACTAATACATTTAGCTTCCAGAGGCCAAAATCTCCTTCCTCAGGTCAATACAGTATAGTGCTGTTACAGTATCCTATCCTGATCTGAGGAAGGGGGTTTTGTTCTCTGAAAGTTAAGTCAAAATGTATTAAAATTAGTCCAATAAAAAGATTACCTTATTTACATGTTCTATTTATAAACATTTATTAACACAGCTAAAATACTATATCCTAAAGCAAAATAATAAAAATATATATTTACAGTTTGTTGTCTTTGGTTTCTGCTTTCCTCATCTTCTTTTCACCGTCTTCCTTCCATCCAGCATCTGTCTTCGCTCTCTCTCTGCTCTCCAGTGTCTGCCCTCTCTAATGTGCCTTCCATCCACATCTGCCCTCTATTTCTGCTCCTTCCATCCACCATCTGCCCCAGTCTGCCATCTCTCTCTCCCCCTTCCATCCACCATCTGCCCTCTCTCTCTCCTTTCCCTCTAGCATTTGCCCTCTATCTCTGCCCCCTTCCATCCACTTTCTGCTCTTTCACTCCCTTCTATCCACTGTCTGCCCTTTCTCTCTGCTCCTTCGATTCACCATTTGCCCTCTCTCTTTCCCCCTCCCATCCATTCAGGGTCTGCCCTCCCTCTCACTCCCCATTCCATCCAGGATCTATCCCCCCTCTCTCACTGCCCCCTCTTTTCGGCTCCCAGTTCCCACCTGCGGCTGCTCCTAGTTCCAGATCCATTGATTCTCCCATCCACCCCTGCCCCAGGCATGACCCCATTCTCCCTCCTGCTCACTTTTCAGACCCCAGTTCCAGCTCCATGCCCCTTCTCCCATCTGTCTCCCACCCAGTCCCTTCTGCCCATCCGAGTCCCCCTCACCCAGTCCCTTCTGCCCATCCGAGTCCCCCTCACCCCATCTGTCTCCCACCCAGTCCCTTCTGCTATCCGAGTCCTCCCCCACCTTCACGGTCACCCCATCTGTCCCCCACCCTCACCCTGCCTCGTCTTCTCCCTGCCACCCGTTTTTAAAAAGAAATTGCCGACGCGATAGCGAGCGCAGCACCTCGTGTGGAAGTAAAAGAAGCGAATCCGATCATCTCATTGGGCCTTCCTTCACTGTCCCGCCCTAGAGGAAATAGGAAGTTGCGTCAGAGGAGGGCGGGACAGTGAGGGAAGGCCCAATGAGATGATCGGATCCGCTTCCTTTACTTCCACACGAGGTGCTGCGCTCGCTATCGCGTCGGCAAATAAATTTAAAGGGCTGGTGCGGGGGGGGGGGGGGTGCCAGGATGAAGACAGCGGGAGCGGCGGCACCCCCCTTTCTGGTGACACCCGGGGCGACCAAAAGATTTAAAGGCCTCGGCGGGGCGAGGGTAAGCTCCGCGGCGGCGCCCTCCAGAGGTGGGCGCCCCCCTGCGGCGCTTACCTCGCTTACCGCATCGGCACGGCCCTGAAGTCAGGACAACTGTTGGAGGGGGGAGGGAGGAAGAATTTTATATGCTTGGGTAGTTTGGAATGGACAGATGTTACAGATGCTCAAAAACTGGGAAGGACATGTTTTGGCGATGCATGAAAAAAACAAGTAACAAAGAAGAAAGAGAATGATCAATCAAATGGGCAGCAAAAGGCATACATTACAAATGTTTTCTTCTGTATTTCTCAAGTATGTCTAAAAATGTTTTCATTTGTTTTTTTTGTTACTAGGCGTTTTTGCTTTTGGACTTTTTGCCACTGACATATTTGTTAACGCTGGTCAAGTAGTGACTGGAAACTTGGCTCCTTATTTCCTGACTGTATGTAAACCCAATTACACCAGTACTGACTGCCGTGCTAACCATCAGTTCATTAACAATGGGAATATCTGCACTGGTGACCCAGAAGTGATCGACAAGGCAAGACGATCCTTTCCATCCAAGCATGCCGCTTTAAGCATTTACTCAGCTTTATATGCAACAGTGAGTATATTATCTTTCCAGGTAATACAATAGCAGTGATATATTGTATAACACCTTTGAAAGTACTATACAATTATTCTAGAAGTTAGTTAACTTTAAGTGAGTATATATCTTAATAGTTCTACTGAACAGGTACCATATTGTCAAATCTGTAGCTCATGGAGGGTGTTGAGGAACTTGCTGCTAGACGCACTTGAGATCATTTGCACTAGGGTGGTCCCCAAATATATTGAAAAATTTCAGCTTCAACTTCTTCAAAGTGGTATGCCTTAGATATGTTGTATGTGAGCCGAGTAAAACTGGATGATATTTAGGAGGTCACTCAAGGTCAGCAAAGTTCATTTATCTGGCAATGCTATTATTATGGTTTACATAAGAACATAAGAGTAGCCATACTGGGTCAGAGCAATGGTCCATCTAGCCCAGTATTTTGTTTTCCAAATAGTGGCCAAGTCAGGTCACACGTACCTGGCAGAAACCCAAATCGTGGCAACACTCCATACTACAAATCTCAGGGCAAGCAGTTGCTTCCCATGTCTGTCTCAATAGCAGACTATGGACTTTTCCTCCAGGAATTTGTCCAAACCTTTTTTAAACCCAGATACATTAACCGCTATTACCACCTCCTCCGGCAAAGAATTCCAAAGTTTAACTATTCATTGAGTGAAAAAGTATTTCCTGCTATTTGTTTTAAAAGTATTTCCATGTAACTTCCTTGAGTGTCCCCTAGTCTTGGTACTTTTGGAACGAGTAAAACATTGATTTACTTCTACTTGTTCTACACCACTCAGGATTTTGTAGATGTCAATCATATCTCCCCTCATCTGTCTCTTTTCCAAGCTGAAGAGCCCTAAACCCTTTAGCCTTTCCTTATACGAGAGGAGTTCCATCCCCTTTATCATTTTGGTCACTTTTCTTTGAACCTTTTCTAATTCCACTATAACGTTTTTAAGATACGGCGACCAGAAGTGAACGCAATACTCAAGGTGTGGATGCACCATGGAGCGATACAAACGCATTATAGTGTTTTCGGTCTTATTTACCATCCCTTTCCTAATAATTCTTAGCATCATATTTGCTTTTTTTGCCGCTGCCGCACACTGAGCAGATTTCAGCATATTATTTACAATGACACCCAGATCTTTTTCATGAGCGCTGACCCCTACGGTTACTCTTGTTTGAACCTTTTCTAATTCTGCTATATCGTTTTTGAGATATGGCGACCAGAACTGAACGCAATGCTCAAGGTGCAGATGCACCTTATTAATTTATATTCTGCTAATACCTAAGTGGATCGCATAACCAACATTCACATTCTTGAAGCGTATGCCATCCCAGTCATTTGTAGCTATTGACCTTCTCCTTTTCAATGTTTTCAACACACATCTCAGATATGCTCTCTTCATTACATTAAACCAACGGTGGTGCCTCCTCCTGTAGTCAGACCTATCATGTCCACTTTAATTAACTGCCGTTCTCTTCCAGGGCTTTTTTTGAGGGGGTACTTGGGGGTACTGAGTACCGGTACCTTTTCCATTGTCTGCTAAAATTGACCCATGGTCCCCGAGTTTTAATGAAAGAGCTCAGGCTCTACACACCAATTCTGCCTGGTCATAGATTCTGTGACTGATTGCAGGGGGCCTGGCTATTGTGGAATGGGTCCCTCAGTGATCACCCCAACCCTGAAGGGTGGCTCAGCATTTGAGTACCAGCACCTTTGTCGCTAGAAAAAATGCACTGTTCTCTTCACTCTAAAAGCTATTTTTGCCAAGATTTTTTTGCTTAATATCAAAGTTCAATTTCTCTTTTTAACTGAGACTTGGTTAAAAAGGGGTGATGAACATCACTTGATCAAGTCTGTCATCCCAGTTATGATTTTTTTCTCCACCTCCAGAGTCACAAAAAGAGGAGATGGTTTGGCAGTTACCTTCTCCTCTACTATGCAGGTCATAGAACTCTTGTTTCTTTTCCCGAACTCCTTTTGTTGAAACTCCTTGCTCCTTCCCCTCTGCATATCTTACCCCCCTGCTTACAAAACCATGCTAGTGGCTGCCATGCAGCATTGCCAACACAACCCACTGAAAATAATTGGGCTGTGTGCTGGCAGGACTGCACCACCAGCCGCTAGTGTGGCTTTGTAGACAGGGGCCTTACTGTGTTACTGTTCTCCTTCTCTCCCTCCTGAATCCTGGAATATGTTATTCCAGTCTCTAATGGATACCTCCATTCATTATCCCAACTTAATGGTCCTGGGTGATTTTAACATTCATTTAAACAATCCTACAGATCTCTGGGTCTCAGGTTTTCTCTCATTCCTGTCTCAATTAAATTTATAGCAATGGGTGACTTTTTCTTCCCATCAAGCCGGCCATATTCTTGATCTTATCCTCTCTCCTATTTGCTATTTGATTCAGTTTTCTTCCTTGTCTTCCTTCCCCTCTTCTGGTCTGATAATTATGTTCTTATCTTTGATCTTCTGCTTTCCACCAGCCTCTCAGGTCATTGAACATGGGCTATTGGGCTAGATCAAATAAACAAATTGACCCCGATTCCTTTTCCCATGATTTATTCCATCTTTCTTCTCACCTAGGTGATAAAACTCTTGATGCCCAGGTCAGCTGATGGCATTCCTCTCTTCTTACTGCTTTCAATTCTATTGCCCCTCTCAGATTTGTTTTCCCTTATCTCTTCAACATAAGTCTTAATTTAACAATGGTTTGCACCTTTTTAAAGTATCAGGCATGGAGAGAGAAACATATATGGCGCAGAACACTACATTACATTATATTGATTCTTGTATTCTGCAACTACTCTGAGAGCTCAGTGAGGATCACAATAAAGAAAAACAGGCATAGCCTGCGAGCAAACAATACGTCATAGACTATTAAGCTAAAAGTTTCTTAAAAAGAAATGTTTTTAAAACTTTCCTAAAAAGAGCATAACTAGTGATTTTTCTAATGTTTAATGGAATAGAATTCCAAATGGCAGGCACCTGATATAAGACTGGCCAAAAAAACTAGTATTGGACTTAATCCTTTTAGGAGTAGGATAGTGAAGTTAGAAATTATCTCAAAGGCCCTTGATTTTAATAACAATTTGAACCAAGTGGGTCAGATAAGATGGTGCTAACCCATAGAAGATCTTAAAAAACATTGTACACACCTTGAACTGAGCATGTGCCTCCACTGGTAGCCAGTGGCGGTCCAGCAGCAAAAGTATAACTCAATCACTCTTATGAGCTGAGAAAATCAAATGTGCTGCTGTATTCTGAATTATTTGGATTCTTCTCAAAAGATTATTTTGATATCCATTCCTGCACATAAACTATTACCAGGGCTTTTTTTGAGGGGGTACTTGGGGGTGCTGAGTACCGGCACCTTTTCCATTGTCTGCTAAAATTGACCCATAGACCCCAAGTTTTAATGAAAGAGCTCAGGATCTACACACAAATTCTGCCTTGTCATAGATTCTGTGACTGGTTGCAGGGGGCCTGGCTATTGTGGGGGGTTCCCTAGCGATCACCCCAACCCTGAAGGGTGACCTTGCATTTGAGAACCTGCACCTTTTTTTGCTAGAAAAGCACACTGACTATTACTATAATTCAAAGCTAAGAGAATTAAACTTTGCACAACAAAGTGCAATGTTTGACACACATGCATGGATGTCAAACATATTATGGATTTTTCTAAGTTTTTTAACAGAAGAAAATTCTTCTTGATAAGAAAATTAACATGTGATTCTAAATTAATATTTTCCTGAAAAACAAAATTCTGACCACTTGGTTTAAGCAAACTATCGTTCCATAATTCGTCTAGTTGGTCTAAGAACAAAAATTTAGTTTTGTCCTTATTTAGCTTCAGAGAGTGGGAATTAATCCATATTTCAAGAAGGGAGATACACTCTTTCATCCTAGCTGAACTCTTTTTCACAGTTTGAACAGCCAGTAGCAAGATAGCTATGTCATCAGCATATATGGATACATTGAAGCCAGCAGAAACTAATACCTGCCCAAGGGAAGACATCAGAACACGAAATAACAAAATCCCCTGCTGATCTTCAACTCTGCTGCTCTCATCATAGAGAGTTTAATTACCAACTGAAGAAGGCAAAGGCCTCCTATTTTCATCACTGCATTTCTACCACTTTCTGTCCCTCATGTGAAGTTTACAGTGTGTATTGTTCTCTCACTTGTGCCTCACTCTTATCAGAGTAGTCGGCCAGATCCTCTACTGAAGTTCTCGCTTAACACTTTAGTTCAAAAATATCCTCTCTATGTACTTCTCTTGATCCCTCTGTTCCTGGTCACTCCCGCCTGGTCTCCAACTTGCATTTTCTCCCAAAAGTTATTGAAAAAACTGTATTCCATCAACTCTCAAAATACATCGTCGGCCATGTATTTCACCGGCGCCGTTCAATTATTCCCCTCAACGTTATCTCTATTAAATATGATATTTTTAGGTATAATAGTGGCCTCAGAGTGTTATGCAGATTACCATCAATAGTCATTTGCCTTTCTTGTAACAAAATGTTAATTAGTTAAGCGGGCCTAGTGCAGCCATATTTCTTGTTATCATATTACAGGCAATGCTACAAATATGTGGATCGGTGGGCTTGTCAGTGATGCCGTAACTGGAATGAAACTTCCAATCAGTAGTCAGGCTCGCTCTTATTTTTTCTACCAACATAATATATGCAAGTACTTTCACGACACACAGCACAAGCTGTGGTTCAACATATTGAACACAGCAATGTCCTCCACCCTTATCAGTCTGGATTCCACTATCATCACAGCACTGAGACGCTACTGGTAGCTCTTCACAATCTTATCCGCACCTCACATGATCACCACTGCTATGTCATTATAATCTCCCTGGATCTATTCTTGGCTTTTGATTTGGTGGATCATACGCTTCTCCTCCACCGTCTGTCTTTTATTGTTGACTCCGGTATTGTGCTCTCATGGTTTACTTGTATCAACTCTCCTTTAGTCGCTCCACTACTGCTTCCCTTCCACTATCCTCTGGCATACTCCAAGGGTCTATCCTTTGCCCTATTTAATATCTTCTTCTCACCCCTCCTCACTATTATACAAGATCATGGCTGCACTCCATTATGCTATATGAATGATATCCAAATTGTCTGCCAAGTTTCTGATAATACATTCCTCACCTTTTTAAATATTTGTCTGCCCCAGGTTTCTCTTTGGCTAAAGCCCAACCTCCTTCTCCTCAACACATCTAAGTGCAATTCCATCCTCCTTCCTTTTTCTCATGAAACTCGTGTTCCTCCACCATAGCTAAATGGCCTTCCACTCCATTTCAAAGACTCCATTAAGCTTTGCTGTGTTATCTTTGACTTGGCTCTCTCTTTTAAACCCCAAATCAATGCTGTTCTCTGTGCCTCGCTTTTTGCCCTTCATTGGGTGTACTTTCCCGGCCTTTGCTTCCCACTGTTTCACTTCACTCCCCTTATCCTGGATCTCATTATCTCATACACTGACAACTTTAATGGTCAATATGATGGTCTTCCTTTACTCTTTCTTAAGCGTTTACAACTTGTCTAATCTACCACCATCAAACTTCTTCACAATGCTCGCAGATTGAATCATGTCATACCTCTACTTGTCTCTGAACATTGGTTCCCACTGTCTGCACGCATACAATTTAAGATCTTCATGCTCGTCTTCAAATCCAGATTCCCCTTTGCTCCTTCCTATCTCCACAACCTCCTTGTCCCCTACATTCCCCTTCACTTCTTTTGTTCTGCCGATCATAGCCTACTTACCCTTCCCTCACCCTCGCAGATTCGTCTTACCACCACACATGACACTGCTTTCAGTTATTTAGGTCCTAAATTGTGGAACAGCCTCCCCCTCCATATCCAGAATGTCCCTTCCCTCATCACTATTAAACAAGCCTTGAAAAACACCTTTTCTCTATCTCCTTCCCCTCTTCTTCCTGATTTCTTTAACCTTTATGCTGCTCTCTCTGCCTGTATTTATACATAGTTAACTGCTTTGAGCAAGATTCCATATATGACGCCTGAATAATCCACACATAAAAAATATGCCTACCCCTCCGAAGGGACACCACCTTGCAGTGGTGGAGGGGCTTCCATGTTTCAATGACTCAGAGGGCTATGCTGAAGGGTTACCTATATCAGACAGGCCCCTGAGGAGAAACCAGACAAAGAGTGTCCCAAACTAGGGAGAGTGGAAAGATGGTGACCTGAAGCTCGTACGCTCAATGGCCCAGCTGTCCTCTGAAGTTTTGTCTTTGTTTACTTGAAATTTCCTCTTTGCACCTGCAGTTACCTTAACTGAGAGGAAGGGGACAATGGGGGGGTCAGCCGCCGATGGCCAGTGTTTTGTCCCCTGTGCAGCAAGTGTGGGACCGCTGCGCGACGAGCTGCCCACAGATGACTGGGTTGATGAGTCCATTGATTAGCACCGTCAAAGGAGCGTCGATGCTCTTGGACCTGGAAACAACTTCATCGCTCTCAAATCATTTAACCACCATGTCCAAAGGAGTGGAGGAGTGTATGCTGAAATGGAAGTCGTTTACAGCTGAACCCGTGTCGGCGGCGCCACTCTTAAACCCGTAAGAGCTATCAGCTTGGAGTTTTTGGCTCCCGTGGAGGTTACATTGAATATCATCTGGAAGGCGCGCCAGGACCTAATGGTGGTAGTAAATAATTTTGCTTCAGATATAATCTTATTAGTTTGTTTGTTTTGTTACATTTGTACCCCGCGCTTTCCCACTCATGGCAGGCTCAATGCGGTAGGCAACGGAGGGTTAAGTGACTTGCCCAGAGTCACAAGGAGCTGCCTGTGCCGGGAATCGAACTCAGTTCCTCAGTTCCCCAGGACCAAAGCCCACCACCCTAACCACTAGGCCACTCCTCCACTCCACATGGATAATCTAATCGAATCCTTTGAGAATGAAAAATTGATACAATAAATGAAGTTCTACAGGAATAGGAAACGGTTAAGATTTTGAAAATGTTAATGGACCAGAAAATTTGAATAAAATGAATATTGTTACAGATGATTGATATCAAGATTGTTGTTTTCCTAGAGTTCCGGGTATGACTCTTAAAGTATTTTTCCTCTGAAATGATTCATCTTAGTATATTAATTCAAAAGGAGTGAAGCCTGTGAAACTGGGATTACTTTAATCAGTGGGAATTGGATCAGAGATTCAAGTGTTTGTATTGTTAAATAATTTCTGGTTTTAAAAGGGGGAAAAATGAAATCAGGTGTATTGTTTCCACTAATTTTGGACAATAAGTATGTTTCCAACGAAATTAATTGACTATACACCGTTTTGGGTTTGAGGAGGCCAACCAGATGATCAATGTGGAATAATGATTCAGATAAATAACTGGGGATAATCAGGTTAATACCACATTTTCTTGGTTTACTGTTGTTTAATTGATCTCCTTGTCTTGTTTCACTCTCCCTATTTATTTTGTGGTCTAAGAAAGAGAAAGATTGTATATAATTCATTTATCTAGTTGAGATTGTTTTCTTCTAATATTGTATTAATGCACAGTCATCTCTGTATTACTGTTTGCAAGTGACCCTTGTAAAATGAAACATTTTAAATAAATGATAAAAAAAATGCTTAGGCATATTCTCTAAAGTATGCCTAAATTTTATAGAATAGACTTAAATTTCTGTGCGGTATATGGAATACACCAAGTGGCTCACACAACCAAATTTGATTGTGTCCATTTAGGCCACTTTTACTTGGTGTAAATCCTGATGCTGAAAATAGGCACAGATTGGGTGTATTCTATAATAATGCACATAAATTTTAGAAATGTCCATACCCTGCACATGGCCATGTCCATTTTCAACTATGCCACTTAGAATTTAGGCGCTGCATGATATAGAATACAAAAATGAGGTAGCCCAGTCTTGGGCTTCTAGTAATGCTAATAGTCTATTATCATTACTAGAAGCCTGAGACTGGGCTACCTCATTTTTGGAATCTTTATGTTGTATGACCCCTGATGCAGGCATTGAATGCCAATACGCAGCCCGTGTCAGTTCCATAATACACAGCATCTGTTCATAGGACTTATTCCGAATCTGAAGGCTCTTGGTGTGAATCAAGCTCGCAATTTGATATGAAAGGATATTTATTATTAGCACATGCACATTTTTTTAGAAGTTTATTACCCTCATTTATATTTGGGTTAATATTATATAATTGTTGATTTAGTAAATCTACTCTCATAACTGGTGGATAAAAATCATTGAGCATATGTGACCTTTTATTTAATTTATTTTTTATTTATAACCATTTAAATTTTTACAAGCGATAAAACAACTTGCCAGAAATACAGAGAAAGTAATATATAGGAATTATTTCAGTCAGGTATTTCTATTCTCTTCCTTAGACTACTAAATAGGGAGAGTGAAACAAGATAAGGAGATCAATTAAACAGTAAACAGAAAAAAAACCCCCGTGGTATTAACCTGATTATCCCCAGATATTTCTCGTCTAATTCATTATTCCACATTGATCATCTGGTTGGCTTCTTCAAGGCCAATACAGTGTATAGTCAAATCATTTCATTGAAAACATATGTATTGTCCAATATTAGTTAGAAATAATACATCTGATTACATTCTCTCTCTTTTAAAACCCAGAAGTTATTTAACAATACATATATTTAAGTCTCTAATTCAAATCCTACTGATTAAAGTAATCCTAGTTTTCACAGGCTTCACTCCTTTTAAAGTAATAATTGAGGAAATATTTCTGAGGAAAACTTTAGGAGTCATACCCGGAACTCTGGGAAAACCAATAATCTCGATATTAATCATCTATAATAATATTCATTTTATTATTCAAAGTTTCTGGTCTATTATCATTTTCAAAATCATAACCACTTCTTGCTTGTGTAGAATCATTTGCTGTATCAATTTTTCACTCTCAAAGGGTTCAGTTAAATTGTCCATGTAACTCTAATAAAATTATATCTGAAACAGAATTATTTACTGCCACCGTTAGGTCCCGAAGCGCCTTCCAGATGGTATTCAATGTATCCTCCATGGGAGCCAAAAACTCCAAGCTGATTTCTCTTAGGTGTTTAGGAGTAGTTCCGCCGATTCGGGTTCTGCTGTAAACGTCCTCCGTTTCAGCATATGTCTCTAACTTACTCCTCCACTCCTTTGGACTTGGTGGTTGAATAATTTGGGGCATTGGAGTTATTTTTTCCAGGTCCAAGAGTGTCAACGCTCCTTCGCCGGTGCTAATCAAAGGATTCACCAACCCTTTCATCTGTGGGCAGTTCGTCGTGCAGCGGTCCCGCACTTGCTGCTCAGGGGACAAAACGCTGGCCATCGGCGACTGACCACCGGTTGTCCCCTTCCTCTCAGTTAAGGTAACTGCAATTGCAGAGAGGAAATTTACGTAAAGAATACAAAACTTCAGAGGGCAGCTGGGCTGTTGGGCATACGAGCTTCAGGTCGCCATCTTACCACTCTCCCAGTTTGGGACACTCTTTGTCTGGTTTCTCCTCAGAGGCCTGTCTGATATGGGTAACCCTGCAGCATAGCCCTCTGAATCATTGAAATACAGAAGCCCCTCCACTACTACAAGGTGGTGTCCCTTCGGAGGGGGCATATGTGACCTTTTTTGGTATATTTTCTGAGCACTTTATGTGAGATTAGACTTTCTCAAAAAGGCTGCATCAAATTGTTTTCTTTTTAATAACTGATATATAATTGCATTCTCTAGCACCTGATCTCTCCCCACTCTCCACCAATACATTTAGGACTCTTCAGGCTATTAACTCTTTTACTCTGTCCTCCAGTGTTTCAAACCTCTTCTCAACCACTATGTTATCCAAGTCTGTCAATGAGGCTGTCTCTTCCTATAATACTACTCTCTCCTGTGCTCTGGATACTCTTGTTCCTCCTATTCCCTGTTCTGTAATGCGTACCAAACCCCAGCCTTGGCTGACCTCTAGAATCTGCTCCTACGCTCCTGTGCCCTATCTGCTGAATGCCTTTGGCTGAAATCCCGTGCCCATGCTGACTTCATACATTTCAGATTCTTCCTGATCTCCTTCCACTCTGCTCTTTCACTTGCCAAACATGACTACTACATTCAGTTGACAAACTCTCTTAGTTCAAACCCTCGACGTCTCTTTGCCACACTGAACTCTCTCCTCATAGTGCCTTCACCTCCAACTCCCCCTTCACTTTCTCCCCAGACTCTGGCTGAGTACTTTCATGGTAAGGTTCTCAAGATTAACCTTGAATTCTCAACCAAGTCACCTCCATGTCTCCTTCCCTCAGTCCATTCTTTCAACCCACCTTCAACCCCTGCTTTCTTTTCTTCCTTTTCTAAAATCACTGAAGAGCAAACTGCACATTTTCTTTCCTCCTCCAAACTGACTACCTGTTCGTCTGATCCTATTCACACAGTTGTCTTGACTGTATTTCATCTCAAGCTATTCTTGATCCACTACAATCTGGCTTTCACCCTCTTCATTCGACTGTAACAGCACTTGCTAAAATCTCCAATGACCTGTTCCTGGCCAGATCCAAAGGTCTCTATTCTATCCTCATCCTTCTTGATCTATCTGCTGCTTTTGATGCTGTTGATCACTGCCTACTCCTTGATATGCTGTCCTCACTTGGATTTCAGGGCTCTGTTCTTTCCTGGTTTTCTTTTTCTCTCTCCCATCACACTTTTAGTGTGTACTCTGGTGGATCCTCCTTTACATCTATCCCACTATCTGTTGGTGTACCTCAGGGCTCTGTCTTGGGACCTCTCCTTTTCTCCATCTATACTTTTTCCCTTGGTGCTCTGATCTCATCCATGGTTTTTAGTATTACCATTATGCTGATGACTCCCAGATCTACCTCTACACACCAGAAACTTCAGCAGGAATGCAGGCCCATGTATCAGCCGGCCTGTCTTACATTGCTGCCTCAATGTTTCACCGCCATCTGAAACTAAACATGCCCTGCACATATTCAACAGACTGCTAAAACCTGTTGTTTCTTTCTCTATAATAGCACCAAAATTCATCCTTTCCTTTCTGAGCACACTACCAAAATCCGTATCCAAACTCTTACCACCTCTCGCTTAGAGTATCGCAATTTGCTTCTCACAGGTCTCCCACTTAGCCATCTCTCTCCCCTTCAATCTGTTCAAAAGTCTGCTGCATGACTTATATTCCACCACTGTTGCTATGTTCATATTAGCTCTCTCCTCAAGTCACTTCATAGGTTCCCTATCCTTTTCCAAGAAGTTCTGAGAGAAGAGGACATTTCTCTGGTAAGTGACATTATTTTGCTCTGTGCTTGGTAATTTAAAGACTGGGTTTAAAAGAGGAATTGTAGGATATTGATAAACACAACATTTTTAAAAAAGAAGGAAACTTTATTAGCTAGTCTCCATACCCTTTCCCCCATAGTTTTAAAACTTGACTTTTCTTCCACAGCACAAACAGAGATAGTCTCTAGATGGCACAGAAGGGCCTAGTTCAGTCATAGAAATAAAAATAAAAGAGAGAGAAGCAAGCAGTATTAACTAGTTTTCATAGTGTACAACCCGTTTCCCCATAGTTTTAAACTAAACTTTTCTCTAGAGGTAATCAATAGAAATAAAATAAAACATGAAAAAGAAAATAAGATGATACCTTTTTTTTATTGGACACAACTTAGTACATTTCTTGATTAGCTTTCGAAGGTTGCCCTTCTTCATCAGATCGGAAATAAGCAAATCTACCAAGATTTGCTTATTTCCGATCTGACGAAGAAGGGCAATCTTCAAAAGCCAGTCAAGAAATGTACTAAGTTGTGTCCAATAAAAAAGGTATCATCTTATTTTCTTTTTCATGTTTTATTTTGTTTTATTTCTATTGATTACCTTTAAAAGTGGACTAACACGGCTACCAGACCTCTCTACTCTAGAGGTAGAAACTGAACAGTCAAGAGTATTAAAAAGGATAGTAGCAAGGCTCAAACTGTCCTAAAAGAAAGTTATTTTCTGTTCTTTGCCTGTTGGAGAGGTAGCACTGCTACGGACCTGAATTAGGTGTTAATTAAGGTGTGAGGAAATATAATATTTGCAAAGGTTACTAAGGGCAATCTGATTACTGGGCTAGCTTCGAAGGGTTTGTTTGAAGCAATCACCTTAGAATCCAAACTATATAGAGAGGAAAGGTCCCACTTAACTTTCTTTCTGAGAAGTTCTGAGAGAAGAGGACATTTCTGTGGTAAGTGACATTATTTTACTCTATGCTTGGTAACTTAAAGATTGGGTTTAAAAGAAGAATTATAGTATATTGATAAACACAGAATAAAAAAAAAATCAAACCTTATTAGCTAGTCTCCATACCCTTTTCCTCATAGTTTTTAAAGTTGAATTTTCTGCCACAACATTAATATAGTCTCTAGAAGTCACAGTAGGGCCTAGTTCAGTCCTCATTCCCACCTACCCTCCCCAATTCCCACCAACCCTTAGCTCTGCTCTTCGTTTATAGTCAATTATTCTAATTAGGACAACAAGAGGAGAGTTTTCATTAGAGTTTTAATTACATTTAATTAGTTTCTGAGAACCAAACACAAAAAAAATTACAAATTAGTCCATATAATATTAAAGCTCTTTATATTAATCTGATATCCCTAGTACCTTAAGAAGTTCTAATTAAACAGCTCTCTAATACTAAAATGCAGCCAGCAGTCCAGCAGTGAGAGGGGTGCTATCCAGTCTTTTGCACTGAGTGTCACATGTATGGTTATCTCCCAGTTGGTGAGAGCTCATATGTGTGTGCTCGATGCAAAGAGCCCCTAGCTCTCAGAGAATGAGTCCATTCTCTTGAGGCCAGAGTAGCGGAGGAGCTGAGGGAGACAGAGAGGTACATAGAGGAGGTCTAGAGGGATGTTGTAGAGAAGTCCTACCTCGAGTCTGGAAGCCCCTATGCTGCCTGCCTTGGAGGAGGGAGACCTTCTAAAAAGAGAGCATCACCCTGGTGTAGCTGGAAGTAATCAGGACAGGCCCACCAGGGGATATAATATCCTATCACACCGAGGATGACCACTGGAGAGAATCGGGGATGACCTCCCCTTACTGCCCCAGTGGTCATTAACCCCCTCCCATCCTCAAAAAAATCTTTAAATATATTTTGTGCCAGCCTGAAATGTCATACTCAGGTCCATCACAGCAGTATGCAGGTCCCTAGAGCAGTTTTAGTGGGTGCAGTGCAGGCAGGTGGACCCAGGCCCATCCCCCCTACCTGTTACATTTGTGGTAGTAAATGTGAGCCCTCCAAAACCCACCACAAACCCACTGTACCCACATCTAGGTGCCCCCCTTCACCCATAAGGGATATGGTAGTGGTGTACAGTTGTGGATAGTGGGCTTTGAGGGGTTTCGGGAGGCTCAGCACACAAGGTAAGGGAGCTATGTACCTGGGAGCAATATATGAAGTCCACTGCCGTGCCCCCTAGGGTGTCCGGTGGGGAACCAGTGCACTACGAATGCTGGCTCCTCCCATGACCAAAGGGCTTGCATTTGGTCATTTCTGAGATGGGCGTCCTTAGTTTCCATTATCGCCGAAAATCAGAAATGACCAAGTCTACGGACAACCATCTCTAAGGTGTCCCCGACCGTATTATCGAAATGAAAGATGGACGTCCATCTTATTTCGATAATACAGATTTCCCCGCCCCTCCATCGGGACATTTTGTGAGGACGTCCTCAGCAAAACTTGGGTGTCCCTTTCGATTATGCCCCTCCACGTGTCTTTAAATAAAAATCAAACAAAAGATTGCAAATTAACACTGTCAACTAATGAGCAAGACGTAAATAGGAACAACAAACATAGTTTGAAATGTCTATATGCGAATGCCAGAAGCCTAAGAAATAAGATGAGAGAGTTACAATATATAGCTCTAAATAAAAAATTAGATATCTTAGGCATTTCTGAAACCTGGTGGAAGGAGGATAACTAGTGGGACACTGTCATGCTAGGGTACAAATTTTATCATAGTGATAGGGTGGATCGAATTGGTAGAGGGGTAGCACTATATGCTAAGGAGGGTCTTGAATCAAATAGACTGAAAATTCTGCAGGAAACAGAACACATCTTGGAATCCCTATGGATTGAAATTCCATGTGTAAAAGGGAAAAGGATATTGATAGAAGTGTACTACCGTTCACCTAGCCAGGATGAACAGACAGATGTAGAAATGTTACCAGAAATTAGGCAGGCTAAGAAACTGGGCAACACAATAATAATTGGTGATTTCAATTACCCTGATATTGACTGTAAATGTAACATAACGGCATGCTATGGGGGTAAAATTCCTTGACGAAATCAAGGACTGCTTTATGGAGCAGTTGATACAGGAGCCAACAAGAGAAGGAAAAATTCTAGACCTAGTCCTTAGTGGAGCACATGATCTGGTGCAGGAGGTAATGGTACTGGGGCCGCTTGATAGCAGTGATCATAATATGATCAGATTTGATAACGGTTTTGGAGTAAGTACACACAGGAAATCTAATACATTAGCATTTAACTTTCAAAAAGGAGACTATTATAAAATGAGAAGAACAGTGAAAAAAATACTGAGGAGCAGCTGAAATATTCAAAAATGTACATCAGGTGTGGATGCTGTTCAAAAATACCATCCTGGAAGCCCAGGCCAAATATATTCCATGTATTAAAAGAAAAGGAAGGAAGACCAAACAACAGCTGGCATGGTTAAAAAGTGAGGTGAAAGAAGCTAATAGAGCTAAAAGAAAATCCTTCAGAAAATGGAAGAAGGATCGGACTGAAAATAATAAGAAAAAGCATAAAGAATGGCAAGTCAAATGCAGAGTGCTGATAAGGAAGGCAAAGAGGGACTTTGAAAAAAAGACTGTGTTGGAGGCAAAAACACATGGAGGAGCATAATCGAACAAAAACGTCTATCTCCATGGGCGTTTATCTCTGAGAATGGGTCCGTGAAGGGGCGGACCGAACCGTATTTTCGAAAAAAATAGACGTCCATGTTTTATTCGACAATTTGTGAGCTGGGCGTTTTTGTTTTTCAGCGATAATGGAAAATGAAAGCGCCCAGCTCAAAAACGAATAAATCCAAGGCATTTGTTCGTGGGAGGGGCCAGGATTCGTAGTGCACTGGTCCCCCTCACATGCCAGGACATCAACCGGGCACCCTAGAGGGCACTTTTACAAAAACAAAAAAAAAGGTAAAAGAGCTCCCAGGTGCATAGCACCCTTCCCTTGTGTGTTGAGCCCCCCAAATCCCCCTCAAAACCCACTGCCCACAAGTCTACACCATTACTATAGCCCTAAGGGGTGAAGGGGGGCACCTACATGTGGGTACAGTGGGTTTGTGGGGGGGGGTTGGACGACTAAGCATTAAGTAGCACAATTGTAACAGGTAGGGGGGGGGATGGGCCTGGGTCCACCTGCCTGAAGTCCACTGCACCCCCTAACAACTGCTCCAGGGACCTGCATACTGCTGCCAGGGAGGTGGGTATGACATTTGAGGGTGAAAATAAAAGGTTGTGAAACATCATTTTTTTGTGGTGGGAGGGGGTTAGTGACCACTGGGGGAGTCAGGGGAAGTCATCCCCGATTCCCTGGGGGGGGGGGGTAATCTGGTCATTTAGGGCACTTTTTGGGGCCTTATTCGTGAAAAAACAGGGTCCAGGAAAAGTGCCCTAAATTCTAGTTACAAACGCATACTTTTTTTCCATTATCGGCGAAAGGCGCCCATCTCTGTTCGGGTGATAACCATGCCCCAGTCCCGCCTTCACCAAGCCTCCAACACGCCCCCGTCAACTTTGTACGCTTCCGCAATGAAGTGCAGTTGAAAACGTCCAAGTTCGGCTTTCGATTATACCGCGTTATTCGTTTTTGTGAGATAAACGTCCATCTCCCGATTTAGGTCAGAACTTGTCCTTTTTCTCGTTTGATTATAAGCAGGATAGTAAAATCTTTTTTAGGTATATTAAAAGCAAGAAGCAGGCAAAAGAATCAGTTGGACTGCTAGATGACTGAGGGGTAAAAGGGGCACTCAGGGAACACAAAGCCATAGCAAAGAGGTTAAATGAATTGTTTGCTTCGGTCTTCACTGAGGAAGATTTGGGAGAGATACCAGTGCCAGAAATGGTGTTCATAATTGATGAGTCAGAGAAACTGAATGAAATCTCTATAAACCTGGAGGATGTAATGGTGTAATTTGACAAATTGAAGAATAGCAAATCGCCTGGACTGGATGGTGTTAATCCCAGAGTACTGATAGAATTGAAAAATGAACTTGCAGGACAATTATTAGTAATATGTAATTTAACTTTAAAATCAAGTATGGTTTCAGAAGATTGGAGGGTGGCCAATGTAACACGCATTTTTAAAAAATGTTTCAGAGGTGGTCCGTAAAATTATAGACCGGTGGGCCTGACGTCGGTGCTGGGAAAAATGGTAGAGTCTATTATAAAGAACAAAATTACAGAGCATATTCAAAAGCATGGATTAATGAGACAAAGCCAATATGGATTTAGTGAATGAAAATCTTGCCTTGGAGAAAAGACGCCTGAGGGGAGATATAATAAAGATCTATAAAATAATGAGTGGAGTGGAATGGGTAGACATGAATCGCTGGTTTACTCTTTCCAAAAGTACTAGGACTAGGGGGCACGCAATGAAGCTACAAAGTAGTAAATTTTAAAAAGATCGGAGAAAATATTTCTTCACTCAATGTGTAATTAAACTCAGAGAATGTAGTAAAAGCGGTTAGCTTAGCGGGGTTTTAAAAAAGTTTGGCTAGCTTTCTTAAATAAAAGTCCATAAGGCATTATTAAAATGGGCTTGGGGAAAATCCACTGGTTATTTCTAGGATAAGCAGCATAAAATGTATTGTACTGTTTTGGGATCTTGCCAGGTACTTGTAATCTGTATTGGCCACTGTTGGAAACAGGATGCTGGGTTTGATGGACCTTCGGTCTTTCCCAGTATTACAATACTTATGTACTTATCCATTTCTGAATACATTTCAAACTCCTCTTATTGACTTGCAAGTGCATTCACTCTGCAGCTCCTCAGTTGTTCTCCACTCTTATTTCGCCCTATACTCCTTCAAGGGAACTCCAGTCATTGGGTAAATCTCTCTTATCTGTACTCTTCTTCTCCATTGTTAACTCCAGTCTCTGTTCTTGTTATCTTGCTGCACCACATGCCTGGAATAGACTTCCTGAGCCAGTATGTCAAGCTCCATCTCTTGCTGTGTTCATATCTAGGCTAAAAGCCCACCTTTTTGATGCTGCTTTTAACTCCTAACACCTATTCACTTTTTCAGTATCAATATTTTATCATTCCCACTTTAGTAATTCCCTTATTTGTCCTGTTTGTCCTGATTAGATTATAAGCTCTGTCAAGCAGGGACTGTCCCTTTTGTTCAAGTGTACAGCTCTGCGTACGTCTAGTAGCACTTTAGAAATGAAACATAGTAGTAGTAGTAGTAGTTCACTGATGAAAATATTTTTACTCTAGCTTCACTAGTGAACCAGGAGCATAGCTACGGGTGAACCTTATTTGGAAATAATGAGCACTATTTTGAAACAGCCCTTGTGCTCAAATAGTGTGCATATTGCAAAATACTGCACTCTATTACAAAATAGTGTGCACTATTGATGGCAAATTTTCCTGTTTCAGGTTATAAACAACATTGAGGGGCTCTTTTACAAAACCGCGTTAAGCATACAGGACTAGATTCTATATATCAC
This sequence comes from Microcaecilia unicolor, assembly GCF_901765095.1. Lineage (NCBI taxonomy): Eukaryota > Metazoa > Chordata > Amphibia > Gymnophiona > Siphonopidae > Microcaecilia > Microcaecilia unicolor. The sequence continues at coordinate 306,494,546 of NC_044032.1, forward strand.
GCCTAAAAAGTTGGTGCCAAAATGAAATATTCCTAGGCGTATTCTATAAAGTACGCCTAAATTTAGGTGTACTTTATAGAATATGCCTAATTTCCACATGGTTTATAGAATACACCGAGCGCCTGTCCGCCTGACTAAATTTAGTTGCAGACTCTTACACCAAGTAAAACTTGGTGTAAATGCCAGCGCTTCAATTATGCACAGACTATGCATAACCATGCACATAGATTGAAGAAATGCCCACGACCTGCCCTTGGCCGTGCTCCCTTTTCAACTATGTGATTTAGAATTTACGCGCATCACATTAAGCTTAAGACAGTTCTGTGTGTAAATTCTAATTTAAATGGCAATTATCGGTGCTGATTGACTTGTTAACTAATTAAGTTACATGCTCAAATCCAGACTATGACTAGATTTGCATGCACAACATAAGTCACGCTATATAGAATCCGGGGGTTAATGCCTGGTTTACCCAGCCTTAACTACTAGCGCACAGCTGCATTAAGGAATCAAGTATCTGAACAACCAGTCTAAAATAAAGAGGATCGATAATCTCTTAGAGGTCCTTTTACTAAGCTGAGGTAGAAAATTGCTGTAGCATACCCTTACGAGGGTCTTTCTTGTGCACTAAGGCCATCTTTACTGTAGCAGTAAAATGGCTGATTTTCTACTTTTGCCTTTACTGACCACGCAGTAATGTCACCATTAGCACACGACCACCAAAAAAGATCATTGTGGTAGCACTTTCCAACACCTATTTCGTAAGCAATAAGGGCTGCTGTGGGTATCCTGCCCTAACTGGTTGAATGCAGTACTGTGGACGTGCTAAATGATTAGCGCAGAAATGCCCACACTCCACCCCCTGACACGCCTCCTGAAAAAAAATTACAAAAATATTTTTAGCACACGGGTAGCAATCTGTGGGGATAAAACACATATTACCATGCCTCCTGTAGAGACAGGCAAACAAGGGACATAGGCTCAAGTAACAAATTATAAACAATAGCACTCTGGAATGGTATGTGAAATTATGCATCCCACTAGAAGGTGATACCTAAGCTCACCCTAGCCCAAAGAAATACTGACATGAAAGGACACAAGGCTCAGATGTTATTATAAAAATAGAAAAGCTGTTTATTAATTATACTGGCAGCAATAATAGCAATGCAAATCAGAGACACTGCACTTGTGTGATGGTAGAACAATGAATTTATGTATCTGTCAAAGCAGTGCAAGAAAAACACACATTAGCTCGTAGTTCAGGGGTGGCCAAACCATTAGAACATCTGAGGCGGGGGCCTCAGGTGGCATTCTTCAGGAGTGGCATCTCCCCACTGTTCGGGGAGTAGCATCTTCCCCTTCCTTCTTACACCCTGTTTGTGGCATTTACCTATTTTGTCATGTTCCAAACCCGGCAGCGATTCCTATACGCTGCAATGCAGCTGGCACCTGCCTCTTCCTTTTACTGCGGCTGGCTGTCTGATGTAACTTAAAACAGGAAGTTACATCAGAGAGCCAGCCGCAGTAAAGGGAAGAGGTGGGTGCCAGCCGCAGGGCAGCGTATGGGAATCGCTGCCGGGTTTGGAACAAGACAAAATATGTAAATGTCAGAGGCTCAGGCAGCTGCAGTATGACACCTAAATATCAGGTCTCACGTACTTCTGAAATCTTAATCTCATCAAGCAAAAAATAGTCCTGAAAAAACAGTAGAATGAAAGTTAGATAAAGCAAGGACTTTTGGCCATATTCAACTGCAAATGGTTTATTCTCATACATATATTAAACAAAAGGGGTATTTTACTAAAGATTACCTCGTTATCTGCCACAGGACCTATTTTATTCCTATGGGCCCTGCTGCAGAAGCCCCCAAAGTATTAGAAAATCAATAGAATCTTTCACAGTTCTTTCATAGAGTCTTTTACTAAGCTCGTTAGTGCTTTTAGCTCTCAGTAGAAATTAGCTGGCGGTAAACACCAAGGAACCTATTATATTCCTACTAGTAAAAAAGGCCCGTTTCTGACACAAATGAAACTGGCGCTAGCAAAGGTTTTCCTCGGAGTGTGTACGTTTGAGAGAGTGTGTGTGAGAGTGACTGTATGAGAGAGAGAGAGTGAATGTGCGAGTGTGTGACAGAGAGAGAGTGAGACTGGTCCCCTCCCTCCCTCCCTCTGAGTTTCAGGGTCCCCCCTTGGAACATGACGTCACATGCATGAGGGTGTCATCGTCCCTCCCTCCCTTCCAGTTCCAGGCCCCCTATCTCCAAATTTTAAAAATCAACTTCACTTACGGTCGGGTTTACGGCGGCCAACAGCAGCAGCGGTAACAGGCGTGCAGGCTCGACCCTCCTGTCTCTCTTAGCTCTGGTCCCGCCCTCATTTCCTGTTTTCACAAGGGCAGGACCAGAGCTGAGAGAGAGAGAAGGGTCGAGCCTGCACGCCTATTACCGCTGCTGCTGTCAGCCGCCGTAAACCTGACTTCGTAAGTGAAGTTGACTTTTAAAATTTGGAGGTAGGGGGCCTGGAACTGGAAGGGGGCCTGGAACTGCCACAGTAACAGCTCTCTGCCACATGGCCATGCGGTAAGAGTTCTATCATTACATGGCTGTGTGTGTCTGGGGGTTTTTACCTGCTATGCTAAAAAGGGCCCTGGCGCATGGGAAAAACAGCCCCCACCGCTAGCGCAGGGCCCTTTTTCCTGCAGCTTGGTAAAAAGACCCCTAAAATCTTATGATTTACTGAATTAAATGCGTCTGTATCTAATCTAATACCTAATATCCTCCGTTGCCTCAGGAATAAACTGAGGAGTCAGTACTGAAAGGTTGATAACTGGATAGGAGAAGCTCCTTTCATTTTCTCCCACGACTGGGCCAACCCTGGATATTTAGCACCACATATTTGGACAGTGCCAGGGCAGCCTAGGGGGCAGAGTCTGGGTGCAGCTGGGAGGTACTCAGCAACAATATTCAGACCACTAAGGGGATAATTCTGAAAAGGTTGGCTAAAGTAGGGCACCAGGATGCTTCATACTAAGGACTTAGTCTATAAATGATGCCAAAAAATAGTGCTTAACTCTTTTATATAAATGGTGCTTAAAGTTAGGTGCAGTTTATAGAACAGTGCTTAGCATTGGGAACTGTGACTATATTTTGGTGCGACCATTTACACCAATGAAATCTTGGTGTAAATCCCCCGTGCCTAAATTAGGCACGGATCCCTTTATTCTATAACAATGTGCGTAAATTAAAGGAATACCCCTGATCTGGCCTTGTGCCCCCTTTTTGGAGCAGCCTGTAAAATTTATGTATGGATCCTGTGCATAAATTTTAGTTATGTCCAATTAGCACCAATAATTGCTTGTCAAAATCTCAGCGCTAATTAGCTAATTCAATTAAATTGCAGGTGCAAATTGGGCACCTGTCCAAATTTGCATGCACAATTTTTAGCTACTTTTATAGAATTTGGGTGTAAGTGTGGATTCTGTAACAGCAATTGTGTGTGTAACTGCTGTTATGGAATATTGTATAAGGCCTTATTTACATGCCTAACTTTAGTCATGAACAATATCCATATTATCCCAAACGCTTTATCTCAGATCACTTTTACACATAAACAATGTTCTCACAGTGTATCCATTTATAAATCCATCATATTGAGTAAACGGGGATCTTCAGAATTTTTTTAAACAGCATAAACCATCCAGAAAATCATGTTTCAATGTATCGATGGTGCTGTTCACCTCGTCATAGATCAACCCGCTTTCCTCCTGATTTTTCTATTTTTTTCTTTTTTCAATATTTTCTTAAATAGTATTCTTCTTAGATATTTTTAATCTCCAAAATAAATAATATATTATAAGTTAGCTTTGACTTGGCCAGGTTTCGAAATTCTTCTTCAGGGAAGAGGTTTGCATCTCGAACTTTACTTCTACATATAAACAAAATGGCTAACTTTATGTTCTAACTTTATGATGATACCATTAGCCAAACTCTTAGCCAATAAAAACCTCAGCCCTTACATATATGCAGATGATGTCATGATTTACATCCCGTTCAAACATGATCTAAACGAAATCACCAACGAGATCAACCAAAGCCTCCGAATCATGCACTCTTGGGAGGACTCATTCCAGCTAAAATTTAATGCAGAAAAAACTCAATGTCTAGTTCTTACTTCTCAGTACAACACAAACAAATACTCCACCATAACCACACCATACTGCTCTCTTCCTATCTCAGAAAATCTGAAAATTCTTGAGTCACCATTGATCGAAACCTCACACTCGATACCCACGTGAAGAATACGACGAAAAAAGATGTTCTACTCCATGTGGAAACTCAAAAGAGTAAAACCTTTCTCCCGAGAAACATCTTCCGTACCCTGGTACAGTCAATGGTAATCAGTCATCTGGACTATTGTAAGGCACTATACGCTGGCTGTAAAGAACAGACTATCATAAAACTCCAAACAGCCCAGAATACCGCAGCCAGACTCATATTTGGAAAAACTAAATATGAAAGTGCAAGACCCTTAAGAGAGAAACTTCACTGGCTCCCACTCAAAGAACGTATTGAGTTGAAGATCTGCACGACCATACACAAAATTATTCACGCAGATGCCCCACTATACATGCTAAACCTGGTGGACCTGCCTCCCAGAAACGCCAAAAGAACAGCTCGCAAATTCCTCAACTTGCATTTCTCCAGCTGCAAAGGACTTAAATACAAACAGGCATACGCCACTACCTTCTCGTACATGAGTACACAGCTATGGAACGCACTACCCACAGCCATGAAAACCATTGACAAACTAATTAATTTTCGCAAATCTCTGAAAGCACATCTCTTCAACAAAGCCTACAAAGAGAACCCTTAATTACACAAGACTACCACACTAACCCACCCAGCTATCAAAATCCACCTTTTACACTAACCTATCTAACACCTTCTTCTCCAAGTCCTCATCCAACTTCTGCTTATTACTGATTGTATCTAAGATCCTGTCATGACTATGTCATAACAAAACTCTGTAAGCCACATTGAGCCTGCAAATAGGTGGGAAAATGTGAGGTACACATGCAATAAATAAAATAAATAAATATAATCTTGGCTGCTGAATATCTGGGTATAAAAAGCCTAGAGAAACCAGCATTTAAAAAAATGCTGACTGCTGCAGGATGAATATTTCCCTCTCATGTTGTAAGTCCTCCAGGACAGGAAATTACCAACAGTCCCTGAATGAAATATTCAAGAAACAACAGGCAGACAATCCACAAAATCCAGTACAGACCTCAAAACAGAGGTTAAAGAGCCAGATGTCAAGCTTATGCACCACATGAAACAATAAATAAATAAATAGTTAAAAGCATAACACTGCCATGTTTTGCCCTTGCAAGGGCTGCATCAGGGGCTGTTAATATAACAAGAGATGTCCTGTCAGAATATCACCTACTGGTTTACAGACATCTCTTCTATGCAGCAGCAGCCCGTGGCTTTTTAACCTCTGCAATCTGCTTTTTTGACATCACAAATTAAATTTGTCTTTAACTAGTTAGAAAGGTAAGAGCTAAATCCAAATCTTCTTACAAACAAAGCACAACATAATTTAGCTTAAGCTCATTCACACATTCACAAAGCTGTCTCAATAAATAAAACAAGAGGAGGAAAAAACCTCAAAAGCAGCAGTTTGTGGGTTTAAAAACTGTATGCAGCACAAATCAATTCTTCAAAAAGATCAAAGTTCTTACGATGGATCAGAAAAACTTAATTTTATAAAAGCTGTCTTCCAGAAAAAAAACAAAGCGTGCAGGGCAAAGTATCTGGTTTAGACTAGTAAAAGAAATCAAACCAGGTGTGACATATGACTACCATTTCACAAAGTGCTGCATCAGGGACCTGTTCATTTCTTTTTATTATGAACTCTATAAGCAAATTAATAATAGATTTTAAAAATATTTAACTTCCGAATATATAAAAATCACAAAAAAGAGAGACCTATCTTAACAGTCTTACTCAAAAAATAGCTTTAGTGGATCGAACTTACTCATAAACACACAGCAATGACTAGTCATACACAAGAATGGAAACATTTATAGAAAAATGTGAGCATTCTATGTCAGCACTGCTTGTAAGGTTATTTTATTTTTGTTACATTTGTACCCCATGCTTTCCCACTCATGGCAGGCTCTATGCAGTGGACAATGGAGGGTTAAGTGACTTGCCCAGAGTCACAAGGAGCTGCTTGTGCTGGGAATTGAACTCAGTTCCTCAGGACCAAAGTCCACCACCCTAACCATTAGGCCACTCCTCCACTCCAATCAGCTAGTTATAATCAACTAGTTTGGAATTGGCTAGCTAGACTCAACAGAAGAAAATGGACAAGGGAGAATACTTTTCACCATTATATACACTTAAGTACTAGTATTCTGTAACATGCATGCACAAACAGTACGTAACTTTTGTTACTGTTATTGAATGAGGAGGTTAAGTTTGGCACCACTGATAAGATCACTGATGAAAAAAATATGTTGAGGTGGTTGGTTACTGTAAATTTTTGTTGTGGCTGTAAGAAGCTGTTGTCTTAATGGGGTAGTTAAGTAAATTGGGAGTGAATGTCTGGAATGGAAATAATTAACAATGTTTTAAATCATAGTAACAGAAAACTTAGGAGAGTAGAAGAAAAGACATACTGTGATAATTATATCTACTTAGAGTTGCATGATTGAGCAATGGAAAATCTTAAGAATGCAATAAAGATAAAGGGCCTCATGTAATTAGTTAATGCAAGCTAATGTACTTTAACACTCCGTGACTTATTGTTTTTTTATATATAGTTTTTGTTATTTTTTATGTAATTCCCCATATATAACTAATGGGTTTCTTGGGATGTAAGCTATCTAGAGCATTCAGCTGAGATTTGTGCAGTAAATAAGTCTCGTATTAGATATTGGATATTAGATATTAATATGTTAAGGGCATACATAATAGATAAGCACCACTGAAAATAACAGGGCTCACATTATTTACATGTATTAAATTGTAGTGATGCACATTAGTAAATGGGGCTCTGTATTTCTTGTTCTCTGCACTGTTGGGAAGAAACAAAGTGTCATGCATCTCAAGTGAGATTTTGTCACAGTGCTCAAAGTTTTCCCTCTGATGAGATAAAGGAAACATTTTAAAATATAGATCAGAAGAAAAGGCATTTCCTAGATTTTCTGAGTATAAAGACAATATTTTAAGTACATAAATAAATAACCATTGCCACACTGAGACAGACTAAGTTCCGTCAAGCCCAGTATTCTGTTCCAACAGTGACTGATTCGGGTCACAAATAATTGATGATCCCAAATGAATAAAACAGATTTCATGCTTATCCCAGGAGTATGCAGTGGATGTTCCCTAAGTCCACGTTAATAATGGTTTATGGACTTTTCTTACAGGAATGTATCCAAAATCTTTTTTAAACCCTGTTACACTAACCACTTTTACCACGTTCTCTGGCAATGAATTCCAGAGCTTAAATTTCATGCTGACGATTTGTTCTAAATGTACTAGTTAGTAACTTCATTCTGCACCCCCTAGTCCTTGTACTTTTGGAAAGAATAAACAATCGATTCATGTCTATCTGTTTCATCACATTCATTATTTTATAGAGTTCTATCATATCTTCCCTCAGCCGTCTTTTCTACAAGCTCAGGAGCCCTAACCTCTTTAGCCTCTCCTCGTAGGGGAGTCATTCCATTCCCTTTATCATTTTGGTTGATCTTCACTGTATTTTTTCTTTTTTTTTTTTTTTTAATCTTTTTTTTATTGAGAACAAGCAGAGCTTTCCAATACAAACATATAACAATTGTAAACAGTAATACTAACATGAAAGTAACTATAGGATACAGTACACATATTATTCACTCCATAAGTATTATGTCGAGCCATCCCCAATTATCCCATCAAGGTACATTGTTATGTTCTGGGCTCGTGCTTGTAATTTTTCAGTTTTATTCCCCCCCCCCCCCCCCCCCCATTCCCAGCCATCCCACTATACCCGTTTCCTTTATACCTCCCTCCCCCCTCCCGTCCAGAGTTGCTCATTCAAAAAGACCTTTTAGCACCCATCGCAGAAATTCCAACAAAGGCACTAATTATAGGACGAGTTGGAACACATTCCAAGCAGCGCTTCCATATACCATTATACTCCTTAGTTGCCCTATTTCCCAGGTTAGCTGTTCTTTGGATCTCCCAGTCAGCCATCTGCTGTAGATGTCTATACCATTGTTCAATGGGCGGCGATAAATGGCTTATCCATTGCTGCAAAATGACCTTCCTAGCCAACAATAGCGCCAGTAATATAAAATGACACTTGCTACTGTTCAACCCTTGCTCCTGCAGTTCCACATCCGATCCCATCAGCATAATTCCATATGTCCACTCATAAGAGCTTTGCAGCACCTTTTCCAACAATGCCACCACTCTAGGCCAGTACCCTTCAAGTTTGACACACTCCAGGAAATGATGCACTAAGGACCCCCTGCTTATATTACATTTGTTACACACATCTGTATCCCACAAACCCATTGCCTTCCCTTTGCATCTAGTGATATACGCATTATGCAATATTCTATACTGAATCTCATGTAAACCCACGTTTGGTGTGACCCGGAAGGCCTGTTCATAGCATCTAGACAATTCTTGTTCAGATACTGCCCTCCCCAAACGTGTACTCCATTCCTCCTGCTGCGTATCAAAATATCGGGAAGGCCTGCGCTTTCTCCCCTCTTTGTACCAAAGGGACAGCGAGTTCTGTGCACTAAGTGTTTGCATAAACCATTGATCTAAAGCTGTAAAAGAGGCATAAGCGCCACTTTTTCTCCTCTGGGTGTCCAAATAGTGTCGCAGTTGCAAGTATGAATAAAAATATTTTGGGGGGAGATTCCATGCTTTTTGACATTCAGAGAAGGTGGGGCATCCACCGTTCCCCAATTCAACCACTTGCCCAATATATCTGCAGCCCCCCCTGAACCAACCCTCAAAAGGAGACCCTGGCTGACTCGCTGTAAACTCAGGATCACGCAAAATTTCCACAAAAGGGGATGTGCCCTGTGCCCCTCCTATTCTATTCCTCCACCAATCCCAAGCCTTTTTTAATGGCCGGACTAATGCAGAAATTGTAGCTTTTCTACCCCTGCAATGAAAAGTGTTAAAGATCGAGATCCCCTCCCGTCCGCTATCCCAGGTCCCTACAGGTGCAAATTTGGCTTGTCCAGTGTGAATCTCATGTACCCATCTCATAAGTGCTGCTACATTGTACAGGCGCAAGTCTGGCAGACCCACTCCCCCTTTGTTACGATCTCGCGTCAGCTTATTGTAACCTATTCTTGCTCTACGGGCTCCCCATATAAAGGAAGTTATAACACTTCTATATGTCGCTTCATCCTTCTGCAAAACCCACAACGGCATCATTTGTAGCGAGTATAAAATTTTTGGCAAAAGTACCATTTTTGTCAATGCCACTCGTCCTAAGAACGATATGGGTAAGTCCCGCCACCTAGCGCACAAAACCTTAATATTATCCAGCTTCTCAAGTACATTTTTAGTATACATCATATGGGCATCTAAGTGTAAGTGAATCCCCAAGTATTTCAGGGCTCCCCGTGCCCATGCAAAAGGAAAATCAGGCTGCTGCCTGCACCTACAATTAGCTGACAATGCCATGGCTTCAGATTTGTCAAAATTAATTCGGAGCCCCGAGAAACTACCAAACTTTTGTATCAACTGCACTAACACAGGGGTCCCCTTAGTCGCTTGTTCCAGAAAGATCATCATATCATCAGCGAATAGGTTTATTTTATATTCTTGTGCTCCCACTGTAATGCCCTGCAATTCCTTTGATTGCCTGATTTTACATGCTAATGGCTCCAGTGCCAAGACGAAAAGCATAGGGGATAGTGGGCACCCCTGCCTCGTACCCCGCTCCAACTTGAATTTTTCAGTAAGGCTTCCATTAATTAAAATTTGTGCTGTTGGTGATTTGTACAAAGCCCTAGTGCCCCTCAAAAACTCCCCATAAATGCCAAATTGGGGCAGGACCCAAAACAGATAGTCCCACAATACTTTGTCAAACGCTTTTTCAGTATCTAGACAAGTGATTATGGCATCCCCCTCTTTCCCCTTTGTCTCCTGCATAGCCTTCAGTACCCGTAAGATATTTGTGGAGGCATACCTCCCTGGGACAAAACCTGTCTGGTCCCCCTGCACCAAAAGTGGTAGCAACTTTCCCAGCCTCGTTGCCATAATACTAGCAAAAATTTTCACATCTTGATTGAGCAGTGATATAGGTCGGTATGAACCCAGCTGTTCTTCATTTCTCCCAGGTTTCGGTAAAACTACTATGGTAGCATGTGTCAGCTGGCCCGTATGCTGCCCCAGCCCACAAAGGGCCTGACAAAGTTCAACAAAGGGACCCACCATCTGAACTCCCAGTATTTTATAGAATTCAGCTCCCAATCCATCCGGCCCCGGAGCTTTTGCTAGTTTTAGCTTCTTAATAGCTTGCTGTGTTTCAGAGCCCTCGAATGGAGCATTTAAAGATTCTAACTGCTGAGACGACAATTTTGGCAGATTTAAATCTTGAAAAAATCTTTCACGCTCTCCCATGTCACTTTGTCCCGCATCATACAGGGACTTATAAAAATCCACAAATGCCTTTTGAATATCTTCCCCTTTATTAAGTGTATTACCTGACTTGTCTTTAATACTAGTAATTATCTTTTTTGCAGATCTACTCTTTACCATTGCGGCTAATAATTTCCCCGTTTTGTTGCCCCATCTATGTAAATTATATTTGTAAAGCTGCACATCCAGGCTTGCCCTCTGATTAAGCACCTCATTGATTTGCTTTTTGAGCTGCCAAAAGTTTTCTCTGCTGCTGGGCGTACCAGCCCTGACCAATTCCGCTCTCGCCACCTGAATCTTCCCTAGCAAATTGATGAGCTCTCCGTCCCTTTCTTTCCTGGTGCAGCTAGAGTACGCTATTATCCTACCTCGCATTACTGCTTTACCGGCCTCCCAAAAGATCACAGGGTCTACCTCAGATGCCTTATTGGTCTGCAAGAACTCCTGCCATTCCCTTATGAGATATTCCCGAAATTTCGGGTCCTGGTATAATGCAGGATTCATTCTCCAACTAGCTGCCTGACTCTGCCTTTGGCAACCACCCCAATCAACCCATACCATGCTATGGTCTGATACTACCCCGGCCTCTATTCCTGCCGCCCAACATTGTGATAGCGATGTGGCCGGTAGCAGCACATAGTCCAGACGTGCCTGCACTTTGTGTACCTTAGAATAAAAAGTATACTCATGTTCATCGGGGTGTAGAACCCTCCAAGCATCTAAAACACCCAGCTCCTTCATCAAAAAGTTAATTCCCCTGCCACTCGCTTCTTTATGCCTAGGTTTTGGGGGACTGCAGTCTATAAGCGGATCAGCGGTAATGTTAAAATCACCCCCCACTACCAATTTATATTCGTTCAGTGGTACAAGTGCAGCCAATACTTCAGAAAAGAATTTGTGGGAGTACACGTTTGGGGCATAAATTGAACACAAGGCCATTTTAACACCCTGAATCGTCCCCGCCCAAATCACATATCTCCCCTCCGAGTCTTGAATAACCTTATGCTTAGTACATGCCAAAGATCTGCTAACCAGAATAGCCACTCCCCGTTGTCTACTATTATAAGAGGCAGTGGCCAATTCCCCAACCCAACCTTTCTTTAATTTCATATGTTCTGGTTGAGAAAGGTGCGTCTCCTGCAGGAGCAATATATCCACTTTCAAGCGTCTGCTATAACTCAATATTTTTGTGCGCTTAACAGGCGAGTGTATCCCATCTACATTTAGAGTAGCTATCCGAATATTACTCATCCTCTATCCTACAGTTGAGATATACTTTCCAAACAATTTCCTGGTAAACCCTTCTGGAGGTGACCTCCCAGCTCAGCCCCCCCCATACTTTATATGCTGTTCTTGCTGTGACGGTCTTTTCATCTACAACCAAATCCCGGACACACTGGACCTCCCTACCCACCCCTCTTCTATGTCTCCCCTGCTCCCTCCCCCCTCCTTTTCCCCCCTCTTCCCCCCTCCCTCGCCCCCAATAATGAGAGAAACCCCCGATTCAGGTAGCTCCCGCAGCCACACCACCATTCTCCTCCTTACTTCCTCTGTCCAGTCCCCCTCCCTTCCCTATTCACTTCGTATTCCCCCTCCCCTTGTAGTCTGTTTTACTCCCCCAATCTCCTTATACCGCATGCAAACTGCATTCAGTCCACACCAGTGTTGCCAGGTGGGCGGTTTTACCGCCCAATTGGGCGGTTTTCCGCGACCCGCCGCGGGAAATTTTTGCCCACGGCGGGTTGCGGTTTTTTGGGCTGGTTTTTGTGCTTCGGGCGGTTTTTTTAGGTGGCTTTTTCGGCCGCGGTGGGCGGGGTTAGTGACGTTTTTGGGCGGGGTTAGTGACGTGGGAGGCGGGGTTAGTGACGTGGGAGGCGGGGTTAGTGACGTGGGAGGCGGGGTTAGTGACGGGGAAGGCGGGGTTAGTGACGCGGAAGGCGGGGCCAATGACGGCGGGGGCGGGGTTGATGACGGCGGGGGCGGGGTGATGACGCGGGGGCGGGGGTGTCAGGGGCGGGGTTTGAGTTTGGGCGGGTTTTGGGCTGGATTTTGGGCTCCTTTAGGCTGGAAAAATATTTTCCACCTGGCAACCCTGGTCCACACATTCTAAAGGTTCTCAACCTCTTTTTTTTTGGTCACTTACATCCGCTGCCCCTTACAATGCAAATTTTCCTGCATCAGATACAAAAAGGAGAGGGGGTAAAAAAACAGAGACAAAGAAAACTAAAAAGCAGAACATTATAACATGTTAACCGTAAACAGGAGCTAGTCACCACTCAGGCTGTCAGATGGCAATCACTAAAGTAGTGCTGTACTGTTTCCTCATCTCTCGCCCCCTGTCGTAGGCCAGCACCACTGATCTCGAAGCCTCCTGGACTTTTCAAACTCACAAGCCTTTCGTCTCCGCCCAGACTGCCAGATCGTCTCTCAGCTATTTTGGTCTATGTGTATTCTGAGCCTTCTTATCTTTGTTTAACAAAAGCCCTGGTTCCATTAGGGATCTGAGACTGAGGCCCCGCTCTCCAGTTTTCATCACAAACAGCTAGCAGCCTGGGCAAAGAAGCCGGGCCATTTTAACCTGGCCAACCAGCCCCCCTTGAGAAAAACAAACTTCACCATTTAACAGACCCAGATTCCTGATTGCTTATTAGACATGCTCATTGTTAGATCTTGCTCGCAAATGTTTTAAGATCCTGGGAATCAGTGAAGTACAAGGTCTTATTGTCGTGCACTACCCGTACTTTCGCCGGGTACATCATTGTAAATCTAATCCCCTTATCAAACAGGATCTTGCAGAACTGTCCCATGCGGCGCCTCTGTTCAGATACTCTAGCCGAGTAATCTTGAAAAAGGAGAATCTGCGTGCCATGGTACTCCAAGTTTCTGTTAGCTCTGTAAGCCTGCATTATTTGCTCTTTATGTCCATAGTCTAAGATTCTTATTAGCACTGGTCTAGATCGCTGAGCTGTTTCTCGGTGGGCTCCCACTCTATGGATGCGTTCCACCCGAATGGTGTCTTGTATTTGCTCCAGCTTCAGCTGTGCGAGGAGCCATTTTAAAACGATGTCTCTCAGCTCCTTCTCCGGCACCGACTCTGGTAATCCGATCATTCTGATGTTGTTACGCCGACTCCTGTTCTCCAGATCATCCGTAAGTAGTGCCAACTGCTTTGTGTGTGTTTCTAGCAATCCAACCCGATTCTCCAGCGATTCAGCCTTGTCCTCTTGCCTGCTGATTCTCTCTTCTGCTCCCTGTATGCGAGCTGCCTGCCTCTCTAGTTTCTCATTAATTGAGTCCACCGACGCCTGCAATTTCGCCATGCGGTCGTCTAACACTGCCGTAAGCTGTTTTGTCAGCTCCTGCACAGCCTCCGCTTGCAGGGTGATCACCGCATTGCTGGGCGCCGCCGCTGCCGCCATTTTGGGGCTCCCGGGTTGAATGCGTTCTCGAGTCGGCCGCGGAGTCTTGGCTGGCATACCCCGCAACACTATGTTAAAGCTGCTTCTATTGCCTCCGTCAGAGCCTCACTGCTTACGGTACACAAACCCGTAAATTTTAGCACTCAGGGGCGTGGGGAAGTCGAAGATTTTGCCGATAATATTGCAATAGGAACGGAGCTGGACTATGAGCGTCCTTTCAGCCCGCTGGCATCACGTGACCCCCCACTGTATTTTTTCTAATCCTGTTACATCATTTTTGAGATGCAGTGATCTGAATTGTACAGAATGTTCATGGTGCAGTCCAGTGGCGTCGTAAGGGCAGCTGACACCCGGGGCGGGTCGCCGCTGTTCACCCCCCCCCCCCCCCGGGTGCAGTGCGACACACCCTCCCCCCTCCGTAGCGCAACCCCCCCCCGCAAGAACATACCTGGAAGGCGGTGAGGGGCGGGCTGGAGGGCCAATCTGGCGAGTGCACGCCGCTGGGGGGTGTCGGCGCCTCGCTGGTTCCTTGCTCTCTCTGCCCCGGAACAGGAAGTAACCTGTTCCGGGGCAGAGAGAGCAAGGAACCAGCAAGGCGCCGACACCCCCCAGCGGCGTGCACCCGGGGCGGACCGCCCCACCGCCCCCCCCCCCTTCCTACGCCACTGGTGCAGTCACAATATGGATCAGTACAAAGACATTATAATATTCTATGTTTTATTTTCCATTCCTTTTCTAACATTCTATTTGCTTTCCTGGCTGCTGCTGCTGCTGCTGCAGCTGCACATTAATAGAGGCGGTCTTAAGGGATGGCAACCCTTGCCTTGGGTTTCAGGGGGCCTCAAACATAATAAAATGTATGATGCACAACCAATTTGAAAAAATATATGGGGCCCGATATTCAGCTGGCAGGAGGCAGTGCCACGTGGTCAGTGCTGATCCTGGATATTCAGTGCCGGGCAGTTTCTGGTTAACAGCATTGAATATTTGGGATTTTTTTGGACAGCTTTAACTTAACCAGCTATGTGAATGTTCAGCACTGGCCGGTTAATAGTGGGCAAGGATAGGACTACTATTTATGCGGTCCAATTTGCTCACTAAACTTAGCTGGCCAGAGCTTGAATATTCGTGGATAGCCGGCTATATCATACGATATAGCTGATTAACAGCTAACCCCAGATTCTATATAGTGCCTAGTAAAGAATGGCACGGGGACAGGGACCTGCAGTAACTGCAGGGACGGGGATGGGGACAGATCCCACGGGGCGGGGATGGGGACAGAGCTCACGGGGAGTTTGTCCCCGTGTCATTTTCTACTTTGAAGCCTGTTTAATGAACTGGACTGTTATTTATGTTTGAGTGATGCATACAACAATATTTTGATTTTTTGGAAAAACAAGCAAACATGCTGGCCACAACTAGCAAAATTTGCATGGGGGATCCTGTATATCCTGCTACCAGCACACCTTCTAAGAAGATATCTTCTATTGCTGGAAGGACTGTAGAAGACAGGAGAACTAGACTGAATCCTGAGACTGTTGATGGCTTAATCACAGATTTAAAAAATCATAATAGTGCTTCATAGGCATATTTCTCCCCTCTAGGGCACACAGAACAGGTTGTATTTTGTACCCCTGGACATTTTAACATGGTGGATTAGGATTCCTTGGTATAGTAGAAATCAGCTATGGTTGGGATTGGAAGGGTAGAGGGTGGTGGTGAGGAGGGTTATTATAGTTGCTCACTGTTATTATTGTTTTCTATTTGTAATTTTTACACAATAATTACATAGCATATTGTTCCTTTTTATACTTTAATAAGAAGATTTAAATATAAAATCATAATTGTTTGAGGCTTCTGCAGATGAGGATAGAGCCCATGGGGATGGGGCAGGGACGGGGACAGAACCTGTGGGGATGGGGTGGGGACAGAGACAGGACCTGCAGGGACGGGGCGGGGATGGAGGCAGAACCTGCAGGGACGTGGTGGGGACGGAGACAGATCTCTCGGGGACAGGACGAGGAAGGGGACAAACTTTGTCCCCGTGTCATTCTCTAGTGCCTAGAGATCCGTGATGAAATCCAGGCATATTGTATAACAATGCTTGTAACTTAATTGGCTCAACAACCAAATTAGCATTGATAACAGTACGTAACAAGCAATAATGAACACTAATTGGCAATAATTATAATTTACGCACACAACTTGTTAAGTAATATCACTATTTACTTTTCCTTTTTTAAAAAATATGAAAAGATTTAGATTATTAGATACCCTTTTTCCTTATCAAGCAGCTCTTCTTGGTAAAGATGTTCAAACTCTTCTACTTACCACTTCAAGTTGATTTCAATTTTGGAAATGTATAAAAACTCATATATTTCAAAAATTCATATTGCAATCTAAATAATTAGTATCGACAGGTAGATTTTTAATATGAATGTAAATTTTTTTTTTTAATTACTATTGTAAATTCCAGGATATGTCCAATTTCTTGTAAATTTGTGATCCACTTAGAACCATGAGGTGTTAGCGGAATACAAGTTACATTGTTAATGGCAATGTCGAATATAGACACATGATTGACACAGATAGACCTAACGTGCAGCAGACATCTTTTGTGAAGTCTACTCAAATGTTGCAGTTGGACTATTCAAGGTCTAGCATGAGCCAAGACCATTTAAAGGATTTGTGTATTGAAGTTTCAAATTTCTGTGATATACCACTTGACTGTCTAGGTGATTTACAAAAATGTACAAAATAAAACAAAATTGATCAGGAAAGAAAAGAGAGGAAAAAGAAATGACAGCTTGTATCGAAGAAAAGAAAAGAATAAGGGTGTGCTATTGCTGTTCCAATTGAGCAGGAAAACAGTTGGAACATTGACTGCAGCCAAGTGTTTGTTGAATTTATGTCCAGCAGAGTTTGTAGAATTCTGTTTTAGTAGTCTGCAGTTTGAAAATGCCATTTTTAGGTAGATCTTCTAGTAATGTTACATATTTACATTGACAATATTTCAGATATGATTGACTGTACGGTTGCTCTTATTATCATTTACTAATATTTACTTACTTTGGTGACTAGTGTTGAGATATGGTACGGCCAGGAGCCCCCACTGGGCCCCCACTGGAATGGTGGGAACCTAAACCTTGGAGTTTAGGCTATTAAAAACAACTGGCAACACTGGCCAAAGTTGGGAAACCAATGGCTAGTATGATTGAGGCCTTGTTGGAAAAATAAGGCTTAGTTACTAAGCCTGGAAGAAGGGCTAGATGACTTGGAATGAAAAAGTTAGGCCAAGGAGACTGAAATCAAAATGGAAGTTCAGTTGCAATCTGAGTTACAAAATGGAAGCTGAATTGCAATATGAACTATGAAATGGAATCTTAAAGTCTACGTGTCAGTTAGAAAAAATAGTTTGTCATGCCAGGTGCAAAATTGAGGAACTTAAAATAGAAGAAAGGCAGAGGAGAGGGGGATTTGCGGTTGAACAGTTTTGGTAAACAAGGGTTATCATTGCCTTCTATGAGCCCCATTACTTTGAATAGGAGCGGGAGGGTATAAAAGAAGGGACAAATCTAGGAGGGGCAGACAGAAGAATCAGATGCTGCCAGAAATGCTGTCTCTCTGTACAGAAGTCGATTGATGTCTCTGATTACATTGCCCTGTATTGGTAAGCATAAATAAAAATATATCTTCACCTCCTGTCTTCTCTCATTCCTGTAGAAAATCTAAGATTTTAGGGTAACCCTGTGACAGAAATGATTACTAGAAAGAGTCCAGATATCCCCACAGTAATAAGGAGTCAGATGGCCATAAGGTACCTTATAGACAAAAGCCTTCTAGTCAATCCAACTGATGATTGTCCATATGTCCCCTCCACACTAGGAACTTCATGGACAGTCTACGGTACATCAATTCACTAGGTATAATAATGTTCAAATTAAAGCTGCATTTTGATTTAAAAAATTAATTGTGATTAATCACATGATTAAAGGAATAATATCTCCCTCTCTCCTGCCTCCAAGTACTACATCTGTTCTGTTCTCTTTCTTTCCTCTCTTCCTCCCATTGTCCAGCATCTCTCCTTCCCTCCTCTGCACCTCCAGGAACATTCTCTCTATCTCAATCTCTCTCTTTTTCTTCTTCTTTCCCTCCCTCTCTTCCCTCTGCCCCTGAGTCCAATGTCTCTCATAAGTACATAAGTAATGCCATACTGGGAAAAGACCAAGGGTCCATCGAACCCAGCATCTTGTCCACGACAGCGGCCAATCCAGGCCAAGGGCACCTGGCAAGCTTCCCAAACGTACAAACATTCTATACATGTTATTCCTGGAATTTTGGATTTTTCCAAGTCCGTTTAGTAGCGGTTTATGGACTTGTCCTTTAGGAAACCGTCCAACCCCTTTTTAAACTCTGCTAAGCTAACCGCCTTCGCCACATTTTCCGGCAATGAATTCCAGAGTTTAATTACACGTTGGGTGAAGAAAAAGTTTCTCCGATTTGTTTTATATTTACTACACTGTAGTTTAATCGCATGCCCCCTAGTCCTAGTATTTTTGGAAAGCGTGAACAGACGCTTCACATCCACCTGTTCCACTCCACTCATTATTTTATATACCTCTATCATGTCTCCCCTCAGCCGTCTCTTCTCCAAGCTGAATAGCCCTAGCATCCTTAGTCTTTCTTCATAGGGAAGTCGTCCTATCCCCGCTATCATTTTAGTCGCCCTTCGCCGCACCTTTTCCAATTCTACTATATCTTTCTTGAGATGCGGCGACCCTCCCTCCCATTGTCTAATATCTCTTTGTCCTCCCTTCCACCCCTAGATCCATTATCTCTCTTTCGTTCCTTCCTACCTCTCTTTGCCCCCTGAATCCAGATTCTATCTTCTCCCCTCCTCCCTCCCTCCAACCTCAGGTCCATTGTCTCTTCCTCCTCTTCCCTCCACACCCAAATCAATTATCTCTCTCTCTCCCAACCCCCTCCACCCCCAGGTCCATTATCTCTATCTCATTCATTCTTTCCGTCCTCTCTTCACCCCCTGAGTCCAACATCTCATCACTCCTTCCCTCCCTCCAGTGCTGCAGCATCTCTCTCTTCCCTCTCCACTCCCAAGTCTATTATCTCTCTGTCTATCCTTCTATTCCTCCCATTTGCCATCATCTGCCTCTGCCAACACCCCTTACACAGCATTTTCTTTCCATCTCCCTTCCAACCCCAGGCCTATCATCTCTCTCTCTCTCCTTCTCTCCCCCACCCTTAATGCATGATCCTTCATCTCTCCCTTTACTTCCTTTCCTCCCGCCCTTGGTTTGATTCCCTCTTTCCATTCCTTCTCCTCCCCCTCCCCCCACAATGTATGTCCTAGCATCTCTCCTTCCTCTCCCTTCACCTGTGGTTCAATAGCTCCCTCTCAATCCCCTCCCCTTCCCCAGGTCTACCTTAAATCAGGTCTTCTCATGGTCTCAAGCAACGATACACTGACTGCTTTGGACCTTTCCCTCTGACCTATTTCAACCCCTTTGATGCAATTTCCTGTTTGCGCAGGAGTGGGATGGGTCAGAGGTAAAGCTCTAGAGCAAGCGGCAGGCAGTGTATGAGTATCGCTGTTGCTGCCAGGGTTCAAGAGAAGACCAGATTTAAGGTAGACCCAGGGGGAGGGATTAAGAGTGAAGGAGCTATTGAACCACATGGGTGACAGGGGTGGGAGAGATGCCGGACTGTCCAAGATCTTACGGCCACCTTTCATCTATTGGTCCACTCCATGCTACTTTCTCATGTAAAATAACTCAGCATTGCAGGCACAGTCCTGCATTGGTTTTCCAGTTTTCTCTCAAACTGTACTTTTACAGTTAACTCCTTTTCTGTAAGTTCTCATTACAGACTTTACTGTGGGGTCCCTTAAAGTTCCATCTTTTCTGCGTTGCTGTTTAATATCTTTTTAAGTCCACTTGCAACACTAGTTCAAGATCATAGTAGAAGACCCCCTAAGTTCTAAACTATATTGTTTCCTACCTTTGTTAAATAAGGAGAATAGTATAAAAATATATTTCAATTACCTATTTAACCTCAATTGAACCTTTTCCCTAAGTTTGAACACAATTTCCAAGCTGGTAAATACTTACCAATGCAGTTTCCCTCCTCCAGCAACTTGTTTTGTCTCAGCACTTCTAACACTGATCTGGGGTATAAATGTTTAGTAAAACCAAATGGAACTGGGAAAATAAGATTTGGTTCACTGTTTTGCTATCTGACACCCAGAATGTTTGTGGGAAGCAGATTATTTGTTTTCTTATAATTAAAAGCTGAGGTTAAAGAAAACCCTCCAAAGAAAAACAGAGCAAATGGGGAAAGTATAATGGTCTAGATTCTATATGGTGTCAACAAAAGTGCTATTTTTGAAGCCACGCTTAAAGTTAGGTGCAAGTTATAGAATAGCACTTATGCTTAGGAATCATGCCTGATTTTAGGCACACAGATTACCATGAAATGCTGCTGCTGCTGCTGCTGTTGCTGCTTTTGCTGCTGCTGCAGCATCTCAGGAGAGAAGTTGTTTTAGTCTAGTAGGTGGAATTGGTTTTACTGCACCACTGGGTTGTTATATGCTAGCCCCTGATGCAACCCTTTAGGAGGGTGAAACACGGTTGTGTGGGGCCTATTTTGAATAATGTGATGAATAAATTATTTTTCTTAACATTGCCATTGGCGATTCACATCTTTTTTTCTATTCCATGCTGGATCTTGAGAATCACCTGCCTATTTGTTTTCTTTGATTTTAGACATGGACATTTGCACCAGCTGAAATGTATGTGCCTAAATTAGGCGCAAATCCCCATTATCCTTTAACAATGGGCATAAATTTTAGGAATGTCCCCATTATTCCCATGACCCTCCCATTTTTGTGCCCCTTTTTTCAGATTGCATGTAAATTTTAGGCTTGGATCCTGCACCTAAATTCACACATGTAAATGCTAATTAGGTCTAATTAGTGCTAATAATTGCTTGTTAAGAAACCAATTATTGACACTAATTAGCTGTTATTCAATTAAATTGCATGCACAAATTGGGAGTATGTGCAATTTTGGGCAACTTTTATAGAATTAGGGGGAAAGAGCATGACTCATAGAATTCTTTCCCAGCCCTCTGCATATGTATGTCTATGTGTATGTTCAGGCAGTTGTGAGGAGTAGCTTTTGCTGATGGAGACAGTCTGTGGGGTGGTTGGGCAGTTGCAGGGGGGTTAAATCAGGTGCTTAGCCAGCCCTCCAATTTGGGGGGTGGGCAGAAGTGGACTGGGGGGCAAGACATTTTCTCCTTCCCTCCCCCCCCCCCCCCCCCCCCCAGCACACCAAAAATAGTACCTTTCCTGTCAGGGATGACAAAACCCCGCCAGCCAAATTTCATCTTCACGCTGCTGCAGTACAGAATTCAGTAGCGTGCCACCAGCTGGCAACGGTAGAGGTCCTTGAGCATATTTAGTTCTTGTGTGAACTGAGCATGAGTGAGGAGTTCTGGCATTAGTGGCTGGAGGCACACCGCTGACTTTTTTTTTTTTTATTGCAGTAGTACGAGGAGGAGGGGAGCAGCTTAGCAACAAATTTCTTTGGCTGGCGTGGCTTCAGCATCCCCACCAGCCATTTAATGGAAGCTGCACTTTTGGAGGGGGCCTGAGCCCAAAGTGGGGGTGGGCCCCAATGCCCCTCCCCCTTGGTGGCTATGCCACTGGGTTAGTGGTGCAGCAGTGGTGGTGGTGGTGGGGGGTCATTTTGGGAAGTGGAGCAGTTTGCAGGATATTGGCATAGTTGCATCAAGGTTATTTTTGGGGTGAGGCAGTTGCAGGGAGTAGTTTTTGGGGAGGGGCTATGTGCAGGATGGTGAGAGAGTTTTTGGGGGGTGAGACAGGTTTCATGGTGATGGAGTAATTGTGGGCAGTTAAGTTTTGACAATGAGAGCAGATACAAGCAGGTAGTTTTTTGTGCTGGGGTAGTTTGCAAGATAATGGGTTTGTTGTAGAGTGTAGTTTTGGGGTGATGATGAGGTCATTCTGGGGATAGTTTTTGGGTCTGATGGCTGTTTTTAAGGCTGTGGGGCATTTGCAATGGGTACTTTTTGAGGTGCGGACAGTTTGCAGATTTGTAGGGCAGTTGTGGGGATAGAGTTTGTGGATGGGACAGTTCAAGACTAGTGGGTAAGTTGCAGAGGATTTTTCTGAGGGGTGGGACAGTTTGTGGGGGGGACCATTGCAGGAGGGGATTGTTTTTGTGGTGGGGACAGTTGTTTGGGGTAGTATTTCATGTGGGGCAGTTTGGAGGCTGGTGGTGCAGTTGCAGGGGTAGTTTTTGGGGATAAGGGCAGTTTGAGGGTTTAGGAGGGTAGAAAACAAGAAGAAGCAGTGTAGAAAGAGGAATTCCCTAAGTTCTGTGTTTCACTGTTTGGATGTTTCTATACTACAAAAGCTGGGGCTCCTTCTTCCAGAGAAATGCATCTTTTTTTTTTTTTTTTGGTGGGGGGGGGGGGGGTGATTATTGCTGTGTCTTTAATGCTTTCTTCCCCTACTTGCCAAGTTTCACCCCATTCCATCTTGAGTAGAGAGATGTGGTAGCCGTATTAGTTCATTTCCAAAGGTAATCAATAGAAATAGATGGAGGCAGAACCTGCAGGCCCTGTCTCAGTCCCCACCCCGTCCCCGCAGGTTCTGTCCCTGTCCCATCCCCATGGGTTCTATCCTCATCTGCAGAAGCCTCAAACAATTATGATTTTATATTTAAATCTTCTTATTAAAGTATAAAAAGGAACAATATGCTGTGTAACTATTGTGTATAAATTACAAATAAAAAACAATAATAATAGCAATACATTTTTGATTAGCTTTGAAAGGTAGTTCTTCGTCAGATCAAAAGTAAGCAAATGTTGGTAGATGACAGTATATATAAGTGAAACATCAAAGCATTTCAGTGACAGTCTAACAGGGTGAGGGTGGGGTGGGTTAGGTGAGAGACTGGGAGGGCCAAGTAGATGAAGGACAGGGAGATATGCATGGTAATAAGAGGGTGACAAGGCAGTAGAATTTCTATGGGTTATAATGGGCTAGAAAACCCAGATCCTTGTTAAGTCCTGTCTGGTGGGTGTCAAAATATTTAATCATTCTGACTTCAAAGGTCACCCTCTTATCACCATGCATATCTCCCTGTCCCTCATCCACTAGGCCCTCCCTGTCTCTCACCTAACCCACCCCACCCTCACCCTGTTAGACTGTCACTGAAATGCTTTGTTGTTTGTTATTTATACTGTCATCTACTAACATTTGCTTATTTCTGATCTGACGAAGAAGGGCTACCTTTCAAAGCTAATCAAAAAATGTAATAAGTTAGTCCAATAAGCACATAAGCAAATAAACACAGCCACGCTGGGAAAAGACCAAAGGTCCATCAAGCCCAGCACTCTGTCTCTGACAGCAGCCAATCCAGGCCCCAAGAACCTGGCAAAAAACCCAAAATTTAATAACGATCAATAGATTTTTTTTTTTTCAGGAATCTGTCCAGACCCCCTTTGAACTCAGCAAGGCCAGCTGCCTCACTACCTTCTCCGGCAATGAGTTCCAGAGTCTAACTACGCGTTGAGTAAAGAAAAACTTTCTCCAATTTGTTTTAAACCTACCACATTCTAATTTCATCTTGTGTCCCCTGGTTCTATTATTGTTAGAAAGTGTAAACAAACGCTTCACATCTGTCCACTCTACCCCACTCATTATTTTGTAAACCTCTATCATATCACCCCTCAGCCACCTTTTCTCCAGGCTAAAGAGTCCTAGCTGTCTTAACCACTCCTCATATGGTAGTCATCCCACCATCCCTTTTATCATTTTTGTCGCCCTTCTCTGCACCTTCTCCAATTCCTTTATATCTTTTTTGAGATGAGGCGACCAGAACTGAACACAATACTCCAGGTGCGGTCGCACCATGGAGCGATATAACGGCATTATAACATCCTCATGCTTGTTTTCCATCCCTTTTCTAATAATACTCAACATTCTGTTCACCTTCTTAGCCGCCGCAGCACATTGAGCTGAAGATTTCAACGTCCTATCCACGATGACTCCCAGATCCCTTTCTTGGTCCGTAACTCCTAAAGATGAACCTTGCATAACATAGCTGTAATTCGGATTCCTCCTTCCCACATGCATCACTTTGCACTTGTCAGCATTGAACTTCATCTGCCATTTAGATGCCCAATCCCCCAGTCTCATGAGGTCTTCTTGTAATCTTTCACACTCCTCCTGCGACGAGACGACCCTGGATAACTTTGTGTCATCTGTGAATTTAATTACCTCGCTAGTTACTCCCATCTCGAGGTCATTTATAAATATGTTAAAAAGCAGTGGTCCCAGCACAGACCCCTGAGGGACCCCACTAACTACCCTTCTCCATCGAGAATACTGACCATTCAACCCTACTGTCTGCTTCCTATCTTTTAACCAGCTCTTAATCCATAATAATACAATGCCTCCGATCCCATTACTCTCCAGTTTCCTTTGGAGTCTTTCATGAGGCACTTTGTCAAATGCCTTCTGAAAATCTAGATATACAATATCAACCGGCTCCCCTTTGTCCACAAGTTTGTTCAACCCCTCGAAAAAATGCAGTAGATTTGAGAGGCAAGACTTCCCTTCACTAAATCCGTGTTGACTTTGTCTCAGTAGCCCATGCTTTTGTATGTGCTCTGTAATTTTGTTCTTAATAATAGCCTCCACCATTTTTCCCGGCACCGACATCAGACTCACCGGTCTATAATTTCCTGGATCTCCTCTGGAACCCCTTTTGAAATCGGCATTACATTGGCCACCCTCCAATCTTCCGGTACCACACCTGTTTTTAGGGATAAATTACATATTACTAACAGTAGCTCCACAAGTTCATTTTTCAGCTCTGTTAATACTCTGGGATGAATACCGTCTGGTCCCGGTGATTTACTACTTTTCAGTTTGCAGAACTGCTCCATTACATCCTCCAAGTTTACAGAGAAATCATTTAGTCTTTCTGACTCGTCTGCTTCAAATACCTTTTCCGGCACCAGTATCCCTCCCAAATCTTTCTCGGTGTCATCTTATTTTCTTTTCTCTGTTTTATTTTATTCTATTTTTATTGATTACCCCATTCCATTAACTTTTGGAGGCTTATTTTGCCCCCCTCCCACCCCCCAGACAGATAAATAGACAGAGGCAGGCATACTTGACCCTTTTGTATATTCTTCTAACTTCGGTTGGGTTGGAAAGAATAAAAAACAAGGCTTAACTGAAGCCTTCTGCTCAGTGTGCTGCTGCGGCTAAGAAAGCAAATAGAATGTTAGGTATTATTAGGAAAGGAACGGAAATCAAAAATGAGGACGTTATAATGCCTTTGTATTGCTCCATGGTGCGACCGCACCTCGAATATTATGTTCTATTCTGGTCACAGCATCTCAAAAAAGATATAGTGGAATTAGAAAATGTGCAGAGAAGGACGATGAAAATGGGAATGGGACGACTTCCCTATGAAGAAAGGCTAAAGCGGCTAGGGCTCTTCAGCTTGGAGAAAAGGTGGCTGAGGGGAGATATGATAGAGGTCTATAAAATAATGAGTGGAGTTGAACAGGTAGATTTGAAGCGTCTGTTTACTCTTTCCAAAAATACTAGGACTAGGGGGCTTTGATGAAGCTACAAAGTAGTAAATTTAAAATGAATCAGAGAAAAGTTTCTTCACTCAGCATGTAATTAAACTTTGGAATTCATTGCCAGACAATATGGTAAAGGCAGTTAGCTTAGCAGAGTTTTAAAAAAGTTTGGACGGCTTCTTGAAGGAAAAGTCCATAGACCATTATTAAATTGGACTTGGGGAAAATCCACTATTTCTGGGATAAGCAGTGTAAAATGTTTTGTACTTTTTTGTGATCTAGCCACGTATTTGTGACCTGGAGTGGCCACTGTTGGAAAGAGGATGCTAGGTTTGATGGACCTTTGGTCTGTCCCAGTATGGCAATACGTATGCATAGCAACCTGACAAGGCTGTAAAACAAGTGGCAGCAAGGCAGAACATTCTCTCTGTTTTCTTAATGACAGGAACATATTGGGACTGACTGAGTGTGAGAGTATGTGTAAGCAAGGAAGATGATTCAGGCTTTTGACATCTATTATTTATTTATTTGTTTAAGGTGTTGACCATCACATAATCTACATTAAAGAAAAAAAAGCAAAACAAAACAGACTCAATCAGGGAAAAAATTGTATTTGTTTTGTTTCTGCGATTTTGACAGCCTATTGGGCTCATTTTCGAAAGAGAAGGACGTCCGTCTTTCGACATAAATCGGAAAATGGACGTCCTTCTCCCAGGGACGTCCAAATCGGAATAATTGAAACCCGATTTAGGACGTCCCCAACTGCACTCCATCGCAAGGACGGCCAAAGTTCAAGGGGGTGTGTTGGAGGCATAGCAAAGGCGGGACTTAGGCGTGCCTAACACTTGGACGTCCTTGACCCATAATCGAAAAAAACAAGGAAGTGCCGGACGAACACTTGGACGTTTTCACCCGGACCTGTTTTTATTACGACTAAGGCACAAAAATGTGCCCGAAATGACCGGATGACCACCGGAGAGAATCGGGGATGACCTCCTGTTACTCCCCCAGTGGTCACTAACCCCTCCCACCTTCAAAAAACATCTTTAAAAATATGTTGTGCCAGCCTCAGATGTCATACTCAGGTCCATGACAGCGCATGCAGGTCCCTGGAGCAGTTTTAGTGGGTACTGCAGTGCACTTCAGACAGGTGGACCCAGGCCCATACCCCCCCACCTGTTACATTTGTGGAGGGAACAGCGAGCTCTCCAAAACTCACCACAAACCCACTGTACCCATATATAGATGCCCCTTCACCCGTAAGGGCTATGGTAGTGGTGTACAGTTGGGGGTAATGGGTTTTGGGCGGGGGGGGGGGGGGCTCAGCACACAAGGTAAGGGAGCTATGTACCTGGGAGCAATTTATGAATTCCACTGCAGTGCCCTCTTGGGTGCCCAGTTGGTGTTCTGGCATGTCAGGGGGACCACTGCACTACAAATTCTGGCTCCTCCCATGACCAAATGGCTTGCATTTGGTTGTTTCTGACATGGACGTCTTTGGTTTCGAAAATTGCCGAAAATCAGACACGTCCATGTCTAGGGACGGCAAAATATAAGGATTTGGACGTCCCTGACAGTATTTTCGAAATGAAAGATGGACGTCCATCTTGTTTCGAAAATACGGGTTTCCCTGCCCTTAGATTTTGCCATTTTGCAAGAATGTCCAAATCACAACTTGGACGTCCCTTTCGAAAATTCCCCTCCACGTCTCAATTTGACCTCTAACCTAGGTGACCTTTTATTAAATTACCTTCCACCTATCCAAAATTGTCAATTCAAATGGCCTGGGCAACACTTATACAGCAGGTCCCCCTGCTGACTATTCAAGGGCTTTGAATATTGACTTCTGTAGGTTTCCAGGAAATGAGACCAAATGTTTACGAAATACTTTTATGTGATAGAGGAATGAATCTGAGCAGAGAGGGCCACTGGTGTATTAATTGATGATTGACCTCCGCATTAACTGTGAGCTCATCCGTTCCCCACCCCACAATGGCATTTTAAGTGATTGCAGCAGTAATTAGCTGATTAATGAAGTAATTAAAGGGCCCTTTTACTAGAGGGTTTAGCGTGCCTTAACGGTGGACTTTCATGCACACTGAACCCAGACTCAATGATGCACAATTTAGGGACATTTTTACATAACTTTTTTTTACAGGTCATACACTAATGTTTGCAAAAACGTAATGCAGTTGCACTTACTGCCTTCTATTCAGGAGGTGCTAAGAGCTCCTGCATTAACTCAGTGTCAACAAGCAACTGCATGCTAACAGGAACCTTCTAGCTGGTTAACACTTCCACACCCATTCTCCAACCATGACACACCCCCTCCCAAAAATATATTTTAAAATATAGCTAATGTGGAAGTTAGTGTCTGCTAAGGCAAAATACCACACAATGCTTTAACGGTAGCCTGTTTTTCATACTCTAAGCATGCATTTGGGCCTAACATCCTTTTGTAAAAGGGCCCCTAACACATCTTAATGGTTAATGCAGTTCCTCACTGACAGCATGGACTAAAATCCACATTAAGCAGCTAACACAGTTTAATAAATAGGTCCTATAGCTAAATTATTTTTACATAGTGGCGATATTCAGATATAATGAACTGTATGGTTACCATTACTAGGTTGCCTGTAAATGTTTCACATAGACAGTCCTATAAAGAAAAAAAAAAGCCCTTAGAATGCATTTCTGATTCTGCGCTGATTCTTTTCACAAACCACTCTGACTGGGAAGATTTCAGAATAATTGATGCTAAATAATTATACAGTACAAAACAATTACAGCAGCTTCTCTTCATACATGAAGAATAGCTTTAGGATTCTTGACACTTATCTTGGAATCTGTCAATTCATTTCCATTTGAAAACAAACGTTAGAGTAACAGCGCCCTCTGCTGATACTATATTGTCATTTACAGGATTAACTATCATTTCTGAAAATATATTTGAAAGTTAAATGTGTGTGTATAAGTGTGGCTCATGAAAATTACAATCCACTGAATTTATGCAGTAGTGAGTGGACAAACAATTCATAATAGTCTTATCAGATGTGGTCTGACAGGGATCTGGGCACCCAGGCAGTAAGAGGGTCCTGGGCCCCCTCACCCCTGGGTACCATATCCCTCCTCTTCCGCCTCTGTGTCCCACAACTCTCACCCCTCCATCCCCGGGTCCAGGGCTACCCTTCTCTCACCCCCCCAGGTCCGGCACTCTCCTCTCACCACCAAATCCTCCTGTTCCCAGGTTCACCCCCTCTCCCCGTTTATCTCAAAAGCCCCTTTTTCCGTACAGGTCCATGGCTGTCTGCTGCTGACCAGAACCTCTCTGCCACAGCCGAACCTTGTAGAAGCATAAAGTTACGTCAGAAAGGGGCAGGCCATGGCAGAGAGGAGTTTCTGGTCAGTAGCAAACAGCCAGTGCCCTGTACAGAGAAAGGACTTTTGAGGTAAACGGAGGCTGGGGGGGGGGGGGGGGGAGGTGAGAGAGGGAGCGCCAGACCTGGGGATGGTGGGGAGAGAGATGTCAGACATGTGAGGAAAAGGTACTTGGCTCTTGAGCACTACCTGGTTGCCCGTATGATTAGTCCGTCTCTGAGCCTTATGGAAATTCATTTCTAAAATCAATGACTGTTGAAATTGGAATATCCCAATAGAGAGGTTATGAGAAAGGCTGAAATGACATGGTAGGTGACATTTTGGAATCTTCCTTATCCTTATCTTGACCTCCTCCTCTCTTCCTGCTTTCCCATACTCTGTAATGTGTTCTTACATGCAACATTTGATAAAGATAGTGTATATACTGCCTTAATGTGGCTGCAGCACCAAATTAACATTAACCAAAAAGTGAATTAACAACATATGTTATATATGCCTCAATGCCTTTTGGTGGTAGACTTTCAGTCACTTGTCTGTCAATGCCATTGCCATTGCCAATCTTTACAGTAGAAACATTTAAACCATAACCTCATTGTTCTGACTGTAAAAGTCTGGTGCCTCTCTGTCTCTTATTATTTGGGGGTCACTGTAAAAGCACTTCTCTGAGGACAAGCAGGCCATTGTATTCTCTACAGCTGGGTGAGATCATCCAACAGAGCCCAGTGCAGTCACTGACTAGCGAGATTTAGTTAGAACTTTCTGGCAACATCCCACTGCACGTGTGCTGGTGCCTTCCCACCTGACATGTGAGCAGTGACGTTCCTAGGGGGGCTGACACCCGGGGCGGATCGCCGATGCGTCCCGCCCCCCGGGTGCAGCGCCCCCCCCCCCCCCCGGATGCAGCGCGCCCCCCCCCCCCGGCGAAAGGACCCCCCCCGCGAAAGACCCCCCCGCCCGGGGGCCCGCCGCTGGGGGGGGGGGGGGGGGGTGCCGCGCGTGCCTGTCCATCGTTCGTTCCATGCTCCCTCTGCCTCAGAACAGGAAGTAACCTGTTCCGGGGCAGAGGGAGCATGGAACGATCGACAGACAGGCGCGCGGCACCCCCCCAGCAGTGTGCTTCACAGTATGCACATCTCTCTCTTTCACAGTACCTTCCCGTGCGGGTATTTTTTCTCCTTACTTCAATAATTTTTTATTTTTCTTTATTGTATTTTATTTCCCTTCAGTTTTAGTAGCTTTTTTGGCTTTTTTAAAGTTTTCTTTCTTTTTTTGTGAGCAGCTAGGCCTATTTAGGCCAGAGCACTGACCTCAATTTGAATGTTGCCCCTTTTTCAGTTCACAATTGAGGCATTTAATTTGGCTGCAATTCTTTTCTCAATGTTTCAGAAGACCCCTAGTGGTTTCAAAAGGTGTGCCCAGTGTAATCGGATGATTTCTATGACAGACCCGCACTCTTGGTGCATCAGCTGCCTTGGTCCTGACCATGAACCTAACTCTTGTTTTCTTTGTTTAAAAATGCAGTTGAGGACACAGAGGGCGTGGCAGTGGCAGTGGGCCTTCCTTCATGGAATGGTCCTCCGGGCCACATACCTACCAGGAAAGGACAACTGGCTGGCAGACAGACTGAACAGGGTTTTGCAACTGCATGAATGGTCTCTCAAGATGGGTGTAGTCCGTAAGATCTTCTGACAGTGAGGCACCCTCTTGGTGGATCTTTTTGTCATTCATCTGAACAAAAGGTCACCCAGTTCTGTCCATGCTCAAATTATGTGGGAGACTAGCGTTGGATGCCTATCCCAACCTCCAATTCCTAAGAATATAGAATTCAAATCCTTAGATTTGCCAGAGGGCATCTCCCATACCTTGCTGGCTTCCAGGAAAGGCTCCACTAAGAGGTATTACTCATTTGCTATCTGATGTGAGGTCAAGGTCTTAGATCTCTTCACCTGTCCTACACAAAAACTGTTTGAATACCTCCTACTCCTCTCTGAGATTAGTTTAAAGCCAAAATCTGTAAAGGTTAATCTAAGTGCAATTAGAACTTATTATCACCATGTAGGAGGTAAGCCCATCTCTGTACAGCCTCTAGTTGTTTGTTTAATGCAAAGCTTGTTATTAACAAAGCCCCCTGTCAAACCTCCAACTATGTCATGGGATCTCAACGTTGTCCTTGTCCAGCTACTGCAAGCTCCTTTTGAACCACTTTATTTCTAACATCTGAAGTACTTGACCTGGAAATTAATGTTTTTGGTAGCAGTCATTTCAACTTGCAGAGTCAGTAAACTTCAGGCCCTAGTAGCTGATCCACCTTACATAAAGTTTCATCACAATAGAGTAATTCTGTGCACGCACCCTAAGTTCCTTCGTAGGGTAATGTCAGAGTTTCATCTTAATCAGTCAATCATTCTGCCAACATTTTCCAAAAACCACATACCATTCCTGGCGAGAGTGTACTGTATACCTTAGATTGCAAGCAAGCCTTAGCCTTCTATCTGGAGTGGACTAAAGCCCACAGACATTCCACCCAGTTTTTGATTCTTTTAACCCAAACCGGATGGGGGTAGCCATCGGCAAATGCACAATTTCTAATTGGCTAGCAGATTGCATCTCCTTTACTTATGCTAGAGGGTCATGACTCCAGAGGGTCATGTCAAGGCTCATAATGTCAGAGCCATGGCTACATCGGTAACCCACTTGAGGTGATCTCATTACTGCCTTCAGCAGGATAACTTACGCGACAGCTGGTTCAGACATGCAGTCCTAAAGAATTTGTTTCATGTCTAGAATCCAACTCCACCCCTCTAGGCACATAGGGTGCACCTTCACAACTAGTATCTAAATAGTTTCAGGTTAATTGACTTACAGGCCTTGACATTTTGAATCTCTATTATCCTAGCATTGTTGTTTTTGGTAAGCCTGATAGTTAGAGATTCCCAACTGTGAGCGTACAATGACCTGCTTGTCCTCAGGGAAAGCAAAGCTACTCACCTGTAGCAGATGTTCACTGAGGACAGCAGGCCAAGTATTCGCACATACCCTCCCACCTTCCATTGGAGTTGTATTCTTTAGCTTTTTAAAAATGACTGAGGACCTCATGCTCGCATGTTGGGCAGGAAGGCACCACCACATGCGTAGTGGGATGCTGCTAGAAAGTTCTAACTAAATCTTGCTAGTCACCATCTGCATTGGACACAGTCAGATGACATCACCCAGCTGTGAGAATACTTGACCTGCTGGCCTCGGAGAACACCTGCTACAGGCATTTACCATCTTGAAGCCCCATTCCATCAAAATTTGGAGTGTGCAACTGTTCCTACTACTTATCCTCATCTTACTCAGGACCTCTGCTCCACCTCCATAGAAGACAAGGACCCCTAAGTCCTTGATATGATTACCATTACTGCACATTGATTACACAAAAAATATTTTGGCAACATTTTGCAGTGTGTTCTATTTTTGGTTGCCCACGGTGGGCTTCCTGCACTTTAGTTAAAGGGCCCCTTAATGAGTTCTGATGGACTGTTTAATTGTTAAGCTGGCAGATTGGTTTAATTGATGTTATGTTTTTGTGTACTGCATGTAATTGTTTTGTGTTTTTATCATGGATGTAAACTGTGCAACCCATTCTGGGCATAGTCGATAAGACAGGCTATAAAATCAAATAAATAAATATATGATAGAGGTCTATAAAATATTGAGTGGAGTGGAATGGGTACATGTGAATTACTTGTTTACTGTTTCCAAAAGTACTAGAACTAGGGGGCACGCACTGAAGCTACAAAGTAATACATTTAAAACAAACCGGTGAAAATATTTCTTCACTCAACGTGTAATTAAACGTTGGAATTTGTTGCTAGAGAATGTGGTAAAAGAGTCAGCTTAGCAGGGTTTAAAAACGGTTTAGATACCATATTTTTTGGACTATAAGACACACTGAGGGTGGGACCAGAGCTAAGAAAAACAGAACAGGAAAGAGTGACGTGCTGAGGCTGCATTGTTTTCGCTTCTGCTGCTGCCCCGACTAGGTAAAATTACTTAGAACTCGGAGAGAGGGCGGGCGATCTCGGAGAGAGGGCGGGCTGGGGATCCCGGAACTCGGGAGGGAGGGAGGGAGATGGACGGACGGACCCTGGAAACAGGAGACATTCAGACAAGACGCACTGGAGCACCTAGGTTGTAGAGGAGGAAAAAAGTGCGTCTTATAGTCCAAACATTTTTTTCCTATTTCCCTCCTCTAAAACCTAGGTGCATCTTATGGTCTGGTGCGTCTTTAGTATTTTCCTAAAAGAAAAGTCCATAAGGCATTATTAATCTGGACTTGGGGAAATCCACTGCTTATTTCTAGAATAAGCAGCATAAAATCAGTTTTACAGTTCTGGGATCTTGCCAGTTACTTATGACCTGGATTGGCCACAGTTGGAAATAGGATACTGGGCTTGATGGACCTTTGGCAAGCTTAAGTTCTTGTGCTTTACAGACCACCAGAAAGGAGTGGTAAGGAGGTGCAATTCCAGGGGAGACCAAAGTTATTCAGGTAATAGCGATTTTCAGCTCTGGTACCTGAATACATTTCCATATACCATAGCACAGCAAAGAAAAAGCTGTCCGAAATAACATATCCAAATAGCAGTTGAACATCACCACTAACCAGATAGTGCAAGGCACCTGCAGCAGTATCCAGATTTTCTGCAGCAACCACTATCTGAGGACTGCCACTGAATATCTGGATTTGTTTGCCTGTGATGACCATTTTTTTTTTAATGCCAACCACTGTAGTCTGAAGATTGCCCCAGTAATGTACTTAGGAAAAACTGTGCATAAACTCATATCAGAGAATGTTCCACTGATATTTTGCTTTGTGTTTTTCAGATGTACATCACTAGCACAATTAAAACAAAGAGTAGCAGGCTAGCAAAGCCCGTATTGTGCCTCGGGACCCTCTGCTCTGCTTTCCTCACAGGACTCAACAGAGTCTCTGAATATCACAACCACTGTGTGGATGTCATTGGAGGCTTCATCCTGGGAAGTGCAGTGGCTTTGTTTTTGGTAAGCTAGGCAATTGTATGTTTCCTGACACAGTGCTGTACCAAAGAAATGAACATCATAACTCCTCATGACCTGTCAGGAGTTAGCTGAAGTGGAATCTTGCAGCATCCTTATTAACCTTTGCTTTTTAGCTGTATCCAAATGTTTTTTTTTATCTTCCATTCTGCATTACCTCATTTTGCGCTCCTTTTACAAAGCTGAGGTAGCGATTACCATATGCCGAATTTGACGAAGTCCACAGGAATTGAATGGGTTTTGTCGCATTTGGGGGCCCTTGTACTAAGGCATGGAAGGCCTAATGCAGGTCTACCACATGCTAAAACATGGTATTTTGTAAGCCACATTGAGCCTGCTGATACGTGGGAAAATGCAGGATACAAATGTTACAAGTAAATAAGTAAATAACACGGCACTAGCGCAGGATATGTTGAGGCGTCCCATAGTAGCTTCCTGCTCAGCATGTGCTAATCCCACACTAGAAAATATTTTTAATTTTCATGGGTGGAGAGTAGGTGTGCCTGCGCTAATTAGGTAGCACAAGCACATTACAGCACACTATCCAATTAGCACAGGAGTAGCGTGGGAGCCCTTACCACCTCCTAAATAGGTGATGGTAAGGGCTCCCATGGTAATGGCCGCACGCTAATGGGGAAATTAGTGCATGGCCATTACAAGAAAATATGGGTGGATTGACCATTCAGGCAGCCAAGCAGTGCCTGAGGGTCCATAGGATCTAGGGGGCTTTGCCTGGTTGGCCACCGCCTCCAGCAGTCCTGCCTTAAAGGGCCCTGGTGGTCTAATGGCTTTTTTGGGGGCAGCCAGGCAGGAAATAATCCCACTCTTTCCTGCACGCTGTTGCTAGTGTGCCTGGGGCCGGCACCACCATGTTTTAAAAATAGTTGCTGAGACTGCCGAGATCAGCAAAATAGCCACGGGAAGTCTCGGCAGCCATTTTGAAAATATGCCAGCGCTGGCCCCGGGAACACTAGTATCAGCATGCAGGAAAGCGTGGGATTCTTTCCTGTCTGGCTGCTCCTGAAGAAGCCACTAGACCACCAGGGATCTTGCAGGGGTCTGTAATGTGTGGGAGGGGGGTGGCAATTGTGGTGTTGGGGAGTGGGCTGTTATATGCGTGAGGTGGGCATCAGTGGGGTGGCGGGCAGTGACTGTCAGTCTGCCCCTGGTCTGAATAAACATCACCTGTACATTTTTGTAAACTATTTTAAATATACAAGAAAACAATAGTGTTTATTAAGATTACATATAAAGGGATGGAGGTAATTGACTTGAATACTGAGACACCATAATCTGTAGCTTATTCAGCGTTGACCAAGATCGGGTAGAAAGCTCAGTGGGTCTCCAGTCACCCCTAACTCCCCTCAGCATTTCCAAAAAAGGTCCCTGGTGGTCCAGTGGGTGGGCGACCAAACCCCCCCCAAGTGACGGTCCCCCTAACCCCCCTGACACAGTTCAGGGAGGGCTGGAGATCCGGTGGGTCTCCAGCCCCCCTAACCCCCAGCATTGCCAAGGGTCCCTGGTGGTCCAATGTCAATCCCCCCCCCCCCCCCGCTCCCTACCTCCCTCCCTTCGGTTGGAGGATGGAGGTAGCCTGCCTCCCTCCTCTTCCTTTGACGCCGCAAAATGGCGGTGCCCAGCTCTGCCCAGTGTATCCTGGGATGCGCTGGGTGGGGCTTCACCCCATATAAGGGATTGACACCAGACCGCCAGGGGCCCTTGCCAATGTTGGGGGGGGTTGGGGGGGATGGAGACCCACCAGATCTCCAGCCCTCCCTGAACTGGGTCCTCCGGGGGGGAGGGGGGGGGGTTGGTCGCCCACCAGGGACTTTTTTGGAAATGCTGAGGGGAGTTAGGGACCCACCAGATCTCCAGCCCTCCCTGAACCTGGTGGTGGGGATCATCGGGGGCACCGGAGGTCCGCCGGACCTCCAGCTCCTGTTTTGCCATGCTTGGGGCAGGGGTAGTTGGGATCTGGTGGTTCCATGGACCTCCAGCCCCTGTGTTTGACAGATTTGGGCTTTTGACAGCCCAGACCAGTCAAACAAGTGTGGGAGGATTGTGCTGAGCGCATGCTGAGGCACAATTCTCCTGCACTTCTACCCCATGATCAGAGAGAATTGTGTGCTTAAATTTGCATGCAATTATCTCTGATCATAGGTCTAATAATGCCCTGCACTGTTCCAGTGCTATTTTTAGAGCGCTGTTTGGAACAGCGCGGGGCTTTTCATCATCTGTCTGTTATGGCCCTGTTTACTAAGGTGCATTAGCATTTTTAGTGCTTGCACAAAATTAGCACGCAGTAACTGTGTAGGTGCCCATAGGAATATTGTGGGTGCCTACACAGTTAGCGTGTGCTAATGGTTAGTATGCACTAAAAGCACTAACACACCTCTACTGTGGCTTAGTAAACGGGGCCCTTAGCCAGTCCAGAAAAAAGAGTGATAAATGGTGGAGATTTAAAAGTTAAAGTTTGTCAAGCTAGTTACCAATGTTAGGAAATAACTTTAGACAGTTGACACTAAATATTTCTAAGCCAAACATTTGGCTAAACCAAACCCAAACTGGACAACAGTCCTTGGTATCATGCAATGAATTGTGGCACTCAGAAAGCAAAAATACTATCCTGTTTAACTGATATCCTCTAAGCATAGTTATTCTTAGAGGTATGTTGGGCAAACTTTGATTCATTTTTTAATTGTTATTTTGCCTTTTAAAAACGTTTTTCAATTACTATGCACATAAATTCAAGTTTACACATATAAAAAATATGCATGCAGGGAAATGAAATGAACTCTGTCTTATCTGTCTATCGGGCTCATTTTCGAAAGAAAAGGACATCCATTTTTTGACATAAATCGGAAGATGGACGTCCTTCTCCCAGGGACGTCCAAATCGGTATAATCGAAGCTCAATTTAGGACGTCTTCAACTGCACTCCGTCTCAAGGATGGCCAAAGTTCAAGGGGGCTTGTCGGAGGCGTAGTGAAGGCGGAACTTCGGCGTGCCTAAAACTTGGACGTCCTTGACCCATAATCGAAAAAAACAAGGACGTCCCTGACAAACACTTGGACGTTTTCACCCGGACCTGTTTTTATTACGACTGACGTACAAAAAGGTGCCCGAAATGACAGGATGACCACCGGAGAGAATCGGGGATGACCTGTTACTCCCCCAGTGGTCACTAACCCCATCCCACCCTCAAAAAACATCTTTAAAAATATGTTGTGCCAGCCTCTATGCCAGCCTCAGATGTCATACTCAGGTCCATGGCAGCACATGCAGGTCCCTGGAACAGTTTTAATGGGTACTGCAGTGCACTTCAGACAGGCGGACCCAGACCCATACCCCCCCAACCTGTTACATTTGTGGAGGAAACAGCGAGTCCTCCAAAACCCACCACAAACCCTCTGCACCCACATCTAGGTGCCCCCCTTCACCCTTAGGGCTATGGTAGTGGTGTACCGATGTGGGTAGTGGGTTTTGGGAGAGGGTTGGGGGGCTTAGCACACAAAGTAAGGGAGCTATGTACCTGGGAGCAATTTATGACGTCCACTGCAGTGCCCCCTAGGGTGCCCGGTTGGTGTCCTGGCATGTCAGGGGGACCAGTGCACTACAAATGGTAGCTCCTCCCATGACCAAATGGCTTGCATTTGGTCTTTTTTGACATGGACTTCTTTGGTTTTGAAAATCGCCGAAAATCAGAAATATCCATGTCTAGGGATGTCCAAATCTAGGGACGGCAAAATTTAAGGATTTGAACGTCCCTGACAGTATTTTCAAAATGATAGATGGACGTCCATCTTGTTTCGAAAATACGGGTTTCCCCGCCCCTGGATTTGGATGTTTTGCAAGGATGTCCCTTTCGAAAATGCCCCTCCACGTGTCCCATCTTTGTCTATACCCTATGCTGTCTATTACAATGTTTTATTATGTATTGTGTTGACATTGTAATGCAAATACTATACCATGTTATTTGAATATTTATACTGCTGTAATTATTTATTGCCTCTGGTTGACCTTCTTGTTTTTGTTTTGCTGTACACTGCCTTGAGTGAATTTCTTCAGAAAGGCAGGAAATAAGTCCTAATAACAAAAATAAATGAACATCCCTAGTTGTTAAAAGTCATTGAAAACAAAGCTCAAAGCAAAATGTGAAGCTGTAGGAAACATTCCTGAAATCTACAATGTAACCACAAGATGTCAGCCTTTGAGTACAAATAAGAGGCTGAAAAATGTGTTCTGCTTGAAGAAATTAAACTCAAGCTTAATTTTTCTTTGCAGAAGTCAAAGGGTTGTTTATTAAATGAGAACAAACATCAACATAAATTTGTAGACAGACTGTATTCCCTCGTTTCCAGTTGTATGCCTTGAACAACATAGAAATGCCATATTTTTTGGCATAGGACCTACATTCTAGAACAAATTGCCTGATGTTTATTGTTTTATGTGTTTTTATGATAATTTGTCTATTAGCTTGTACACTGCATAGAATGGTAGAAATTGTGGTATAAAAGTTTTGCAAATAAATAAATTACAAAAGGAACTTATTCACTTGAGTGTGTTAAGTAATGCTAGATTACATGAAGACTACCTCTGGCTCTGGACACCTGAGTTAAGTCTGAAGCCAACAGCTATCCTTGCCCTGAATCTATAATTTGAAATCAGTATTTTTTTGTTATTGCACATCTAAAATATTAACTTCATCCAAAGCACATGCCCCCTGAAATTTCAGTCCTCAAAGATTTTTATAATTATACACAACAACCATGATCATCACTCAAGCATTCTATAAAAATGCAGTTTGAAGTATGTGCTGATATTTTGGGGGGCTTTCTGTGATTGTCAGAACCTATTGTTTTGCTTTCACTTCAGTTGCTTTTTCCTGCTCCCGAGAAGCTGCTGCCCTAGGTGGCCACCTAGTTTTGCCTAATGGTTTGCAATGTTCACTAGATTGGTATACATCTAGAGTCTGGAGGAGTGGCTTAGTGGTTAGGGTGGTGGACTTTGGTCTTGAGGAACTGAGTTTGATTCCCACTTCAGGCACAGGAAACTCCTTGTGACTCTGGGCAAGTCACTTAACCCTCCATTGCCCCATGTAAGCTGCATTGAGCCTGCCATGAGTGGGAAAACATGGGGTTCAAATGTAACAAAAAAAATGAAGTTTGAAGGGATATGGTATTGCTCTCAGTGATCAAATAAGTTGTTTTGAATTCCAGAATGTACTTAAGCATTGGTGATGTATAGAGAGAGCTTCAAAGACATCTTGATAGATTTTATAATAATTGGCAATACAGCATACACATGAAATCAAGGCAGTCTGAAATGGCACACTGACTGCTGGCTATAATTCATTTCTAAAGCACAACAAGGCATATGCTGCATGATACAGGCACGCATTTAAGAGACAGTTCCAATTCACTAGAGCTTACAGTCTAGTCAAGACACAAAGATCAGACAAATAAGATGTTCAGGGAGTACTGTGTAAGATTTAGGAACCTGAAATTTGTGTAAGGGTTAAAATCAAAGCTGTGCTCAAAGAAAATCAGTTATCAGCTGTAGAAGTTGCCTCAACAGGGCAGTTTTGTAGGCAGGATGTAGGGGTATGCATGGTCAAATAGTTGTGGTCACTTTTGTGTGTGTGTGTTTTTCTTTTTCTTAAACTTTTTATTTATAGTTTTTCAACTAAATAGTACAAGAATTACTCTTGAATAGAAAATGAACATATAAAGGAAGAAATCATGTACACATAAAAAGCAAAGAAGCAATACATTCTCACAAACATACTCCACCAATTCAGAGGAAGAACATAACACATTTAGGAGCAAATTAAAACAAATATTCAATCTTAGGACATCGCACACAAAATTTCGTGTAAATAACTATAACAAACTATACAGAAAAACTAAGGGGGGAATTCATCAACCTGCGTTAGGTCCTTCATGTGGGTGTTAAGGGCCTATGGGCATCTTAGCATGTAGTGCACATTAATTCCCTTAACACATATTAAGGCCCTTCTGCCCATGTGAAGGCCCTAATGCTGCTTGATAAATTCCCTTCTAAATAAGGAGAGCAACTCAAAAGAGGAATGGATTAAGCTGATGGAATTTTATCAGCTAGAAAAATGACAGCTGAGAAGCTTCAAAAAATAAATATGTGGTATTTGTATATTTAATCAAACATTTGCATGGATATTTTAGAAGAAATGTAGCCTCTAGTTGAAGAACTGTAGGACAAAAAATTAAAAATTGCTGTCTTTTCTTTAGAGTAACTTGAGTCAAGTCAGGAAAAATGTGAATTTTCAATCATAAGAACATAAGTGTTGCCTTACTGGGACAGACCGAAGGTCCATCAATCCCAGTATCCTGTTTCTAACAGTGACCAACCCAGGTAACAATTACCTGGTAGATCCCAAAGATTAAAACAGATTTTATGCTGTTTATCCTAGAAATAAGAAGTGATTTTTTTTCCAAGTCCATCTTAATAATGGTATATGGACTTTTCAGAAATTATCTAAACCTTTTTAAAACCCTACATTCTCTGCAACAAATTCCAGAGTTTAATTACACGTTGAGTGAAGAAATATTTTCTCTGGTTTATTTTAAATAAACATAGTTTAATGGGACAGAGTCAGCATAGTTTCAGCCAAGGGAAGTCTTGGCTCTCAATTTGCTTAATTTCTTTGAAGGTGTGAATAAACGTGGATAAAGGTGAGCCGGTTGATGTAGTGTATCTAGATTTCCAGAAAGCTTTTGACAAAGTTCCTCATGAGAGACTCGTGAGAAAATTAAATAGTCATGGGATAGGAGGCAATGTTCTGTTATGGATTAGGAATTGGTTTTTGGACAAAATACAGAGGGTAGGGTTAAATGGCCATTTCTTTGGAGGAGGGTGAATACTGGAGTGCCACGGGGACCTGTACTGGGACTGGTGCTATTTAACATATTTATTAATGATCTGGAAATCAAAATGACAAGTGAAGTGATCAGATTTGCAGATGACACAAAACTATTTGAGGTTGTTAAAATGCATGTGGACTGTGAAAAATTGCAGGAACAGAAAATTGGAAGACTGGATATCCAAACGGCAGATGAAATTTAATGTGGACAAATGCAAAATAATGCATATTGGAAGGAATAGTCCAAATCATAGTTACCTGGTGCTAGGGTCCACCTTCGGGGTCAGCACCCAAGAAAAAGATGTAGATGTCGTTGTAGACAATACACTGAAATCATATGCCTAGTGTGTGGCAGCAGATAAAAAAAGTAAACAGGATACTAGGAATTATTATCAAAAGGATGATAACAATGACTGAGAATACTATAATGCCTCTGTATCGCTCCATGGTGACCTCACCTTGAGTATTGCATTCAGTTCTGGTCACCATATCTCAATTAGAAAAGGTTCAAAGAAGAGGAAAGGCTAAAGAGGTTAGTGCTCTTCAGCTTGGAAAAGAGATGGATGAGGGGAAATATGATTGAGGTCTACAAAATCCTGAGTGGTGTAGAACAAGTAGAAGTAAATCGATTTTTTACTCGTTCCAAAAGTACCAAGACTAGGGGACACTCGAGGAAGTTTCATGGAAATACTTTTAAAACAAAGAGGAGGAAATATTTTTTTTCACTCAACAAATAGTTAAGGTCTGGAACTCTTTGCCAGAGGATGTGGTAACAGAGGTTAGCATATCTGGGTTTAAAAAAGGTTTGGACAAATTCCTGGAGGAAAAGTCCATAGCCTGCTATTGAGACAGACATGGGAAGCAACTACTTGGCTTAGGATTTGTAGTATGGAGTGTTGCCATGATTTGGGTTTCTATCAGGTACTTGTGACCTGGCTTGGCCACTGATTGGAAAACAGTTTACTGGGCTAGACGGACCATTATGGCTGCTCTTTTGTTCTTCAGCTAAGTGTATCATTATTATTACTCCATATATGAGCAACTCTATTAAGTAATTAGTATATATGAAAACTTTATTTCCAAAGTTTCACAGTATTCAATTTATAGAGGCTAGAAAGATTTGGATTATAGGGGGTTTTAAGGTAAGTCATGCTGAAATAAAATGTTCCCCGTGTATTGGGTATGGGGTTGTAGCATGTTGGTTTGAGACCTTTTACCCATTAACCTTTTTTCTTTTTTTGAAATAGTGTATTAAGTTGGAACAAATTATTAAATTAGACTTTTGGCTTTTGTGTTAGCTATAAAAAACATTTAAGTATCTGAAACATATTAATAATTAACAAGAAGGAAACCTTTTTTTTATTTCACTGAGGGTGAAGCCATAGAGCTAGGGGTAATGATACATAGCTCCAGGAAGTATTTTTTTCACAGAGAGGGGTAGATGCCTGGAATCCCTTCCCAGAGGATGTGATGGAGGCAAGGGAAAGGGATTAAAAAAGGCAAAGGATAAACACAGTGGGGCCGATATTCAGACTGCATGAGGCAGTCCAGCTAACTCCCATGGTCAGCAGTGAGTCAGGATATTCAATGATGGACCATTTCCAATGACCAGCATTGAATATCCAGATTTATTTTGGCTGGTTTAAACTTAACCGACCAAATCCATATTCAGCACTGGCCGATTAAGGGGTCCTTTTAGTAAGGTGCGCTGAAAAATGGCCTGCGCTGTTGTAAACACATGTAGTGCACCTGCAAAAAAGACCTTTTTTAGCTGAAAATGGACGTGCAGCCAAATGAAAATTGGTGCATGTCCATTTTGGGCCTGAGACCTTACCGCCACCCATTGACTTTGCGGTAAGGTCTCACGCATCAACCGGGCAGTAATTGTCAGCATGCATACAATGTTGATTACTGCCCAGTTATTGTTGCATGCCAGAAAATAAAATATATTTTCCAGCGCGCATAGTGAACGCACGTAAAAAATGAACTTACCACCTGGGCCATGTGGTAGCCGGGCGGTAGTTCTGAATTGGCACATGGGCACGCATAGGCACCTACATGGCTTAGTAAAAGGGCCCCTAAGTTTATAGTAGCCAAAGATAGGCCTGCAATTTGTGGGGCCCAATTTGGCTGCCAAACTTAGCCGGCGATGCGCTGAATATTCACAGCTAGCCGGCCATCTCGCGCAATATAGCTGGTTAGCCGCTATGCACTGACTGTGAATATTCAGCAGGAGATAGCTGGCTATCTCCTGCTGAATACTCGTGGATAGCTGGTTATGTGCTATTTAACCGCCGAGGAGCCATTCCTGGCTGGTTAAATATTGCTGAGGCAGAGAGTATCCCTAGAGTATAGAAGATGGCAATAAAATACTGTGGTACATTGTGGTAATGAAAACACTGGGGTGACCTCTGGACAGAGTAGACGTTACAACCCTAAACAAAATGTTTCTGCATAGGGAAACACAGACTGCTTGAAGCATTCTACATGCTGGACAAGAACCATAATTCTGCTAAGTGTTTTATGATATTTTATTCTTAATTTCTCAACTTTCTGGCTACAGGTTTAGCTACCTGATACACGTATTCTCTAGACTTTATTGCT
This sequence comes from Microcaecilia unicolor, assembly GCF_901765095.1. NCBI lineage: Eukaryota > Metazoa > Chordata > Amphibia > Gymnophiona > Siphonopidae > Microcaecilia > Microcaecilia unicolor. Next base: position 306,538,220 of record NC_044032.1, read on the forward strand.
TATTGCTTAATTAATTTGTCCTGGGAATCAGTATTATGGTGTACTTTTCTGACTTTTAACCCAGACCCCCAAAAAAGACAAAAAAAAAAATCTTTCTCTCCCTTTCTGCCTTAGTAGAGAGGATAGACTTTTCAGACGGTTTCTTGTCTTTCACCCTGCTGACTCTTGCTGTAGTATTCTAAATTTGACTACCATACTGTGGATTAGCCCTGCCAGGTTTATTTTCCATTCAGTCCTAGGTAAAAAAAAAAAAAAAAGCAGCTAGATAAAGAGAATAGCTTTAATCTTCAACAGGTCTAATTTGTTATTATTTATTTATTTATAACATTTGTATCCCACATTTTCCCACCTATTTGCAGGCTCAATGTGTATTAGAGATTACATTAAAGAAATTGCAATACGTATTGGTATCCTGCACATTGGGATTAAAGAAATTGCAATATTTATTGGGATTATTTGGTTTAAAGGAGAAAAGTTAGATTTCCAGCAGAACCTGGCCTTTGTTTCACATTGTCTCATTGCTTGCCCCTCCCAGAGAACATTTTTAATTTTGGTATTTGACTGGATCACTGTAGGGATCTTGGGAAAGGGTGTACCTGAGGAAAGATCTGAGGGGATGGGAAGACATACGAGAAGTGAAAAGACAGTGGTCCAAGCTGAAAACAGCTATTAAAATGGCTACTTACATTTACCTGAGGAGAGTATATAAAAGCAAGAAGAAAAGGAAACAAGTGACCGAGAAAATAAAGGCAAAAAAAGGTGCTGTTCATGAAATACAGGAAAACTCAAGGAGAACAACACAGGAAAGTATACTGGGAGAAGCGGAAGGAAGCCAAGAGGGAGAAATGTCTAGTGAAAGCAGAGGTAGAAGAGCAAATGGCTAGGAATGCAAGAAAGAGAGACAAAAAATTTTTCAGGTATATTAGTGAACGAAGGAAGGCTAGAAATGGAATTGTGAGACTGAAAGATGCTGTGGATGGCTATGTGGAGAGTGATGATGAAAAAGTGAACTTGCTAAACAAATACTTCTGTTCTGTGTTCACGGAAGAAAATCCTGGAGATGGACCACGATTGACTAGTAACGGTATATATAAGAATAGAGTGCATATCACGCCATTCACAGAAGAATGTGTTTATGAACAACTTAAAATTGAAGGTTGACAAAGCCATGGGACTGAATGGGATCCATCCTAACATATTGAGGGAACTTAGAGATATTCTGGCCGGACTTCTTAAAGATTTGTTTAATAAATCCTTGGAGACAGGAGAGGTTCCGCAGGATTGGAGAAGAGTGAATGTGGTCCCTCTTCACAAAATGGTAACAGAGAAGAAGTGAGAAACTACAGGCCGGTAAGCCTCACTTTGGTTATTTGAAAAGTAATGGAAGCGTTGCTCAAGGAAAGGATAGTGAATTTCCAGGAATCCAGTGAGTTACAAGATCTGAGACAACATGGTTTTACAAAGGTAAATCGTGCTAAATGAATTTGATTGAATTCTTTGACTGGGTGACCAGATAATTGGATTTCAGCAAAGCCTTTGACACAGTCCCTCATAGAAGGGTCTTAAATAAGCTTGAAAGGTGGTTAGGACCCAAAGTGGTAAACTGGTTGACAGACAGATGCCAGAGGGTGGTGGTCAATGGAATTCACTCAGAGGAAGGAAAGGTGAGTGGAAAACAATGAAAAGGGATCTGTTTAACATTTGGCAATTACAATTTAATGCAAAAAAAGTGCAAAGCAAGGAGCTGTATGTTCTAGGAGGTGAGAGGATGATTTGCACAGACAGGGAGAGGGACTTTGGGGTGATGGTGTGCGATGACCTTAAAGCGAAAAAACAGTGTAACAAAGCGGTGGCCATAGTCAGATGGATGCTAGGTTGCATCGAGAGAGGAGTAACCAGCAGAAGAAAGGAGGTGTGATGCCCCTGTACAGGGCCGCCGAGAGGGGGGGCAAATTTCCTCGAGCCCAGACCATCAAGGAAGGCCCGGTGCCGGAGTCTCTCACTGTCTCCTGCTCTCAGGCCGCTGGCACCACAGTCCCGTCTCCACCTGCCTACCCTCAGCTCCCTTCTGTCTGTCGTCAGACCCCCTGCATTAAAAAAAAATCTCTAAAGCAGCTGCGGGCCTTCCCTCACTGTGTCCCACCCTCCTCTGATGTAACTTCCTATTTCCGCGAGGGCGGGACACAGTGAGGGAAGGCCCGCCAGAGGCAATCTGCTGCTTTCACAGAGAAGGCACTGTGCCTGCTGCTTTAGAGATTTTTTTTTAAATTTAAATGAAGGGGGTTGGATGACAGGCAAATGGGAGCAGAGGGTAGGTAGGTGGAGACTGGGAACTGTGGCCCCGGCGGCCTGGGAGCAGGAGAGGGAGGCGACAGCAGTAGCAATTGAGGGGTGGGGGGCGATCTTTGGGGGACAGGGCAGCAATCCTGGAGGGGGCGCGGCAATCCTGGGGGGGGGGGCGGCCTTGCCCCAGGCCCGGCTCAGTCTCTCGGCGGCCCTGCCCCTGTACAAGTCATTGGTGAGGCCCCACCTGGAGTATTGTGTTTTGTTTTGGAGGCTGTATCTTGCTGAGGATATAAAAAGACTAGAAGCAGTCCAGAGGAAGGTGACAAAATTGATATGGGGCTTGCGCCATAGTACATGTGAGAAGAGACTGGGAGGGTTCTTTTACTAAGCTGTGGGAAAAAGGGTCCTGCGCTAGTGGCAGGAGCTGTTTTTCCCACGCACCATGGTCCTTTTTCCCCGCAGCCGGTTAAAGCCCCCCCCCCCCAAAATAAATGGCCACACAGTGAGATAACTGTACCGCGTGGCCATGTATCAAGGAGCCCTTACCACCACCCATTGAAGTGGCAATAAGGGCTCCTGCGCTAACCTAGTGGTAACTGGTCAGCACGCGGCAGTGCCCGATTACCACTGGGTTATCACTGTGCAAGCCATTTCCATGGGTTTTCTTTTCGTCCGAGAAATGTTGCGTGCTCAGGGTGGGACTATCGCCTGCAGCGGTGTTGGGCCAGCAGTAGTCCCGAAAGAGCAAACGGTAAACCCGTTTTGGTCTTTTCATCGCTCTGTAAAAGGTCCCCTGGAAGACCTGAATATGTACAGTCTAGAGGAAAGAAGGAATAGGGGACATATGATACAGACATTTAAATACTTGAAAGGGGTTAATATAGAAACAAATCTCTTCCAGAGAAGGGGAAATGGTAAAACTAGAGGATATGAGCTGAGGTTTCTGGGTGTTAGACTTAGGAGTAATGTCAGTAAATTCTTTTTCACTGAGGGGGTGGTTGATGCCTGGAATGCCCTCCCGAGGGATGTGGTAGAGACAAAAACGGTGATAGAATTCAAAAAGGCATGGGATGAACACAGAGGAACTCTATTTAGAAAATAGATGGTAGAAAACAAAATATATATACAGTGGGGGAAATAAGTATTTGATCCCTTGCTGATTTTGTAAGTTTGCCCACTGACAAAGACATGAGCAGCCCATAATTGAAGGGTAGGTTATTGGTAACAGTGAGAGATAGCACATCACAAATTAAATCCGGAAAATCACATTGTGGAAAGTATATGAATTTATTTGCATTCTGCAGAGGGAAATAAGTATTTAATCCCTCTGGCAAACAAGACCTAATACTTGGTGGCAAAACCCTTGTTGGCAAGCACAGCGGTCAGACGTCTTCTGTAGTTGATGATGAGGTTTGCACACATGTCAGGAGGAATTTTGGTCCACTCCTCTTTGCAGATCATCTCTAAATCATTAAGAGTTCTGGGCTGTCGCTTGGCAACTCGCAGCTTCAGCTCCCTCCATAAGTTTTCAATGGGATTAAGGTCTGGTGACTGGTTAGGCCACTCCATGACCCTAATGTGCTTCTTCCTGAGCCACTCCTTTGTTGCCTTGGCTGTATGTTTTGGGTCATTGTCGTGCTGGAAGACCCAGCCACGACCCATTTTTAAGGCCCTGGCGGAGGGAAGGAGGTTGTCACTCAGAATTGTACGGTACATGGCCCCATCCATTCTCCCATTGATGCGGTGAAGTAGTCCTGTGCCCTTAGCAGAGAAACACCCCCAAAACATAACATTTCCACCTCCATGCTTGACAGTGGGGACGGTGTTCTTTGGGTCATAGGCAGCATTTCTCTTCCTCCAAACAAGGCGAGTTGAGTTCATGCCAAAGAGCTCAATTTTTGTCTCATCTGACCACAGCACCTTCTCCCAATCACTCTCGGCATCATCCAGGTGTTCACTGGCAAACTTCAGACGGGCCGTCACATGTGCCTTCCGGAGCAGGGGGACCTTGCGGGCACTGCAGGATTGCAATCCGTTATGTCGTAATGTGTTACCAATGGTTTTCGTGGTGACAGTGGTCCCAGCTGCCTTGAGATCATTGACAAGTTCCCCCCTTGTAGTTGTAGGCTGATTTCTAACCTTCCTCATGATCAAGGATACCCCACGAGGTGAGATTTTGCGTGGAGCCCCAGATCTTTGTCGATTGACAGTCATTTTGTACTTCTTCCATTTTCTTACTATGGCACCAACAGTTGTCTCCTTCTCGCCCAGCGTCTTACTGATGGTTTTGTAGCCCATTCCAGCCTTGTGCAGGTGTATGATCTTGTCCCTGACATCCTTAGACAGCTCCTTGCTCTTGGCCATTTTGTAGAGGTTAGAGTCTGACTGATTCACTGAGTCTGTGGACAGGTGTCTTTCATACAGGTGACCATTGCCGACAGCTGTCTGTCATGCAGGTAACGAGTTGATTTGGAGCATCTACCTGGTCTGTAGGGGCCAGATCTCTTACTAGTTGGTGGGGGATCAAATACTTATTTCCCTCTGCAGAATGCAAATAAATTCATATACTTTCCACAATGTGATTTTCCGGATTTAATTTGTGATGTGCTATCTCTCACTGTTACCAATAACCTACCCTTCAATTATGGGCTGCTCATGTCTTTGTCAGTGGGCAAACTTACAAAATCAGCAAGGGATCAAATACTTATTTCCCCCACTGTATATATATATATATATATATATATATATATATATATATATATATATATATATATATATCTTTTTTTAAACTCCTTAAATGGCTGCAGGGGGTGAATGTGTGAGTGACACTTGGACGGCTACTCCGGCTGTGAAGAACTAGGGCCGATGCCTGGCAGACTTTATATGTCTGTGTCTGTATATGGCAATCCAGTTTAGGATAGGCTGGAAATGGCTTCAATGGGAACTTCAGTAGCTGGAACTGAGAACAGTGCTGGGCAGACTTTTACGGTCTAGGTCCTGCAAATGACAAGATGGATTTGGATAGGCTGGAATGAGCTTTGACAGCAATTCCAGTAGGTGGAACATAAGGACAGAGCCGGACTTCTACGTACTATGTTCCAGATATGCCAAAGAAAGACTCATGATAAAGTATATAATATCACATTCATTGTTGATTTAATCATGATTTGATGAGTGTGACTGGATGGACCGTTCAGGTCTTTATCTGTCGTCATTTACTATGTTAGTATGTTACTATATAATGTATGGGATAACATGTATGAAGTGGCATTTGCCACCTAAAATATCGTACTGAGTAAGACTGATGGTCTATTTAAGCTTACATTTGCCTTCACTTACTATGTTGCTATATTTTAAGCAAATTCAGTCACCACTGGCTTTAAAATTCCTTGACTTTGCAAGCTGTTCACACTTCGTTAAGAAGCAATTAGAAAACATTTATTACGGTTTGCATGACTGCAGTAGGTAACACAGCAGGAAAGAGAGCATTATAAAGCTTCAGTATGAAAACTGAATTTGAATTATGATGATAGGGAAAAGAAGGAAAACAGGAGCCTGAAGAAAACTATATAGATTCAACATAATTGCAGATTCATGTTGTACTTAGAAGCATATGGAATGCATAAAGAGCTACACACAGTCATAGCATCCAACTGGACATATGAAGAAAGGCAGAGAGTAGCTGGTGCTCATATTGGCATAAGAATATACTGCAGGACAAACAAAACTAAGGGACCCTTTTGCAATACTGCGTTAATCACTAATGTATGCTTAATGCAGGAAAAGTAGATTAATGCAGGATGCAGTAAAGCTTTTGCATGAGTTTTGCCATTTGCGTACATAACTGCCGGATTCTATGTAGCGCGCCTAACAGTCTGTGGTGAAATCTAAGCGTATTCCATAACAACGCATGTTACTTAATTGGCTTAACAAGCTAATCAACGTTAATAACAGCACCTAACAAGCAATAATGAGCACTAATTGGCAGTAATTAGAATTTATGCGCATAACTCACTAAGCGTATTCTGCATTGAACTGAACCTAAATTCTAATGCATGCATAGTTCAAAAAGGGCGTGGTCATGAGCGGGGAAATGTGCGTTTCATGGGTGTTCCTAAATTTACATGCATAGTTACAGAATATGCCCCAGTGCGCCTAAATCTACACACTTGGATTTATGCCACATTTTCATTGGTGTAAATGGAGGCCCATAGTTCTAAGCACTGGGATATCAAATAAGCGTATTTTACATACTGTGCCTAAATCTAGGTGCCACTTATAGAATACTCTGCCAGTAATGTTTATGAAGTGGATTTTTGAGGCGCCTTATATAGAATCTGGCCCTAAGCATGCAGTATTTATTAATTATTTTTTGAAAGAAGTGTATTGGGAAGGAGAATGGGCATAGAAGTGCTACTCAACTATCACACTGACATTAGCGTGTGCTACCTGACTTAATGCTGACTTAATGCTGGAACCCTGAGCACCACCTAAATAGGCAGTAAGGGCAACAGTGTTAATTTTTTTTTCAGTGACCACGTTAATCCTAGCATTAGCACATTGACAGAAAATGGAATAATTGAAAAAGCCAAACTTATGGCCATGCTAGAAATGGGCTTCGTGCGTGGGAAAGTCCCGCATTAGGATGCATGAGCCCATTTACTATTGTAGCTTAGTAAAGGAGTCCCTAAGTACTTCTCTGGGAAAAAAGAGATTTTGTGTGTGTGTTTAAATACAGTTTTGTGGTGTGATTAAACATATTCCACAGTATCTGTTTAGGAAGTTTGGCTTGATTGTATTGTTCAACTAGAAAACAAAGCACAGATTTCCCAGGTAGGTAGTAAGCTTTGCTTATCATAAGATACATAATTATCTTTCCATAGATCATTTTTGGCCATTTTGCATTGCTATGTATCTTTCCTGGGCTATCATAATGCCCTGTTTTGGAGTCTCCCTAACCAGTCCAGCAAGGCACTTCAAAATAGTTCTGAACTCTGTGGCTCCTGAATTAACTGGCATTAAACTAAGGGAGCATTAGCCCAGCTGCTCTGGTTACCCATTAGAGGCAAAATATAATTTAAGATTCTTTTCTTGTGTTCAAGGTATTGAGGTTGAAATTCTCATTTCCTTTAACAATACCTCTGAGAGATCATTGTCCTGCTAGGGCTTTGTGCTCTCAAGGACAGGGCTTGCTTGAGATTCTGTCCTTGAAATTTGCTATACTTATTTATACTCATCCACATACATATTCGGTGAAGGATTCTGCATTTACAGAACCTATTATATTTGGATGTATGCACACATTTTTTAAATATATTTGTTTTCAATAGGCGATTGAAGACCTGGTTATCTTGGAAAACTGACTAAGCAGGTCCAGATTGAGCTCATTTAGGGGCCCTTTTACCAAACTGCAGTAAAATTGGTCTTAGCGTGCCCTTACATGGGTCTTTCCCACAAGCTCAGGCGTTAATCATGTGCTAATTGGTTAGTGCAAGGCAATGTAACTACACTAATGCTTAGCACACGACATGCCAACTTTCCACCCCCAGCACTACAAAATAAATTTTATTTTTTAGCGAGGGAATAGCTCGTGCATATCCCAAATTTACCATGGGATGCACGCTATGATAATAAATATTCTTGTTGAAAAATCATGCAAACCTTTTATTCAGTAACTGGCAGCACTATTCTGAGCATGAATAATTTCAACTAAATGTTTCTTATAACAAGGGCTTTTTTTGTGCCTGTACGCACCAGTACGGCGTACCGGCACTTTTTTTTTACCTGCTCATTGCCAGGGGCTAATCTCATTTCCCTCCAACTGCGGGGCTGATCCTGTTTCCCCGGCATCAATTAGTACAAGGCCCGGCACCAGGACTAACTTTAGCACTCAGACTCAAGCCTATTCAGAGAGGGCAGAAACAACAGGGCCTTCCTCAGCGAATGGGCTTGAAGGCTTCTCCGTGCTAGTGCCGGACTTTGTACTGGCTGATTACTGTTGGGGCCAGAATCTTAGAGGCAGACAGTAGGAGAAAGAGGAATGTTCAAGTAGAAATGTATGGATGAGAGGGCAGGGGAGAGAGGAGAATTGCTGGGCATGGAGGAGGGGAGGGGAGGGCAGGGGGAAAAGGAGAATTGCTGGATATAGATGGATGGGGAAGGAGAGCAGGGGAGAGAGGATAATTGGTGGATATGGATGGATAATAGGGAGGGAAATGGAGAGAAGTAAAACCACACATCTGAAACTTTGCACTTTTTTCCTTCATAAGTATCACTCACAACTATCACCTGGTCACAAGTTCTCTTGAATGACGTTCTTTCCAAGACTTTCAAGATGCAATGGGGTACCCAACAGGGTTGTCCCCTGCCTCCCATTCTATTTGTACTTTACATGGAACCTCTGGCTTGTTGGCTTCTACGGGAACACACCATAGCAAGTATTCCATTGGGTTCCAACAATTTTACATTGGCGTTATTTGCAGATTATTTGTTGGTAACATTGACAGGGCCCCAGGCCTCCCTTCTATGAGCTCTTGATCTAGTGCTGGAGTTTGGTTAAATCTCAGGGCTGTGGATTAATATAGATAAGTCTGAAGCCCTCAGTTTATCTGATCATTTGCCAACTCACTGACGGGGGGTCATTTTCCCCTGCATTGGGTGCAACATCTGTGGATGCTGGAGTTCTTTGCCAATTTCTTTGATAGAATTCACATATTAAAAATGATACTATTACTAAAATGAATGTATATACTCCAACATTTACTACTGATTTTAGGAGACAGAGATTTAAAACAGTGGAATGGATTCCTCCACAAATTTTTGAGGAACGGCAAGAGACCCAGGGCTCCATTGTCCCAGTTATTACTATCTTGCAGAGAGTGTGGATTGAGATTGCCAAATCTAAAACCTTATAATATTACACGTCACATACGACAAGTCAGTGATTGGATTTTTCATACCTCCTTCTATTGTGACATTGAATATGAGAGTCAGCTGTGTGCCTGATTGACTCCAGCCTCCTTGATCTATGCACGTACTGTGGCACTTCCTCCATCCTTAAAGAATCATATCCTGCTCAGAGCATTGATCTGGGCTTGGTACCATTTCAGGCAGCATTTTGTCTTCCAGATGGTTATTCACGATACTTACCCCTCTGGGACAATGCTGACTTTTTCCTGGCCAACTGGATGCCTGCTGTACAGATTGGTCTAGTCGAGGCCTTATGAAGCTCCAACATCTAGTAGATGAAGATGATGAGGATGGTCCATTTTTTTATATCACTTATTGATGTCCTTTCATAGTTAATTGAGTTCCAGTGAAGGAATGTGATAATTAAACAGAATGGGGAATTCAGGTTTTCCTTTATTGAGTTTTTAAAGTATAAGTTAGTAGCTACAGATCAGTGAAGAACAACTCTGGATGCTGGAGAAGGGCCCCACCATTCAAGAAAGAGCAAAGCCTCTGCTAAAACAGACTGCAGCTAAGTGAAATCCTATCACACAATTAATGGGACCGAACATCTATGGGAAAAGTTTCACTGAGAGGGTGGGAGTATTGATTTAAGGACTACACAAACGTTATTCTTACCTGAAAATCCAGATCCTAGAATCTTTAGCATTGCGGGTATGCCTGTTGTAATGAAAGTAAACACAAAGAATCATTTTCTTGAAAAAAAAAAAGTTTAGTGTTGTTCAAAAGAAGCAAAAGTAGAATAAAACAGTTTATCTAGCAGTCAACACCCTGAAGAACTTGTGTTCCAAATGAGCAGAGATACTTTGTTCCTTTAACATAATAGTTTGGGAATTGTTGGGTAGCTGTACAATAAAAGAAAAAAAATGTAAAACAAGTTTGAAAGTTGTTGGAAAAGCATTATTTTGTGTGGAAATTGTACTTTTCTGAATTTGAATTTCCATCTTTAATTAAAAGAATTCACATTTTTAAATATGAATTATTGTCTCACTGAGCAAAACAAATCCTGAAATTTATTTTAATTTCCTGCACTTGAGTGTATGAGGTTAGTGTATCTGAATGGTTCCCCAATGCTGTGACAAGCTTGAGGTAAAAGGTCAGACTACAAATCTCTCTATATAAAAGGCAACACCAACGTTCTATGAAGCCTCCAGCCGGAAGTGTGAAGGGGGCGAGATATCCGGTTTCCCTATGAGTGTCTGCCCCGCCCTCTCTGTAACACAGTCAATGAAGGAAAACAGCAGAGCACGAAATCAAATCGCTGGCTCTGTAACAGTGAAGGACTCAGAGGGGGGGAGGGGAGAGAGGCCAGAGGGCACGGACACACACACTCCCACATGCACACAAAAGAAAACATTGCTAGCCCCGAGGCCAGAGGGCACGGACACACACACTCCCACATGCACACAAAAGAAAACATTGCTAGCCCCCGTTTCATTTGCATCAGAAACGGGGCTTTTTTACTAATATGCAATAATGTAGAGCTTGTTCTCTCCAGGGTGTGGTATTCCATTAGGACAGCCTTTATGCTACCTAACTTTATCTGAATAGTTACCAAGTTAGTGAACTGAAAATTGCCACTAACTAGGTAACTCTCAGCTTTATCCCTGGACTGCCCCAGCATTTACTGGATAGTGCTGTAGCAATTTCCCCACGTTTTCAATGACTCTATCTGGTTAGATGCCACTGAAAATACGGGCATCACCTAGTCACAGGAGATAACTGGGTAGAAGCCAGATGCTTTTTGTGAATATTGTGACCTCTATTTTTTGAACTTTTAGACTTCAGCAAAGAAATTTCCTGAAGTTATCAAATTTCTGACATCATCGCTCTATGAAATGCTTAAGGGAGAAAGATGCTGGTTTGCCAGTGTTTGGTTTCACTTTCTTACTGAGCTGCTGATATCAACTATAAGATTTGGGAGAAGTGAGGCAGGGATAAGCTTGTTTGCTTATCAAGGAATTCCAAAATGATTGGTGAAATACCTCACTGTTCGTCCTTCTACTTTCAAACATTTTTACCTTCTCTCCCTTCTATACTGGCTCCACTGTGCCTGCCCCATAGTCTGCATTTATGCTAAAAACAAATTGCATGAAAGAGGATTTGGTTCATTTAGAGGCTATGGTCATTTGGTTTGTTTAATGATACATGTACCAAAACTTGTTGCATTATATCATTAGTTTTAACACAAATGCACATCTCGATTGTATAGTTTAAAATTCCAACCATATGAATTTCAAGTAAAATTGGATAAGATGTACAATATTTGTGTATGAGTTTGAATGAGTCTGACGTCGGTGCCGGGCAAGATGGTGGAGGCTATTATTAAGAATAAAATTGCAGAGCATATACAAAAACATGGACTGATGAGACAAAGTCAGCACGGATTTAGTGAAGGGAAGTCTTGCCTCACCAATCTAATGCATTTTTTTGAGGGGGTAAGCAAACATGTGGACAATGGGGAGCCGGTTGATATTGTATATCTGGATTTTCAGAAGGCGTTTGACAAAGTGCCGCACGAAAGACTCCTGAAGAAATTGCAGAGTCATGGAATCGGAGGTAGGGTATTATTATGGATTAAGAACTGGTTGAAAGATAGGAAGCAGAGAGTAGGATTGCGTGGCCAGTATTCTCAGTGGAGGAGGGTAGTTAGTGGGGTCCCGCAGGGGTCTGTGCTGGGTCCGTTGCTTTTTAATGTATTTATAAATGACCTAGAGATGGGAATAACTAGTGAGGTAATTAAATTCGCCGATGACACAAAATTATTCAGGGTCGTCAAGTCGCAGGAGGAATGTGAACGATTACAGGAGGACCTTGCGAGACTGGGAGAATGGGCGTGCAAGTGGCAGATGAAGTTCAATGTTGACAAGTGCAAAGTGATGCATGTGGGTAAGAGGAACCCGAATTATAGCTATGTCTTGCAAGGTTCCGCGTTAGGAGTTACGGATCAAGAAAGGGATCTGGGTGTCGTCGTCGATGATACGCTGAAACCTTCTGCTCAGTGTGCTGCTGCGGCTAGGAAAGCGAATAGAATGTTGGGTGTTATTAGGAAGGGTATGGAGTCCAGGTGTGCGGATGTTATAATGCCGTTGTATCGCTCCATGGTGCGACCGCACCTGGAGTATTGTGTTCAGTACTGGTCTCCGTATCTCAAAAAAGATATAGTAGAATTGGAAAAGGTACAGCGAAGGGCGACGAAAATGATAGTGGGGATGGGACGACTTTCCTATGAAGAGAGGCTGAGAAGGCTAGGGCTTTTCAGCTTGGAGAAGAGACGGCTGAGGGGAGATATGATAGAAGTGTATAAAATAATGAGTGGAATGGATCGGGTGGATGTGAAGCGACTGTTCACGCTATCCAAAAATACTAGGACTAGAGGGCATGAGTTGAAGCTACAGTGTGGTAAATTTAAAACGAATCGGAGAAAATTTTTCTTCACCCAACGTGTAATTAGACTCTGGAATTCATTGCCGGAGAACGTGGTACGGGCGGTTAGCTTGACGGAGTTTAAAAAGGGGTTAGATAGATTCCTAAAGGACAAGTCCATAGACCGCTATTAAATGGACTTGGAAAAATTCTGCATTTTTAGGTATAACTTGTCTGGAATGTTTTTACGTTTGGGGAGTGTGCCAGGTGCCCTTGACCTGGATTGGCCACTGTCGGTGACAGGATGCTGGGCTAGATGGACCTTTGGTCTTTCCCAGTATGGCACTACTTATGTACTTATGTAATTTAATATCAAAGGTTAAAGGAAACAGATTTGCGATATGGGCTGAAACCAAAAAGTGCAGTTCCTGATATCTTGTTGTTTGATTGCTACTTATAATATTTTGGTGATGCTTTTCTATAGTGTGTGTGTTTTGTGATTCTACACAAGAAGGAAGTAGTGGGAGGAGACATTGTATATTTCTGCTGTGATGTCTGTAGCTGCAGTGTTTGAGTTCTGTCAGCTGGGAACTGAGTGAGAAGTTAGGAGGAAGGTCAGAATGGGTGGTCTACTAACCCGTTGAATCAGTGGCGTAGCCACAGGTGGGCTGGGGCCCACCCAATTAGGGTTCAGGCCCACCCAACAGCAGCACACGTATTAGCAGTAGCAGGTGGGGATCCCAAGCTCCGCCAGCAGAAGACTTCCCCCTGATGGTAATGAAAACGCTATTCTCCAGGATACCAGCACCTGCGCATACTCAGTTTTCAGCGTGTGCCTGCTGCAGACTGCTAAGGTGGAAAGAAGCGTTTTCCTGCCAGCTGAGATTTTTTTTTGGTGGGCGAAGGGGAGAACACTTGGTGCCCACCCACTTCTTGCCTAGGCCCACCCAAAATCTGTTGTCTGGCTACGCCCCTGCGTTGAATTGATAGCCATTCATCCATATGTCTAACTCTCTTAACACACTCTCACTTATACTTTAGTATATTTCTGCATGTCCATACTTTTGATCACACTCACCTCTGCTGTTGAACGTTGCCTCTTCAGCTCACTGCGTTCCCCTATTTTCCCCGATTCTTTCTATTCCCCCATCTCTTATTATTCTGTATTTCCTTTCCTAATTTGTCTCTTTCCACATTCTTCTCTTGCTTACTGCAGTTCCAGTCCTATCTAATGGAGCTGAGTTCAACAAGGACACCAACATTACTCTAAGGTGTATAAGAGTCTATCACCCACATTCCTATCATTGGGGTACTGCCGCAATATCACTACTTCAGTCATAAAGAGCAGGCCGGTTCTCTGGACATCCTGTAGAATTTGCCTGCTCCTCACGATTGAAACCATGATGTAGCTGCAATATCCTGATAGTATGAACTTGGATAGCGGACTCTCAAGCACCTTAGGGCAATGTTGCAGGACTTAAAACTTTTTTTGTGGGGGAAGGGGGGTATTCAAAGGATTTGGTCTCCTAGCTTTGAGAGTTAAGCTCCTAAATTGACCTTTTTAAAATGTAATAGGGCTTTATACTCATAATTTCATTAAATTCTTAAATGTAGAAGTATAAGAAGTGGGTGGCAACAGGGGCAGATTTAGGGGCCCTTTTACCAAGAGGCGGTAAAAGGGTTGTTTTTAAAAAGAGGCGGCAAATGGCTGTGCACTACTTAGAAAAGTGGCTTGCAGTTATTTACTGTGAGACCCTTAACACTAACTATTTAGGAGGCGGTGAGGGCTCCAGCGATAACCCAGCGGGCATGCCTACTCCTCGCCCACCGAAAATGGTACATAGCAGACCCAGAACTACTGCCGGACTCCTGGGCAAGCCCGGTGGTAGGGCCGATTCACTGCATGCAACTCTGGCAGTAGCCCTACAGCACTGTACAGCACTGTATTGACTAGGCTTATAAGTCAGGCTCATAAATCCAGGAAATTAAAGGCAGACCTGAATTTATAAGCATAACCCCCCCCCCCCCCCCCCTCCATGCTCCTAAATTAAGATGATTTTTCAGCTGGATCGTAAGGGATCCTTTTACTAAGGTAAGCTAATGAATTTAGTGCACACTAATAATTAGCATACACTAAATGATAAGAAGCCCATTATATCCCTACGGGCATCTTATTATTTAAAGCGCGCTGTCTGTTTGCACACCTTAGTAAAAGGACCCCTAAGTTTAGCTGAAAGTAGGGTTCACATTTAGGTGCCTAACTAAAGACCCTAAATTTAGGAGCTCAACTTTGTTTTTGAATACTGGGTCTAGGACATTATATATAGTTTTCAATTTTATTCTGTGAATAATGCCTGAATAAAATGCAATACACATCTAATGTTACTGACAAAATAATTGAATGTAATACACTATAGGGAACCTTTACCAGACTGCATAATCTCAACACAGCTCATAAAATGGCTTGCAGCTTCAGAAGGAACTCCAGGTGGCTGTTGGTTAATAATCTCCAAAAGGAGAGCTCATACTGTTTGGAATCAGTCAGCCAGTACCAAAAGGCTGTCTTGCTATAGTTGGCATTTTGAATAGGAAACCTGGAGTTAGCAGGTTGCTGGTAGCTCACACTTATGTGGAAATGTTTTTCCCCCTTTATCATGCAGGGAATGTGTGTCGTCCATAACTTCAAAGGAACACATGGAACCTCATTTAAACCCAAACCGGAAGATCCAAGAGGAGTCCCTTTAATGGCTTTCCCAAGAGTTGAAAGTCCGCTAGAAACCCTCAGTGCACAGGTAGCAGAAAAAAAATATTGAGCACTGATTAATTTAATTCAAGAGTATCTTGATTTTTTTTCACAATGAGCTGCATAATCAGACATTCATTTGTGTACAGGCCCAATGGATATTTTTAGAGTGGGGCAAATAATCAGAAATCCATTTGTGTACAAGCCTCATTGATTTCTTACCACATGATCAGATGGGCCTCATGGTTTATTTTTGTAGTGGACTGAGGGGCCCTTTTACTAAGGCGCGTATGTGCATCCTACACGCGTCAATTTTGAACTTCCGCCTGCATACCGCGTGGCCCGGGTGGTAGTTTAATTTTTTACATGCGTCGTTTAAGTGCACTGGAAATTTTCTGATGTGCGGCGCTAACCGGGTGGTAATCGGCATTGTACACACGTAGACCATTACCGCCTGGTTAACGCGTGAGACTGTACTGCTAGGTCAGTGGGTGGCGGTAAGGTCTCAGGCCCAAATGGACGCGCGCCAATTTTATTTTGCTGCACTTCCATTTTCAGTAAAAAAAAAAAAAAAAGGGCCTTTTTTGCAAGCGCACTGAAAAATGGACATGGCACATCCAGTACATGCATCTACACCAGTGCAGGCCATTTTTCAGCACACCTTAGTAAAAGGACCCCTTAATGATCAGAAATCCATGTTTGTACAGGCTCCATGGATTTTTTCATATGGGCCTCATGATCAGAAGCCCATATGTGAACAAGACCCTCGGATTTTTAATAGTGGGCTTCATGATCATAAATCCATGTATTTAGGTCCCATGGATTTTTTTTAGTGGACCAAATAATCATAAATCCATATGTGAATAGGCCCCATGGATTATTTTTATAGTGGGCCTCGTGATCATAAATCAATGTGTGTATAGACCCCATACACTTTTTTTAGTGGACCAAATAATCAGAAATCCATTGTGTATAGGTCCAATGGGCTTTTTTTTTTATAGTGGGCCATATCATCAGAAATTCACTTGTGTGTAGGTGCTATATATATATATTCATATTTATTTTTTTAATAGTTGGGTCAGAAATACATGTGTGTGAAGGCTCCATGGATTTTTTTTTACAGTGAGCCTCATGATCAAAAACTCCATGCATGTGGGTCACATGAATATTTTAGTCTGTTGTAGCATGATTAATACTTATTAACTTCAATGAATCTCTTTTGAAATTGTGACTTTATATCCACCAAATAGCTTTCAAGTGTTTCAAAATCCTGTTTGTTAGCTAATGAGGTGGTTCTTTTACTAAGCTGTGGTAAAAAGGGGCCTGTGTTAGCATCGGTGCGTGTTTTTGAATGCTCTGAGGCACCCTTTTACCACAGCGGGTAAAAAAACTGTATTTTTTTCCTGAAAAGAAATGACCATATGGTAAGTGAACCACTTATCGTGTGACCGTTTCAGGGGGGAGCACTTACCATCACCCATTAATGTGGCAGTAAGGGCTCCTGCATTAACCCGGCGGTAACCAGCGTTACAAAAATAGAAAATATTTATGCAGAGTCGTAAATGCTGTATGCTGGCAGTGGAAAATACCGCCGGGCTCCTGTGGTAGCCCAGTGTTAGTTCTGTATTGATGAGCAGCAAGCCCATTGCTGTGTTCCAACCCTTTAGTAAAAGGGCCCCTAGGTTTTTTGGCTAAAAATCTAAAGTTGGCTGCATTTCGAGGTAAGGCAGGCACTACTTCACCTGTAAAACACACACTGGAGACCCTTGATTTAATTCATCATCTGAACTGTGGAAACTTCAATTTGACTTTCATGGCCAAAAGTCTATAACTTTAGTGCCCATTACTATATGTAGACTTGTTATTAAATATTGACTAAAGTTGGGGTACTGTACAAGGTGAACACTAGGTCTGTGCACATGTTTTTTGTTGGTTCATTTCAGTGGGGTTCATGATGCTTTGCTTGATTTTTGTTTCATTCTGTTTTCACTTTAGTATGCACCATTTGAAATTTTTTTTATGTAATTTAATTTTCCATTTTAGCATGCCCTTTTAGCATGCATTATTTCAGTCAGTTTTTTTTATTCATTTCATTTTGATCAGAATGAAAAAAGCCGATTTAGTTGCTTTTTTTTTTGGTGGGGGAGGGTGATTTTTGTTACAGTTTTTTCTTTTTAAACGAATGCACATCCCTTGAAAACACATTAATCGAAACAGGTATTTCTGAATTATTAACATGGGTTAAATAGGTACAGTAGTTAGGGGAATTCCTGGCCGAGAGGACTTAAAACCTCGTAAAGGTCTTATTTACCAAGCATTTGTCTCAAAGGCACAAGAAGGTTAATGCTATAACTGGACACTGCCATTTAGACATTGCAATAATCCAGCTGTGGTATGATCAGCATTTGTACCAGCAGCACAAATAGTTTTTGTTATTCAAACAATTTGCACTAGACAAAGCTGCCTCATTTTGAATAGAGATTTCTTTCAAAGTTGGTTAATATGTGAGGAGAATGTGAGTGAGGAGTCAAGCAAGACCCCTAGTAATTTAGTTTCTGACTCTACTGCAAAGTTTTGACCATTGGACAATATTATTAAAGCTGGGACCACAGTTCCCTGATTCCAGAACCATAGTTTCTTGTTTTTTTGCTTATTCAGTTTTAGTTTGTTAGTCAAGTTCCAAGTACTGACAGCATTCATGCCTGGCATTACTGATTGAGTTGGGTTTTTTTATTTGCGGAGGTCAGTGGTAGGAGAAGTAGGATGTCATCAGCATATGATAGTAGTAGCTCATTGAGTCTCAGATGTATTGTGCTGAGGGAAGACATAAAGTAATTGAACAGGATAGGTGAGAGCGGGGAACCTTGCGGAATTCCACAGTTAGGCATTCAGTATTCGGAGAGTTGCTTATTGTTGTTGTTGTTGTTACATTTGTACCCCGTGCTTTCCCACTCATAGCAGGTTCAATGTGGCTTACATATTATATACAGGTACTTGTTTATACCTGGGGCAATGGAAGTTTAAGTGACTTGCCCAGAGTCACAAGAAGCTGCCTGTGCCTGCAGTGGGAATAGAACCCTGTTCCCCAGGACCAAAGGCCACCACGCTAACCATTAGGCCACGCCTCCACTCATTTTGTTTGACAGAATAGCTTTGGTTTGAGAGGAATTCGCTGAATCATTTGTGTGCCAGTTATTCCTATCTGATTCAGGCGTTCCAGAAACAAGGCATGGTCTATCCCCCTAAACCTACCTCTCCTCTCCCCTCTTTCTCTATTTCTGTGGATGGCACTCTCATTCTCCCTGTCTCATCTGCTCGAACCTTGGGGTCATCTTTGACACCTCTCTCACATTCAGCAGATTGCCAAAACCTGTTGTTTCTTTCTCTATAATATCAGCAAAATCTGTCCCTTCATCTCTGAGCACTCTACCAGAACCCTTATCCACACTCTTATCACCTCTCGTCTTGATTACTGTAACCTGCTTCTCACCGGCCTCCCTCTTAGCCATCTCTCTCCTCTTCAATCAGTCCAAAACTCTGCTGCGCGACTCATTTTCCGCCAAAGCCGCTATGCTCACAGCCCTCTCCTTAAGTCACTTCACCGGCTCCCTATCTGTTTCCGCATTCAATTCAAACTTCTCTTATTGACCTATAAGTGCATTCACTCTGCCGCTCCCCAGTACCTCTCCACTCTTGTCTCTCCCTATGCCCCCCTCGGGTACTCCGTTCTGTTGATAAATCTCTCTTATATGTACCCTTCTCCTCTACTGCTAATTCCAGACTCCGTTCCTTTCATCTTGCTGTACCTCACACCAGAAATTGCTCCCAGGTGCATAGCTCCCTTACCTTGTGTGCTGAGCCCCCCAACCCCCCCCCCCCAAAAAAAAACCCACTCCCCACAACTGTACACCACTACCATAGCTCTAAGGGGTAAAGGGGGGCACCTACATATGGGTATAGTGGGTTTTGAAGGGCTCACATTTACCACCATAAATGTAACAGGTAGGGGGGGATGGGCCTGGGTCCGCCTGCCTGAAGTGCACTGCACCCACTAAAACTGCTCCAGGGACCTGCATACTGCTGTCATGGAGCTGGGTATGACATTTGAGGCTGGCACAGAGGCTGGCAAAAAAAAAAATTAAGTTTATTTTTTAGTGTGGGAGGGGGTTGGTGACCACTGGGGGAGTAAGGGGAGGTCATCCCGATTCTCTCCGTTGGTCATCTGGTCAGTTCGGGCACCTTTTTGAGGCTTGGTCACAAGAAAAACTGGACCAAGTAAAGTCAGCCAAGTGCTCATCAGGGATGCTCTTCTTTTTTTCCATTATCGGCCGAGGACGCTCATCTCTTAAGCATGCCCCAGTCCTGCCTTCGCTACGCTGCCGACACACCCCTGTGAACTTTGGTCATCCCCGCGATGGAAGGCGGTTGAGGACGCCCAAAATCGGCTTTTGATTATGCCGATTTGGGCGACCCTGAGAGAACGCGCCCATCTCTCGATTTGTGTCGGAAGATGGGTACTCTTCTCTTTGGAAAATAAGCCTGTTGGTCTCCTTTACATAGAAATTGTTTGACATATGTACTTAGGACTTGCAGCAAGGTTTCCGTGCTATGTGCTGGTCTGAAACCAAATTGTGAGCAATGTAGAATATTAAATCTAGCCAGGTATAAGGAGAATTGTTTGCTAATGTAGGTTTCTAGTATTTTTGTGAAGAGACGTATACTAGCCACTGGATGGTAGTTTGCTGCCGATGATACATTGTAAGAGTACAACCCTTCAGCAGCAGTGTGAGAATAATTTTGCCCATGTCTGAAGGAAGAGAGCCAGATTTTAACAGTTCGTTGAGTCCGTTTTGTAACTACTGGATAGTTTCAGCAGAGATGGATGGAAGCAAGGCTTTTGGGCACTGGTCTAGGGAACAGTGAGCTCGTGAATTTTTCCCTATTAGCGATCAGACTTCCTCAAATGTCAGTGGTTGAAAGGATTCCCAGTTCTGATCCTCCTTGTGATCTTGGATTGGGGACTCCTCGGTGATTGTAGTATAGTCACGACTTAGCCTGTTTACCTCATTTGGGGTGGCTTTAGATAGCTCGGTCCTGATTTGAATGAACTTATTTGCGCAGTGATCAGCTAGTTCTTGTGTGGAGGGGCCTACTTGATGTGTAGAATTGCCAGAATTAGTAGAGGTTAGGATTTTGACTAATAAGGATAGCTTTTTGTTGTTAAGAACCTCTTGTCCTCTATTAGATTCCTGTAATATGTAGTACTGGCGTTTGGAATCAGTAACCCTCTTTTTTATGGTTCAACATTTTTTATTGATGACATTTCAAAGATTGCAGAGTCCATAGTCTGATGATACATAAAGAAAAGACCCCTATATTAGAATGCTCTCAGCAATAACAGATTACTACAGTCTTTTAACATTTTACCCCCGTCCCACCCCTTTTGTGTTCTAACCTTCCTACTAGTGCCAGATCCAAAACTACCTATATATCTGTGGTTACACTAACCGTCATAGAAACAACCACCTTGAATTCCCCCTTCCTCCCCCCCTACTATTCAGTAACCCTCTTTTTATAGCACCTGAAGGCAGACTTCCATTTAAGTTTATTAGATATGTCTTTGTTCCTTCTCCATTGTTTTAGAAGGTGTCAACATTCCCACTTCAGGTTGGTTAGTTCTTCTGTAAATCATGGAGAGAGTCTCGTTCTCTTGACCTTTTTAGTAGTGAGTGGAGCGATTTTGTCCAGCACTGTCATCACCTTAGTGTCGCAGATGGATTTAATCGAGTCTTGTGTAGGAGTACAGGAAGTAAGGGAGCCATTCAACTCTGACCAGAAAATGACTTCATTGATTTTACCTCTAGTGGTTATGAGGTTGAACAGTTTGTGTTTGTTTAATCTCGACATACAGAGATCCATAGTAAAGTCGAGTTGGAAGTGATCTGATCAAGGTGCTGGCTTCCAGTCAAATGAGCCAATTAATCCAGTGGAATAGGACATGAAGTCTAACATGTGGCCTTGTTCATGAGTAGCACCCTTGGAAAAAATAGTTAGCTCGCAGTCCTTCAGGAACAATTTGAAATTGTGGACATTGATGTTCTCATCATTCTCCAAGTGTAGATTTAGATCTCCCAGGAAGATGATTTTGGAGAATTGGGACATGACAGAGGAAATGATCTCTAGGAGTGACGGTTCAGCTTTGGACCAGGTCCCAAGTGGATGGTAAATAAGGAGTAGGGCAATTTGATTTGCCTCCTTTGAATCATCACATAATTTATATAGCATATATTCTAGTGCAGGGGGGACCCCTGAGCTGACTAAAGAAATATAGAAGAAACTCTTAGAAATGAGTGCAAGTCCACCACCTTTTTCACCCTATCGTCATATCCGGGTGGGCATGTGAGGTAATATCGGGCTGTTAGCCTCTGTGATCCATGTTTCTGAGATAAATAAAAAGCCCAGATCTGAGGAGTCCATGAGATTGCTGAGTATGAGAGTTTTGATCCCTACCGACCTGGCGCTGATATAAGTAGCAGGGACAGGAGTGAGCTGAGGCTTTGAATCTGAAGAGGGGATATGTTTGGCTAGGTTCAGAAGAGAGCAAGATTTTTTTTGCTCGTCGATAGTGTTGAGGTGCGGAATGATTGTAGTATGTTTTGGACATTTGGTTTTGGCCTGTGACTGTGTTGAGGTTGTGAAGGTATATATCAGTAGTGTCCAGTCAGTGTCTGTCATTAAGGTTAGAATGTTTCCTACCCAAGGGTTTTCTAGAGGAATTATAGATCACAGGGACTGGTCTATGCTCCGAGCCATCTTCTGAGTTGCCACCTAGGATGCCCAATAGGATTAGACAGGGCAATGTCAGCCACTGCATGGTGGTAATTTTGAGCTGATGTGGTAGGTTGGATCAGTGTAAAGGAAGAGGATAGTATGGGATCAGTCTCTGGGGTCAGTAATTAGACCCTCTGTGGCTTGCAAAGGTCTAGTTCAAGGTACTGTTGCCAGTCAGGTCTATAGGTGGGGCTGGGACTTTACAGTCTCCAGCGGTCTCTGGTGGGGGAGTCATCGATGGTTATTGAGGGCTTAGTGCCTCATGTGCTACCAGAAGGAGTTCCCAGTCTGGGTGGTAGTGTCATAAGCTTAGCTCTGAATTCCCTCAAACAGTCACATGAAGAATTCATGCTGGGTAGTTTCATGAGGGATAGATTGCTTTTCCATGAAGGGGAAGAGACTAGCAACCAGAAAATAGAAAAACAGAAAACCAAAATAAAAAAAAGAAGGGAGAGGGTCAGGATGTGTCGGGCCCTAGATTCCTGCTCCGGTGAGCTGCCTAGGGCAGAACCAACTCTTGGTCTTCTTACATTGGCCTAGTGGATCCCTCTTCTCTGGGCTCGAGTGCGTGTCTCCAGTATTGCAATGGTACTTAAGCTGGCATTCAACCGGATCGCCGTTGCAAGAGCTGCAGAGCCCTCGGTGCCTGTTGTTTCTCATACTGCCTCAGATCGACTTGGCAGGGACTCACAGTAGACTGATATGGAGATCATCTGGAACATAGCAGGTTGGTCTTTTTAATTTTCAAGTGATTTGCTGGAGTCAGTTGTATTGTTGTTCTCTCTGTCGGCTCCTCTCTATCTGATAGGTCGGTGCAGTCGCAGTGGCCTTTCTGTGTGCAGGGAGCGGCTGGAGAAGCAGTTGGTTCAAAAATTTGTACCGCACACTGCCATGGGGTTCGCATACTTCAAGCCACTCGCAACTCTCAGGACAACACTGTCTCCGGTCTCCTCTGCTTACCGTTAGCCCCGACCACAGCTGTGCTCTTCAGTTGTAGGCAGGACAATCTCAGCCTTCAGAATCTGTGGTTGGCCCCTTTCTAGGTCTGAAGGACTTGTTTCCATAGGTCGTGGTCAATGTCAGGGCCATAGGTCAGAACATGGCAGTCTTGACACTGACTTCCACGTGCACTGACCTCCGCATATGGCAGCCGCGCTTCCCTTGCTTCAACTCAACAGGGGAGATTTAGGTCGTCGTTTCCTGCCCTGCCATGCGTGGGGGTCTCCTGGACTAGGTCAACTATCTCCACTCCTGATGGTTCCATTTGGGGCACTCAGTCGCGGTCAGGATGTCCAGAGTTGGCCTAGGATCCAGTAGTTCATCATGGAGTTGCCTGCTGTGTGGCCAAAAATAAAATGGATAATCAATACCAGTCATCAGAAAAGGCCAGGCATTGAAAATCCATGCTCAACACCAACTACGGGAGGCAGCCAGGCTACTTCCCGCAGTCTGAATATTGGCCTCAACGTGTTCACCTTTCTCTGACATTGGCATTCTCAATGTCTGTCTCGTGGCAGTCTCTACACGGCTGAAGGAAAATGTATTATTTCTCAGTGTATTCAAATGCAAGCAATCCACTTTCCAAATCCTCATACTTCTCTCCCTTCTCAACCTATTATTAATAACCAATCGCTACCTTATTTGGACTCGATAAAAGTACTGGGTGTTGTCTCTGATTCAAAATTCATCTTCAAAAAGCAAATTGATGTGGTATTTCGATCCTTATGTGTTACACAGAATCTGATCTGCAAAAGCCCTTCTTCCTCACTCCTCTCTCTGCTTACTTATTCTTGCACCAGTAATATCATACTTGGTCTACTGCAATGTATTATACAGTGTTCTCCCCCTAAAATCACTTAAAACCTCCAGCTGATACAATCCATGGCTGTCAAAATTCTACACAGTGGGTGACATTATGACCATGTGACTCATGTCTTAATCACCAAACATTGGCTCCCAATTTCAGCATGTATCCAAATACAAAATCCTAACCATGGTACATAAGTTGGTGCAAAGGGTAAAAGACCTTTATCTCTCTAATCTTTTCATTCCATATTCTCCGTCATGCTGTTTTCATTCTTTGCATTAAGCTCTCCTATCCCGTCTGCCACCAACTGAATTTTAGCTCAACGTAACTCAACAAACAGCATTCAGCTATATAGGGCGCTTTCTTTGGAACTACATGCCGTTTGAACTGTGGTGGTTAATTAAAACCTGGTTATTTCAAAATACTTTGATCCACCTTACCACCTAATACTTCACCACCTACATTCCAACTGGCCCTTTTCCCTTCATGTTTAATTTTTCCCTCTCTCTGTCTTATCTTTTCTACTTTAACTCCTTGAAAACCGCTTAGCAGCACCCACCTGGTGTAATTGGCAATATATCAGGTCTCTCAAATAAATAAATAAAACAAATGAAGGAAAAGTCCTATTCTATCAATTTAAAATATAATTTGATAAAGAGACTCATTTTCAAAGCACATAGACCTACAGAGGACAGGGATGGGTTTGGTTGTTTGAATTTATAATATTTTGTTTGATTGTTGCTGGTTACGTCTCTTGTATGGTTGGAATTGTGTTTGAATGGTAAAGTTAGTTTTTTCTGTCCTTTCTACAAGTGGTGTCCCTTTTATTTTTTAACTTTTTTTAATCATAAACCATTTTTTTGCATGCACCTAAGCGGTATAACAAGTTTAATAAATGATAAATGATATGTTACTATGAAAATGAGCTCCCAAATTTCTCACAGTCTCATTTCCATCACTTATCCCTGGAAATGAGCTATGAGAAATAGATCCGATTTTTGGGATTTGCCAGTACTTGTGACCCAGACTGGCCACTATTGTGCTAGTCTTAAGGGACTTTGGTCTGACTCAGCATGGCTTTCTTATGTACTTGAATAAAATATGTGGTATGTACAATATGGTAGGCTGTCAGAAGTCCAAAAGTACTGCCACACAGCAGGACAACTGTCCACTGTTATTATTATAATACCATATAAGAGAAGGGTCTTTTTCGATTGCTGGGCCTTATGAATGAATCAGCTTCCAGCTGGACTGAAGCATCAGACTCATTTGTTGACATTTAAGCATAAATTAAAGACATACTTCATGTGATTGGCTTTTTCTGCTTATGCTGGTGAAGTCTAAGGCTGATACTTTGAACATCTTGGAATGCCTGTCCATGAATTTGGATGTAGGTTAGATTCTGTTTTTTATTTTTTATATGTTTTGTTTTGTATGGTTTATGTGTTTTTATGTATGTATATTGTACCTTGCCCTGGATAAGGGTGGGTTATAAATAATAAAATCTAATCTAAATCTATAAAAGATGCCCAGCATGTGTTAGTGTGATGCCTGCTTCAGGGGCCTTGTAGAATATTGGTGTTACAACAACATCAAGGCAACACACCACGAGCCTGACATAAAGTCAAAGAAAACCTAAAGGGTAAAATATGATTAAAATTCAATAAAATATAATTAAGATAGAGATGGGAACTTGTTATGGCAATGACAGTGGAGAAGGGGGAGTGGAGGACAGAAAAGTGGCAGGCAGGTGCTAGGAATTTAAGGAGGAGAGGAAGAGGGACCAAGTGCTGGAGGAGGGAGTGACCCACCACTGCTGCAGCTCATTTGCAAAAATGTGACTAAGAATAGAGCACACCCATAAATGTCCTAAAAAAAACTTATAGGGAACAATGACTGCAACCTTAAAAGGGTTTCCATAATCACAGGTGCCATATCATGATAGTGCTATGGCACTTTGGGGGCTGTGAGTTGACATCCATCTTCTAACTACCATCTGATTTTTCCTAGTATTTCAGTACAGAAGAGTGTAAATAACTCATGTAACCTGTATTCCCTGCCAGGCCACAACATTTACACATGATTTATGATTTTGTCAAAAAGAAAAGCATTTATTTTGATATATCATAGTGGGAACTGGAAGCAACTGATTGTTCTCCAATTGCATAGAGCAAAAATACTAGATAGACCTTGTTGTAACCCAGTATGGCTGCTCTTATGTTCTAGTTGAAACATGCTGATTGAAAGCACTCTGTTCTGTGTGTTCTTACTGCTTCTGCAGAATCACTCCACCTCCATGACAGAAGTGACCTGAGCTGGAAGAAAGAAGGAGAAAGTAGCCATTTTTATTACCCTCCAGTACAAACAACTTGCAAGACACAGCTCCTACATGTCAAACTGTGAAAAGAAGTATTATGTTATGTCTAGTTAGAGGCTGCTGTTTTGCACATTTTTTTGTATGAAGTGTTGTAGCTTGCCCAGATTTTTTTTGTCAGCTTTAATATATTTATGCCAGAATTAAAAAAAAACAAGTTAAAAAACTTTTCTTGTTCACTGGTGCACTCAAAGAACATCTATTGAATTGTTGATGTTGTCATGTGATATTTGTAAATGGATTTCTCTTTTCTTGATTTTATATGCATTTAAGTAAAAAATAATGTACTTTCTCATAAACCAGTTATTGCAAGATAAAAGATGCTTTGTACCAATGTATATACAAAAGAACCATGAATGAACATTGGTTAGTTTTATGGGTGTGGGGGAGGGAATAGTGCTAGTTTCCAGAAAATGTTTAAGGGAAAAATAATGGATATCATTCTTTTCTTATAAGTATATGACAGTATGAATGATTTTAATGATAATGAAGATTGCAATCTAAACTTGATCTACTTTGTGGCATCAGTTGGAAACATTTGCCAATTTTTAAAATAAATCTCTGGGCTACCATAAACATTTATAACCTACACAATTCCTTTGGACTTAGAATACAACTTTTGATATGTTTTGGATTGTCCTATGAAGCAAAACTTTGTGGCTGTTTTCCCTTTACCCCCCTACTTACTCTTTCTGATGTCTGTTCTGTTAACAATTCATAGGATTTACGTCTGTGTTTTGTAAATGCTATTGTCTGGAAATTTATATGATCAAAGTGATATTTACAGTTTATACAATATTGTTAAAAATGTTTATAACAAAAGAAAAGAAAGTAGCAGGCTTCACATTGTGGCTTTCGACTATCCGAAGACATACTGCATTTTTCATTTCTGCGTAGCATGGTGACAACAAAGGTTTCCCTCTTTAAAGAAAGAAACTTGTCTTTCAAATGTTGGAATATTTATCTGACATATTCGTATTTCATTCTCATTGACTTTTTTTTTGTAAATTCACTTTTTTATCAACTGGAAAAAACTCTGACACAAAAAATATTGCAAAACACATCAAGGATTCTGTGTTTTTTTTTGTGTGTGTGTTTATGTGTGTGTGTGTGTGTGTGTGTGTGTGTGTGTGTGTGTGTCTTTTAACCATGAGAAATGATAGTTTATCAGAACAAGAATATGATGACCAGCTGCTACTATTGCTTAACATTTCCATTTTGAGCCACATAGATAATGCAAATAATTTTGAGTAATCATTTAAGTGTTACAATGAAACATATTTAAAGCCCCTTTGTGTGTAAGGGCTTTACTTGGGAATTGGGACATCCAGATCAGGACATTCACATTTCCTCAAAGGCTCTGTCAAATACAGAACCTTTTGTAAAACAGATATGGGTCCGGCAAATACTACTACTACTACTTATCATTTCTATAGCGCTACAAGACGTATGCAACGCTGTACAGATGCATTTACTGGCATGTACAACATCAATATGAGAAAAAGACCAGCATCGCTAAGCAGATTCCTCATATAAGTGCCAGCAATTATAAATGGAAGAGGCAATTTGAAATTCCCTGCCCGATATTCAAGGACAAGTGACAGGCAGCACCCATGACACGCCTCCTATTAACTCTTTAAGTAGTGGCATTCTAAAATCACCCATGTACAACTGACATGTGTAAATTATGCTAATTACACATGCAAGACTTCTAAAATGATCTCCTTAACGTGAGAAGGATGCGTCAGGAATTTTGGATTTAAAAGCAACTTCTAAGATGTGGGTTTCTAAATAGGACATAACGTGGGCAAATAGAGAGCCATGCGATGTGCACAGAGAGAGGTAGCTTGCCTAATCAATGAAGGACATTGAGAAGGGACAGAAAGAGAGATGAGATGAGAACTGCAGAGCGAATGCCCTGATAGATATGAACAAGCAGTTGAAAGTAAATATATCATGAAGGGGTACTGGTCATAAGGATGATGGATAGACAGAAAGACTGTCATAACAACAGACCGATGAGGTTAAGGTTACAGAAGTCTCAGGAAGTAGTGAAAATGCAGAAAAGGGTTTTGATGGTGTGGTCAGTAAGGAAATGTGGATGTTGGTGAGATAGAAAAAAAAAAGATATATAGCATTTTGAATGCAAGCAAAGAATTTTGGGTGTAGGTGTTAATAATAAATGTGTGGATGAGTGACCTAGTTGATATGGCATATCTGGATTTTCAAAAGGTGTTTGACAGACTCCATCATTTTACATAGAATGTTGAGCTGGAATGCAGATATCCCAGTTGAGATGTGGTCAGTTCTGGTCATATTTTTGAAGAGGCTCTGCCGACTCTTTTATAAGATACCTTAAAGAACATGCAGGGGTGTATATGTATTTGCTGAATATCACTCAGCTCAGTGTTGTGATGGTAGCCAAAAAAGGCAAATACAGTGATAGTAATTATTTGATAAAAAGGATGGAGTAAATCATAAGGCCTGTGTCTCAAGGCATGGTAACTCCATACCTTGAGTACTGTGTAGAATTCTGGTCACTACATCTAAAAAAACTATACCACAACTATGGAGAAGGACATATTGGGTCTGATATTTGCCAGTGGTGATCAGCATTTTGCTGACCATCACCAGTATTATACCCAGAAATTCAATGCTGGGCCATGCCCGGGCTCCGGCATTGAATTTCTGGGTATATGAAGCTGGTGAAAATATACAAAAAGGAAGAGTGGGAAGTGGACCAATGAATCCAGAGACCAAGGCAGAAGGGTCAAACCAAAAATACTTTATTACAGACTCGACACAGATCCGTGTTTCGGCCATAAGCCTGCCTCAGGAGTCTGTGTCCAATCACAGTAGTCCAGCTGATTTGAATAGTGGGCTTGTTTAGCAGTGTTTGATGCAACCACACTGCAGGACTGTGAGTTCCTTTTTGTTGCTTCTTCACTGTTTGCACCCATATGTTGTGATACATCTCAGAAGGTATATACCAGAAAATTTGTACAGATATATCCAGTGCTAGAGATTGATCTGGAAGCTGTTGCAACTTCAGTATTTCATCAAGTCTCAGACTTTGTTTGTGGAAATTGGGAAGTGGAGTTGAAAATAAGAACCATCAGCACAGCAGTAAATGAAAGGTTCATTCAAATCAGCTGGACTACTGTGATTGGACACAGACTCCTGAGGCAGGCCTGTGGCTGAAACACGGATCTGTGTCGAGTCTGTAATAACGTTTTTTGGGTTTGACCCTACTGTCCCAGTCTCTGGAGTCATTGGTCCACTTCCCACTCTTCCTTTTTGTTCATTTGTGTTGTGGGATTTTGTTATTCATCCACCTAGGTGGTTTACCCATCCTTATCTTACGCTGGTGAAAATATAGCCAGTTAAGTGCAATATTCAACACTTAACTGGCTATCAAGAACTGCATTTTATACGGTTTTATTTATATGGTTGTCTTATCCAGTGAAGTGCTGAAAATCGGTATCAGTGCTGACTCTTACCCGGTTTTGTCTTGAGGCATTTTCATCGGCACTAGCCAGTTAAATGCTGCTGAAAATGCCCCGTTATCCCCAGACAGGGATATCCCCAGCCACTCCTGGCAGTTTAAATCATTTTGAATATCAGTCCCATTGTGTTTTATAGATTAGGATGTTATGTTTTCTGTTGTACTTGTGAAAATTTCAATAAAGTGTTGGAACTATAGAGAACAACCAAAATGACAGATGATGGAATGGCTTTCCAATGAAAAAACAGATTAGGACTTTGAAGACATGATGGCTAAGAGGAGTTATGATAAAAATCTATAAGAATGATTGAAATGGAATAGGTAAATAAGGAATGATTTACCCTTCCAAATAGTATAAGAGGAGGGAGAACCCCATGAACCCAATAGCTTGCACATTTATAACAAACTGTGAAAAGTACTTTTTCACTCAGACTGTGGAATTTATTGCACAACAATGTGGTCAATGCTGTTAGCATAGCTGAGTTTAAAAGGTTTTAGACAAGTTCCTGGAGAAAAAGTCCATAGACCAATATTACCCTCGTAGACTTGTGAAAGCCGTTGTTTCTTCCTGGCTTTCCCAACAAGGAATTAATGTATGACCTTTAATTCAGACATGTACTTTTAACCTGAATTGGCCCAGTGCTGTGGCAAAGAGCATATTATTTACTATGCAAGTGAAATCACTTCATTTACACATGGTAAGGCATTAGTTTCAGCATTAGAGACTCATGTGTAGATTAATTTTCTAGCCTATTTCACGTAATAAATAGAAATTTTAAAAAACATAGATATGATATATCAAAAAAGATATAGTAGAATTGGAAAAGGTACAGCGAAGGGCGACGAAAATGATAGTGGGGATGGGACGACTTTCCTATGAAGAGAGGCTGAGAAGGCTAGGCCTTTTCAGCTTGGAGACGAGACGGCTGAGGGGAGATATGATAGAAGTGTATAAAATAATGAGTGGAATGGATCGGGTGGATGTGAAGCGACTGTTCACGCTATCCAAAAATACTAGGACTAGAGGGCATGAGTTGAAGCTACAGTGTGGTAAATTTAAAACGAATCGGAGAAAATTTTTCTTCACCCAACGTGTAATTAGACTGTGGAATTCGTTGCCGGAGAACGTGGTACGGGCGGTTAGCTTGACGGAGTTTAAAAAGGGGTTAGATAGATTCCTAAAGGACAAGTCCATAGACCGCTATTAAATGGACTTGGAAAAATTCCGCATTTTTAGGTATAACTTGTCTGGAATGTTTTTACGTTTGGGGAGCGTGCCAGGTGCCCTTGACCTGGATTGGCCACTGTCGGTGACAGGATGCTGGGCTAGATGGACCTTTGGTCTTTCCCAGTATGGCACTACTTATGTACTTATGTACTTATGAAAATAAGATGATACCTTTGTTATTGGACTAACAATACATTTTTTGATTAGCTTTCGAAGGTAACTCTTCTTCAGATCTGAAATAAGTAAATGTTGACAAATATCAGAATATGTAAGTGAAACACAAAAACATTCCAATGACAGGAGGAGGGTGGGGTGGGTAAGGTGAGAAACAGGGAGAGCTGGGTGGGTGAGAGACACGGAGAGATGGTTGGTTGATAGAAGGGTGACAAAGCAGTAGAATTTTATGATTCCTGTGAGACTGTCATTGGAATGCTTTTGCGTTTCACTTATATCTGTTATTTGTCATCATTTGCTCATTTCTGATCTGAAGAAGAAGGATAACCCTTGAAAGCTAACCAAAAAATGTATTGTTAGTCCAATAAAAATGATATCATCTAATTTTCTTTTCTATGGTTTGTTTTATTCTATTTATTACCTTTAAAAGTGGGCTAGCACAACTACCTCACCACTTCACTCAAGATGAAAGATAGGCATCACATGTCTTTATTAAATAGGCTATGTGGCTTTACAAAATACTTGGGTAAAAACAGCAGAATCATGGCAAGACTGAAGCCACAAACATTTATACTTGCTAGCAACTCCACCCATGATCTACGAAAACTCCACCCTTCATCATATGGGTTGTGATAAAGTACATACCTTCTTGTCATTGTGTGTAGTTTTACACACACACTCCTAGATTCTATATATCATGCTGAGATTTCCATGCGGAACTCAAAGTGTATTTCATAACAATGTGCATAACCTAATTGGTTAACAAGCTAATCAGTGCTAATTGGATGTTAAGCAGTTATCAACACTAATTGGCATTAATTAGAATTTATGCACACTACTTGCTAAGCGTATTCTGTAAACTGGTGCATGTAAATTCTAATGTGTGCTGCTAAAAGGGGATGTGATTAAGGGCATGGAATGGGCGGGTCATGGGAGTTCCAAAAGTTTACACACGGTTATAGAATATACCTGCTTCACACCTAACTTAGGCACCGGTATTTACACTTACAATTCATAGACAAATAAATAAATATTATTAAATATTAAATACAAAAAATGCTGGATCCAGCTTTTATTTGTTTTGTATTTAAAATTTAATAATATTTATTTGTATATGAATTTAATTGTGGTATGTATATGTGTTATTTTCTAGACTCCTGAAGCAGACTTTTTAGCCAAGACATGAGCGACCTTGTCAGGTCCTTTTCATAAAGGCTGATTTTATTTGCACCCCTTTTAATGTGTTTTTACTCTGTACTTAAATTTAGGTATTCTGTTTTAGAAAAAAGGTGTATATTAATCAGCACACCATTATGTACTTATTTTTTTAAATACGATTTGTTTTTCTTGAACCCATGCTGAGTCATTCCTATTAAGCTGCTTCGGGTAGTCTTTCAGGTTACAGGATATATATCTGCAAATTAGTAATTAATTGATGCCAGATTGAAGAGTGGTATGGGGAAAGGCAACTTAAAGACATTTTATACCATAAATTTCCTTAATCATTGTTTTATCTAAATGACTAATTTTGAAGACTTTAGTTGGGTCTAGAGTGAGAAATATGTACAAACATAAAAACATGGTGTCTGTTATGGTCTAGGGTCCCCAGAAGTCTGATATCAGCTTTGGCTCTCTTCTGAGTCTGGGTTCCTCTGGTCCTGAGTCAACTACTTAGTGGCAGTGGGTTTTGCAGCACAATAATAGAACACACAGATGTGACATGGAAAAAAGTATTTTACAGAAAGTTAGGCTTACAGCAGGACCAGGAAAAGGACACACATGTATACTATCGAATTGTACACCAATGTTAACAACAGGGTAAATAACAGTGTGTTGTCCTGACCATGGGATGGAAATACAGATAGAGCATCCATGTGGTGAACAGACTGGAACACTAACTGTCCACCGCTCAAGGTCGGCTATAGCAAATTCAGGCAATTTGGTTTTAGCTGTCTGAACCAGGGATGGTGGCCAGTGGCCTAACTTAGAAGTGATCAGAATTTCTTTTAAGATAGTAATAAGCTCAATCTGTATTTGATCACAGGCCATAGCCCATGAACTATTCCTTCCCAACCTATATTATTCAAGTACTAAGGTCACAAATTTCCGTTCTATAATGGGTGATATAAGAGCAAAAGTATCTACAATTACATTGGATAATTTAGAGGATGCCTCATCTATATATATAAAAGGCAACCCCAACGTTCTGAAGCCTCCATGGAAGTTGAGGCGCCCGAGATATCCGGTGTGCCCTGGAGTGTCTGCACCGCCCTCGCGTCAAAATGTCATGACGTCGAGGGCGGAGCTATTGACACTCGAGGGCCGAAACGGCCCACAGCGAATAAGGCAAGTAGCTTCGAGGGACGGAGGGAGGGGGCCCCTTGCTAGTGCCCGTTTCATTCCGCTCAGAAACGGGCATTTTTTCCTAGTTGATAATATGTTGTGAGGTAAAACCATCAGAAGTATGTTAGATGTGGATCCCATCTTATTATGGAACACATCTGCACCCAATGCAGTTCCTGTGCCACTTAAAATTGTTTCCAATAATTCATGCTTGGTCGAGATTGCTTGGCTTGAGGTTTAACTGACCGCATATTAAACCAAGTATTGAGAGTATGTGTGTGGTTAGCCACAAACGGAGAGCAATTTGGATATTTGGAGTAATTAGAAACAAGTTAGGAAATAGATGCCAAGTGAGAACATGGTATTCTATATCATTTAAAGCATCATGTGGTGCATCATATTTAATCTGAAAATGATATCCTTCCTGGAATGGATTGATTTCAGAGAGGAATCCAGGTAGTGGGAAGGATAGGAGGATGGGGTGGTAAGTAAGCAAGATACATCAAAAAAGAAAGAAGTCTCTGAACCTATGTGTAAGTAACCTCCCAGGTACCTTTATACTGACAGGAAATATTATATAGATTCAAGGCAGGAGGCCCTAGAAAGTACTGCCCTGGGGGGTGGTTTCAGGTCTTGTGTTCTTTCTAGAGAAGTGGAAACTGGTGGTTCCCAATGTGCTTGAGTAATTTTTAATGACTAGAACATCTTTTCCTGTACACAACAGAAACTCAGGATAATGACGTCTTTTCCTTCAGGAAAAGGTGGGGGTATTTCTTGATAGTGATATACCCCATCTGTGGAGTTGGTCTAACCAATCGCATACACAGATGATAGTTCCTGTAATGAGACTTGGGTAAAGGAGAGCAGAGACAAGACCAAAAGGAAACCATCTATATTAATAAATCCCACCTTGAACATTCTGAAGCTCACTCCAAGACAGAGAAGCACAAAAATCCTGTAGTCTTCATAGGCTAGGACCAGTCACCCTCACTCATAGACCCGCCCTCAGCCACGCCCCATCTGTACATAAAACGCTACCTCAACATTCTGAAGACAACCTCCTGAAGCCATCTGCAAAATCCCTAAACAGTTTGTAAGTTCATGGTGGTGAAGCCATCCAACTCACCATGTCTCCCTGCCCCGCCCTCGAGGGCGGAACACAGAGAGTAAAGGGATCCATAAAGGCACCCCTACCAACTGGCAACCCCCTCCAACAAACAACAACCCAGGCAGGGGGAGTGTTTCCGTATTCCTCCCCTGCCTAGGAATCGCTACAGACTGCTGGCTAACTCCCCAACCACACGACCACAAAAGCCACCCGCAATCCCCCCCCCCCCACACACACAAACACACACATAAACACACACACAAAAACACACACACACAAACACATACACAAACACACACATAAACACACACACACACACACAAACACACACACACATAAACACACACGCAAACACACACAAACACACACACACACACACACACACATAAACACACACACACGCAAACACACACACAAACAAATGCAAACACACACAAATGCAAACACACAAAACACACACACAAACGCAAACACACAAAA
Organism: Microcaecilia unicolor; assembly: GCF_901765095.1. Lineage (NCBI taxonomy): Eukaryota > Metazoa > Chordata > Amphibia > Gymnophiona > Siphonopidae > Microcaecilia > Microcaecilia unicolor. The sequence goes on from NC_044032.1 coordinate 306,573,434, forward strand.
CACACACACAAACGCAAACACACACACATAAACACACGCAAACGCAAACACAAACGCACAAACACAAATGCACACACACACAGAAACACAAACACACACACACAAACACACACAAAAACACACACACAAACACAAACACACAAACACACACATACAAAAACACAAACACACACACACAAACACACACACACATACAAACACATACACAAACACACACATAAACACACACACACACACAAACACACACACACACACGCAAACGCACACACACACACATAAACACACACACACGCAAACCCACACACAAACACACAAACACATACACAAACACATACACAAACACACAAACATAAACACACACAAATGCAAACACACACACAAACGCACACACACAAACACACACAAACACACACACACACACACACACACAAACACACACACACACATACATAAACACACACAAACACACACACACACAAACACACACACACATACATAAACACACACAAACACACACAAACACACACACACACACATAAACACACACGCAAACACAAACACACACAAACATACACGCAAACACACACACACACGTAAACACATACACACATAAACACACACAAACACACACACATGCAAACACACACACACACACACACATAAACACACACACACACACACACACATACAAACACACCCATAAACACACACACACATACAAACACACACACACACACACACGCAAACACACACACACACACATACAAACACACACACACATAAACACACACACGCAAACACACACACAAACAAATGCAAACACACACAAATGCAAACACACAAAACACACACACAAACGCAAACACACAAATCACACACACAAACGCAAACGCAAACACAAATGCACAAACACAAATGCACACACACACAGAAACACAAACACACACACAAAAACACACACACAAACACAAACACACACACACACACACACACACATACAAACACACAAACACAAACACACACACAAACACACAAACACAAACACACACACACACAAACAGCCTCGACGGTGCACCTCTAAGTGCCCCCCTGCCGCATCGCCACAACAACCCATGCAACGGGGCATCAGAAAGCCCCTACCCCCTTCCCTCCTCGCCGCATCACCCAACCCCTCCCCTTCACCAAGCCCCTCCCCCCACAAACAAACACACACACAAACAAACACACACACACAAACACATACAAACATACAAACACACACAAACACATACAAACACACACACACAAACACATACAAACACACACACACAAACACACACACACAAACAGCCTCGACGGTGCACCTCTAAGTGCCCCCCCCCCGCCGCATCGCCACAACAACCCGTGCAACGGGGCATCAGAAAGCCCCTACCCCCTTCCCTCCTCGCCGCATCACCCAACTCCTCCCCCACCACTTCACCAAGCCCCTCCCCCCCCCACATCGACCGCCTTGCCACCCGCGACCGCTAATACAAACTCTGTCCGGCGGCTGCTGCTGATTCTATTCAGCAGCAGCAGCCCGTACATAAAGAAAACAAACAAACAAAAAAACAACCTCCTAAAACGCACCTCCGTGGAGAACCATCTCACATTGGCTGACGTCTCTGCAGCCGCTCCTCCTCTCCCCTCAATGTCAGTGCCCCTGCCAGAAGACCCCGGAGAAACGCCGAGACGTCAGAGGGGAGAGGAGAAGCGCATGCTGAGACTTCAGCCAATGTGAGATGCTTCTCAATGGAGGTGCGTTTTAGGAGGATTTTTTTTTTCTTTATGTACGGGCTGCTGCTGCTGAATAGCAGAAGCAGCAGCCGCCGGACACAGTTTGTATTAGCGGTTGCGGGTGGCGAGGGGGTTGATGAGGGGGGGAGGGGCTTGGTGATGTGCCACGGTGTGGGGGTCGGGTGATGCGCAAAGGGGGGGGACAAGGGGCTTTCTTTGGGTGCTGCGCCGGCTGAGGGGGAAGGGGGGTCTCGCTGGACATGGGTGGCTGGAAGGAAGCAGGGGGAGGGGAGGGTCGCTGCACATGGGTGGCTGCAGGGGGGGCAGGGAACAGGGAGATAGGGATGGGGCTCCACACACCACATGGGTGCCTGCAAGGGGGACAGGGGATACAGGATGGACACTGCAGGGTGGGCAGGGGGACAGAAAGGTTGGTGGTCATCAGGGGGGACAGCTGGGTCGATGGACATGGCTGGCCACAGGGGAGGAACAGGGAAAAAGGAGAGGAGTGTCCTCAGACATGGGTGGCTGCACAGGAGAGGAGGGTCGCTGGACATGGGTAGCTGCAGGGGGACAGAAGGGTCGCTGGACATGGCTGGCTGCAGGGGGGACAGGGGAGAGAGGAGGAACGCTGCACATGCGTGCCTGCAGGGGGACAGGAGGGATGCTGAGGGGGGGGGGGGGGCTGAGACCACATGGGTGGCTGCAGGGGGAGCAGGGGAGACAGGAAGGACGCAGCAGGGGGAGAGGAGGGTTAATGGGCATGGGTGGCTGCAGGGGGATGCTGGACATGGGTGGCTGCAGGGGGAACACGGGGAGAGGAGGGTCGCTGCACATGCCTGGCTGCAAGGGGGCATGGGAGAGGGAAGGGGTTCCTCACACCACACACGCAGTCACTCATTCTCTGTCTGCCACATACACTCTCACTCACACACTCACTGTCTTTGTCCCTCTCTCTCACACAGTGTCACACAGAAACACAAACACTGTCTCTCACACACTCTCTCTCTCTCTCTCTCTCTCTCTCTCTCGCACAAACACATACACTCTGTCTCTCTCTCTCTCACATTCTCTCTCTGACACACACGCTCCATCTCTCACACACGCTCTTTCTGAAACATACACTCCAAGGAAAACCTTGCTAGCGCCCGTTTCATTTCTAACAGAAACGGGCCTTTTTTACTAGTGACATAATAAAAGGTTAACTGGCTATTATCAGGAAACAAATAAACTAGTGCTCACTACTTATATAATAACTGGCTCAATGCTTATATAATACAACAACCGAAATAATAATCACTACTTATTAATATAACTATTTCTGAGTTTGCCTGTCCCTCTGATTCTTTGTCCCAAGAGGTGTGGATTCCTTTGAAGGTCCACTAGTTGGAGTCAGTTGGTCTGGCCTCCTTTTTTTGTGCTGAGCACTGGTTTGGGTATCTTTTGTTGCTGTGATGTTAAGTCATGTAAACTATGCCCAAAGGGGTAGGAGACATCCTGTTTTTCTGTATTCACATCACCAGAGATCAGATTAGGAGAGGGGAGGGGGGAAGAGGTCAGAGAGCTGCTTGCAAAATCTCCGAGATGTCTTTTAGCTAACAATATGAGTAGGCCTTGGAGCCTCATTTAAGCTAACTCTTAGGATAAGCTCTGAACTGATGCTAACACAAGAAATTGCTGAGTTGTTTTCATTATGTGACATTTTTAACTCCATGTTAACCAAGATGCATTGCTTTTACTTTTGATTGCAAACAAGTAATTATTCTCTGTTACTGAATTCCTTTAATAGGGTAGAGTTTTGCCCTTGGTATTTAACTGAAAGTATCATTAGTCAAAGAGGATTTAACCTCTCCAAGAACATGTAGCTAAATTTGAAATCTTTGGTTTATTAAAAGAAACTGGTATGAAAAATGCAGATACAAAACTAGGTCAATGATAACATATTGCAAAAACTAAGCACATTTTTATGACATTTTTATGTCTTGAGATGTTATAAATGCTCAAACATCTTGAGGTGCTAGTTATAATAGAACATTTCTCTTTCTTCCATGGTTTTTATTTCTCTAATCTAAACTTTATACAGATATCATTGAAGCCTATATGCAAGAGAAAATAGGGAACCTACTGAGGCCTTTCTAAATTCTGTTATACATATATTTAAACTTAACAAGATATGAATTGTGCCAGCTTAAACACATTATTAGAAGATTGGTTAAAACAATGATTGAATGACTGTAAGTCCAGATTCACATAAAATGTTAAGGTAGACACCAGCAAATACACATGTATTTGTCAATACATATGGGGTTAGATTCTATAAATGGTGTTGAAAAAAATCAGCACTAAAAAGAAATGATGAGCACTATTCTATAAGCCACACCTAAAGTTAGGTGTGGTTTATAGAATAACACTTATGTCCTTGGGTTTGTGCTTAAATTTAGGCAGGTTCATTTACAACAAAGAAAACATGATGCAAATGACCATGCGTAAATTGTAGGTGCAGAACCTCCTTATTCTATAATTGCACATGTAACCAAAAACTACACCCACGATTCACCCCGAACTGCCCATGACCACCCATTTCTGTGCCCCCTTTATCAGAACATGCATGGATCACACACCTAAATTTATGTGCGCACCAGTAATAGTCTGTTAAAAAGGCAATTATTGGCATTAATTGGCTAATTATTCAGTTAAGTTGTATGCACAATTTGGGCATGTGTTCAAATTTGCACATGCATCTCAAAGTGTCCTTTATAGAATTAGGAGGATGGTAAGAGCAGCCATTTCACACATTTACCTATACTCAAAAAGATTGGCATCACTTGGCATTTTCTACATATGTCAATTTTAAATACCTCCATGTATAAATGCTGGAAACTATACATGTGAAGGGCAATTAAGAAGATAAGAATATAAGAATAGCCACACTAGGCCAGACCTTGCGTCCATCTAGCCCAGTATCCTGCTTCCAACAGTGGTCAATCCAGGTCACAAGTACCTGGCAGAATCCCAAAGAGCAGCAATATTCTATCATCTAGATGACCACATTTACATGTAAATGTCCAGAGTACTAGCATTTACTTGTGAAGGATCCATCAAGATACCTAAGCAATATTCAGTAACACAGCATGTAAATTACGTGGGGTCCTTTTACAAAGCAGCACTAAAAAGTGGCCTTAACACGCCCTTACAATGGTCTTTCCTGTATGCTATTGCCATTTTTAGCACAGCAGTAGAATGGCTGATTTTTTAAATTTTGTATTAATGGCCATGCACAAATGTTTCTTCATTTAACAAGCTCCTGTTCAATCTATACAAACTCTGGACTTCAGAATTGCAGATAAGTTCCTAATGAAACTTAAAATGATATATATAATGAAGTGGAGCCTCCCGAGTTTAATGTGTCTTCATTAATGGCTAAACCCTTTAACAAACATCATCATAGGCTCCTCTACCCCAACCGAAACCAACCACAGTGTAAAAAACTCCCAAAATGGGAGAAAAACACTGTAGCAAAAGAAAAAAAAAAAGGGGGGGGGTTATAGAGTTCTCCAAACTTTACACAAAATATTGCAAGAGTGAAGTCACAGGTTGTCTCCAATATATATGCCCAAAAACAGACTGAAAAATACTTTTAAATATTACAAATACTGTGGAAAAAGGTTCTTGGCATCCAAATATAGTCACTTAGCTTCTTTCATCATGGGGTAATCAATAACCCTGTGATGAAAGAAGCTAAGTGACTATATTTGGAAGTTTCTATTTTGTAGCTCTATTAGGAAATTGTGAGTGTTTACGCACTAATGTCGCCATTAGTGTGTGGTCATTTTAAAAGATGTAGAGCATGAGACTTTACCGTCACCTATTTTGTAGGTGTTAAGGGCTCACGTGCTAATCAGTTAACGTGTGGCAATGTAGCTGTGCTGATTATTGCAGAAATGCCCCCTCTCTGTCCCCAGGCATGCCCCCTCCACAGTAGGAATCAAAATAATTTTGTAGCACATGGTATGTGCACACTAACCTGGAACCCCTTCCAACAGTCATAACAGTCTGATCACTAAAAACCAACCTGTTCAAAAAGGCATACCACAATGATCTATCCTAAATTCCAGATAACGAAACTTATACCAGAACTGGACATAACTGAACTGATACTTGATTGCTTAATTTACTCTGTCACCATTGAACTTTAACACAATATCACTTTATTTCTCAGTCCGGAAATGAACTCTCTATACCTGACTGCTTAAAGTGCTTTCAGTTATGAACTTTAATGCAATACCACTCTGTATTTCTCATTCCGATAATGGCGATCGCCACTATGCCATAATGTAAGCCACATTGAGCCTGCAAATAGGTGGGAAAATGTGGGATACAAATGCAACAAATAAATAAATAAACTACTGCAGGAAGCCTGAGCATGCCCCGTGGTAAGCCCTTTTAAGCTGAGGTAAGCACATGCTAGTGCCGCTGCTTGGTAAAAGGATCCTTCTGTGTTAATGTGAGGGAAAATACACATAGTTGGAGCATGGGCAGGGATCCCACTTATGTAACTTACAGAATACTGTGGATTATATAAGGAAGGACTTAGCAAAGCTAAAGGAGTGGTCTGTAATTTGGTAGCTTAGATTTCATGCTAAAAAATACAGGGTCACGCATTTGGACTTCCAAAACCCAAGGGAATGGCACAGCTTAGGGGGGGGGGGGGGTGCAGAACTTTTGTGCACAAAAGAGGAGCGGAACTTGGGTGTGATCGTATGCGATGATTTTAAGGTGGCCAAACAGGTAGAAAAGGTGGCATCAAAATCATGAAGGATGGTTGGGTACATACACATTTAAATACCTACATGGCATAAATGTACAAGAGGCAAGTCTCTCTCAATTGAAAGGAAGCTCTGGAATGAGGGGGCATAGGATGAAAGTAAAAGGGGATAGACGCAGAAGAAACCTGAGGAAATACTTTTTCATGGAAAGGGTGATAAATTTTGTGGAATGGCCTCCTGGTGGAAGTGATGGAGATGAAAACAATATCTGAATTCAAGAGATCTCTAAGGGAGTGTTAGGGAGAGTTGATGGCATGGATGGGCAGACTGGATAGGCCATATGGTCTTTATCTGCCTATATTTTTCTCTGTTTCTATGTAAGTTACACATAGGCAGTCGGTGGCCCAACTGTTTGGGGAGGCTAAAGGGGGCGGGGTTAGGGGTGGGGCCATGGGTGGGGCTTAAATCCATAATTGTCTGATAGCACACAGAAAAAATAAATAAATAAAAATAAAAGTCACAATACCTTTTATTAAATTTAGATATTAGCTATGTATCATATGTCAAAGAATAAAGTGGTTGCTCAAAGCATATACTAACCACAATCGCTCAACTGCAAAACACTATGCACAACTTTGTGCAAAAACACACTCAGAACCTTACTGTACCATAAATATTACACTGGGCAGAACCTAATACACCAATATACCACCCATACGGAAAATGCAGACCGTCAACAATATGAAACAAGGGATCATAATATCACAATTCTCATGTAGAGCCACAAAACACCCTAATTCATGTTTAATGTGGGATAAAATGCCATAAATAAGTAAAAAATATAAACTTTTAATGTTGAGCACCTGATTCTCAAAGTGGACATATTCCAAACACTATAATGAAAATAAAATGATCTTTTCTACCTTTGTTGTCTGGTGACTGTTTTTCTGATCATGCTAGCCAAGTATCCGATTCTGCTGCTATCTGTCCTCTTAACTCCGTTTCCAGGGCTTCCTTTCTATTTATTTCTTTACTTTCCGCCTTTCTTCTTCATTTCTTGCCTTACGTCCGTAAGTAAAAGCTGGGTCCTCTGCAGACTTGACTGTCCAGTGGATCCAGCTTCTGCCTATTTTCTCCATCGATGTGCAGGTTTTCTCCCTTTTCCCTCATCTTATCTCCTTCCTCTCTCTTCCCTCCCCTCCATCCATGCCCAGCATTTTTTCTCTCTCCCTTCCCCTCCATCCATGTGCATCTCCTTCCTCTGTCTTCCCTCCTCTCCATGCATGTCCAGAATTTCTCCCCTTCATTCATGTGCATCTCCTTCCTGTCTTCCCTTCCCTCCATCCATGTCCAGCAACCCTCCTCTCTCCCCTGTCCTCCATCCATCCAAGTCCACCAACCCTCTTCTCCCCTCTAGCCACCCATGTCCAGCAACCCTCCTCTCCCCTCTAGCCACCCACCCATGTCCAGCAAATCTTCTCTCCCCTGACCTCCCCTCCACCCATGTCCAGCAACCCTGCTCTCCCCTCTAGCCACCCACCCATGTCCAGCAACCCTCCTCTCTCCCCTGCCATCCCCTCTATCCACCCACCCATGTCCAGCAACCCTCCTCTCTCCCCTGCCATCCCCTCTATCCACCCACCCATTCCAGCAACCATCCTCTCCCCTGCCCTCCATGCACATCCAGCAATTCCCTTCTGTCCCCTGCCCCCCTCCATCCATACCCAGCCCGATTCTCCTCTCCCCTGCCTCCATCCATCTGGGCCAGCGGCACCATGGGTCTCCCCTTTCCCTCCCCTTGCTTACTATCTGCCCCGTGCCATCTTTAATTTACCTCTGCTCCGTCCCCAGCATCGACTCGGCCGCCTCATTTCAAAACCCGCCCTGCTGCCCGTCTCTATTCTCCCCTCGCTCCCTTCGCGACGTGATTCGTGCCACAGACAGAGTCCCACCTTCTGACATCATTTCCTCAAGGGTGGGACTCTGTCTGCAGAACGAATCACGTCGCGAAGGGAGCGAGGGGAGAATAGAGATGGGCAGCAGGGCGGGCTTTGAAATGATGCGGCCAACGCTGGGGACGGAGCGAAGGTAAATTAAAGATGGCGCGGGGCAGATAGTAATTAACGGAAAGGGAGGGAAGGGGACACTCATGGCACCACTTGCCCGGCTGGGGAGGCTTAGCCTCCCCAAGCCTCTTATACCAGGCGCCTATGAAGTTACACATATTCCTGCCATATTAGGCTCTCAGCTCACATATATGCCAGCTCTATGGCTAGTGTAACAGTAAGCACATAAATATTAGATGTGCTAATGCCAGATTTTGCTACCCAAAATATGCTCTCTTTGAACCTGTGTGCCAGGCTTCCACATGTGTAAATAGTAACATTCTGAAATCACCATTTAAACATACAACCAGATTACACATGTTGAAGCCAAGCTGGGCTTCAAAAATGACCTCCTATAGGTCTATATCATTAATAAATCCATATCACTAATACATCCAGTAGCAAGTATCCACAAACGTTTTTCACTGAATGTACTTTGATAAAATTACAGAGTAACATAGCAGACTGAAATGGCCCGGGCGGCTTAGAGCTTCTGCTTCGCTCAATCTCATCCACTATTGCTATCGTGGAGGGGCATTTTCGAAGGGGGACGACCATCTCTAAGGGCACCCATTTCTAAGGACAGTGCCACGAAAGGGCGGGGTAACCTGTATTATCGAAACAAGATGGACATCCATCTTTCGTTTCGATAATACGGTCGGGGATGCCCAAATCTTGACATTTAGGTCGACCTTAGAGATGGTCATCCTCGGTTTTTGGCGATAATGGAAACCAAAAATGTCTATCTCAAAAAACGTCCAAATCCAACCCATTTGGTCATGGGAGGAGCCAGCATTTGCAATGCACTGCTCCCCCTCACATGCCAAGACACCAACCGGGCACCCTAGGGGGCACTGCAGTGGACTGTGGACTTCACAAATTGCTCTCAGGTGCATAGCTCCCTTACCTTGGGTGCTAAGCCCCCCAACCCCCCCCCCCTCAGGTCCGCCTGCCTGAAGTACACTGCACCCACTACAACTGCTCCAAGTACCTGTATACTGCTGTGATGGACCTGAGTATGGCATTTCAGGCTGGCATAGAGGCTGGCAAAAATTATTTTAAAACTTTTTTATGGTAGGAGGGGGTTAGTGACCACTGGGGGAGTAAGGGGAGGTCATCTGGTAAGTTCTGGCACCTTTTTGATGCTTGGTCATGAAAAAAAATGGACCAAGTAAAGTTGGCCAAGTGCTCGTCAGGGATGCCCTTCTTTTTTCTATAATCACGCCCCAGTCCTGCCTTTGCTACCCTGCCGACACGCCCCTGTGAACTTTGGTCATCCCTGTGATGGAAAGCAGTCGAGGGTGTCCAAAAATCGGCTTTCAATTATGCCGATTTGGGTGACCTTGCGAGAAGGACGCCCATCTCCCGATTTGTGTCGAAAGATGGGCGTCCTTCTCTTTAGAAAATAAGCATGATAGTGTCACTCAACACCACTTTCTTCACTCTAAATTATAAATTTAGGGAATGGCATCTTCAAAGAACCAAAATACTGAATCCAGCTCCCAACGTTGGCTAGGCATAAAAACCACCTTCACCAAGTAAGTCCGATGGCACCAAAATAGAAGACGTATCACTTTCTCATATATTACAAGAAATACTTCAGATCAAAGACATTCTTAAGGAAAATTCTGATGTACTTACCAAAATTAAAGGAGAGATTTCAAGCATGAAGCAGCAAATCTCTACACTTTCGTCTCAAGTGATGCGGGCAGAAAACAAACAGAATGCCCACGAGGTCAAACTACAAGCTGTTCCTAAACTGTTTCAGGCGACACAGATCTTGGAAAGAGAAATAGAGGACCTTAATGACATATTCCTTCATAGCAACTTCAGGATTCTTGGACTTCCTGAAGGAAAGGAAGACTCAGATACCATCTCAATCCTACTCAGCTGAATCCCACACCATGCACCATCATTTATATCAAAGCGCACCAAATACCCATGTCCTATTATTGTTAAATCTCACTGATATCAGCACACCTTACAGATCCTTCAAGCAGCTAAAGCTCATGAAATTTGAAGGTCACACCATAATAATAGTGGTGGATCTACACAAAAGAACCATTCAAAGGTGCATAAGATTCCTTACCATGTCACCATCCATGAAAAAAAGCAGCTGTGTACTATGGTTTATTTTTCACAGCCACCATGAAAATCACATACCATAACATAACCAAATCCTTTGAAGACTCAGATCAGCTTCAATTATTCTTGGAGCAACAGGGATTAACCCTCATTGCAACGTCTGAAACCGCCTCTCTCCCACCAAAAAATATCTGTTTATCAACCCTGCATTTTCTGCTGTTTCAGATGATGTGTTATCATTCACTTTAATAATGCTGAAATATTCTTTTTTATTTCTAATGTTTGTCAGATGTCTTCTATAATTGACAATTGTTTGCCATTTACATTCATACTGCACTTGAAGTTTAGTGTTGCTTCAGTTTTTCTCTTCTCCCGCTTTGGCACATACAATTTTGTTTAACTGTTGTTTTTTTTATAGTTATTTTTCTACCTCACATGGGTACTATTAAATATTTTAAGCTATTTTATAATGTATTAGCTTTCCTTTTCAGGTTTTGCCAAAATAGATGGGCAATCAGGATACACCATAGTTAATCTTTGTTAAGAAGATGGGCTGAAAAGTCTCTATTCCCTCCATTGGCAAGGGCAGTCCAAGCAGATGAAAGGAATACACGTCAAGGGGCCATTTTAATATAGGGTGTTTGAATCTGGGATAGCGCATCTTAACACGGGACTTTCCCATGCGCTAATGCCAGATTCAACATGGCAGTATTTAGGGCAATTTTATTTTTATCTTTTTGCAGGTCCTGCACTATGAATGCGGGAGCACTTAGGGGGAGATTCAATATATGGCACCTGGAAAATCTTCGTGGAAATCTTTTTCACCTAAGCGTATTCTACAAAATTTTCATGTGGTTTATAGAATATGCTGATGGTCAACCGCAGAACTATATTTAGTCATGAGGAATTATGCCAAGTAGAATCTAGTATAAATCCAGACGCCTAAATTAGGCACAGAGCAGGTATATTCTATAACACTGTGCGTAAATTGTCGGAATGCCCATGACCCACCCATTCCATGCCCATGGTCATGCCCCTTTTTTGACAGTACGCATTACAATTTACATGCACCATGTTATAGAATGTGCTTAGTGAGTTCTGCATGTAAGTTCTAATTAATGCCAATTAGTGATCCTAATTGCTTTTTAATATACAATTAACAGCGCTGATTGGCTTGTTAACCAATTAAATTATACACCCTGTTATGGAATGCACTTGTATATCTGTGCAGAAATCTGAGCACAATATATAGAATCTGGGGGTTACTGTCTCCTGTTTAGGAGGCATTTAGTGCCTCCATGCAAACTCAGCATTAGCCAGTTAGCAAGCGCTAATGGAAAAACACGACCTAGTTAACACTGCCATGCCCATTCTCTGTCCTTGACATACCCCCTCCAAAAGTATTTTTTAAAACATAGTGCGCAATTAGCACACGGAAAAGGAGATATTACCACAAAATATTTTAATGCGGTTTGCAGTAAGTGTTTTCTCATGCATACATTAGGGTTTAACACCCTTTAGTAAAAGTGCCCCTAAGATACAGTATGTAGCTATAAATTATTTGATAAAAATAATTGCAGTGATGTGCATATATGAAATCAAGGCAAATAAAAAAAAACACAGTTAAGAATGAACAATTTTTAAAAATATATGTGAGTTGTTATTTAGTAAGATATGTATTTGTATGTATATAGAAGAACAGAAGAAATTCCATGTTGGGTCAGACTAAAAGTCCATCAAGCCCATTATCCTATTTTTGACTGGCAAATATAGGTCACAAATGTTGCACAATTGCAAAGAACAGAAATAGATATATGGGATTAAATGAGCACAAAGATGCCTGATCAATGTGTATGAAGAGGTGTGTGTGTGTGTGTGTGTATACATGTATTGTGAGGAAAGGCAGGATGCTCACAGGAATGATATTGACAGGGAAAAAAATAAGAAACCGTTTGTACAATGCAGACACTTGGGAAAGAAGTTGGCTACACAGGTAGCTCAGTCAGCAGGCAGAAAGCAATGTCAGCTTAATTTAGGGAAGCTACCTACTAGCTGGAAGAATGGGCAGGAGCAGATGGGAAATCCTTGGCTGGAAAATGAGTATTCAATGGACCCTTCTAGAAATAGGGATTGGCATCTTCCAGTTTGGACTCTATACCAGTGTAAACAAAGTGAAACAGCAGAGGCAATGGATACAGAGGAAGTTATGATTATGTTTTGCTTTTCTGATTTAGACTCCAAGGAAGTGGTGGAACAAGGCATAAAGGAAGCCTAAAACCTAAGAGAATTTTTTTTTTCTTTTGACTGGAAGCGCTGCAAGTCTGTAGCCTGGAACTGTGCTTACAGGTGTTTGCTAGCAGTGAGGCTTGATTAGCCCTCTCTGTCATGGGCAGGCAAAGGGGTCCTTTTACTAAGGTGCACTAATGGATTTAGGATGCACTAATGATTAGTGTGTGCTAAATGATAAGATGCCTATTATATTCCTATGGGCATCTTATCATTCAGTACATTCTAATCATTAGCACACGGTAAATCTGATTGCACACCTTAGTAAAAGGACCCCAAAATGAGGTCTGTAGCAATACTTGGTTAGGACTTGAATTTTTTTTTTTAAATACCAAGTAGTTTTTCTTCTTAAGACACCAATAATTTGAACTTTATTTTGGGAGTTCGTGAACTGTATGTTGAAGTGAAGATGAAGGGCAGGACTCTTACAAGACTCAAAATCCCTGCAGCACTACTGCTGTAAATAAAAGGAAAGACGTTTCAAGGGAATGATTATTGGGAACTGAGCATAGGAACTGGAAACTTGGAGACTTGGTTTGAATTTTTTTTTTTGGGGGGGGAGGGAGGGGAGATACAAAGAAATGCTCAAGAGTTGTTTCGATTGATGAGGAGTAAAAGGGTTATATGTTAGTGAGCACAGAATTGTTCAAGTTTTCTTTGGTGGAGCTATATCTGCTATACTTAAGGCTCCATGTCCCAGAAGCAACTGTGTTTTTTTTCAAGTGGGGGAGAGGCCATCATACCAGGCCCAGCTCCAGGTGAAGAGGGAACCACTTGGACTACAAATGGCACCGAGGAGATGTGGTATAGCAGAAACCATCACATGAGTAGCTCAATGGTTGTGCAGTGGACTAAGAACATGGGGAACTGGGATCCATTCCCATTGTTGCTCTTTGTGACTCTGGGAAGTCATATAACCCTCATTGCCCCAGGTGCAGAAACTTAGATTGTGAGACAACTAGGGATAGAGAAAGTACCTGCATATAATAAATGTCAGCTGTTTTGGTTGTACCACAGAAAAGTGGTATATCAAATCCGTGACCCTTTGACCTCTTCATATAGGTGAAATAATCCAATTTATTTGGATTTTTAGTCTAGGAATGCTCAAAACAGCATATATCATTTTTAGGGTCTGAATGTAGCGGGTGCCTACCCTAGAAAGCTTAGAATCTAGATGAGCTTCTGATGTCAGGAAATAGAATGTGATTTGCTCAGAGATATGGGGGATCACTTGGGAGATTGATCTAACAACTACTGAATAGATAATAAACTAATGTAAATTTCCATTGAAACAGTACAGAATTACTGAGCAAGTGAATGTCCAAATATTGACAAAATGTAATAGGTAATATCTTTTGTTTCATTTTAAGTGACTGACCAGATCAATAGATCTACAGAAAATTCTACAATTCTACACAGAATGGCATACAGGCAGGGTTGGGGAAAGCTGGTATTTTATGTAAGTAAGGGGTAGGCTAAGAGAAAAGTTTTGTGTTTAAGGGTATTAAAAAAGATAATTTAAGGGATAATTTTGAGGTCTCCCTGTCAAGTGCAGCAGTCATACTGCTCATTTCTCAGTGCTTTAGGTTATGTAAGAAATGGAATCTGTAGAAAATCTTATCATAGGGAGGAGCTTTATCTATTAATAAAACAAAAAGTAAAAGAAATGTACGAATTGAAATAGCAGAAATAGTTATATAGATAGATAGATATAAATTTTATTACCATTAACACACTTTGGGCCTTTTTACTAAGCTGCACTAATTATTAACATGTGCTACTATTAATATACAAGCAAAAAAGCCCGTTTTCTGAAAAATGAAATGGGCTCTAGCAAGGCTATCGTCTAATCGCAATTATGTTTTAAATCTCTCTTCCCTGCCTTCTCCTCCATCCATATCCAGCAATTCTCCTCGCTCCCCTGCCCTCCCCTCCATGTCCAGTGAATTCTCCTTTTTCTCCTACCCTCCCATCCATGTCCAGTGATTCTCCAGTGTTCCCTCCCTTCCCATCCATATCCAGCGATTTCTCATCTCCCCTTCCCTCCCATCCATGTCCAGTGATTATCCCCTGCCCTCTCCTCCCATCCATGTCCAGGGATCCTCCCCTCCCCTCCATGTCTAGCAATTCTCCTCTGCCCTCCCCTCCCATCCATGTCCAGTGACTCGCCCCAGCCCCACCTGCCCCCCTTTTAAGCACCTGAGTTCCAGTTCAACCCCAGGCCTCACCTGCCCACCCTCTTCTCCCACAACAGCCCTCCTTTCCTTCCTGCCGCCTAGCCTTAAAAACGTTTATTTTTCCTCAAGTCACAGTGGCGGCAGGGTCAGCTCAGCTTGCCTCCAGCCATCCTGTTCCTTCCCTCTCAGTGTCCTGCCCTCCTTTGACGTAATTTCCTCATTCCGCGAGAGCTGGACACAGAGAGGGAAGGAAAGGGAAGACTGGAGGTGATCTGATTATGTAGTAGCTCATTTGCATACGGTTACGAACCTAACCAGCCAGTTGTCCAGGGACGCAGATTGAGAAATTATTATTTAGGAGATGGGTTTCCTGCATGCTGAAGCCATTTTTAGCATGGCTGTAAAATGGTAGCATTTTCCATTTACTGCATTAATGACCATGTTAATTTCCCAATTAGTGCATGGCCACTGGTGCATGAGCCCTTACCAACACCTATTTACTAAGTGGTAATGGCTCCTGTGCTAACCATTTGCTAATTATTTATCATGTGGCGATGCAGCTACACTAACTGATTAGCGCTGGACATGCCTACTCTCTGCTAAAGATCTAGTTTTAGCATGGGGGATGCATGCATTGATCCCCAAATTACTGCAGGATGCATGAGCATGCTCCAAGGTAGGCATTTTTAACCTGCGGTAAGCACACATTAATGCTTACTGCAGCTTAGTAAAATGACCCCCTTGCTCCTTGATGGTTAACTGAAGCAGTCTTTAACTGCAAAGGATTCTTAACAATCATTTTAAGTGAGCCAGTATCATTGGAGGACGGCCAAGAAAAACAGGACCAAATCAAAGTATTGAGAGGTCAAAGTCAATACGGTACTGGGGATTGTGTTAGAAGAGTTGTAACATAAGTATAGATTTATTTTAAAATTTCCTTACTCTGTTGCAGTGCTTTCCAGGTATACCTTAGCTCTGTGTGTCAGTTGAAGTGGATTGCAAGTGTAATAAAAATAAAGAATATAGGTGACACCTGCAAGCCAGAGGGCTATTGTAGTGTACAGTGAGGTACAATAGGTTTTTCTCAGTTCGTGGAGGGCTCACCATACAATATAAGGTGTGACAAGGCAAGCCCCAGAGATTCCCCAGTGAAGCAGTTGAGCCCAGAACTACGAGTCCCAGAAGTCCTTGCAAGAATGAGTGAGGAGAGTAGTCCTAAAAAGATGGAATGGATTTCCAGTTCCAGCAGGGGGAGCAATGGCTCGAGGCAGGGTGGGCCTATTACTCCCTTCCCCACTAGAGGATGAGGGAAGGATGAAGCTCAGTTTCCCTGGCTTCACCATCAGTATATAATTCCCCCCAGCTGTGAGAAGGAGAGCAGCAGATTTCCAGGAGGCTCTTAGTCACCAGGAGAGAGGGGCAGTGGCGTACCAAGGGGGGGGGGGGGCGGTGGGGGCGGTCCGCCCCGGGTGTCAGCGGGTGGGGGGTGCTCCGCGAGAGCCGACAGTTTTTTTTTAATCCATGCAGCGATCGCCAATGCAGGCAGCGCCTCGCGTCTGCCCTGCATGAACTGAAAAGAGGAAATCGCTTTGCTGACGTCGGGCCTTCCCTCGCTTGTTGTCCCGCCCTCGAGGAAATAGGAAGTTACCTCAAAAGAGGGCGGGACAACAAGCGAGGGAAGGCCCGACGTCAGCAAAGCGATTTCCTCTTTTCAGTTCATGCAGGGCAGACGCGAGGCGCTGCCTGCATCGGCGATCGCTGCATGGATTAAAAAAAAAAAGCAGAGTGGTGGCTTTAGGGTGAGGGCTCAGGCCTCTCGACGGAGGGGGGGGGGGCTCAGAGGGGAGAAGGGGATTGGGGAGGGTGCTTAGAGGGGAGAAGGGGATTGGGGAGGGTGGGGGTGCTCATAGGGGAGAAGGGGATTGGGGAGGGTGGTCATAGGGGAGAAGGGGATTGGGGAGGGTGGGGGTGCTCATAGGGGAGAAGGGGATTGGGGAGGGTGCTCAGAGGGGAGAAGGGGATTGGAGAGGGTGGGGGTGCTCATAGGGGAGAAGGGGATTGGGGAGGGCGGTCATAGGGGAGAAGGGGATTGGGGAGGGTGGGGGTGCTCTTAGGGGAGAAGGGGATTGGGGAGGGTGCTCAGAGGGGAGAAGGGGATTGGAGAGGGTGGGGGTGCTCATACCATAGGGGAGAAGGGGATTGGGGAGGGTGGTCATAGGGGAGAAGGGGATTGGGGAGGGTGGGGGTGCTCATAGGGGAGAAGGGGATTGGGGAGGGTGCTCAGAGGGGAGAAGGGGATTGGAGAGGGTGGGGGTGCTCATACCATAGGGGAGAAGGGGATTGGGGAGGGTGCTCATAGGGGAGAAGGGGATTGGGGAGGGTGGTCATAGGGGAGAAGAGGATTGGGGAGGGTGGAGGTGCTCAAAGGGGAGAAGGGGATTGGGGAGGGTGCTTAGAGGGGAGAAGGGGATTGGGGAGCTCAGAGGGGAGAAGGGGATTGGGGAGGGTGAGGGTGCTCAGAGGGAAGAAGGGGATTGGGGAGGGTGGGGGTGGTCATAGGGGAGAAGGGGATTGGGGAGGGGAGTGCTCAGATGGGAGAAGGGGTCTGGGGGGTCTGACAAGGGGGCAGGAGGGAAAATGGGTCCATGCCTGGGGCAGGTGGGAGAATGGGTCTGGGGCTGAAAAGGGGGGATGCAAGGCATGTGGTGGATGAAGGGGGCTGGAACTGGGGGCTGAAAAGGAGGGTATTTGGGATAAGGGGGCTAGTACTGGAACTGGGGGCTGAAACGGGGCAGGGGCTGAAACTGGGGGCTTTAAAGGCGACAGGGAGAACTGGCTGGGGCTGAAGCTCGGGACTGATGGGAGAAAAGGGCTAGGGACTGGTGGGATAGTGGGGCTGAAAAGGGGGGCAGGTGGGAGATGTGGGCTGGGGCTGGAACTAGGGACAAGTGGAATAAGGGCGCTGAAAAGAGGGGGCAGAGAGAGAGGGGACAGACCCTGGATGGAAGTGGGGAGCGTGAGGGAGGGCAGACCTTGGATGGATGGGAGAGGGAGGGCAGACGGATTGAAGGGGCAGAGAGAAAGGGCAGATGGTGGGTGGAAGGGGGAGAGAGAAAGAGGGCAGACTGGGGCAGATGGTGGATGGAAGGGGCAGAGAGAGAGGGCAGACACTGGATGGAAGGGACATTAGAGAGGGCAGACACTGGATGGCAGAGAGTGAGCGAAGACATGCTGGATGGAAGGAAGACAGTGAAAAGAAGATGAGGAAAGCAGAAACCAGAGACAACAAACTGTAAATATATATTTTAATTATTTTGCTTTAGGATATAGTATTGTAGCTGTGTTAATAAATGTTTATAAGTAGAACATGTAAATAAGGCCATCTTTTTATTGGACTAATTTTAATACATTTGACTTAACTTTCAGAGAACAAAACCCCCTTCCTCAGGTCAGGATAGGATAATGTAACAGCACTATACTGTATTGACCTGAGGAAGGAGATTTTGGTCTCTGAAAGCTAAATGTATTAGTCCAATAAAATGATATTATTTGTTTTATTTCTATTTGTTAATTTGTAAAGTGGTGATTGGTATTTGTTAGTTTTTTCAAATTTACATCTGCTGTCTTTATATTTTGCACAGTACTAGGGGACAGTTTCTGTTTCTGTGGTGTTGCATTGTATGCAGAGTCTGGCATCTTGGGGGTTCAGTTTAATTTTTGTCTAAATAGAAAGTTTAAATATTACTACTTATTCTATAGTGGATTAGGGTGTATCTGTATTTGTGAAAAAGACATGGCTTTCAGTTGGAATTGACTGTGCAGGATCGACGATCTGTATTATTCTGTCTGGTTTCGTTTTACAATAGGTGAATTGATGTTCTAGTGCTCACTGTAGTGTTTAAGATGCTTTCCTTTTCCTTGTGTGACTCGTAGAAATTACTGCTTATGGTATGGTAGAATCGCTCTATAGGTCCTGATGTTTCGTATTCTCGGTATGCCTAGTACTGGATTTTGGGGGGGGGGGGGGGGGTGTTAAAAAATGACCGGCCCCGGGTGTCAACTACCCTAGGTACGCCACTGGAGAGGGGAGACGAATGGAGAGACAGATTCCATGGAGTATGTGGAGGAAGGAAGTAGCCTGCCACTAGAGATGCCTAAGGGAGAGGAGCCAGCTACCATGGAGTGGGAGAATTCAAAGGTTGCCCTGCCCAGCACTTGAAGGCAGTGGAGGAGGCCACACCGGGCATGGTGCTGACTGAGAGGTGGGAGAAACTGCCAACCCTGCTCCTTACAGGGTTCCCTCTGTGCTGTGAAAGGCAGGTGATTTGTGGTATTGGTTTGATGTGCAAAGACTGTCCATGAAGATTTGTTCTGAACTGTTGTGCTATATTGGAAGTGTGCTGAACACTTACTAAACCCTTCTGAAGGAGGGGGAAGGGAAAGCTAATGCCCTAATAGAAAACCTGAGGTCTTGAAGAGCTGAGTGTTTGTTGAGGGATTTTGGGACCTGGACTGTACCTTTTTTTTTCTTTTGAAGATTATCTTATGAGGACTGTACCTTTTTCTTTTGAAGACTATATTAAGAGGGTTGTACCTTTTGTTATGAAGAATTAATTATGATTTTTGGTATGAAATTGCCTTGACAATAAAATACTTTGGCCCTGAGTCCCAGTATCTTCAGTATTCTGTCCTGGAACCCTGGGAGCCCCGCAGGCTTGCTGGCTCCACCTAAGAGTAGGAAGCGGACCCCCTTTACAAAGGGGATTATGATAAGATGTGTATGTGGGATCTTGTACAGTGGTGGAAATAAGTATTTGATCCCTTGCTGATTTTGTAAGTTTGCCCACTGACAAAGACATGAGCAGCCCATAATTGAAGGGTAGGTTATTGGTAACAGTGAGAGATAGCACATCACAAATTAAATCCGGAAAATCACATTGTGGAAAGTATATGAATTTATTTGCATTCTGCAGAGGGAAATAAGTATTTGATCCCCCACCAACCAGTAAGAGATCTGGCCCCTACAGACCAGGTAGATGCTCCAAATCAACTCGTTACCTGCATGACAGACAGCTGTCGGCAATGGTCACCTGTATGAAAGACACCTGTCCACAGACTCAGTGAATCAGTCAGACTCTAACCTCTACAAAATGGCCAAGAGCAAGGAGCTGTCTAAGGATGTCAGGGACAAGATCATACACCTGCACAAGGCTGGAATGGGCTACAAAACCATCAGTAAGACGCTGGGCGAGAAGGAGACAACTGTTGGTGCCATAGTAAGAAAATGGAAGAAGTACAAAATGACTGTCAATCGACAAAGATCTGGGGCTCCACGCAAAATCTCACCTCGTGGGGTATCCTTGATCATGAGGAAGGTTAGAAATCAGCCTACAACTACTAGGGGGGAACTTGTCAATGATCTCAAGGCAGCTGGGACCACTGTCACCACGAAAACCATTGGTAACACATTACGACATAACGGATTGCAATCCTGCAGTGCCCGCAAGGTCCCCCTGCTCCGGAAGGCACATGTGACGGCCCGTCTGAAGTTTGCCAGTGAACACCTGGATGATGCCGAGAGTGATTGGGAGAAGGTGCTGTGGTCAGATGAGACAAAAATTGAGCTCTTTGGCATGAACTCAACTCGCCGTGTTTGGAGGAAGAGAAATGCTGCCTATGACCCAAAGAACACCGTCCCCACTGTCAAGCATGGAGGTGGAAATGTTATGTTTTGGGGGTGTTTCTCTGCTAAGGGCACAGGACTACTTCACCGCATCAATGGGAGAATGGATGGGGCCATGTACCGTACAATTCTGAGTGACAACCTCCTTCCCTCCGCCAGGGCCTTAAAAATGGGTCGTGGCTGGGTCTTCCAGCACGACAATGACCCAAAACATACAGCCAAGGCAACAAAGGAGTGGCTCAGGAAGAAGCACATTAGGGTCATGGAGTGGCCTAGCCAGTCACCAGACCTTAATCCCATTGAAAACTTATGGAGGGAGCTGAAGCTGCGAGTTGCCAAGCGACAGCCCAGAACTCTTAATGATTTAGAGATGATCTGCAAAGAGGAGTGGACCAAAATTCCTCCTGACATGTGTGCAAACCTCATCATCAACTACAGAAGACGTCTGACCGCTGTGCTTGCCAACAAGGGTTTTGCCACCAAGTATTAGGTCTTGTTTGCCAGAGGGATTAAATACTTATTTCCCTCTGCAGAATGCAAATAAATTCATATACTTTCCACAATGTGATTTTCCGGATTTAATTTGTGATGTGCTATCTCTCACTGTTACCAATAACCTACCCTTCAATTATGGGCTGCTCATGTCTTTGTCAGTGGGCAAACTTACAAAATCAGCAAGGGATCAAATACTTATTTCCACCACTGTATGTGAAGTCCACTGCATTGCCCGTTAATCTGCCTCACTGTTCTGCTGAGATATCTATGTGGCCAGTCTACTGATGGCCCCCAGATATCCCAATGATTGGTTTTTGGATATTTTTTTCAAAATGGTACCAAAAGGAAAATGCACTCAGCATAAAACATCTAGAAAAAGGTGATTTTCAAACCAAACAGACAGACTTTTTCAGGTTTGAAAATGGCTATGTTCGCCACTTGATTTTTGGACATTTAAATCAGACTTAGACATTTTATCAAAAATGTCCCTCCACATGTTTCTGAATTAAGACAGATTGTAAGGTCTCCACCACCGGGAGACTCTTGGAAAAGTCTCCTGCACTGGGAGACTCTTGAGTCCCTCGGCCCTTTAGCTGAGCTGTGTGCTGTAATCCACTGCTAAAGAGCACACGGCAATCCACAAGGTCAGATCATTATACTTTATTGTAATCCCTTTGTGTCAACTGCTCCTCCAAAGGTAGTTCCCACCACAGCATTTCTCAAGAAGCATAGCAGTTCAACAGCACAGTATTCAAAACAAAACAGAAAAAACCCCCAAAAGGTTCCAAAATCTCAGCAGTTCATATAAAGCAGTTATGCAAAACAATTCTTCAAACAAAGTAGCTCAAAAAGGGCTCAAACTCCCAGCAGTTCATGTATAGCAGGTATACAAAGTAATTCTCCAAACACAGTAGCTCCAGAATGGGTTCAAACCCTCCCCAGCAGTTCATGTCAGCAGTTATGCAAAGTAATTCTTCAAACACAGTAGATCAAAAAAGGTTCAAACTCCCCAGCAGTTCATGTAAGCAGTTATACAAAACAATTCCCCAAACACAGCAGCTCAGAAAGGATTCAAACTCCCAGCAGGTCATGTATAGCAGTTATGCCCCAAACCACCACTCCTCCTCCTCCTTTCAAAAGAAATCAACCTAGGGAGAGTGGCAAGGCAAGGGTCCCTCCCCAACCAGACCAGCATTATACCCTGACCACCACCTGCATGACCCTTCTGTGGTAAACCTGTTCTCTCAGCTCCCCTCGTGGGATAGCCACCTTTTCCCTTCTTCTACCAGGCTCTCCTCCCAAGCAGCCCTCTGCTGTTTCATCTCCTTTCCTTCTAGTTTAGTCAGAGCAGCAATCTCCATCGGCTCCTCTTGCTCTAGTTCTTCCTCCTTTTCTTCCCCTTGCCAGTCCATAGGTTCCTCCCCACACTCATTGCTCAGCTGCTCTCCATTTGCTTGATTTGTAAGGTTCAGAACTCTTCCCTCATCCTGGCTGTCTGGGACAGGTTTTTCCAACTCCCTTCTCTTGCCCTTCTCCTGACCTCCTCTGGGGGCTGTTGGGGATTGAAGTCCCTGTTTCTACCATGGGACCTACTCAGGGGCTGCTGGGAATTGTAGTCTTTTCCTTTTCTCCAATCCCCCAGGGGAAAAGACTCCTTCCTTTCTCTACCCAGTCTCCCTCCCTCTCGAGCCTCCTCGTTCCTCCATGTGGCTTCATTCTCCCTCTCACCCTCATATTCCTCACAACAAGACCATTGAGCTATAGAGACAAAAAATTAGTATTGCACATGGTGCCAGGAAGAACTTCATATCCAGTTTTGAATCTCAACAAATAATTATATCTATATATGTTAGCCCTTCTGTTCACCATGCTGATGTACTCTTTATTTCAGATTTGTCAAGGAGATAGCACTGTGTGATATGTGGTCACTCTTCCATTTGCTGGGCACACAGAGAGCCCTGACTGGGCCTTTAGGCAAACATTTTGGCCTGATCAATAGTGGCATAGCTTTCATGTGGTTGGGCCAGTAGGGTATGCTGTTCAGTTACCTAATCAGACCAGAACAAAAAAGCGGTGACGACCAGGAAAAGAACACTGATGCCACAAATGTTTCAAACAGAATGGTTTTATTTAGATGTTATGACTAGTGATGACCTGAAGCAGCCACGTTTTGACTAAACCAGCCTGCTTCAGAGGACAAAACTTAAAAATCACAAATTCTAGTTAATTGATGCCTAATGGGCAATAATGTGCATTTACATGGGAAACTTCACTTAGGGGCCATTTTACTAAGCCGCAGTAGGCACTAGCTCATGTCTACCTTGTGGCAAAAAGCATTGCCGAAGGATGGGCTGAGGTATTCGTGCTAATCTCATGCTAAAAAATATATTTTTTTTTTTCAGTGTGGGAGGCACGGCTATGGACGGAAAGTAGGCATGCCCTGTGCTAATTGAGTAGCATGGGCACATTGCCGCACACTGTCTGATTTTCACAGGGTTAGCGTGGAAGCCCTTATCGCCAACAAAATAGGTGTCAGTAAGAGCTCCTGCAGTAATGGCCATGCTCTAATTGGGAAATTAGTGCATGGCCATTAAAGAAATATATGGAACTGCGGTCATTTTACTGCTGTGCTAAAAGTGGCCTCAGCACGTGGAAAACCCACATACTGATAACAGTGCTGGCCACTTTTTAGCATGAATTGGTAAAGGAGCCCCTTAGTCAGCATTCTACAACCTTAGCACATAAATTCTCTAGTGCATAGCTGCAAGAGGTGGAGGTGTGAACTTGAGGTGGGTATGAGCAGGTCATGGGTGTACCCAGCACTTACACACTCAGGCTTTAGAGAATCAACAGTTATATGCGCAACTGTAACATTTAGGTACAGACATTTACACCATAAGTGGCTGTGCCAGAATGTTGATGACCAAATACCAACTCACACTAGTATTCTATAATAGCAGTTATGTGTGTCATTGGCAATACTGAATTTATGCTTACCACAAAGCACCCGGATCCTAACTTTAGGCAAGCTTGCGTGGAGCTAATTAAAAATATGATAAAAGACCACATTTAATATGTTAACAGTTTAATATGGGGAATTGTTGTATCATAGTCTTCATAAATAGATCTTTTAATTCCTCTTCATCATCAGGACATCTGTCGGTACAGATGATTTCATTGCTGAAAATGTCATTGGTATGTAAAGCCAGCCAATGTACATCTCTCAGATATGAGTGTTAATATTTATAAAAGTTACATTCCACAGGGATGCAGGTTTACTAATTAGGCTTGGCTGCAGGAGTAGTGTGAGGGAACTCACAGCAAGTTAGAAGTTGATGCCACTAGTCTGTCAGTGTTGGGCATGGTGGGGGTACATAGAAAACAATGTTTTCAGTCATACTGGGCAGTGCTAAAAAGAAGATAGCCTCCTGGCCCATGTTCAAAGACGAAATGCTTGGAATGAACATTGATAAAATGGTGGGCCAGTAGTGACCTTTGGATCTCATTTTCAAAACAACAACAACAAAAATCCAAAAAACATCATAAGGTGGTAGATGAATGTTATTTTAGATGCTTTTCTCCACTGTTTGTCCAAATTTCAAGAGGGCATGCTGGGGGCATGTTTGGGGCTGGACCTGGGCAGTACTAAAAGATAGATGTTTTTCTGCAATAATGGAACAAAACAAAAATGTCTAGGGCCAAAATTAAGACATTTTTACCTACACCCATTTCAATCATGAATAATTGACCAAAAGGTGCCATAAATGAACAAATGACCACTGGATTAAGGCATAACCCCCCTTACTCTCCCAATGGTCACAGACCTCCTTACATTCCCTAAGAGGTCATAGATATAAACAGTGACATAAGTGAAAGTGTCCAGCACACTAGTGTTTGCAGGCTATACTGGATGCATTTTATTTGACCTACTTGATTTTGTATGAAGAAGAATTTTTGACTCCTGATGAAGGCATAAGTGCTGAAACTTGGCCAAGATGGGTCAGTGATCAATAAACATGAACTTTATCTTACCACGACATTACCTTGTATTTGTTTACACCGGAGTATGCAAACGCCTCTCCGGTACTATGTAAGCCACATTGAGCCTGCAAATAGGTGGGAAAATGTGAGATACAAATGTAACTAATAAATAAATAAATCTATTTGTAGAAAGCCTTGAGTCTGCTCCTTCTCTAGACTACTTCTGCTTTGTGCTGGTTTTAGTAATAGTACATACCGGGCTCTAAGACAGCTTCAGATATGATATGCTATTCTTGTTAGAGTAGCAGGCTGGTAGTGCCGTAGCGAGGGCGGCTGACACCCGGGGCGGGTCGCCGCTGCGCACTCCCCCGGGTGCAGCACTGCGCACCCCACCTCGGTGCGCGCACCCCCCCCAGATCACTCTCTTACCACTCACGTAGGAAAGGGGATGGGTGGGAGGGCCGCTCCGCCCCGAGTGCACATCGCTGGGAGCTGCGTCGGATCCGCTGGTTCCCTGCTCTCTGTGCCCCGGAACAGGAAGTAACCTGTTCTGGGGCAGAGAGAGCAGGGAAACCAGCGGAGCCGACACCCCCCCCAGCAGCGTGCACCCGGGGCAGACCGCCCCACTGCCCCCCTTCCTACGCCACTGCAGGCTGGTACAGGGGACCCAGGCCCATATCCTAATAGGTGACAGCTGCAAGCTTGAGGGCTAATGTAGTGGTGTACACTATGGTGTGCTTTTCTATCAGATCAATGGATTTCTTATATGTCTTTTAATATGATATTTTTAAATTAAGATGTAAACCGTTCTGTTTTGTGAATGCAATTTGAAACGGTATAGTAAATAAATAAACAATAAACAATACAGTGAGATACAGTAGGTTTCTTTTTTTTCTGTTCCTGGAGAGCTCACTATACAATATAAGAGGGTTATGGTGACATGTGTACCTGGGACCTTTTATGTGAAGTCCACTGCAGTGCCACCTAGACTATTCCATTGCTCCACTAGGATGTCTGTGTGACCAGTCTACTAAGAGTGATAGCCCCAAGACATCCCAGTGAGTGTTTTTTGGGCATTTTTCTTTTGAATGTTTTTTCCCCCAAAATGGTACCAAAAGAAAAATGCACCGAGCATAAAACGTCTAGAAAAAGGCAATTTTCAAACCAAGTAGAATGGTTTGCCCCTCAGGCTTCACTCAGAAACTTCCTTCAAATAATGTAAGGCCACTCTGAATACTTATCTCTTTACCAATTTTGTTGGAGTAGGTTAATGCTGGTGGCCAAAGGCAGGGCTGACTGTATGCTATATGGCGTGGAAGCTGTTTTCTCCGGTGTGTATGGGTTCTTTCCTATATTTTCTGGCTCCGAATGTGTAGTTATAAAGTAAATCGCCTAGACTTGGCTTGTCCAAAAATTGTTTGATTAATCAAATTTTTCAATAAAGATAAACCTGTTTGCCACTTGCTTTTTGAATGTTTTTAGCAAAACATTTTCAATATAACTCCTTGTATATTGTTTGTGCTTGGATTGGCGAAACAGGAAAGGGATCTGGGCATGGTGGGTTAGGTAAGTCAGTGCTTCTGTAATGCCTGATCAGAATGAGAATTATCTTGATGGGATGTAGTTTTATATCTTACTCCATTCATTTCATGAAGATGTTTCACTATTTTATTTATATGTGAGATGTGAATATTTTCTCTAGTTTGTTGACTGAGTGGGCAACATATTGCTCACTTAACTTTTCAGCTGAGTAAACAAATATAATGCTAGTGAAATTTCCAGGGTGTGGATATACTATGTCTGGGCAACACCAGTCTAAAGACTCTCTGAACACCACTGAACAAAGTCAGACTGTAAATAGCAGGCCTAATGTTATCGATCTCTCTCTCTCTCTCTTTGGATCACAGGTTCTCAACCCAGTCCTCAGGACACATCTAACCAGTCAGGTTTTCAGGATCCCCCTAATAAATAAGCATGAGAGAGATTTGCATGTGCACTACCTCCAATATATGTAAATCTATTTCATGCATATTGATTGTGAATATCTTGAAAACCTGACTGGCTAGGTGTGTCCCAAGGGTTGGGTTTAGAACCCTGCTCTAGATAAATAGAGAGATACAGTAGATAGACTCTGTATCTATCTAGATATAGATAAACAGATAGATAGCAGTACTGTCTGCTTCCCCCTTCTTACACGGAATGGAACTGGGCTTCGCCTTCCTCTGCATTCCCTGGCTTTTCATACCTTAGAACACCGAGCCTTGGCTCATAGCAAGTCCAAGGTCACTGAAATGAGTTCTAGCAGCCTAATTGGCTCTTTCACTGAGGCAGGCTACTGTATCATATCATGTATGTTAAGTGACATTATCCTCTTAAACAGATCTCTTCTGCCCAATCAGTGTAATTAGAGCAAATAACAGAACCTGAACAGACCTGTTGAGGTTATTCAGAGTGTAGGCATTTAAGGAGGAGAATCATGGAGAATGTCAGGATTATGGACAGTGGAACACCCTTGTGGTTGGGAGGTAGCTTGACTCCTATTTGTTGTACTATAAGACCACTGTCAGGGGTCAATGGCTCCATTTGATGTTTCAGCCTAGGGGTCATGAGTGACTAGGGATCACTCTTGCACTCTCTACTAGACCCAAGGCATAGCCCTAGTAGGTCCTGGGGTGGGTGGTCTATTTGTTTCAGGGGGGTAAATTTGGGGTTAGGGGCTTGGGTTGGTGGACTCATTCTGTCTATGGAGGAAGTGCTAAGGTGTATAGTGGAGATGTGATCAGGGTGGTGTTTATGGGGGTTGAATATGATCAGTAGGAGACCACCGACCCTTTTAAATCATGACAGGCCTGACTTGGATTGCTGTATGACTTCTACGGTCTATGTCCCAGAAACATCAAAGAAAGACCATGATCAAGTCTATCACATTCATTGTTTGATTTAATCTTGAATTGATAATGAATGTGACTGTTGGGCAGACTGGATGGACCGTTCAGGTTTTTATCTGCTGTCACTTACTATGTTACTGTGTTAGTATGTAAAACATCTCCCTCTGAAAATAGTGAATTTTGCACTTATATTGGACTTCAGACACAATACACAGATACCATGTCCCCAAGACTGACAATAGGATGAATACTTTAGTACTTGTTTAAGGTTTATTAAGGCTGTCTTTGGTACTGCTCTCCCTGAGAGTTGAGGGCTTGGTATTTTTGGTGCCTGTTGATGTTAAAGTTTGTCCTATTTGCTGAGTCTTAAGTATGAGTTTGCTTTTCTATCATGAATTGGAGTTCTTTTCTTGTTTTTAATTGTACAGTACTGTGATTTCTTGTGAACTTCAGTGGTATATCAAGTTTAACAAATTATAAACTATTTAAAAAACTGCTTTAAAAGGGCAAAGAGTATTCATAAATTTGGAAATCCTTTATAATTTTGAACATTAGTAAATATGAAAACTTTGGACTAATGATGATTATGGCTTGTGATGTCTCAGACATATCTTGTATGGAATCTGAGCATTGCCTCTGAGGTCCAATATACAGTGGAAAATTCACTGTTTTCAGTGGGAATTATTTTGAAGTGAGTTTATTTTGTAAATACAACATAGACACCCTGGAAGTCACCAATGGTGAGGAGCCAAGGATGAATGTAAATAACCTGAATACCAATATTTACACATGCAAAAATTGCAAGGACAGATGAAGACCAAAAGGGGCATTTTCAATCAGGGACGCCCAACTCTAAGGTCGCCCATCTCCGAGGACGGCGCTGCGAAGGGGCAGGGCCGACTGTATTTTTGAAACGAGATGTCCGGCCATATTTCATTTCGATAATACGGTTGGGGCCACCCAAATGTCAGAGATGGCCGGGTTTGAGATGGCCGGCCATCTTTCGTTTTGATAATACGGTTGGGGCCGCCCAAATGTCAGAGATGGCCGGGTTTGAGATGGCCGGCCTCGGTTTTTGCCCATAATGGAAACCGAGGCCAGCCATCTCAAACCCGGCCAAATCCAAGGCACTTGGTCATGGGAGGGGCCAGCATTTGTAGTGCACTGGTCCCCCTCACATGCCAGGACACCAACTGGGCACCCTAGGGGGCACTACAGTGGACTTCACAAATTGGTCTCTGGTGCATAGCTCCCTTACCTTGGGTACTGAGCCTCCCAACCCCCCCCCCCCAAAACCCACTCCCCACAACTATACACCATAGCCCTAAGGGGTGAAGAGGGCACCTACATGTGAGTACAGTGGGTTTCGGGTGGGTTTTGAAGGGCTCCCATTTTCCACCACAAGTGTAACAGGTAGGGGGGAATGGGCCTGGGTCTGCCTGCCTGAAGTGCACTGCACCCACTAAAACTGCTCCAGGGACCTGTATACTGCTGCGATGGACCTGAGTATGACATTTGAGGCTGGCATACAGGCTGGCAAAAAAGTTTTTAAAGTTGTTTTTTTGAGGGTGGGAGGGGGTTAGTGACCACTGGGGGAGTCAGGGGAGGTGATCCCTGATTCCCTATGGTGGTCATCTGATCAGTTCGGGCACTTTTTTGGGAGTTGGACCTGAAAAAAAGGGACCAAATAAAGTGGACCAAAGTCTTGCCAGGGACGCCCTTCTTTTTTCCATTATCGTGCGAAGCCGGCCATCTCAAAGCACGTCCCCGTCCCGCCTTCGCTACCCTACAGAAACACCTCCTTGAAGTTTGGTCGGCTGCGTGACAGAAAGCAGTTGGCACCGGCCAAAATTGGCTTTCGATTATACCGATTTGTCTGGCTTTAGGAGATGGCCATCTCCCGATTTGTGTCGGAAGATGGCTGGCGATCTCCTTCGAAAATAAGCTGGCAAGTATGCATATATTATCTTGTTGGGTAGACTGGATGGACCATGGAGATCTTTATCTACCATCATCTACTATGGTACCATATATGCATACATATGTGCTTAAATGCCTATAATCCAGCTTTGTGCTTTTATCTACAATGGTGCCTAATTGGGATAGTTTGCAAGTGGGCATTCAAATGGGCAGAATTCAGGTGGAGTGTGGGCAAGGTGCACATTTTTTGCACATAGATGAATCCTGCAGTCCATGTGTGTTCTTTAGTGATCTGGGCACAATCATTTACACCAGCCCTATGGGCTTGTATTTGACCTGTAGTGCTGGCATTCTATAAAACATTAGGCGCCTGTTTTTCTTTGTAGGATAGGCTACCTTTACCAGAACTAGGAGTCAAAAAGCTGCTATTTTTTTTCACTTTCCCCTCATCTAAGGGTAAGAAGAGACTAGAACTCTTTCACGAATCTGTTGCTGTTCAAGCAGCCAGACTCTGGAAAGATATTGCTGGAACATTTTCTCCCTTGCAATCTTACCTCATATTTCGAAAGAAGATAAAAACTTTCTTATTTAACAAATATGATTTATAATTAGATTTCAGCTTGTCTCCAAAGCAACCACTGTAATTCTCATAAGGTTGTTCTGATCTCTATATTCCTTTAAGATGTTTGTAAACTGCTTAGAACTGAAAGGGGGTTAGTGGGATATAAGCCCAAATGTAATGTAATCTTGTGCCTTTATAAATTGGGGTCCCAGAACCAGCTCCAAATGTGGCCAAATGCAGAAGTCCACATTTACATCTGCTCCAAAGTTGATATTTTATTTATTTATTTTTGTTACATTTGTACCCCGCACTTTCCCACTCATGGCAGGCTCAATGATATATGCAGCCCACCTGATATTCAACCCGTGGCAGTATGTGGTATTGGAGTCGTTCACAGCTATGGTCTGACCTGACCCCAAATATTCAATACCAGGGTATGCACAGCTTCCAGAATTGAATATCTGGGTATTAGTGATCACCCAGAAGTTAGCCAGGTACTGGCCAATATTCAGACCGGAGCTTGGTTAACTTTAATGGATAATGTTAGGACAGCCTTTTTGCTGTCCTAAATTTATGTGGTTATGTGGAGGGGCTTTTTCGATATGATGCCTAAATCTGACTTTGGATGTTTTGCTGAAAATGTCCAAAAATCAAGTTGTGAAAATGATCCTTTTCAAACTATCTTTTTTCTTTGAAAATGACCATTTCCTAAACGTTGTTGTGCTTCTATCTTTTTGGACCATTAAAAAAAAGTCCAAGTGAAAAAGGCACAAAATTAAGCCATTTATTTCTTTGTGGGGTGGGAGGGGGTCAGTGACTACTAAAGGAGTATGAGGGTGACATTTCTCTATTCCAGTGGTCATCTGGTCATTTAGGGCATTTCTTTTTGGCTTTTTGAGGTCCTCACTCTTTGAAGATATTTACGGAGCAGCGGAGCACAGATCGAATGCTGTCTAATAGAGATAATTGGTTTTTAATTTTGTTTATCATACCATGTTGTCATGAGAGTTAAAGAGAGGTTTTATGCCTATGATTACTTTTTAACTGTGTGCTAAATATTTTTCCAGTTGAGAGTAACCATGCAGAGCCACAGTAGAATGAGGATTTTTCCTCTCATTTTCAACATATGAGTAAATGTGCAGTGGTTGCAAGTGTGCAAACGGGATTCACGTTATGTTTTATTTCACAACAAAGTTATTGTGAATCAGGATCTAATTTTGAAGTAGACAAGTGTTGTTTGTTAATAAAACAGGTGTAGACCAAAACGTCCAACTTATAGCCCTGGACGTTTTTGTTTTTTTCCATTATGGCAAAAAAATGTCCAAATGTTAGGAACACACAGGTCCCACCCATAAAAACCCATGACATGCCCCTTTGTGATTTGAATGCACTTCTGATGGACTTCATAGAGCAATGGGTAAAAATTGCTTTTGAAAATACCAATTTGCATATTTTTTGAGGAAGATGTCCAAATGCAGATTTATACCACTTTTTGGTCATTTTTCTCTTTTAAAAATAAGCCCCTTAGCTAACCCTGGATTCTATATAGTTTCCTATAATGAATACCAACAATAAAGCCTCCCACAACATATAACAAGGAAAGTTCAAAATCAAATATTCTAGGGTAAATGGGAGGGAAAAGCCTCAAGGTGCTCTTGATCAACAGATCTACTGTTGATCCTGTAGACCTGTTTCACGGTCTTAAAAGGATCCGTTCCTCATCATGGGCAAAAAATCTTCCCAATACCTTAAATGTTTGAATAATGGAAAAATAATGGGACCATTTTAGGAATTTTACTTCCACCACCACCATTTTTTTCAATTTAGAGGATTCTATATAGTTTGACCAGGGTTGCGCACACAAATAATTAAATTGCATGCACAAATCAGAATATTACCTTATCTTAACAAGCAATCAGCGCCGATAATTGCCACTTTACAAGCAATTATAGACACTAATTGGCATTAATTAAAATTTACACGCATAACTTGTTAAGTGTATGCTGTAAAGTGATGCACATAAATTCAATGATGTAGAACCGAAAAGGGGGTGTGGCCATGGATGTGGAATATTTGTGGGTGTTTCTAAAAAGTATGTGCGCTGATATAGACTATACCCGGTCCATGCCTAACTTAGTCACTGGCATTTACACAGAGTTTTACTTTGCAGAAGTACCTGCAAGCAAATTTAGTCATGCGGCTGGGCACTAGGTGTATTCTAGAAAGTGTACCTAACTTTAGGCCTAGTTTATAGACTATACCAAGGTGTATTTTGTTCACCGTTGATTTTTACAGTGCCATATATAGAATCTAGTCCTAACTGGTTAAATAGGCACTCTTTTCATGCTCCTCGCCTGGCCCACCCCTAACCTAACTGGTTAGATGACTGGCTAGTGGCAATGTTCAGAAGCACTAACTAATTAAGTGCCACCGAATATCATGTGCTTGGTTGCTCACCTGGGTTTAAATGGGCTGGAGCCTCTATTGCCCAATTAAACTTTTCTGAATATCAGGTGATATGTGTATATCCATCCAACCTATGTCCCCAGGAACATCATCTTGTCAGCATGCATACATGTACATATAATAAGCTTATTCACTGTGCAGATCAGACTTTTTACTTGTGCAAAAATAAAATTAACCCTCATCTGTCTCTGTAAACTGCTTTGTATATGCATATCACATACAAAATGTATGTATCTAAATTATAATAATAGTAATAATATAGGTTGTCACTGCCAAGGTTCTGGAGTGTAACCTTTAGATGCTGATTTCCTATCTTTTAGCATAGAAAAAACAGCCCAGATAAAGAGGAGAAAAAGGAGGCAGGGACAGAAACCAGGTAGAACTGCAATTAGAAAACTTGGGTTCTGCATTATCTATTAAAGAGTAAAGGATCATGGATTTGATATACTTCCTTTCCTACATTCTTCTCAAAGTCATATCAAGGTGCCAATAATACAGGTTATTTCCCTAACAAAGCTTTATAAATCTCCCCTCCCCATCTGCAATTTCTTTTCTATACAACAAAATGCATTGATCTAATAATTCCATCATTATATAGAGCGAGATTAAATTCTACAAGAACAAAAGGTTTTTTTAGTTTTGCCCTTTTTCTTTGGAATCAACTTCCAAATCGCTGTGAGGAAATTTTTTACTAAGTTTAAGATTTTGTTGAAGGCATTGTTTTTTAAAGAGGCTTTTAATTTGGAAAAAGATCTTCATGACCGGGTGTATTCATAACTTTGTGGAATATAAATGGCATGTGCTTTGTTGACTGTAGTGAATGATCTCTTTATGAATAACTGTAGGACTTTTCTATAATATTATGGAATTCTTAGGTTGTTTTAATTTTACATATCATCTTTTTATGTTTTTGTATTGAATTGTTAACTAATTTGGAGGGGCATAATTGAACGAAAACGTCTATCTCCATGGGCGTTTATCTCCAAGAACGGGTCCGTGAAGGGGCGGACCGAACCGTATTTTCGCAAAAAATAGACGTCCATGTTTTATTCGACAATTTGTGAGCTGGGCGTTTTTGTTTTTCAGCGATAATGGAAAATGAAAGCGCCCAGCTCAAAAACGAATAAATCCAAGGCATTTGTTCGTGGGAGCGGCCAGGATTCGTAGTGCACTGGTCCCCCTCACATGCCAGGACACCAACCGGGCACCCTAGGGGGCACTTTTACAAAAACAAAAAAAAAGGTAAAAGAGCTCCCAGGTGCATAGCACCCTTCCCTTGTGTGTTGAGCCCCCCAAATCCCCCTCAATACCCACTGTCCACAAGTCTACACCATTATTATAGCCCTAAGGGGTGAAGGGGGGCACCTACATGTGGGTACAGTGGGTTTGGGGGGGTTGGGGGGTTGGACGACTAATAAGCATTAAGCAGCACAATTGTAACAGGTAGGGGGGGATGGGCCTGGGTCCACCTGCCTGAAGTCCACTGCACCCCCTAACAACTGCTCCAGGGACCTGCATACTGCTGCCAGGGAGGTGGGTATGACATTTGATGGTGAAAATAAAAAGTTGTGAAACATCATTTTTTTGTGGTGGGAGGGGGTTAGTGACCACTGGGGGAGTCAGGGGAGGTCATCCCCGATTCCCTCCGATGGTCATCTGGTCATTTAGAGCACTTTTTGGGACCTGTTCATGTGAAAAAAGGGTCCAACAAAAGTGTCCTAAATGTTCGCTAAAAACGCCTTTATTTTTTCGATTATCGCCCTAACGCGTACATCTCTCCTCGGCCGATAACCACGCCTCAGTTCCACCTTCGCCACACCTCTGACACGCCCCCATCAACTTTGTCCGCATCCGCGACGGAGTGCAGTTGAAAACGTCCAAAATCGGCTTTCGATTATACCGATTTATTCGTTTTTGTGCGATAAACGTCTATCTCCCGATTTGGGTCGAAATCTAGGCGTTTTTCTCTTTCGATTATAAGGTGGTTGGTCTACCTAAACTAGGTGATATATTAAATTTTAAGTAAACATAAATGTTCAATCAAAAATAAAAGACCACAAAACTATAGAAACAGAAAGTCAAATACATTCGCATATAAAAGAATCCTCCTCATCTCCCACACCAAAAAGGAATAGGAAGCTTAAAAGACATATAAGAACAATTCTATCAAATAGGCAGTAGCACTTATGCAAGCATTTTGGGCTGGATTCTTTAAACGGCACTTCAGATTAGATGTCAGAAAAAACAGGCACTGAGGGCTATTCTGTAAAGGCTGTGTGCCCTTAATAGAACAGCGCTTAAGTGCTGATCTTGTGTCTAATTATTGGTGCCAGACTGATGCCTGCTGAAACCTGGTATGAATGCTGGCACCCAAGTTAGGCACACTGACCCAGTATTCAATAACTATGTGTGCAAATTTTCGGACTTTCCCTGACATGCCAATGCTCTTCCCATGGTCTTGGCCCCTTTTGAGATCCAGAAAATTCTAATTGGTGCAATTAACATGAATAATTGATTGTTAGCACCCAATTATTTTCGTTAATTGGCTCTTTCACTTGTTTGTTAACAGTT
Source organism: Microcaecilia unicolor (assembly GCF_901765095.1). Lineage (NCBI taxonomy): Eukaryota > Metazoa > Chordata > Amphibia > Gymnophiona > Siphonopidae > Microcaecilia > Microcaecilia unicolor. The sequence goes on from NC_044032.1 coordinate 306,609,174, forward strand.
CTGGCCTTCCCATTGTTTCATTTAGAAGAGACAAGAAGGCACATTTTTTCTGTTGTTGGACCTACAGAGTGGAATAAGTTACCTGGAACTCTAAGGGTGCAGAAGAATTCAGGGTTGTTTAAGAAACTACTGAAGCAGCACTTGTTGGTACAGATTAAACAGTGACATAGGCAGTTGATGGACATAATGTAGTGATCAGTTTTTTTGTTATGTTTTATTGAGTTGAGTTGTATTAGATTTTTTGTAATATTTTATTATGTATGTTTGCTATGTACACCACTCTGGATAACGGTGGTATATAAATGTTAATAAATGAAATGAAAATGAACCAATTATGTTGTGTGCAGATCACAAGATTGCGCCCAAATTCTGGTGTGTAAATTTGGGCTACCTTTATAAAATTTGGGGATACGTGCATAAGTACTTAGAATACTAGCATGTATATACAAGCTTTCTCTTGAGTAATGAGAAAAGCTTTTGAGGCTTTCAGATACAGAATATTTTAAATTATTAGTTGTTCTTATGTGTTATGTTTTTTATGTAGTTGCATTTGTTTTAAAATAATTATCAGGCTATTTTCGAAAGAGAAGGGCGCCCATCTTTCGACACAAATCTGGAGATGGGCGTCCTTCTCCAAGGGTCACCCAAATCAGCATAATCGAAAGCCGATTTTGGGTGTCCTCAACTGCTTTCTGTCGCGGAGATGACCAAAGTTCACGGAGGCATGTCGGAAGCGCAGCAAAGGCAGGACTAAGGCGTGCCTAACACATGGGTGTCCTCGACCCATAATGGAAAAAAGAAGGGCATCCCTAATGAGCACTTGGGCGACTTTACTTGGTCCTTTTTTTGTTACAACCAAGCCTCAAAAAGGTGCCCGAGCTGACCAGATGACCACCGGAAGGAATCGGGGATGACCTCCCCTTGCTCCCCCAGTGGTCACTAACCCCCTCCCACCCTCAAAAAAAACTTTCAAAAATATTTTTTCCAGCCTCTATGCCAGCCTTAAATGTCATACCCAGCTCCATGACAGCAGTATGCAGGTCCCTGGAGTAGTTTTAGTGGGTGCAGTGCACTTCAGGCCAGGGCCGGTCCTAGGGTCTCTGGCGCTCCCCTACAGACTATGTTGGTGCCCCCCCAGCATCTCCTTTCTTTCTTCTCCCACCCTGCCCCTGTCCAGCGATTCTCCTTCGCCCCATCCCCCTCCCATTTATGGCCACCTGCCTGCCCTCTTCTCCCCCCAACATCCCCCTTTTTCTTCTTGCAACCTTGCTTGGTTTAAGTCTTTTTTAATTTACCTCCGTCCCAGCGGCCGCGTCATTTCAAAGCCCTGCCTGTCTCTAGGCTTCCCTCCCTTCGTGAGTTTGTTCCCTCAGAGTCCCGCCCTTGAGGAAATGACACCAGAAGGCGGGACTCTGCGGAACAAACTCAGGAAGGGAGGGAAGGCTAGAGACGGGCAAGGCTTTCAAATGACACGGCTGCTGGGATGGAGGTAAATTAAAGATTTAAACCCCCAAGGGCGGCACGGTATGGCGCCGCAGTGGCTCCCTTGAAGGCAGGCGCCCCCCTGCGGTGCTTACCCCGCTTACTGGGTTTGACCAGCCCTGCTTCAGGTAGGCAGACCCATGCCCATCCCCCCACCTGTGAGCCCTTCAAAACCCACCACAAACCCACTGTACCCACATGTAGGTGCCTTCACCCCTTAGGGCTATGGTAGTGGTGTACAGTTGTGGGGAGTGGGTTTTTTGGGGGGGGGAGGTTGGGGGGCTCAGCACACAAGGTAAGGGATCTATGCACCTGGGAGCAATTTCTGAAGTCCACTGCAGTGCCCCCTAGGGTGCCCGGTTGGTGTCTTGGCATGTCAGGGACTAGTGCACTATGACTGCTGGCTCCTTCCATAACCAAATGGCTTGGATTTGGTAGTTTCTGAGATGGGCGTCCTCGGTTTCCATTATCGCCGAAAATTGGGGACAACCTAAATTTCGTGATTTGGACGTCCCCAACCGTATTATTGAAACGAAAGATGGACGCCCATCTTATTTCGATAATACAAGTTTCCCCGCCCCTTCACCGGGACATCCTGTGAGGACGTCCTCAGGAAAACTTGGGCGCCCCTTTCGATTATGCCTCTCTATGTGGCCCTTTTACTAAAAGGTGGTAGGGCTACTGCACGGGAAATCAGCACTACTGCTGGTGCACTCAAGTACCCGGCAGTAGTTCTAATTTTGCCATGTGCCAGTTCCCACACCAAAAAATATTTTTTCTTTCTAGTGCGGGGGCCGCGGTGTAGGTGCACTTGGCAGTAATGGGGCAGCAGAGTGCCCGGACTGATTTCCACCGAGCTAATGCATGAGTCCTTACCATCTACTAAATAGATGGCAGTAAGGGCTCAGGCAGTAAATGTCCGTGCAGCACAGGGGCGTAGCCACGGGTGGGCCTGGGCCCACCCACTTTGGGCTCAGGCCCACCCAGCAATGGTGCACCTCACAGACGCCAATAATAAAAGAATTGTCTCCCCAGCACAAACTGCGACTTCTCCCCGCTTGCTGCGCTGCTCACTTCAGCTTAGAGGTTTTGCTCCCTCCTTCCATGCTCGTTCCCTTATCATCTTTGTAGCAGAGCTGTGCAGTGCCGGGGGCGGCTGTCTTTATGCTGCTGTGCTTGCCGCCGGCCCCGCCTCTTTGAAAAAGATTATCAGGGAAGGTGAAGCCGGCCGGAAGAAGGAACAGGAAGCAGTCGCGGCAGCATGCTTATGGACCTGGTGCCTTGCGGCTTTGCTATAGCGTTAGACGGTGGCACTGCCCAGCAGCCCAACGGAGATGGAAGGAAAGGGAAGGGAAAGAAGGCCTGCAGCGTGCCGGTGGGAGAGAACAAAACCTGCATCGGGTGGCTGGGGGTGGGGGAAATGTGCAGCATGTTGGCGGGTGGCTGGGGGAAGGGAGAGAAAAATCTGCAGCATGCTGGGGCAGTAGGGAGGGAGGAATCAAAACCTGCAGCGGGTGGCTGGGGGGAGGAAGAGAAAAATCTGCAGAATGCCAGCGGTGGCTGGGGAGAGGGAAAAAAACCTGCAGCATGCTGGCAGGTGGCTTGGAGGGGTCGAGGAGAGAGGGGAAGGAAGGATGGAGAGATGCTGTGTGGTGGTGGTGGGGGGTAGAGAGAGATGTTAGACCAGGGGGCTCAAGGCAGCGAGGGAGATAGTGGACAATGAGAGAGAGGGAGAAGAAAAGTTGGACATGTAGGTGGAGGAGAGGAGAGGAAAGGAGAGATGCATAAGCAGGGGAGGGGAGAAAGAGGGAAGATGGATCCAAGGAGCGAAGATGGACAATGGATGGTAGGGAAGGGAAAAATGCTGGATAATGGGGGAGGGGAGAGAGATGCGATAGGAAGATGCTGGTGGTGGGAGGTAGAAGGAATAGGGAGATAGGCTACGAGGGTATGGAGGGGTATAAAGAGGGAACAGATGCTGGGCTGGCAGGGTGGAGGGAGGGAGACACTGGGAATGATGGAAAGCATGTGAGAAAGGCCCAGGGACTGAAGATGGCAAGGAAATGAATGAGAGGATAGTGATCACAGGGGGTAGAAATATGGTAATGGCGTGTAGATTGAAAATGGAAGGGATTTGGAAGGCTGGGAAGGAGAGATGGGGAATGGGAGAGCTAGATGGAGATGGAAATGTGATAGATATCTGAAAAGTAAAAAGAAGGAAAAGATTTAGAGAATTAAATTTGAATGTACAGAGGCATAAAAGAAAAAAAAAGAAAGAAAGAGCTAAAATGGAAAGATCAATATTTCAGAGGCAGGTGTAGTGAGGAAATGAAACGAGAGGAGAGAAAAGACAAATGGACAGCCGCTTGAAGCAGAAGACAGACAGGAAAGTGGGAAAGAGAAATTGGAACCAGCATGAAGGAAAAATAAAATGTCCAGACAACAAAGATAGAAAAGTCATTTTATTTTGAATGTTTTAAATGGAATATGTTAGCTTTGGGAAATGTGCATAGTGGATGTCTTTTTATTGTGTTAAGTAGAAAAGGAAATGCACTTTTGTTTTGTTTTTTTTCTTCAGTGTTGCTGTACATGCTAAGGTTTCCAAGTTCAATTTTGTCTACATATTTTTATTTCTAATTTGTGATCCCTTGTTCTGTAATTTGTAAGGGTCTGTCAGTGTGACTGTAATGGCAGATAAGGAGATTGGAGAGGAGGCGGAGAGGAAATTGGGGGAGGGGCTTTATTTTCTGCCCTGGTCACCAGCATGGCAAACAGCAACCCTGACCCTTGCTGTAGCTAGTGGGGATCCTCAAGCCCTATTAGTTGGGGATCTCCTCTGAAGCTAGCCAGAGCTCCCTTCTACTGAGCTTGGTAGATGGGGGCATCCTCGAGCCACTGACAACTAAGCATGTATGGGGTGCTGGCATCAGTGGTTCGAGGAGTTGCTGCTGCCTGCTGGGCTTGATGGAGGGGAGTTCTGGCAATCTTTAGTGGAGGTCTTCAGCTGACAGAGATTGGGGATCCTTATCAGCTAAAGTATTTATATTTTGAGTTGGGAAGTGCTGGGGGAGGGGGATAGAGAGAAAATTTTGTGCCCACCCACTTTGTGTTCAGGCCCACCCAAAATTGACTGTCTGGCTACGCCACTGGTGCAGCAATTATTTTTTTATTAGCGCACAGCCATTTACTGCCTCCATACAAAAATAGGGTTATTACATCCACGGTAGTAAGTGGGTACACAGCAATTCCAGGTACCCACACTATCGCAGGCCACTTACTATCTCAGCTTAGTAAAAGGATCTCATGTGTGTTGGTTGTAAGTCACCCAGAAATATAGATGGTGCAGGTGGAAGATAGCTAAAATGAAAAAATAAAAATAAATACATATGTCTGCACTTACACTTATATTCGTACCTAAATGTTTAAAATACTAGTGTATTTGTGCCCGTATGCATACCGATATTCCGCTTAATTGCTATTCTAAAAATATGCACATTTCTCACATAGGTGTGAGTTTAAAGGGGCCACACACAAGGGCAGGGCATGGCCAGACCTCACACTTACATGTGTACCTTATAGAATCCTGTAAGTCATGCACAAATCTCCTGCATTTAGGCATGAACATTTTTATCAGCTCTATGGCTGGTGTAAGTCATCACACCTACAGACTGTATATGTGTCTGACCTGTTAACTCTAGTATTCTATACAGGAAAATAGACACCTATTCTCCTTTATAGAATAGCTTCTATCAGGCATCTTTTGAACACAGAAATATTGGTACCAATTATAAAATTGTCCTTAAAGGGAAAAGGGGAGAAATTGCAGTAAATATGAATGAACAAGTAAATCGCCCACTCCCCAACAAACAAGCTGATAAAACAGTGCAAGCTGAGCATAGTCCAGTGTGGCACCAGAGCCCAAACATGCTTCAAAAGAGCAGTGACAGCTCTATTGACAGAGAGGCTGATGCTTCCAGAACTGGTGTGCATAATTTAGAACCTTTTCCCCTCTTTTCTCCTTCAGTGTTCACTGATCCTTAGTTGAATAGAAGTGCAGAGGCTGAACGGGATGAGATATTTCAAAATGACTTGCTGATTTATCATGTCTTTCGAAAGTTAAGACGTGAAAAGCAGACAGTGCAACACCAAAGCTGTGATAGTACGAGGAACTTGGAACACCATCCTCTCACTTCAACTAATTCAGTCTCCACGGTGTGCCAATTTACATTTTGCAAAACACATTTGGACAAAATTACACAGTAGTGACAACTTAAGGATCAAATTGCAGTTATAAATTATATGCAGGCTGAACTCATGAATATAATTTTTCATACCATACTATATTTTTGCAAGTTCTTGATAATCATGTTGTGCACACATGCTGGGATCCGTCAATAATAAATTACATAAAGCATAGCTCCAGATTTATCAAATATATTGGTCAGTGCCAACACACTTCAGTGCAACCAAGTTTTGCCATCTCTGTGTGCCTCTACTACTGAGAAAATGCTAAGACAAAAAGGATTTAGGGGTCCTTTTATGAAGTTGCGGCAAAAGGGGGCCTGAGCTGGCATTGGCATGTTTTTGATAGGCGCAGTGGGTAAAAGGCAGGTCTTTCTTTTTTAAAAGAAATGGCTGTGTGGCAAATGAAGCACTTGCCACGCGGCCATTAGGGGGGGGGACATTTACCCGCCACCCATTGAGGTGTTGGTAAAGGATCCTATGCTAAACCGGTGGTAACTGGGCAGCGTGTGGCACCATCTGATTACCACAGTAAGCCCAACGCAGGCTTACTGCTTGCTAAAATGCCCCTAGCAGCTTTGGTGGCAAAATGGATGCCATGACCTCTAGTGGTAGACTTGCTGTAGTTTCATAAGATTACCACTAGAGGTTGCAGCAACTATTTGCCACCAGAGCCACTAGGGAAGAGGTAAATGGGGTTCACTCTTGCCCCGATCACCTGCTGTACCACCAGGGATAGTCAGGTAGGCCTGGGGGGTGCTATTGGGATGAAGAAGGTGGAGGTAAGTCTTTGGTTGGGGGGGGATCAGATCCTATTGGGATATACTTTGATGCCTGGGGAGTCCAAGAGGGAGGAGGGACCTGTGGTGGGTGGGAGTCGGAAGGGAGTGGAGAGCAATGCATGGTATGGGCCAGTACCAGGATGCTATGAGGGTGCCAGTTGATATTCACTGCTTTATCAGCAGTCCTATCTACCTGCTTAGCTATGCAAGCTCTGACACTGAATATTGCCGGTATCCGCATAACTGTCGACTCCTGCCTGACTCTGCCCGGTATCAAGATGACTGAATAGTGCCGATATTCATTGCCACTGCCCAGTTAAGTGCCACTGAATATTACAGATAGGCCTGTTTAAATCTATTTGGATTTTGACCCTATGCTTATAGATGTAGGCCTTGCCATTTATTTATCTAAATTTGTGAGCCTAAATTATGAACTCAGAACTGAAAATCATTGCTAAGCTCCTATATTTCCTTACCCTAAATCCACCCCTGTTGCCACCCACTTTTTATGCTCCTAGATGTAGAAGTTGAGTGAAATTCTGAATATAAATTTAGCCCTAGTAAATTTTCAGAGAGGCCATTTTAGGAGCATGAAAACTCTCAAGTTAACAAATAAATACTTTGAATATCAGACCTCTGCTCTACATTATCACTCAGTGGATGGTCTTATCATTCAATGAATCTCCAAAGAGATTTATTTAAATCAAGATCTGATAATCCCTTTTACTATGCTGCATTAAAAATTTGTATTTACCAGGCATTAATAGGCAAAATGAACACTCTGTTACTCTAGATCTCTGTGCTAATTATGGGGGGAAGTGCCTGGCATTTTCCCAGACAGTTATTGCAAAGATAATGGACTTACCATGTGTTAATCGCATTACAGATAACACGGATTCACTTACCACCTACGGTTGTAGCCTTAACTGCTTCATGTTAAGTGCTGCAATAATTAATACATGTGCTACTGTATAGCACATCAAGGAGGTTATTTTTAAAGCCTTTTCACAATTTCCATGTGGAATGTCTGATATTTACACATGGAAAATCATCTATGTACAAATGACAATTTTATAAAGGGCTAATTCCCCCTAATTCTATAAAAGTCGCCAAAAATTGTGCATGCAAATTAATTAGATAACAAGCTAATTAGCACCAATAATTGGCTTTTTAAATAAGCAATTATCTCTAATTAGATTTAATTGGCATTTACGCATATAAATTTAGGTGCAGGATTCACACCTAAGATTTATATGTGATCTGAAAAAGGGGACGCAGAAACGAGAGGGTCATGGGCATAACCCGGGTATTTCTAAAATGAACGTAGAAATGCACCTAAAGTTAGACACGCTTCCTGGGTTTAAGTGCTATTCTCTAAACTGTGCCTAACTTTAAGCGCAGTATATAGAATAACACTTTTTTCAACACCAATTTTTTTGGTGTCATATATAGAATCTGGCCCATTATGCAAAAATTATGAAGGGACACGTTATGGGTGTGGTCTGAGTGGGAATGTACATGTTTGAGCTAATATTTTTATGTGGGTATTTACAGCTGCTCCCTGACACTTATACATTTTTAAAAAATGCTAGTTTTGGCCAGCCTTGACCTGGAGGGAATAAGAGAAGTATCCTCCTTAATCCCTCATATAGGCTTGCAAAAAGGCTGCCACACATGTGTAAGTGTCACCATTTACACATGTAAATTGCTGCATTTCGTCCACTCATTTTTCCCACATGTATATTTGTAAAATGAATGCTCCCAGATCTGCAAGTCTTTTAGAAAAGGCTCTATGCTTTGTAAAATACCACTCGAATTGAGCATGTCCTGGCCTGGACGTCTCAATTACAATCTCTGGGGGTCTTTTACAAAGCCGGGCTAGCGTTTTTATCTCGTGATAAAAAAACAGCTGGCGGTAAACTCTGAGATGCCCATTATATTCCCATGGGCGTCTCAGTGTTTACCGCCAGCTGATTTCTGCTGTGAGCCAAAAATACTACTGCAGCTTAGTAAAAGACCCCCACTATGTTCTATGTAAAATGGGGAACTAAGTGTAAGACACAATCATTACCCAGGCCCCGCTAATTCTCCAACCTCTTCTGCATTTGTTAGCTAATGTAGGAATTGGTGTGTGCTAAATGGCAAGCAGTTGCAGCATTAACTATTAGCCCAGGCATGTGCTCAGAGCACACACTAATTCCTGCTTAAACTGCTTAATATACTTTAGTAAAAGATGGCTTTATTGCCAGAACATCTTATTGCCATAAATTACTGAAAGGATAACCAGAGCACAGATTTTGTTACCATTTATAAGAAATACATTTAAAACCAACATCTTTGTAGCATGATATTTAGCAAAAAGACACAATTTTATGTTGATAATTCAAAATCAGTTTTTAATCAATGCACTCTGAGAGCTCAGAAGTTAAATCTTCATGTAGCTCTGTGCAAGGCAAACGACAAGTGGCATTCTGCATGTCAAACACCCTTCAGTCCAAGATCACATTTTTCACATTGTCTAACAGTTAACCAACTAGATAATGACGGGTTCATTCCAACATAAAAATCATAGTCTCCATGGAGTGGCAAAATGCCACAGTTCAGTATTTGCCTCTGAAGAGAACAAAGTGCTTCCTCAAGGCAATGTTGCTCTGCATGTCCATGCCATTTCTGCATGGAGCAAAAGTGTTTCACTAGCTGAAAGCTCTGATGTGGCAGATTTAGGACTCTGCCGGCCGATGTGTCCTCTGGTACTCTTCCAGTTCATTTTTCCGGCTAATAGCCAGCTTTAGTTCCTGCTTAATCATCTGGATCTGCTTCTCCAGCTCTGTTAGCTCTTGAATCACTGAGGTCCGAGCAATGTTAAGGGAGTCTGCTTTCCCATTTGTAGTTAGCAAGGCTGGGATTTCTCGCCGACTCTGGTTCAGAGGCATATCTTGTTGTTTCTCACAGCTGGCTTCATTTTGTTCCTCTACGTTGGGGATGTATTTCCTACGATTACAATTACTTTGATTGGCAGTATTCCACACAGTCTGTTGCCTGTTTCCTACATTGCACCTGTGAATAGAATAAGAATATTTAGTATAACCAAGGGAACTGGAGGAAAAATAAGAATCCAGCTTGTGCTTATAGAGACTAAGCAAGACTACAGAAACCCTGAGATATGGTGTTGACTTATGGGAAGGCCAAGAATACTTTGACAGTGCTGACCCATTGAAGCTGGAAGAAATAGAACTGGCCCATGCAGGAGCTCATTGAGATTGTCTTGGCATGTGTGGGAACCAGAAGAGACGTAACAGAGTACAAGGGAGCTATATAAGACAGAATCAGCCTGCAGGAACTGGATGGGATAGAATCATCTAGCAAAAATCAGAAGGGAATGTGCCAGTCCTCTTTAGGAGATTGTACTGGTCTGTGGCAAACTGGGTATAAGATGAAAATCTGCTGGAGTCCAAGGAGATTGCCAGAAGCTGGAGGAGACAGACCAAATTTATTTGATGCCAAGACTATGCCATTATTTACAGTCCTAAAGAGACCAGGGCCGGTCTTAGGGCGAGGCGACCAAGGCGACCGCATAGGGCCTCGCGCTCAAGGGGGCCCCATGTGGCATGCCTGAACTCTGCCCCAACCGCCCGAATTCCAGTCCCCCTCCCTCTGAATTTTAAAAGTCATCTAAGTTACCTCATCGGGGTTATGGGGGCAGGCGGCAGCAGTGAAAAGCGTGCGAGCTGCTCGGCGCTTCAGGAGCCTTCCCGTCCCTCTCTTAGCACTGGTCCCCCCCCCCCCCCCGGAAACAGGAAATGAGGGCGAGAGTCGGGACCAGAGCTGAGAGAGAGAAAGGAAGGCTCCTGAAGTGCCGAGCTCGCACACTTTTCACTGCTGCTGCCTGCCGCTGTAACCCGATGAAGTAAGATGATTTTTAAAATTCGGAGGGAGGGCGGGAGGCCCCTGGAGCTCGGAGAGAGGCCTCGGAGGGAGGGGGGCCTTGGAGCTGGGAGGGAGGGAGGGGGCATGGTCCTGGAGCTCAGAGGGAGGGGGGATGGTCTTGGAGCTTGGAGGGAGCTCAGAGGGAGGGCTGGCGGCCCTGGAGCTCAGAGGGAGGGGGCCCTGAAGCTCAGAGGGAGCTCAGTGGGGTGGAGCTAGGGTAGGGCGGGGCTAGGATGGGGCCCCATCAAATTGGTCTTCACAGGGCACTTGCTAAGACTGGCCCTGAAATAGACTATACTGACTCAGTGGGAGCGTGAGGAGGCAGCAGGTCTATAGGGGACCTTGATATGCGCCAGAAGTACAATTAGTCTGCAAGAGCCCAAAGAATGTACTCCAGACTTACATACTGGAAAAGAAGCAGGGCATGTCAGCTAGCACAGCAGCTAGAGAAGACAGTGTCAGAGAAAAGAAAAAATTATAAAACAAGAAGGCAGAGAAACCTCATTATTAACTCTGTGGGGGGACGGGGGGGGGGGGGGGGGGGGGGGGGGGGGGGACTGGAGGACTAGGATTGGCTGGAGGGAAAGAAGGTACCTACAGGTATTTTGTGGAAAATCATCCCTTAGCAACTTCTTTCTATTCTGAGCTCTGATTGTATCCATATGAAAAGTGTAAACAATGTGAGTACTATTTTGTGACATACTGTAACTGAATAACTGTGATACAGGGAAAGAGAGCTAAGATGAGGAAGCAGTACATACAGTTATGTCTTAACTCTCTGGCTGGTGAATAAAAGATGCAAATGCTTGGATAAATAAGTCATTGACAGCAACCACATGGGTGGAATAGAATACAATTGTGTAATGATGGCCTTTTCTCATGCATACTATGAATATTTCATTTTTCCAGCAGGATATCTAATTTTACCTTTGTGATATGCAGCCATAGACAAAAAAAAAAAAAAAAAGATTTGGGATGAATTAAGGTTACTGCTTGACTCAAGTCTACCCTGGCAGATTGATCGAGGTCTAGCTTTTCTCCACTGCATCTGTGGACTTCTATTTCTGCTTTTGTTAGAAAAATGGAGCTTCAAGCCCATAGATGCGACAGAACAGCTTGCCAAAGTTGACCTAGGTGAGGCAGCAAACCAAAGGTATACTGAGCTCAATATGCTTAAGCTAGGACTTCCAAACCCTGTGCTAGAGACCCCACAGCCATTGGTTTTCAAGACATCTGTAGTAAATATACAGAAGATAAAAATCAGCATACACGGGACTCAGCATATGCAATTTATACTCCTAAATCATCCTTGTGAGTGTCCTAAGAACCTGAGTGATTGTTGAACGAACAGGACAGGACACATTTTAGAAAACCTAGCTTAATCCAACATAGGGCATTTATTTTAATTTGATTACCATATAGAGATAAATTTTACCTCCTTTCCAGTCGCTTCATCTTCTGCTGAAATTTTTCCTCATTAAATGATGTATTTAAAGCTCGATGCAATCTCTGTAAGAAGAGGAAAATACTGAATGCAAGTTGAATATTATCATATCCATAAGCAAAGAGCCAAGAAGGTAGTATTTCCTTATGCAGATTATGATTTGTGAGCTGCAGTCAAAGACATTTCTAAGTGTAAAATATTCTTGGAATGGTATGAAGAGGCATTTGAAAATAAGGTAGAATTTTGCACACAGTTCTACAATGCATGCATGTGTACTCATATTCTTTTAAGGCACTCACGTAGGTAGGCTAATGTGATGCCTTAGTCCTAAAACAATCCATTGGGAGTCTTAGAGCTTTCCATAATTGTCGCCAGGTTTCTGCTTTGAAAAAGTAGTTGACTCAACTGGGGAAGAAGTAGCTGCAATATAAAGGGCTTCCTCCACTATTCAACATAAAGAAAAGTCATCTCCATTCTCATAATCAAACAATCCATAAATAAATGGATTACTGTGGGCTCTGGCAGGGTATGACATGTTATGCAGAAACATTCTGTTCTAGCCCCATTTGCATGGAAGCAGAGAATTGGGTTGTGCTCTTCAACTACAAATCCCTGGTAATCCTATAGTTCCCTGTAATAGACTCTTTCAGAGCACGTCCAGTTCTCTGTGTCTTATGGGCAGTGCTTTTTTTGTAGGAAAAAAGGTACCAGTACTCATTACGGGCAGGGTCACTATATATGGCTCCGCCCCTATGGTAGACACATCCACAGTAGCCACACCCCTTATACCAGCCATGGCGCATATAAGCAGTATCATTGAAAATACTATACCAGTATAGGAGAAAAAAATAACTTGTGATTTTTTTTTCATTATAAATAATTTCTATAAGCTGTTACACCTCTAGTACACCCAGTGCAAAATAAGACAGCAGATATAAATTCTCAAATTGGACATCTTCCAAACACTAAAATGAAAATAAAATGATTTTTTTCTACCTTTGTTGTCTGGTGACTTTGTTTTTCTGATCATGTTGGTCCCAGTCTCTGATTCTGCTGCTTTCTATCTGTTCCCTTAACTCTGTTTCCAGGGCTTCCTTTCCATTTATTTCTTTACTTTCCTTTCTTCTTCATTTCTTGCCCTACATTCATAAATAAAAGTTGGGTCCTCCGTGGAATTGACTGGAGGAGGTATAGTATAGATCCAGTTTTTGCCTATTTTCTTCATCCATGTGCAGTTTTCTCCTCTCTTCCCTTTCCCTCATCTCCATCCATGTGCATCTTCTTCTTTTCTCTTCCCTCCCACCCCATCCATGTCTAGCATTTCTCCTCTCTCTCTTCTCCTCCATCTATATTCATCTCACTTCCTCTCTCTTCCCTCTCCTATATCTTTCTTCTTCATTTCTTGCCCTACATCCATAGGTAAAAGCTGGGTCCTCTGCAAACTTGACAGGAGGAGGTATAGAGTGGATCCAGCTTTTGTCTATTTTATTCATCCATGTGCAGATTTTCTCCTCTTTTCCCTTTCCCTCATCTTGTCAGTATGCATCTCATTCCTTTTCCATCCACGTCCAGCATTTTTCCTTTCCCCCTCCATCCATGTCCAGCATTTCTCCTCTCTCCTCCCCTTCATCCATGTTCATCTCACTTCCTCTCTCTTCCCTCCCCTCCATCCATGTCCAGCATTTCAACTCTGTTCCCTCCATCCATGTCCAGAATCCCCTAAATCCATATGCATCTCCTCCTCTGTCTTCCCTCCCCTCCATCAATGTCCAGCATTTCTCCTTTCCTCTCCACTCCATCCATGTGCATCTACTTCCTCTGTCTTCCCTTCCCTCCATCCATGTCCAGAATTTCTCCTCTCTCCCCTAAATCCATGTACATCTCCTCCTCTGCCTTCCATCCCCTTCATCCATGTCCACCATTTCTCCTCTCTCCCCTCCATCCATGTTCATCTCACTTCCTCTCTCTTCCCTCCCCTCCATCCATGTCCAGCATTTCAACTCTGTTCCCTCCATCCATGTCCAGAATCCCCTAAATCCATATGCATCTCCTCCTCTGTCTTCCCTCCCCTCCATCAATGTCCAGCATTTCTCCTTTCCTCTCCACTCCATCCATGTGCATCTACTTCCTCTGTCTTCCCTTCCCTCCATCCATGTCCAGTATTTCTCCTGCCCTTCCCTCTATCCATCCATGTCCAGCAACTTTGCTCTCTCCCCTGCCCTTCCTTCCCATCCATGTCCAGATTCTCCTCTGCCCTCCCCTCCCATCTGTGTCCAGCAATTGTCCTTTGCCCCTATCCTCCCCTCCCAACCATGTCCTCCATATCCAGAGATTCTCCTTTGCCCTCCCCTCCCATCTAGGTCCAGCAATTTCTCCCCTGCCCTCCACTCCCATCCAATGTGCAGTGATTCTCCTCTGCCCTCCCCTCCATGTCCAGCGATACTCCTCTGCCCCTATCCTCCCCTCCATGTCCAGTAACTCGCCCCAACCTCCACCGCCCCCGTCGAGTTCCAGTACTGCAGCCCCACCTCCCGCCCTTAGCTCCCCGACAGCCCTGTTTTCTGTTCTTGCCACCCCGCGACGTGTTTAAATCTTTTTTTTTTTTTACCTGAAGTCACAGCGTCAGCATTAGTGAAAGGACCAGGCTCACCTCCTCCAGCCTTCACTTTGTTCCCTCTCAGTGTCCTGCCCGTGTGGAAATAGGAAACTACGTCAGAGGAAGGCGGTTCACTGAAAAGGAATGATGGGAAGGCTGGAAGAGGCGAGCCTGGTCCTTTCACTAATGCTGGCGCTGTGACTTCAAGTAAAAAAAAATATATATTTAAACGCGTTGCGGGCAGCAGGAACAGAAAGCAGGGAAGGTGAGCTGGCCCTAGGAAAAAAGGTGCCGGTACGCTGTACCGGCACAAAAAAAGCACTGCTTATGGGGCTCTTTTTTTGGCTTGCCTTGTTCTCTGTGCATGTTGGGCAAGTTGCTCTTTCCTTCCCCCCCCCCCCTTCTCTCTCCATCAGGTCTGTAAAAAGTTAGTCTGCAGCATATCTCCTCTGTGAACTGGAACTGCTTATGCTGTATTCTGTTGTATATATGAGTGTAGTTTGACTATTTCATTTGAGGGGGGTAAAGGGTGAGGTGTGGCACTTTAGCATATTTATTTGCATACATAGTCCCATACATGTTATAAGTACATAAGTAAGGGGCACCTGGCAAGCTTCCCAAGCTTCATTATGGTTACTCCAAAAAAAAAAGAAAAGAAAAGGACAAAAGCAAATTGAATAGGAAACCACTATATCAAAACAGTGAAGGTATATACAGTACAGTCTTGATTATCCGATGTAAACAAGACCGACCTGTTATCGGATAAGTGAAAAGTCAGATAATAAGGAAAACACTAAATAAACCCCTCAAACAATGAATAAACAAAGGTATAGATTTTCCAATTTTCCAAAATTGTTCTAAAACAAAGATTTTTTTAAAGAATTAAATGTGATCTTTTGGATATGCTGTTTGGTCTGATTAGCGAAAGTCGAGACTGTACTGTATACAGATAATTTTTTAAATTGAAAATTAATTAACAATGGGAAATTTCTCTCATTATGTCCCTTCTCACATTCACATGAATTAGCAAGGGGAGAGCTAATCTCTCTCTCAAAACTGCTTTGATTGTACCACAGAAAGGCTGTGTATCAAATCCATGACCCTTTACCCTTTCTCACTCCCTTCCCGGGTCCAGCATCTCTCCTACTCTCATCCCCACTCATCCATCTGATTTCTCTCTTTCCCCATCTTCATTCACCTACCCCCGTAGTCTGTCAGCTCTCTCTTCCCCTCCCCCTCATCTTTTATCTCTCTCATTTCCTCCCCTCTCCCTCTGTGGTCTGTCATCTCTCTCATTCTCTTCCCTTCCCTTTTCCTCTTCTCTCCTCTCCCCTCTGGCCTGGCATATCCCTCATTCCCTTCCCTTCCCTTCTAGCATCTCTCTTATTCCCTCCCTCCTATCCCTTCCCCCCAGTCTGGCATCTCTCTCATTCCCTTCCCTTCTGGCATCTTTCTCATTTCCTCCCTCCCTCCCCCACTCCCCCTACGTGGTCTAGCACCTGTCTCATTCCCTCCCCTCCCCCCTCACGTGGTCTTGCATCTCTCTTATTCTCTTCCCTTTCCTTCCCCTCTCCTCTCCCCCCAGTCTGGCATCCCTCTCATTCCCTTCCCTTCTGTCATGCCATCTCTCTCATTCTCTTCCTCCCTCCCCTTTACTCCCCCTTCAGGTCTGGCATTTCTCTCATTACCTTCTCTTTCCTTCTAGCATTTCTCTCATTTCCTCCCTCCTCTCCCCCAGGTCTAGCATCTTTCTCATTTCCTTCTCTTTCCTTATAGCATCTCTCTCATTCACTCCCTCCCCTCCCCTCTCCTTCCCCTGGTCTGGCATCTCTCTCATTCCCTTCCCTTCTGATATCTCTCTCCCTCCCTCCTCTCTCCCCCTGGTCTCGCATCTTTCTTATTCCCTTCCCTCTCCTCTCTCTCTCCCCCAGGTCTGGCATCTCTCTCATTTCCTCTCCCCCCATGCAGTCTGGCATCTCTCATTCCCTTTCCTTCCCGCATCTCTCTCATCCCCTCCCCCCCCCCCACACACAGTCTGGCATCTCTCTCATCCCCTCTCCCCTCAAGCAGTCTGGCATCTCATTCCCTCCCGTCCCATTCCATGTAGTGTGGCATCTCTCTCATTCCCTCACCTCCCCTCATGCACTGGAATCTCTCTCATTCCCTTTCCTTCCCGCATCTCTCTCCCCGTCCATGCAGTCTGGCATCTCCCTCATTCCCTTCCCTTCTAACATCTCTCTCATTCTCTTCCCTCCCCTCCCTCATTCCCTTCCCTTCTGGCATCTCTTTCATTCCCTCCCATTCTTCCCGTTGTGGCATCTCTCTCATTCCCTCCCCTCCCCCATCTAGAATCTCTCTCATTCCCTTCCTTTCCCTTCCCTTCTGGCATCTCTTTCATTCCCTCCCTTTCTCCCCTCCCCTGCACAGTCTGGCATCTTCCCTCCTCCCCCCAGCAATATGACAGCTCTTTCTCTACCCCCCAATCTACAGGTGCATCACTTCTTACTTCCTTCACTGCCACTCCCCCTGCTCGAGATCCAGTGCAACCTTTCTCCTTCCTGCATCCTGCACTGCTGCCTCCTTCAAACTTCTGGGTCACTGGCGGTATTAGTGAAGTAATCACACTGCCTTTGGTGACCTTGGAAGCTTTCCTCTGCTACAATCTTCTGTCCCTGCATAGATGGGATGTGCTGTAGCTGAGGAAAAGCTTCTGGGGTTGCCAAAGGCAGTATGATTACCTCACTGATGCTGCCGGCAGCCTGGAACATTGAAGAATGCAGCGGTGCAGGGCATAGGAAGAGAGAGACTGGTACTCAATCCCACAGGGGGAGGGCGGTTGGGATACCAGATGACAGGCATCTCGTTTGGGGAGGGGGGGCAATGCCCCCTCACCCTAAACTATGCCAATGGTTGTATGATCCTTACAAGCTCTGTGACTACCATCATCTCTGAGCCTCTTTTGCATGGACAGAGAGTTGGCTGACAATAGACTCCTATGCCCAGATGATCAAAAACAAATGCAGGTGCTAGATGTCAGTAGTGCCCGCGTTTGCTCCCACAGGATGATCAGAGCTGGTCAGTGCATGTAACAATGTGCTGGCCAGCTCTGAACACAATGAGCATGCAAATGCATGCTAAACAGGGCATTACCTATTTCTCCCCAATGCTCAGTGGGCAACTACCTAAACAAGGGCACTGCTTCTGCAGCAAACCCTATGCCAACTCAGAGTTAGCGTTAGGGTTTGCAGGGCATTGAGGAGAATGGAGAGCTCTGTCCAGCATGCATCTGTATGTTAGCAGACCGCCCTATCCCACCCCAGACAGATGACCCCCACACCTCCCGAACACAACCCTGGACACCTGACATCCCCAGACCCCTGACACAGCACCTGAGGTGCTCTAGCACTCCCCAACCCCCACAACAAAGTAACCCCCGATGCCCCCCCTACAGAGGTAAACCAGACACCCCCCAAACAGAGAATACTTGGGGGCTGGAGGTCTGGTGGAACTCCAGCCCTCCAGCCCCCCCCAGTGGGCTAGCACTGCTCCTAAACTTCCCTTCGTGTACCTCTAAAGACAAAGAAGGAGTAGCACTCCTTCCATCCTTCAGCACCGCCTCCAAAATGATAGCACCCTGTCCTGCCCAGTGCATCCTGGGAAGTGCTGGACGGGTCTTCCCTACCATATAAGGGGGGAGTGTACGGTTTGCCTCTGATTGGGGGATTGATCTGTCGGGGGGGGGGGGGTTGGGGAGCCCTAGACTACCAGAGAAGTGTCAGGTGCTGTGTTAGGGGGCTGGGGGTGTCGGGTGCTTTGTTGGGGGGTGTCAGGTGCTTTGTCAGGGGGGATGGGGGTGTCAGGCCCTGTGTCAGGGTGGGTTGGGGGGCCTCCAGCCCTGTTTGACAGATCTGGGCTTTTTGGGGGTGGGGATAGCCCGGACCTGTCAAACAACTTCTGTGAGAGGATTGTGCCTTGCACACATCCTGCAGAAATACCCCTATAATTAAAACTAATAGCATGCTTAATTTGCTTGCTATTAGCTCTGACCATAGGGGCATTTAATGCCCCACACTGTTCCAGCGCTAATTTTAGAACGCTGTTTGGAATAGCGCTGGGCTTCTGATCATCTGCCGACTAGTTTGCAACAGTAAGTTACTTTTCCTTGTTTAATTACTGCATTAAAGAAAATTTTGGTACAAGAGTTCTGAATCTTCTCATAGTGATGTTCTATACTCTGGTTTAAACTGACTGTCAAGGAACACTTTGTGAGGTCAGAACCTCATTCCCCCTGAAAAATGCCTTCTCTACCTTGGGAAACAGTGATGCTTCAAGAATAGAATCTGAAGTGAATTCATTAAAGAAGAGCAACACCCAGTGTACCAGAAAGACTGTCCTAACTTTATTCATGCAGCTAACTGGTCACAGGTCCGAATATCAACCGGGGCTCAGTTAACTCCCTGGTAGCGGCCGAAGGGATTTCTCAGCACCCTCCATCTCCCAATCCCACTCTGTCCAGCACCAAAGCCAGCAGACCCCAAACCAGGCCCCCATGCCTTCCCATCTTCTAAGACCCCAGGTCCACCTTTATTTTTATCCCTGGAGGTCTAGCAGGATCTTACAGGTAGGAGCCTGGATATGGCCTGGCACTGAATATCCATGGATAATTTTACCTGTGGCAGTAAGGGTTAAAAAAATGCTGACTACTGTGGGCTGAATATTGGCTGGATAGCTAATACTATAGCACTTTCAGAAGTTGTACTTGTTCATGGTAAGGGAGAAGAGAGGCGGAACCACATAACCAACTTTAACACATAGCTCTAATTCTAGAAACAGAGAAAAATGAAGGCAGATAAAGACCAAATGGTCTATCCAGACTGTTCATCCATGCCATCTTCTAACTTTCCTCTCCCATACAGAACCTATGTTGTTATCCCAAGTTTCTTGAATTCAGATACAGTCTCCACCACCTCACCAGGAAGCCATTCCATGAATTCACCACTCTTTCAGTGAAGAAGTATTTCCTCAGGTTACTTCTAAGTCTATCCCTTTTCACCTTCATCCTATGCCCCCTCATTCCAGAGTTTTCTATCAATTGAAAGAGACTCGCCTCCTGTGCATTTATGCACATCTCTATCATCTCTCCTCTCCTGCCTTTCTTCCAAACTATATATATTGGAATATTTAAGTCTGTCCCCCCATATGTTTTATGATGAAGATCACTGATGGATTTTTTTCTTATTTATTCTCATATGAGGGTGCAAACGTTTGGACAATGTTACCTAAGAATATAAAAAATGAAACACTTTATATAACTTTAAACAAAAGATTGAAAACATTTATTTTATCAAAAATTCTAGAGATGTAATCCTGATTCATTTCCCTGTTATGTTATAAATTCCCAGTAATTGACTGGCTTCTTTATTGTGATCTGTGAAGAACCAGTGATCTGGAAATGTGCAGAATATATGAAATGTATTATATTGTATTGTACCATTTTAGTAGCTGTCCTCTGGGCTGACGGAACAGGTAACTAGGTGTGAAGTGAAGAAGGCAGCCTTTGTGCCAACAACCTTCCTCACCCACACTTTTCAATGAGTGATACCTCTCAACTTGTTCTATAACTTTAAACAAAAGATTGAAAACATTTATTTTATCAAAAATTCTAGAGATGTAATCCTGAGGGGCATAATCGAACGTCGCCGGCAAAAGAGATCGCCGGCGATCTATTTTGGCGGCGGCGCAACGGCTGGTTTGACCGTATTATCAAAAAAGATAGCCGGCCATCTTTTTTTTCGATAATACGGTTTAGCCTGGCCAAATGCCAGAGTTCGCCGGGTTTGAGATCGCCAGTTGTTTTTCAGCGATAATGGAAAAAAATGCCGGCCATCTCAAACCCAGTGAAATCCAAGGCATTTGGTCATGGGACGAGCCAGCATTTGTAGTGCACTGGTCCCCATGACATGCCAGGACACCAACCGGGCACCCTAGGGGGCACTTCTAAAAATGTTTAAAAAATACACAAATAGCTCCCAGGTGCATAGCTCCCTTACCTTGGGTGCTGAGCCCCCCAAATCCCCCCCAAACCCACTCCCCACAACTCTACACCATTACCATAGCCCTTATGGGTGAAGGGGGGCACCTACATGTGGGTACAGTGGGTTTTGGGGGGGGGGTTGGAGGGCTCAACACTTACTACCACAAGTGTAACAGGTAGGGAGGGGGGGTGGACCTGGGTCTGCCTGCCTGAAATGCACTGCACCCATTAAAAACTCCTCCAGGGACTTGCATACTGCTGTCATGGAGCTGGGTATGACATTTGAGGCTGGCATACAGGCTGGTAAAAAAAGGTTTTTATTTTTATTTTTTTTTAGTGTGGGAGGGGGTTGGTGACCACTGGGGGACTACAGGGAGGTCATCCCCTATTCCCTCCAGTGGTCACCTGGTCAGTTGGGGCACCTTTTTCAGGCTTGGTCATGAAAATAAAAGGATCAAGTAAACCCGGCGAAATACTGATTAACACTGCTTTTTTTTTTCCATTATCCGCGAAAGCCAGCCATTTGGTAGCCATGCCCATGCTCGCTCATGTCCCACCTTCGCTATGCCACTGACACGCCCCCTTGAACTTAGACTGTAGTTGAATTCAAGAAAACATGGGACGCACAGAAGATCTCTAAGGGGGAGAAATGGATAGTAGAGAATAGTAGTTGGTACGTTTATGTTTCTTAAAATTTTGTATATCGCATTTACACAATTACAATTGTACTAAAAACAAACAGGTAAAAGGATGGCAATACAAAAAGGATAACCAACCAAACAAACAGGAAACAATCATTCAAAGTCAACTGCGGTATGGATGGGAAGAACGGATAAGCCATGTGGTCTTTAGATGTCATTATTCTGTGCAATGGTAATGCTGAACTTGAATCAGAGGGTGGCGGATAATACTCCACTAAATATAAATTGTTTTCATGGAGTCGCACACATTTACGGTACAATTGCAAAATACCTCTGTCACTAAAAATCTGTTAACTGAATAATAATTTCATGTAAACTAATCTATTCCTACATACTTACCCCCACCCCCCTGTTTACTAAGCTGCGCTACCGGTTGCCGATACACTAATGCCGACACAGCCCATTCACTTTGAATGGGCTGTGCCAGCGTTGCCACGCAGCTTAGTAAACAGGAGGTTAATATTTATTCATTTATAGGTCAATATTTAGCCACTACAGTCAGCGTTTTTAAAATGCTGACAAGAACAGTCAAAAATTATCTAGATATTGAGTGCTACTATCCAGATATTGGCTTGCCCTGAATATATGGATAATGCCTCTATCTGGATAAGTTTTAGGACTGCCCTCACTCTGCCCATGCTCCACATCAGCACTATCTGGATAGAGCTGAGGGGATCTGTAAGGATATTCAGTAGATACTATCCAGATAAATAACTGCCCATTCTTTCCTTCTTTTACAGCGTATATACCACATGTACAGAAGTCAGCCTGTCCAATAAAGTTTCCAGTACTACATTTCATTATTTACGCCTATATACGCCAAAATACATTTTTTTGCTCTTCTGACTTTGCCCTGGAGGTTGACTGAATTCACAATAGGAATGCTCACATTCATAAAGGTACTAAATCTTATGAATACATACCTGACTCGTATGCAACCAGTATTTCAACTTAGATTTCTTTTTGATTCTGGGTAGGATCAACCTGTGTACTATATGTTCTCCAATTATAGTGAGAATGGATAAACCAATTCCAGTGCACAGCATCACAAATAGCCCTGAGAAGTGCTTAATGCCCATCTGCAGTGTCTGCACAAGAAAAGACACGAACTTACGTAAAGCATGAACTGTGAAAAGCATTTCAGTAAATGGTGAGAGACATTTTGTTCCCGGATGGCAAGACAATGTTCAAGTGACCCAGGAAAGAGCATGCCATTCTTGTGACAGTTTTGCAACCAATGCAAGCTACACATATTTTCTAAACTACAATTCATAGCACATACTGTAAATAACAAGATGAAAAATGCACATATTAAGGAAGATTATAGTCCGCCTACAACTAAGCTGATTACAGAGCACATACATAATCCAATTTAAACAAATAATAATCAAATCAATACAAAACAAAAACATAACAAATTGACCTCATACTAAAACATACAAAGGTGATCTCAGTAAATAAATAAAATAAAAACTGTATTACTTAAGCAATGTACAAAACTTTAACACATTGGCTCCATGCCTGCAGACACAGATGTGTCTTCAGTAATTTATGAAAAGATGTCATACTACCACACAACCTAATAACTCTAGGTAATGTATTGCAAAACTGCGGACCAGTGAGTGAGGAGAACATTGATTCCAAGTACAAACATATTTTGCAGAATGCAAATCTCCAGTTACTAGCAGCATCGCATGATCTGACCTCAAGGCCCTTAATGGACGATACACAACAGTGGATTCTTTCAAATGCCAAGGAACAGAAACTGCATATAATACATGATGAATTAAGCATGTAATTTTGTATAATTCTCTAAATTTGATAGGTAATCAATGCAAAGAACGAAGCACAGGTGTTACATGTTGAAAACGAAACATACCACTCAACAATCAAGCCTTAGCATTCTGAAACATTTGCAGTGCCTGTATCCTAGATTTTGCAATACCCATATATACAGAACTTCAATAATCAATTCGAGAGAGCACCGTGCTTTGTACAACAGACCTAAAATCATACTGTGATAACAGGGGTTTCAACCTACTTAAAAGGTGAAGCTGAGAAAAAAACAGTTCTAACAACTGACAACACTTGATCTTGCATAGGTAATTGGGAGTCTAATTACTAAACAATGGAGGCAGTTTTCAACCTTTATAGACATTAAAATGCAAGTCATATTAAATGCACCTTATATTTTAAAGCAATATGTTTATTGCATTATGATAATTTTTATTTCTTGTTTGGATTGAGACCATTTAATTAAGGATCCAGAGGAATCGCAAGCTCATCGTACATTTAAACCTCTAGCTATTTGTGATGGTGAAACAAATTTCACTAACTACTGAGGCATTTCCAGATCTAAACTGAATTGTTAAAAACTGGCCATGTGCTTCAGACCATGAGCCCAATATTTAAAAGATTTATGCTCCTTATTTTGATCGTTCTGTTCCTAAATTGGTCCTAAATTTAGGAGCATGAAAAGTGGGTGGCAACAGGACAGTGGTGTAGCTAGGTGGGGCGCAGGGGGACCGGTCGCTCCCTCAAACAGATTAAAAAAAAAATGATGCCTATGCAATTTTGAACTGGCGGGGCTGGCACATTTTTTTTTTTAATTTGCGGTTTCTCCTCTCCCTTCCCTTCCCACCCCACCATTCCACAACACAACACGCTTCCCTCTCCAGAGTCTCCAAGCCCAACACTCAATCGCTGCAGCAGCAACAACAAACTGCTTGATTGAGCCCGGGCCCGGCGACGGATCCTTCTGCTTGTGTCACGAGTCCCGCCCTCGTGCAAACAGGAAGTATCTGAGCTGGAGAAGCGAGTCTCGAGACATGGTAGAGGGAAGGAATCTGGCGCCAGCTCTGGGAGTGCTGTCACTACAGGAGCTGTTGAATGAAGCAGGTTTGATGGTCCCCGGGGGGGGGGGGGGGGGGGGAGGGGGGATGACACAGAAAACGGTGCTGGACCCGGGGGGGGGGGGATGGAAGGAGAGAGGGGAAACAGTGGTGCTGGACTCGGGGAGGGGGAAAGAGGGGAATCAGAAAGCAGTGCTGGACTCAGTGAGGGGTAAGTTTGGTGTTACAGGGCAGTGTTTCCCAAGTTGGTTTTCAGGATATCCACAATAAATATGCATGACATTGATTTGCATATACTGCCTCCATTAAATGCAAATCTTTTTCATGCAGATTCATTGTGGATAGCCTGAAAACCTGAATGGCAAGGGGGTACTTCAGGACCACCTAGGGAAGCACTTCTCTAGGTCCCACTGTAATATTTATATCACCGTCTTTTCATAAGTGGGTTAGGGCTGTTATGATGTGGTAAGTTTTCAGTATAGGTTTTGGGTGTCTTTTTGCAGAGGTTTGTGTTATTTCACAAAGGGGCCTGTTTACTAAGGTGTGTTAGTGTTTTTAGAGCACCTACACTTAGTGCGCTTGCTAGCCATGTAGGCGCCTATAGGGATATTGTAGGCTCATACATGTTTTTTTTTATCATTTTACTTAATTACATTCACATTATCACATAAATGTAAGGAAATACAGAAATTAATATAAAAAGGAAAACATTTTCTCTCAACAATATATATTTACATAATTGTCCACGATTGGAAGATCCAAGATCAGGAAAACAATCTTAAAGAAAATAAGAAAAACTCAAAATGGTTAATCTTACACTTCACATTTTCTGAGGGAGGAAGGTTAATCGGTTATTGCAGCTGGTACAGTGGTAACTGAAGGAAGTTGCTGCAGAGGATTCTTCATCTGTTTCCACACTCTTATAATTTCTTAGGTTCAAACAAATAAGTAATAAGGAAATAAAACACTTACAAGGGAATCGCGGTTAACGTGTGTTAAAAATGATAATGCTGCTTAGTAAACAGGGCCCAAAGTGTCTAGTCCTATTTGAGGCTCTGGGGCAAGGGCCACCTTTGGTGGCCCTTGTCACCCAAAATAAAAATGTTCAAGACTAGTGTTCTTCACATCCTGTAGAGTCACCACACAAAGAAAAGCCCATCTTGATTTAAACAAGGTGTCTAGCAGTGGAAGGACTGGGTGTGCTATTCCTGAGGTGATGGTCATGATTTGAATATTTTTATTTGAAGTTAAGTAGACAGGTTGCCTGCTCTGGCCAGTCCAGGGACCTCTTCTGCGTCCCGCCTACTGATGTAACTTATTGTTTCCTTGTAGGCAGGACGCAACAGACACAGCCTGTATTAATCAGTGCCTGCTACAGCCCCTGAGCAACAACACAGACACTACTGTCTGGCTGACACCAACTGGCGCCTATTTTATAAAAGTCTGCTCCCCCTGAGATGAAACCTGGCTACGCCTCTGCAACAGGAGTGGATTTAGGGCAAGGAAAATATGTCACAAGCTTAGCAAGTTTTCAACACTAGGTTCATAAACTAGACTAATTAATTTAGGCAAATGAATAGCAGGCCTAAATTTATAATTATAACTTTTAAGCTCCAAAATTAAGAAGCATTTTCAGCTTAAATCTTAGATTCCTAAGGGGCCCTTTTATAACACCACGGTAGAGCTATAGCGGCATTGGCGTGTGCCAACCCAGTACTACCGCCATGGGAGCTGTAAATAGTGCCACCCCAGCATATGCCATTTCTGTTGTGACCGGAAATATTTTTTATTTTTACCGCCAGGGGCTTGGTTACCGCCGGGTTAGCACGGGATTCCTTACCGCCTCCTAAATAGGATGTGGTAAGGGCTCCCCCTGCCAGCCATTTCCTTTAAAAAAACGCTGTGGTAAAAGGGGCCTCAACATATGGCAAGTCCATGCACCGACGCCACCGCAGGGCCCCTTTTACTGCAGCTTGGGAAAAGGACCCCTAATATAAGAGCTCACCCTACCCACCATACCACCACTGGATATTCAGCCCTTGGCAGTCAGCAATTTTAATGACATTGACTGCCATGTGCTGAATATAACTTGAATATTGAAATATTCAATTCTGGGGACATGTTATGCGGGTACAAGCAGATTTCACTGCTGGAACTTGCGTAGCTAACCAGGCAAAGATGGGAATGCCTTTTGTGCGGTTCTATCTGCCTGGTTATTTATTTATTGAGATTTATTATAAAGAGATTCACCCAAGGTGGTGTACAGCAGGTACAGTTTAACATAAAACATACAATTTTGGTAACAGCCTTTCCACAAGAGAGGTATTAACAATTTTAGTGGTCCCTTCAATGAGGCTTGTGCTCACTCATTGTACTATCTTTGCTGGGCAGGGATCAAGAGGGCAGGTTGTAGGCCGCAGGAGCGTAGCCAGACTTCGGCAGGAGGGGGGTTCAGAGCCCGAGGTGAGGGGGCACATTTTAGTCCTCCCCAGTGCTGCCGACCCCCCCCCCCCCACAATTTAACCCCCCCCGCCATTTTGACCCCCCCCCTGGTGCCAACCCTTTCAACTCCCTCTTCCCGCTGCCGCCAACCCTCCCCCGCCAGCTGAAGTCCTCTTCTCCGGCGCGGCTGCATTGCTGATCTGCAAGGGCAGGCTTCTGTTTCTGTGAGTCTGACTCACAGAAACAGAAGCCTGCCCTTGCAGATCAGCAACGTAGCTGCACCGGAGAAGAGGACTTCGGCTGGTGGGGGTTGGGGACCACCACCAGCAAAGGTACCTGACAGCGGCAGGGGAGGGTTGGCAGTGGGGGGGGGGGGGGGGCAGGGCCAAATCTACAGGGGCTCATGCCCCCGTGGCTCCATGTAGCTATGCTCCTGGTAGGCCGTAGACCTTTCAAGATGTTTTTCAAAAGCTTTCTCTGTGACCTGGTTGAATGAATCCCAGATGGCTGTGCATGGTGAGGAAGAGGGAGTGTTCTCTTCAATAGCTGGTGGGAGCTTTGATGGGATTCTCTGTGGCAAAATCATTGCTGGTTAGTTGTGATTGGGAAGGCTGGTTCTGTTGTGGGGTTTTCAGTAGGCTGTTTACTATTTTAAATAGTTACTTGGTTGAATTTGTAGCTTGTTCTATGTGTGGAGAGAAATAATGTGTTGTCTTTTTTTGGCTATTGTTAAAGCCTGGTGATATATTGTCATGTGTTTCTAACAGTTGAGCCTGCTTTCATCTAGGTGAGATTTTCACCATTTTCTTTCAAGTTGATGTCCTTGATGCTTATGGGCCCGTAGTTCTGGGAGAACCACGGGGAACATTTGTTTGTAGAGCACAGCACCTTCTTTAGAGGGACAGTTTTTTTTCTAATTCCATTGCTAAGCATGCATTCCAGATATCAACCCGTTCTGACACTGTCATCATCTTTTCATCCACATTTGGTTAGGACAAGGCCTCCAGGAAGTTATCCATATGAGTGCTGGCAGTGAATATAACCCTATATAACTACCGTCTCCTCCTCAGTTCCACAGACCACCTTACCACTAACTGCACAGTATGGTGGTGAGAGGGAATATTCAGCAACACTGTGTGGTTAAGTGCCAATAAATATCTAAGGGCGGCCTGTTGAGGAGGGTTTAAGTGGACAGGAGCCTCTCCTACAAGCTTAAATCCCTTTCAGTATTTATTCCTTAGCTTTTTCTTTTTCTGGGAATATTGGTCTCCATGAATTTTTCATCACATTATTCTCATTAAGGGGCCCTTTTAAAAAGCTTCAGTAAGCACTAACACATGCTTACCATAGCAAAAAATGGCATACTGCAGGGGTGCGCTGAGGCATCGTTTGGTAATTTCTAGATGTGCACATCCTACCCATGCACTAAAAAATAAAATGTATTCTTTTTTGCGGTGGGACCGTGTCTGGAGGCAGAGAGTGGACGTGTTCTCTGCTACTAGGTTAGCGCAGCTACATTGCCGCACACTAACCGATTAGCACGTGAATACTGTGCTAATGGCTACAAAATGGGTGGCAGTATGTGCTAATTTGTTTTAATGCAAAATTACCGCAAGCCATTAATAAAAAAAACAAGAAATTCTGCATATTACCCCCAACAGTAAAAATGGTCTTAGCGCACAGTAAAGACCTGTATAAGGGTGCGTTATGGCCACTTGTTACCACTGTTTGGTAAAAGAGTCCCTAAACAAGCATACATATTAATTATTAATATTCAGCCTGACATTCAAAAGCATTTACCTATACAGCGACAGCTACTATATAATTAAGCACCCTATTTATCAGTATTCAGTGACACTATTAATATAGGGCCCAGTATTCAAAATACCACATTTTACCACAGCTTAATTTACCATGGGACTCATTAACCTGCCACTGCTTTTCCTTCCTGAGAACATTGGGCCACTAACACATGGCCCAATGCTCCTGAGGACTATCTTAAAGTGGCACTAGATACAATGTTTGCTGTGTGGCCCCCTTTACCCAGAAAGAAAACCCTGAACCCCCCCAATCCTCCCCCTGCAAAGACCCCATCCTGAGGATCCATCCTCCCCTCCCGGTAAAGATCTCTATCTTCCTGGACTCTCTTAATCTCCTAGTAAAAATCTCTCACCCCCAGAACATCCTCAGGACCCCACTTTCCCCTTCAGCAATGACCCCCAACCCCCTAAAGATACTGCCATTCCTGCAACAGAGTCACTCCTGGTCCTACTAGCACAATTCTTGATATCTAGCAGTGTGGGGGGGGGGGGGGGGGGTAGGAGTGATCCCCAGTCCTCCTGCCCCTTAGGCTCCCAAGTTCAAAATGTTGTCTTTCAACATTTTTTATTTTTTTTACGAAGGAAGAGGGATACACACAGCACTTTACACCCAGTCTCTTTTGTGAAGGTAATTTTTCAGTGTTGCCCTCCCCCTGCTTCTGGTATACTTATATTTTTAGAATCAAGGTGTATGACTGTCTTGATTTAATTTGGAAACTGATAAATATAACTTTTCAAAAAATGAATAAAATGATATACAATCATGCCTTGCAGAAGAGGGGTCATATTTTAAGAATAAGTAATGTAAGTGTTGCTGGAACTGTCAAATCACTAGGCTACTTCTTTCCATGCTTTCTACATTTTTTTTAAGAACTACATAGTGGAAAGGCTGAATAAATAAAAACAGATGAAATACATTATAAATGACAGGCAAAAAAAAAGTTTCTTGCAGCGAAATGAAGCAAGAGTAACATGTAGGAAGAAGAATTTTGAGGGTGATGATGGATCCTCAGAGAAATTACTTCCTGAATGCAACAGAGTCACCTGCACGTATTTGATTTCACATGAAAGGAAGAGGCACAACAGAGAGTTTGAAAATTCAGCAGTTTAAGGGTCTTATTCATCAGATTTATTTTGATGAATGTGCACAGTGTCTAGGACAGCCAGGTGCTTGCATTGTCAGCATAAGTTTTCATCCTACAAAATTCCAACATGCTGAGTACTATAAGCAATAAAGAATAAGTAAGGCTAGAAATGGATAATGGACCCCATTTTCTAACTTTGCAATAGCCATAAAAAAGGTAAAAAGAAAACTTCTTCAGAATTGGATTTTAACAAGAAAGATATAGTTCTCATCCCTGCACAGTCACAATAGCCAACATATGGGGTTGGTGGGGGGGGGGGGGGGGGCAATGAGGTAGGAGGGGCTAGGTCTAGGTATAGCACAACCTGTACGGAGAGATGCTAAAGGAAAGCATTTTTTAAAGAGAAGATTATGGCACCACCTCCCAATCCAGGCCATGCCTCACCCCCTCTGTAACCCTTCTTTGCCACACTACAGTCTGAAGACACTCCAATTTTGCAGCTGACACTTTTTGCTTTGTAATCCTGCCGTGGGAAGCGTTGGCTGTGAGATCTGAAGTCGCTTGTGGTTGGATGCAGGCAAAGAAAAGACAGGAGCATTGACTTCTGAGTCTCCCATGTTCTGTGGGAGATTTATAATTTTGGGCAGGAGATGGTCCTCTAATGCAGCAGTCTCCTGTTTAATGCTGAAGACTGGCAGGTCTATGTGTAGCATTACTGCAAACTACAGTGGAGTCATAGAAGTAGCTATGCTCTTTCTCGTTGGTGGTGGTGGTGGGGGGGGGGGGGGGTTGGAGAAAGTAGAGGAAGAAAGGAAAATTGGGATGATGGAGGGGTAAGAAATGGAGTGAGGTGAAGAGCTTATAGGGAGAGAGGATGAAAGAGAGTGAGTGTGTGTGAGGGGGAAAGAGAGAGAGTGAGTGTGTGTGTGTGTGTGTGAAAGAGAGTATGCATGTGAGTGTGTATGAGAGAGGGAGAGCGAGAGACCGTGTGTGCGTGTGAGCATGTGTGAGAGAGAGTATGTGTGTGCGTTTCCATATGTGTATGTGTGTGTGAGAGAGACAGGAAGATTGTGTGAGTGTGTGTGAGAGAAGGGAAGAGAGAGAGTGTGAGTGTGTGTGGAGAGACAGAGAGTGTGTGTGTTTGGTGTTTGTGTGTGTCAGAGAGAGGGGGGAGAGACAGAGGGAGAGAGGTGATGGAGAAGCATAGGCATAGTTTGACTGTTCCATGTTGGGGGGGGGCAGCATAGTGTGGATATCTCAAAAAATAGACTAGATAGGAACCCAGTTTATTGGACAGTGAAGATTTTTTTTTTTACTGAAATGAATCAGCACCAAAGGAAATGTGTCTCATGGTGCCCTCACTCATATCCCCATGAACAATCAAGAGCAATGCACACTGTCACTTTCCCCTTCACCTCAATACTGCAGCCTGTTCTCTCATTCTCCCTCTCCAAAGCTCTGCCCTCTCTTCCTCCCTCCCTCCTTCTTTAACCAGCACTCCCTCTTCCCCAGTACTCCAATATTTTCCCTATACCATGTCAGTATGAACCTTAGAAATACATAGGCTCTAGATGTAGAAATGCTGTATTTGAGTTGGCAAAATGGCTGACAGTGGCAGCAAGGAATTTCTTACATTTCAGAATAACATCTTCAGATGGATTAGTTTTGTGATTCCATAACAGTTACAGGAATGACTTGTACTATTAAATCAGAGTACTTTGCCCAAAGATGATCTCAGACTCTCAGATGTACTGTTAATGTTCATCTCAACACTTTTTTCATTGTGTCAAAAAAGCCTTTCTGCAGAAGTTTGTAAGGTGTAACATCGACAAGCAACATAGATACTTGATATGTTGAATATCAATGTTATCCTTTACACATTTCTGAAGGAATCCATTTAAAAATAATAAAAGGGCTAAGATGAGCATTAACAGTTTACCATGATCACTAATTAGAAAACACTTCCCTAGGACATTAATACATTTCCTACTGGGAAAACAGAAGAAGCTGGACTATTACAAATCCCTAGGTGGGAAAAATACCCTAGCAAAACACCAAACCACAAAAGAGGCTCAGCAATCCCCACAACAGCACAAAAGAGGATCAGGGATTGTCTCCATCAGTTTTTCAACTACCAAAGTGAGGATTACTGTCCTGTAGTTTCCCACTTCTACTCTGCCTCTGCTTTTATGAATAGGAACTACATCTGCTTGTCTCCAACCCTGTGGAACCTCTCCCATTTCCAAGAATCTATTAAATAAAACCTTAAGAGGTCCCGCCAGGATTTCTCTGAGTTCCCTCAATATTCTGGGGTGTATCCCATTCAGCCCCATTACTTTGTCTGCTTTCAGCTTTACAAGTTGTTCATAAACACTTTCTTCCATGAACAGCACAATGTCTATTCCATTCCCATATATATACCCTTGGCAGATGACTGTAGTCCTTTGCCAGAATTTCCCTCTGTGAACACAGAACAGAAATATTTGTTTAGCACTTCCACTTTTTCCTTATCACTCTCCACATATCGGGTTCCACAGTGGCGTAGCAAGGGGGGGCGGGAGGGGCGGTCCGCCCTGGGTGTCAGCTCAGGGGAGGTGCTCCCTGCCAGCTCCCCCCCCTCGGTGAATCGACACCCCCCCCCGACCACCTCCCGCACCCTACCTTTAAGCACCCTACCTTTAAAAAGAATATCGGGAGGCGAGGCGCAGCGCCTCGCGCCTGCCGTGCACGTAAAAGAAATGTGGGCCTTCTCTCAGCTCTATCTGTCCCGCCCTCCGCTGACGCAACTTCCTATTTCCACATGTATGGGAATTTTAGTTTTATTCGGTTTGAGGGGGGGGGGGGGGGGGATTGGCCATTTTGTCAGCTTCTGATAATAGTGTTCACTATTTCAGAAAGACAGTGCACTCTTTTCCCGAGTTTGCATGTGAGTACTAGTTTGCACATGTACAATGGTTAACCTGTACACGGTGGTTCCACTATTGTCGTGTTTCTCAACCCAGTCCTTGGGACACACCTACCTAGTCAGGTTTTCAGGATACCTGCAATGAATATGCATGAGATAGATTTGCAAACAATGAGTTCAAGGGGGGCTAGAGCTGGCATCTCACCTTCAGTTCCCCCCGGAGAACCATCTCTAGGCGATGACCCTCTGACCACAAAAACATTGATTGTCAACAATCGTGGAAGGTAGGTAGAGCCACTGCCAAAGCAATGCTAGACGTCCCTCTCTTATTTATTGATTGATTGATTTTTACTATACTGCCTGCACTAAATGGCAGACTGAGGCAGTGTACAGTTTTAAAAATTACAAATAAGAAACTAGAAAGGAAGTCCATTATTTGATAGGAAAGAGAATTCACACACATCAAGAGATTCAGACAATAGAAGGACTGAAGTAGAGAGGAGCTGTTTTCTTTATGGGTATAATCTTAAGTAAGAAACTCGTATCTTCCCCTCTAGTGGATGCAAATCTACCTCATGCATATTCATTGTAGATATCCCTGAAACCTGACTGGCTGGGTATGTCCCAAGTTCTGGGTCGAGAACCCCTGCACTATGAGGATTGAGTGCTCACTATTTTTGTATAATGCACACTATTTCAAAACAGTGAGCACTATTCTCGGCAAATGACAAAAAAACATGAAATGTGTTTTTTCTGATCACTTTGTATGGTAATAACTTGCAATAACATAGGACATGTTGTTGACACTTTCTATGTTGTTGAAAATGACAGCTCATCCCTAGTTTTATATGTCTATTTATTAGACTCATCCATTATATCAAATCACATTTTAGAAGAGATAAATTTACATGTTTTTTGTTTCTAGGGTTGACCCACATATAACATCCTAATTTTTTCTATGTGTATAATCAACCATGTTCATGTCCTTGGACTCAATCTTTATCCTCATAGTTCTATCCTCAAGGTATTCTCTCCTTGCTCAGTCATTTTCTCTGCATCGTTAAAGCCTCTTGCCTCCACACTATCTCTGTTTTTTTTCTCCTGACTACTTCACTTTCTCCTATGTGCTGTCCTTGCTTTCTCTTTCCAATGAATAATAAATTCTCTCATACAATAGAGTGTTTTTTGTTTTACTTCTCTTTTAGGTTTATTTCCTGAGAAGAAATCACTTACATATTTGCCCTGTCTGTCTGTATGCCCATTATCTCCCAAATCAATGAACCCATAGCAACCACCATTTACTACTACTACTACTACTACTTATCATTTCTAAAGCACTACTAGACGTACGCAGTGCTGTACACTTGAACATGAAGAGAAAGTCTCTGCTCGACAGAGCTTACAATCTAATTAGGACAGACAAACAGGACAAACAAGAGATAAGGGAATATTAAGGTGAGGATGATAAAATAAGTGTTCTGAACAAGTGAATAAGGGTTAGGAGTTAAAAGCAGCATAAAAAAGGTGGGCTTTTAGCTTAGATTTGAAGACAGCCAGAGATGGAACTTAATGTACCAGCTCAGGAAGTCTATTCCAGGCATATGGTGCAGCAAGGTAAAAGGAACGGAGTCTGGAGTTAGCAGTGAAGGAGAAGGGTGCAGATAAGAGAGATTTACCCAGTGAATGGAGTTCCCAGGGAGGAATGTAGGGAGAGATGAGAGTGGAGAGGTACTGAGGAGCTGCAAAGTGAATGCACTTATAAGTCAATAAGAGGAGTTTGAATTGTATGCGGAAACAGATAGGAAACCAGTGAAGTGACCTGAGGAGAGGTCTAATATGAGCATAATGACACTGGCGGAATATTAGTCATACAGCAGAATTTTGAACAGATTGAAGAGGAGAGAGATGGCTAAGTGGGAGACCTGTGAGAAGCAACTTGCAATAGTCTAAGCGAGAGGTGATAAGAGTGTGGACGAGGGTTCTGGTAGTGTGCTCAGAAAGGAAAGGGTGGATTTTGGTGATATTATAGAGAAAGAAATGACAGGTTTTAGCAGTCTGCTGAATATGTGCAGAGAAGGAGAGGGAGGAGTCAAAGATGACCCCAAGGTTATGAGCTGATGAGACAGGAAGGATGAGAGTGTTATCCACAGAAATAGAGAATGGGGGAGGAGGAGAGGTTGGTTTAGGGGGAAAGATAAGAAGCTCAGTCTTGGTCATGTTTAGTTTCAGTTGGCGCTGAGACATCCAGTCAGAAATGTCAGACAGACTTTGTCTGGATTTCGGCTGAGATTTCTGGTGTGGAGAGGTAGATCTGGGAGTCATCAGCGTAAAGATGATACTGAAAACCATGGGATGAGATCAGAGTACCAAGAGAAGAAGTATAGATGGAGAAAAAAAGAGGTCCCAGGACAGATCCCTGAGGTACACCAACTGACAGTGGGATAGAAGTAGAGGAGGATCCACTAGAGTATACACTAAAGGTATGCTGGGAGAGATAAGAAGAAAACCAGGAAAGAACAGAGCCCTGAAATCCAAGTGAGGACAGTGTATCAAGGAGTATGCTGTGATCAATAGTGTCAAAAGGAGTAGATAGATCGAGAAGGATGAGGATAGAATAGAGACCTTTGGATCTGGCCAGGAACAGGTCATTGGAGATTTTAGCAAGCGCTGTTTCAGTTGAATGAAGGGGGCAAAAGCCAGATTGAAGTGGATCAAAAATAGTTTGAGATGAAAGAAAGTCAAGGCAATGGCGGTGAACAGCACGTTCAAGTATCTTGGATAGGAAAGGGAGGAGGGAGATGGGGCGATAGTTGGAACGACAGGTAGGGTCCAATGAAGGTTTTTTAAGGAGTGGCGTGACTACGGCATGTTTGAAGGCATCAGGAACAGTCACAGTAGACAGTGAAAGATTGAGGATAAGACATATAAATGGGATGACAGTAGGAGAGATAGTGTTAAGTAGATGGGTGGGAATAGGATCAGAGGAACAGGTAGTTAGTTTCAAGGAGGAAATAAGACGTGTAGTTTCCTTTTCATTGATTTCAGAAAAGGAAGAAAAGGAGGCAGGGGTTGAAGGAGGGTTGCGAGAATGGACTAAGGGAAGGAGAGGTGGAGGTGACCTGGTTGAGAATTCAAGTTTAATCTTGTGAACCTTATCATGAAAGTACTCAGCAAGAGTCTGGGGGGAAAGTGAAGGGGGGTTGGAGGTGAAGGTATTTTGAGGAGAGAGTTCAGTGTGGCAAAGAGATGGCGAGGGTTTGAGCCAAGAGAATTTGTCAACTAGATGTAATAGTCCTGTTTGGCAAGTAAAAGAGCAGACTGGAAGGAGGTCACCAAGAATTTGAAATGTATGAAGTTAGCATGGGCATGGGATTTCAACCAAAGGCATTCGGCAGAGCAGGCACAGGAACGTAGGCAGAGGATTCTAGAGGTCAGCCAAGGCTGGGGTTTGGTACGTTTTACAGAACTGAGAATGGGAGGAGCGAGAGTATGCAGAGCAGAGGAGAGAATAGTATTATAGGACGAGACAGCCTCATTGACAGACTTGGATAACATAGAGGGGCATAATCGAACGTCACCGGCGAAATAGATCACCGGCGATCTATTTTGGCGGCGGCGCTACAGCTGGCCGGAACCATATTATCGAAAAGGTGGCCTGCCATCTTTTTTTTTTTTGATAATATGGTTTAGCCTGGCCAAATGCCAGAGTTCGCCGGGTTTGAGATGGCCAGTTTTGTTTTTCAGCGATAATGGAAAAAAATGCCGGCGATCTCCAACCCGGCAACATCCAAGGCATTTGGTCATGGGAGGAACCAGCATTTGTAGCGCACTGGTCCCCCTGACATGCCAGGACAGCAACCGGGCACCCTAGGGGGCACTTCTAAAAATTAAAAAATATATACAAATACCTCCCAGGTGCATAGCTCCCTTACCTTGGGTGCTGAGCCCCCCAAATCCCCCCCCCCCAAACCCACTCCCCACAACTCTACACCACTACCATAGCCCTTATGGGTGAAGGGGGGCACCTACATGTGGGTACAGTGGGTTTTGGGGGGGGGGGGGTTAGAGGGCTCAACACTTACCACCACAAGTGTAACAGGTAGGTGGGGGGATGGGCCTGGGTCCACCTGCCTGAAGTCCACTGCAACCAACATAAACTGTTCCAGGGACCTGCATACTGCTGTCAGGGAGCTGGGTATGACATTTGAGGCTGGCATACAGGCTGGCAAAAAAGGTTTGTATTTTTATTGTTTTTGTGTGGGAGGGGGTTGTGACCACTGGGGGAGTACGGGGAGGTCATCCCCCATTCCCTCCGGTGGTCATCTGGTGAGTTGGGGCACCTTTTTGAGGCTTGGTCATGAAAATAAAAGGACCAAGTAAAAGCGGCGAAATACTGATTAACGCCGCTTTTTTTTTCCATTATCCGCAAAAGCCGGCCATCTGGTAGCCACGCCCATGCCCGCCCATGTCCCGCCTTCCCTTCGCCGCCAACACGCCCCCTTGAACTTTCACTGGCTCAGCAACAGGAAAGCGGCGATGGTGTCAAAAAAGCAGCTTTCGATTATACCGATTTCGCCACTTTTGAGAGATTGCCGGCCATCTCCCGATTTATGTCGGAAGATCACCGGCGATCACTTTCGAAAATAAACCTGATAGTGGTAGAGAAGGTATCTAATATAATAAAACGCACCGTGAACGTTCTAATGAGGACAACGTTCTGAAGTCACTAAAACACTCCCTGAAGGGTTCGTGGCGTTCGTGGTGTGAAGCCAGCCAGGCTGCCAGCTGTCTCTGCCCCGCCCTCGCGTCAAACGTCATGACGTCCAGGGCAAACGTCATGACGTCGACGGCGCAAAAAAAAACCCAAAACAAAACGCAGCGTCAGGGAAGGAGGCGGCGCTCCTGACGTCTCTAGCCTTCCCTTCGCTGTGTTCCGCCTTCTTCTAACGTCAAGGATGACGTCAGAAGAAGGCGGAACACAACGAAGGGAAGGCTAGACGTCGGGAGCGCCGCCTCCTTCCCTGACGCTGCGCTGCCGGAACCGCCGCCACGGAGGTAAATTAAAAAAAAAAAAAAAGGGATGTAGGGGGAAGAGAAGAGGGTGGGCAGTTGAACAATGGGAGCGGGAGAGCAGAGGAGAAACGACAGCAAGGATGCGAAGGGGGGGGGAAGAAGGGGGCGGGACATGCTGGGACATGGGAGACAGAAGAGCATGGATGCGAGGGGGGGTCATGGAAGGGAGAGAGGGGAATTGATGGAAAAGGATGAATGGAGGGGGCAGGGGACAGAGAAGCATGGATGGGCATGGATTGAGATGGCAGGGCTCAGGGTGAGAGGGGAATTGATGGAAAAGGATGAATGGAGGGGGCAGGGGACAGAGAAGCATGGATGGGCATGGATTGAGATGGCAGGGCTCAGGGTGAGAGGGGAATTGCTGTAAAAAGGATGAATGGAGGGGGCAGGGGACAGAGAAGCATGGATGGGCATGGATTGAGATGGCAGGGCTCAGGGTGAGAGGGGAATTGCTGTAAAAAGGATGAATGGAGGGGGCAGGGGACAGAGAAGCATGGATGGGCATGGATTGAGATGGCAGGGCTCAGGGTGAGAGGGGAATTGCTGTAAAAAGGATGAATGGAGGGGGCAGGGGGCAGAGAAGCATGGATGGGCATGGATTGAGATGGCAGGGCTCAGGGAGAGAGGGCAATTGCTGGAAAATGATGAATGGAGGGGGCAGGGGACAGAGAAGCATGGATGGGCATGGATTGAGATGGCAGGGCTCAGGGAGAGAGGGAAATTGCTGGAAAAGGATGAATGGAGGGGGCAGGGGACAGAGAAGCATGGATGGGCATGGATTGAGATGGCAGGGCTCAGGGACAGAGGGGAATTGCTGGAAAAGGATGAATGGAGGGGGCAGGGGACAGAGAAGCATGGATGGGCATGGATTGAGATGGCAGGGCTCAGGGAGAGAGGGGAATTGCTGGAAAAGGATGAATGGAGGGGGCAGGGGACAGATGGGCATGGATTGGGAGGGCAAGGCTCACACTCTCTCTCTCATATACAATGTCTTTCTGACTCTCACTCTCACACACTCTGTCTCACAATGTATCACATTCACTCTCTATGTGCCACACAGTCACTCACACACTCGCTTGGTCTCATACACTCACTCTCACAGAGAATCTGTGTCTCACACACACTCTCTCTCTCGCACACACACACACACTCTCACACTGTGTCTCACATACACACTTGCACACACTCTCATTCTCACACACACACTCTCACAAACACACTCACACCCAGACTCACTCTCTCTCTCACACACACACACTCACACTTTCACTCTGACTCTCACACAGTCACTCTCACATACACTCTCCCAAACATACACACTCCGAGGAAAACCTTGCTAGCGCCCGTTTCATTTGTGTCAGAAACGGGCCTTTTTTACTAGTATCTATATAAGGAGAGAATTCATCAAGGTGCAATAGAAGTTCTCCTTTTACCACATCTTGATTTTCTGCTGGATTCAACAACATTTAGGATTCAGGCTTTGCAGGTCGTCCAGAATGCTGCAGCATGTTTGATTAGTGGAATGTCTAGGTCAGAACACATTACTCCAGTACTGAAAAAATTATATTGGCTGCCTGTTAAGTTCAGATTTATTTTTAAGATTTTTGGGTTGATACACCGGCATGCATATGAGATTGTTCCTGATTAATTTGTAAAGCCTTAAAAATGTACAAGCTAAGTCGACCGTTAAGATCTGAAAGATCTAATCATCTTTATTTGCCTTCTCTAGCAATGTATCACTATGCGGATACAAAGCTGCAAGCTGTGTCGATTGCTGGCCCCTTGCTATAGAATGCTTTGCCTGGACATTTA
This sequence comes from Microcaecilia unicolor, assembly GCF_901765095.1. Taxonomy (NCBI): domain Eukaryota; kingdom Metazoa; phylum Chordata; class Amphibia; order Gymnophiona; family Siphonopidae; genus Microcaecilia; species Microcaecilia unicolor. The sequence goes on from NC_044032.1 coordinate 306,648,371, forward strand.
AGATTATGTGATAATATTCAGCAATTCAAACGATTTTTGAAGACTCATTATTTTTTAAAAGTCTTTCTAGAAGAATGAAGTATATTGAAGTAAATCTATGTATTCCAAATGGATTGATATATTAATTGTTACTTGCTGAGTATTTGTTATGTTTTAGAGCTTTTATTAATTGTATGTTTTTCTGTTACCCGCTTTAGGTAAAGGTAGGATACAAATGCAATACATAAATAAAATAATAAATACATATTATAAAACAGATTAGTCACCCAACCCAACCCCACCCCCTGATCAAAATCCTCTCCCCCACACTCTCTATAAGGCACATTGACCCCTACCAGTAGTATCATGAGGTTACCACAAGAGGTCACAGTCACCATTTTGTTTATTTTTATTTCAAGTTGTTTGACATTCCACTGTTCAAAAAACATATATCAAAGTGAATTACAGGCAGGTATAAACAGTGGATATATAAACAAGGTTGTTATTAAAAACAAAAATCCAACAACAAAACATAACAGATACAACAGGGAGGGGTATGAGTAGAACAACAACTTATCTTCTATTAGACATTAGCCAGAAAGAAAAATGGTACAAACTAGGAAGAGAAGAAACAGACATAAGTACATAATCATCGCCATGCTGGGACAGACCAAGGGTCCATTGAGCCCAGCACCCTGTCACCGACAGCATCCAAAAGAACAAGCAATTCGTCCTGCCCATCTCAGAAAGAGTGGATGATTCCCACGTCCATTCAATAACATTCTATGGCCTTTTCCTCCAGGAAGCCGTACAACCCTTTTTTGAAGTTCGCTAAGTTAACCGCCTTAACCACTGTTTCCGGCAAAAAATTCCAGAGTCCAATTTCACGTTGAGTGAAGAAAGATTTCCTCAGATTCGTTTTAAATTTACCACACTGCATCTTCATCGCATGCCCCCTTGTCCTAGTATTTTTGGAAAGCGTAAACAGATGCTCCACATCGACCCGTTCTATTCCACTCATTATCTTATAGACCTCTATCATATCTCCCCTCAGCCGCCTCTTCTCCAAGCTGAAGAGCTCCAGTCTCTTCAGCCTTTCCTCATAGGGAAGTCGTCCCATCCCCTGTATCATCTTTGTCGCCCTTCTCTGCACCTTTTCCAATTCCACTATATCTTTTTTGAGGTGCGGCGACCAGAACTGAACACAATACTCGAGGTGCGGTTGCATCATGGAGTGATACAATGGCAGAATGATATCCTTATTTTTGTTTTCAATCCCTTTCCTAATGATACCCAACATTCTATTTTCTTTCCTAGCCACAGCAGCACATTGAGCAGAAGATTTCAACGTATCATCAATGATGACACCTAGATCCCTTTCTTGGTCCGTGACTCCTAACGCTGAACCTTGCATGATGTAGCTATAGTTTGGGTTCCTCTTTCCCACATGTATCACTCTGCACCTGTTCACATTAAACGTCATCTGCCATTTAGACGCCCAGTCTCCCAGTCTCGTAAGGTCCTCTTGTAGTTTTTCACAATCTTCCCGCGATTTGATGACTTTGAATAACTTTGTGTCAACAGCAACTTTGATTACCTCCCTAGTTACCCCCATCTCTAGGTCATTTATGAATATGTTAAAAAGGTCCCAGCACAAACCTCTGAGAGATACCACTAACTACCCTTCTCCATTGCGAATATTAACCTTTTAATCCTACTCTGTTTCCTATCTTTCAACCAGTTTTTAATCCACAGTACGACACTATCTCCGATCCCATGTCCCTATAGTTTCTTCTGTAGTCTTTCATGAGGGACTTTATCAAATGCCTTTTGACAATCTAGATACACAATATCGACCAGCTTACCTTTGTCCACATGTCTGTTTACTCCTTCAAAGAAATGTAGCAGACTGGTGAGGCAAGACTTCCCTTCGCTAAATCCATGTTGACTTTGTCTCATTAGTCCATGCTTTTGAATGTGCTCTGTATTTTGTTCTTGATAAAAGTCTCTACCATTTTGCCCGGCACCGACGTCAGACTTACCGGTCTATAGTTTCCCGGATCTCCTCTGGAACTTTTTTTAAAATATCGGCGTTACATTGGCCACCCTCCAATCTTCCGGTACCACGCTCGATTTTAAGGATAAATTACAAATCACTAACAGTAGCTCTGCCAGCTCATTTTTTAGTTCTATCAGTACCGTGGGGTGAATACCATCTGGTCCAGGAGATTTGCTACTCTTCAGTTTGCAGAATTGCTCCATTACTTCTTCCAGGTTTACAGATATTTCATTAAGTTTTTCAGACTCATCAGCCTCGAATACTCTGTCCGGCACCGGTATCCCACCCAAATCTTCCTTGGTGAAGACCGAAGCAAAGAACTCATTTAGTTTTTTCTGCCATTTCTTTGTCTTCCTTGATCGCCCCTTTTACACCCACCCTCGCCAACAGTATCCCAATAAGGATCATATGTAACCTAAAGCCTGGATGAACAACCATGTTTTTAGATTTTTTTAAAAGTTTGAATAACATTCTTTGTGCCTGAGGTCCTAGGGAACAGAATTCCAGAGTTGAACACAGAGCAGCAATGGGGCTTAAGCAGAGGGGGAGTTCTTCTGCCTCATTCAGGGAGACTGCTGGGTGAGCCCCAGGAGGGTCAGGGAGTTAGGTGTTGGAGGAGGCAGAGGATCTTTGCCATCTTCCTCACTGTGTGTGCTCTCTCTCTCTCTCTCTCTCTCAAAAGCAAAAGCATTATTCGAATGCAAAATGTGCTGCTACAGGCTTCTTATAGTTCTTGCAGCATGTTCTTACTGTTTCTATATCCACTATTGCAGTTCATTAACTGGCCTAATAACAAGGACTAAAGCTCAGGAGAATAACAAGCAGGTAGATACTGAACTGAGAATGACTGCATCAGGACTCAAGAGAGAGGGATAAATAGATTTGGTAAATAATGAACAATTGATTTATTTCTGAGGTATGAAGAGGAGAAATGAAAATGAAAAAAGTAGAAGAAAAAAAAGTATATTGCGGCAAATAGTAAATGGAGCCAAATGAGATGAACACAAAAAATTGTGTAGATGAAAGAGAAAATGTAACAAGGGAATAAAGAAACCCACAGCAATTCAGGACTGAAAGCTTTGTGGCAGTGAGCCTTAGATGACTGGAATATCATTTATTATGGTCTGTCTGCTGCCTCTATTAAGGCTTTGCAATTAGTGAAAAATGCAGCTCATCTACTGACTGGCTACTCAACATACAAATTTGGGGCCGCCCTATGCTGATGCCAATTCTATAATGGCATTTGTGAGCCAAGATAATGTTATATAAAATTAGTGTAACCTGCTTGGGTGCATCTAAGTTTAGGCATGATTATTTATGCTATGTCAATGGCAGGTGTAAATGGGTGCACCTACATGCACCAAGCGATGTATATAACTGATAGTATTCTATAAGTCATTTACAAATATGCTGATAGTGAGGGTCACGTGATGCGGTGGAAGCAGTAACAGCGTTTTTGTGCTGCTCCGAGTGTCCCGCTCGCCCCCGACCGAAACCGCCGAAAGAAAACCCCCCAAAAACCGATCGGACTTTGTAAACGAACGGAGGAAGGTGCATGGAACAATATCTCGTTCCTATGCCGCCCGGAAGCACAAGGAAAAGCTCAAAAAGCGAAAAAGAAAAGCTGCTCGCGGCAAACAGCGATTCCAAGATGGCGACCGCATCCCCGCGAGGCGAGGCTGAATTTACCGCCCGACAGCTGGCACAGTTGGTAACAGCGGTAGGAACCGCACTGGAACCCCGTTTTACAGCATTAGAGAGCCGATTGGGGAAAATAGATGGCGCTTTGGCGGAAATAACAAGCAAAACGGCGGAGGTTGAAAAACGAGTATCAGACCTAGAGGACACATGGCAGCAACATGAGCCGGATATAGCTAACTTAAAGCAACAACTAACAATCCAAGCAGAGAAGCTAGACGATCTAGAGAACAGAACTAGGCGATGCAACCTCAGACTGGTGGGCCTACCTGAAACCATACCAGACAAAAATTTAAGCACAGTGCTGGAAACATGGCTCTCTAAAGAATTTGCCATATCAGACAGCAGAGGCCATCTTTGCATTGAACGGGCCCACAGACTGGGGAGACCGGGTCAACCGGGGTCTAGACCCAGAGTGGTCATAATAAAAGTTCTCAATTATCTCCATAAAGAAGAGATTCTACAGGGATACCGGCAGAAAAGAGACAAATTTAAGATATGCGGACAGCCAAATAAGAATATTCCAGGACTACTCAGCTAGTGTACAGGAGAGGAGACGAAAATTCCACCCAATTTGCTCCTCACTCATTAATAAAAATACTCGGTTTATGCTCCTGTACCCAGCGACGTTGAAAATCATGAAAGATGGAAAATGGATATCCTTCACCTCAGAACAATCAGCGACACAATTTATTAACCAGGAGCTGCAAACACCTACAACACCAACATGAACTTGCTCCAAAACTGTGGTGAGCAGATTCTGTACTTGATAAGATCACTATGCCAGATTTGAGGACACTATCTGAGAACTCAAATTGCCTAAGGTTAAAGGTAAAATGATATGTCTGGGGGGGAGCGGGGCACTCAGCACATTGTGACTAGGCCTTGATGGGAAAAGTCCTTTCAGGGCACCTCTTGGGAGAAGGGGAATGGGAAGAATGGGTAGATATGAGGATAAGGGGAGGGATAGGGGTGGGGGACGATATAATAAAGGGAACAAATGGAAAGATAATTAGTGGGGTAAAGGGAAAGGATATTACTGGTACCTATGATTACATGAGAGCTAATTTGAATCTTGGTCTCCAAATACAGCAGGTATGCTCCTGGGGAGAGGCTGGGCCCCCGGGGGTAAGTCAGGAAATACTACTGATAGTATCCCCAAAGCTAGAAAATCATTAATCAATCTGGAGTAAAGATCTTGTCATGGAATGTTTCAGGCATCACATCGCCAGTGAAGAGATATAAGATCCTATCTCAGATAAAGCGACATAATATAGACTTTGCATGTCTGCAAGAAACAAAATTATCAGATAATGAACATGGAAAACTTTGTCAACAGTGGGTGGGTGAGAGCCATTTCTCCTCCTCGGGCAACAGGAAGAGTGGGGTTGCAATACTAGTACGTAAAGGGTTACCTTGCACCAATACCCTAATATACAAAGACACAGAGGGACGTATAGTGCTACTTCGAGTTAATTATCAAGGTCAGAGCTTTTATTTGTGTGCGATATATGCTCCAAATTCCTATGACCCAAGATTCTTCCAGTCCTTAATAGCACTAGGGCTGCAATACACTGATGCTCCCTGGGTGTGGGCGGGGGATTTCAATCAGGTGCAGGACCCGTCCCTGGATAGGTCATCACCCGCGGCTGTACCAGGGGTGGGCAAGGGGAAGGGGATATCAGCACTCTGCAAACATTTGCATTTAACTGACCCGTGGCGCTCCCTCCACCCTACTACAAAAGACTATACCCATCAGTCAAAAGCCCACCAATCCTGGTCTAGAATCGACTATATTCTCATATCACAATCTTGGTTCTTTAAAGTTCAACAGGCAGTTATTGGCCCTATGGAAATTTCAGACCATAGTATGATATGGGTAGAACTCGACCTAAGGGAGAGGGGGAAAACAATCAACCACTGGAGATTCCCCGCTTACCTTTACAGTGACAAACAATTTCTAGATCACCTAATGGGGAAATGGAAACTGTATGAGGACACGAATCACCCTACATGCGACTCGCCTATATTATTCTGGGAAGCGTCCAAAGCGGTTATGAGAGGGGAAGTAATAGCGTTTCAGAGTGCTAGGAAAAAACGATTAGCTGCGGGCATTTTGCGATTAGAAGCAGACTATAGGAAAGCAAAGAGGAAATACATAACTCACCCCACTCCAGACAACAGGGATTCCATGTCAGCAACCCTGGTAGCACTCAACTCAATTATCCACGAACAAGCCACGAAGCAATTAATGTTTCGACGGCTGAACTTCCAACGCTTTGGGAATAAGTCAGGAAAACTATTAGCTAGAGTGGCTAAAACACAAACCTCCCAAAGGTTTATCTCAATGATAACGAACTCCAAGGGGGATAAGCTAACTAAATTACAAGATATAGTTAATACATTCCAGGAACACTTTAAGGAAACATATAGTGCCAAAGATAGGGTGCGGGGTCCCCTGACCCGAGACTACCTAGAAGATGCAAAAATGCCCCAACTAACAGAAATAGCCCGCCAAGCACTGCTAGCCCCTCTTGAAGCACAAGAGGTTTTTAAAGTATTGAAATCCCTAAATCTGGGCTCCGCCCCAGGTCTCGATGGCTTCTCTAATGAGTACTATAGGATGCTAGCCCCTCAATTGTGTGGAGCCTTGGTAGATTATTTTGAGGGAGTGGTGACTAGGGGATCCTTTTCATCAAGGGAGAACGAAGCCTTAATAACATTAATCCCCAAACCGGGTAAACCAAAAGATCTAGTAGACTCCTATAGACCCATTTCCCTCATCAATGTAGATGTTAAGATCTTATCTAGAGTGCTCACAAACCGACTGACAGCTCATATTCCATATCTAATAGGAGAGCACCAAGTGGGATTTGTTAAAGGCCGACAAGCGGTAAGGCAAGTTCGGAAAGCACTACTTACAGTGGCTTATGGACAGGTTACGGGTGACCCCCTCTTGTTAGTTAGCCTAGACGCGGCTAAAGCTTTTGATAAAGTTAATGGAGAATACCTGTTTCAAGTACTCGAGTATATTGGGCTGAGTGGTTGGTTTCTGAAAGCAATCCAGACACTCTATAATAACACCACAGCACAAATATTGATTAATGGCACTAGATCTATGCCCTTCCGAATAGAACGGGGCACAAGGCAGGGATGTCCATTATCCCCCATACTGTTCCTTCTATACCTGGAACCACTTCTACGCACGATTTTACTAGACCAGGATATACGGGGAGTAACACTGCATGGGCAACTGATAAAAGTGCTAGCCTTTGCAGACGACATGTTTCTTACACTCACACAACCAAGAACCTCAGTCCCACGGTTGCTTGAAGTTATAGAGGAATTTGGGTTCTATTCAGGATTACAATTAAACCTACATAAATCATTAGCCCTCCCGATTCAGGAGGAGGTGAAGGAGGGGTGGGTTGACCCATTCCCCTTCCAGTGGGCTGAAGACAACCTTAAGTATTTGGGGGTCATCATTCCAAAAGATTTAGCGAACTTATATAAGGAAAACATAGGCCCATTGAAAAATAGAACAAAGGAAACACTACATGGTTGGCAAGGTCTACCCTTATCCCTGAAAGGGAGAATCGCAATGTATAATATGTTCATCTTTCCGAGGTGGACGTACATCTTCCAGATGATCCCAGTCTCGCTGGGATACAGAGAGGAGAGATGGCTCAATAAAACCCTCACTATATTCCTGTGGCAGGGTAAACGGGCACGCACAGGTTTGAAAAATCTTATGAAGCCCTGCTCGGGAGGGGGACTGGGACTGCTTGATTTAAAACTCATAACGATAGCATGTGGCCTGAGGCATCTATCAGATTGGTTTCGAGCAAAAGAGTTTTTCTCGTGCACAAGTGTAGAAACCACATTGATAGCCCCCATGGATTTTGCTTACTGGCTCCACGCCCCAGCAAAGGAACTCCTACCGTTGGGTCAGTATGGGTGCATCTTAAATCCCCTGCGTAAAACATGGAAATGGCTGGGTAAGATGTACAAATGGAATAAAGCAGCAACTCCACTGATTCCTCTTAAAGGCAATTTAGCATTCCCGGAGGGGGGAGGCTCCGCCTTGTTTAAAAAATGGGAGAACTGTGGCATCAAATATTTGTTTCAAGTGGTATCGGAAGATGGGAATATTAAATCCTTTAGAGCCCTGTGTGAAGAATTTGGACTGGGACAGAAAGACCACTTTCAGTACTTACAACTTAAACACTATGTTAGGTCAATACCTGCAACAGACCTTACACAGCAAATATGGGACTCTATGAATGATATACTAGGCCTAGAGGCCCAATTAAAAGTACCCCTCCGTTACTTCCATCGCCACCTTCGAGACTCGCAGGGGACTTCAGATTACACAAGTGTCTCACAGCAGTGGCACCAAGAACTGAGATGGAAACCCAATTCCGAGCAAATAAAACTGTGCCTGACAGGTGTATACCAGACGACAGAGAACGCGGCATGGCAGGAAATGCAATACAAATTTATTTTACGGCTTTATATCTCACCACATAGAGCCTTTAAAGCGACCATTAGAACTACAGATGATTGCCCAAAGTGTGGACAGGTGGGAGCCTCCTTGGGACATATGTTTTGGTTCTGCACAATGGTGTTTCAATTCTGGAAAACGCTGGGACATCATGTGTCTCAGATGTGGAAAATACAATGGCACCCATCACCAGGCCAACTCTTTGAAGTTTATAATATCCGAGGAAAGTCACCCGAGGGACTGAAAGCCTTTTTGAAAAGGGCGACCTTGATGGGCAAGCGGACAATTACACAATTATGGTTACAGCCAGAGCCCCCAGGAGTCCCGCAATGGAGAGGAGCTATGATGCAATGTTGCATGCTGGAAAAGAAAAGAGTGGGAGACTTGGCTTCAAAAAGGGGAGACCAATTTTGTAAAACATGGTCCCCGTTTTGGGACACCCTCACATCAGTTGGAAGAAGCAGGATTCTAAACTGTTAATAGGTCCAGTAGGGGAGGGTGGAGGGAGGGAGGATAGGGGGGGGAGGGGAATATAAAGGAAACGCAAATGTTCACTGTATGATATTAATATAAAAGTTTATTTGTATAGTTACAAGTTGACCACTGTAAAGGGGGTCTTGTTCTTCTGTGTTACATAATTGTTGTAATGGGAGCAGGAAAGACTAGACACTATGAAGCAAGCAAATAGATGAAGGTGAAGATGCTAATCGGGGGGGAGGGGAGAAAAAGGGTGTATAAAATATTGATGATGCAGTTACAATGTATACATGCAATTGTGACCTGTTCATATGTTTACGAGATGTTTGATTATGTTCACAATGGTGATTATCATCAATAAAAACTGTTTATATAAAAAAAAAAAAATATGCTGATAGTTCACCCATGCTCTGCCCATCTATAATGCCCCCTCTAAAGCAGTATTTCCCAACTCCAGTCCTGGAGTACCCCTTGCCAGTCAGAGTTTCAGGATAGCCACATTAAACATGCATGAAAGAGATCTTCTACTATATGCAAATCTCTGTCATGCATATTCATTGTGGACATCCTGAAAATTTGACTGACAAGGGGTACTCCAGGAAGCACTTGGGAAACGCTGCTCTAAAGCTACATGCTTTGACAACATTTTTAGATGCTAGTTCTCAGCAAATTTATGATCGAGAGACTTTTATTCCAAAGTGTGTTGATAAGCTATATTCTTGAGTTTTCAAGTTCAAGTCAACTAATTAGACCCCTGTATGATACCCCGGGTTGTGGGGTGACCCTGTGAATAACACAGCCAGACAGATATATAAATGTGAAATAAATGGTTTATTTAGCTGATCCAAGAACGTTGGGTGCAAAAAGTCTGTATGGTTCAATAAACAGTCTTGAGTAGGCCTTTGGCTGGCAGGCCAAACAGTCTGTGGCTGGTGGAGCTGCCACACCCCAAATACAGCCTAAGTTCTCAGTTCCTCTGGGACCCAGGTCTGGCTTCAGCCAGACCTCAAACAAGGCTTGCAAGTCTTAAACACGCAGTAAATTGGTTTACTTCTGCCAGGTCACAATTAATACACAGGAACTGCAGCAACATCTGCAGGGCTGGTCAAACCCAGTAAGCAGGCTATGCATTGCAGGAGGGCATCTGCCTTCAAGGGCGCCTGCTGAGGCTTTTGTTTATGTAATCTCTCCTGCTCATCTCAGTCTGGCTACAAAGCAGGAGCTGTCAGCTCTCTGTCCAGTCCCCTCCCCCCAGGGTTGCCAGGTGGAAAATTTTTTGCCAGCCCAATCCAGCCCCAAAACCAGCCCAAAACCCGCCCAAACACAAACCCCGCCCCTAACACCCCCACCCCCGCGTCATCACCCCGCCCCCGCCGTCATCAACCCAGCCCCCGCCGTCACCGGCCCCGCCTCCCCGTCATCGGCCCCGCCTCCCACGTCACCGGCCCCGCCTCCCCGTCATCGGCCCCGCCTCCCACGTCACCGGCCCCGCCTCCCACGTCACTAACCCCGCCCAAAACGTCACTATCCCCGCCCCCCCGCGGCCGAAAAAACCGCCCTGAAGCCCAAAAACAGCCCAAAAAACCGCAACCCGCCGCGGGCAAAAATTTCCCGCGGCGGGTCGCGGAAAACCGCCCAATTGGGCGGTAAAACCGCCCACCTGGCAACACTGCCTCCCCCCTCCCAAGCAGAGAAATATCCTCCTGTTGTGTTTGTCAGAGGACCTCACTGCTCCAAACACATTGAGATTGAGAGTGAAACCAGGAGCTGGAATCCAGCCCAGAGAGGGCTCAGAGACAGCACAGCCTGGACCCTTGTTTTGTCAGAGACTGCTGTTTAGTGCTACACCTGACCCACCCTTTTCCACCCCCACCCCAACACAGCAACTCACAGGACAGGAGGGCTAGATGGCTGCTTTCAATTCCTAACCATCACCAATCTCCTATCTCTCATTCCCACTTCAGTAACTCCTGTTAGTCTGTCCAACTCAGATTGTAGAATATGTTAGTTTACGCTGATTAAGTCTGCCCTAGCTAGATCCTAAGCTGTGCTGGGTGGGAAGGCTATTGTGCTGCATGCAGAGTCTAACTTCTTAGGATTTCAGGTTAATTTTTGAAGAATTTGAAGAGGGGCTATCTCTGTTCTACATGTGTGACTGCAAGGCCAAGTGTCTGAATAGGGATCTGTTTGTTAGATTCTGAAATTTTGATAACACATTGTTTTTCAGAGTTGGCAAGACGGTCTGTTCTCCTAATTCCTGGTCTGTGTGCTAAGCTATTTTTCTTCTATACTGGTGTAATGTTTTCAATGATGCCATGGCTGGTAAAAGGGGTGTGTCTACTGTGGGGGCGGAGCCATAGTGATTCCGCCCCTGGATGGGTAGGGGCGCTGACTAATAGACTGCAGGAGGGCGCTAGAAACCCTAGGGCCGGCCCTGAACATCTGCTAGGCTTCTAGTCTTCCTTCCCTGGGCCTCCTTAACCTCAGTCAGGCCCCATTTTATGTAATTCTCACTCCACCCCTCCTCCTGGCTCACTTCCTCTCGGGCAGAACTAGGGCTCTTAAGGTGGCTAAGGCTGTCTATGGGACTATTCTTAAGGGTGAGGAGCAGAGTTCTATAAACACCCTCACACCATGACAGAGGCATTTGATGCCAAAACATAGCCCGTGTCAGGTCTATGAACAAAGGACTATTGTTTATCCCAATCTTGTGGGCCTTTGGTGCTTGTTTTTGATTTAATCACCCATTCTCTGTCCATGTATATGCTCCCTTTAAAATTATAGGGTATAGCACTTAGGTGCTACTTTAAAGAATAGTGCCTAGTGCACATTTGCACGTAACTCTTATAACACAAGCTCTTATAACAAGTAGATTAGAATATTGTAATTCACTTTTTCAAGGTTTGTCTCAGATTAGTCTGAAAAGATTGCAGTTGGTGCAAAACACCACAGAACGACTGACCATAACACCAGTTTTAGCTGAATTACTGTGTCAGCAAGAATAACTTTGAAAATATTATGTTTAGTATTTAAAGCTCTTCGTATGGGAGTTTCAAGGTATCTTTCTGTTGTGGTTAAAAGGTATGTTCCTGCAAGGCAATATCGCTTTTCTCAGTGCACTTTGTTGAAACTTCCTCCATTATCTTTGGTCAAATTATCTTCCACTCTGAATCATGTTTTTTGTTACTCTGGTCGTCATTTGTGGAACTCTTTTACAGAGGAAATTAGAAGCATTGATAGTTACTTGATACTTCGCAAAACCTTGAAAACGTGCCTTTATGTAAGCTCTTATAGGCAACTGTGAAAGGGTGATATCTTGTGTTTAAATTTAATGCTGGAGGAAATCAGAAGTATTGATACTTTTGATTTATTCCAAATTTGTGAAAACTTGGTCTTTTGTAAGCTCTTTTGGGTAGATGGAATCCAATATGTTACAAGATCTGAGACAACATGGTTTTACCAAAGGCAAATCACACCAAATGAATCTGATTGAATTCTTTGATTGGGTGACCAGAGAATTGGATTGAGGATGTGCAGAAGATGTAATCTATTTAGATTTCAGGAAAGCCTTTAACATGGCTCTTGAATAAACTTGACAGGCTGAAGTTAGGACCAAAAGTGGTGAACTTGATTAGGAACTGGTTGACAGACAGACGCCAGAGAGTGGTGGTTAATGGAATTCAATCGGAGAAAGGAAAGATGAGTAGTGGAGTGCCTCAAGGATTGGTACTGAGGCCAATTCTGTTCAATATATACGTGAGCGACATTGCCAAAGGGTTAGAAGGTAAGGTTTGCCTTTTTGCAGATTCTACTAAGACTTGTAACAGAATGGACACTCTGGAGGGAGTGGAAAACAAGAAAAACGATCTGCAAAAGTTAGAAGAATAGTTTAATGTTTGGCAATTAAAATTCAATGCAAAGAAGTGGAGTGATGCACTTAGGGAGTAGAAATCCAAGGGAGACGTATGTGTTAGATGGTGAGGCTGATATGCACAGACAGGAAGAAAGACCTTGGGGTGATAGTATCTGAGGACCTGAAGGCAACGAAACAGTATGATAAGGTGGAGGCCATAGCCAGAATGATGCTAGGCTGTTTAGATAGAGGTGTAACTAGCAGAAGAAAGGAGTTGTTGATATCTTTGTACAAGTCATTGGTGAGGCCCCACCTGGAGTATTGTGTTCAGTTTTGGAGGCTGTATCTTGCTAAGAAGGCAACAAAAATGATATGGGGCTTGTGCCAAAAGACATATGAGAAGAGACTGGAAGACCTGACTATGTATACCCTAGAGGAGAGGAGGGACAGAGGAGATATGATACAGACTTATAAATACTTGAAAGGTATTAATATAGAAACACATATTTTCTAGAGAAGGGAAAATGGTAAAACTAGAGGACATGACTTGAGGTTGCAGGGTGGTAGGAGTAATGCCAGAAAATTCTTAACATTGACATTTGCACATCAGTCAGTCTATTACACTTCAAATCCTAATATATTTAAATAACACTTTATTTGGAATAAAATTTGGCTGCAGCTTTATTCACCACACAGCAATATAAAACTCAATTCCACAACTTAACCTTTTCTTAACAACATACAAATCCTTTATCACCCTGTTAAACTTCCCAGAGCGGTTTAAAAGTGCTAAACCATTCGGTAATGAAACTGGCTCAAACTTTCCCCACATTACCCCCTTTAACCCATGTGACTTACGGTGCCGTCAAGCCACATTTTACTCGTGGCGGTTTCTCCCACGAGTTATTTTCCATCCAATATCGTTAACAGATATTCACTTAACCGCCTCTGGTGCCTCTTTATTCCCATAGAACAGGCCCAATCACCTACAAGCAACTACCGATCTCCCACCCTCCACCTCCACTCCCTCCCCCCCTCCCTTGTAAAACCCATATCTAACTAAACCTCCCTTAAAATTAAAACACCTACCACCAAAATGGGCGGGCAGGGAGGGATCAAAAACCTTAAACCTTATCTACCCTCATCCACTCCTACCCACCCACCTAATAATTCTAGACTTCCAAAACCTTTTTTCACATCTATTCCACTCTATATTTCCACCAATCCTCATCACCCTTAACTAGCCAATCACCTTTCTTCAACTTCTTGCTAGCCTGCCTGAACCTTACCATTCACCTAGTCACTCTTCCCCCCTCCCACCCTTACTTTCCTTATCACCCTTTCCTTTACTGCCCTTGGCCTCAGTCAATGTTATTACCCCCCCCCCCCCCCAGTTTAAACTGTGAGGGTCTCCTTATTCACGGAAAGGGTGGTTGGTGCCTGGAATGCTCTCCCGACAGAGGTGGTGGAGAAAAAAACAGTGTAGGAATTCGAAAGGTATGGGATGAACACAGAGGATCTCTAGTTAGAAAATGATTGGTATAAAAAACAAAACTTAAAGTGTTGCATATGTGTTTGCATTTCAAGTGGTGCTTAGATGGCAACTCTGTCTGTATCAGCTAAAGCTGGTGCTGGGCTAGCTTGTATGGTCTGAGTCCCGCATAAAGCAATCCAGTTTAGGATGAGCAGTAGAGAGCTTTGATGGAAACTCCAGTAATTTGGAATGTGAGGACAGTGCTGGGCAGACTTTTATGGTCTGTGTCCCGCAAATGATAAGATGGATTTGGATAGGCTGGAGTGGGCTTTGACGGCAACTCCAGTAGTTGGAACATAAGGACAGAGCAGGGCTGACTCCTACGGTCTCCTCGTCCACTCGCTCGTTACCTCTCGTCTTGACTATTGCAACCTTCTCGCTGGCCTCCCGCTTAGCCACCTATCCCCCCTTCAATCTGTCCAAAATTCCGCCGCACGTCTTATCTACCGCGTGAACCGATACTCTCATATCACCCCTCTCCTCAAGTCGCTTCACTGGCTCCCGATCCGCTACCATATACAGTTCAAGCTTCTCCTATTGACCTTCAAGTGCACTCAATCTGCAGCCTCCCATTACCTCTCTACCCTCCTCTCCCCATATGTTCCCTCCCGTAACCTCCACTCTCAGGACAAATCACTCCTTTCTGTACCCTTCTCCACCACCGCTAACTCCAGACTCCGCCCCTTCTGCCTTGCATCACCTTATGCCTGGAACATACGCCATGCGCCCTCCCTGCCCATTTCAAGTCCTTACTCAAGGCCCATCTCTTCTCCCTTGCTTTTGGTGCCTAACCACCTTCCCATTCCTGATACCTACACTGACTACATAGTTTTTACCTTTAGATTGTAAGCTCTCTTGAGCAGGGACTGTCCTTCCCCATGTTTAAACTTGTACAGCGCTGCGTAACCCTGGCAGTGCTATAGAAATGCTAAGTAGTAGTAGTAGTAGTAGTAGTAGTATGTCCCACAAACACCAAAGAAAGACCATGATCAAGTATATAACATCATGTTTATTGTTGATTTAATCTTGAATTGATAATGAATGTGACTGTTGGGCAGACTGGATGGACCATTTAGGTCTTTATCTGCCATCACTTACTATGTTACTATGTGGATGTGAAAGTATGATATTTTGTGTTGAAATTTTGTGGATTTTAATATGTTCTTATGATGTATTTTGTTTGTACTTTTTAAATTATAGTTCTACTGTGAACCACGTTGGGAGGCGGGGTTAGTGCTGGGCAGACTTATACGGTCTGTGCCCTGAAAAAGACAGATACAAATCAAGGGGCTGGTGGTTGGGATGTAGGGCTAGTGCTGGGCAGACTTATATGGTCTGTGCCCAGAAAATGACAGATACAAATCAAGAGGCTGGTGGTTGGGATGTGGGGCAGATTTATATGGTCTGTGCCCTGAAAAAGACAGATACAAATCAAGGTAAGGTATACACAAAAAGTAGCACATACGAGTTATTTTGTTGGGCAGACTGGATGGACTGTGCAGGTCTTTTTCTGCCGTCATCTACTATGTTTACTTTGTAATAAATCAAATCAAACTAAACTAGCAATTAATTGTACCCATGACATGCCTAAGTGGTACATACGTCTAGGTGAGACAGACTACTACTACTACTATTTAGCATTTCTATAGCACTACAAGGCGTACGCAGTGCTGCACAAACATAGAAGAAAGACAGTCCCTGCTCAAAGAGCTTACAATCTAATAAACAAAAAAAAAAGTAAGCAAATCAAATCAATTAATGTGTACAGGAAGGAGGAGAGGAGGGTAGGTGGAGGCGAGTGGTTACAAGTGGTTACGAGTCAAAAGCAATGTTAAAGAGGTGGGCTTTCAGTCTAGATTTAAAGGTGGCCAAGGATGGGGCAAGACATAGGGGCTCAGGAAGTTTATTCCAGGTGTAGGGTGCAGCGAGACAGAAGGCGTGAAGTCTGGAGTTGGCAGTAGTGGAGAAGGGAACAGATAAGAAGGATTTATCCATGGAGCGGAGTGCAAGGGAAGGGGTGTAGGGAAGGACGAGTGTGGAGAGATACTGGGACAGACAACCAAACAGGAGCAGTGATTCAGGGAAGGACAAACACTGCACGAGTTTATCCAAATGTCAGCTTTAATAAGCTGCTTCAAGGTCTGTCTCCATAAAAATTCTCTTCCGCAGCAGAAGAAAATTTGTATGGAGACAGATCTTGAAACAGCTATTTGGTGAAACGTGAATTCATGTCGGTTTTGTAGTGTCTCCTACCATGATTTTACATATACATAATGATAAAAATGATGAAAAAATGATGAAGAAATAAATGAAAGATAAGTACTTTATACATTTTTTCAGAAGATATGAAAAAATCTATAGTTAATGGATCGATGAGGATTACATGCTCACCCTAAATATGGCTAAAATAATATAGCCTAAGGTTTGAAGTATGCATGTTTGATGGGTCCAACAATATTTAAATAGTTTTTTTTGTAAAGTGATCCTTTTTTGAATATAGAGGAGTTGGACTTGATTACCAAATTGTACTTCCATTAATACAATGTATTGTAAGCCACACTGAGCCCGCAAATAGGTGGGAAAATGTGGGATACAAATGCAATAAAATAAAAAAAATAAATGCTATTATAATTTTTCCTAAAATGACAGGAAATCACCCAATTTTTTTCATGTGTCCTTAGTACACACTCTTCTGGAACTGTGCACTTTTATTCTGGGTATGCATTCTTTTCCAAGAGTGTGTGAATACAAGTACAAAGAGAGGAGTATTTTCAAAAGGACATCCAAGTCAGAATAGGGACATCCATATCAGAATGTCAAACTTTTGAGATTTCCTATTCAAAAATATGTGAGATGGACATCTGTGTGCTGGAGACATCCAGCATGAACAGCCATTTTATAAACTGGAACACCCAAATTATGAAAGAGGGAAGGGGAATAACAGACATGGATGTGTGTATGGCAGCTTTCTTAGAAAATGGCCACACAAGACCCCATGTAGAGTAGAGGAGCAACCCAGTGGTTAGTGCAGTGGACTGTAAACCAAGGAAGCCAGGTTCAAATCCCACTTTAACTCTTTTATTTGGTAATTGTGAGCCCTCCAGAAACAAAAGCTATGCACCTGAATGTACACCACTTCAATAGCCTTCAGTCTTGTAGGTAACATATATTTAGGTATAGTAAATATTTCTGTTCCTGGAAAGCTCACAATAATAATTAAAAAAAAATTAAAAGACTTAAAAGTAGGGGTTGAATTTGGGTCCCTTGGTTTTAAAGTCTCTTACACTAACTACTAGGCTACACTTCAGACTTGCTGCTTGCCTTGTTTAGAATGTCTATAATACCTGAAGACATTGTGGAGCCTGGTATCCCCTTTCAGTTTCACTTTCAGGGGAGAGGGAGGACAGCAACCACTGGAGGATTAAGGAGGTGTCCTGCCTTAATTCATCCAGTGGACAGCTGCTCAATCAGAGCAACATTCTGTATCCTGGATATGACTGAAACAGGTCTAAATAAGGACACCCTTCTTTTTAGGCTTGTACATTTCTTCCACTTTGGTAATCGCTGTTGGACATCCTGATTTTGGGCCATCCCTAGACATGCCCACATCATGCCCCCTTGCTATTTGGGTGTATGGCAGTGTTGGATGTACAATCCTGCCTGTGTTCAATTGGGATTTGAAGGTTTTAGGCACATTCATGACAATGTAGGCATTCTGAGACATCCATATGCTCCAAAAATAAGTGCCATCGTGTACGCATGTGTGCACTTTTGGGAAAAAGTACACACTCTATCCAAAACAGTGTCCCCTCTTTACAAATAGTATGCACTCCTTGCAAACAACATACAGCCTTTGTGAAAAATGAACACTGTTTCCAAAGAAGTAGGGCTGTTCATTTAGCATGATCAATTGAAATTTTTAACATGTGCTAATAATTTTAACTCGATTAATTGCATCATGCTGCTCTCTCCTATTAGGAGGAAGAAAAATGGCAGAAATGGAAGAAAGGTTTAATGTGAAAGATGTTATAGGGGAAGAAGTGAAGAAGAGAGGAGGAGAGAAAAGAAATAGTGAGGAGAGAGGAGGCCCTGAAAATAGAGTTCAGAGCACAGACAGGGGAACAGAACCAGAGACAGGGAATAAGATGATTGGAAAAATAAAATCACCAGACAGCAAAGGTAAGAAAAATGATTTTATTTTCAGTTTAGTAATTGAAGTACAATATGCCAGTTTTGAAAATTGACATCTGCAAATGAAAATGTGAGGGGGACACTTTATATGACCAAACATGCGATTAAACACTTTAATCGTGACCAACCGTGCGATTAAACCTTTTAATCGATGAACAGCCCTACAAAAAAGCATGCACTTTAACAGTATTGCTTATATGATAAAAAAACGAAAATACCAGAATAAAATGAAAATATTTTAATGGCATGAGGTATGTTACAGAATGGAAATTTTTGGCTTGCATAACCCCCATTGTCTAGTATGAAAACGACTACATTTTTGAGAACAAGTAAAAGACAAATTAAATATGTGACTACGGTAGTGATGAAAGTAGGGACCTAAACATGCAGAGTTAAGCCAAGATCAAACATAGCTAAAAAAATATTTCTCATCAATAGTGACAGAGTCTGCGGCATAAAAGTAAAAATTCCCAAACAAACAAAAAACAAAAAAAAAGGAAGCACAAAGGGGACATGTTATTAATGGACAATAGATGTACTAAGTGCCATGTGGCCCATAAGTATAAAATAGGATGCTAAGTTTTAGTAAAAGTGCTCCAAAGCATGCACGTTGACGTTACAACGTGCTGCGACGTCAGACAGACTCCATCCAACTGGATCTAACGATGCATGCAGCTTTCACAGCGCGCTGCACGACGAGGATGAAAAAGTTAAAGATCGCGGCTGGGCTGGCGGGGGGTTGGGGTCCCCCGCCAGCTGAAGCAATATTTTAAAAAGCCGGAGGAAGTGGACCTCGGGGTAGGTGACGGCGGTAGGCGGGGGAGGGAGGGAGTGTTAACGGCGGTAGGGGGGGTTGACGGCGGTGGGGGGGCTATAATGTGCCCCCTCACTCTAGCCCCTGCCCCCCCTACCGCCGAACCTCAGATACGCCCCTGGTGGAAACCAATATAAAAAATAAAACTACAGAACATGTAGACAAACATAGTTTAATGGGATAGAGTCAATATGGATTCAGCCAAGGGAAGTCTTGCCTCACCAATTTGCTTTATTTCTGTGAAGGCGTGAATAAACATTTAGATAAGGGTGAGCCGGTTGATGTAGTGTATCTAGATTTTCAGAAAGTGTTTGACAAAATACTTCATCATAGACTCCTGAGAAAATTAAGGAGTCATGGGATAGGAGGCAATATCTTTCTGTGGATTAAGAATTGGTTATTAGATAGAAAACAGAGGGTAGGGTTAAATGGCCATTTTTCTCGGAAGTGGGTGACTAGTGCAATACTTCCCATTGTCTCGGAAGCCACATAAAATTCAATGGCAGGATGCATTTGGTTCACGGACTGCAGGTGGCCCACCTCTGATCTACCTAAATGAAAAGGAAACTAGATTGAGGATCTTCAGGGTGGGTAATAGGAAGAGTTATCACTTGGAATCATGGCAATATTTAGAGGAGAGAATCTGAAATGGAGGTAAGGATCTACCTGATCCCAAATGTGACTGTAAAAACTGTATCCCTTCTACCAAATGTCTTTATATTTTACTATAACATGCAATAAAAAATAGGTTGGATGAAAAGTGCACAGTAAAAGAACTTTTAAATATATGTTGTGATGGTATTTCTTTATTTATCAGATTTTATATACCAATTTATTGATATATGTTTTATTCAAAATGGTTTAAAATAATAAAAAAATAACAATAAAAGAATGAATAAAAAGATAAAACATAAAAGGAGGTCTTACAGCATCAGTAAATCCCAAACATATTTGCCAAAAAATAAAAAAATAAAAAGTCTACAGGAGTATTAGAGGCTGACCAGCATAACAAATTTATTTTCCTCACATTTACAATTGGAAAAAATGCCAGCATCCTATTAATATTAAAATACTGCTCTCCTTTTCATTTTAACGACCACATTTCTGGTACAATCAATTTTTTTTGCCTGTTGATGATAAATGTTTTAGATTTCATGAAAACACATTTCACCTTCAGCTAAAAGCCTGAGAGCATTTTAAATAGTTCAGCAAACCTTAGTGCTCAGCCTCCTAATGTCAAGTTTTCCCCTGGTAAAAGATATACAGAAGGACTGAAAGGACGTTATGCTTCACTTTGCTCTTTATGTTTTTTCTACACCAGTACTGTACAAACCGTACCATTTTAAGACCCAGGCACATGTTGGTAAATATCAGTTTCTCTGAATCTGTCAGCCTCATAGAGGGGCCCTTTTATTAAGCCGAGCTAGTGGTGGGGGCCATTTTTACCATGCACTAAGGCCCTTTTAACCACAGCAGGTAAAAAGGCCAAAAAAAGACATGGCCATGTGGCAAGATTGCTCTTATCATATGGCCATGCCGAGTGGGGGTGGGGTGGGGAGCATCTACCACCAGGCTCCCATGCTAACCCGGCAATAACTGGGTAGTGTGTAGTGCTGCCCGATTACCGCCAGGTAACCCACTGCAGAAATATTTTTGGAATATTTCTGCTAGCGCCGGAAATGCCCCACACAGTGGGTGGACCTTCCACTGGCACCTGCATTATGCCAGCGGTAGCTCCACATTGGCACTCAGTAAGCCTTTGGTGGGATTACCATCACTTAGTAAAAGGACCCCCTATGTTTTATCTAGCTGCATGCTATGAGTCTATTGTCTCTCAGTTTCTGGCTTAAATCTACTCAATACAGCAGAAAAATATCTCAAACTTGGAATTTTGATTTAAATGGCTCTGGGAGCTCAGTACAGTAATCCTAATGCCCCATTGTTTGCAGAAATGTGCTTTAGGGTTAAACAACATGTTCAGAAAACTAGCAAATAAATTGATGCTTTTCTTTTTTTCTCAAACTGGATTTAAGAGATGCTTGAGTGAAAACTCAATTTTGTGGGATGGGAATTTTAATTATTCAGAGTAGAAATGTGTAATACAAATCTGACTTATGCATGAAGGAGCTTCTGAACTATCTATTCACAGATGACAATTTCGATATAATGTAGAGAGAATTGACTGTAATTGCCTGAGTTTATGTGAAATTCCTTCTTACAATAACCAATGCATTAAAGTAATTAACACCAAATATGTAGTAGTAACATAACATTTTTACCTGCCCATGCAGCACTGTATAGATATACAGTGCACTCCATTTAAGTGCACGCCGGATAAGCGCATGCTCTGTTTAACTGCATGCCGTACTTCAGTCCCATTTTTGGCACCATCAATTTCTATGGGGACAAACTTCGGTTTAGCGCACCACTGAAAAGTGCAAGATTCGCTTATATGCATGATTCAAGACCGCTGCTCTTCAGGAAAGACTCTGCATAAATGCGCGGGAAGCCAATTGGTGCGTGACAACCAACGAGATTTCAAATTTACTGCCTCTTTAACTGCCACAGGCAGAATAAGCAAAAGAATGTTGTTAGGGTGTACACCGGGGTCGTCGTCGCGGCGGAGCTGTAAGACTTTAACACTGGCTGAACGAATAGAAGTTCTTAAAAAACTAGAAAACAAACAAAGTCAAGCCATATTGTTAAAGAATATGGTGTCAATCCCAGTCAAATTTCACTTGTCTTGAAGCAGAAAGACCAGCTGCTGGAACAATGGCAAAACAATACAAATTCATAACGGAATCGAAAACGGGTGGGAAAAGCTGAGGAGGTAGAAGGTGCTCTTCTTCGGTGGTTTTCTCAAGTCAGGAGCAGACAGTTTCCTGTCAGTGGTCCACTGCTTATGGAGAAAGCTAACCAGCTAGCAGAAAGTATTGGACTAACTGAATTCAAAATCACTGTTGGATGGTTGGAAAGATGGAAGGAGAGGGACAGCATAAAATTCAAGAAACAGCATGGTGAGAAACAAGACGCTGATGACTTTGGTGCTGAATATTGGGTTGTTTCAGTTCTTCCTACCATCTTGAACGAGTTTGGACCTCGTGACATTTTCAATGCTGACGAAAATGGTCTCTACTGGCGAGCGATTCCTGATGGCACACTTGCATTCAAACATTCCGAAACTACTGGAGGCAATACACCGAAGGGTCGACTGAAAATCCTCCTTTGCTGCAATATGGATGGGAGTGAGAAGTTGGAACCCCTCGTCATTGGAAAGAGCAAACAGCCCCGTTGTTTCAAGAAAGTTAAGCAACTTCCTGTGTCATACGAGGCTAATGCAAATTCGTGGATAACTGGGGAAATTTGGAAGCAGTGGCTAAAGACGTTAGACACTAGAATGCGGGCACAAAAGCGTCAGATTTTGCTGCTTTGTGATAATTGTGCTGCACACAGGGATGATGTCAGGCTGTCTAATGTCAAGGTGGTCTTCCTGCCACCAAACACTACCTCTCTGATCCAACCTATGGATCAGGGCATAATAGCCAATTTCAAACAACATTATTGGGCTCTTGTGCTATGTCATCTGATGAGTGTTATGGATGACCAGACTGCAAAGGATAAACGTGCTGTTGAACTGGCTCGTAATCTATCACTGTTGGATTCCCTACATATGCAGAAAGAAGCCTGGAATCATGTTACACAAGCAACCATTGTGAACTGCTACAAGCGGGCAAGCTTTGTTAAGGATGTGGAGAGGGACAAAACAGATGGAGCTGTTGCAAACGCGTCAGATGAAGAGGTTATTGACATCCCAGCCAGTGTTACTGAAGAGGAGTTCCATCGCTATGTAGCTGTTGATTACGATCTACAAACAGCTGAAGACAGCACTGATGTCGAGATATGCGCCTACATGCAGGCAACAACGGCTGATGATGGAACAGATGAAGAAATGAGCAGTGAGGCACATGCTGACGAAATTCAACAACCTCCTCCTGTCACTTTTGCAAGAGCGCTGGAGAGTCTCAACACCGTGCGGGCCTATCTGGAGGCCACTGGATGTCAGTGCTATGACAGTTTTTACCGTCTGGCAGACGTAGTCTATGGAACTCACAGACCCAAGAGTGTACAGAGGATTATAACTGATTACTTCAAGCAAGCCTAATGTCAGTTAACTGAGACTGTATACTGTACGTATAATAATAAACAGTACTGTACATATGTTTATCAGATGTCAAGCTTCTTTGGGTCACAATGGTTAAGTGCACGCTCTGGTTAACTACATGCATTTCTTTGGTCCCAGACCCTTGTACGTAAGCGGATTGCACTGTGTATAAGAAAGGCAGCCTCTGCTCCATAGAGCTTACGGTCTAGTCTGATTGAAGCACAATGTTTCAATGGGTAGACATGGAAATGGTGGTAGGCTCAGAGGATATTGATATTGATTCAGTGCTTGTATTCCACCAACACCCAGAAAATAACAAGAAACAGCATAAGGAGTGTCAAAGCAAATGCAAGGCGCAGATTAAGAAGGCCAAGAGGGAGTATGAAAAAAAGATAGCATTAGAGGCAAAAAAACATAGTAAAAATTTTTTTCGGTATATTAAAAGCAGGAAGCCGGCAAAAGAATCGGTTGGGCCGCTGGATGACCGAGGGGTAAAAGGGGCGATCAAGGAAGACAAAGACGTAGCGGAGAGACTGAATGAATTCTTTGCTTCGGTCTTCACCGAGGAAGATTTGGGTGGGATACCGGTGTCGGAAATGGTATTTCAAGCGGACAAGTCGGAGAAACTTACTGACTTCACGGTAAACCTGGAGGACGTAATGGGGCAGTTCGGCAAACTGAAGAGTAGCAAATCTCCTGGACCGGATGGTATTCATCCTAGAGTACTGATAGAACTGAAAAACGAGCTTGCGGAGCTACTGCTAGTGATATGCAACTTATCCTTAAAATCGAGCGTGGTACCGGAAGATTGGAGGGTGGCCAATGTAACGCCCATTTTTAAAAAAGGCTCCAGGGGAGATCCGGGAAATTATAGACCGGTGAGTCTGACGTCGGTGCCGGGGAAAATGGTAGAGGCTATTATCAAAAACAAAATTACAGAGCACATCCGAGGACATGGATTACTGAGACCAAGTCAGCATGGCTTTTGTGTGGGGAAATCTTGCCTGACCAATTTACTTCAATTCTTTGAAGGAGTGAACAAACATGTGGACAAAGGGGAGTCTGTTGATATTGTGTATCTGGATTTTCAAAAAGCGTTTGACAAGGTACCTCATGAAAGGCTACAGAGGAAATTGGAGGGTCATGGGATAGGAGGAAATGTCCTATTGTGGATTAAAAACTGGTTGAAGGATAGGAAACAGAGAGTGGGGTTAAATGGGCAGTATTCACAATGGAGAAGGGTAGTTAGTGGGGTTCCTCAGGGGTCCGTGCTAGGACCGCTGCTTTTTAATATATTTATAAATGATTTAGAGATGGGAGTAACTAGCGAGGTAATTAAATTTGCTGATGACACAAAGTTATTCAAAGTCGTTAAATCGCGACAGGATTGTGAAAAATTACAAGAGGACCTTACGAGACTGGGAGACTGGGCGGCTAAATGGCAGATGATGTTTAATGTGAGCAAGTGCAAGGTGATGCATGTGGGAAAAAAGAACCCAAATTATAGCTACGTCATGCAAGGTTCCACGTTAGGAATTACGGACCAAGAAAGGGATCTGGGTGTCGTCGTCGATAACACACTGAAACCTTCTGCTCAGTGTGCTGCTGCGGCAAAGAAAACGAATAGAATGTTGGGTATTATCAGGAAAGGTATGGAAAACAGGTGTGAGGATGTTATAATGCCGTTGTATCGCTCCATGGTGCGACCGCACCTTGAGTATTGTGTTCAATTCTGGTCGCCGCATCTCAAGAAAGATATAGTAGAATTGGAAAAGGTGCAGCGAAGGGCGACTAAAATGATAGCGGGGATGGGACGACTTCCCTATGAAGAAAGACTAAGGAGGCTAGGGCTATACAGCTTGGAGAAGAGACGGCTGAGGGGAGACATGATAGAGGTATATAAAATAATGAGTGGAGTGGAACAGGTGGATGTGAAGCGTCTGTTCACGCTTTCCAAAAATACTAGGACTAGGGGGCATGCGATTAAACTACAGTGTAGTAAATTTAAAACAAATCGGAGAAAAATTTTCTTCACCCAACGTGTAATTAAACTCTGGAATTCGTTGCCGGAGAAAGTGGTGAAGGCGGTTAGCTTAGCAGAGTTTAAAAAGGGGTTGGACGGTTTCCTAAAGGACAAGTCCATAAACCGCTACTAAACGGACTTGGAAAACTCCAAAATTCCAGGAATAACATGTATAGAATGTTTGTACATTCGGGAAGCTTGCCAGGTGCCCTTGGCCTGGATTGGCCGCTGTCGTGGACAGGATGCTGGACTCAATGGACCCTTGGTCTTTTCCCAGTATGACATTACTTATGTAAAGGTTCAAAGTGGAACACAAAATGCAGTAAAATAGATGACAAAAATCAGACAAAAACGTTTAAAATAAATGTCTTTAGATTTTTCCTGAAGAGATGATAAGAAGACAATAATTTTAGATCATTAGGGAGGGGCAGCCATGTCTGAACTGCCTTATACCTTCATGTATCAAACCCCTAAAGGAGGGGAGAAATAAATGTGAGTCATTCACTCTAGCACAGCAAAGAAAGGGAACAAAGTACAAACCCAAATCTAAACAGCACAAGAAAGAACCAAGAGCCTTCAAAATAGGGACAAAGTTCCTTTAATCACACAACTTTGGGGAACAGTCTTCAGAGAATGACACGACACAGGCCGTGTTTTGGCACACAACGCCTGAGTCAGGGGTCACAGGAGTTGCGGGAGCAATGTTCAGTGGCAATATTTGCTCAAAAAGGGTTGTGGGAGCTGTATGCAGTGGCAGTAATTGCTCCTCCAGACGTGTATTCAAATAAAAGTGTTGTCCCTCAGTATGAAGTATCTATGATTAAGAGGGAACAAAAGCAAACTGGATAAATACTCTGGGCTAGAACCCTCAAATATTTTAAAAAACCAAGCAAGCACGCATATAAGATATGCAAGCTTGTATGGGCAGCCAGTGGAGTTTTATCAATGATGGAGTTGTTCTATCAAATTTCTTTACTCGAAAAATTAACTTGGCTGTGGTATTCTGCAGAATATGAAGTTTAGAGAGTGATTTGGCTGTAAGAGAGCTAAATAAGCTGATGTCATAGTCTAGAGATGATAAAACTAAAGCCCGAAGTAGTACAACAAAGTGTTTTTTCCAGAAGCAAAAGACATAAGCAACAAAGCTGACAGAGTTTGAAATAAGTTGAAAGCACCACATGAGTAACTTGAACATCTAAAGAAAGTGTTGTATCCAAGAAAAAACAAAGAAATTCCAAAGATTTCTCACCATTTAGTATCAAGCCATCCAATAATATTAACAGTTCAAAAGGTAACCGTAATAGTTTGGTTTTATATTTGTTAAACTTGAATCCATGTATATGGCTGTAATGTTTGAGCACATTAATACAAGTGGAAAGCCTTGCAAGAGTTGTATTGTGGTGGTGATCAAAAAGGACCAAAAAAGCATGTCATCAACATAAGAATAAAATTTAACATCCAGAGATGAGAACCCTAATTCAAAAGAAGATAAGCATATATTAAAAAGTATAGGTAAAGGCGGGGAGCCCTGAGGACTCCACAAGGTGGAATTCAACTCTCTGATAAGTTGTCAGTCATCTTAACTCTATAAAACCTATGAAAGTTTTCAACGACCTGTTCCTGGCCAAATCCAAAGGTCTCTATTCTACCCTCATCCGTCTCGATCTATCCGCCGCTTTTGACACTGTTGATCACAGTCTACTCCTTGATACGCTGTCTTCATTTGGATTTCAGGGCTCTGTTCTTTCCTGGTTCTCCTCCTACCTCTCGCTTCGCACCTTTAGTGTACACTCTGGTGGATCCTCTTCCATTTCTATCCCTCTACCAATCGGTGTGCCTCTGGGTTCTGTTATTGGTCCTGTCCTGTTTGCCATCTACACTTCTTCCTTTGGCTCTCTGATATCATCCCATGGCTTTCAATACCATCTCTATGCTGATGACTCCCAAATCTACCTCTCTACCCCCGAAATCTCAACCAGCATCCAGACCAGTGTTTCAGCCTGCCTATCTGATATCGCTGCCTGGATGTCTCAACGTCATCTGAAACAACATGGCCAAAACCGAGCTTCTCATCTTTCCCCCTAAACCTACCTCTCCTCTCCCCCTTTCTCTATTTCTCTGGATGGCACTACCATTCTCCCTGTCTCTTCAGCTCGTAACCTTGGGGTCATCTTTGACTCCTCTCTCTCCTTCTCTGCTCACATTCAACAGATTGCCAAAACCTGTTGTTTCTTTCTCTATAACATCAGCAAAATCCATCCCTTTATCTCTGAGCACTCTACCAGAACCCTTATCCACCTTCTTATCACCTCTCGTCTTGATTATTGTAACCTGCTTCTCACCGGCCTCCCTCTTAGCCATCTCTCTCCTCTTCAATCAGTCCAAAACTCTGCTGCGCAACTCATTTTCCGCCAAAGTCGCTATGCTCACATTAGCCCTCTCCTTAAGTAACTTCACTGGCTCCCTATCCATTTCCGCATTCAATTCAAACGTTCAAACTTCTCTTATTGACCTATAAGTGCATTCACTCTGCCGCTCCCCAGTACCTACTACTACTACTACTACTACTATTTAGCATTTCTATAGTGCTACAAGGCATATGCAGCGCTGCACAAACATAGAAGAAAGACAGTCCCTGCTCAAAGAGCTTACAATCTAATAGACAAAAAACAAAGTAAGCAAATCTAATCAATTAACGTTGTAACCAGGTCCCCCTTCCAGGTGGGAGCCAGGGTGGACCCTGCTTAGCTTTCACTGGCTTCCGTCTGCTTTCCTAGCCAGCTACCACACTTTCACTTGCTCTCCCTCTCCACCTTGCCAGCTGCTGAGAAAATCAGTCCCACTCCAGCAGAAAGAGCAATCCAAGTTCTTTATTGTTACAGATGTCAGCCTTGTCTAAACACCTCCAATTATCAGCAAACTTTAATCCATTTTCAATTACAGGCTTTTGTTTTAAATTCTCTCTCCCCAAACCTCCAGCCACACTATCTTCACCGCAGATAGTTTTGGAGATTTAGCTGGAACCACCTCCTCTCTCACCTCTTACAGTTTAAGTTCCCCCAAAATGCACATGCCTTTCTGTCTTAAAGCCCTTCCCCCCCTTCCACAGCACTACCTCTTGGGAACAGCCAATATGGTAGCAAGTTGTGCTTTCCAGTTGCTCCCCCACTGCTTTGCTCCCAGCTTCCCCCAACTCCACAACCGGGGCAATGCTGAGGCCACAAAAGCTCTCACCCTGTCTGCACGGGTTAGAGCCAAACCACCCACCTCCATACATTCCCCCTTACCTTCTCCTTCTACCTCTGCTTTATTCCACTCCATCTCCTCCTCCTCCCCAAGCTCCACCAGCTGTTCCCCATCTCCAGGATCAGACCTCATCTCCCAATCAGTCATTCCACCCTCCCCCTCCTGAGAGTTCAGCTGACCCTGCACTGGCTTCTGGGGAGTGTAGTTTTTCTCCTGCATTACAGCTTTCCCTGGCAGTTTGATCCCTAGAGGGCGCCCTGCTCTTCTAGCTGGGCTGAATGACCGGGGATGATGCCGGCTGAAAGAACCACTATCCCCTCTCCCTCGTACCAGCCCTCCAGAGTGCTCACACCCCCCCCCCCCCGGCTCAAACGATTGCCAGTCTTCTCCTGTCCTGTACTGGCAATTCGAGAAAGAACATCCGCGTTTGTCAGAAATTTGCCTGATCTATGCTCCACCTTGAATTGATAGGGCTGTAAAGCCAGATACCACCTTGTGAGACGACCATTACTATTTTTCATCTGGCCTAACCACCTCAAAGGCGCATGATCAGTAACCAGAGTAAATTTACGCCCATCTAAATAGTAATGGCACATCTGCACTGCCCATTTTATCGCTAAACATTCTCTCTCTATGGTCGAGTACCGGACCTCATGGGGGAGCAGTTTCCGGCTCAGATACATCAGGGGATGTTCCTGTCCCTCGTGTACCTGAGACAACACAGCCCCCAAACCTACCCCCGAGGCATCAGCTTGCAGTACAAAGGGCTTATCAAAATCCACGGCTCTCAGCAGGGGTTCCTGACACAGGGCCAATCTCAATTCATTGAACACCCGAAGCCCTCCCTCCTCCCATCGTAGACTGTTGGGGGACCCCTTCTGAAGTTTATTAGTGAGGGGTGTAGCAATGGAGGCAAAGTGGGGTATGAACCTCCTATAGTACCCCACTAGGCCCAAAAAGCTCCTTAACTGTTTCTTATTTTTGGGGTAGGGAAAGTCCCGGATACTCGCTACCTTATCCCAGAGCGGAGTTATCTGACCATTCCCCACCCGGTATCCCAGATATTTAACCTTCTCCTGCCCAAAGCAACACTTTTGAGGGTTCAAAGTCAAACCTGCTTGACGGAAAGCCTCTAATACCGCCCTCACTCTTATCATATGAGAGGGCCAATCCTCACTCTGAATGATAACATCGTCCAGGTAAGCCGCCGCATATTGCTGATGTGGTCTTAAAACCTGATCTAACAACCGCTGGCAGGAAGCTGCTGCGGAATTAAGACCAAACGGCATGCGTTTAAATTGATAGAGCCCCATGGGTGTAGAAAAGGCTGTCTTAGGCTTGGCCTCCTGAGTCAGAGGGATCTGCCAATACCCTTTGGTCAAGTCCAGGGTGGACAGATATCGGGCAGTACCCAACTGATCCAATAGTTCATCGATACGTGGCATCGGATAGGCATCAGAATCTGACAGCGCATTAACTTGTCTAAAGTCGATGCAAAACCGCCACGTACCATCGGACTTGGGCACTAACACCACAGGACTCGACCATGGACTGACAGATTCCTCAATGACCCCAAAATCCAGCATCTCCTGTACCTGTCGGACCACCTCTTGTTTCTTTGGGGGTGAGAGACGGTAAGGTCTCTGTCTGACCACCCGGCCTGGCTCGGAGATGATATCATGCATGATAAGGTGGGTTTCCCCTGGGCAAGGAGTCAGGACATCCCGAAACTCCTCCACAAGTGCCTGAACCTCTTTCTGCTGACTCCCTGGCAATGTAGTCGCAATCTGCGGTTCTCCTGCCTTAAATATCTCCGTGATCTGTGGTCCTAATTCTTCCTCAGCTTCTATCCTAGACTGACCAAATAGTCCCCTTCTCTCCTGCCAAGGTTTAAGCACATTAATATGATAGGTCTGCCCCCGGCCTTGCTCATTCCTTACTAAGTAGGTGACTGGACCTAACTTCTTTTCTATGACAGCAGGACCCCTCCAGCGTCCCGTGAACTTATGAGGTGAGTCTGAAACCATGATCAAGACTTTGTCCCCCACCTCCAATGCCCTCTCCTCCCCTTTCCGGTCATAATAGGCTTTCTGATAATCCTGACTCCTCTCCCAGTGTTGCTGAGCCCCGCGGCTCAATTTATGCAACCGTTCCTTCAGCTTCACTAGATAGTTCACTACATCCCGATCCTCCTCTTCCGGAGGAACCCACTGCTCCCTTAACACATCCAACACTCCCCGGGGTGATCTCCCATACATCAATTCAAATGGTGATACGCCCAGAGAGGCCTGAACATTCTCCCTACACACATACAAAACAAATGGTAACAATAGATCCCATTCCTCATGGGAGGAACCTAACCCTTTCCTCAACAACATTTTCAAGGTTTTATTGAATCTCTCCACCAGGCCATTAGTCTGAGGATGGTAAGCTGCGGTCCGAATATGCTGTATCCCGAAAGCCTCCCACACCTGGGCCAGGGTTCGTGACATGAAATTGGTCCCCCGGTCGGTAATCATTTCCCTAGGAAACCCCACCTCACAAAAGATCCGAATTAGCTGGGCCGCAATAACTTTCGCTGAGGTGGTACGAAGCGGCACGGCCCAGGGATACCTTGTGGCCATATCCATGATCACTAGAATATAGGAATACCCCCTTCGAGACTTATCAATGGGCCCGATCATATCCATTGCCATACGGGTAATAGGAGTCCCTATACGGGGAAGGGGTCGTAGGGGCACTCTGTTCGGTGTTTGCTCTGATACCCTCTGACACTGACTACAGGAGCTGCAAAATTGTTCCACCTCTTTATACACCCCGGGCCAGTAAAATCTGTTTAATACCTGCTGGAGAGTATTCTGAGCCCCCTTGTGACCCCCTAAGATATGATCATGAGATACCCGTAACACCAGGTCCCTAAACCCCCTCGGTACTACTAACTGTTTCTGAGGTTCCTTCCCCCCTGCTAAACAGGACAGCCGATATAGCAACCCCTTGTCACTAACAAACCGAGGGAAGCTGGTTTCTCCCTCTTGATCTACCCGCTCCCACGCATACTGCAATGTCTGGTCATCTTTTTGCTCTTTGGAAAAATCAGGGAATCTCTCTAACACCTGTTCCGTATCCCCTGGGAACCTCCCCTGATGAAGGAGCTCTTGACAATGCTGCCGCCTTTGCTCCTGACCTCGTTTCTTTTGCTGAGAGCCTTTCCTGGTCTTCCCCGGCCGCCCCATAACCTCTCCCTGGAATGGAAATACTTGTGCCAGGGACAGTTCCTGCTCCTCCTGCCTCTCCTGGGCCCGGGTAGATACCAAGGCTTGCTTACCACCAAGGCAGTATGTGAATGGAGCCCAATCCCGTCCTAAAATGAGATCCTGAGGTAGCCTAGGAAGTACAGCCACCCACACCCACTGAAGGCCCTCCTGGTCCTGTATGTCTACTAGCCGGACCGGATACCTTGAGGAGGCCCCGTGTATGCACTGAATAGCCACGGACCGGTCTCTCTTCCTACCCTGCTGACCCCCTTTCCGGGCAATCTGCCCCCACAACTTCTGGGAGCACATTGTCTGGTCCGCTCCTGAGTCTAAAAGTCCTTCCACCGGGACCCCTCCTATCTTAACCCAATGCGTAAACTGGGGTTCCTTAGAGGGGGTTACCTGAGATATGAGCCCCAACTTGGCCCTACAATCCCTCCTCACATGTCCCGACTTCCCACACCGGTAGCACATTCTATCATCCTCCTTAGGACCGTCCTCCCTCCACCCAGATCCTTTGAACATTTTACCCCGACCACCCAGCCAGACCCCCTCTCCCCCCCCTGAGTATTGTGACTCCAGGAAGTATTCAAAGCCTTTGATAGCTTCTTCCAGAGTCTCACATCCCTTCCTGATCAAATTAACCCTGATACTGTCCGGTAGAGCCTCTAAAAACTGCTCCAGCACCAGATCCTGCATCAACTGAGTCACTGCCCTCTTATCAGGCTCTAGCCATTTGGTAGCCAAGTCCATCAGCTTCTGAGCCAAGGCCTTCGGAGTCTCCCCCTCCCTCCACCTCCAACTCCGAAAGCGCCTGCGATAAGTTTGTCTGCTTACCCCATACCGGTCCAAAATAGCCGTTTTCAGCTTCTGATAATCCACCACGTCCCCTGGCAACAGGCTCCGAAAAGCTGCCAGGGCTTCCCCCGACAGGGCAGGAGCCAGTCTAATGGTCCATTGCTCTTGAGGCCAGGCAGCCGCTAATGCTACCCTCTCAAAAGTCCCCAGATAATCCTCAATGTCGTCCTGCTCTGTTAATTTGCCCCAAGGCAACCAATTAACTCGTCCAGGCTCCATGCTTCCAGGCACAGCTCCAGTAGCTGTAGCCTCCAACGAAGTACTCTCCTTCCTCGGTAGGGGTACTGCCCGTAACAATTCCTGCACCACCTCCAGCACCGGTTGTATCTGTGCTCGAGAAGCAGCCAAGGAATCCTCTAGAAGTCTCTGAGCCATTTCCTGCTGCTTTTGGAACTGGTGGGCCATAAAAGACAGCAGCTCCTTCGACTCCATGTCGTCTTAGCCACTGGTACCTGTGAGAAAGGGAAAGACAAAGAACACTCTCCAAGTGCGGTATTACCACCACTCTGGCCCTCTATATCCCCCTCCTCCTGGTTACCCGAGTCCCGTATATGCTTACCGGAACTCAGAGTAATACCCGCTTCTTTATCCGGCGGGTTGTTCAGATCATCCCACCACTGCCACCACTTTGTAACCAGGTTCCCCTTCCAGGTGGGAGCCAGGGTGGACCCTGCTTAGCTTTCACTGGCTTCCGTCTGCTTTCCTAGCCAGCTACCGCACTTTCACTTGCTCTCCCTCTCCACCTTGCCAGCTGCTGAGAAAATCAGTCCCACTCCAGCAGAAAGAGCAATCCAAGTTCTTTATTGTTACAGATGTCAGCCTTGTCTAAACACCTCCAATTATCAGCAAACTTTAATCCATTTTCAATTACAGGCTTTTGTTTTAAATTCTCTCTCCCCAAACCTCCAGCCACACTATCTTCACCGCAGATAGTTTTGGAGATTTAGCTGGAACCACCTCCTCTCTCACCTCTTACAGTTTAAGTTCCCCCAAAATGCACATGCCTTTCTGTCTTAAAGCCCTTCCCCCCCTTCCACAGCACTACCTCTTGGGAACAGCCAATATGGTAGCAAGTTGTGCTTTCCAGTTGCTCCCCCACTGCTTTGCTCCCAGCTTCCCCCAACTCCACAACCGGGGCAATGCTGAGGCCACAAAAGCTCTCACCCTGTCTGCACAGGTTAGAGCCAAACCACCCACCTCCATACATTCCCCCTTACCTTCTCCTTCTACCTCTGCTTTATTCCACTCCATCTCCTCCTCCTCCCCAAGCTCCACCAGCTGTTCCCCATCTCCAGGATCAGACCTCATCTCCCAATCAGTCATTCCACCCTCCCCCTCCTGAGAGTTCAGCTGACCCTGCACTGGCTTCTGGGGAGTGTAGTTTTTCTCCTGCATTACAGCTTTCCCTGGCAGTTTGATCCCTAGAGGGCGCCCTGCTCTTCTAGCTGGGCTGAATGACCGGGGATGATGCCGGCTGAAAGAACCACTATCCCCTCTCCCTCGTACCAGCCCTCCAGAGTGCTCACAATGTATACAGGAAGGAGGAGAGGAGGGTAGGTGGAGGCGAGTGGTTACAAGTGGTTATGAGTCAAAAGCAATGTTAAAGAGGTGGGCTTTCAGTCTAGATTTAAAGGTGGCCAAGGATGGGGCAAGATGTAGGGGCTCAGGAAGTTTATTCCAGGCGTAGGGTGCAGCGAGACAGAAGGCGAAGTCTGGAGTTGGCAGTAGTGGAGAAGGGAACTGATAAGAAGGATTTATCCATGGAGCAGAGTGCACGGGAAGGGGTGTATGGAAGGACAAGTGTGGAGAGATACTGGGGAGCAGCAGAGTGAGTACATTTATAGGTTAGTAGAAGAAGTTTGAACAGGATGCGAAAACGGATAGGGAGCCAGTGAAGCGACTTGAGGAGAGGGGTAGTATGAGTAAAGCGACCCTGGCGGAAGACGAGACGGGCAGCAGAGTTTTGAACTGATTGGAGAGGAGAGAGGTGACTAACCAGCTTATAATCAAACGAGAAAAACGCCCAAGTTCCGACCTAAATCGGGAGATGGGCGTTTATCTCACAAAAACGATTAAAGCGGTATAATCGAAAGCCGATTTTGGACGTTTTCAACTGCACTCCGTCGCGGATGCGGACAAAGTTGATGGGGGCGTGTCAGAGGTGTGGCGAAGGCGGAACTGGGGCGTGGTTATCTGCCGAACAGAGATGGGCGCATTTCACAGATAATGGGACAAAAGTATGCGTTTTTAGCTAGAATTTAGGGCACTTTTCCTGGACCCTGTTTTTTCACGAATAAGGCCCCAAAAAGTGCCCTAAATGACCAGATGACCACTGGAGGGAATCGGGGATGACCTCCCCTGACTCCCCCAGTGGTCATAAACCCCCTCCCACCACAAAAAATGATGTTTCACAACTTTTTATTTTGACCCTCAAATGTCATACCCACCTCCCTGGCAGCAGTATGCAGGTCCCTGGAGCAGTTGTTAGGGGGTGCAGTGGACTTCAGGCAGGTGGACCCAGGCCCATCCCCCCCCTACCTGTTACAATTGTGCTGCTTAATGCTTAGTCATCCAACCCCCCCCCCCAACCCACTGTACCCACATGTAGGTGCCCCCCTTCACTCCTTAGGGCTATAGTAATGGTGTAGACTTGTGGGCAGTGGGTTTTGAGGGGGATTTGGGGGGCTCTACACACAAGGGAAGGGTGCTATGCACCTGGGAGCTCTTTTACCTTTTGTTCTGTTTTTGTAAAAGTGCCCCCTAGGGTGCCTGGTTGGTGTCCTGGCATGTTAGGGGGACCAGTGCACTACGACTCCTGGCCCCTCCCACGAACAAATGCCTTGGATTTATTCGTTTTTGAGCTGGGCGATTTCATTGTCCATTATCGCTGAAAAGCAAAAACGCCCAGCTCACAACTTGGCGAATAAAACATGGACGTCTAATTGTTTCGAAAATACGCTTGGGTCCGCCCCTTCACGGACCCGTTCTCGGAGATAAACGCCCATGGAGATAGGCGTTTCTGTTCGATTATGCCCCTCTAAGTGGGAGGCCAGCAAGAAGCAAATTGCAGTAGTCTAAACGAGAGGTGACAAGG
Organism: Microcaecilia unicolor; assembly: GCF_901765095.1. Classification (NCBI taxonomy): domain Eukaryota; kingdom Metazoa; phylum Chordata; class Amphibia; order Gymnophiona; family Siphonopidae; genus Microcaecilia; species Microcaecilia unicolor. The sequence goes on from NC_044032.1 coordinate 306,684,117, forward strand.
GTGTGGATGAGGGTTTTGGTAGAATGCTTGGAAAGAACGGGGCGGATTTTATGGATGTTGTAAAGAAAGAAACGATAGGTCTTGGAGATCTGCTGGATATGAGCAGAGAAGGAGAGAGAAGAGTCAAATATGACCCCAAGGTTTCGAGCTGAGGAGACAGGGAGAACGAGAGAGCCATCAACAGAAATAGAAAACGGGGGGAGCGGGGAGGTGGGTTTGGGGGGAAAATGAGAAGCTCGGTTTTGGTCATGTTTAATTTCAGGTGGCGTTGAGACATCCAGACAGCAATGTCAGACAAGCACGCTGAAACTTTGGTCTGGATGCAAGGTGAGATATCAGGGGTAGAAAGGTAGATTTGGGAGTCATCAGCATAGAGATGGTAGGAAAAGCCATGGGATGAGATTAATGAACCAAGGGAAGAAGCGTAGATAGAAAAGAGGAGGGGACCAAGAACAGAACCCTGAGGTACGCCGACAGGCAGAGGGATAGAAGTAGAAGAGGAACCACCAGAGTGAACACTAAAGGTGCGGAGGGAGAGGTAGGAAGAGAACCAGGAAAGGACAGAGCCCTGGAATCCAAGTGAGGACAGGGTATCGAGAAGTATGCTGTGATCGACAGTGTCAAAAGCAGCGAAAAGATCAAGAAGAATGAGGATGGAATATTGACCTCTGGATTTAGCCAGTAATAGGTCATTGGAGACTTTAGTAAGTGCAGTTTCGGTTGAGTGGAGAGGGCGAAAACCAGATTGTAGTGGGTCAAGAATAGCTTGTGAGGAGAGAAAATCAATGCAGCGGTGGTGAACAGCATGCTCAAGTAATTTGGAGAGAAAAGGGAGGAGAGAGATGGGTCGGTAATTAGAGGGGCAAGTAGGGTCGAGTGAAGGCTTCTTAAGGAGAGGTGTGACCACAGCATGTTTAAAGGCAGTAGGGACAGTTGCAGTGGAAAGTGAGAGGTTGAGAATGTGACAGATAAAAGGAATAAGAGCAGGTGAGATGGCATTAAGAAGGTGGGTGGGAATGGGATCAGAGGAACAGGTGGTACATTTTGAGGAAGAAAGGAGAAGTGTAGTTTCCTCTATAGTAACTTCAGGAAAGGAGGAAAAGGAATGAGGGGAAGGAGAGAGAGGGGAACGGACTAGTGGAGGGAGAGGTGGTGAGGTAGAGAATTCAAGGTTTATCTTTTGAACCTTGTCGTGAAAGAATTCAGCAAGGGTCTGAGGAGATAATGAAGGGGGAGTTGGGGGAGGGGGCACCTTGAGGAGAGAGTTCAATGTCTCTCCACTCTTGTCTCTCCCTACGCCCCCTCTTGGGTACTCCGTTCTGTAGATAAATCTCTCTTATCTGTCCCCTTCTCCTCTACTGCTAACTCCAGACTCCATTCCTTTTATCTTGCTGCATCCCTCACATGGAATAGACTACCCGAGCCTGTACGTCTAGCCCCGTCTTTGGCCGTTTTCAAGTCCAAACTTAAAGCCCACCTCTTCACCACTGCTTTTGACTCTTAACCACTACTCACTTGCCCTGTCCTTTTATCCTCACCTCTTTATTTCCTTACCCTTATTGTTCTGTCTGTAAGCTCTTTGAGCAGGGACTGTCTTTTTGTGTATGGTGTACAGCGCTGCGTATGCCTTGTAGCGCTATAGAAATGATAAGTAGTAGTAGTAGTAAAGAGAAATTCACTGAACCACTTCAAAACATTACCTGTAATACTAATGGAGCATAATTTGTATATAAGAATACTATGATTCAGTGAACCAATGGCGAGTGTAAGATCAAACAGCAACAGTAACAATGACTTCCCTTTGGACGGGAAAGCTTTGGAATCATTCACTAAGGACAGCAGCACTGATTTGGTGCAGTGAAGTGACCTAAAGCCAAACGTCTTAAGGAGGAAATTTTGCTTTTGAGAGATGTAGGAACAGCAACAGCACTCTGAATTCTTTCCTCACTTCTTTGTTAAAATTTTGATCTTGGAAATTCCTGGTTACAGAATTTGCTGAAGATCTAGGCTGCTAATGGCCCGATCTGCCTAGAGCTAAATAGATCCATAACAGCGAAGAAAAGTTGAGGACTAAGAAAATCTCACATTATAAATTACATATCTATGAGGAATCCTCTATTTTTGCAATAAAGCAACAGTACAAGAAGCTCCTTACCTCAGTGACGGCAAAACTTCTTTTTCCACATGGCACCACCTTGTACCATTTGTCATGTAGACCATCCATAAACCCACTAGATTTGTACTGACTGATCAATTCAGACATATTGGAGGTCAAGAGAGAGTTTGGAGGAAGACCAATACCATAGCCTAAGAAAAAATTAAATTATAGAATGCTTTTAAATTTCTTAAATTAATTCATTCTTATATATACATGAAGAAAACAATCACTTGACAAAAAATGAAACAGAAACTTAGGCAGGCAGTCAAATTATATGTAAAAGTTATGCAGTTTAAAAGAATAGTAAGTTCAGTAATTTTGCATGGGTAATTGCTTATGTACATGAATACGCCAGCATTGGATTACTAAATTAAGATGCATATGTACAATATAATACAGTACTAGCTCTTATAAACCCATTACTCAGTTTGGTTCAATGTAGGATATACATATGAAAACTAGTGCAATGTGCTAGGATGTGACAAAAAAGAAAGTCCATAATGAAAATTTGAAACAAAACTAAAGAAAAAAATAATCCAAAAGAGGTAGGTCTTCAACTTCCTTCTAAACTGAGGATAGCTATTTTTTCATCTCAGTTCTGCTGGAAGAGCATTCCAACTTTTTGCTATGTGATGAGGCATAGAAGATATAAGAAAAAAATTAGTCTTAACCCCCATCAAGGGTGGTAAAAGATGCATAATATATGCAGACGTACAACTGAATTTCTCTAAAGAGGAAAATTCTATCAAATTTAACATAAATATAGGAGCTAAATCATTACAAATTCTAAAGACAAAAGTAGCTTAAATACAAAGCAAGCCTCTACAGGCAGCCAGTGCAGCTGGAAAAACAGTGGGGATACCCTATTGTATTTCACTGCTCTGCAAATCAGATGTGCAGCTGTATTCTGCCATTTTAGCAGAGCTTTATTTTATTTATTTACTTAGTTATTAGGATTTATTTACCACCTTTTTAAAAGAATTTAGTCAAGGTGGTCTACAGTAAGAATAAATCAATTCTGGTGGCTGCCAAGTGGCTTACATCGACATTAAATCCTTTCATCTCATTAAAAAAAGACACTGCGCTTGTCAAATGAATACAGTGATATGTTTTATTGTCTCTGTAGAAACAATTCAGGATAAAAAGTCAGAAGTATAACTTTATAGGGGTAATTTTCTAATGTATAAGATAAGTATATCCTAACATCGGTTCTCTATTCCCTGTACTGTATCAATATGGAACTTACTACTTATCTCCATCAGAACAGAATCTATGTACCTTAGCTTCCGATAGATACTAAAAACATTCCCATTCCCTAAGTCTGTTTATAACATTTAATACGATACTGATCTCTCCTTATCTCCTTCCTATAAGATTCTTTGATTTTATGTATATAGTCTCAGCTTTGTTACGCTTACTATGCAAACCACACTGAACACTAGTGAGGAGATTTTAGTGGTATAAAAAAACCTGATTTGATATGATTTTGATTTAACATGAAGAAAATGGCTAATATAAAATTATGTGGGTCAATGCACACATACAAGATCACATATACTTTCCTGTGGCTAATATAAAGGCATTCATGAAGGCAGTATTTGAGGAAAGCTGGGACATAGTTTATAAAATAAACATGCACACACATATCAGGGATGCACACAACTAAAGATTTTCAGTTTTGCCTTGTTGTGGGCTTTTGTTGGTTATTGAGGTTCATTTCACACTTTTGTGTTAATAAGATTTATTTAGAGGGCCATTCTATAAAAGGGCTCCTGTCTTATGGGCATAGATTGCCCTATTGAGAGTCCAGAAAATGGCCATTTCTGGGGATAACAGGGGTTTAAAGTGTGGAGCCAAATTGGCTAATTTAGGACATTTGTCTCCCTGTTTACTAAGCCGTGCTAGCAGCTGCCATACAGCAATACCATCACAGCCCATTCAAAGTGAATGGGCTGGGTCAGCGTTAGCATACCACCAGCCACTAGTGCGGCTTAGTAAACTGGGGAGTAAATGCCCTCCTCACCAACTATTATCCAAACTCTACAGATCTCACCGTGACCTCTCTAACCTCATCTCTATTCCTCTACTACCCTCCTCTTCTCTGCCCTTCTCTTGCGCCCTATGGAATGCCCGCTCTATCTGTAACAAACTCCCCTATATCCAGGACCTCTTTATCTCGCATCACCTCCATCTGCTCGCCATAACAGAAACCTGGCTCTGCCCTGATGACTCTGCTTCAGTCGCAGCCCTGTGCCATGGCAGTTATCTATTTTCACATACTCCTCGCCCTGCTGGCCTTGGGGGCGGTGTTGGACTACTTCTCTCTCCCTCCTCCAGATTTCAACCCCTTCTTCCACCTCAATCTCACTGTTTTTCCTCCTTTGAAGTCCACTCTATACGCCTTTTCTCTCCTCTGCCTCTTCGAATAGCGGTCATTTATCGTCCCCCTGATAAGTCCCTTTCATCCTTTCTCAGTGACTTTGACGCCTGGCTTGCCTTCTTCCATGATCCTTCCTCCCCCTCTCTCATCCTTGGTGACTTTAATATTCCTGCTAATGATCCTTCCAACTCTTATATTTCCAAGTTACTCGCTTTAACGTCCTCCTTTAATCTCCAACTATGCTCCACCTCCCCCACTCATCAAAATGGTCACTGTCTTGATCTCATCTTCTCCTCCAACTGTTCACCTTCTAGTTTCCTTGCCTCTGATCATCCCTCCTCTGATCACCATCTTATAACTTTCACACTTAAATCTCCTCCCTCCCAGTCCCGTCCTATCCTATCCAATTTATCTAGGAATCTTCACGATATTGACCCTTCATCTCTATCCTCCCATGTTTCAAACCTCCTCTCTACTGTGGCACCATCCACGTCTGTCAACGAGGCTGTTTCTTCTTACAACAATACTCTATCCTCTGCCTTAGACACTCTTGCACCTTTGATGACCCGCCCTGTAAGGCGTACAAAACCCCAACCTTGGCTGACTTCTAATATCCGCTACCTACGATCCTTTTAGGATCTAATTTAAAATTCATTCACTCATTTTTAAAGTTCTTTATGATGGTGTTTCAGGCTATCTTTCTAATTTAACCATTCCATATGTCTCTTCCCATATGCTCCGTTCTTTGAAATACCACCCTTTAGCACTCCCTCAGGCACTCTGGGAGTCAACTCACAAAAGTGTATTTTTTTTCTGGCACCTTTTCTGTGGAACGGTTTGCCTTTTGGACTTTGCTCAGAAACTTAGTATGAACAATTTAAAATTATTTTGAAAACACATCTCTTTTCAGTGGCTTTTGGCACTCTGTGATGTTGATCAGCTTGTTTGCAGCAGAAGACACAATAATTAATATTATATTAAGTATACAGTTATGTCTTTGTCCTGTTTCTTTTTTTTTTTACCATTAGCTTAGTTTCTTGTATGATTATGTTTCTTTCCTATCAAGATTATTGGAGTTCCTTTTCTGCTATTGATTTGTCTTTTGAGATTAGCTCATGTTCGTAAATTGCTTAGACTTGGCTTGTCCATAATTTGTCGATTAATCAAAATTTTAATAAACATAAACATGGGTGAAGTCTCAGTGGATCATTGGCAAGGCATACAGTTATGCACACAATTTGCTAAAAAGTGCATGTTAATTACAGCATTTTATATTCTAAGGGGAAACATTTACACCAGGTCTTTGGCTGGTGTAAATGCTCACCCCCTAAAACTGAGGTGCATATTTGACCTGTTATTCTAGTATTCTATATAAGAATATATGCACCGACTTTCATCATTGAAAAGGCTCCAAATAAGTGACTTCTTGATAAATAAAATTAGACAGCTGTTTACAGAATAACCAGCTAGAAAGGCAATTCTATAACAGGGCACCAGAGACGTAGCTAGGTGGTGTGCAAGGGGAGTAGCCGCTCTCCCAAACAGATTTTGAATGAAATGGCATCTCTGCAAATCAGGCCTGTAGCCTCGCATTGGCACCTATTTTACAAAAGGTCTGCTCCACCTAATGACAAGATCTGGCTACACTTCTGCAGGGCACCTATTAGAGATGCTGGCTATGGCCCCTACTTCAAGCATTTTCTATTAAGAAAAGCAGGCACCAACATTTCTTTATAGCATACTAAGGCAAGTGGCCAAAAGCATGCTGAGGTGTAACATGGGATCAGTTACACCAGTGTTTCCAAACTTCAGTCCTGGGGTACCCCTTGCCAGTCAGGTTTTCAGGATATCCACAATGAATATGCATTAACTTGATTTGCATTCACTGTCTCTATTAAATGCAAATCTTGTTCATGCATATTCATTGTGGATGTCCAGAAAAACCTGACTGGCAAGGGGTACCCTAGGACCTGACTTAGGAAACACTGAGTTACACCATCCTCACAGCTGATGTAAATTCCCATGCCTAGGTGTGTGCTAAAACACATGTAAATTATAATAGTCAATAATTTACGTTTGCACTTATGTGTTCTGCCCGTAGAAAATATAAATACACCATAAGACAAACCAAAAGACTATACTACAAAACGGAAATCGGACCAAATTACAAGGACACACACAAACTCTTCCAACTCGTGAATAAACTACTAGACACCACAACAGTCAAGAACAATAGCAAAGACACACCAGGAGCTGAAAACCTCGCAAATACTTCAAAGAGAAAATAATACAACTGTGACTTAAAATACCTGCCAGCCCCATCGAATACGCTGCACTCCTAGACTGCCTAGACCCAGCAGATAGGATCTGGACTGAATTCGAGGTAATATCGGAAGATCTCATTTCCCAAACGCTTAAAAGATTCGCCAAAGCTCATTGCAAACTAGATATATGCCCAAATAACCTTATGAAATCGGCCCCCCCCCAACACTTTATAACAGATCTAACGAAACACGTGAATTTCATGCTACAAAATGGACTCTTCCCAAAGGAGAAAGGTAACATTCTACTCACGCCCATACCCAAAGATGCAAAGAAAAACACGACTGAATTAACCAACTATAGACCAGTAGCATCCATTCCCTTAACCAAAATAACAGAAGGGATGGTAACCAAACAAGTACATAAGTACATAAGTACATAAGTAGTGCCATACTGGGAAAGACCAAAGGTCCATCTAGCCCAGCATCCTGTCACCGACAGTGGCCAATCCAGGTCAAGGGCACCTGGCACGCTCCCCAAACGTAAAAACATTCCAGACAAGTTATACCTAAAAATGCGGAATTTTTCCAAGTCCATTTAATAGCGGTCTATGGACTTGTCCTTTAGGAATCTATCTAACCCCTTTTTAAACTCCGTCAAGCTAACCGCCCGTACCACGTTCTCCGGCAACGAATTCCAGAGTCTAATTACACGTTGGGTGAAGAAAAATTTTCTCCGATTCGTTTTAAATTTACCACACTGTAGCTTCAACTCATGCCCTCTAGTCCTAGTATTTTTGGATAGCGTGAACAGTCGCTTCACATCCACCCGATCCATTCCACTCATTATTTTATACACTTCTATCATATCTCCCCTCAGCCGTCTCTTCTCCAAGCTGAAAAGCCCTAGCCTTCTCAGCCTCTCTTCATAGGAAAGTCGTCCCATCCCCACTATCATTTTCGTCGCCCTTCGCTGTACCTTTTCCAATTCTACTATATCTAAACCTTTTCCAATTCTACTATATCTAAACAAGTTCTCAATTCTACACAACTCCCAATCAGGATTTCGTTCTAACCACAGTACTGAAAGAGTACTAGTTACGCTCATGACTAAATTCAAACAAATGATTGCAACCGGCAAGAATATATTACTACTACAATTCGACATGTCAAGCGCCTTCGACATGGTTGATCATGGAATACTACTACACATCCTTGAATACTTCAGTATCGGAGGCAACGTTTTTAATTGGTTTAAAGGATTCCTAACCACACGCTCATATCAAGTGACATCAAATCCAATTACATCAGCCACATGGACACCTGAATGTGGAGTTCCACAGGGATCTTCCCTCTCACCGACTATATTCAACCTAAAGATGACACCCTTGGCCAAACTACTATCAAACCAAAACCTCAACCCATATATCTATGCTGATGATGTAACGATCTACATCCCATTCAAACAAGACCTAAAATAAATTTCTAATGATATCAACCAAAGCCTAACTATCATGCACTCCTGGGCAGATGCCTTTCAATTAAAACTCAACGCAGAAAAAACCCAATGCCTAATACTCACCTCTCAACACAACATGAGCAAATTCACCACCATCAAAACACCAAAACTAAATCTACCAATCTCGGAAACCCTGAAAATTCTTGGAGTTACCATTGATCAGCACCTAACAATTGAGAATCACACAAAAAACACAACCAAAAAGATGTTCCACTCAATGTGGAAATTAAAAAGAGTAAGACCATTCTTCCCACGAGCCGTCTTCCGTAATCTGGTACAATCTTTAGTACTCAGTCATCTAGACTACTGCAACTCACTCTACGCTGGCTGCAAGGAGCAAATAATCAAAAAACTCCAAACAACCCAGAACACGGCGGCCAGACTCATATTTGGAAAATCAAAATACAAAAGTGCAAAACCCCTACGAGAGAAGCTACACTGGCTCCCACTCAAAGAATGTATCACGTTCAAAATATGTATCCTAGTACATAAAATCATCCATGGCGATGCCCCAGCCTACATGTCAGACTTGATAGACCTACCACCCAGGAATGCTAAAAAATCATCTCGCACATTCCTTAATCCTCATTTCCCTAACTGTAAAGGTCTAAAATACAAATTAATGCATGCATCAACCTTTTCCTATATGAGCACGCAATTCTGGAACACATTGCCACGCAACCTAAAAGCGACCTATGAACTGACCAACTTCCGTAAACTACTAAAGACACATCTCTTCGACAAGATATACCACAAAGATCAAATCATGTGATACTCTTATATATTTCTAGAAATATTAATAATGTCTTCTATTATATTACTATCATGTATTCCATTACCATGCAATCCAACATCCTTCTGTAACACCAAATGCCTATTCTCTTTTCATTTCCATTCTCCATGATGTTTTGTAAGCCACATTGCGCCTGCAAAGAGGTGGGAAAATGTGGGATACAAGTGCAATAAATAAATAAATAAATAAAGTGCATAAGGGGACTAAGTGCAAAAATCAATCAAGTAGACCTATAAAGTCCCTTGAGGAAGCTTATTTATAAGTGAAACGGAGAACCCCGTTGGCGAAAGAATGATGAACTAAGTGCTTTAATTAAGAAATGTGCAAATTTAAATAGAAGATAAAGATATACTGTAAGAAGAATATAAAATGATCAAGCGCATGATATATAATAGAAATTAAAATAAATAAATAAATAAATTGAAAATAAGCTTTACAAGGAGGGTTTTTTTTAGACTAGCAATATAACTGGAGTCCAACATACGCTGGTATAAAGATTTTAGAACTTGCTGCCATGCTGGGACATTTGAGGTCTTTTTTCCTCACGTAATTTTTGAGTATGAGCATTATATTAATAATAATAATAATATAGGATATAAGATATACAAATGTTGTTAGTTCTTCAGCTTTTAGAGCATGTAAATATACATGCATAATTTTTAATTGATGCCAGTTAGCACTAAAAATTGATTGTTAGCACCCAGTTATCAGCGCTAATTGTCTTGTTATTCAATTAAATTGTGTGTGCAAATTGGGCACGCACCCAAATTTGGGTATGCAATTTAAAGCACCATTTATAGAATTAGAGGGATAATATAAAAACATAACAAGGCCAATATTCAGGTGAGCACTAAATGCTTCCTATAACTCTATTGGCATTTTCAGCAATCCTATCTGAGACTAGGTCCACCGGAAATATGAACCAGATTTCTAAGCAGCCCTTTTACTAAAGGGTTGCTACGCGGCAACCCAGAACTACCGCTGGCCAAATGCTGGGTTCCGGCAGTAGTTCCACCCCCAGCGTACTCCATTTTCAGCACCAGCAAAAATATTGAAAAAATATTTCTGCAGGGGGTTACTCGGCAGTAATTGCTGCTTGGTTAATGCTGGGATAGCGTGGGAGCCCTTACCGCAACTTCAGTGGATGGTGGTATGTGTTCCCCCCCAAAATGGCCATGCAGCACATGCAAACATACCACACAGTCATTTCACTTTTGGTTATTTTCACCCGCTGCGGTAAAAGGGGCCCTGGCACAAAGCAAAAATGGCTGATGCCACTAGAGCAGGGCCCCTTTTGCCGCAGCTTAGTAAAAGGGCCCCTAAGTTATCCACAAAGCAGCTGAATATTAGCACTCTTCAGATAAAATTAAGCCACTTTCTCAGCTTGCCCAAAATCGCTCCCTACTTAAAATAGTTTTTGTCTCTGTAGTTACATATCTAGTTAAAATTTAAGCATTGTCTGTTCTAGTCTTTTGGGGAAAATAGTGATTATGCAGCCAGCACCTAATGCTCACTAAGGACTTTTGAATATTATCCTCAAAATATTCTATGCATAGTCAAAATGTTCAGGAGGAATCAAATGGTTGAGAATAAAGAAGAAAACTCTCTCCAATTATTTTTGATAATAACAAGCAGAAAGGAAGTACAGCAGTTCCCTGCTACTTATGTTTAATTCAGTCAAGCAATATCGGCTACAGGGAAATCAGTCTGAATCTTTGTAATGACATTCTTCCTTCCTATGCGGACCTCATCAGTCAATGCTAAAATATTTATTTTTCCAAAGATTATTTTTATAATCAAAATGCAGTTTTTAACCTTATATAAATCCCAAGGTCTATAAAAACAGATCCATAATGCTGCTTACTGCCAATTGCTTTTAATGACTGTAGGTGTAAACAGTACCCAACTGTCAAAGAGAATACAAAATGGATAAGGAGCAGATTCCAAGCATCCAAACATTTGATGACAAATGCTTATTCCAAAAGTCATTTGCTAAAACAGTCTTAAGCACATTAATAAAACACAACCATAAAATACAGATAGAATTTTAAAGATATTTTCTTTCAGAGAAATAGTTTCCATGGATAAAAGCTTTATTTTATATTTAGAGTTTATTATCTCGCTAACTTGCATTTTGGTTATATATCACATTCATTTGTTGTATGTTAGGTTTTGCTGTTTTTGAAAACTTTTAATAAAAATTTGTGAACTAAAAAAAACCACAATATTGAAGCACCCCCCCCCCCTCCCCACTGACAGCAATGCAGGTAAAGGGCTTCCGCCCAGCTTAGACGGAACAGTGTCATAACTCACACGTGTAACTGCAAAATCATACCAGTTTGTGCTTGTTATGGCCAATTATTAATAGGCTTCACCAAATAAGCACCAATCAAGGGCAAATTAAATAATTAAGCCATGTGCATAAGTGGCACTATTCTACTGTGCGTGCCTTATATAGAATTAAGAGGGTTAAAGCTCCTTTACTACTCCCCTAAAGGATTTGCATGTTGAACAGTATTACACACCAGCATTTGTGTAGTGTTCAAAATGTAAAGCCTCTTTTGTGGACTAAAGTTGCACAAGGGGGCTGACTGTGCAGTAAAAATTTTAGCATAGTTTACTATGCATTTGAAGTTTATTTCAATCAAACATTAATGAGTTGCTGCACTGCGAATTCATACAAAGCAACACATACATGTTCTGATTAGCAGAAATTGGCATGTGAAAACATGGCTTTGTTGAAAAAAGGATTTCTTAGCCTGTTTCGCAAAGCAAAGAACTACACTTCAATGAGGTATGCTTGTTTTCTTGATCCCTGGATCTCCTGTAGTCACATGACAGTGGCATAGTTTTAAAGTGGCTACTGGGTTCATGTAAGAGGCCTCAATGGGAAGTCTCAAATTCCTAGTAGGCCACTGGCTCACAAAGCCCTCTCCCATGCTTGATGCCATGGTGAAAAGTGAAAAAAAAAACCACCCCCACCATTAAGCCTCAATCCTTGAGAATCCCCACCCAAATTATCCATCAATATTGTCTTCTCAAGTCACTATTGTGGTCCTGCTTCTCAACCCAACATTTATCCTATGAAAATCAACCAGAGGGCAGGAATGATACTCGCTCACTCCTGCCTTCTTCTTCATTGACTACTTTGGAGTAAGCCTGGAATCAGGGAAGGGGTTGAGGGAGCCATGAGGGGACAATCTTGATAGTCAAAGGGGGCAGCATTTTATAATGGGCTGAACTGGAAAAGTTCACTATTAGCCTCACCATGAGATGGGGAGGGAGGGGCTTTGCAGACCAGTAAGCTGGAAGAGAATTGAGATATCTAACAAAGAACCAATGGCATCTTTAAAATTTTGCTCCCACTGCTTAAAGGAGCACTTTTAAAAAATGTTTTGTGTGTTCCTACAGATTTGGGAGCATATAAAAAATATTCATCTGGTGGCCGATAATTTTTTTAGCCACCACCAGTGCTATTACCAGATATTCAATGTTGGGAAACGTTTGGGCAGAAAAGATCTTTATTAACATCAGTCTCCAATAAAAACAAATCTTTCATTGTCTCTATACATATTCAAACACTTTTTTATGATATTGAAGTCTATATTAATGCATTTTAAGTTCTGCCGTTCTTTTGCTTTTATATGCTTTTATATTCTTGTACGTATTTATGCAATTACATAACTACTCATAATTCTTCATTCATATGTTCTTCTTTCTGATATTGAGGCCTCTATTTATACATTTATATTATCATTGTTATTTTGATAATACAAGCCACTTTATGATTTTGATGTCTCGATATTATGATTTTAATTATACAAGTCAATTTATGATTTTGATATCTTTATATATATTTATACTGATTACATATGTCGGCTTCCTATCTTTCTATGTGTCTCTTACATGCCAATTCGTATACATCTGTTGTACATGCAACTTCTTTGTTTATTAACTTTTTTTCTTATAATGTTTAGATTGCCAATAGGAGACTGTCTGGGAAAATGTTTGAGATGGTAGTTTCCTAGGTATGTATTTTTATAATTCATTTATTGGATATAATTATGCATATATTTTTGTTTTTGTTTATTTTTTATGTTTTATTATTTATTTATTTGTCTGTAATATTTTGACCCCTGATGCAGGCCGGTAGGGCCGAAACACGAGTCATGTTGGGTCCCCTTTGTTTTTATTGAAGACTGATGTTAATAAAGATCTTTTCTGGACACCATCTGCGAGAGGTTCTGCTTTTTTCCTCTACTGTTTGATGCTGGGTAATGTTTGGGCATCAGCATTGAATATCCTGGTTTAGCTTGAAGAAACTGCTAATGTGTATCCATGTGTGTTAGAGATAATTACAGGCAATGGAGGCCATTTTGGAAGGCTTGAATGTTGTAAACCGCTTTGGTGTCTTAATGTGAAAATGCGGTATATCAAATGAATATATCTCATCAAATCATTTGAGCATATGAATAGCAGGATTTATATAGATATAAGAAGTGATTTTAGAAAAAGGCATCTTATTCTTGTAGATTGGAAACTACCCTGCTTATAATCGAAAGAGAAAAACGCCTATATTCCGACCTAAATCGGGACATGGACGTCTTTCTCACGCGGGTGCCCAAATCGGTATAATCGAAAGCCGATTTTGGGCGTTTCCAACTGCACTCTGTTGCGGGAATGAATAAAGTTGATGGGGGCGTGTCAGAGGCATGGTGAAGGCGGGACTGAGACGTGGTTATCGGCTGAGCAGAGATGTGCGTGCTCGGCCGATAATGGAAAAAAGAAAGGCGTTTTTAGAGAGAATTTAGGTCACTTTTGTTGGACCCGTTTTTTTCACGAGCAGGTCCCAAAAAAGTGCCCTAAATGACCAGATGACCACCGGAGAGAACCGGGGATGACCTCCCCTGACTCCCCCAGTGGTCACTAACCCCCTCCCACCAAAAAAAACGAACGTTAAACACTTTTTTTTCCAACTTGTAAGCCAGCCTCAAATGTCATCCTCAGCTCCATGACAGCAGTATGCAGGTCCCCGAAGTAATTTTAGTTTAGTTGGTGCTGTGCGGGACCCATGCAGAGAGGAAAAATCGGAAGAAAAAAAAACCCAAGCAAGTGCAGTTAGGGACATCTAAATTACCACATAGTGTGAGGGGGATTTGAACCAGCAACCTTCTGATTACAAGCTCAGTGCTCTAGCCAGTGCACCACATTATTCAATTGCTTAGATGTCCTTCCCTTTCCATTAAGTCCCTCCAAGTTTCTGTCAGCCAATCACAGCTGTTTAGCTGACACCTATGTCAGCTAAACGAGCTGTGATTGGCTGACAGAAACTTGGAGGGACTTAATGGAAAGGGAAGGACATCTAAGCAATTGAATAATGTGGTGCACTGGCTAGAGCACTGAGCTTGTAATCAGAAGGTTGCTGGTTTGATTCCTTTTACTATTGGTTTAATTTGGAAGTCCCTGACTGCACTTGCTTGCTTGTTTTTTTTTCTTCCGATTTTTCCTCTCTGCATGGGTCCCACGCAGCACCAACTAAACTAAAATTGCTCTGGGGACCTGCATACTGCTGTCATGGAGCTAGGTATGATATTTGAGGCTGGCATCTCAGGAGGACCAGTGCATTACGAATGCTGGCCCCGCCCATGACCAAATGCCTTGGATTTGGTCATTTTTGAGCTGGGCTGCTTCGGTTTTGATTATCGCTAAAAAACAAAAACGCCCAGCTCAAAATACGCCCTAATCCAATGTATTTTCTAAAAAAAAGATGGACGTCCATTTTTTTCGAAAATACAGTTCGGCCCGCCCCTTCACAGACCCGTTCTCAGAGATGGACGTTCTTACACATAGGCGTTCGCGTTTGATTATGCCCTTCTACATATACTGCCATGGGGGCACATTGGACTATATTCTATATATGGTACCTGAAAAATTTGGCACCAAAAATATTTCCACCTAGACTTATTCTGTAAACCATAGCCGGTTTATAGGATATGCCTAGCAGCCATGCCTGCAACTAACTCTAGGCACATCCATTTATGCCAAGTAAAACTTGGTGTAAATACTAGTGCCTAAGTTACGTGAAAAGCAGGTGTATTTTATAACTGTGCGTGTAGATTTCTGGAACACCCACTGTCCGCCCATTCCATGCCCATGGCCACACCCCCTTTTGGCAGCACACATTATAATTTATGTACACCACTTTACAGACTATGCATAGCAAGTTGTGTGCATAAATTCTAATTAATGCCAATTAGTGTCAATGACTATTAAGTGTCAATTATCGGCACTGACCTGTTAAGTAATTAAATTGCACATGCAAATCCAGAATACAACTGGATTTGTGAGCACAATTTTGGTCCTGCTATATACAATCTGGGGAATTATTGGCATGTTTTAGGCAGGACTGAAAGTAAGCATGCATTTCTGACTTTGCATTTACTCCTGTTCTGAGGCAGGCATAAATTCAGCAAACTTTTGGACCTGGGAGCTTTAGAAGTGATTGAAGGGACAGTTGTGTTTACCTCTGTGCTGATTAATATCACTTCAACAGCTAAAAAAATTAGATGTATAAATATTTAAATATCATAGTCAGCCAATATTTAAACACTGTGGTCAACATTTTTTTTAATGCTTGCTGTTGATATTCAGAGCCACTGTCTGAATAATGGTAATATTCAGACCTCTAGCCAGATAGGTACTGGATAAATCTAGAGCACCTTTATTTATTTCGTAATTTTATCTGGATAGTGACCTCAATATTGCCATCTCCAGATAAACTGCCATTCTGTTCTTCCTCCACCCATGCATTTCCCTGGAACTATCCAGATAACACTAAGATGGTCTGTAAGAATATTCAGCTGCACTGTATGCATAGTAATGCTGAATACCCATGTATACACTTCAATAATATGATAATGGCTGCCATTATGTGAATAACCCCTTGTGAGTATTGGACCCAGAGTTTTTAGCTTGGTTCCTCTTGGACTCTCAGTTTTATAACATCTGACATTTATGATTGATGCAGCTCTCTTTACAAAGGCATTCCTTTGAGGGATGGCTGTTTCTGCTGAATGTGCTACATAGTAGATTCAGTTCCTGAATCCTTATAAATAGTTTACAAAGAACTTGATGTTCAGCAAGTCTTTTGTAAAATGCTCAGAAAATTGTGCATTCCCAGAACTAGATATCCCTTTTTTTTAAAGCTATGCAAAAGTCAGGCTTAATACCTGCTAAATTGGTTAATGCACTTGAATTCCCATTTGAAAATCTCAGAAAATGTACTGGAAAAATATATAATTTGAATTTCCTCTTGTTATTTGGCATGGGACATTAATACCTGGTATCTCTATCACAGATTCATTACATGAAGACCCCAAACCTGACATCATTTCATAGCTAGTGAAATGCATACACAGTATTTATGAGCAGCTTTCAAAAAAATGTACTTACATATCTTTTGTTCCCCCAAAATAAAACTTTACCTTTGAAAATTAAGTCAGAAAAAGTATTTGTGTGGAAACTTTCTCCCTGTGTACTTACACACATACGTTTGTAAAAAAAATAAAAATAAATAAATAACACATACTCTTTGCCTTAACCCCACCACCCCAGGAATACCTCATTAACATGAAAGTACAGTTATGTGGATATTGGTTATATCTGTGTAAGTGTTGGGAAATTTTCAAAACAAAGAAACCCATTTCTACATGTGAAACTTTGTTTCTTGCAAAGAAATGTCTTGAAAATTGCTCACACTGGAAATCATTATGATTTAGTATACAAGACTGAATGTGTATATCAGATTCCTTATTGTGAATCCCATGAAGAACTAAACTGATGACCTATAAGTTACTCAATATATTCATAGTTTAGGAGCTGAAATGAAAACAATGTAAGATGAAGAGTCTTGTGAATGTAACATTAGCATTATTATTTGTAATGCTGGCAAGTAAAGCACTTCTAAATAAAAGAGTATAATAACAATGATTCCTACCTTCAATTGCAAATGGTTTTCCCACTGTGAGTAAATGGCAGTCAGCATCTATTGATACTTCATAATCCAAGAGTGCTTTGTCCATGATAAAAGCATCCAGCTTTTCTGGGTCATTTCTGGGTTAAAAAAACACACACAACAGGATTTTTAAAAAGTAAGTCAATTAGCATATAGCAAATCAGCAACTTATGAAGGAAAGATAACATGGCCCAATGTGCAGAATGGATTTAGTTCACATTTTCTCTGTAGTAGTTAAATGTTAGGTAGGGTTACAAACAGGCCATTATTCAAAAACACTAATCTTTAGAAGAGCAGCCAGTATGAGGGCAATTCTATAAAACAGGTGCCAAAATTTACATGCATGTTACACACATTGGGTCTTATTCTATAAAGGTTATGCTCCTAAATTTACACTCCTAAAATGTATGCTTCTAAATTTATGCTCCTAAATTACGAGCATAATCTATTTTGGAGCATAGAGTACGCTTGTAATTTAGGAGCACAAATTTATGAGCATAAATTATGCTCATAAATTTAGAAACATAAAGTTTAGAAGCATATATTTAGGAGAATGAACTTAGCCGGTCAGGCAATGAATATTGGCACTAACCAGCTATGTCGTGTGACATAGCTAGTGACTAGCCGCTAAGTGGTAATATTCAGCTGCGCTAGCCAACTATCTTGTGCTGAATATTAGTGCTTAGCCTGCTTTAGGCTATTTAACTGGCCAGGAGCCATTCCTGGCCAGTTAAATAGTTTTAAATATCAGCTGGATAAATGACTAGAATGCTAGCGTATACATGCATATATTCCAATATTCTACTTAAGCACTATTCTGTAAATATGTGTGCATCTTGTATAGCATATATTTACAAGGGAGATATACATAGTGGCTGAGCCAGGGTGGAGCATGGGTGGGACTGACACTTATGTGCATAACTTATACACTACTATAAGATCTCCAGCATTTGGACATGAATATTTGCACTAGCTCTATGGCTATCGTAAATGGTCATGCCTAAATACACCCCCCCCCTCATTCTATAAATGGTGCCATCAGATAGGTGCACAATTAAGCACGAGGTTTTAGAATAGGGTCAAAACACTGTCGTTCATATTCTTTCTAATGCCAGTAGATTCCATTGGATCACTCCGTTGCTCATTCAACATAATTGGTTACCTATTGTTACAGGTGTTCATTTAAATAGTCTCACACTTACACATTAACTTCTTTACTCTAACACTCTCTCCTGTGTCTATCGATAAAGAGTTACTTTCCATCTAGAGTTCTTCTCTGTCTTGATGATCTACACCTTCGGATTCCGTCAGCACGAGAACTTCATTACCAATCAATGAGAAACAAAAGCTTTATTAAATGTAACTCCTTCTTTATGTAATTCCATTCCTTGATATGTACGATTGGAGCTGTAAAGGGAGGAGATCTCTCTTTACATTTACTGGGTTCTGCCCTATATAGATATACCACATAGGCACTGTTTTTTTCCTGGAAAAATATATTTATTGACACAGTGATGATCCTAGGTCGGCTGCTACCCGGGGCGGATCGCTGCTGTGCACCTGGCTCCCTGCTCCCTCTGCCCTGTCACAGTCCAGCCTAGGAAATGAGGCTCCACAATTGTAGAAAACCACTACTTTTGACAAGTTTCCTGTAGGTGTTTCAGCTTACACCCTCTTCGGGGTTTACTGAACCCCTACTTACTTTTTCCTACAGGGTTTGCTGAGCCCATGCTGTTTACAGGTGAACATTGTTCTAAAATATTCCTTACTCCTTTAGTCATCACCCTGTTAGAATATCAATGATATGCTTTGATGTCCCCATGCATACTTCTTACCCACCCCCCTCCTCCCACCCTGTCAGACTGTCATAGTAATGCTTGAATGTTTTCACTTATATACACTGTCAGCTAGCACATTTTCTTATTTCCGATCTGAGGAAGAAGGGCAACCTTCGAAAGCTAATCAAGAAATGTATTAAGTTATGTCCAATAAAAAAGGTATCATCTTATTTTCTTTTCCATGTTTTATTTTGTTTGATTTCTATTGATAACCTTAAGAGTGGACTAACACGGCTACCACACTCCTCTACTTAAGATGGAAGATACCGCATACAGCCGCATGAAAAAGCAAATGAACAAACTTTTGGAAAAAGAAACAAAAGTGAACAGTCATCTTTACTTTCTGACAATCTGCAAGAAGAATGACATCATTCCCAAAGGACTGAGGATCAAAAATCCTTTGGCTACTACTTACAATTCTGACTATGCAGAGAAACTCTGCAAACGCACTAGTCAGAAACTAAGAAATGAACGTATACATCAACTCTACAAGAAAAAAAGAATAATACAAACCCAAAGGGATGTAACCATGAGGAACATGGAGGAATTACATCCACACCTTGGGAACCAACTTAAAGAGGACCTACATAACATCCACGGAGAAAAACAATACATTGCTATCCACAAAAAGGAAATAAAGCTATATTCTCTTCTTCAAAATCAAAGAGAGAGAAATTGCTTATCCTTGAATAGCTATAACTCTGCAGAACCAACATCCCCAGACACCTTGGAGACACTTGGAGACAAACCAGGGAATACTGATCACACCTTTACAGATGCAAACCAAACGGGGATAATAAACCTCTCGAATCATCAATTATCACAGCATGAGGTCTCGGTGCTATCCAAAGGGCTCTCATTCTGCCCGTCCAGGGAACTAGAAGTAATCCAACTATACTCAGACCTAGAGGAATTCTTTAGAAAAATGCGCCTTAAAACACATTTCTATAATAAAGGGACACCAAACAGACTGGAATACAGTCTTAAACAAAAGAACACTTATTTCACCCCACAGGAGGGACAAAACTACAAGCTGGATAATTACATAGAAAGTTTCAGACATAGGGTGAAATCCCAACTTTCCAACAAACAAAAGAGAATCCTGTACAATCTTACCCCACCAGAAAGAGCGGCCATAAGAACCCTACAAACTAACGAACGCATTATCATCAAACCCGCAGACAAAGGAGGCGCAGTGGTAATTATGGACATAAAAAAATACATTGAAGAGGGGCACAGACAGCTCTCAGACAATAAATACTACAGGAAACTAACTGAGGACCCCACACAGGATTACACAAAACAGCTGAAAGACCTTATCAAAACATTTCCTACACAAGCGCAACCTCACCTGAAGAAACTCATACCAAATCAACCTTCCGTGGGCACATTCTACATGCTACCCAAGATCCACAAACCGGGAAACCCTGGCAGACCAATCATATCAGGTATTGGCACACTCACGGAAGAAATATCTGGATTCATAGAGGGAATTCTGAAACCTCTCGTACACAAAACTAACAGCTTCATACAAGACACCACAGACTTTCTGAATAAATTGAAAAATATCAAGCAACTACCACCTAACACCCTTCTGGTCACGATGGATGTAGAATCACTATACAGCAACATTCCACATGCGGATGGCATAGCTGCATGTGGAAGACTCCTAAAAATATTCACACTGGACCATCAATACTCACCAGAAACTATTACAAAATTAATCAAATTCATTTTAACTCACAACTACTTCCACTTTAACAATGATATCTATCTGCAAATAATGGGCACTGCGATGGGCACCAGGACAGCACCCCAATATGCCAACCTTTTTATGGCTGAGCTGGAAGAGACATTTCTGAATACACACCAGACCAAACCTCTAAAATACTACCGGTACATCAATGACATTTTTATGATTTGGACAGAGGGTGAAGAAACTCTGAAACAATTTTATTCTGCCTTCAATACATACCATCCTACAATCAGATTAAAAATTGACTACTCCCCAGAAAAAGTCAATTTTTTGGACACCACGGTCTCAATCAGTGATGACTGTATACAAACATCTATATACAAGAAACCCACAGACAGATGCAGCTACCTCCACAACTCCAGCTTCCAGCTTCCATCCTTCACATACAAAAAGATCCATCATTTACAGCCAAGCCACAAGATACCACCGTATCTGCTCTGACCCAGGGGACAGAGACAGACACCTTAAAAGCCTGACTGAATCCTTCAAACAGAAAGGCTACAACCCCAAAATAATCTCCAAGAATATTGTCTCCTCCCTCAAAACACCCAGGGAGAATCTGCTACAGTACAAAAAGAAAAAATCCACAGACAGAATCCCGCTTGTAGTGACATACAATCCAGAGCTGGAAAAACTGAGGAAAATCATAAGAGATCTACAATCTATACTCCAGGAGGATGAATTACTGAAAGAGATATTCCCATCCCCACCAGTACTGGCCTTCCGACAGCCACCCAATTTAAAACACAAGCTAATCAGAAGTAAACTTCCATCACAGACTGAAAAGGAACAGAAGGGCACACTTCCCTGTAATTTATCCAGTTGCAAACTATGCCAAAATATTTCACAGGACCCCAAAGTCATCCACAAAGGAAAGATATTTAACATAAAGGGATCTTTCACTTGCTCATCTTCCAATGTGGTATATATCATTCAGTGTAAAAAATGTAACGAAAGATGCTATATTGGAGAAACAGGCCAGATGCTTAAGACAAGATTCAATTTACATAGACATCACATGAACAATACTGGTGCCAGCAGGGTTCCCACGCCTGTTGGTCAACATTTAACAGGACCAGGACACTGTACCAGTGACTTCACAGTGAGAATCCTGAAAGGTAACTTTAAAACCATACAAGAACGTAAGACCTTTGGAGTCAGAATGATTGACTATTTTAACACCCAACAGAAAGGACTTAACAAGGATCTGGGGTTCCTAGCCCATTATAAACCATAAAGCTGTATGTCTCTGTTGATCACCCTCCCCTCACCTATCCACACCCATCCTGTTAGAATATCAATGATATGCTTTGATGTCCCCATGCATACTTCCTACCCACCCCCCTCCTCCCACCCTGTCAGACTGTCATAGTAATGCTTGAATGTTTTCACTTATATACACTGTCAGCTAGCACATTTGCTTATTTCCGATCTGAGGAAGAAGGGCAACCTTCGAAAGCTAATCAAGAAATGTATTAAGTTATGTCCAATAAAAAAGGTATCATCTTATTTTCTTTTCCATGTTTTATTTTGTTTGATTTCTATTGATAACCTTGTCAATATGTGTATTGATTACTGAACACAAATCAGTTTGTTATAGAAACTATTTCTTTCAACAAGAATAGGACTTTGAGAGAAAGTTATCAGAGGAAATAAAATTGCCACTTCCTATGATGAATAAAATGAGTTAATAAATGTCCTTACTTTTAAAATAACTTGATGCAGAAGAATTTAAACCGTGATTTCAGATACCTTCTATAGAAACACATCTGAAAGAAGGGCCATGCTGACATAGAGCAGCTAAGAACCCCATACCACACACATCTTGTAGCAATTTTCACACAAAAGTTCTTTGGGCAGCAACATTTAAAAAAAACACCTACTGAACATATCCCTTATAAAAACGTCCTAGTCTAGATTGAGGTCCCTCTTAAAATCCCATTTATTTGAGAAGGCTTTCAACTTGCAGTAGGGCATTGATGTTCTTCTCAGGATCCAATGACTCTTGAGAATCTCTGTGTTCAATATCTTTTCTGTTAGATTCTTATGTCATTGTTGCATCTAACTTTGATACTTACTTGCTTTGTAGCCTTTCCTGTCGAAAATTGGCACTCTTTTCAGTTGTGATTTTTATAACTTGATTTTAAATTCTGAACAGCTCTGTTATCTTTTTGAGGAAGAGTGGTCAATCAAGCTAATGAATCAGAAACCAAATACACGTGTAAACTAATTGAACCAATTGGTGATAACTATCAATAATTGGCCTTAACAAGCACTGATTGACATTAATTAGCAGTTACATGTGTAACTGTGCATAAGTAAATAAATACATAAACGTTACCATACTGGGACAAACCGAAGGTCCATCAACACTAGTATCCTGTTTTTGGAAAGAGTAAACAAGTGATTCACGTCTACCCGTTCCACTCCACTCATTATGTAACAGACCTCTATTTTATCTCCCCTCAGCCGTCTTTTCTCCAAGCTGAAGAGCCCTAGCCATTTCAGCCTTTCCTCATAGGGAAGTCATCCCATCCCCTTTAACATTTTCGTCGCCCTTCTCTGTACCTTTTCTAATTTCACTATATCTTTTTTGAGATGCAGTGACTAGAATTGCACACAGTATTCGAGCTGCAGTTGAACCATGGAGCCATACAAAGGCATAATAACATCCTCATTTTTGGATTTCCATTCCTTTCCTAATAATACCTAACATTCTATTTGCTTTCTAAGCCACCAATGCACAATGAGCAGACGGTTTCAATGTATCATCAACGGTGATACCTAGATCCCTTTCCGAGTTGGTGACTCCTAACGTGGAACTTTGCATTATGTAGCTGTAATTCGGGTTCCTCTTTCCCACATGCATCACTTTGTACTTGCTCATATTAAACATCATTTGCCATTTAGATGCCCAGTCTCCCAGTCTCGTAAGGTCCTCTTGTAATTTTTCACAATACTCTCGTGATTGAACAACTTTGAATAACTTTGTGTCGTTGATAAATTTAATTACCTCACTAGTTACTCCCATCTCTAGGTCATTTATAAATATGTTAAAAAACAACAGTCCCAGCACAGACCCCTGGGAAACCCCACTAACTACCCTTCTCCATTGAGAATACTGACCATTTAACCCTGCTCTCTGTTTTCTATCTTTTAACCAGTTTTTAATCCACAATAGAACACTACCTCCGATCCCACGACTCTCCAATTTCCTCTGGAGTCTTTCATGAGGTACTTTGTCAAACACCTTCTGAAAATCCAGATACACAATCCAGCTGATTTTCGAAAGTGTTGCATTGGCCACCCTCCAATCTTCCAGTACCATGCTCGATTTTAAATATAAAATTCATATTAGTAACAACTAGTAAAAAAGGCCCATTTCTGACACAAATGAAACGGGCGCTAGCAAGGTTTTTCTCGGAGTGTGTATGTTTGAGTCAGTGTGTGTGAGAGTGACTGTGTGAGAGAGAGTGAATGTGCGAGTGTGTGTGTGTGTGACAGAGAGAGAGTGAGACTGTGTGCGAGTGTGTGTGTGAGAACGAGAGTGTGTGCCAGGGGACCCCCTCCCTTCCTCCCAGTTCCAAGGTCATCGTCCCCCTCCCTCCCTCTCTTCGTGCCAGGGTCGACCCCTCCCTCCCTCCGAGTTTCAGAGTCCCCCCTCCCTCCCTCCGAGTTTCAGGGTCCCCCCTCCCTCTCTCTTCCTCATCCCAATTCAACATCTCCCTTCTGTCATCCTACTCCCACCATGTCTACTATCTACCCTTCTCTCTCTGAGCAAGCATATTTCCTTTCTTCCCTATCCTCTTTACTCCTCTATCCAGCATCTTCCCCTTGACCAGTGGCGTAGCAAGGGCGGGGCAGTGGGGGTGGTCCACCCCGGGTGCATGCCACTGGGGGGGTGTCGGCTCCACTGGTTCCCTGCTCCCTCTGCCCCGGAACAGGTTACTTCCTGTTGCGGGGCAGAGGGAGCAGGGAACCAGCAGAACCGACACCCCCCCCCAGCGGCGTGCACACGGCAGGCAAGAATGCACTCGGGGGGAGGGCTTGGGTGATGCGCCGAGGTGGGGGGTATCATGCTGCATCCCCCCAAGTGTTTCGGTTGGGTGGCTGTTGAGCGCATCAGTGGCATCAGGCAGGCTCGAGCCTTTTTTTTGTGTGTGTTGCTGTCAAGCTGTATGGCAGTTTGGGAGGGGGGGGGGTTGGATCAGCTGTGAGGCATGGTTTTTTTTACCCTGGGTTTTGATGTTGACGTCACAATGCGTTTGCTGACGTCAGCCTGTGCTACGGAGCCTAGCAGACCAACTCTGAAAATGTCACGAACACAGGCAGCAAGACGCATAGAACATTGGAGGTGAGAATTATTATATAGGATAGTTTCACAAGTTCATTTTTCAATTCTGTCAATACTCTGGGATGAATACCATCTGGTCTAAAAGATTTGCTACTCTTCAATTTGTCAAATTGTGCCATTACATCTTCCAGGTTTATAGAGATTTCATTCAGTTTCTCTGACTTGTCAGCTTTGAATACCATTTCTGGCAAATCTTCCTCAGTGAAGACTGAAGCAAATAATTCATTTAATCTCTCTGCTATGGCTTTGTCTTCCCTGAGTGTCCCTTTTACCCCTCGGTCATCTAGCAGGCCAACTGATTCTTTTGCCAGTTTCTTGCTTTTAATATACCTAAAAAAGTTTTTATTATGTGTTTTTGCCTCCAACGCAATCTTTTTCAAAGTCCCTCTTTGCGTTCCTTATCAGAGTTTTGCATTTGACTTGCCATTTCTTATGCTGTTTCTTATTATTTTCAGTCGTATCCTTCTTCCATTTTCTGAAGGATTTTCTTTTAGCTTTAATAGTTTCCTTCTCCTCATTTTTTAACCATGTCAGCTATTGCTTGGACTTCTTTCCTCCTTTTTTAATACATGGAATATAACTGGCCTGAGATTCCAGGATGGTATTTTTGAACAGCATCCATGCCTGATGTAAATTTTTGACCTTCACAGCTGCTCCTCTTAGTTTTTCTTTTCACTGTTCTTC
This sequence comes from Microcaecilia unicolor, assembly GCF_901765095.1. Lineage (NCBI taxonomy): Eukaryota > Metazoa > Chordata > Amphibia > Gymnophiona > Siphonopidae > Microcaecilia > Microcaecilia unicolor. Next base: position 306,709,874 of record NC_044032.1, read on the forward strand.
TCATTTTATCATAGTCTCCTTTTTGAAAGTTAAATGCTAATGTATTGGATTTCCTGTGAGTATTTACTCCAGAACTTATAGCAAATCTTATCATATTATGATCACTGTTATCAAGCAGCTCCAGCACCATTACTTCCTCCACCAGATCATGTGCTCCATTAAGGACTAGGTTTAGAATTTTTCTGCTCTTATTGGCTCCTGTACCAGCTGCTCCATCAAGCAGTCCTTGATTTCGTCAAGGAATTTTACCTTCCTAGCATGCATATTTACCCAGTCAATATCAGGATAATTGAAAGCACCCATTATTATTGTTTTCCACAGTTTGTTAGCCTCCCTAATTTCTGATAACATTTCTACATCTGTCTGTTCATCCTGGCCAGGTGAACATTAATACACTCCTGTCAGTATCATTTTCCTCTTTACACATGAAATTTCAATCCATAAGGATTCCAAGATGTGTGTTGTGTCCTGCAGAATTTTCAATCTATTTGATTCAAGGCCCTCCTTAATATAAAATGCTACCCCTCCACTAATTCGATTCATCCTATCACTATGATATAATTTGTACCCTGGCATGATAGTGTCCCACTGCTTATCCTTCCACCAGATCTCAAAGATGTCTATTATATCTAATTTTTCATTTAGTGCAATATATTCTAACTCTCCCATCTTATTTCTTAAGCTTATGGCATTTGCATATAGACATTTCAAACTATGTTTATTTTTCCTATTTACATTGGATGTAAATAGGATGGTGCAGGATGGTGCTGCTGAAACATTTTATAGACCACCCATGCTGTTCAGATAGTATTGGGCGGAGCAAGGATGGAGTGTAGGCATTCCACCTAACTCTAAGGAGAGGTGGTGATATTCAGCTACTATCTGTTTATAGTTATGCAGATCTTATTGTCTCCTTACCCACTACTTCTCCTCTTCTTCTACACAATCCTTAACCCAATATAGTACCCAATATAGCTCCCTGCAATATCCCTACCCTTCCCTCATCATCATGTGCTCTCGAAGCTGCCACCCCAACCATTAACATGTTCTGTTACTTGTTCCTCATCTTGGTCTTCATTTCAACCACAAACTCTTCACTCTCTTTCCAAAACACTTTCAATGATGAGCAAACAACTTGCCCTCTTGTCCTTCCGCTTGGTATAAAATTACGGAGTTACAACTATTGCCCAAGATTCTCCTAATGATAAATAATTGCCTTGCTTCTGGCCAGATTCCAGCCTCCAGCCTCTTGGAAATCTTTCATAGTCCATCTCATCTTGAAGCAGCCCTCCTTAAACCCTCAAGTCCAAGCTCACTATCGTACAGTTTCTAATTTTTGAATATGCTCTGTAATTTTGTTCTTTATAATAGCCTCTACTATTTTGCCCGGGACCGACGTCAGGCTCACCGGTCTATAATTTCCTGGATCTCCTCTGGAACCTTTTTAAAAAATCGGTGTTGCATTGGCCACCCTCCAATCTTCCGGTACCATGCTTGACTTTAAAGATAAAATACATATTAATAACAACTAGTAAAAAAGGCCCGTTTCTGACACAAATGAAACGGGCGCTAGCAAGGTTTTTCTCGGAGTGTGTATGTTTGAGTCAGTGTGTGTGAGAGTTTAAACCAAACAAAGGGGAAAATAAACAATGTTCTTACCAGAACTCAGCCAGCACCCACAGCCAGGCAGGGAAAGGAAAGGCAGGCAGAGATAGAGCACACACAGCTGCATGGAAACAAGATAATCAAGGAAAGCAGCTGGGCTGGCAAAAACCGGCTCTCTGAACAGAGAAAGGTAAGAAGCGAAACCACACAAGGAAACAGAACAGGTTTATGCTGGAGAGCCTAGATAACAAGGAAGGAATCTATGCAGGTACAAACCAGAACCACACACAGACAGAAAAACAGAACAGGGCTTTGCTTAAGAGCAAACCTAACAAGAAAATAATCCATACAGATTCAAACCAAAACCACACACACAGGGCTCAGGGCTGTGCCCAAAGGCACAGCTTAAGAAGATCAGTTCCCTCAGAATCAAACTACAGTATAACAAGAAAAGGGAAAAATAGACCTATTGCAAAGGCAATGCAGGAAAGCTCCTTGGTTCCTTATAAAGGAGTAGCCTGATGATGTCACAAGTAGGGAATGAAGCAGAAGCAGGGAGACCAAAGAAAGGCTTGGCTTCAGGGACACCAAAGTGAGGCTTGGCTAACAGGAAGAACAACAGGAAAAAAGGCAGACTGGCGAGGTCACAGAGGTAGATACAGAGAAACAGTAGGTCTGGACATAAGGGCATAGCCACAACCGTGACAACAACCCATTCACTTTGAATGGACTGTGTCAGCATTGCGGCGTGGCAGCCACTAACGTAACTTTGTAAACAGAGGGGATAGAGAGCACTGAATATTGCTGCTATCTATAAAGCTAGTGGCAGTATCCACTGTCTATGTAAAGTCAGCACCATTTGCTATCTAGATAGTGGTGTTGAATACACAGAATATATTTAAATTCCATGATTGGTGTTTTTAAAAAATGCTGACTGCGGTGTTTGACTATTAACCTATATATACACTCTATGTAACTTGTTAAGTCTATGTGCTTTGAAAATGAGCACCAATTTATCTACTATTCTTGACAGAATAAGCTTCAAATAGACTCGTTCCTAGTGCCTACATCTAGGCACCTCTTATAGAATTCCCGTCATAAATTTGAACATTTTTGCCATTTGAAAATTGTTCTTAGGCTTAAATGCCTAACAAAAAAGTTGTCTATGTGAGATAAAAAAAATAAAAAGTGTACACATATATAAAATAGACTACATGAGAAAAAGGAGAGTTAATGATAGGACCAAAAGCAGAACAGCTGACTGATTTTTGTTTTTAATTGGTACAGTAGGTTGATCAATGGTAAATGATTTTTTAAATTATTGTTCCTCCAACATTCACTTATCAGTCTACCAGTAATTAGCTCAGTGCTGAATAATGCACAGTGAGCTGGCAGTGTATTCAGTTAATATATCAGAGGTCAAACTTCCGAAATCAAACTGTAAAGCCACATAAACAGGTGCTGCTAATTGGATTTTTCACAGGGCAGCAAAACACTTTCATTTTAATGAATTCCAGAAAAATACTTACTTGTTAAACATTTGTGGGCCAATGCTCAGAACCAAACATGGGTGACAGAAGTGATTAGTGCCGGACTATTGCCCGCATTAATGAGCGCAGAATGCTCAGAGGCTCTAGTGCGGGAGACAATGTGCACACCATAAATTAGCATAAATAGCATGCTAATGTAGTCAAATGGATGTTAATGATGTCATTTTCTATTCCCTCCCAATGTTAAGAGATCAGCGCACAAAACAAAGTCACCCTTATCGCCGAAAATATAATGCCAGCTCGGAGAAGGCATTAGGGTGTTTGAAGAGATGATTTCTCTTGATTCTTTCTTTAAAATCTGCTGGTTTTCATATAATTTGGAAGCAGAAGGAAGCCCGTGCAAACCCCTAATGCTGGTAGTGAGAGATGAATGTGTGCGAGTCAGAGCAAACCCAAAAAAGTGAAAGCACCAGGGCTTTTTTTGAGGGGGTACTTGGGGGTACTGAGTACCGGCATCTTTTCCATTGTCTGCTAAAATTGACCCATGGTCCCCAAGTTTTAATGAAAGACCTCAGGCTCTACACACAAATTCTGCCTTGTCATGGATTCTGTGACTGGTTGCAGGGGGCCTGGCTATTGTGGGATGGGTCCCTCAGTGATCACCCCACCCCTGAAGAATGGCCTGGCATTTGAGTACTGGCACCTTTTTTGCTAGAAAAATGCACTGGAAAGCACACATCATCGCCTGTTTCCTATGTTTAAATATAAGCCTCCAAGTAAAATAAATAAATAAATTGAAACACATATTTAAAGGGCAAAAAATGGACACCAATGCGTGCTTCATTTTCGGGTTTGCCAGGCACATGCACACAGGAGCTGAGCATTTCGGGTAACAAGTACGTCCCCCCTTGCTTTCGCTTTTACAGCGCGCATATAATTTGAATACCAATTCCTTTGAGCATTGGTGAGCTAGGTTTCTGCGCTGTTCCAGCAGTATGCTTTCTGCGCCGTTGGCTTACCATGGGAGTTCCAAGCATCAGCTCATCGGTCAGGCAAGTGGCCAGCAGGGAAGATCTACCACATATATTGTTCAGAATTACTAGAATTACCTTGACATTTTGGAGACTAATTGGCCCTTTTACTAACATGTGATAAGCATTTAGGGGCAATTCTATAAAACAGGCACTAACAGCAGGGCCAGACCAAACCATTAGCCAAGACTAAGTGGTTGCTTAGGGCAGCAGCTTCTTGAGGGAAACAAAGACCAACTGAAGTTAAAGTAAAACAATAGATACTGGCAACCACACAGATTCAAAGAACCATCAGCACCTACTTTAATCTACACTTTTATAGGATGTTTGTGTGATGATTAGGATTGTTGAGTTTAATAACAAAATCTTGAGAAGAGGGGCTGCAGGCTAAAGGACTGAATAGTAACATATTCAATGTTGGCAGATAAAGACCTGCATGGTCCATCCAGTCTGCCCATCAAGGTGGCCAGAGTTGAATCTGGCACTCTGCCCAGATTCTACTTCTTCATGATTAAATATTAGTATACTCCACTTTGTGACCCGTTTCAATGCTGTCAAGTCTAGTATATCCTCCAAAAAAGAAACAGACAAGGCACATGGTGGAGAAGTCAAGATGGTGTCACCGGCGCCTGTCGCTCCTGTGTCATTTACCTCTGGACAATTACCACAACTGAGGCAATGGAGCGGCGATGGAGCTGCAACTTGTACAACTCTTGGCGCAGATATCTCATGTAGAGGAGCTTTTGGACAATATGAATTGCCACACAGGAGAGCTGGAGCAGTGGGTGTCAGTGGTGGAGGATGCTGGGTCTGGGGCAGCTGCTGAAATGGCTGCTCTGCGGAAATTAGTGCAGACTCAAATGGACAGGCTGGAAGATTTACCAGTTGAGGAGAGCCAATCTCCATATTGTGGGTAAACCGGAGACGGTTCCAGACCATATGCTGCCTACTCTGTTAGAACACTGGCCAAAAGCTGAGTTTGCCCTTACAGACAGTATAGGCCCCTTTTGTTTGGAAAGGGCTCAGAAGGTGGGCCGCAGGCGTGAAGGAGAAAATCACCCCAGGATTATCGTTATTAAAGTTCACAATTACATCCATAAAATGGAAATTTTGCAAGGATTTTGTCAGAAGCGAGCCACCTTAAAATATGAAGAGGTTGCAATTAAAATCTTTCAAGATTATTCGGTGGCACTATAGGAATGATGGTGCCGCACGCTTTGCCCCTGTTTGCATAGCACTCCATGAAGCACAAAGTTGCTTTATGATGGTTTATCCTGCGCAGATAAAAAATATTGTATTTAGGTCAATAGCGCACATATGACTCTCCCCAAAGGGCCCAAGATTATCTACAAACTTTGAAAAAAAATCAGATGCTTCTGAAACTTGAAATATATCATTGGGGGAACATTCCATGATATTTCTTCAGTGCTAAAATGTACAGTTATAACATGTTATGTGTGCGAATATAGCGTGTTAAGTTCATGCACTGAGAATTCTATTTTTAAGGGGTGGGTGTCATTGGGGGAGCATTGCAGGATGTTCTATGGTACACAGGGAATGGTTGTGACAGGTACGATATATTAATATAACATGTTATGTTTACTTACTGAGGATTCTGCTGCTCAGTTACGATCGGGAGGAGATAATTTTCTTGTTAAGTGTTTCTTTCGTGGGGGGTATGGGTTGGGGGTGGGCCTCCTTTCCATCTATTGTGATTTCCCCCAAATACCTGTGCTGTCGGGGAAGGTTTGGGTTTCTTGAGGTAGAATTACATATGGGTTTGGGGATGTGGAAGGGTGGGCTTTGGGCGGAGGAGTTTGGGATAACACAGGTAATATGGTGTCAAGTTCATTAATACATATTCTGTTGCCGGAACATAAACTATTTTTTTCACCCCATGTTTTTTACATATTTAGAGAAAGGGGATCCTATTAGCTCTGTTATTTGTTACTAAGACTGAGACTCCTGCACATACATGGGCAACAAAAGGCATGGGTAATGTAGAGGGGGATAATCAAATGGGGATGACCATATCTAAGGGCGACCATCTCTGAGGACATCCCCGCGAAGGGGCGGGCCATCCTGTATTATCAAAACAAGATGGGCGTCCATCGTTTCTCAAAATTCAGGTTGACCTTAGAGATGGTCGACCTAAATGTTGAGATGGTCGATCTTAGAGATGGGCGACCTCGGTTTTCAGCGATAATGGAAACCGAGGACGCCCATCTCAAAAATGACCAAATCCAAGGCATTTGGTCATGGAAGGAGCCAGCATTTGTAGTGCTCTGGTCCCCTTCACATGCCAGGACACCAACCAGCCACCCTAGGGGGCACTGCAATGGACTTCACAAATTGCTCCCAGGTGCATAGCGCCCTTACCTTGTGTGCTGAGCCCCCCTAAACCCCCCATTCTCCACTCCTCACAACTGTACAACACTACCATAGCCCTTATGGGTGAAGGGGGGCACCTACATGTGAGTACAGTGGGTTTCGGGTGGGTTTTGGAGGGCTTACATTTACCACCACAAGTGTAACAGGTAGGGGGGATGGGCCTGGGTCCGTCTGCCTGAAGTGCACTGCACCCACTAAAAACTGCTCCAGGGACCTGCATACTGCTGTGATGGACCTGAGTATGACATTTGAGGCTGGCATAGAGGCTGGCACAAAATATTTTGAAAGCTGTTTTTTGAGGGTGGGAGGGGGTTAGTGACCACTGGGGGAGTAAGGGGAGGTCATCCCCGATTCCCTCTGGTGGTCATCTGGTCAGTTCGGGCACCTTTTCAAGGCTTGGTTGTGAAAAAAAATGGACCAAGTAAAGTCGGCCATATGCTCATCAGGGACGCCCTTCTTTTTTCCATTTTGTGTTCCATTTTTTTCCGATTTGTGTCGAAAGATGGGCGCCCTTCTCTTTTGAATATGCCCCTGATAGTAACATAGTTGATGATGGCAAAGAAAGACCTGTACTTTCCATCCAGTCTGCCCAACAAGATAAATTCATATGTGCTACTTTATATGTATACCTGACCTTGATTTGTATCTGCCATTTTCAGGGCACAGACTGTAGAAGTCTGCCCAGCACTAGCCCCGCCTCCTAAGCACTAGCCCTGCCTCCCACCACCGGCTCTGCCACCCAATCTCCGCTAAGCTTCTGAGGATCCATTCCTTCTGAACAATTGGAGCGAGGCTAGGCACTCTGATCAGGGTACAAAGTTCACTGTCTTTTTTTTGTCTTCTTTGCTGGGGATGTGACCTAATGTCAACCAGGTTTACTACCTGGAACGTGAGGAGGATCACGTCCTCGGTGAAACGTATGAAAATCCTATCTGCCTGAAACACATGTTTTAGAAAGCAAACATCTGAAATTGCATAGATCTTGGGTTGGTGACGTGTGCTCAGCTTCCTCTACAGGGAGGTGGGGAAGCGTGGTGGTTCTTAATTATGAAAGGTTTAGCTTGTAAAGTGGAATTATTATCTAGAGACTCTGATGGGAATTATGTACTGTTACATCTTTGGCTTGAAAATCTGGAGTTTCTTCTGGTGATTTATGGCCCCAATAAGTATGAATCTACATTTTTAAATTCTCTGGTACAACTTTGCCTCTCTTATCACTCTCTCAAAGTGCTGGTGATGGGAGATTTTAATTTAGTATCTGATCCTAACATTGATTATTCCTCTCTACATTCATCTTATCATGGAAGGGCATGTGCAAGGGTTCTTTCTTCCTTTATGAGATCCTTAAACCTTGTTGATGCATGGCGTGCCCTCCACCTGGGGGAAAGAGATGGGTCCATGGGATGTTTTCTCATCTAGATTACATCATGGTGAAACATTCCATCTTCCCCTTAGTATTATCTGCGGTAATTGATCCAGAGGAAATCTCTGACCACGCAATGGTTTGGATTGATATAGAGGCCCCGATGTATTATTGGTCCTTTTTTGGGGTGATGTTTTCCCTCATATTTATATCAGGACATTTATTTTCGTAATTATATCCAGGAGAAATGGGAAGCTTATTCGCATTATAATCATGCCCATCTAGAACAACCTTCTTTTCTCTGGTTGGCTTCTAAGGCAGTGCTTTGAGGTGATATTATCTCATATGTTCATGCCTGTAACAAACATTTGGCTTTTGGGGTCCTTCATTTAGAATCTCAGTTGAAAAAGGCCAAGAGGGCTTACATATACAGACACTGCCAAGTCACGAGAGAGCAACTTCATACAACACAAATAGCATTGAATTCCCTATTACATGAACGAGTGTTGTGCTCTCTGATATATAGAAATTCAACTTTCACCGATTTGGTAATAGGTCGGGAAGATTGCTTACTTTGATCTTAAAATATGGGTGACTGACGGACTTGGAAAATTACTATTGCCCTAGCTACCTACTTAATATTGATGTCAAGATTCTGTCAAAAATCACGTCAGAACATCTGGGTACAGAACAGGTGGGCTTTGTGAGACACCGGCAGTCAGTCTGGAATATGCAGTATTTTGCTGCACATTGTCAAACTACCAACATGCCTTCTTTTGTGGCCAGCTTAGATGCTGAGAAGACTTTTGATTGGGTGAGGTGAGAATATCTATTTCAGGTATTACAACATATGGGTTGTAATGGATGGTTTTACGAAGCAATTCAAGCCTTATATTCTCAACTCACAGCTACTGTTCTGATAAATGGAGTATGATCTTCACCCTTTCCGGTTCTTCAGGGTATACGTCAGGGTGTCCTTTATCTCCGTTACTATTTATACTTTTTTTTTAGAGCCACTGCTGCGTGTCCTGAAGATGAATGCTGGGTTTCTGTGGGTGCAAATACTAAATCATCATATTAAAGTCCTGGCATATGCAGATGACTTGCTGTTGGTACTAACTGATCCAAAACATTCTATAGATATGCTGTTGCACTTAATTACACAATTCAGGCAATATTCTGGCTTCAAACTGAATCTCCGTAAATCACGGGCAACTTGTAGACACCATCATTTCTCTGCCAAAATAACACCGTTCCAAGCAATCTGTCATAATGCGGCATTTCCTCCTGGGCAACAATATTCTGCTTTTCATAGGTGGCGCAGTTTGGGGATTCTTTATTTGTTCCAAGTAGTAACTGAAGAGGAACGCATAAAAATCTTTTCTGGACCTTTAAAGGGAGTTTTCAATCCCGGTGACTGATATTTTCTACTACTACTAGCTACGCCACTACGTATGCAGTTTGCCATGAGAACCTCTAACAGAAGATGTCCAGGAGGATCTTTCAACAGCATTCTCGTTGGGGGCGCAACAGATGGTGCCTCTTTCCTTCCATCATCATCGCATTAGAGACACTGCTTCCTGAATTAAATTATAAGCATCTGACTGCCCAATGGAGCATTGATCTTTCCACTTGTCTCTGAGCATATCTACTTTCTCTTTGCAAGCAGACAATAACTTCCGTTCACTGGGAATTACAATACAAATTTGCCCGAATATATGTGTCACCTAGGTGAGCTTTCCATATGGAGTTGTCCTCCACAGTCTCTTGTTTGAAATGTGGTGTACATGGAACAACATTGGGCCGTATGTTCTGGACTTACCTCTTGATTATTACCTCCACAAAGATGCTGCTCACTTATGTTTCTCAACTATGGAGAACGGGATGACATTATGATCCTATGCTCTTATTTGGCTACTCAAAATTTGGACCCTCGGTGCTTCAGGGTTACAAACCATTTGTGATCAGAGCCTTTATCTTGGCTAAACAATTTATTTTATGAGCATGGCTTTCTGCACGCAGGTCATCTTGGCAACACTGGTGCACACAGATGATAGAGCTTCTGCAGATGGAATGGATGGCAATTACAGGTATTTCTTCTACCCAGGGCCTTAAATTTCAGTATTGCAGGACCCCATTCTTGAATACACTGACTCCAGTGACACAAAGCCAGCTGTTGAATATTTGAACATTTGTATTTGAAGACATAGGGTGGGGTCTGTTCATTAAGTATTATGGAGAGAGGGGGGAATGGGGAGGAAAAAGGGATAAGGTCTGGTAAAACGCTACAGATGTTGTACTTGGATTATATGCTGTGTTATGATGTTTCTGTAGTTAATAAAAATGATTGAAACATAGATATTGGTATACTATCTGGCATATTTTCAAAGCACTTAGCCTTCCAAAGTTCCATAGGTTTCTATGGAACTTTGAAAGGCTAAGTGCTTTGAAAATATGCCTCTATGGGGCTCATTTTCAAAACAGAAACACATCTAAAATGCTTCACAGATGGACTTTTTTTTTCAAAAACATCCAAATTGCTATTTTCAAAATCAACTTTTTAAGATGTTTCTCAAAGCAGTTTGTCTATAGTGCATCCAAATCACAAGGGGGAGTGTTGGGGACAGGTGTTGGTGTCCCCAAAACTTGGACATTTTTCTGTCATAATGGAACTAAGCAAAAATGTCCAGGGTTAAAAGTTACATGTTTTGGTCTACACCTGGTTCAATCACGACTGTCAGAAAAAGGTGGCCTAAATGACCAGATGACCACTGAAGAGATTAAAGCATGACCCCCCCTACTCCCCCAGTGGTCACTGACCCCCGCCACCCCTACAAAGGTGGGCAAGAAACATACATACCAGCCCTTATGACAGCTTCAAATGTTAGGGCCTTTCCTATTAGAGCAGCAAACAGGTCCCTGGAATAGCATAGTGGTTGGTACAGAGAAGTGGACCCAGGCCCATAGCCCACTCTGTTACACTTGTGGTGGAAACTGAGCCCTCCAAAACTCACCAAAAAAACTATACCCACATATAGGTGACAACTGCAGACATAAGGTCTATAGTAGTGGTGTATATTTGGGTGCAGTAGGTTTTTATTGGGTTTTGGAGGGCTCTCTTTACAATATAAGGTGATAACAGTGAGGTGTGTACCTGGGACCTTTTATGTGAAGTCCACTGCAGCGCTCCCTATGGTACCCCACTGCTCTGCTTGGATGTCTTCAAGAATGCTGCCCCCCCCCATGTTCCAATGACTTGGTGTTGTGCATTTTTCCTGTGGCACTGAGCAGAAAACATCTACAAAATGTCTAGGAAATAGCCATTTTTGAAACAAAAAGAGATGTTTTTCTGGATCGAAAATCACTATGTTCATCACGTTATTTTTTTATGTTTTCACCAAAACATCCAGAATCGGATTTAGACATCATATCAAAAATGCCCCTCTTTATCTCCGTCTCTCCCTGCCAGTTTTGGGACACAGACCGTAGAAGTCTGCTTGGCAGTGCTACTACTTCCCAATTACTGGAGTTGCCATCGAAGCCCACTCCAGCCTCGATCCTGATCTGTTTTTTTTTTTTCTATTTACAGGACTCAGAAAAAGTAAGCGGAAAAAGTTGTCCTAACTTTCTCCATGGAGTTAACCTGGCTTTGGTCTGAATACTGGCCAATGCCCCATAACTCCTTGGTAGAGACCTAGGGGATTCTTGGTGCCTCCTCTTTCTCTCCCCTTGCCAAAGACAGTAAGCCCCAGACCAGGCCCTGCCACCCACTCAACTACCCCCTGGATTTGAGGGGTTCTACAGGCAGGAGTGATGCCCACTCATTCTTGCCAATGTGGTTCCTTTCTCAAAATGGCAGCTGTGACCTCTAGCAGAAAACTTGGGGTATTAGCTAGTACTCACTAGTACAACGAGGCTGAAACTAGAGGTTGTATATACAGGGGTGACCCAAGGTAATATGCTGCCTAAGGCAAGGGATGAGATGCCAACCTGCTCCCACCCCCCACCCCGAATCCAACATCTCTCCATTCACACTATCTCTCTAAACTCCCCCCCCCCCCCTCCTGGCCATGGTCTGGCATCTCTCCCCTTTCTTCCTCAATCCCCTTCTCTGAATCTACCTTCTTTTCTTGCTTTCCAAAAGTCAGCGGCAGCAGCGATTCCCATAGGCTGCCCTGCTGCCGGCACTGGCCTCTCTACTGTGACCCATCTCTGAAGAAACAGGTAGTTACATCAGAAAGGCTGGCTGCAGTAGAGAGAAGAGGCCGGTTCAGGTGGCAGGGCGTCCTTTGGGAATTAATGCCGCTGTTGCATTTTGGAAAACAAGGAAAGACGGTAGATTCAGGGAAGGGGGTTGAGGAAGGAAGGGTGGGGAGAGATGCCAGACCATGGCCAGTGTGGAGGGATGCTGCTCTATGAGGAGTGCTGCCTGAGGTCTCCGCCTCAGTTAGCATAATGGTAGGGCCGTCACTATGTATATAAATGATCTTTTTATAAAATATTGACCAGCATAAAAGTATATGTATTGTTAAAATAACACATGCTTAAACTGTGGATATGCACATGGGCAGGTGTTTTCGGTGCAAGCAGTTATGTGCATTAATTATAAAATACCATAATTTCCAAAATGGACTCAATTATCCACACCAGCTCTAGGGCTGATGTAAGTGATTACACCTTAAATTATGATTTCAATCACTTATGCTAGTATTTTATACAAAAGAAACAATGCCTTACCAAAGGTACAATTTGGGTATTTTAAAATGTGCCCATTTATAAAATTACTCTTCCCAGCTCATTTTATAATCTTAATGCCTAACTGTGGGCACCATTTGTATACTAAGAACATAGTGCTTTTTTTACAAAGCTGTGCTAGCAATTCTGATGTGGCAAATGCGACAAAGTCCATAGGAATTAAATGGGCTTCATCACATTTACCGTGCTAGAATTGCTAGCATGTCTTTGTAAAAGGAGACTGTAGAATATTAGCACTTTTCACATGAATGTAACATCGATGTGCTTAAGTGCTGGTTGGACCCTAAGTGATATTCTACAAGCTTAGCATGCAACCCATATACCCCTGGATTTTATAACTGCAGTGCCGTAGCGAGGGCTAATGACACCTGGGGCGGGTCGCCGCTGCTCACCCCCCCCCCCCGGGTGCAGCACGGCGCGACCCCCCCTCTGTGGCGCACCCCCCTCCTGAGCGACACCCCCCCCCCCGGACTGCATTCTTATCTGCGGGAGGGCCGATCCGCCCCGAGTGCACGTCACTCGGAGCTGCGTCGGCCCCGCTGGTTCCCTGATCTCTCTGCCCCAGAACACCTGTTTCAGGGCAGAGGGAGCAGGGAACCAGCGGGGCCAGCACCCCCCGAGCGCGTGCACCCGGGGTGGACCGCCCCTCCCGCCCCCTTCCTACGCCACTGTATAAATGGCACCCAAATTGGCATGCAATCCTGAGATCTGCATGCAAATAAACTAGTTAATGAGCACACATAAGTACATAAGTAATGCCACACTGGGAAAAGACCAAGGGTCCATCGAGCCCAGCATCCTGTCCACGACAGCGGCCAATCCAGGCCAAGGGCACCTGGCAAGCTTCCCAAATGTACAAACATTCTATACATGTTATTCCTGGAATTGTGGATTATTCCCAAGTCCATTTAGTAGCTGCTTATGGACTTGTCCTTTAGGAAACCGTCTAACCCCTTTTTAAACTCTGCCAAGCTAACTGCCTTCACCACGTTCTCTGGCAACGAATTCCAGAATTTATTTACTCGTTGGGTGAAGAAAACTTTTCTTCGATTTGTTTTAAATTTACTACACTATAACTTCATCGCATGGAAACTGTGAACAGGCGCTTCACATCCACCTGTTCCACTCCACTCGTTATTTTATATACCTCTATCATGTCTCCCCTCAGCCGACTCTTCTCCAAGCTGAAAAGCCCTAGCCTCCTTAGTCTTTCTTCATAGAGAAGTCGTCCCATCCCCGCTATCATTTTAGTCGCCCTTCGCTGCACCTTTTCCAATTCCTCTATATCTTTCTTGAGATGCGGCGACCAGAATTGAACAGAATACTCAAGGTGCGGTCGCACCATGGAGCGATATAACGGCATTATAACATCCTCACACCTGTTTTCCATACCTTTCCTAATAATACCCAACATTCTATTCGCTTTCCGAGCCGCAGCAGCACACTGAGCAGAAGGTTTCATTGTATTATCGACGACGACACCCAGATCCCTATCTTGGTCCATAACTTCTAACGTGGAACCTTGCATGACATAGCTATAATTCAGGTTCTTTTTTCCCACATGCATCACCTTGCACTTGCTCACATTAAACGTCATCTGCCATCTAGCCGCCCAGACTCCCAGTATGGTAAGGTCCTTCTGTAAATTTTTCATAATCCTGTCGCAAGTTAACGACTTTGAATAACTTTGTGTCATCAGCAAATTTTAATTACCTCGCTAGTTACTCCCATCTCTAAATCATTTATAAATATATTAAAAAACAGCGGTCCTAGCACAGACCCCTGAGGAACCCCACTAACTACCCTTCTCCATTGTGAATACTGCCCATTTAACCCCACTCTCTGTTTCCTATCCTTCAACCAGTTTTTAATCCACAATAGGACTTTTCCTCCTATCCCATGACCCTCCAATTTTCTCTGTAGCCTTTCATGAGGTACCTTGTCAAACGCCTATTGAAAATCCAGATATACAATATCAACCAGCTCCCCTTTGTCCACATGTTTATTTACTCCTTCAAAGAACTGAAGTAAATTGGTCAGGTAAGATTTCCCCACACAAATGCCGTGCTGACTCGGTCTCAGTAATCCATGTCCTTGGATGTGCTCTGTAATTTTGTTTTTAATAATAGCCTCTACCATTTTCCCTGGCACCGATGTCAGACTCGCCGGTCTATAATTTCCCGGATCTCCCCTGGAACCTTTTTTAAAAATGGGCATTACATTGGCCACCCTCCAATCTTCCGGTACCACGCTCGATTTTAAGGATAAATTGCATATCGCTAGCAGAAGCTCCGCAAGCTCATTTTTCAGTTCTATCAGTACTCTAGGATGAATACCATCTGGTCCAGGAGATTTGCTACTCTTCAGTTTGCTGAACTGCCCCATTACGTCCTCCAGGTTTACCATGAAATCAGTAAGTTTCTCTGACTCGTCCGCTTGAAATATCATTTCCGACACCGGTATCCCACCCAAATCTTCCTCGGTGAAGACCGAAGCAAAGAATTCATTCAATCTCTCCGCTACGTCTTTGTCTTCCTTGATCGCCCCTTTTACCCCTCGGCCATCCAGCGGCCCAACCGATTCTTTTGCCGGCAACAGTACTATGGCCTGGTGCCTGGTTTTGATTTCTTTGCAGCCACGGAGTCAGGAGAGCAGTGGGCGAGGGAGTGAATGAACGGGTGGGAGGCAAGGCGAGGAAGGTAGCAGTTGGGCACTGAGCACCACGTACTCCCGTTGAGGTCTTATGTACCCCATGGGATACATGTACCATATTTTGGGACTCTTCTGGTATTGGGTCAGTAAAATGGGGCTATACAATTTTTTTCACAACTTTGATGTTTTTCAGGTTCTACAGCCTAAAAACTGCATGTATGTGATTTCAGGGGTTAATTTTTTTTTAATTGATAAAGGTTTCTCAGTTTTTAAAGACATAATTACTTCATAGCTGAAGCTGACATTTGTCAAGATTGTGCAGTTGATAATCCTCTAGCTCATGGTATAAAGAAGTCACATACTTTTCACTCAGCGATCACTTTTTTCTTAATGCCCCACGTGTCACTTTATTGAGTTATGCTGTAAGAAAATGATTCATTTGTATTTGCAGATACTTAATCTGTTTGGGTAATTTTTGGTAGGAATGTGCTTTGTTGGCTTTGGTTTTCTTTCATTTAGCAAAGTTTTGGCATTCTATCATAATCAGTGTTCGTAAACATTTTGGCATATGCTAAACGGTTGTGGTGTTGCAGGAAAGTGTGTGCTAAAAGCATTTAGCAGGTGCTAAATGAAATGAAACAACAGGAAAACTCAAAAGAAAATAACTTTTTTTGTTCTCTGTACACCCCTAATTTTTAGTTCTCAAGATCAAATAAACCCACATTCCCTCTGATTACCTTATTTAATATAAAACACAAACTTATTTCAATATAGCAGGTCAGAAAATACAAAAAGGATGTTTTTTACACTGAGCAGGCTAAGATGAAAAGTGGCATATCATATGGCTCGCCCCTGGCTTTCACAGGTGTTCTTTATCCCTCTGTGGTGCAATTTGCTTGATTTATCATGTTAGGCAATGATTGGAGCTTAAAGCATCCCTTTTCCAATTTCTACACATCATGTCCTTGACAAATTCCTTATACATACTACTAAATAATGCCAGATGGAGGGCACAGACTTGACCCCTATTTCCTGAACTGTGTTATAGACCAATAACTCATTATTTGCTCAAGCTGCGGGAAAAAATCCAGCATTAACCTCTGTTATGGTCCAATAATGTAGTCTATTTGCCAAATAACATGTGTTAATTGACAGTAGCATGTATCTTCTGCTTTTTATAACAATGGGATCCTTATACTAAACTGCATTATGCAGTTAAAGAGAATTATATAAGTGGGCCCCTGTATTTAAGAACATAAGCATGTAACTTCCTTGAATGTCCCCTCATATTTGTACTTTTTGAAAGAGTAAAAAATTGATTCACCTCCACCCACTCCACACCACTCAGGATTTTGTAGACCTCAATCATATCTCCCCTCAATCATCTGTTTTCCAATCGTGCCACATGTATGTGTATATATACAGAATACCAACACTTTTGTAGGAATGAGAGGAGGTGCTGGATGGAAGGGTAAGAAGAAAAAGAGGGAAAATGCTGGATGGAAGTGGGGAGGAGAGAGTGAAAAGAAGATGCAGGATAGAAGTGGGGAGGAGAGGGCAAGGGGCAGATGCTGGATGGAAATGGGGTGGAGAGAGAGAGAGAGAGAGAGAGAGAGAGAGAGAGAGAGAGAGAGAGAGAGAGAGAGAGAGTACAGGCAAACAAGTAGGGAAAACATGCAGAGTATGGTTCATTTCCAACCTCCCTGTGAGTGTTTATGTGTGTGTGTGTGTCATAGGCGTAGACTGGGGGGGGGGCGAGGGGGGGCAATGCCCCCCCAAACGACGCGAGGCGCCGCCGCACCATTAGTTTAAAAAAAAAAAAAAAACCACATGCAGGCACGCGCTCCTCTCGGTCCGCTTGGCTTCCCTGCCCTCTCTATCTGCGTCCCGCCTTCCTCTGACGTCATTTCCTTTCGGGCGGGACACAGACAGAGAGGGCAGGGAAGCCAAGCGGACCGAGAGGAGCGTGTCCGTCTACCTCTCTCTCTTCCTCCCTCCCTCCGGCGCAGGCAGCAGTCTTCCAGCGTTCCTGGCAGCGGTAGCGTTGTACACGCTGCCTTTGGCTCTGCCCCGAAGCCTTCTCTTCAAGTTCCTGTTCCCGCATAGGTGGGAACAGGAACTTGAAGAGAAGGCTTCCGGGGCAGACCGAAGGCAGCGTGTACAACGCTACCGCTGCCAGGAACGCTGAAAAAGCTGAAGACTGTTGCCTGCACCGGAGGGAGGGAGGAAGAGAGGGGGTAAACGGAGTCACCATCTTGGACCTCGGGGGGGGGGGGGAGCAGAGGGAAGATGGATGGGACTGGGAGGGGGGGGAAGCAGAGGGAAGGAGCAGGAAATGAATGGGACTGGGAGGGGTGGGAAGCAGAGGAAAGGAGCAGGAGATGAATGGGACTGGGAGGGGTGGGAAGCAGAGGGAAGGAGCAGGAGATGTATGGGACTGGGAGGGGTGGGAAGCAGAGGGAAGGAGCAAGAAATGAATGGGACTGGGAGGGGTGGGAAGCAGAGGGAAGGAGCAGGAGATGGATGGGACTGGGAGGGGTGGGAAGGAGCAGGAGATGAATGGGACTGGGAGGGGTGGGAAGCAGAGGAAAGGAGCAGGAGATGAATGGGACTGGGAGGGGTGGGAAGCAGAGGAAAGGAGCAGGAGATGAATGGGACTGGGAGGGGTGGGAAGCAGAGGGAAGGAGCAGGAGATGAATGGGACTGGGAGGGGTGGGAAGCAGAGGGAAGGAGCAAGAGATGGATGGGACTGCGAGGGGTGGGGAGCAGAGGGATGGACCAGGAGATGGATGGGATTGGGAGAGGTCAGGCACAGCAGAGGGAAGGAGCAGAAGATGGATGGGACGGAGGGATGGTGAGCAGAGGGAAGGAACAGAAGATGGATGGAACTGGGAGGGTTGGGGAGCAGAGGGAAGGAGCAAGAGATGGATGGTACTGGGAGGGTGGGGAGCAGAGGGAAGCCTACTGGAAAGAAGACACTGCATAAAACAGAAGACACTGGGATCAAAGCGAATAGAAAAACTAAATGATCAGACAACAAAGGTAAATAAAAGTATTTTATTCATAATTTATTAATTGAAATGTGTCAGCTTTTTGAAATGTGCATCTGTGATATTTTGCCTGTAAATTTCATTTCCTTCCTCCATATTAGCATATTCATTTGCATATTTATATATGCAAATGATATGCTAATATGCTCCGCCCATTCTTTGCCCCCCCAAATGAAACAGTCAAACTACGCCTATGGTGTGTGTGTGTGTGTGTGTGTGTGTGTGTGTGCATGTATGTGTATGTATTTGTAAGAAAATTTTCACTCATTTCAACTCAGTCCTTTGCTCACGAAGAAAACAATTTGTTCATGTCAACTCAGTCCTTAGAGGGAACATTGCACCACAGATATCTTCCTGGACACAATGACAGCACTAGGATTCACACAGGGGATACATTCTCCAACCCATGAAAAGGGTCACATATTAGACTTGGCATTCTACAAAGGGGTTGACATCCCAAAATATTGGGATAGCAATATTGAAATAACACCTCTACCACAGTCAGACCATTTTTTAAATTAAGTTCTCCGTAAGTGACCACCTGTAACAAATGGCACCTCCCAGAGTTTTATAAGGAGATCAGAGACAAGAAAAAGCTGTCTGCTGAGAATTTCCTAGAGGCCTTGGACTATCCACGTGTAGATGAAAAGACAATTGCAGTGTCAGAACAGGTTGATTTTTGGAATACACACTTAGCTAAGACCTTAGGGAAAATGGCACTACTAAAAAACAGTTTTATGTCCCACTCACAAAAGCTCACCTTGGTTTTCTCCAGAACTTCGGACCCTTAAGCTCAAAAGATAGAAACCTCGCTTGGATTAGGACAGGCTAATCTGTAGGAAACATATGACAAAGTATTGCCAAGCCTTAACAGCAACAAAAAAACAATATTTCTCTCACAGGCTGCCAGTTCAACTAAGCACCTGTTCACAACAGTAAACATTTAACAGCCTACTACAACTCTCAAAACAGAACCAGCTTGCCCAGTCAAAACTGAACTGCAATAATTTTGCCATATATTTTGCTAACAAGTCTCCACCAGGATTTAAAGGCAGTCCCACCTAGTCTCCAATCAGCTATCCAGGAGCGCACAAACTCCTGACACAGACAATAATAGAGGAGAGCCTTGACAAATTCCTAAGAGACCTTTGACCAACTACCTGCTCCCTCGAACCCTGCCCATCAAAGACAGTGCAGAAGGCAAGTAAGGGCCTCATAGAAGGTGCCACAAAAATCATGAACTCCTCTCTTTCTAATGGGAAACTACCAACAGCATTAAAAAAAAGGCAGTGGTACATGATTTGCTAAAGAAAAACAAACTTGACCAGGACAATCTTGAAAGTTACCCGCCAGTATCCAACATCCCATTTCTAGGAAAATTTATAGAACAAATCATTTGTGTTCAATTCAGTGATTGGCTAAAAAGAGAGAAACTGGCTAGATCCATGTCAATCTGGATTCAGACCCGGTTACAGACAGAAACAGTCCTTGTATCCCTACTAGATGATCTTCACAGAAACCAAGATGGGGGGTTTGCTAGATGTTAGTACTGCTAAATTTATCAGCAGCTTTTGACACTGTGGATCACAATATCATGCATGACTGGCAGAAACAGGTATCAATGGGACAGTATGTGCTTGGTTCAGATTCTATCTATCAGACAGCAACAGTCCAGTGTTCAGTAGCATCTCATCACCATCATGGGCAACTGACCTGTGGGATATCACAAGGATTGATACTGTCACATATTCTGTTCAATATCTACCTCAAGCCACTAGCTGAGCTGATTCGGTCAATGAACACTCAGTTCGACATCAATGCGGATGATATGCGGCTACTCATATCCATTAAACCTGACTTACCCCCAGCCCTGAATAAATTGACTATCTGTCTAACATCAATTCAAGAATGGGAAAAAAATAAATTATTGCAGTGAATTGGCGCATATCTGAAAAGGGGGTGTGGCTAGGACATGGCTGGGGGCATTTCAAAAAGTTGTGCTCAGAATTACAGAATTTGCCCAAAGTGTACCTAAGTTGACACCACCATTTATACTTGCTTTTAGATGCTGGATCTGCATCAAACACCATTCTGTAAAGGGTACATTCCCTGAGTAGAATTGCATTTAGCACTTAATATTTTTGGTGTGCAATTATGAGGGCCATTTAGTGAATTCCTTCCTTAACATACAAATTAGTTTCCACCAATGGTTACGGCATTGGCATGACTGATAGCCTATACTAATCCATGCGTTAACAGCATACTGTGTTAGGGGATGGGAACAGGGTGAGTTATGGGCATAGATTGTGCATGGATTACACACTGAAGTTAACGCATGGTACCACAGGTTGACATCGTGCCTTCAGAAGTTAATTCTATAACAGAGTGCCTAAGATAAGAAGGCAAGTAGGTGCCTATTTCAAGCTATTCTATTTATCAAGCATTAATATTTGCTGTTAAAGTAAAAATTTAGGTGCCCTTTTACTAAAGGGTTGGCATGCGGCAACAGGCTTGCCACGTGCCAATCCGGAACTCCTGCTGGGCTACTGAAGGAGCCCAGCAGAAGTTCCCACCCCCAGCATGTGCCATTTCCAGTGCTACAAAAATATATTTTTATTTCTATTCATCAATGGGTGGCAGTAAGTGCTCCCCCTGAAATGGCTGCATGGTAAGTGGTTCACTTACCACACGGCCATTTCTTTTTGTGAAAAAAGACAGCCTTTTACTCACTGTGGTAAAAGGGGGTCTCAGTGTGCATCAAAAAGACACGCTGATGCTAGTATAGGCCCCCTTTTACTACAGCTTAGTAAAAGGACCCCTCACTGCACTTTAGTTAAAAGCATCTCAATGAATGTTCAATGAGTTGCAAAAGCATGTATTGCAAATGTATATAAAGCAGCTCACCCATTTGTAGAATGAACAACTCAGCATGTGCTAAATAAACTTCACAAGCTGTATTACTCATCGAAAGCAAGCAACACTTTATGAGGTATTATTAACATTTGCACAAGTTAAAGGAACTAGAGCAGTTAAAACGAAAATTGTACCCCACTCCCGCAATCCCTTTAAAACACGTGCATGCCCTCCCAAATCCATCCCTATCCTCAAGCCCTCATTCTTAATATAATCTTGAAGTGGTAACTTCCAGAATCCATCCTCACCAATAATCCCTTTTAAAACAATGACACCACCACTGGTAGTCCCCTGATCTGCATTATACCTCACCCCTTTGACAACTAATATGGTGCTGCTGACCCAACCAATCTCTGTTTAAAAATCTGGGCATTCCTACCCCAGGCACCTATCATGGTTCTCTGGTAGGTAGACAGTACTAGGGGGAACGATCAAACTTCAGCTGTGTCTGCCCTGGCAGCTCCTACTTCCAAGATGGCAGTGCTAAGGCAGCCTGACTCTAGATATTATTGTGATATTACTCTTAAGGACCTACACTGTCATTTTGGATGTAGTATCTGACAGGGCAGGAGTGGAGTGCTATTACAGAATACAGATATAAAAGAAAGTGTGGGCTCATACCATCCCTTTTGTGATATAAAACTTTTACTTGATAATGGATTATGGCAGTCCTTGTTCATTCAGGATATGAACACTACCTAAAAAAGGGATATTTTCTCAACTGTACCTCTGTGTCTGTCTTCTATTTCTTTTTTGCCTGGTAAAATATTCCCAAAGGACTGCAAAAATGCCATCTTTTATATGAAAGTAGAATGCCGACTCACTTCAGCAATGCCACACCATCTGCTGTTGCTGGTGCATTGTATCTTCTCATGTACTCATGCATCTCTGGGAAGCTTTTCTTCACATAATCCTCAGCACTGCTTTCCCGTACAGTGCCAAACCGGAAACCCTGGGAAGGATGGTGAAGCTAAAAGAGAAAGACTACATAATAATTTCTGTCATTTATCTCCAACAATTTAAAGCTTTGTATTTGTGTAAGGCTCATAGATTGCTTTGGTTTTATATGAGTTATGGTTGAGTAGTGCTTACCATGAACAACCCTTGCTACTTACAATTATTATTGAGCACACTTTTTTTGAAAAGCAATCCTGACGTTCCCAGGTTACTTTGATAAAATTTTATTTTCATCACTGATTTACATTTTTTGCCAAATATATTGCTTATTAAAAATGTCTGAGACACTGGAAACCAAAGTCTTTCACTTATCCCAAAACAGGTACAGAGAAAACTCTTCCACTGTATTCTACCAATGTGCTTCAACCCTATTCTGAATTACACACTTAAGCATGAGAGGATGATTCAGCCCCCATATTTAATTCACTCTAGATCTTTTTTCTGAGAATACCAGTCAGAGTCCCAGTTAGCTCCATTTGAGGCAACAATATTGGTAGCGGTGTGGCCACCCCCCATTGGGTGACATAGGCAAGTGTATCATCTTTGGATAGTAACGTCTTCTGATCACTACTGAACTGTGCCAAATTTAAGCTGTGAACCTAGAAGACTCTGAATTTAAGGTCCCAAATAGTCATTTTAACCTCTCTCTAAATCTATATACCCCTAAGTTAGGTGTGGGCATTTCACCTAGTTGGCGTAAATGGCCACAACTAAATTTTAGTTGATTTTGAGCCACTAATTTAGTTGGTGCACATCTTGAATCAGCACCCAAATTTTGGGTGCAATATAAAGAATCCAAGGGCTATTGTTTTCACCATTGCATACTCTAAAAGTTGAAAGCTAATTATACTAGGAAGACACTTACAATTTTAGTCACAGTAACGGTTGCTATGCTTATTCTGTAAACCACACCTAACTTTAGACAAGGTTTATAGAATAGCAATTTTTTAGGTCTCATATATAGAACCTAGTCTTAGCTGGATAACTTTATTCATATAGATAAATCACACAAAATAACAGTTCTAACTATAAAGAGATAGTATATTTGTTTAAGTTTAGAACTGTATTATTAAGTGGTCCAGCGTATATGGATAGATCAAATGTTAATTCACATAAAGATATCCAGATAACTTATCTGACTAGCTCTGTGCGGCAGACATCACATTCAGTATAGATCCATGATTTTCAGTATAAAGTGGACCATTGTTGTGGGATCACTATTTTACAATAAAAAGGGAGTCACTATTCCTTATAAAGAGAAACAGACATGACTGATCAGCATATAAAATAGTAACTAATGAAGTCCCTACAGCAGAATGATTTGTACAGGACAATACAATGAATCTTTCTCTCCTTAATTAATAAAGTAGTCCCCTGAGGTGAAGTCATCTTTATGTTATTCTACATGCTCTTCATCCAAAGTGGACTGAGCTTGCTTGATCTGCTTGTACGACTTCTAGCTAATAAATCTAAGGTAGATGTCCCAGTTTTGTCTTCTAACATCAGCGAGGCTCTGCAATCCAACCTCTGCTGTTTGTTTTGCAAAGAGCTGAAGCATTTCATTTATCATGAAAGATTACAGTCAGTCCAACTAAAATATTGAATCTGTCTCAGGATTTCTCTTCCCAGAATACCATTTATCTTCCTTTTAATTGAGCAAAGCACATGTTATCATTGAGCTTGAGTTGTTAGTGCTATATCAATGCAGATTTATTTGCTCCCTTGGTACTTTTTCAATTACAAATAACACCTCAACCATTGTGGATTACCAAAGTGTATTCTTGTGCTATGTCTGAGAACAGGAATGTATAAATGTTATTAACTGGAGAAGGCAGCTATGAAGGAATGTATTACACATACACGTTATAAAGAGAGAGAGAGAGAGAGAGACAATTCAAGAATACTATTTAGCTGTTCAGATTTTGTAATGGAGTAAAGAAGAGGTACTGATTGGAAAGGATCGTGGAAATACAATATGCAAAGAAACTTCATTCTAGTCCAGCAATTTTTAACCTTTCTTCTGTTTTGACACACCTAGCAGACAATGTTCATTCGTGTGACAGTACTATCAGACTGGCAGCAATCTATATGCACATCCCTGGTATTCAATAACACTGTGTGCAAATTTTAGGAATGCCCCTGGCCTGCCCATGCTCCTCCCATAGCCACACCCCCTTTGGGGTTGTGCAGTATAGGATTTGAGTGACATAGCAAGATGCGCAACCAATGCCAAATTAATGTCAGTTAGTATCTAATTATCTGCTCTAGTTGAATTTGAGCCACCAATTTAGTTGGCGCACATCTTGAATCAGCACCCAAATTTTGGGTGCAATATAAAGAATCCAAGGGCTATTGTTTTCACCATTGCATACTCTAAAAGTTGAAAGCTAATTATACTAGGAAGACACTTACAATGGAATTAGAACATAAACCATAAGAAGAGCCATCCAACCTAGTAACCTGTTTCCAACAGTGGCCAATCCAGCTCATAAGTATGGCAGAAACCCAAATAGTAGCAACATTCTATGCTACCAAACCCAGGGCAAACAGTGGCTTCCCCCATGTCCATCTCAACAGCAGACTATGGATTTTTCTTCCAGGAACTTGTCCAAACTTTTTTAAAACTCAGATACGCTAACCGCTGATACCACATTCTCTGGGTATTCCTGTAAGCTTAGAGTCAATAAAGATGTCTGGATACAAATGTGTTATTTAAATTGGTGCACAGTCCAAACACAGTGATTGATTCAAAGAAGAGAGTAGTATTGATCTAGGCAACGGCAGTATTTCCACAAAACAGAAGAGATAATGAGAACATAGGGAATGAAGAACCGAAGAGCTACAGAAAATCAATCAGTGTGCAAGAAACATTAAAATTATAGAAATGAGGACACACACACATGTGGAGGAGTGGCCTAGTGGTTAGGGTGGTGGACTTTGGTCCTGGGGAACTGAGTTTGATTCCCGGCACAGGCAGCTCCTTGTGACTCTGGGCAAGTCACTTAACCCTCCATTGCCTACCACGTTGAGCCTGCCATGAGTGGGAAAGCATGGGGTACAAATGTAACAAAAAAAAATGAAACAAGTAGATAACATATCCTAAAAAGCCTCCATTCTCTTTATCACCATAGTTTCCCATTAAACTTCCGGGATCACAGCCTTCAGTAATTTAGTATTGGCAACCTAAACTACAGCGATCACGTTCTGCTAAATCCCTCTGTGCCTCCAAACTTTCATATATGACACCATTTCTGCATTATAAGGTGAAGGGAGGGGAGGGAGTGTTCACTCACAGCCATGGAAACTGCATCTCATATGACAGTATAATCTGATAAAACTTTTCAGCTAGAACAAATACTAAAAACAAATGGAAAAAAAAAAGAAAGAAAAGGAGATTAGAAGAGTGGAAAGGAGTAAATAAAGAGGAAAACTGAAAGCTCTTACTTTCTTCCACTGCAGTCTAAATAGCAGTGTACAGTATAAGCCATTAATGAGTGTGTAAGTTGTCATTTGAGCCTAATGCAGCTCTGTGTAACAGGATAGGTTACTGAACTCATTAAAATATGCATAAGCCTCATTAGTCCTTTTCAGACATGCAAAAGTCATTCCAGTCACTTTCAGACATGCACAGAGCAGAGGATGTGCAGAGAGCATTTGTGAAAATTGCTGCATACTCTAGGTAAAAGCATTGGGAGTTATATTTTAGGGGTGAAGGGGGAGGGGAAATAGGGTTCAATGGAAGGAGAAAAGATACAGGATTGAATAGTGAGTGGGAGGTGCAGACTTGGGAGAGTAGATGTGGATTTGAACTGGAGCAATGGGAACAGCAATCAACAGGCAACTTGTCAGATATGCACTCACCCTCATTCCTCTCTGCTCACCCTTTCAATTTGACACAGGGCATGGTCAGTTTTCTGAAACACACAGCTCAGACACAGTCGCTTGCAGTAAAAGAACCCCCCCCCCCCAAACAAAAAAAAAAACTTTTACTCTACAAATCGGGGTTCACTTCACACTTATAGCTTCCAGTACCTTCCCCGTGGCATCTTACAGTTTGGCACAACCCCAAAGGGGTGTTCAACCTTGACCCTCACCAGGTCGGGTTTTCAGAATTTCCACAATGAATATTCATGGGATCTATTTGCATCCAATGGAGTCAGTGCATGCAAATAGATCTCATGCCTATTTATTGTTACACTTCGATCGGTTGGGACACAAAAATAGGGCTTTCAGCTGACTGTATAAAGGATCTTATGACCAGTGGTAGATTATTTGATAGTAGTCGACCTTTGGATATTGACTGGGCTGATGTGTTAAAATTGCATAAGTATGTAATTCGTACTGAATTCCATGCTTTAACGCTAGTAGAGTACTGCCATGCGCAAAGGATCCCTAGGGGGTTACAAATTAATTAAAGAACCTAGATTTCTTGACAACTCGGAATACGTTACCAACTGGAATGAACTAATAACACGCTGTTCCTTAGATTTAATGCTATTAACTGTTGACAAATTGAATAAAGTACTAGCTGAAACTCGGTCAGAATTAGATAATAAAATAGAAGAGCTTAAACAATGTTTGTCAGAGTGGAGGAGTGGCCTAGTGGTTAGGGTGGTGGACTTTGGTCCTGCGGAACTGAGTTCAATTCCTGGCACAGACAGCTCCTTTTGACTCTGGGCAAGTCACTTAACCCTCCATTGCCTGCTGCATTGAGCCTGCCATGAGTGGGAAAGTGTGGGGTACAAATGTAACAACAAAAAATAAAAAATCTGTTTGAAAGTCAATATAAGGAACATAAAAGTCTTATTGAAAAATGTAGGGGTGAAATTAGACAGCAGAAAATTATAAAATATAAGCGTGATGAGTCTGACTATACTAAGGGTTACGTGTATCCCTGGATGGATCGCTCGAGGAAAACCTGAAGAAATATAAAAAAGCTATTTTCTTGAATTCCTGGAGCAAATCATCTGGGGATGACGCTAATAATTATGCAAGGAAAGAGGGTTAACATAAGAGTGATAGTACATCTGCAGATAAGGTTATAGTTAACACTCATCCCGCTCAGGATGCCCCTTTAGTGGTCCAGCCATGCAGGGGCAAAAAAACATGAGTGCGGTTATAAATATATCCTCAAAGGTTTTGACCCAGGACCATATCTCTGTGTTATCTATGGGTATGTCTTTTGTTCCCACATCATTCTATGATCCCTTTGAAATGTTTGTATATCTGCAAAAAATTTTTCTCAAAATAAAATTAAAAAGTTTCTTTGGTGTTCCAGAGAGTGAATCTTCTATGGGTGGAGATATGAGTGATAAGGAATCGGTGGTGGCTACATTTTTATCATGATATAAAGTACCATCAGTATGGGTTCCCCCAGGGTTTAATGACCCTGTGGTGGAAACCTTTCAAAAATTAGTGCTTAATGATTTAGTTAATATGGAATAACAGTATCAATCGGTTCGACATAATCTGAATGTTGCTCAAAGGAAGGCTCTTGTAGAATTAAAAAATGATTCAACAATTATAATATCTTGTGCAGATAAAGGAGGGACAGTGGTGTTGCAAAATTTTGATTAATATGTGATTTAACTTTTTATAGAAAATTGTCCCATGATCCTACCCCTGAACATTTGGATATAGTGTTGTCCATGTTACAAACTGCTAATGAATAAGACATCATCACTGCTAAGGAGTATCGTTATTTAGCACGTAAAGACCCCAGTACACCATATATTTATTTTGCTCCAAAAATTCATAAATCTTTGGAAAATCCTCCCTGCCGTCCGATTGTGCCGGGTATAGGGTCTTTATTTGAGCCCCTTTCGCAATTTTTAGATTTTTATCTACAACCTGCAGTGAGTAACATTAAATCATATGTTAAAGATTCTAATGATATGTTGGACTTCTTGACATCTATTGAATTACCTTTAGATCAACCTATTATCATGATGACATTAGATGTCACTGCATTGTATACCAGTATTCCTCAGCGCGCTTGTCTTCAGATTATAGAGCAGGTATTGTTGATGCAGGATTTATCAGCTGCTAAAATAGATTTACTTATGAAGATGGCTTCTTTAGTCATAGAAAAAATATTTTACATTCTTGGATCTGTTTTACCTGCAGATTCGAGGCGTCGCCATGGGAGCTACTGTGGCTCCCATGGTGGCATGTCTTTATATGGCAGATTATGAAGCACGATATGTATACAGCTCTGAATAAGCTGATAAAATTCTTGCATGGAAAAGGTACATAGACGACGTACTAGTTATATGGTCTGGCTCACAAGATGAATTGGGCTTTTTTGTGGAAAAGTTAAACAAATGTGACTCGAATATTCATTTTCAAATACAATCATCAGGGAATCGAGTGCAATTTTTGGATATGGTCATTAAGTATGAGCAAACTGCATTTATTAGTAGTGTTTATCGTAAACCTACGGGCAGAAATACGATCCTCCATTTCAATAGTCATTATCCCAGGCGTTTAAAGGAAAGTATACCTTTTGGGCAATTTTTACAAATTAAAAGATTATGCTCACAAGAAGTTGATTTTTTGCATCACGCACAACAGATGTCAGATAGATTTCAACAGCGAGGATATCCCTCACGGGTTGTTTGTTCAGCATACAAACGAGAGAAATACACTCAGCAATGTTGGCTGATGCATAGACAAAAGAAAACTCAAAGTGAGCATATCAATTGTATATTGCCATATTCCAAACATGATTTGTTCAGAATATAATTTTGAAACATTGGAGTATACTATCTCTAAATGTAGGGTTAGTGGAAAAGCCTAGATTTTCATGTACACGGGATAGAAATGTGGGTGAGATTCTGTTTAATAAATCTTGCAGTCAGAAAAAAGCTAGTGGAGAATCGGGTGGTCACAGTAAATGTGACAAATGTGTATATTGTAAACATGCAATTTGTGCTGATAAAGTATGGGTTAAGAACATTGATCGTGAATTTTACTTAAAATCAAAAACAGATTGTAATACACAAAATGTTGTGTATGGGATACGCTGCCCATGCCAGCTTTGGTATGTTGGTGAGACCACGCGCAAAATTAAAATGAACATAGCACAACATCTAAGCAATATTAGATTGCAAAAAATTGACACCCCTCTTGTGAATCACTGGCTGCAACATCGGCATTTGGTCTAAGACTTGCAGTTTGTTGTATTGGTCCATGTCCTGAAGGGTAGAGGCTGTGTTGAAAAACATCTGATTAGAAAAGAACAGCGTTTAATATTTAATTGGAACACAGTTGAACCCAATGGACTAAATAAAGAAGTTGATTGGCCATTATTGATGACAGAAATGCCCACCCAGCCTCCCCCCTTACCATACAGCCATGCAGTTTGGAAGGAACAGGTGACCTTCTGTATGGCCACACTAATGACACATATGCACCAAAGTTTCTCTGTCACAGGTCACCTGTCATGCCAACCCAGATTGCTGCCTCCTCTCACATCAACCCCAGAATTTGATAATATGTAGTGCACAAAGTAGAGACACACACCCTGTTATATGAAAAATATGAAATAAAAAATGAACTATTTACAAATTCCCCCCCCCCCCCAAACACACATCTTTCAAGGGAGGCCATGTCCTCCTCCCTACATGGCCTGGTGCATCAGGCTAACGAGCAGCACCAGGAGCAGCCTCTGTGCCCTGAAGTGCTGCTCGTTAGCCTGCCGTATTGCCGACACCTCCTGCAGCAACTGGTTTGAGTTATTCACCAGTTGCTGCAAGAGGTGCAGTGCTGGGGATGGGGCTGGGGTGGAGAGGGCGGGTGGTGTTGGGCCATCATTCCCTCAAGGGGAGGCATGTCATGCCAGGGGTCTGGCTCTTCTGTTGTTGTTGCTGCTGCCGCCTCCGCCTCCTCCTCTTCCACCACTGGTGCTGCCTCAGCCTCCTCCTCCTCCTGCTGCTGGCGCCCTGTGTATGTAAAAGGATTGTCCTTGAGATTAGCACATTCAACATGGCTTGCATAGTGCAGGAGCTGTCTGGCTGGCATGAGGCAGGAATGGGGAAAGGTGGGGTCAGTGGTGAGCTCTGGCCTAGATACATGGGGTGTGAGATGCATGAAATGACATGACAGGGAACCCTGGAAGCTAATCTGAAAAAAGGAATACACAAGATGTGTTGGCAGGGCATACTCATTCCTCAGCAGCATGTTAGCATTTTGAGTTGTGACTGTGGTTGGATGACCAATTTTTTTTTTTTTTTTTTTGGGGGGGGGAGTGGGGGTGGAAGCACTATTATTTTCAAATCATGCTAAGACATCCACTAAGAGCAGGACATCAGGCAAGAATACCATGAAAGAGTATCCACCCCCAGAAAGGGGGATACAGAAGTGAGGCATGTTATCTCATTCATCTCAAAGGAAGTTAGTTGGAAGTTACAGCCACACTCATGGGAGGGTAGCAGCAACCTCAGGCCTTGATCTGGGACAGAGGTGTTGCCTATTAGCCATATGGAAAATGAACATGAAATTTGCATTATTCAAAAACTACATTTACAAAGGATTACAGGTGCCCTGTTTATAATAATTGAGCCCTGAGGTGCCATCGCATGCTCCGGATAAGGCCAGGGTTGTCTCTTCGTATCCAGCGGTACCTCCGCCTCAGGTACTCTAAATCCCTGCGTATACCAAAACATCTGCAAGATACAATTTGGTATAGGAGTCAGAGGATGGCCCTTCTTGCCTTCACAACACAAATTCATTTGGCAGCCAAATTGTAGAGGCACACAACACTGATGATTTGGGGAAGGGGGAGGGAACACTACATTGGTACAGGTGATGTCATTGAGGTGGACATGAGGACAGAGAGTACTGTTTGTTTGCAGTATTGTAAGGCTGTGGGAATGGTTTTCCTTTCTAGTACATAGATTCTATTAATGAATGTGCATGTGCACATATCACTGATTACCCTTGAATGCAGACTACAGTTAGTGCTTATATTGCTGAGGGAGCTCTTAAATGTGGTGCTACAGGAGGGGGACCTGATAGCCCAGGACCAGTGGGGAGGGTGTGTGTGTGAAAAAAATCAGTTACCTTTCCAACGTCTCTCTTATATGTGTCCATGCTCGAATAGACACAGTCCTGGGGGGCAGATGGTGGTGGTACATAAATAGCCTGCGATGGTGCCTCAGGCACAGCTGCACCAGGAGCAGACTCTCAGCGATGCTGAAGTTTGGCTCGCGTCTGAGAGACATGTTTCTCACTGAATAACCGTTGGAAAGCGTGCATCACCTTATATGGATGCCCATGCGTGATGGACGTCCCTACATGTACACTTCCATATATGGACAACATCCCATATATGCACGGGTCAGCACGTGGATGTCCATGATGTGCATGGACCATCGTCACACGTGCGGAGCCTTATCTGGATGAATACGTGTTCACACATGCGGAACCTTCCTTGTATGGATCATTATCAAGTGTGCAAACCTCTTCATATATACACAATAAAATATGTATGTTCCTTACATTTTCCATAGCTCCATGTTCCGCAACTACAGCGCATGTAATTGCGCACATCCAGGTATGGGAAATATAAGGAACATTCATACGTGCAAAGTCCAGTAAAAAGGACGTGTTTCTCACAGAACTGCCAAAGTACGTCCCTCTTACAGGCCCATCGTCCTTCAACAGGCCTAGTAAGATGGACGTCCTTCTGCAGTTCTGTGAGAAATGTTGGGGTCATCCTTTGGCGGTTCTGGAAGATGGAGTCCTTTTTACTATACTTTGGGTGTCCCTGATTTGGACGTTTCACGTTGCGATAATGGAATGTCTAAGGACATCCATACTATTTTTCGATTATACCTACTTGATTTTGACCGACTTCACGAGGGCGTCCTCATTCATACTTGGACGACCTTTTGAAAATGCCCCTCTTGGTGGTCTAGTGGCCTCAAGGTCACAGCAGTCATTTTGAGATTGCCCAATGACTTTACTGGAGGAGTTGGATTAGGGAGCAGGATAGGGATGTGTATTTGTTTGAAACTCAACCACTTCTCATTCACTCTCAAAAGGTGGCATGGATAAAGTACCTGGATTATCCAAAATGGTGAAAACAATGTCTTTATTAGTTGCTGTATATTCAATCTTGATAAAATAAAACAAGTAGAAACACAGTCCCAGATACACTTAGAGGGGCATAATGGAACAGAAACGCCTATCTCCATGGGCGTTTATCTCCGAGAACGGGTCCGTGAAGGGGCGGGGCGGATCGTATTTTTTAAAAGAAAAAGACGCCCATGTTTTATTCGTCAAGGTGTGAGCTGGGCGTTTTTGCTTTTCAGCGATAATGGAATATGAAATCGCCCAGCTCAAAAACGAATAAATCCAAGGCATTTGTTCGTGGGAGGGGCCAGGATTCATAGTGCACTGGTCCCCCTCACATGCCAGGACACCAACCGGGCACCCTAGGGGGCACTTTTACAAAAAACAAATAAAAGGTAAAAGAGCTCCCAGGTGCATAGCACCCTTCCCTTGGGTGTTGAGCCCCCCAAATCCCCCTCAAAACCCACTGCCCACAAGTCTACATCATTACTATAGCCCTAAGAGGTGAAGGGGGGCACCTACATGTGGGTACAGTGGGTTTGGGGGGGTTGGACGACTAGTAGCATTAAGCAGCACAATTGTAACAGGTAGGGGGGGGATGGGCCTGGGTCCACCTGCCTGACGTCCACTGCACCCCCTAACAACTGCTCCAGGGACCTGCATACTGCTGCTTGGGAGGAGGGTATGACATTTGAGGGTGAAAGTAAAAAGTTGTGAAACATCATTTGTTGTGGTGGGAGGGGGTTAGTGACCACTGGGGGAGTCAGGGGAGGTCATCCCCGACTCCCTCTGGGGGTCATCTGGTCATTTAGGGCACTTTTGGGGGCCTTATTCGTCAAAAAACAGGGTCCAGGAAAAGTGTCCTAAATTCTAGCTCAAAACTGTTCCATTATCGGCGAAGGGCGCCCATCTCTGTTCGCCCGATAACCACGCCCCAGTTCCGCCTTCGACACGCCTTCGATACGCCCCCGTCAACTTTGTCCGCATCCGCGACGGAGTGCAGTTGAAAGCGTCCAAAGTTCGGCTTTCGATTATACCGCTTTATTTGTTTTTGTGAGAAGAACGCCCATCTCCCGATTTAGGTCGGAACTTGGGCGTTATTCTCGTTCGATTATAAGCTGGTTGCTCACTCAACACAGACTGTGTTTTGGCTTTTCCCGCCTTCATCAGGCGTAGATTTATGGACAAATATATAATAAATAATGAATACAACATACATTGAGGATCACATCAATGACAAAATAACTTCTAAAGATTCATGAAAATATTTTTGTTCATAGTTATTTTTTATTCACAGAACAATTTTTCCTTAACATTTTTTGCATACATTCATTTTTTTTATGCACTAATAGCATGATTCATTCCATACCATTGCACAATCACATTTCACTCATTAGAGGGTACTTATTATTTCACATTTTCATTAATCTCTAGATTACGCATCAGCATTTGGCCGAAAAAGAATTGCTACAAGTTCTTTAGCTGCTTTTGTCACCATATTCTGTTTACTTGCCTTGTAAGTATATAGCATCACAATTACTATTTCAAGGTTAGTTAGCAGTTTAGAAATCCACTAGAAGGCTCCTTAAGCTGGCCATTTGGGCCAAAACACAACTAGTTTCGAATCTGGAATGTTTAGAATAAACCTGTTTACCATTTTGACATTGTCTAGCCCTTTGTTTTTGTCACCTTCGATGTGTTTGGTTTGTCTGTGAGACTGAGAGGGTTCCTGTCCTTCTGTTCATATTGTCATTAAGATGATGTCAAGCATGACATAAGCAATGTACACACCTGGTGTCACGAGACTAAGAATAACCTCTTGCTCTTCCCAGTTCTTTTATAAATCCTGGTATGCATTGTACGAAGAGACCACAGAAGTTCTTTCAGTAGTGCCATGGGGTCTTATAAGATGTGGTCACAAGGCTTTCAGGTGATTCAGTGAATCTCCAGCTCTTCTGCTAACTATTTTGTTACCTCAAACAGCACAGCAGACTGGCTAATGGCGCAACTGTAACTTTCTCTTGTCTGTATTCTATTCTATGTGAAGAACATCTTTCCTAATTGTCTTTACTATTTTAGCCCAAAATGACATCCTGGTCCTCTAGTTGGAGACCAGGTTATAGATACAATTACCTTTGCAAAGAAGATGCCCTGTAATCCCTGAGGATTACAAGGGGGAGGGGGATGTGAAGAAAACAAAGTTCATTTTTCATTGCAAAAGCACTTTTTTGAGACAGGATTGTTTTTGTTTCTGTATATTATGTGTCCTCTGATTTCTGTAGTAGGTTAATGGTATATGGGTATGAATATGCACCCAAAGTTCAGATGTATATGTACCTTATAAATCCCAGTAATATATGTCTGTGAGAGAGGATATAATGATAAAATATGGCTGAAAAAGAAGGGCATATGTGATTAGTGAGAGGGCGAGGATTGTTGAGTATTGGGTAAGGCAGTTTAAAAGAGACAATTGTTGCTGTAAGATGTACTGTAACAAATAATTCATGCTATTTACTTGGTATATGGAGGACACGAAAGAGAACTTTACTGTGCTTCAAATATTTGAAGCATATTTCCCATCATCATTATAGATAAATTGAAGATGAACAATATGCACTACAACTATTTTGGCTGAAATTCATAGAAGAAATTTCATAATGCAACAGTAAGGGAAAATATACAGTATACGGCAGTATGTATTTTCCCCCTGGCTGTTCCTAATAGTGTATCAGTGTCTGTATCTAGCTGGTGGCTGGCAGCCTTCTTTTCTGTCAGCCAATTTGGCAGGCTGCAATGAATTTATTTGTTCAAACTAATTTGATATATCAGAATCTTGTGTGGGTTATATAAAATTGCCATTTTACATGTGACGATAAAGTACTATAAACATTTTACCATAAGTATTTCCATCTAACAAATTCAAGATACTATTTTTTTTTTTTTGTGTGTGTGTGTGTGTGTGTGCCTGGTTTCTTTCTCTTGCTTCATTGCACAACCAGTTTAATCACAGCTATTCTTTACTGGTCTGTGGTATCATGATCCTTCCTTTGCAAAAAAGAACTTGAGGTGCTTTTCTAAGGTCTATTTACTTAGATTTTGCTCACACCCTTTTCAGTAGTAGCTCAAGGTGAGTTACATTCAGGTACACTGGGTATTTCCTTGTCCCTGGAGGGTTCACAATCTTTGTACCTGAGGCAATGGAGGGTTAAGGGGTTCATTTAATAAGTCACGGCAAAAGTGGGTCTACACTGGCATCAGTGTGTGTTTTTGATGTGCTGAGACCCCCCTTTACCGCAGCGGGTAGAAGGCTGTTTTATTAAAAAGAAATGGCTGTGCAGCAAGTGAAGCACTTGCCACGTGGCCATTTCGGGGTGGAGGAGGGGAAGCACTTACCGCCACCCACTGAGGTGTTAGTATAGGTCCTGTTCTAACCCCAGCACACAGAAATGGCGTGCACTGGGGGAGGAAACTATTGCTGGGTGGCAGTATTATTCATCACAAGCTGTGTTATTTGATTCATATAATATTAAACTTTTTTTGCATATAATTGAATGCTTTGCATCTCATTACTGTATATCCTCTATTACTTAATATTAAGATTCATTACAGTAATATAAAGCACGGTATTACCTTTTACCATGCATGCTCTAGGGCTATAACACATCTTAATAACTCCCTTCCTTAGTTTTGATGTCATTTTTTAAAGCATTCAATTACACAAAAAAGGAGCATAGGTAGGATTGGGTGCCAGGGAGTACTGGCATTTCTAAAAATGGGTTGGGTGGGGGTATGGGGGAATCTATATATATTTTGTCTAAAATGACTAGGATTTGGGGGGGGCGTTGTGCTTTTCCCCCTACCTGGTTGCAGAAGGGGATTAGGGAGGGGGACACATTCCTCACCACTACCCCATCAATGAAATCACATAGGGCAGCAGAGATTTTCTATTAAACAGGCCAGCTCCTTTTACAGATAGAAGGCCTGAGCTGGGCCAACTAGCTTTGCCTTGCTGTGGCCAGCAAAGTGCAATGTTCCTGGCAGCAGCAAGGCAAATAAAATTTACCATGATACTGTTAGTGAATTCTGAAGTAAATTGCTATTTTACCAAAAGCTTAGAAAAGTGTGAACTAAAGTTACTCCTGATTTCATTCTAACTTTCTTGTTTTATGGTGGTTCCTCACTTTACAAGTGGTTTCTGCTGCTCACGCTTTCATATTCCACCCCCCCCCCCCCCCCCCCCCCCCCCCCCCCAGCTGCAGAGAAAAATGCTTAACTGCTTATAACAGGGCAGCTGTATATAGATACAAAGCACTTTGTCAGGTGCAGATCTGCCTCAAGTAAAAATAATGCACCCTCACTCACTCCACTGCAGTCACTTTTATATTGACTCCTAAGGTAGCACTTTTTTTTAAACAGGATTAATCATTGAAAAGTTGCACTTTTCTCAAATAATCACAGTTGATTTATATCTTCCCTATTATGGCTTTTGTCATTTTGACTCAGGATCTCTGATCAGTATTTTGCTGGGTATTTTGTCCGACTATCTGCTTAACTAGATTACAAGCTCCAGGTAACAGAGGCTGTCTCTTATGTATAACCTGCAACATTTATTTTTGTCCCAGACACCATTTTCCAGCCTGTATTTATTAGCTGTCAGTTGAAGGCTGCTGGAAACTGCAACTAACTGAATGACCTGCAGGGGTCCTTGTCACCCAGGAAAGTAAAAAGCTGAAAATTGTCAGGAAAACAGAACCAAAATAACATTTCTGTTTGCTTACAACAATATGGTAATGGATGTTATTGCAAGACATTTGTCCTTGTCTATTGTTTTATAGTTCAGGCAACTAATTATTGCCACAATGAGTGATTACACAATAATGCCCACTGCTGCTGGCAGTATTACTTAATTGTTCTGTGAAAGTTCATGGTTTTCATGAAAATATCATCATGCGGAATTCATCAGGAAGGCACCCTAAATATTAACATAATGAGGCAGATATTTAAAACATTTGGTATAACAACCCCTTTAACAAGAGAATTACAGGTGATCTATCATCCGCCAAACAATTCCTTAAAATACAAGAATCTCAGTTCCTCCAGACATTTTTATGCAAGGGCACACATCTGTGAAGTCAGATGGAAATTCCTCAAATTTTGCATCACATCCTTTTCATTTTGAAACTGGCCAAATAAATGTATCTGCTGATAGCTGTACCTCATTTTTCTGTGTATACATTTTCCCAACTACTTGCATTTTTGCCTTCCTTGACCTACATCAGGGGTACTCAAACCTGAAGGATCGAAAGGCCAGTTGGCTTTTCAGGATATTCCTAATGAATATGTATTAAATACCCAATGAGTTACAAAAAAATTTCAACTGATTACAATATTAGAATCTATTATTCATACATAAAGCTTTCAAAAGGGCTTATAACGTACAGAGACAGTGGTTGTTCCACAGGGGTACAGAACCAAGTGATACACAATTGACATGCATCTTGCCGTATGAAGTACATTCTCAACATGTAACCCAAATCATATGAAAGTATTGGGCCATGCAGGGCTTTCATCCCATTTTTAAAGAACCATCTCGGTTCTCCTACAAACAAGGATAGAATTTAGGAGAAAAATTAAAACAACACATTCACATAAAATTGAAAATGATCAAAGGGGCTATCATAGGTGTAAAGGGCGCACTTATTGTGCGTATGCAATGGTAACGCAGAGCGTAGACATCCCCACCTAGCATCAGGTAACTGTGATTCAGATTATTCTTTCCAATGTGAATCACCTTGCATTTGTCCAAATTAAATTTCATCTGCCATTTGGATGCCCAATCTTACAATTTCATGCATCTACAGATTTACATGAGGGGAGCATATAAATTCAGTGCTTGGGTTACGGAATTGTCTTGCACACATATTCCCCTTCATTCTATAACAGGCTGCCTAATTTAAACATCTTTTGCACACTTAAATGTAAAGTATGCCAGCACTCATGTGGGTCAGTGCATGAATATGTATGTAAGTGGCAGCAGTGTATCTAAGCAATATTCTATAATTATGCACTAAAATGACTTAGCACGTAATTGTTAGGTAGCCATTCCTAAGGGAGAGCAAGGGCGGGGTTGATATTTAAGCACATAGGGCCAGATTGTAAATATGGCGCCTGAAAATTCCATATGGAAAACATTTTCGCCTAAGCGTATTCTATAAGCAGCAGCTAGGTATAGGCATGGTATACAGAATATGCTTAGTTAATATCCTAATACCTAAATCTATGCACCTCCATTTACACCAACAAAAACATGGCGTAAATCCCAGCATGCAGATTTAGGCATAGAGAACCATATTCTATAAGTGCGCAGAAATTTTGGAATGCCCACAACACACCCATTTCTCTGCCCATAACCACAACCATTTTTGCCCCTGTGCATTAAAATTTAGGTACCCTGCATTACAGAATACGCTTAGCGATTTGTGTGTGTAAATTCTAATTATTGTCAATTAGTGCTCATTATTGCTTGTTAAGTGCTGTTAACAACGCTGATTGGTTTGTTATGCTAATTAAGTTACATGTGTTGTTAGAGAATACGCTTGGATTTTGGTGAGTAATACTAGGCATGTTATATAGAATCCAGGCATAATGTCTAGAATGCTGTTAATTCAGAATTTGCATGTCTCATTTAGGCACCAACAAGTATATCATGGCATAGGTGTTAGCACCTAATGAAGGCACATTGATGCTGATGTATGTTAGTAGTCTATAATGGAAAGGACACATGTAACTGCCATTAAAGAATAGGCACCCTACCTGCTTACTTATGGTGCCTAATTCTGGCACTCAGTTATATAATTGCCCCTATAGGGCTAGATTCTACATATGGCACCTGAAAATTCCACATAGAAAAAAATACATCTAGGCGTATTCTCTAAAGCATGTCTATATTTTATAGAATAGGCTTAAATTTCCACATGGTATATAGAATACGATGAGGGCTTCTCTATGCAACTAAATTTAGCTGTGGCCATTTACACCATGTTTTACTTGGTATAAATCTCGACACCTAAATTAGGTGCATAAACAAAGGCTGTAAAAGTAGGGTCCTGGGTCAAAACAGTGCTGTTTTGCTGTAAAAGCAGAATCTTGGATCTGAAACAAATTGTCTCAGGTGTGAAATTTCCCTCTGTGCTACACCGGAAAATGGAAAGAGACACAATAACATGTTTTCTATAATAATGCACATAGATTTTAGAAACTCCCTTGCCCTGCACATGGCCACA
The DNA here is from genome assembly GCF_901765095.1 of Microcaecilia unicolor. NCBI lineage: Eukaryota > Metazoa > Chordata > Amphibia > Gymnophiona > Siphonopidae > Microcaecilia > Microcaecilia unicolor. The sequence goes on from NC_044032.1 coordinate 306,749,441, forward strand.
TCCCTTTTCAACTATGCAACTTAGAATTTAAGTGCATCACATTACAGAATACACTTAGGGGACTTTTACTATGCTGTGGTAAAAGGGGCTCTGCTTTAGCGGCGTCAGCCATTTTTGCCACGTGGCAGGGCACGTTTTATTGCAGCGGATAAAAATGGCCAAAAATGAAATGGCCATGCGATAAGTTTGCTCCTCAGTGCGCCCAAGGGGCATGCCCCTTCAGCCAAGCCCTGCAGCTGTGTGCCATAAAGCAGTGGCTTCTAATAGTGATGGGAATAACCTCCAAATGACATCATGGGGCATCTCTACTGGTGCCTGATGGAAAATGGAACTGGGGAATCCACCCTGTTTATCTGACGTGGATGTCAAAGGGCTGGTTTCTATACACTGATTCAGCGGTCTTTGCATACACCTATGTAATGGTCAGTGGCGTTCCTAGGGGGGGACGGTGGGTGCGGTCCGCCCTCGGTGCACACCACTGGGGGGGGTACCACGCGCGCCTGTCCGTCGTTTGTTCCATGCTCCCTCTGCCCCAGAACAGGTTACTTCCTGTTCCGGGGCAGAGGGAGCATGGAATGAACGACGGACAGGCGCGCGCGGCACCCCCCCAGTGGCGTGCACCCGGGCGGGGGGTTCTTTCGCGGGGGGAGTGTCCCTTCACTGGGGGGATCGCGCTGCATCCGGGGGGGGAGGCGCTGCAACTGGGGGGCGGGGCGCATCGGCGATCCGCCCCGGGTGTCAGTCCCCCTAGGAACGCCACTGGTAATTGTTCTTCACTTACATTTGTGTTCCACCATTCAGTGTATGACCCCTGAAGCAGAGAGGCAAGTCTTGTCGAAACATGTCCCCATCTCGGGTCAATTACACGTCTGGTGCTGAATAAAAATTGGTTGTATTACATTTAGCTGTGAAGAGCTTTTTTGGTCCACCCTACTATTTTGCTTTTCTGTTTGGATATTGCACAGGGTTTTTTTTTAACCTTTACCTTTGGTTTGCTTTCTGGAGTTTCAAGCAACCTTCATGAATTAACATGATATGTGGATTATTATGGTATAATCTGTTTGTGTGCGAAACTGCCATAAGTGGAAGTGAGGTGATAATGTCTCTGCAGGTCTCACTTTAAAAGGTGGGCTATTGAGGATTAATACATTTGATGGAACAAGTATTTGCAGCTAGGTAAGCACTGACTAGCTTTGTAAAGGTGAATGAACTGAAGTGAAGGTAGTATTGAAATATGACAATAAGTAATGCTATACATGGTTGTTATATATTTTTATGTTAAATAAAAAAGCTGTGGCCAAGTTATTATTCATGAAGTTGTCATATTTTTATGTATGTGTGAGCCAAGAACAGATGCTGTGCAAGTGTCAATGTTAAAAATATGTAAACATATATGACAAGAAAATTTAGACTGGTAGCCCAATCTTTAATTCTAAGCAAATTGGACTACTGTAAAATTGTGTATTTGGGCCTAAGAACTTACTGAAAAGGCTACAGACAGTTCAAAATGTGGCAATTAGATTTATCTATGCCCTTAAAAAATCTGATAAGAGCTTTTATGTTGCTTTTCATTGGCTTCCAGTGGAGGTGAGAATTGTATATAAATTATTTTTAACATAGGATCCTATATGCAGACCAACTATTAATCAGTATTACATATCTCAAAATCTAATGTTATCTCCAAATTCAAACTAAGAGAATTATTATTTCTCTTTTTAAATCAAGCAGCAAGTATCTGGTCTATTTTGCATAATAAGTTAGATTCTTAAAAAGCTTTAATATTTATAAAAAAGAAATGATCAAAACAATTTTATTTTGTAAACATGTTTTGCCTACATGGATGACTTTGCTTATAAAACTGATAATACAGCTATGATTTTTCTTTTTTTGTGAATTCCTAGATTAGTGATCTAGCTTCCTTACTTATGATCTGCTTAGAACTATAGTTGGTTAAAGCAGAATATAAAAGTTGTACCTGTAAGAACAGCTAGGGCATCAGTCATGTAAGTTGATCCCTTGTTTTAAACTTAAAGCTTGGGTAGCAAAGGCATTGAAACTATGCCCCTTCACATCATTCAGTTTTTGCCATGTGCTCCAAATTCCCAAGTCCGGGGCACATTACTTCCAGACTTGTGGTGCTGAACATGTCAATATCTGCCCTGTATCTTTGCTCTTCCCACATGTTTTCATTAATTACAGAGGGGAAGAACAGTACAGTGAAGTCTCGATTTACCGACGTAAACAGGCCTAGCCCGCTGTTGGATAAGTGAAAAGTCGGATAATGCAGAAAACAATGGTAACCCCTGAAACAATGCATAAACAAAGGCTGTAAAAGCAGGGTCCTGGGTCAATGTTTTGCTGTAAAATCAGAGTCTTGGATCTGAAATAAATTGTCTCAGATGTGAAATTTCCCTCTGTACCACACCAGAAAATGGAAAGAGACACAATAACGTCACCAAGGGGTCTGTCAGTTATGCCGGATGGTTGGATTAGTGAAAATCCAATAATCAAGACTGTACTGTATTTGCTTTATTTGCGCCTTGTCTCCTTAACTATGGGGCTCATTTTCAAAAGAGAAAAATGTCTAAAAAGTGGCATAAAGTAGCATTTGGATGTTTTTCTCACCAAAACATCCAAATTGGTATTTTCAAAACCTATTTTCCAGATGTTTTCTTTGCAGTTCATCTGCAGTGAGTCCAAATCTCAAAGAGGCATGTTAAGGACAGGATTTGGCCATTCGTAAGACCTGGACATTTTTCTGCCACAATGGAACAATTTTGAGCTAGACCTGTTTTAATAACAACTAAGCCACAAAAAATGCCCTACATGACCAGATGAACACTGGAGGAATAACGGAATGACCCCCCTTATTCCCCAGTGGTCTCTGACCCCATCCCACCCTCACCCCCCAAAATATAAAATAAACATTACATACCAGCCTCTATGACAGCCTCAGATGTTATAGCCTGTCCTATTAGAGCAGCAAGCAGGTCCCTGGAGTAGCCTAATGGTCAGTGCAGTGCAATATAAAGAAGAGGACCCAGGCCCATAATCCACGCTAACTGTTACACATAAGGTGAAAAGTGGGAGCCCTCCAAAACCCACCAAAAACCTACTGGACCCTCATATAGGTGACACATGAAGCCATAAGGTCTACTGCAGTGGTCTACAGTTGGGTACAATAGTTTTTTGGTGGATTTTGGAGGGCTCACTATACAATATAAAGGAACAATGGTGAGATGTGTATCTGGGAGCTTTTAGGTGAAGTTCATTGCGGTACCCCCTAGGGATGTCCATGTGGCAAGCCTACTAAGAATTCTGGCTCCTCCTAATTCCCAATGACTTGAGTTTTGTGCATTTTTCACTTGGACTTTCTTTTTTTCAAAAAAGGACCAAAAAGATAACCACAGAGAGCAAAAAAAACATCTAGCAAGTGGGCATTTTCGAAAAACAAAAAACTCCAGACATTTTGCTCTTTCAAAAATGGCTATATTTGCTATTCGGATTCTAGACATTTTGAGTAAAATGTCCAAAGTCGGACTTAGACATCATATTGAAAATTCTCCTCTACATCAGTCTTGGTGAAGTTTAGTTTCAGATGATGGTGAGACATCCAGGCAGCAATGTCAGACAGGCAGGCTGATATTTTGGCCTGGATTCCTGCTGAAATTTCTGGTGTGGAGAGATAGTCTTCAGCATAAAGGTGTTACTGAAAACCATGGGATGAGATCAGAGTACCAAGGGAAGAAGTATATATAGAGAAAAGAAGAGGTCCCATGACAGATCCCTGATGTACACCAACTGATACTGGGATAGAAGTGGAGGAAGATCCATCAGAGTATAAACTAAAGGTCCAATGGGAGACATAAGAAGGAAACCAGGAAAGAACAGAACCCTAAAATCCAAGTGAGGACAGCATATCAAGGAGTAGGCGGTGATCAACAGTGTCAAAAGCAGCAGATAGATCGTGAAGGATAGGATAGAATAGAGACTTTTGGATCTGGCCAGGAACAGGTCATTGGAAACTTTAGCAAGCACTGTTTCCGTTGAATGAAGAGAGCGAAATCCAAATTGTAGTGGATAAAGAATAGCTTGAGATGAAAGAAAGTCAAGACAACGACACTGAACAGCACATTCAAGTATCTTGGATAGGAAAGGGAGGAGGGAGATGGGTTGATAGTTGAAAGGAAAGGTAGGGTCCAATGAAGGTTTTTGAGGAATGGTGTGCCTACAGTATGTTTGAAGGTATCAGGAACAGTCGCAGTAGAAATTGAAAGATTGAGGATATGACAGATAAAAGGGGTGATAGTAGGAGAGATAGTGCTAAGTAGATGGGTTAAAATAGGATCAGAGGAACAGGTAGTTAGTTTTGAGGAGAGAAAAAGTGCAGTTTCCTCTTCAGTGATCTCAGAAAAGGAAGAAAAGGAGGCAAGGTTCAAGCAGGGTTGAGAGAATGGACTAAGGGAAGGAGAAGTGGAGGTAACTTGTTTGAGAATTCAAGTTTAATCATGTGAACCTTATCATGAAAGTACTCAGCCAGAGTCTAGGGAGAAAGTGAAGGGAGAGTTCAGTGGTGTGCTGGTAAATGTTTAACAACAGGCTCTCTCCCCCGTCCACCTCTGCGCCCCCCCCCCCCAAATTGCAGAGCTGGCTATAGCTGGGGAGAGAGCCTGGGGGGGGCAATGCATTACTCCAATCTAATTCATGTTTAATGTGGGATAAAATGCCATAAATAAGTAAATAAATAAATATAAACTTTTAATGTTGAGCCCCTGATTCTCAAAGTGGACATAATCCAAACACTATAATGAAAATAAAATGATTTTTTTCTACCTTTGTTGTCTGGTGACTTTGTTTTTCTGATCATGCTGGCCCAGTATCCGATTCTGCTGCTATCTGTCCTCTTAACTCTGTTTCCAGGGCTTCCTTTCCATTTATTTCTTTATTTTCCGCCTTTCTTCATTTCTTGCCCTACATCTGTAAGTAAAAGCTGGGTCCTCCACAGACTTGACTGTCCAGTGGATCCAGCTTCTGCCTATTTTCTTCATCCATGTGCATTTTTTGTCCTCTCTTCCTTTTCCTTCATCTCCTTCCTCACTGTTCCCTCCATCCATGTCCAGCATTTCTTCTCTCTCCCTTCCTTCTCCTCCATCCATGTCCAGCAACTCTCCTCTCCCCTGTCCCCCTTCCAGCCATCTATACCCACCCAGCGATTCTCTCCTCTCCCCTGCCCCCCTCCAGCCATCCATACCCACCCAGTGATTCTCTCTTCTCCCTGCCCCCCGTCCAGCCATCCATGCCCACCCAGCGATTTTCTCCTCTCCCCTGCTCCCCTCCAGCCATCCATACTCACCCAGCAATTCTCTCCTCTCCCTGCCCCCCCTCCAGCCATCCATACCCACCCACCGATTCTCTTTGCTCCCCTGCCCCCCTCCAGCCATCCATACCCACCCAGCGATTCTCTTTGCTCCCCTACCCCCCTCCAGCCAGCCATACCCACCCAGTGATTCTCTTCGCTCCCCTACCCCCTCCAGCCAGCCATACCCACCCAGCAATTCTCTTCGCTCCCATGACCCCCCTCCAGCCATCCATACCCACCCAACAATTCTCCTCGCTCCCCTGCCCCCCTCCAGCCATCCGTACCCACCCAACAATTCTCCTCGCTCCCCTGCCTCCGTCACAGCAGCCGCAGTGAAAGTCCGTCTCTAGCCTTCCCTTCGTTTCCTGTCAGTGTCCCGCCTTCGTGGAAAGAGGAAATGACGTCAGAAGAAGGCGGCACACTGACGGGAACGAAGGGAAGGCTAGAGACGGGCTTTGACTGCGTCTGCTGAGATGGAGCCTATGGAAGTAAATCAACAACCTCCCCCCCCCCCCCCCGGAGTGGCGGGGGATGAGGTAAGCATGGCTTGTGGTGCCCTCCTGCCATGCTTAACTCACATACTGCCGGGTTGCGCCGCCCCTGAGAGCTGGCTCACCTGCAACAACAACCGGCTCTTGCAAGCCGGTGCGAGCCGGCTCCAGCACACCACTGGGAGAGTTGGAGGTGAAGGCACTTTGAGGAGAGAGTTCAGTGTGGCAAAGAGACATCGAGGGTTTAAGCCAAGGGAATTTGTCAACTAGATGTAGTAGTCCTGTTTGGCAAGTGAAAGAGCAGACTGGAAGGAAGTCAGCAAGAATTTGAAGTGTATGAAGTCAGCATGAGCATGGCATTGCAGCCAAAGGCGTTCAGCAGAGCAGGCACAGGAATGTAGGTAGCAGATTCTAGAGTTCAGCCAAAGCTGGGGTTTGGTACGCCTACAGAATGGGGAATGGGAGGATCGAGAGTATCCAGAGCAGAGGAGAAAATAGTATTATAGGAAGAGACAGCATCATTGACAGACTTGGATAGCATAGTGGTTGAGAATAGATTTGAAACACTGGAGGACAGAGTAGAAGGGTCACTAGCCTGAATATTCCTAAATGTGTTGGTTAAGATTGGATGGGACTGGAGAGGAGGGTGTTTAAGTGTGAAAGTTATCAGATGATGGTCAGAGAGGGGAAGAGCTAAGGCACAGAAACTGGAGAGTGAGCAGTTGGAGAACAAGATAAGATCAAGACAGTGGCCATTCTGGTGAGTGGGGGTAGTGGAGCACAGTTGAAGATTGAAAGAGGATGTTAAAGCAAGAAACTGAGAAGCATAAGAGTTAAAGGGATCATTAGCATGAATGTTAAAATCCAAATAATGAAGGAAGGAGATGAAGGTTCAAGAAAGAAGGAAAGCCAGGCATCAAAGTAAGTGAGAAAGGAAGAAAGGGACTTATCATGGGGTCAATAAATGACTGCTACTCGAAGAGGCAGATGGGTTGAATAGATGGATGGAGTGGACTTTGAAGGGCGACTGAGGAGAAAGAAGAGTTTGAAATCTACAGGAGGCTGAAAGTAGTAGCCCGATACCCCCTCTGTGGCCAACCGGGCAAGGAGTATGGGAGAAAAGGTAACCTCCATGACACAGGGCCGCAGCTGAACCAGAATCTTCAGGGCAGAGCCAAGTCCCATTTAGGGCAAGCAGATGGAGAGTACAAGAGATAAAGAGGTCGTGGATGTAGGAAAGTTTGTTGCAGACAGAGTTGACATTCCACAGAGCACATGAGAAAGGCAGAGAGCAAAGAAGAAGGGGGAGGAGAGGAACAGAAATTAGATTGGAGACACCATGGTGTGACCTGCACGAATAGGATGAGCGCTGATGTGGAGGACCAGGATTGGGATTGATATCCCCAGCAAAGAGCAGGAGAAGGAGCAAGAGAGTATGGAGAAGAGTAGGAGAGGCATGACGACAGCAACAAAGGCGAGATGTACTCAGGATGGAGATGATTGAATGGAAGGAAGGAAATGTTGAAGGCTGAGAGCCGAGAAGAAGGGAGAAGACAAAAGAGATGGTGAGATGATGAAAGCAGAAGATAGATAATGTGTTCCTGCAGAATACAGTGGTTTCAGATGGAGAAAGAGATTGGGACGGGACAGTACCAAGAAGAGAAAGTGTACTGGAGCCATAAGAAATAACTGAGAGAAAATACAAAATGTATAGATAAAATGCTTCAGCGCGCGACACCTGGAGCGAAGGCCCTGGGAGGATTGAGGTGGACCTGGGAGTCACCCTGGAGAAGACTGTGAGGAGATGCAGATGGGCTGCAAGTCCTCCAAAGCGCCTGGAAGGCAGCTGGTTGGAGCGCTGGGCACTTCCACCACGCACCTCCCAGCCAAGAAATGTGGGTTAGGCCAAAGCCAGCATTCCTCCCCCTGAGGGTCATCTGATCTTAGCCCCTGTTGCAGGTTTTTTTTTATTTGGATTAAGCCCATCACATCACACCTTCTCCTGAACCTCAAAAAAAAAAAAAAAACAGGGAGGAAATGTCAAACTCATACAGTATAGTGAGAGTTGAGTCAATAGGTCCTTAAATGTCATTCCTTATATTGTTGTTTATTGCCCCCTTCTGCCCTCCCCTTGGCTCTCAGCCTAATTTATCAGACTATTCACAGCTTCAATCTACCCTGCCTAGAAACACCGATATCCCCTTCTCTTTTCTTAACCCTTTTCACCCCAGCTCACCCTTTCCCACTGAACATAGATTTCCAGCCTATCTTTCCACTCAGTCCCACAGAGTCTATATAAGGTACTGCGAATTGTGTGCGTTAAATTGGGCACACAACCAATTTACATATATACCATAATTGAGTAATGAGCTAATCAGTGTTGATAATTGGCCAATAGCAACCAATTATCAGCATTAATTGGAAATAAGAACATAAATGTTGCCATACTGGGAGAGACCAAAGGTCTATCAAGCCCAGCATTCTGTTTCCAACAGTGGCCAATCCAAGTTACAAGTACCTGACAAGATCCCCAAACTGTACAACATATTTTATGTTGCTTATCCTAGAAATAAGTAGATTTTCCCTAAGTCCATCTTAACAATGGTTTATGACTTTTCTTTTAGGAAGTTAGCCAAATCTTTTTTAAACCCTGCTAATCTGACTGCTTTTACCACATTCTCTGCAAAGAATTCCAGAGTTTAATTACATGTTGAGTAAAGAAATATTTTCTCTGATTTGTTTTAAATGTACTACTTTGTAGCTTCATTGCATGCCCCCTAGTACTAGTATTTTTGGGAACAGTAAACAAGCGGTTCACATCTACCCGTTCTACTCCACTCATTATTTTGTAGACCTCTATCATATCTCCCCTCAGCCTTCTATTCTCCAAACTGAAGAGCCCTAGCCACTTTATCCTTTCCTCATAGGGAAATCATTTTCATCACCCTTCTCTGTGCCTTTTTCTAATTCAATTATATCTTTTTTGAGATGCAGTGACCAGAACTGCACACAGTATTCGAGGTGTGGTCTCACAACAGAGCAATACAAAGGCATTATAATGTCCTAATTTTTGTTTTCCAATTATTTCATAATAATACCTAACATTCTGAGCAGAGGGTTTCAACATATCATCAACGATGACACCTAGATTCTTTTCCTTCTTGCATCACATAACTATAGTTCGGGTTCCTCTTTCTCACATGCATCACTTTGCACTTGCTCACATTAAACATCATCTGCCATTTGGATGCCCAGTCCACCAGTCTTGTAAGGTCCTGTTGTAATTTTTCACAATCCTCTTGTGATTTAACAACTTTGAATAACTTTTTGTGTTCTAAATAAACTTAATTACCTCACTAGTTACTCCCATCTCTGGATCATTTATAAATATATTAAAAAGCAGCGGATTCTGCACAGATCCCTGGGGAACCCCACTAGTATTGGAATTTATATGTTCTTCTTTTTAGGCATATTCCAAAAAGAGGTGCATGTAAATTCTAGCTGAAAAGGGGGTATGGACATGGGAGGAGTGTAGTCATGTCAGTGGCATCCCTCAAATTTACATTCATGGATATTTACACCAGGCTTTCAGTGGCATAAATAGCTGCGCCTAAATATAGACATTTCCACCGGCCCTATGTGTTATTCTGTAAATCATGCCTAACTTTAGGCACGGTTTATAGAATAGTGCTGTGCGATTTCTGGAAGTGCCTATTTTTTAGACATCATTTACAGAATCTGGCCCTTTGTGGCTTACACCCATGGTGATATGCAGCCTCATACTTTTTTGTTTTGACTGCAACTGCTATTTGCCACCCCTCAGAATAGCTGCCCTTGGCAATTACCTAGTCTGCTTGATGGTTAAAACCAGCCCTTCATTTTCCAAGTTATTTCAGTAATTTCAATATTCAAGTAACGTGGTCTTGACTCTGACCTTTTGAGAGAAATTAATTCTCAGTCAATGGCTTTAATGCTAATGCCAAACCATAAATTACTAATGCGAACAGCAATAATACCAGGAATTCTTGTCAGCTGACTAGAAAATGCTAAAGTAATTATTAATTTATCCAGAGATGCAAATTTGTCTGCACTAGTGCTACTCCATCACCAAACTGAAAACATTTTGTGATTATTGTTTTTAAATGAACATGATATGAAAAAGTAGGCTATATTGTTTTCCCATTGCTGTATTCTCTTAAACTAATGGGCAGTTCTTACAAGCTTTTGCTATAGTGCCATCAATAAACTTTACAGAATTCAATCATGTCTTTAGGTTTTAGATTTTTTTTCTTTCTTGAAACTGTTGTAGGAGCACTTACCTTGCACTGTGTAATCAGATTTACAATAATAAAAACTTAGAGAAATTGCTATTTTTTGCAGTGTTAGTACAATTTCAAGCAGTGCTTTTTAACCTTCTTCTGGAATTACAGCATGCTAGTTGGGTTTTCAGGATTTCCATAATGAATATGCATGAGAGAGTTTCATGTACAATGGCATCTAATTTATACTCATTTATCTCATGCATATTCATTGGGTAAGGAAACAAATAGGCAATTAATCTACAAGATCCAGCACAGAAAAAAAAAAATAAGCAGTAGTTCTCAAAAACACTCCAAAATGTTAAATTTACTCACCATTAAAGTAATAAATACATAAATAATTAAAAACCCAACATGGCCATGTTTTGTCCTCTCAAACGGCTGCATCAGGGGCTTGGAACAGAACCCAGTGGTATTGAAAGAATGCTTCACCTACTGGTTTTAAACTACTCTCTCCTCAGAAGCAGCAGCAACAATGGTGGTGTAAATTAATTGCTGAACATCCCTTATGATATAACCACATACTGATCAAAAATATGAATGGTTAAAAAATTATATACACGTGGAGTAAAAAACAAAAAAATTGAAATCATACAGCTCAACAAAACCATTTTTTTTCAGGGTGGGCCCTCCTCCAGGGTGCGTGGGCCTATAAGGAGGTGGTTGCCAACTACAGGAAGACAGGGTGTGCATACCTCTGGGGGTGTTGGTCCTGGGAGTCATGGTTTGGGCAAGGGTCCTGGCCTGTTTTCAATTTAATTCCAGTAAATGTGAGCACCCGGGGTGTAAATTTCAGTATTTCTGTAGCAGGTGTGGAGGAGCTCATCCAGTGCTCCAATGTCCCCTTGGGTAGTGGAGGGGGCAAGGGACAGATAGAGGGGCATAATGGAAAGATCGTCCAAGTACGAATTAGGACGTTCTTACGAAAACGTCCAAAAATAGACCTGTATAATGGAAAAATAGTGTGGGCGTTTTTCGATAATCGATTATCCCTGTAAGAAAACAATCAAATGACGAGCGCATAAGCGTAACTAAATTGGGCGCCCTAACACGGTCGATTATTGCAGGTGCAAACGACCAAATCACGTGGTGTGTAAAATAATGTACATAGGTGTATCGCAAGTACAGTACATGTTGTTCAGGCCATCCAGGTACGGAAATATATGAGGAATGCATATATGTGTCAACTACAGACATATCATGCTGCTCCACCCATACTTTCATCATATGTGCCCATCTGAATGTCCGGATCTGCATGCACTGTACACCTACTGAACATGCAGTAAATGCATATTCTGTATATGTGAAAAGGGTCGGGTGGGGTGCGTCATACTCATCTATATAAGGCACGTTTCACACTCCTGCAGGCATGTGCACGTCAAAGACGTCTATGCTTACGAGGGCGTCCACGTGCTGATAGGGGCCATATATGGAATGGTCATCCATATATGGAGCTGTGCATGAAACGACGTCCCTCACGCAAGGTCGTCTATATAAGGCACTTCTTTTCCAACACGTGGAAAAATGGCACAACGAAGAGAACCCAACTTCGGACAGGAGGAGAGCCTGCTGCTGGTGTGGCTGTGCGTAAGGCACCGGCACAGGCTCTTTATCCAGCACCACCACCTGCCCCCCAGGCTGCAGGCCATGCGAGCCTGGTCCCGCATCCGGGAAAGATTAGAAAGGTAAGGTTATGGCCCAACCCCCCTCCCCTCCTGTACCTACACATATAACAGCTACGTCATCAATGTTACCAGCAGTAACTGGAGTGTCCATGCAAGGATCATGAGTAATATAGGAACATGCACAATCACTAATAATTTGTATGTTATTGAAACGACCACCATTCCCACATCCCTACAAGAATGTATTTCGTTAGGTTAGGTATGTGACTATGCTATTAGTGTTATGTGACAATTTCGTTAGTTATGTGAAGGCCACATTTTCCAACCCCTCTTTGCAGCCAGTGGGTTACAACGCCTCCGAATAGTGGAAGCATGAGACCCAATGAAACCTATACCATACTTTATAACATGGTCATGATAACACATATAAAGTAGTTTAACAAGCATACATTATAATGTATACAAACGGTACTGTCTGGCCTCATGCCCACCTCTCTGGCATCATCTGCATAGGAACCAACTCGGTGGCTGCTGTGGGTGCTTCACCACCCCACCCCCAATATCAAATATGTATGGAGGGAGGGGTCATCTCCACTGGGGGTTCCACCCCCCAAAATGGTAAAAAGGTGGCTCCTATGATTCACTACCAATGGAGGTGCCCCCCCCCCCAACACTGTAGACCCTCTCTCTCTGGTATGTGAATAGCAAATGAATGTGTGCAGAGGACAAAAAGGACCAACACCCCTGACCCCTGCTCTACAAACTTATATCTTACAGACGCTTTGGAGTCCACCGGGACCTCGAGTCCCTCAGGAGGCGGTTCCGGCGGGTGAGGCGGGAGAGGCCCGACCTCATCCGGGCGGTGCGAAGGCACCTCAGGGCTCGCCGTAAGTATTCAAAAACAGGACACCTGTACAGATTACTACATACATTTCATGAATAAAGCAAATGTGTTGTACAATATCACTTCCCATGTGCCTAATAGCCACCTAGTAATACCATATCTGTCCCAGATCAAGGATGCAGGTTGCAGGGGTTCTCCCATGAGCGTGCCTGCAACGTCCGACCATCCCCCCGAGATGAATGAGATGATATGCCACACTTTACTATTCCCCTTATTGTGGTGGCTGATTACTGTGTCCTGGTACAGCTGCCTGAGGCCCTACTTGTACTGCATGTTATGGCCTAAATCACATAAAAGAATTGTGCTCAACACCCTTCCCACTGCCCCCCCCCAATAACTCCTACAACAACTGCCCATCAACCCCTCGTTGCATCTCACAATGCAAACATGCTGGTCAGCAATGAATTTGGTATGGCAACATGTCCTGCGTGGTGTGTGTCAGAGGAGGGTCCAGGGTTCTGTTTCATGTCATCTGATGCAGCTCATTCCCCATGGGCATAGGCTACGCCTTACCACACCCTGCCCCATCCCCTGCCTCACGCCACCCAGCTACTGCACTATGCAAGCCATGGTGTATGCACTGATCTCAATCACACTCCTTTTACATACACAGGGCTCCACCAGCAGGAAGCTGAGCGCCAGGATGAGGAGGGCCACCACCTCCAGGAGGAGGAGGAGGAGGAGGAGCAGGAGGAGCAGGAGCAGGAGAAGGGGCACCTGGATGAGGAGGAGGAGGAGGAGCAGCAGCCAGGCCAGGAGGCGGCCCACCAGGAGGAGGAGGAGGACTCGGAGGAGGGAGTCCTCATCATAGATGAGGAGGATGAGGACAATCATGAGGACCCCTCCCCACCTGCAGCTCCGTATGAGGCCTCTCCCTCCCCTCCGGCAGCGCCATCGCCTGGCCCACCTCCATCCCCTGGGCCAGCTTCAGTGTCCCCTGGCCCACCTCCATCCCCTGGGCCAGCTTCCGTGTCCCCTGGCCCACCTCCATCCCCTGGGCCAGCTTCCGTGTCCCCTGGCCCACCTCCATCCCCTGGGCCAGCTTCCGTGTCCCCTGGCCCACCTCCAGCCTTTGGCCCTGCCACTGTGGTGCGCCTCCTGCAGCAGCTGGTAGATGGCCAGCAGCAGCTTATAGTTGGCCAGCACCAGCTGCTGCAGGAGGTGAGAGCCCTACGGCAGGGCAATGAGCAGCTCCAGGGCCCACTAAGGGTACTGCTGGGGCTGCTCATTGCCCTGCTACAGAGGGCCTTGCTAAGAGGGCGTGGCCGCCCTTAATTTAAATAGGGGGGGCCTGTTGGGGGTGTGGGGAGTGGGTGGGGGAGGGAATTGTTGGGGTTGTGTGTGTGGGGGGAGGGAAATGTTGGGGTTGTGTGTGTGGGGGACGGGAAATGTTGGGGGTTCTGTGGGGGGTGGGGGAGGGAATTGTTGGGGTTGTTTGTGTGGGGGGAGGGAAATGTTGGGGGTTCTGTGGGGGGTGGGGGAGGGAATTGTTGGGGTTGTGTGTGTGGGGGGAGGGAAATGTTGGGGTTCTGTGGGGGGTGGGGGAGGGAATGTTGGGGTTGTGTGTGTGGGGGGAGGAAAATGTTGGGGGTTCTGTGGGGGGTGGGGGAGGGAATTGTTGGGGTGTGTGGGGAGTTGTGGGGGGGAGGAGGGCATTGTTGGGGCTTATTTTGTAGGGGTGGGGGTGGGGGGGAAATAAATGTTTCTGTTACAATATAACTATCAGGGTGTGTGTGTGTGTTTGTCTCCCTTGTGCATTACATATCACCAAATGGTGCTGTTGAGTTGAGAGGAAGGAGGCAGCAATATGCATAGCATTAAATGTGCTGTGTGAATGAGAAGGTGATGTATGTCTGAGAATGTTGGCCATACAGAACGCCACCTGTTCATTCCAACCTGCATGGCCATATGTGCAGGGGGGTTGGGCCGGGGAGGCTGGATGGATATTTGTGTCCATTAATAAAAATGGCCAGCCAGCATCTCTCTCTCCCTTCCTCCCTCCCCTCCACCATACTGACCCACAATACAGAGTGCCATCAATAAGAGATTAATAGTGTACCACGTGTGATCTGCCAGGTACACACTTCCACATAACTCCAGGTACCACATACAACAGTGTTTGCTGTCTGATGGACACATATCCTTACCCACAAGCCACATTGGTGGGGGGGGGGGGGGGGGGCCCAAGAAGGACCTACAAACAGCTGGCTCATATTTTCACATTGAATACATCAGCTATGGTATATAATGCTGAGGAGCAAAAGGGAAACAATGGGAAACCCAATAGATGGATGGTTACTTCATCACAGTTGCAATGTAATACTTGTGTTAGGGAAGGGCACAAATAAAAATGGTGCTCATTATTTGCAGGTGTGATCACACTTTCTCCAGTAGTTGATCAAGGTGTGCTACATTCAAGTATTCTGGGTTTGTGTCAAACTTTGTCCCTGAAGTGACTTGCCTTAGGTGGGATTTGAACCAGCAACCTTATGATTATAAGGCTGGTGCTCTAACCACTAGGCCACAGCAGCCACCAGGCTTTAGCCACCACCAGTTACTTTGGGTTGGTACCTGTACACACACCCCTCTCCCTCACCACCATGTCATAGGCCTCAGTGGCACTACCTGTAGCCACCTCGATCATTTTTTGTCCAGGCTACCGATTAAAAACAATGTAATGTGCATGTTCCCTACCCTACTACCTATGGAGCAATTTAGGAAGGTGTTCCATAATGTGCTATACACATCCATTGCATTAATCATTCTCCCCTCCCCCGCCTATGGACCTTGAGAATGGGTGGCCACTTCATAAATGGGGACTGGGGTACACCACATAAACAAGGAAGATGGAAGCTACCGGGAACCAATACAGCACCTCCAACAGCTGGCCCACACCACTGAGGACCTGCCAACCCCACAGTACAGTGCACAGGAACCTGGTGAAAAGAGAGCTACCTAACATCTGACTCCAGACTACATACATACAGTGAATGCACACTCCTTGACTATGAGCACAAAGAGAAGAGGTGGCAGACAAATGAGAGCTTACCATGAACGTCTGTTTCAAGACTGTGTAGTGCGCCTTTTATCTTCTGGAACATTAGCTGCACATCTCCCTGATTGAAATGACCCTTACCGAGGGGTGCTTGATTTGGGCCGACTGTACTAAATTCTTGGCCCCCACACACTGCCTGCTACAACCAGGCAGAGAGAATGGGAGAAAGGAAGGGAGCATCAGGGGATGTGGAAGACAGGAAACGGAAGGCGTGGTGGCTGAGGGCCAACAATAATTCCCCCCCCCCCCCTAAATACACAGGTGTACCCAAGCATACATTGCTAAACACATACCTTCATATAAGTGAGGGTAAAACCCTGTAAATGATTATTACGAACAACGGGCAAGGTCTAAGTGCAGGAAATGGCAGGTAAAATGGCAATGAAGAAAGGGAAGGCAGGTGGAGACGCCCATACTTATCTACTCATAATCGAAACCATGTGTTCCTAATCGCTATCTGAGCTGGGCACGCTTAGCAATTATGTGTATAATTGAAAAAGAAACGCCCATATCAGAAACGCCTATGCCCCCGTCTCAATGGGCGTTCTTGGCGCCTATATAAACGCCCACTCCGTATTTTCGAAAACCCCATTGGTACAATGCCACCACGCATGCCGCCGACCCGGAAGGGTAATTTTGTCGAAGCAGAGGTGGAGCTCCTGGTGCAAGAAATAGTACAGCGGCACCGGAGTCTGTTTGCTCCTATAGGGCAGAGGCTGGCAGCAACATTAAAGCAGCGCGAATGGGAGGCAGTACGGGACAGCCTGAATGCTGTCTTCCATGCTGGGAGAGACGTGGAGGACTGCAAGAGGAAGTGGCGGAAGCTGAGGAGGGATGTTCGGAGGAAGGCGGGGGCCAATCCCCCAGGCAATGACACTGCCAACCTTACACCCATGGAGCTGATGGTGTACTCCCTCCTACCCCAGGAGGGCATCCACGGGATTGGCTCCCTGGACACCTCGGGCCAGGCTGAGGACTCAGGTAGGTGTTTCATTATGCAGTTGGGGTATCTGTTGTGCTGCAGTACACTTGTGTTATAGAAGTTGGGGTCAGGGGGAGGGAGGTGAGGAGTGGGGGGCAGGAGGAGGGAGGTAGGTGGGGGGGGGGGAGTATCTCTGGCTGTCTTTATGTATATTAACAGGCCACTTTTATGATGCTGTTGTGACCTGCTAACCCCTACTCACTAGCTCTCTACCCTTACTCCCTATCCCTACTGTTGTCATTGGGTTTCCTCTTACTTGTCCTGTGTGCCCATATTTATTGAATTAATTGTAAGCTCTATTTGAGTAGTGGTAGTGGTCATGTGTGTTATAGGAGCAAGCAGACAGGGTGGGTGCTGTGTGTGTGTGTGAGCACCCCCAATATTGAGGAAAGATCATGTAGCTGTGCAGGGAGGAGTGTTGGTCACTGGGCTTAGCACCCCCAATACTACTTTCCAGTTGGCTCCTATGGGTGTGTGTAGGTTACTACTGTGGCAGAACTTTGGGGGCCGTCCTTCCCTACTACTCCCTCCTATTTTCCCATTACCAAACTGTGCCTAGTTCCTCCTGTGACCTCTGTGCTCTACTGAGTGTGGGCCACATGCATTCAACTGAAGGAGCCTGTAATGGGGGTCATAAAGCAGTTCTATGCAGTTTAGCAAGTCAGTAGTAACACAACACATGCTGCAATGTTGTTCATTTTAACAATTATACAACTAACAGCTTGAGCACAACGTTGTGAGTGGTGTCCTTCTCTTGGCTGCTCATCCACCACCTCTACCCAGCTGCCTGCGGGGCTCTCTCTTTCGTACCCGTGTCAATTCCATTCCTCCTCACCATCTCTTGCTGGGTCATCAGGTTGGGGGACATACCAATGTATATGAATGCTGAAAGACAAAAGTGGGTTATTTGCACCAACACTATTCCTCACTCTTGTGCTATACAGGTGATGACTCAGAGGAGGCTGGCCCTAGTGGCCTGCAAGGCCAACGCCCTACACCAGCAGTCCAGCCTCAGCCTCAACCTCCACAGCCTGCAGCACCAGCAGTCTAGCCTCCACCACCTGCACCAGCTGTGCATCCTCTGCGTCCACCACCACCTGCACCAGCTGTCCAGCCTCTACCACCACCAGCTGTCCAGCCTCTGCCACCACCACCACCTGCACCAGCTGTCCAGCCTCTGCCACCACCACCACCACCACCACCACCACCTGCACCAGCAGAGGCCGCACCTCCAGCACCGGAGGACTTTGTTGAGGAGGAGGAGGGCCCAGCTCCCCGCCAGAGGCCATCCGGCCAAAGGAGGCAACTCCTGCGGCTGGCCACGGAACTACTCCGCCACAACGTGCGCTTGGAGGAGTACCGGCAGCAGAAACTGGAGCTGCAGCGCCAAGCACTGGAGGCACAGCAGCGAGCACACCAGGAACTCCTCCAGGCGCAACGTGAAGGCCACCAGGAGGTGCTCCAGCAACTGAGACGGCTGGAGCAGAGCATCCAACACCTGCGCCCTCAGGGCACCGCGCCTACTCCAGCCCCCGTGCTGCTGGAGCAGCCCCTGCCATCAACATCCTCCTCCACTGACCACCAGCAACCACCAGCTAAGAGGTGGGCATTGCGATCCTCAGCCTCCGCACCCACTCCTGCAGCACCCACCAAATCTGCTCCCATTCTGGGTCCTGTGGCCAGACCACTAGAACCAAGAAGGTGGCTCGATTTCCACGGTGCAGCCGAAGCCGCAGGCTGCCGTGGGGATAGGGAGGAGGAGGACACTGGGAGCAGCAGCTCAGAACAGGGTGAAGAGACTTCCCGTGCAGCACCAGCTGCAAAGGAAGGGCGTGGGAGGGGTAGGAGGGGACGGGGGAAGGGAAGGGGAAAATGATGGGACATGCTGTAGGATGAGGGTTGGTGGGAGGGGGGTGGGTGTGGGAGGGGGGTGGTGGTGGTGGTGGTGGTGGTGGTGGGGTTGAACACACACATATGCACTGAATGTAAAAAATAAATGTTCACTTACTTTCACCTAAAACTTGTTTCAATGAGTCTTTGTCTTGCTCTTACGCCAAGCTGGTAGGCATTGAGCTCTGCTCTGTGGGCTGGGGGTGGAGGGGGCTCCTCTTCCAGCTCATCTGGGGCCTCTTCTGGTGGTGGCTGTGGCTCCTCTGGGAGAGGCTGTCCTCTGCGCTGGGCCAATATTGTGTAACATGCAGCACGCCACAAAGATCTTGGCCACCTTTTCTGGACTGTAGAGCAGCTCTCCTCCAGACCGGTCCAGACAGCGGAAGCGGTTTTTTCAATAAACCAAAGGTGCGCTCAATGATCCCCCGGGTGCTGCGATGTTTCCTGTTGTAGGTTTCTTCTGGCCCTGGTTGTGGGTGGATCAGGGGGGTCATGAGCCATGTCCTCTGCGGGTAGCCTCGGTCACCTTTGCAGAAAAGCAGAATGAGATAGATGAGTGTGTATCGCTTGGAGCAGGTACAGGGGGGGCGGGGGGATTTGGATAGTGGGTTGTGGTGGAGAAAGCCAGGGCGGAGGGTTGCCCAGTGGAGGAGGTCTAGTATGGGTGGTACATGCATGTTGCACTTACCTAGTAGCCATCCACCAATGAACTCCCCTCGCTCGAACCTGCGGAAGATGCCCGAGTGCTGTAGGATGTAGGCATCGTGGCTGGAGCCGGGGTACCTGGCACACACGTCTAATATCTCCCCCTGGGCATCACATACAACTTGCATGTTCATAGAATGAAATGCCTTCCTATTTCTGTAGGTGGCTTCGTGTGCCCGGGGGGGTCTGAGGGCTACGTGTGTGCAGTCTATCACACCGATGACCGAGGGGAATCTAGCAACAGCATAGAAGGCAGCCATGTTGTTGTGCAGGGCCTGGGGGGTGGTGGGGAAAGTGATGTAGTGTGAGGTGTGAGTTATGAAGGCATCCAGGAACTAGGTGAGACAGTGTGAAATAGAAGCCTGGGTGAGGCCTGTGTTAGCAGCTAATACGGATTGAAAACTGCCAGTGGCCAGGACAGAGAGAGCGGAAGTGATTTTGAGGTGGGCAGGGATGGGGTTATTCCTACGTGTCTGGGCTGAAGGAGGGGTGTCAGCTGCTCACACAGCTGACGAATGGTGGCCCTATCAAACCTGAACCTTGTTAGACACTGCTGGTCAGTGAGTTGTAGGAAGGTGGTGCGGGGCCTAAACACTCGGGGCCGTGAATACCTCCTGCGGTGGGTGGCCTCTTCGTGTAGCATGCATGCCACAAGTGCATTAAGTGCATCCATATCCCCACCACCAGTGCAAGTATTAGGACTAGTAGTCAAACAAACAGCAACACACACAGATCTTTCACTTCCAGCCACCACGCCCTCTGGCCACTCACTCGCCAAACAGTACAGGAACACAGAGACAAACGGAGGTCAGGGAATAGAGTATACACGTGGGAAGAGTGAATGGGGAGGGATAGGGGGAGGGGGAAGGGGGCGATGGAGCAAAGGAGTAGGAGTAAGGAACGGTCAAAGGGTAAGACACAAAAGAGGCAGGGCACACAGACGACCGTCACAGGTACTCAACACGCTCGGCTTTCTCTCTGCAACCACCACTTCAGCTCTTCCACCAACAATATCGCCACTCTCCAACTACACACAATCGCTAATGGGTCTAAAGACGCTTTCCCCTTGCTCTGGTCGCTTTTATTTCGGGTCCATCATATTACGCCCATCTTCCCGCTCAACCAGAGCCATTTCGCTATTCGTTATACGTTGTACCCGTCCACGTCGTATCACCGCCCCTAACACGCCCCGACACGCCTCTTATTTGGACGTTTTTACGTCCACGTACGAGCGACACGGATGCACTGAAATATTGCTTTCGATTATATGGATTTACTCGTTTTTGTGAGATTAACGTCCATCTCCCGATTTAGGTCGGAACTTGGGCGTTTGTCTCATTCGATTATAAGCAGGATGGTCAGACTGCATGGACAGGTGGGCAGGAGTGGCTAGTCAAAGCTTCCTTGCCATTAGCGTACAACCTACGGAGCCATGGTTGTGTAGCTATCCTTGTGTGCGGGCTGCGCAATTGCTTTGGGAAGGATTTGTTTTCGGTTTCAAATTTCTTTTGAGGGTCCTGTACTGTCTCATTCTTGTAGAAATGCGGTGTCATTAGCAACACATGCTTAGGTGGTGTGGGCGAAACTGTGAAAGGAGTTGCAGTTGGGGTGCATTACGGTCCCCTTTGATATGCCACCATTGCTTGATTTTGTTCTTTCTCCTTTAGGAGTCATATCCAAGAAAGAACATGGGAAATTTGATTCATAACCTATCCTTTCTGGAGGGTTATAGCATCAATGCTTTCATTGATCCAGCATTGTGTTTGGGTCAGTATGCCTTCTTTGACTTTGCTGTAGAGATACTGAGACAGTTGGATTTGGGGGCATTACTAGTGAAGGCAGATAGTGAATCTGCCTTCCTTTATTGTCAGTGCAACCAGTACTTTTCATGTATTGGTTTTCCATTCTGAGGGTAGTTTTATTTTGATCGGTGTTTGCTGCTGGGTTGTGCAATTTCCTGTTCTTATTTTGAAACATTCTCTTCCTTTGTGCATTGGGTACAGAGCAGTACTCAGGATTATCCTTCATTGTGCATTACTTGGATAATTTACTTTGGGGGGGAGCAGGGTCGGGGAGTGTGAACATTTAGAAGCTTCTTTTTGGGGTGTGGCTCAGGAGTTGGTCATTCCTTTAGTGGAAGAAAAGTCTGAGGGTCTAATAACTTTGCTGGTGTTTTGGAGTATTGAGCTTCATTCTGTGGCTATGGAATCTGACTGCTCCTGAAGAAAGTTTCAGGATCTGTGGAACGCTATTGCAGGGGCTTTGGGGAGGAAGATGCTAACAGTTCAGGGTATCCAGTCTTTGGTGGGCCACTTTAATTTTGCAGCCTGGATGATCATGAAGGGGTGCATATTCTTTCAGAGGCTGGCACTGTTGACAAAAGGGATTAGTAATCAGTACCTAGTCTGTATTCCATATGGGGCGAGGGAGGACTTGAAGTTGGGGTGCTTTTTTGAGCGGGGTTAATGGGGTGCCTGTATGGCTGTTACCTCCTCTGAAGAGAAGGGCTGAGAAGGCTAGGGCTTTTCAGCTTGGAGAAGAGCCGGCTGAGGGGAGATATGATAGAAGTGTATAAAATAATGAGTGGAATGGATCGGGTGGATGTGAAGCGACTGTTCACGCTATCCAAAAATACTAGGACTAGAGGGCATGAGTTGAAGCTACAGTGTGGTAAATTTAAAACGAATCGGAGAAAATTTTTCTTCACCCAACGTGTAATTAGACTCTGGAATTCGTTGCGCGAGAACGTGGTACGGGCTGGTTAGCTGACGGAGTTTAAAAAAGGGGTTAGATAGATTCCTAAAGGACAAGTCCATAGACCGCTATTAAATGGACTTGGAAAATTCCGCATTTTTTAGTATAACTTGTCTGGAATGTTTTTACGTTTGAGGAGCGTGCCAGGTGCCCTTGACCTGGATTGGCCACTGTCGGTGACAGGATGCTGGGCTAGAGGACCTTTGGTCTTTCCCAGTATGGCACTACTTATGTACTTATGTACTTATGTACTTATCCAGTCTGGATTTGCAGCTTTTTACTGATCCAGTGGAGCGTTTTGGCTTGGAGTATATTTTCAAGAGCACTCACTGGTGTGTGGCTTCTTAGCCTGAGGGCCTTGAGATGGTGTTGCAATGTGCCTTTCTGGAACTCTTCCCAGTGTGGGTAGCTCTGATGCTTTGGTGGGGGGGGGGTGCCTAGTATATCGGGAGAGTGGCACTTTATTCAGATAATTGGCAGTAGTTCAGGCAGTGAACTGGCAGTTAGCACACTGCTCTCAGTAGAGTTGCTTCAGCAGGTGGTGGTGTGTTGCCTGCCATAACGATACTGCACTAGGTATGGGGGTACCATACAAAGTGTGGAGGTACAATTAATCCCCACGAAACAATTAAGAGGGAACAGAGGGGGGTGGGGAAGATAGGCTCTTAACAAACAATGGGGAAGACGTATAGTTTCAATTAAAAAACTTTTTGGACGTGTAACTACGATTACGCTCGCTACGTGGTGCACCACCTCTGCTCTTGTGGAAAGAGAGAATTGTGAATTCCTTTGTGCATTGTTTTCTGGTGTTTTAACCATCTAAGTACCTGATAAACTTTTGGAATACTCCTGAAGAAGGTGTTATGGCGCCGAACATGGCTGTGTTTGAGTCAACCTGTTGTAATAAACTTTATGTTTTAATTGAAACTATACGTCTTCCCCATTGTTTGTTAAGAGCCTATCTTCCCCACCCCCCTCTGTTGTGTTGCCTGCAGCAGAATATCTTCTTACGCGTGGAGACATGTGCCAGGGCTGGAAAATGGGATCACTAATTTCTTTCTCAATTTCAGTGGGCTTGTTTCCGGTCTTGACACCCTGAATCAGGTGACACTCCATGAAAGATGCCAGAGGAGCTGTGGGACCAGTTTTGGTTGTGTTCACAGAGCTGTTGAGGAGTTCCTTGGCTACCAATACTTGGAAATGTTATGCTGCAGGCTGGAAGCGCTTTCCAGATTTCTGTGCTGATTGAGGTTTGATGATGCATTTCCAGCTCAGGAGGAATGGATTGTTACTTTTGTTTTGGAGGCTAGAAGCATGTGGCATGTGTCTCAATTTATGGCAGCTATTGCTTTTGTCTCCAAGTTGTATGGTTTTTGGGATCCTACTGCATCCTTTTTGCTGAAGAATTTGTTATCGGGGTACATACGCAGTAGGAAGGTGCTAGTGTAGTGTGTGTTTGCTCATTAAGCATGATTTGCTGGTCTCTCTTTTGGGTGCCTTACAGGGTGTTTGTTTTTCCTCCTTTGAAGTTGTGCTATTTTCTGTGGCCTTTGCAGTCGCTTTTTGTTTTGGAGCATTTCATGTGTGGGAGCTGGTAGTGCCCTCAAAAGTGGCTATGGGCTCTTCTGGCATGCTGTTGCAGAATGTGGCAGTGAGAGCACGAGTCTTCTATACCTTGCTGCAGTGCTCCAAGTGTGATCAGTTGGGTAAGGGAGTCTGGGTGAAGCAGAGGCGTGTGAAGAATTTATCAACTTGCCTGGTAGCCTGGACTTCCAAATATATGGTGGCGCACCCTGGGCTTTTTTGGCTGATTCATGCTGATGGATCACTGTTGATGAAATATCAGTTTGCTGAAGTGCTGAAGCGAGGGTTGGGGGCTTTAGGCTATGACCCCCAGCATTTTGATAGTCATTCATTCCGTATTGGGTCTGCCTCAGTGATTGCTGCAGCTGGGGGTTCTGTGGGGTTGACACAGCAGGCAGGGCGGTAGTCTTCACAGTGTTGTAAGAGTTATGTTCATGATCTGGTGCCTTAATTTC
This sequence comes from Microcaecilia unicolor, assembly GCF_901765095.1. Taxonomy (NCBI): domain Eukaryota; kingdom Metazoa; phylum Chordata; class Amphibia; order Gymnophiona; family Siphonopidae; genus Microcaecilia; species Microcaecilia unicolor. The sequence continues at coordinate 306,773,564 of NC_044032.1, forward strand.
TTTTGTTTTGCTTGTAGTGCCCTCAAAGCTACCTAGCCTGTGGATATCTGCATGTGGCTTTGTGGGCATTCCTGCTTTCTTTCCCTCTTCTTTAGTCTAAGTTTCTCAATTTTTATGACTGATTCTTGCTGTCTATAAAGAACTCATGATTTGGTGGCCTCTGCTTCTATTTGCAATTTAGTATCAATAGAGGCTATAGTGGGTCTGCTGAAAAGCTTGACCTGTGTGATTTTGAAGAACTTCTAGAGGTTCTAGAGCTACATCTAAAGATGCCAGAATATTGGGATTCATTCGCCCCTGCCAGATCTGTGTAAAGTTCTGTACCTTTAATTGCCTCCATCACCATGTCCTAGCATGTGAGGTCTGTAGCTTGTTGCCTCTCTTTCTGGTCTAAACTATCTACTTTCTCTTTCCTGCTTAGATACCGGCAATATTCTTCTGACTGCATTGGTGCTGCTTATAGATAGCCTCCATATAGAGCAATTGCAGTCAGAAAATCAGCTTTATCTTTTTTTTTAAACCTCACTTATTTTCTGCTCTACTTTGAGCCAGTGTATTTCCAGGAGATGGAGGTAGCTGTGTACTTCTGCTTCATAATTTTCTCTGGCCTTTTCTGTAAGCTTGTGTGTTTTCTTTGAACTAGTAGACTGTCCATTTTCCTCTATGTTCACAGCATCTTCTAGCTTGACTTGAATATTTTGTTTAGTCTGCTGAGTTATACAATAGAATCTGCCATTGCATGCTTAGGTAAAAATAAACCCTTTTTTACCATTGTTTTTTTCTTCTTTGCATTCTTAGAATATCCTCTGTAGTGACTATGAACTTTGGCTCTAGACCTGGTAGCACTTAGTTAAGACAGGGGGGAGGGGCAGCAAGTCTTAATTTTGTAATCTTTTTGCAGGCAATGAGTGTGCCTTGGGTTTGTGTTCAAATAGTTACCTTGTTTGTAGCTAGAGCAAAGATGGGGACATGCAGTAGCTCCTTCTTCTGCTAGTATACAATGAGGGGCATAATTGAAAGGTCGTCCAAGTACGAATTAGGACGCCCTTGCGAAGTCGTGCAAAATCAGGTAGGTATAATCGAAAATTAATATGGACGTCCTTAGACATTCGATTATCGCAGTTCAAAATGGCCAAATAACGGCTGGACAAAGGGTAGTAAAAAGGGCACCCTTAGACATTCAATTATCGCAGTTGGAAATGGCCAAATAACGGCTGGACAAAGGGTAGTAAAAAGGGCACCCTTAGACATTCGATTATCGCAGTTGGAAATGACCAAATCCGGCCCTCACAAACTATAGTAAAAAGTATGTACCTAGTTGTTCTGCAAGTACAATGCATGCAGTTCCGGACATCCAGGTACGGGAAATATGAGAAGCGTCAAATACAGAAATCAAGGACGTGTTCCTCACAGAACTGCCGAAGGATCATGCAGGCCCACCGAATGTTCCTCATATTTCCCATATCTGGATGACTGGAACTGCATGCACTGTACTTGCGGAACATGCAGCTATATGCATATTGGGTATATCTGAAGAGGTTCGCATTCTTCGTACTGATCTATATAACAAAAGCTCCGCACGCATCATTCAGATAAGGGTCCGTACGCATGACAATCATTCATGCACGTCACAGACGTCTATGCTTACAGCGTCCATGTGCTCACTTGTCCATATATGGGATGCTGATCCATTTATGGACCTGTGCACGAAAGCACGTCCCTCACGCATGGCCGTCCATATAAGGCGACGCCATGTTTTCTATCGGTTACTCACTGAGAAACATGGAGCTCCATAGAGAGCCGAATTATAGTGAGCCAGAGAGCCTGCTGTTTGTGCAGCTGTGCCTCAGGCACCACCACAGGCTCTTCCTCCACCACCACAACTTGCCCCCTAGGATTGACTCCATTAGAGCCTGGTCCCACATCAGGGACAGGCTGGAAAAGTCAGTGTTTGCTTCCCCCCCCATGGCTATCAGGTCCCCCCTCCTGTAGCTACACTTATAAGAGCTCCGTCATCAATGTAAGCACTAACTTGAGTCTGCATTCAAGGATAATGAGTAATATGTGTACATGCACAATCATTAATAAACTGTATGTACTAGAAAGGAAAAGCATCCCTACAATAATGCTTACAAACGGTACTCTCTGGCCTCATGGCCACCTCAATGACATCACCTGTACCAATGGAATGCCCCCCCCCCCCCCCCCCAAAATCAGTGTTGTGCGCCTGTGCTATTTGATTGCCAAATGAATTTCTGTGCTGAAGGCAATACGGCCCATCCCCTGACTCCTGCTGTACAAACTTATATCTTGTAGACGATTCGGGATTCACAGGGACCTGGAGTCCCTCCGGAGGAGGTTCCAGCGAGTGAGGCGGGAGAGCCCTAAAATAATCAGGGCAGTGCAACGGCGCCTGAGGGCTTGACATATGTATTAACAACAGGACACCTGTACTCATGTGTAAATTTCGTTATGTAATAATGCAAGTGTCCTGTACAATATCAGTTCCCATGTGGCTAATAGGCAACGAGTAAGTCATAACACCTCTGTCCCAGATCAACGCCTGAGGTTGCAGCTGCCCTCCCATGAGTGTGGCTGCTACTTCCAACTAACCTCCTCTGAGATGAATGAGATGACATGCCTCACTTCTGTATCCCCCACTCTGGGGTGGGTGGGTACTGTTTCATGGTATTCCTGCCTGAGGTCCTACTCTTAGTGGATGTCATTGTCTCATATTAAAGTTATGTGCTAACCCCCCTCCCCCCAAAAAAACAATACAAAGAATAAAACAGGTCATCCAAACCTAGTCACAAATCATTATGCAAACATGCTGGTGACCAATGAGTGTGGTCTGCCAACCTATCCTATCCTGTGTGTTCTGTGTCAGACCAGCTTCCAAGGTTCCCTGTCATGTCATCTCATGCATCTCACACCCCATGGGTATAGCCCAGGGGTCACCACAGCAGCAGGAGGAGGAGGAGGTGGCCGAGGAGGGCCAGGAGGAGGTCGAGGAGGAGGCCGTGATGGAGGAGGCCCCACCACCTGCAGCCCCATCCCCTTCCCCATCTCCATCCCCACCCCCATCTCCTGACCTATCCTCTTCCCCAGGTCCATCCCCTTCCCCAGCTCAATCCCCTCCTCGAGCCCCAGCTCCATCCCCTTCCCCAGCTCCATCCTCTTCCCCAGCTCCATCCCCTCCTCGAGCCCTAGCTCCATCCCCTTCCGCAGCTCCATCCCCTGCTCCAGCTCCAGCCCCCCAGCCCCCGCCCCAGCCATGCACCTCCTGCAGCAGCTGGTAGATGGCCAGAACCAGTTGCTTCAGGAGGTCGCAGCTATAAGGCAGGAAAATGAGCAGATCCACAGGCCACTGAGGGTGCTTGTGGTGCTGCTCATTACCCTGCTACAAAGAGCTTTGCAAAGAGAGTGTGGCCGCCCTTGAAAGACTTGGGGGGGGGGGGTGTTGGGGGAAAGTTGTACACAGTTTTGTAAAATATAAATTTCATAGATTTCATATAACAGGGTGGAAAAATCCAAAATTCCAGGAATAACATGTATAGAATGTTTGTACGTTTGGGAAGCTTGCCAGGTGCCCTTGGCCTGGATTGGCCGCTGTCGTGGACAGGATGCTGGGCTCGATGGACCCTTGGTCTTTTCCCAGTATGGCATTACTTATGTACTTATGTACTTATGTGTGTGTCTCTACCTTGTGCACTACATATTATCAAATGCTTGTGTTGATATGATAGGAGGCAGCAATATGGATTGCATGACATGTGAACTGTGAAAAAGGAAATGTGGTACATATCGGTGATAAGTGTGGCCATACAGAAGCCCACCTGTTCATTCCAACCTGCATGGCTGTATGAGCAGTGGGGTGGGGGGGGGGGGGGGGGGCTGGGTGGCCATTTCTGTTGAGGAACAGAAATGGCCATCCAGCCTCTCTCCCCCCCCCCTTACCCCTTACCATTGAGCCCCACAGCACAGAGTGGTGTAAATAATAGATATGTTGTCTAGCACTAGTGATCTGCCAAGTAGATACTTGTAGATAACCCTAGGTAGCGCATAGACGATGTTTGCTCTATGATCACCAGACACCCTTACCCACAACCACACCACATTGGTGGGGGCCATGAAGGAGCTACAAACACCTGGGTCATCTTTTCACATTGACGAATGGTATATAGTGCTGAGGAGAAAAGGGAAAACAATGGTAAAAGCATTAGATGGATGTTAACTTCATCACAATTGCAATATAATACATCAGGTATAGAAGGGCACAGGCTAGGGGAATTATACAGGCACTGGCCTGTAGCCACCTGCAGGTTATTTAGAATAGGAACTGTAACCAGAACCCCTCTCCCTCACCATGACGTAAGGGCTCAGTAGGCAGTACCTGTGGCCACCTTGAAAATTGTGTGCAGGCTACATGTTAGAAATGTTGATGTCCCCTAACTATGGAGGATTATAGGACTGTGTTCAATAATGTGGTAAAGACATTCATTGCATATTTCTCCCCCCTGCCGCTCCCAGCAACCTTGAGAATGGGTGGGCACGTTATAAATGAGGACTGGGGTTCACCACATAAAGAAGGATGGAACCTACCGGGAAGCGGTACAGCAGCTCCAATGCCTGCAGCACAGCACTGAGGACCTACGGCACAACCACACAGTACAGCCCTGATGGTCTCCATCACTGCTCCAAACACTGCATAGCAACCAGCAACCTGGTGAAAATAGAGGTCAGAGCTGAATGCAGAGTACATACAGTGAATGGAGAGTCCTTGATCATGAGCAGAAAGAGAAGAGGTGGCTGAGAAGTATGAGCTTACCTTGAACTTGTGTTTCAAGTCTGTGTACATTATTGGTGTGTCTTCTTTCTATCTCCTGGACCAGTAGCTCAATTTGCGGCTCAGTGAAATGACCCTTACCGGTGGGTGCTTGCTTTGGTGCCATTGCACCAATCTCTTCGCTGCCCCAGACTGGCTGGTACAACCAGGCAGAGAGAATGGTAGACAGTAAAGGAGGCTCAAGGGATGTGGAAGAATGGAAACGGAAGTGGTGGTGGCTGAGGGCAACCACAAATAACAACCCCCCCAAAATAAACAGGTGTTCAAAAGCATACAGTGCCAAAAACAAAGGTTAGTATAAGTGAAGCTAAAACACTTTGAAATAATGTAAAGAAAAACCGCAAAGGTGCAAGCACAGAGAATGCCGTTTTAAAGGGCCATAAATAAAGGGAATGCAGCTGGGGACGCCCATTGTTCTCTACCCATATTCAAAATCACACGGCCCAAATCGCTAGAGCAGCTGGACACGTTTAGGATTTTATGCATAATCGAAATTTGTCTGCCCATCTAAGGCCCGCCTATCCCGTTCCTACATGGGCATTCCTGCCGACTATTTAGACGCCCCTCTCCGTATTATCGAAACCCATTGGTACAATGCCGCCACGCCAGCCCCTCACCCGGAAGGGTAATTTCAGTGATGGTGAAGTCGAGTTACTGGTGCAGGAGATCGAGCAAAGACACAGCAATCTCTTCGCTCCCACAGGCCAGAGGCTGGCTGCAACTACAAAGCAGCGCGAATGGGAGGCGGTAAGGGACCGCCTGAATGCAGTCTTCCATTGTGGGAGAGACGTCGAAGACTGCAAACTGTGAAGAGGAGGACGAGGGGGTGGATAAAATGGAAGTGGAAGAGGGGGAAGTGAGGAGGGTTGAGAGAAAAGGGAGACAGAACAGAGCCTTGCCTTTGCTATTTCCCCAGAGAGAGAAAAGAAAAGGGTTTCTCCGCATGGGAAAATGGAGGATGGAGAAAAACTACAATACCCAGCAGCCCCGGGGAAAACCCTGGTACAGGAACTATCCCTCCCCAGCAGCCTCCAGGAGAGAACTCTGACAAAGCAAGGGAGGTATCCCCAGAGGTTAATCAGGAGGAAGAGGTACAGCTGAGGAAAGGGTGGGACGAGGAACCCATGGAGTGGCAAGAGGCTGGAGAGAGAGATAGAGAGGAGAGCCTGGAGGAGCCAATGGACATAGCAGCATGGGCTCAGTCTCTGGGGAAAAGCTGAGAAAGCAGGTGACTTCTTGGTATGGCAGCTGAACTGAAAGGGAAAAGAAAAGGATCATGCGGGAGAATGGTCAGTGATATTGAAAGTGTGACCCAGAAAGGGTGGGATCCTTATATCTCCCCATAAGAGTTCAGGCTGTTTTTGAACTATGTGCTGCTGAACTACTTAGAGTGAAAAGTGTGGGGTTTTGGGAGGGATTATTGTTTTGCCTGTGTGCCCTACTCAAAGAGAAAAGAAGATGTTTTTTTTTAACTGTTTGCTCCTGCACCTGGGGGACGACATGTAGCAGGGGTTTGTTTTTTTAGCTGTAGCCTGCAGACGCTCCCCCAGGGAGGGGGAAGCACTAGGCTGTAGGACTGTTTAAGGGGAACGAACTGAGTTCTTGAAGCAGTGGGGTTTATGTTTTTTTTTACCCTGCTGTGCTGGTTCCATTGAAGATGAAAAACAGTGGGGGGCTGTGTTTTTTGTTCCTGTTTTATTTGAACTACTGGACTGTGAGCACCAAGAAAATAAAAACTTACTGATTTAATTTTGGAGTTATTGGTCACCCAGAGGCTTACCCTGTGGAGTACAGTGGGCTATGGGGGCTGGGCATGCCGCTGGGCCCCTAGCCGAAGTCTCAGAGGAAGCGGCAAGATCCAGAGAATCCCTGGAGGAGGGACGGATCATTCACAAGTGGTGGCAGTGGTGGAATCGTGCAGCGGACGTCCACACAGAAGGGAAGGAGGACCAGAAGGGATCCGGAAGCCTGTCAAGGGGGCCAACGCTGAAACCCGTGCAGACCCGTCTCTGCTGCCGGTAAGCATACACAGGAGCAGGGGTGGAGTGGAGGTGAGAAGGGAGGCCAGCGGGTGGCCAGGTGTCAAGGTGCTGTACTTGGAGAGTTTTGTTTGTGTGCCCCCTTTGTTGGTGAGGGCAGGAGCAGCAGTGATGGATCTGAAGGAGATTTTCGCCTGGATGACCCTGCAATTCCAGAAGCAGCATGAGTTGGCAGAGAAGATGATTGGGGATTCCCTGGTGGCTAACCGAGCCCAGCAGCAGCCGGTACTGGACCTGTTCCAAGAGTTCCTGCAGAGGGAATCCCATGCCCAGGGAGCCATGAGTGGGGCAAGAGACCGGGACTTGACTATGGATGGGACGAGTATGGTAGGATCTTATTCAATGAACTGGCTCACCTGGGGTAAACTGTCAGAGAAGGACAATGTGGATGACTTTTTATGTGCTTTTGAAAGGGTGGTGGTGGCAGCTAAGTGGCCTCAAGAACCGCCATTCGGTTAGCTCCCTCTCTATCAGGGGAGGCCCTGGCTGCTTTCCACGGACTATCGCCCACGGATGCTGGGGATTACAGGAAAGTGAAGGAGGCCATTAGAGATAGGTATGGGCTTAGTGCTCAGGCCTATCGGAGACAGTTCAGGGCCCTGGTATGGGGTAAAGGGGAGTCTCCCAAAGCCCTAGCCAATAAGCTGATGGATCTAGCAAAAAAGTGGCTAGAACCTGAAAGACGTACTGTTGATGATATCCTGCAAGAGCTGGTGCTGGAACAATTCCTGCAAGCTTTACCTGGGGAAGTAAGGGTATTGGTGGTGCGGCGGGGATGTGGTACCTTAGAGGAAGTGGTGGGGAGCCTAGAATGTTGTATGGAAGCCCAGCACTGGGGTAAGGTGGGAAAAGACCAAAGTTTAGGGGAAGCTAGTGGCAGCTCCCCAGATGGGCTGGGGCTTCCAGTCCCGACCCCAAAGGGGGGTCTGGGGGGGCTTGGGCCTGCCTTTTCCGGTTCTAAGGGCCAACCTCCGGGAAGGGACACAAAGGGGGCAGGGATGTCTAAGGAGTGCCTCTTCTATCAGTGTGGAGGGAGAGGGCATTTCCAAAGTAAGTGCCCTGGTCGAGCTGGGTGGATCTCCCGGTTTCCCCTAGTGCCCAGTCTAGTTATACCCAGGAGGCGGAGATGGAAGGCATCCGGGTGAAGGCTCCGCTGGACTCGGGGGCAGATCAGTCGATGATTTCAAGGACCCTGTGGGAGGAGATAAGGAGAACCAGGAAGCAGGATGAGGGTACTTATGATGGGCAGGTGGTGATCCAGTGCATTCATGGGGCCAGCACCAAGTATGGTTTGCACCGGGTGAACATTAGGGGCCCCACAGGGAAGATAAAGCTAACAGTTGCAGTCTTGCCCAGACTGCCCCAAGAGTTGATTTTGGGCAGGGATTGGCTGCCGTTTGCAGAGTATATGGAGAATAAGAGGGTTATGGTGACCACCCGAGCACAGGCACGGGAGCGCCAGGCAACCGAGCCCAGTTTGGACCAAATTTTCCCTTTCCAGGGCGAGGTGGTGGGTGAGCCCAGGAAGACTCGCAAGGCGAGGGCGAACAGAAGGGCGGAGAAAAGGGAACGAAGAGAGGCCTTTGACCAGGGCGAGAGGAAATCTTATCTACCCTGAGAGGCAGGCCGACTAAAAGATCAGTTTCCTCACTTCCCTAGGGAGCAGGAGTTTAACCCTACTCTGGAATATGCTTGGGAAGGAGCCCGTAGGGAGGAGGGTAGCCAGATCCCGAGATTTGTAGTAGAGGAAGGGGTGCTGTATAGGGTGAGGCCCACCTGGGAGAATCCCGAAGGAGGGAAGCAATTGGGGGTACCCCGAGCGTTCAGGCCCTTAGTAATTCGCCTGGCCCACGATCATCCCCTGGGAGGGCATAAGGGGACACAAGCCACATTGGGGCAGGTACTGGAGAGATTCTACTGGCCCAGGGTGTACAAGGAGGTGGAAGGGTACTGTAAGTCCTGTCCGAATTGCCAGAAGGTAGTCAATCACCTCCCCCCCCCCCCCCACCCCGGGCTCCCTTATGTCCTTTGCCTCGAGTGGGTCGTCCCATAACGCGTATGGCCATGGACATAATTGGTCCGGTTACGAAATCAAAAAGGGGCTACAAGTATGTACTGGTGGTGATGGATGTCGCTATGCGATTCCCTTGGGCCATTCCCCTAAGGAACATAACGGCTAAGGTGATAGTGGCCGAAATAATTAAACTTTTTTGTGAGGTGGGGGTTTCCCAGGGAGGTGATGACAGACCGGGGTTCTAACTTCATGTCCCGAACCTTATAGCAGGTGTGGGAGGCATTTCAGATACACCATGTGAGAACTTCAGCCTATCATCCACAAACAAATGGGATGGTTGAAAGGTTTAACAGAACCCTTAAGGGGATGCTGAAGAGAGGGCTAGGGACCGAGTTAGAGAACTGGGATCAGCTGCTTCCCTTTGTGCTGTATGCCTGCCGGGAATCCGTTCAGGCCTCCTTGGGGGTGGCGCCCTTTGAGCTCATGTTCGGGAGACCACCACGGGGGATTCTGGATATCCTAAAAGAACAGTGGGTGGCCCCGGAGTTGGAAGAGGAATCGGTAGGGTCCTTCCTGCAGGATTTGAGAGGGAGACTCAAGCGATTAAGGGAATATTCCCAAGAGTAGCTTAGGCAGAGTCAGGAGAGGCAAAGGGGATATTACGATTGGGGAACCCAGGAAAGGGAGTTTCGAGAGGGGGATAAAGTCCTCGTACTAGTATCAGAGGCCCCACACAAGTTTGAGAGTAGGTGGAGTGGACCCTGGGTTGTGCGTAGGAGACTGGGCCCTCTGACGTATGAAGTAGCCCGGGGGTCTGGAAAGGGACAGACTTTTCATGTTAACCTAATGAAGCCCTGGATTGAGAGGGAAGGATTTCAGGCCCTGGCAAGAGAGGAGGTGGAGGAGGATCTGGGTCCCCAGATAAGTGAGATTTTTAGGACTGGGGTTCCGGACACTAACGCCCAGTTAGGGTTTGCCCAGAAAAGGGAAATGCAAGAGCTCCAGAGTGAATTTAAGGATGTTCTCACACCCTGTCCTGGGCAAACTCATATGTTGCAGCATGAAATTGTAACGGAGGAAGGGAAGGTGGTTAGGCAGAGACCTTATAGGCTGTCCCCCCAAAAGAGGAAGGAGGTCATGAGGCAGGTTTAAGAGATGCTAGGATTTGGAGTGATCGAGGAGTCCAATAGTCCCTGGTCAAGCCCGGTGGTGCTGGTGCCTAAGCAAGATAGGTCATGGAGGTTTTGCATTGATTTCCGGCAGTTGAACACCATGCTTACCCCATGCCCCATATTGATGAATTATTAGATAGGCTGGGAACGGCCCAGTTCCTCTCCACCTTAGACTTGACCAAGGGGTATTGGCAAATCCCCCTGTCCGAGGAGGCCCTTCCTAAGACGGCCTTCAGTACGCCCCAGGGACTTTACCAATTTATACGATTGCCTTTTGGGTTGAACTCGGCGTCAGCTAGTTGCCAACGCCTTCTGGATAGGGTGTTGCGACCACATCAAAACTATGCTGCAGCCTACATGGACGATGTGGTCATTCACAGCAGGGACTAGAATACACATATGGCCCGGGTCCGAGCAGTGCTTAGTTCCTTCTGAAAGGCTGGGCTAACGCTTAACCCAGAGAAATGCCACTATGCCCAGGGGAGGGTGAAATACCTGGGCTATAGGGTAGGTCAGGGCGAGGTGAGGCCGCTTTTTGACAAGGTCCAGAGCGTCCAGGAATTTCCCCGACCTAACACCAAGAAACAGCTAAGGAGGTTCTTGGGGCTTATTGGGTATTACCGCTGGTTTATCCCTCATTTCTCTACCCTGTCCGCTCCTCTTACGGATATGCTGAGAGGGAACAAGCCCCATCAATTGAAGGGGAGAGGGCGATAGAAACCCTAAAAAAGGCCCTGTGTCAGGAACCAGTGTTGAAGGCCGTAGATTTTGAGAAAAGCTTTGTCCTGCAGACTGATGCTTCTGGGGTAGGACTGGGGGCGGTGTTGTCTCAGGAACATGAGGGGGAAGAGCATCCAGTGCTGTACTTGAGTAGGAAGCTCTTTCCACATGAAGTCCACTAAACAACTATTGAAAAGGAGTGTTTGGCCATTAGGTGGGCAATCCAGGCCTGTCAGGTATATTTGGAGGAGAGGGAGTTTAAGATGGTAACAGATCATGCCCCCCTAAAATGGCTCAATCACATGAAGAATAATAATGCTCGCCTAATGCAGTGGTATTTGGCTCTGCAGCCGTTCCGCTATTCGGTGGAGCATTGGCCGGGCAGTGCCCTAAGCAATGTAGATGCTTTGTCCCGAATGGGGGAGGAGGGTACAGAACCTGGGTATTGAGAGAGGGGAAGTCACTTAAGGGGGGGGGGGGGGGTATGTGAAGAGGCGGACAAGGGGGTGGATAAAATGGAAGTGGAAAAGGGGGAAGTGAGGAGGGTCGAGAGAAAAGGGAGACAGAACAGAGCCTTGCCTTTGCTACTTCCCCAGAGAGAGAAAAGAAAAGGGTTTCTCCCCGTGGGAAAATGGAGGATGGAGAAAAACTACAATACCCAGCAGCCCTGGGGAAAACCCTGGTACAGGAACTATCCTCCCCAGCAGCCTCCAGGGGAGAACTCTGACAAGGCAAGGGAGGTGTCCCCAGAGGTTAATCAGGAGGAAGAGGAACAGCTGAGGAAAGGGTGGGACGAGGAACCCATGGAGTGGCAAGAGGCTGGAGAGAGAGATAGAGAGGAGAGCCCGGAGGAGCCGATGTACATAGCAGCACGGGCTCAGTCTCTGGGGAAAAAGCTGAGAAAGCAGGTGACTTCTTGGTATGGCAGCTGGACTGAAAGGGGAAAGAAAAGGATCATGCGGGAGAATGGTAAGTGATATTGAAAGTGTGACCCAGAAAGGGTAGGATCCTTATATCTCCCCATAAGAGTTCAGGCTGTTTTTGAACTATGTGCTGCTGAACTACTTAGAGTGAAAAGTGTGTGGTTTTGGGAGGGATTATTGTTTTGCCTGTGTGCCCTACTCAAAGAGAAAAGATGTTTTTTTTTTTTTTTTTTACTGTTTGCTCCTGCACCTGGGGGACGACATGTAGCAGGGGGTTTGTTTTTTTAGCTGTAGCCTGCAGACGCTCCCCCAGGGAGGGGGAAGCGCTAGGCTGTAGGACTGTTTAAGGGGAACAAACTGAGTTCTTGAAGCAGTGGGGTTTATGTTTCTTTTTACCCTGCTGTGCTGGTTCCATTGAAGATGAAAAACAGTGGGGGGCTATGTTTTTTGTTCCTGTTTTATTTTGAATTACTGGACTGTGAGCACCAAGAAAATAAAAACTTACTGATTTACTTTTGGAGTTATTGGTCACCCAGAGGCTTACCCTGTGGAGTACAGTGGGCTATGGGGGCTGGGCATGCTGCTTGGCCCCTAGCCGAAGTCTCAGAGGAAGTGGCAAGATCCAGAGAATCCCTGGAGGAGGGACGGATCATTCACAAAATGCAAGTGGCGCAAGCTGAGGCACGATGTGAGGAGGAAGGCTGGTGGCAACCCCCTAGCAGATGACACCACGAACCTCACCCCCGTGGAGCACATGATTCACGGCCTCTTACCCCAGGAGGGCATCCACGGGATCGGCTCCCGTAACACCTCTGCACAGCCTGAGGGCTCAGGTAGGTTGACCATTATGAAGCTGGGGTATCTGTTGTGCTGCAGTACGTGTTACACAAGTGGGGGGCAGGTGGGGGAGGAGTTTAAGCAACGTGTGTCTCTGACTGTCTTCATATCTAGACTAAAAGCCTACCTGCTGTGTTTACCTCCTAACCACTACTCACTTGCTCAGTACCCTTACTCACTATGCCCACCTTAGTAATTCCCTTACCTCTTACTTGTCCTGTCTGTGTCTTTTAATTAGATTGGAAGCTGTATTTGAGTAGTGGTAGTAGTAGTGTGTGTAGGTTACTACTGTTTCACAGCTTTGGGGGCCCTTCCCCACTCCCTCCTCTTTTCCCCTCACCAAACTCTGCATATTTCCTTCCCACACCTCTGTTCTCTAGTCACTGTGGACCACATGCATGAAATGTAAGGAGCCAGTTGTTGGATTATTTGTAGTAAATAATTAGCAGATTTTAGTACACACAGCTTCAGCTTTAGAAATGTTAATTTCTTTCTTCATCTCTCTCTCATTCACCCCTGAATAATTCACTGCTGAGTCACTTTAAAGTTGAAGTAACAAAACATCTGTTTACTCACAGTTTGCAGTTAGATTATAATCAGACAGGCTTATATATACATATTACTATACATTTGTATTATCAGCTCCTTCCATGTGCTTAGATGGTAATGGATGCTCACACCACCATAGATCCTCTCAGGTTAGGAGAGATCATGAGCTCCATGTGCTCCATGTGCTTCATGTGCTGCATCTAAACCCCCACAGGAAGTTGCATAGCTGTGTGACCTCTCTAAGTAATTCACATCAGAGGTCACAGAGTAATCACAGAGAAATAATAGGTGACAGGCAATGCATGTAAAATACAATTACATTCCAACAGACCCCTTCTCATGCATAACTGTCATGCAATTATTTATTCATACAAAGTCCAAGCTTTATACGCAGATTCACAAAATGTTCTCTGGGTAACGGTTTGGTCATGATGTCAGCTGTCATCTCACTGGTGTGACAATAGTGTAGACTGATGACCCCTTCTTTCACCAACTCTCGCACGTTGTGGTATTTCGTTGCGATGTGCTTGGTGCGTGACTGAACCTTGTCATTCTGTGACAGTCGGATGCAGCTCTGATTATCTTCCATTATCTGGATTGGTCTCTTTTCAGCTATTCCAAAATCCAGCAAAAGTTTTTCAATCCACATCAGTTCTCTGCACGCTTCCGATACGGCCACATATTCAGCTTCTGTAGAAGACAAACTCACAATACTTTGTTTATGACTGGCCCATGAAATTTGTACATTTCCATACATAAACACATATCCACTTGTGGATTTATAATCAGAATGATCCCCTGCCCAATCTGAATCACAGTAACATATTAGTTTTGGATTACTATTGGCTGAAATCTTTAATTTACAATCAATGGTACCCTTTAAATACCTTACCATCCTTTTAACTGCAGTCCAATCTGATTTGGTAGGTGAGCTGACCCTTCTGCTCAAAATTCCTACTGCATTTGCTATATCAGCCCTGTATGTGGTAGCTAGATATAAAAGCTTACCTATGGCTGATCTATAATGGATGTTATCTGGTAAAGGTTCTCTTACTGTTTCATCCTTCAGAAAATCAGTGATCATGGGAGTGCTTACAACTTGGGCATCTTGCATACCTAAACTTTCAATAAGCTCATTTATTTTCTGCTTCTGGCTTAGAAGATAAGAACCATCATTTTGTTTCTCAATTTCTATACCAAGATAGTATGACACATTACCCAGTTCTTTTATCTCAACATTGAGGTTTAAACATTTTACAATGTCCTTGTACTCTTGCTCACTTTTGCTTGCAATGAGCAGATCATCAACAAAAGCTAAAATGTATGCATATTGTCCATTTGTGCACCTAGTGTACAAGCATTTATCTGCTTCACCTTGTTTAAATCCTAAATTTGTCAATATTTCATGCAATTTTTCATTCCAACATTTTGCACTTTGCTTTAATCCATAAAGACCTTTGTTTAATTTACACACTAGCTGTCTTTGTTTTGTATTTATGAAACCTGTTGGCTGTTCCATGTACAAGTCTTCAGTTATATCTCCATGAAGAAACGCTGTTTTCACATCAATGTGGTTGACTTGCATGCCTTTTGAGACTGCAATGCTCAGAAGTGTTCTTATTGTCGTGTGTTTCACTACAGGTGCAAACACTTCATCAAAATCTTCTCCATATTTTTGAAGATATCCCTTTGCCACTAATCTGGCTTTATACCTTTCCACTTTTCCTTGTGCATTCCTTTTTAACTTGAATACCCATTTGCATCCTATAGCTTTCTTGCCAGGAGGTAATTTTGTAAGAATCCAAGTATTATTTTTATCCAATGCATCAATTTCTTCTTGTGCAGCTTTATGCCATTCAGCAGCTTCTTCTGCTGGCATTTTCTCAATCTCATCCCATGTTAAGGGCTCTTGAGCTTCTGCTGACTTTGTTAAGTAAGACAGTCTTGGGGGTGGAACACCTTTGTTTTCCCTGGATGAGCGTCTGACTACAGGTTGGTCTGACCTTTCCGCATCCTCTAAATCTGAGAGTCCTTCTCCAATTGATTCCCCTTCTCCAACTGTACTGTCTTCTTCAATGATCCTTTCTGTGTCTGTTTCCTCTGCCTGTTCCTCGTTAGATACAGGTGAGTTGCTTTCAGACATCTGCCTTGGTATGGCATTTATATACACTGGCATGTCTATTATTGTTCTAGTTTCATATTCTGGATGATAAGGCTCATCTGGGATAATCCAGCCTTTATCAACCCTTTTGTTTTCATCAAAATATGTAACATGTCTTATGCCAACAATGCCAGTTTTCAGATTCAAAATTCTATATCCTTTGTGTCCTGGAGCATAGCCAACTAAAATGCCCCTTTCTGTTGTGGAATCCAGCTTATGCCTTCTTTGCTTTGGTATATGAGCATATGCTGTACTTCCAAATGTTCTTATGTGTGACAGGTTTGGCTTCCTACCATGCCATGTCTCATGTGGTGTGCGCTCAGCGCCTTTAGTTGGCATTCTGTTTTGTAGGTACACTGCTGTGAGAATGGCTTCCCCCCATAGTCTTTTAGGGAGATTGCTATCTGACAGCATACATCTGGTCATTTCCACAAGTGACCTAAATTTTCTCTCTGCAACAGAATTTTGCTCTGGTGTATAAGCTACTGTTGTGATATGCTGAATGCCTTCTTGTTCTAGAAATGTGCGCATGCTTTGTGAAGTGAACTCACCACCATTGTCGGTCTGAAGAACCTTTGGTTTTCTTTCAAATTTATTGCTCACCATGGCTACGTATTTCTTCAGCATGTCTGTGACTTGACTTTTCTCTTTCAGCAAATAGGCCACACAATATCTAGAGAAATCATCCAAGAATATTAGCACAAATCTGTTATTTCCCAATGATGGGATATTAAACGGTCCACATAAGTCACTGTGTATTAAGTCCAGCACTTTATTACTCCTATTTCCTGTGTATGCAGGAAATGAGGGTCTCACACCTTTTTGAGTAACAGTCTATGCATTTCTCCATATTACCAGCATCTGCACTTATCTGAATGCCTGTGGCCAGTTGCTTACTGTAAAGATCCTGGATCACCTTAGAATCACGATGTCCCAGGCGGCGATGCCAGATTTCCAGACTACATTTACCATCATTCTTCCTTACTTGCGCCATATGTGAGGCTTCACCTGAAATGTTCAGCTTATAAACATCATTATGCATAAAAGCTTCAGCATACACTTCATCATTTTTAGAGATTGTGCACTTACTGTTTTCAAAATGAATCACAAATCCCTTCTTATCTAATGTAGATACACTAAGCATATTGCAAACTGCTTGGGGAATATACAAGACATCACTTACAGGAATTTCTTTAACTTCATTAGACACTTTGCATTTTAAGAATCCAATACCTTTTGCTTGGATCTTAGCAGTCCCTGCGTTTGCAGTTTTAAGAATACCTTCCTCTGGACACATTTCCTGAAAGAAATCCTTACAATTGGTTAAATGGCATGTGCTCCCCGAATCCAAAATCCAAGTACTTTCATTTGAATTATTATTTACCATAGTCAAAGATTTTTCTGCCATTAGAAAGCCCTTGTGTTTATCTTTGTCCTTCATACATTTCCTGGTTTGAAAATTCTTTAGTTCCATTGGCTTAGGTGAGCTAGAGGGAGTGTTTTGTGTTTCCTTACACCATTTAGATACATGTCCCTCCTTTCCACATGAGTAGCAAATCAGCTTGCCCTTGGGTGGAGTTTTCCCATAGCTCCGCCTTCCTCTGTTCTTTGCCAAGAAATTTGTTTCATTTCTCTCTGACTGACTTTGAGAACACATCTCCTCAGAATCATTTATTATGCATTCCTGCCTTAGTTTTGATGTTGTCTGTTCAAAAGATTGCCCTTCAATGGCCTCATTTACAGACCTAAAAACATCAAACTTCTTTGATAGTGAGGTAAAAAGAAATGCTCTTTTCAATGCATCACACATGGGAATTCCAGAAAGTTCTAACTTTTGAAATGAAGACATAAGATGCATAATGTGATCATTACATTTACTTTTATCCCTTAATTTGGTTTCATTCAACTCTGCTAGCCAAATTGGTTGCTGCTTTGCATATGTAGTTGCATACATAGTTCTCAGTTTATATAAAATGTCCTTTGGTGTATCTTTTCCCTCCACTAATATGGCTTGTTTCTCTGAGAGAGCTTCCAAAAGCATGCACTTCACATAATAGTTTGCATTGTCCCATTCAGCCATATTTTCAGCTGTTCTGTCTTGGTCTAAGCATATATGTAATCCTTTTGCTCGAAGGAGACATATGAATCTTAGTTCCCACTGCTGATAATTAAACTCAGTTAATCTAGGCACCTTGAGAGAATAGAACAATGGTGAATTTCTTCCCTCAGCCATTTTCTTAGCCTTCTGTCTGCTGTGTGGGGGGAGAGAGAGACAGACTGAATTTTTCCTTTAAAACTTAAGAGAAAAATGTGGCTTTTTTTTCTGCCTGGTAATATTTCTCTTCTTTTTCAATTCCTGAGCCCTGGGCCCATAACCCTTTTGTTGGATTATTTGTAGTAAATAATTAGCAGATTTTAGTACACACAGCTTCAGCTTTAGAAATGTTAATTTCTTTCTTCATCTCTCTCTCATTCACCCCTGAATAATTCACTGCTGAGTCACTTTAAAGTTGAAGTAACAAAACATCTGTTTACTCACAGTTTGCAGTTAGATTATAATCAGACAGGCTTATATATACATATTACTATACATTTGTATTATCAGCTCCTTCCATGTGCTTAGATGGTAATGGATGCTCACACCACCATAGATCCTCTCAGGTTAGGAGAGATCATGAGCTCCATGTGCTCCATGTGCTTCATGTGCTGCATCTAAACCCCCACAGGAAGTTGCATAGCTGTGTGACCTCTCTAAGTAATTCACATCAGAGGTCACAGAGTAATCACAGAGAAATAATAGGTGACAGGCAATGCATGTAAAATACAATTACATTCCAACACCAGTAACCTGGTTCATAAAGCAGTTCTAGGCAGTCTAGCAAGTCAGTAGTAAAACAAGACATGCTCAAATGTCCTTCACTTTAACAAATATAGAACAAACAGCTTGTCCACAATTTTTCATGCAGATTCATTGTGGATAACCTGAAAACCTGAATGGCAAAGTGTCTAGCCCTATTTGAAAGTGGGCTCAGCCACTCTGGGGCAAGGGCCGCCTTTGTTGGTGCTAAATTCTTGATATTGTCATAATAGCTTCAAGAGGGTCATATAGCAAAATACAGCATAGGCAGTTTCAGTTCACAGAACAGATATGAGCTAGACTATCTCTTTAGACCCAATGGAAAGAGAAATGGAGAGGGCAACTTGCATGCAAAAAGAAGAAATCAAGCCAATAGAGTCCCAAAATATATAGGGAGGTGGATATTTGATCTGGAAGAGCCTATTACAGAGAACTACAAGATTACAGGGATTTGTAGTTGAAAGGTACAACCTTAATTAATAGTACTGACAATATAATCTGTTACAGATAACGCTCAACATATATTCATAAACAACAAACAGCCTGTCTCCATGCAAATGGGAGCAGAACAAACTTAGAAACTGCAATTGATATGCCCAGGTGAGATGTGTATAGCCTCAGTGGTATTTTAGAAAATGATCTGCTCACATGGAACACTTTCTAAAATGCATGTGGAAGTGCTTGCATATTTGCTTACAGCAGAATTAGTCATCTTAGAAAGATATACATTGACAAACTAGATAGAGGAACTTGACATCTTACTCATAGAACTTACACATGTACATTACACATGCAAGTTGGTGTTTTACAACTAACAAGCGCAGGTTACTTGAATATATGATGCTAATTAACAAGAGACAATCCTTTATTTATTTTAATTTTGGAGGAGGATATAAATAATGGGGGATTAAGAGGGTGGGGGGAGGAGTTCCCTGAATCTCTCCTGTGAAGGGCTGACGCAAATAAGCACTTTCTACAAATCTGCACATGCAAGGGAGCAAGCAGTACATCTCTACATTGGGGCAAACATATTCCCTTTCTGAAATGGGGTATATATGTGTAGATGTTGGTTCTGCCCAAGCCCCACCAAAACAATGTCATCTACACACACTACAGTTATACATGTATAAATTTGACATTTCTAAAATTCAATTTTGTATGAGATACAGTATATACACAGAAAAATTTACATATATATCAAAAAAGACCTAAATCAAAAATAATGGTGACTGTGAATTTAGAATGCAACATTCAAATGACATTCATTGGTGTTTTCATGATGCAGAACAAAGCTTTTTGCCTCAGGTACAAGCTTAGATTGTGAGCCCTCCAGGGACAGGGAAAATACTCAGTGTACCTATAACTCACCTTGAACTACTAGTGAAAAAGGTGTAAGCAAAATCCAAATAAATACAAATTTTCAAGCTGCCCATTCCTAATGAGCACCAACATATTCTGGCATAAAATTCTTAAACAACTTGACTATACTTCTATAGAAATAGACTCTCTGTTTATAAAATTGAACCCCATGCTTATGAAGAACAATAAGATATAAGAAGGATTAGCATTCCTTACCTTTGGATCATGTATTCCTGAAAGCTCTTCATAGATTTTCTCTCCTACCATGACAGCAGCTAGGTTGGCTGTGTATGTCGACAGACAAAACAAACAAAAAATAGCCCAAAGATTCATTAAAAACCTCCCAGTCCAACACTTGGGTGTTTTGATAGCAGCTGTTCTACCAAACAAGATAGCATAGCAGACATTCAATGCAGACGAGAAAGAGAAGACTTTATTCCTGTTCCGACCTTTTGGTGTCATCCCAAAAGGACTTTTCCATTCATAAAGGGTTAGGAATATTGCAGTGATGTGGAGAGATACAAATATCCCTAGCCACATTGTCCAGTGAAGTGGCCACATAAATGCTCCAATGGGAGCAGCAGTATCCTTGGTCCTTACCAAAATGCCCAAGCTGGTTGAAAAGAATGGGCTAGTGAAATCGATGACTTGACTGCGTGCTGTGTTAATACTAAATGATGTCACTGCTACATGAGCTGCCCCACTCAGAAGATCACCCACAAGACCTGTCCAGTGACCATTTTTAAAGGCCCCGTATTTTCCATCCCCAACAATGTACAGGTCAAAATTAAAGTTCATATCTTCAGCCAGCTTCTCCAACAGATCAATACAATAGCCATAGCAACACTTCTTGAATTCAATGGGCACTGTGTCATTGCCACTTTGCAAATTTTCAAATAAACTGTCAAGCACTGTTGAATCATTTGTCATTGGATCCAAACACAGCTGTCCTGCTGGGCAGTGTCCATCATCATCCACATTTCGTGTGAAGACAAAAGGGTGCTCTATTAGTGTTACCACTCGGAGATGCAACCTTGTAGGTTGCTGAAAATAATTCCTATGCCTATGTGTCTGATCTGGCCATATGCCATAGTCCATGATTATCTTTCCTTCTTGCCAGCTTCCTAGTCGCGTCCACATTGGATTTCCTATGGGATCATGCTGCAGGTTCCAGATGAAATAATGGCTTTCTGATTTAACGAAGGAGGAATCTGTAACTTTTATGTGACCGCTCAGACCACTAAACGTTGTGTTGGCTAGAAACCTATTGAAAAAAAAAGACATACATTAAGGATTTGAATCAAGCAGGAGAAACATTACCTATTGGGGCACTTTTGTATTTGTAAAATTGCAATAGTATGGAGAGCCACAGCATGGCTCAATTTGTATCCAGCCAATATTTTTAGGCAAGCACTAATGGGTCCTTGTTACTAAGGCGCACTAGTGTTTTTAGCACGCACTAATAATTAGGGCGCACTAAATGTGTGAGATACCCATATATTCCTATGGGCATCTCTAGTATTCAGCGCATCCTAATCAGTAGCGCATGCTAAAAAGGCTAGCGCCTTAGTAAAAGACCCCCTAAACTAGATAACATGAATAAGAAAATGGAAATTATAGTTACTGGCGCCCAGTGCTAAAAGTGAAAACCAAGTTTAGATAGGATGTGGAGAGGGGAATTCAGACATCCAGGTTGGGATGTGGAAACTTCCACTGTATTTTACAAGGCTCTGCCAAATACAGAGTTTCTTGTAAAATACATGTACGAATGTGCAGGATTACATGTCGATGACTACATGTCGATGTCTCCCTGTGATCAGTGGGAACAGTGATTTTTCAAAAGCAGCAGGTGCAGCGTTAGCTCATATGTGTATGGGAACAGCCTTTTTTAAATTACTGTTCCCTATTTCCATTCATACCTTGATCCAGCAGCATAAATTCCCCCACTTATCACCCCTTGGCATCTGATCTCTCCCCTCTGAATCACCAGCAACTATTCTTTCTCCCACCAGACCCCCCAATATCAAGATTCCCCACCTAACAACAAGAAACACTCATGCTCTCCCTCCTACCCCCAGCAGACTCCTAGACCTCAGGCCACCCAGCCCTCTGACATCAAGAAAGCCCTCATGGCCCCCTGGCTGACCCTTCCACCCCCACTCTGATGCCAACTGCAGCTCTTACCAGGGTTTCTGGTAGTCTTACTGTATTTGAAGCAGAAGTAATGCCCAGCCACTCCTGCTCATGGCAGCTCTGGGTTACAAACCAGCTTATTTTCGAAAGAGAAAGATGCCCATATTTCCACCCAAATCGGGAGATGGACGTCTTTCTCCCGTGGGCGAACAAATCGGTATAATCGAAAGCTGATTTTGGTCGTCTTCAACTGCATCCGTCGCAGGAATGAACAAAGTGGACGGGGGCGTGTTGGAGGCGTGGTGAAGGCGGTACTGGGGCTTGGTTATCGGCCGAGGAGAGATGGGAGTCTTTAGCTGATGATCGAAACAAGAAGGGCATTTTTGATGAGGATTTGGTCCGCTTTATTTGGACCCTTTTTTTTCAGGTCCAAGTCCCAAAAAAGTGCCCCAACTGACCAGATGACCACCGGAGGGAATCGGGGATCACCTCCCCTGAGTCCCCCAGTGGTCACTAACCCCCTCCCACCAAAAAAAACCCACTTTACAAACTTTTTTTCCCAGCCTGTATGCCAGCCTCAAATGCCGTACCCACCTCCATGACAGCAGAATGTGTTCTATCCTCTGACAGCCTTTCCCTGGTTCTTATGTGGCTCTCAGGTGAGTGTGACACCTTTTCTGTTATGCGCACTGCAGTCACATCAGCAATGCATTGTGGTGGGTGTAGGGTATTGGGCTCCGTGATTCCACTAGCTTGTGTTAAATGCTCACGATGTTGGTAGTTGGTAGGCTTTACTCCCATGCAGTGGCGTAGCCAGACTGCCAATTTTGGGTGGGCCTGAACCCAAAGTGGGTGGGCACAAAATTTTCTCTCTACCCCCCCCCCCCCCCAGCAAAATTTAGTCACACACAGATGCATTTGTCACACAGGGTAAAGTGCTGCTTTTCAGTGCATCCGATTTCAGACAATTTATTTAATAGCCTAATCCTTTTCAGTGAGCTTTCAGAGGCTAAAACCTCTTGTCTCAGGTCAGTATAATGCTGTTACGGTATCCTCTCCTGACCTAAGGAAGGAAGTATTGGTCTCTGAAACTTTATTAACACCATATTACTTTATCCTAAATTAAAAATAAAATTATTTTCTTTACCTTTGTTGTATGGCCATTTACTTTTTCTCATTGTGTTGCTCCCAGTCTCTAGATTCTGCTTTCCTTCATTTTCGCTTAACTCTTCTGCCAGGGTTTCCTGGCCATTTGTCATTTTTCTCTCCTTTTTCTTTGCTTTCTTCAATATTTTTCTGCCTCTCTCTGTGTCCAGATTTAATTCATTCTTACTATCCATTCTTTAATTTCCTTCATCTACTTATGGCTTTTCATCTTTTTCTCACCCTTGTTCTCCCCATGCCCCTTCCTCTTATTCTCCAATCTTTCACTACTCCCCCTTTCCATGCAGTAGCTCTCCTCTTTCTCTCCCCATCCTTCCAATAGTCTCCCCTCTTTCTTTCTGCATCCTTCCATCGTGTCACCTCTTTCTCCCTACCCTTCCATCCAGCGTCTTCCCTCTTTCTCTCCCCATCCTTCCACCCATCTACCCTCTCTCCTGATCCTTCCATCTAATGTCTCTCTCCCTCCTTCTAACCAGTGTCTATCTCTCTACCCTTTTCTGTTCAGTGTCCCTTGTCTCTCCACATCCTTCCAGTCTCTCCCCTTTTTCTCTGCATCCTTTCATCCATCTCCCCTCTTTCTCTGCCATCCTCCCATCTGTTTTCCCTCTCCCGATTCAGGCCCACCAGCCCCAGCTCCCATTGCCGGCCACTGCTGCTTTTCCTGATGAGCAGCAGGGCCAGCGCTACAAAAAGAAGAAGCGCTCAGCTGACTGAGCTGAGCGCCAACGCAAACCACGACTCGATGAGAAAAAATGTTTTTTAAAAAACACGGCACCGCAGGCAGCCTCGAAGCATTGGCTGCTGGCTCTGCAGGCTCCTCCCGTCTCTTACGTCACTGCCCCTGCTTCGCTCCAGGGGCAGTGACGTAAGAGACGGGCGGAGCCTGCAGAGCCAGCAGCCAATGCTTCGAGGCTGCCTGCGGTGCCGTGTTTTTTAAAAAACATTTTTTCTCATTGAGTCGTGGTTTGCGTTGGCGCTCAGCTCAGTCAGCTGAGCGCTTCTTCTTTTTGTAGCACCGGCCCTGCTGCTCATCAGGAAAAGCAGCAGTGGCCGGCAATGGGAGCTGGCGCTGGGCGGGCCTGGGCTGAAATTGGGTGGGCCTGGGCCCACCCAGGCCCACCCGTAGCTACGCCCCTGCTCCCATGGTGCTTTTCCCTCTACTTACTGGGTCAGAGTGTGCCCTGTTTTGTTTCCGGTAGTCCATGAGGTAGTGGCCATTTTTGTAAGCCAGTTTTAGATCCCTTTCATGTGTTAGCCACGTTACAGAACTTAGTTCTTCCCTTGAATGTTGCTGAAAGAGGGCATTGTACAGCATTCTGCCAGCTCTGACCTACTGCTAATCTCAGTACCAGGGAGACTCTCTTTGCCAGTGGGGCACAACCTCTGATCTACAGTTAACTGTGAGTAAACATGCTTATTCCAATAAAGGACGTTTTCGGAGACATTAGTCTTCAGGTGTCAACTGGTGTGCCAAGGTTCTACAGCAGCAACAAGTCCTAGAGGCCTGCATGTATGCAGGTCCCTGGAGCACTTTTAGTGGGTACCGCAGTGCACTTCAGGCAGGCAGACCCAGGCCCATCCCCCCTACCTGTAACACTTGTGCTGGTAAATGGGAGGCCTCCAAAACCCACTGTACCCACATGTAGGTGCCCCCTTCACCCCTAAGATCTATGGTAGTGTTGTACATTTGTGGGTAGTGGGTTTTGGGTGAGGGGGTTGGGGGCTCATCACCCGTGGTAAGGGAGCTATGCATGTGGGAGCTGTTTCTGAAGTCCACCGCACTGACCTCTAGGGTGCCCAGTTGGTGTCCTGGCATGTCAGGGGGGCCAGTGTACTACGAATCCTGGCCCCTCCCATGACCAAATGGCTCGGATTGGGACGTTTTTGAGCTGGCCGGTTTTAGTTTCCATTATCGCTAAAAAAACAAAACGCCAGCTTAGAAACTAACAAATCCATGGCATTTGGTCCGTACAAACCGTATTTTCGAAACAAAGATGTCTATTTTTTTCGAAAATACGGTCTGTCCCTCCTCTTCACGTACCCGTTTTCAGACATAGATACCCATGGAGATAGGCGTTTGCGTTCGCTTATGCCCCTCAAAATGTTATCCGTGACCCCTAGCAGTAATCTTGTGATATTGCCACTAGGGGCAGGCTGCTAAACATAACCTCACAGTACTTCCACTAGAGGCAGGTAGTCATTTCTTCCTTTATTAACTTAGATATAACACATATTTTAAGCCCTCTGAGGATAGAGAAATAACTGCTGATCATGATTGTAATTCACCTCAAACTATCACTGAAAAGATGTGAGCCAAATCCAAAATAAATAAACAAAAGAATAAATACAAATAACCCTCTCCCCCAGAGAAAAAGCTTAGATACTCACACACTGGATCAAGTAATTCTTTATGGGACAAATTAAGAACATTCTAGTAAAAAAAAATAGGTAGCTGATGATGATATAATTCTAGGTTTTATCACTAATTAAGCATTAAACCTGTCACACTGAGGATACTCATGCTTTATTCAGCTCCTGTGAGGCTCTACCACTGCAGACTAGAAAAGGACAGTAGCTGTAATTCATACTTATATCATGGTATGGTGCAGAAATTCTATTAATTCTACGTGACCTTAAATATTAGATAGCTATGCTTTTCATATTTACAGGGACTCATCTCACTCAACTTGATGGCATAGAAAAGATTTGTGGCAGGTAATATTCATCAGATTCACAGAAAATAAATATATGCATCATGAGATGAAACATGTGAATGGGAAACTGTTTTTCTCATAAAAGATCATATATAAAACCTGTCCTAACTAAATGGTATAAAATATATTCTCATTCTCATTTCTCAATTCTTGAACCGTATCTCTACTTTGATATGCATCAATATCTGGAATAGTGTGGAGAAAATGCAGTGAGCATATTCAAAAGCTGATGTCAGCACAAAGTGAAAGATACTTGTCTACACTCCAAATCCACATTCTGACTTATTTGAACCTCTTCAAAAATGAATGCCCTTATTTCACAGAAATATGTCAGGGGGAGAAAAGTGAGGAAGGAAATAAAATGGAACATGGGACTTGCAAATTTATGGTAACTTAGGAAAGTTCATTTTTATATTATTTATCAAATTAAACTCAAACAAAATTACAAGTATCCACTTGTGACAAGAAAGACAGGGTAATACAGTACAGAAAAAAATATTAGAGGAAGGTTCACTTTTAATATATGTAGTAGAGAATGACACGGGGACAAAGTTTGTCCCCATCCCCGCACCGTCCCCACAAACTCTGTCCCCGTCCCTTCCGCTCAAACTCTGTCCCTATCCACAGAAGCCTCGCAGTTTAACCACCATTAAGATTTACCTTTGGGTTTAAAAAGCGAAATCATGTGGATGTAAGGACTGCACAAACAAATTAAAACAAATGCCCTTAAAATGTAATAATACTGGACTGGTCTGGCAAGCAATAATGAAACAATGATGGAATATTCATTCACATAGCAAGCAATAATGAGCACTAATTTTTCTAATCATTCTACAACTCCAAGCACATTTAATTCTTTTCTCACTATACAAAACAGGGATCCACAGAAAAACTGAAATAGAGATCTCCCTCAAGAAAGCCAGACTCTGGAAGCAGTGTAAACACTGGTAAAAGAAAAACAGAAATGTATTTTCTCCTGCACTCTGGAAAATATAAAAATAGAAAAGACGTACATTTCACAAAGCAGGCACAGCTCAGTCCATAAAAAGCATTAAATAAAAATAATTATTTTCTACCTTTGTTGTCTGAGCACATTATTTTTCTAATTGGGCTGGTCCCAGTCTCTCTTTCATTTTCCACAAGTCAGTATTCTCTAAATTCTTTTCCACATTGGCGCTTCCATTTCTTCTCTCTCCGCTTGGCTTCTTCCTTTCCTTCTCTACATCTGTCTGGCAGTGACTTTTCATTTCATGTTTATCCCCCTTTCTCTCACCTTAGTCTCTGTTTCACTTCTCATCTACCTACTAGCTTTTACCATTGCTCCCTCTGTCTACTTAGTATCCAGTCTCCTAATCCCCTATTTTCCCCATCTTTCATCCACTTCCTTAGCCCCCATTCCCATCCTATTAGCCCTCATCTACCCTCCACTGGATCTCATCACCCTATCAGTCCCCAGCTTCATCCTTTTCTCTCTTTCATTCCTTTGCTTCCAAGTCCCTATACCCCATGCCCTTCCTTCCTCTTCCCCCCCCTTGCAAAGTCGTGTCACTCTCCTTCCCTCCCTTCTTCCTTCCCTCCAAGGGAAGTGTGGTGTTGCTTTCTCTCCATCCCCCCCCCCCCGCCCAAAGTCTAGTGACACTTTTCCTCCCCCCTCCCCACAAGGTCTTATGTCACTTTCCCTCTCTCCCCCTCCCAAGTTCAGTATTGCTATCCCAATCTTCCTGCCTCCCCCCCCCCCCCACAGGGTCGGTGTCACTCTCCCTCCCTCCGTTCCCACAAGGTCCGGTATTGCTCTCTCTCCCCCCGCCACTACTGGGTCCTATGTCGCAATTTCTGAGATTGATTTCTGGTTGTCACAGATGCTTCTTAATAGTGCCACCTCCTCTCTCAGGAGGTCTTTTACAAAGGAACAGTAGCATTTTTAGTGTGCACTAAACACTAGAGACGCCCATAGGAATATATGGACATCTATAGCATTTAGCGTGTGCTAAAAGTGCTACTATGCCTTTGTAAAAGGCCCACTCAGTTCTTGTACTTCTTTCATGAGAAATTCAATGCATTTAGCACATGAAGCCAGTCCCTCACCTTGGATCCAGCATTCAGTCTGGATAGAAGCAGATTCAGTCTGGACAGAATAGATTCTCACTCCATGACATCAGGGTACCTAAAAAGAAATGCTAATAGAATTGCCCCTGTAATTTGTGGTATATATGTCAAACCATTCTGAAAGTCAAACATCAGATAGCTCAACATTTGAGCAATTTGCATGTACAGTGGATAGAAGACCCCATGGTGTCCCACTGGATAGAAGCAGGACACTCTGTATGTGCATGATTTAAAATTTTTAGTGTTGTGTCAAGTGATTGGGCTGAGGGGAGGCAACATTCCGCTATGGCTTTCTATGAAAGAACAGCGTTATTTGGAATATAGTGGTATCTCATAGACTCAACAAAGAGGTTGACTGGCTAACCTGCTTATTTTCGAAGGAGAAGGCCAGCCATCTTCCGACACAAATCGGGAGATGGCCGGCCTTCTCCTAATGTCGACCAAATCGGTATAATCAAAAGCTGATTTTGGACTGCTTCAACTGCTTTCCGTCACAGGACCAGCCAAAGTTAAAGGGGGCGTGTTGGAAGTGTACCAATGGCGGGATGGGGGCGTGGTTAAGAGATGGCCGGCCTCAGCTGATAATGGAAAAAAGAAGGCCGGCTCTGACGAGCATTTGGCCGACTTTACTTGGTCCTTTTTTGTTCATGTCCAAGCCTCAAAAATGTGCCCTAAATGACCAGATGACCACCGAAGGGAATCAGGGATCACCTCCCCTTACTCCCCAAGTGGTCACCAACCCCCTCCCACCCAAAAAAAGCCAACATTTTTTTGCCAGCCTCTATGCCAGCCTGAAATGTCATACCCAGCTCCATCACAGCACTATGCAGGTCCCTGGAGCAGTTTTTAGTGGGTACTGCAGTGCACTTCAGGCAGGCGGACCCAGGCCCATTCCCTCCCTACCTGTTATACTTGTGCTGGTAAATGGGAGCCCTCCAATACCCACCACAAACCCACTGTACCCACATGTAGGTGCCCCCCATTCACCCATAAGGGCTATGGTAGTGGTGTACAGTTGTGGGGAGTGGGTTTTGGGGGGGTTGGGGGGCTCAGCACACAAGGCAAGGGTGCTATGCAGCTGGGAGCAATTTGTGAAGTCCACTGCAGTGCCCCCTAGGGTGCCCTGTTGGTGTCCCGGCATGTGAGAGGGACTAGTGCACTACAAATGCTGGCTCCTTCCATGACCAAATGCCTTGGATTTGGCTAGGTTTGAGAGAGCCGCCATTAGTTTCCATTATCGGCGAAAACCAATGGCGGCCATCTCTAACGGCAGCGATCTCTAAGGGCAGGCCAAATGTTGAGATTTGGGCGTCCTCGACCGTATTATCGAAACGAAAGATGGCCGGCCATCTTGTTTCAATAATACAGTCGGGTACGCCGCTTGACAGGGTCAGCGTTAGAGATGGCCACCCTTATAGATGGCCGGCCCCATTCGATTATGCCCCTCTAAGTGTGTAGGTAGCTTGATTTATTTGTTATTTAAATGCTGGATTTCTGGCAGGCTCCATACGAATGTGCAAAAGTCCTTTGGTCTGCCCGCTGTGTCATGTGTGAGCCTGGCGTGGAGTTTCAACCGTCCATTTGTCTATGAGATGGTACAAGGTATAGTTTGAATGTTATACTTAATATTTCAGGGTTTGTGTTGAATTATATAAGGAAAGGAGAATGTTATAGTGACTGGTATCAGATATCCGATACCTGATGACACCTTGATGAGCAAAACATGGACCCTGTTAGGTTCAGTGACTGTTGAAGATGGGTTCAAATGTCAGCATTATTGCCCTGATGATATTCAAGTAGAAGGCCATGGCACCTGACTGTCTATAGAATTGTGGGATTGTTATAACTTGGAAGTGACTCTGTATCTTGATATATTGACTTTGGATCATATTTGGATATATCATGGTGCACCGCGTCAGTTTGGTCCGAAGCAATGTGGCCTTTTTTGATACGTTGTTGAAGGACTGCTGAGATAAGCACATCATTTCTTGTTATGACTCTTTTTTTTTTTTTTTTTTTTTTTTCCCCCTGTTGAGCGGAAGGGTTGCGGGCTATTATGGGTTTATTATAAAGGGTATTGTGATGTTACATATTTAGTGGCAAAACATGTTTGTGAGGTGTGGGTAGCAGCACTAAACAGAGAAGATTTTATATGCTTATACAATTTTATGTAGAAGTGTGCACTTTGTAATAAATATTTTGCAATAAGTCATAGTTGTGGTAGTAGAGTGTGTGGTATAGACAATACAACTATATTGGAATTGTTT
Source organism: Microcaecilia unicolor (assembly GCF_901765095.1). Classification (NCBI taxonomy): domain Eukaryota; kingdom Metazoa; phylum Chordata; class Amphibia; order Gymnophiona; family Siphonopidae; genus Microcaecilia; species Microcaecilia unicolor. Next base: position 306,803,425 of record NC_044032.1, read on the forward strand.
TACCCATTTGTGACATTTGTCTTTATTTTCTGTGGAATCCCACTATGGGGACTGTGAAAGGATATATTTATATATTTTTAACTGTTTCATTAATTCATTTGGAGTGATACTTGTCCTTTTCTATCCTATTTTCTGTACAAGTTTCTTAGTTTATCTAGCTTATAAACGTTTAAATAATCTAACAAAAAACAAAACTTATGTATCTAAATTTTTCTTTAATTGTCTGTTGAAAGTCATACAGATTTTCAGTAGTGCTACTCATCCAAGTGGTGCCACCGAAAGTTCATATATAACTTTAAGGATAATGTATCTGCTTAATCTTATAACTTCTGTTTGAGTGGTACCACTTGGACGGAGGAGGTATTCTATTAGTGGTTGCATATTGTGTCATATACGGATAACTTTTTAGCTGCTCTGAAATGCCCCTAAATGAGTAACTTTAGCCATTTAGCAAGTGTAGATTGCAATTTCGGTTTTGTTTGGGTTATTTTTAGTTTCTTTCAATCCCCTTTTTAATAAACAATATGTAACAGTATACATAATCACAAAAATGACCATTCACAGGGGGTCAAGATGGTAACCTAGAGAGCAGACGCCTTTGACCAACTCTTTCTACTTTGAATAATGCCTAAGAACGACTGAGAAAACCTGTCCCCCCCCCCCCTGTTTCGGGAAAAGCAGTAAGTATCCCTTCATTGCAGCAAAAAATTGAGAAGTACAGTGTACATTTATTTATTATTTATTTATTGGTCATTTATATCCCACATTTTCCCACTCATGCAGGCACAATGTGGCTTACAAAAAATTAGGCAAATATACAAACAAGCAGAAATACAGTGCAGAGGAGACAGAGGATAGACGGTGGGAAAAATAACTAGCAACAGAAAGCTGAGCAGGGTGGGGAGCAGGAGGGGGTTATCAATTTGCGGAGTAATTAGGGGAGTAGGTTTTGGTAAAGAAGTGGGTTTTCAGCAGCTTCTTGAAAAGGCTATGGTCCATTTGTGCTTTAAGGTGCTGCTGGAGAGCATTCCAGGATTTAGGGCACCAGTAGCGGAAGGAAGAGGTGAAAATCCTATTGTACTTGACACCCTTACAATTTGGGAAGTGTAGGTGGAGATATGTCCTTGCAGCAGGCGTGGCATTCCTGGGTGGAAGGTCGATGAATGGGAGCATGTACTCCGGAGCTAACCCATAGATGATTTTGTGGGTTATGGAGCAGAGCTTAAAAGTGATGCGCTCCTTTACAGGTAGCCAGTGGAGTCTGAAGCGCAGAGGCTTGGCATGAGCATAATGATGTTCTCACAGAATCAGTCTCGCAGCAGTGTTCTGGACTGTCTGGAACTTTTTCAGTAAGGAGATCTTGCAGCCCACATAAATTCCGCTACAGTAATCCAGGTGGGAGAGAACCAGCCAGTGCACAAGGGTATGCAATATGGTATATGGTAATGAGGCATCGTATGCGTCTTAGCCTCCACATAGCACGAAACATGCACGTGATTATCCAACTGGAGGTGCTGGTCCAGGTGCACTCCCAAGAGTCGCAGACTGTTGGAAATTGGGAGAGAGTAGCCCTTTAGTGGTAGCATTGAGTCGGTTATCTGGGCATAGGTGGACAAAAGAATGAGACATGAGTTTTTTCCTTGTTTAGTTTAAAGCAAAACATCTGAGCCCAATGTGAAATGGTGGAGAGGCAAGAGTCGATGCGATCAGCGATTTCCGATATGGTGGTATGGAAGGGGATGCAGATAGTAATATCGTCCGCATAGATGAAAGGATTTAGGTCTAGTTGTGCTAGGGTGGAGGCTAGAGGTGTCAGCATAATATTAAATAAGGATGGTGAAAGGGGGGAGCCCTGTGGTACCCCGCAAGAGGCTTTCCACGGTGAAAAGAGAGCGGAGTTCGCTGTGACCTGGTAGGTTCTAGTGGTCAGGAAGCACTCGAACCAGTGCAGAACAGATCCTCCTATGCCGTATGAGTCTAGTAAATGTAATAGTAGTTCATGGTCCACCATATCGAAGGCACTTGACATGTCAAATTGGAGCAGAAGTACTTTCCTTCCGATGGCCAATTCTTGTTTAAAGTTTGAGAGGAGGGTGACTAGAACAGTTTCTGTACTATATTGAGCACAGAAGCCTGACTGTGAGTAGTGAAGGATGCCATGGTCAGCCAGGAAGTCATTAAGCTGAGCGTTTACCATACTCTCCATTAGTTTGGTGAACAAAGGTATTGAAGCCACTGGATGGTAGTTAGAGATAACATCTGGCTTTGTCTGTTGGTTCTTCGGTATGGGGGTGAGGAGAATGTTACCATGGCCTGATGGGAAGGAATCCGAGCTTAACATAAAGTTTAGGTAGCAGGTCAGATCTTTGATAAAACACTTCGGGGAGGCTTTTAGAAGATGGGCCGGACAGACATCCAATCTACAATGTTTATTGGAGAACTTTCGTAAAGCAGAGGATACGTTGTCGGGTAATAGACGATTAAAATTAGTCCAAGTGCGATCAGCCGGGCAGAAATCTGTAGGCTTAACCAAGGAATCCAAGAAGTCATCTACATCCGAAAAACAACTAACAGTCGAAGACCGTAAGGTTAAGATTTTCTCTTTAAAGTAGGTGGCAAGTTGGGTGGCAGACAGAGTAACAGAACTGGGGACTTCCAGTTTACGGGTATCAAGGAAGGAGCTTAGCAGCTGATACAGCTTTTGTATGTCACGGCCAGCAGACTGCAATTTGCTTGCTTGCCGGATTGCATATTTATATTTGCGGTGACAGGTTTTCCAGGCCTCCAGGGTCAGGTCTGTTTTCCGTTTATGCCAAGCTCGTTCTAGTCTTCTCGCCTCAGTCTTCAAGGCTCTAAGGTAAGCAGAGTACCAGGGTGTTGAGTTGCAGAAAATAGAAGTTTTAAGATATAAAGGCGCAATGGAATCTAGCACTGACTTGCATTTATTTTCCCAGTCAGAGAGGTAGGTAGGCGAGTTTGGTAGTAACTCCCTGTCAGTAGTATAGATAGCCTTCCAGAATAGGCAGGGATCAATGGTGCCTCTAGAATAATGCTGGAGGATCTTGTGGGTCTTGGGGAGGCCTGAGCGTTGCCAATGCAAGGTGAATTGCAATTTGTAATGGTCTGACCAGGGTGTTTCAACCCATCCGGCATCATGCAGGGAAAAAAGTTGTTCGTCCAAAAATTTAAAGGAGAGGAGATCCAAAGAATGCCCTTTACAGTGAGATGGACCAGGCATGGGGCATTCGAGGTCCCAAAATCGAAGAAAGTCTAAGAACTGGATGGTGTCCGGCAAAGTGGAGTGTTCTAAGTGGAGTTTGAGGTCACCCAATAGGAGTATATTCGAGTTGTCCAAGCAGATGTGAGAGAGAAAATCCAGTAGCTCAGATTGACTACTAGACCAAGGAACCAGTGGTCTATAGAACAACACACAGACTAGGTGGTCATGAAGAGAGGAATGATGGACGTTGACTGCTGCGATTTACCATCTCCCAGGGCAGTCCTTTTAGTGGAAGGGGTTTTGCAGGATTTTTCTTTCTTTTTGGGAAGTAGCTTTTTGCTATCCCCTGAGAGCCAATCCCGCATTGAGCCAATAGTCTGATTACAAAGCTGTCTTTCTGTTTTAGAGTTTGCTGGCAGCGATTCAGAATGCTCTGCTCATGCTGACATCGGAGTCTGATGCAACTTCCTGTTTCCGTATAGGCTGGAAGGTTAGTCAGAAGGCTCCGATATTGGCATGAACAACATGGTGTGAAACATGCTCGCCGCCGGCAGCAACCTCTAAAACAAGAAGACAGCTTTGAAAAAGTATGTGGGGGGGGGGGGGGTCGGGTGGGGAGAGGGAGGAAAGGAAGTCATCATGCATTAGAGAAGGAGTGAAAGGGAGAGAAGCCTGATTGCAGTGGGGGGGGGGGGGGGGGGGGGAGAAAAGCTGGACTACTGATGGGTGGGTGGGATGGGGAATTTGTATTCTCTATTTGGTGAGGGTCTGTCTGTCACTGTGTTTTGCCTGTGACCAAAGTGCAGTATGTTGTTTGCATCTAAGGCCCAGTGTAATATTTGTAGTGTTGCCTATTCATAGATAGGGTTATTGCTATTTGAATCTTAGGAATTAGTGCTACTGTTATATGTCAGTTTGCTACATGTATGGTGAAATGGAATTTTTTCAGGTTTTGTATTTTATAGTGTGCTTGGTACTGGAGAGATTTATGCTGCTGTTGCTCAGATGACATTAGAATTAGAATATCTTTGTTTGGTGACTTCCAAGGAGAAATGTCCTACCTGTTGTTGGAAAGAGGTAGGATTTTTGTAGATACAGAGCGTGTTTACATTTAACTCATAAGAACTGTTATACTGTGTCAGACCAAAGGTTTTTGGAAATTTAAGTATACCTCTGACCCAATACAGCTACTTTGCCCTCAATGGCAAAAGGAAGCAAGCAGGGCCGCTGAGAGACAAAGCCAGGCCCGGGGCAAATAATCTTAAAGGCCGCACTGTCACCCCCCTCACCCCACATCATAAGTCAAAAGTAAAAATGTTGATAATATTTATAATTTAATATATTGTAACAATTATATAATTAATTTGTTGACCAAATATTCTGTAAAGCTTGAAATTATCATTGTCTCTATATACACATATATGTATTTGTATTCTATGTTGGAAGCTATACAGTATACAGAGTGTGAATTATCAACCTGCTGCAGGTGGGGATTTACTTTTAATACCTTCCTATATCAAACATCATACTATTGCTACCTACCTCAGTCTGCAGACTAGTGCTCCCCCCTGCTTGGAGAGGGACCAGTTGTCTGTCTGTCTGTTTCCTCCTGCTGCTGCGCTGTGCCGCTCCCGCTCTGAGTTATCGATTTGCAAATTTCACGTTAATAATGCATTAACCACCCCTCCCCCCGTGGCCTGTCTTCTCTCTGCCGCCACAGCGCCTGCACAGATCTAAGTAGTAGTCAGGAGGAACCGAAGCAGAAAGGAAGAATTTAAGAGTGGACAAGGACCTGCAATGGCTGGATGCAGTAGCGGCAGAGAAGAGAACATGTTACATTGTGTTAATGCGATAACCCTGAGGATGGAGAGGAGACCAATGAATTGCAGCCTTGAGCCTTCTTCTGCCTGCTCGGCCTGCCTTGCACCCTTGACACTGTGGGAACTTGTCAGCCTTCTTGTTTGCTGAATGCCATCGGTGACTCGACACAGCAGCATTGCAGCGCTGGGCCCCCTTCAGAGGCCCAGGTCCAGGGAGCCTTGCCTCCCCGTCTTGGCGGCTCTGGAGCAAGTGCTTCAGCAAAAATAGACACTTGCTTCCTTTTGCCATTGCAGGGCAGTACTTCTTCATGTCTCCTGGCTGCAGTGGCATAGCCAAGGGTGGGCCTGGATGGGCCTAGGTCTACCCACTTTGGACTCAGGCCCACCCAGTAGCAGCACACCTATGATGTGGCTGGCAGGGATCCCCAAACCCCACCAGCCGAAAACTCCCAGCAACTGTCCCTCCTGCATACCTTGTAAATAGCAGATCTTCACCTGCAGCGACTAATACATACTGCTCACACCAGCCCTCCCTCTGATGTATTCTCGACTATGCGGAAATAGGAAGTTGCATTAGAGGGAAGGGTGTGGGGCCAACATGAGCAGTGTGTATTAGTTGTTGCTCGCTGCCGGTGAAAATCTGCTATTTAAAAGGTATGCGGTGGGGGGGGGGGGGGGCGTGGGAGAGAATGTTTGACAGACCATATGGTATGCAGGTGAGAAAGAGAGAGACCAAATCACTTTGTGGGACAAAGTGGAGTTCTGCCCACCCATCTTAGGCCCAGGCCCAGCCAAAATTGTGTGCCTGGCTACGCCCCTGCCTGGCTGACAATTTCTGAGGAGAACACTATGGATTCAAATGAGTAAATGTTGAGAAAAACACTGATTAGTCCAGGATTTTATTGATAATGTTTAGATTTGTACTACTGTGGGTGATATTCCTTAATTACATTTTTTTAATTAAATAAATGAATTTTACAAGTATATGCAACAAGCAAGAACAAAAAGTAATCCACAGGAAAAGTTATGAAATCAAACAAAAGTGCATGCAAATTGGAAGTAAAAGTCTCAAAGACGCTGAAAGCTTGGTAGGTAATACAGAGCGATATAGATCTAAGCAGATCTCAACTTCATCATATGCAAAAACCTTCCGGCACCATCAGCCAAGTGCTATGCAAAACACAAAATATGTAGTGCTTAAACATGTATAATACAACGTCAAAAAGCAACTTATCTTAAATACAACTTCAGTTAGATAGATAATGATGTTAACTTGCCCCCAGGCCAATTCAGCCTTTCCCCTGGCCCCATCCACTTCCGCCCATGGGCCCACCCACTTCCGGTCATGGCCCTGCCCCATCCCGCCCCCAGTTCTACTTCCTTTTTGTCTACAAATTAAGCCCTGCTACTAGCCAGCATGTTTAGAAGACAAGCAACCAATAAGAAGCCTCTCATAAACCACAGGGAGTTGTACATGTGCTCTGAAGGAGCCCATCAATAAAAAAAAACCCTACAAAATTACATAGATCTATAGTCTAAGGGCACAATTTCATCTCTTAAAGACACAGGCACTGAATACTCTATAAAAACATGCAGCCTGCTTCCATGTATATAGGGGCAGGACAGCGGATCTTGTCAGACAAATCTGATTAATTTCTTTGACTGGATGACCAGAGAGTTAGATTGATGGAGAGCGCTAAGTGTGTGTGGTGTACTTAGAGTTTAGCAAAGCCTTTGACATGGTTCACAGGGTTAGACATTCCTGATGGTGTGGATAACATGAGGAGGTACCTAGCAAAGCTTGAAGAATGATCAAGAATTTGGCAGCTAAAATGTAATCCTAAAAAAAATGCAGGATTATGCATTTGGACTACAAAAACTCAAGGGAGTGGTCTGGTTTAGGGGGTGAATACTTCTCTGAACAAGAGGAGCAGAATTTGAGGGTGATCATGTGTAATGATCTTAAGGTGGCAAAACAGGTAGAAAAGATAACAACAAAAGTCATAAGATGTTTGACTGACTGCATAGGGAGAAGAATGGCCAGCAGGAAAAGGGAGGTGATAATGCTTCTGTATGTCTTTGGTGAGACTTCATTTAAAGTACTGCGTACAATTCTGAAGACAGCATATTCGAAAAGATATATACAGGATGAAGTAGGTCCAGAGGGCGGAGACTACAATAGTCAGTGGCCTCCAATGTAAATTGTATTGAGACAGACTTAAAGATTTCAATATGTGCACTCTGGAAGAAAGGAGGGAGATGGGAAGTATGATAGAGGCATTTGAATACCTCTGTGGCATAAATGAAAGGAAGTTCTGGAATATGGGGGCATAGGATGAAGGTGAAAGAGGACAGACTTAGGACTAACCTGAGGAAATACAGCTTCAAGGAAAGGGTGGTGTATTTGTGGAACAGCCTCTATAGTGGAGGTGGTGGAAATGAAGACTGTATATGAATTCAAGAAAGCTTAGGATAAGGACACATGGAGGGGCATTTTCGAAAGAAACGTCCAAGTTGCGATTTGGATGTCTTTGCAAAACGTCAAAATCTGGGGGCAGGGAAAACCGTATTTTCAAAACAAGATGGACGTCCATCTTTTATTTTGAAAATACCATCAGAGACGTCCAAATCCAAGGATGTCCTTAAATTTCAACGTCCCTAGATTTGGACATCCCTAGACATGGACATCTTTGACTTTCGGCGATTTTCAAAACCAAAGACATCCATGTCAAAAGCGTCCTAATACAAGCCATTTGGACGTGGGAGGAACTAGCATTTGTAGTGCACTGGTCCCCCTGACATGCCGAGACACCAACCGGGCACCCTAGGGGACACTGCAGTGGACTTCATAAAATGCTCCCAGGAACATAACTCTCCTACCTTGTGTTCTGAGCTCCCCAAAACCCTTTGAAATTTGAACATCCTTGCGAAGGACAGCAGTTGGAGATGTCCAAAATCGGGTTTCGATTATACCGATTTGGACGTCTCTGGGAGATGGACGTCCATCTTCTGATTTATGTCGAAAGATGGACATCCTTCTCTTTTGAAAATGAGCCTGTTCATCTCCTAAGGGAGAGGAAGAGAGAGTAGCTGATATGGATAGGCCATATGGTTTTTATATGCCTTCATTATGTTCCTATGTTAACCGCTGTGTTATGCCTTTAGGTGTTAGTGGTTGTATATAAAATCATTCAAATAAATACATTAATTAAATGGTGTTTGGTAATTGCTCCTATTATATAGACATACACAAAACAAAGTGTCATATCCATTTTGTGCATGATCATTCAGAGAAAAGTAATCTTGAGTTTAATTATCAAAAGTTAAGGGAGAGAGGGAGCTAAGGACTTGGAAAGGGACAAAGTTGAAGCACCTAACCCTTGTATAGCCTTGAGCCAAAAGAACAGAAAGCTCCTAGCTAAAACTGTCTGCTCATATCCATAACTTCATAATAACAACAATATATAATCTTTATTTTCTATTGATTTTTCGTTATCTGTTTATTTAAAGGAGGAAAAAGGCTTCAGATGCTCGGCTAGATTTTTTGCTTTTGCTGTTTGCTGGGCTGGCTTCCTCATCAGCCTTAAAAACCTGCTAAGAGAGAGTCTTTTTTTTATTTTTGTTTTCCTATTTTCTAGTGTATTATCCAAGGGCATAGCCAGACCTCACAATGGGAGGGGGCCAGAGCCCGAGGTGGGGGGGGGGGGGGGCAATTGTGTTGATATTGATGTTACAGAATTAATGATCAATTGGATTAATGAATTCCTTTGTTACCCGCATGCTTGTACAATATTTACATGATCCACAAGCACTGTGTCCTTTACTTTCTTCTCCTGTGTTCTTATTTAGAGTTGATATAGTAGAATCTCTTGTATATTTTTTCTTTTAGAATATGCTATTCATAGATTATGATCTTTAAATATAGGATGTGTCTGCATTATTCTCCAATGTTGTTTAAGTATTTTTACCATTTGAACTGTCCCTTGGTTGTATTGTAAAACACAGGTTTGCATCTCTGTATCTTCTGTTTGTTTTTCATTTTAAGCAAAGATTCTATATGGTAGTTCTTGGTTCTAGTATTCGTTTGTTTTAATAGTTTATCCAATTGATCATAAATGCTATAACATCAATACCAACACTGATTGTAGCAGCACACATGTGGTTATACATATTGAAATGTCCTTGTTCCAAGATTTATGTAGGAAAAACCACAAGATCCCTTAAACAACGTCTAAGCGAGCATAAACACAATTTGAAATATCAAAAAACAGAAGCCTCAATTGTAGAACATTGCAACAAGTATCATCATAAATTCACAGACTATGAATGTGTTGTCATACATCAAGTAAAAAATTCAACATGAGGAGGGAATAGAGATAATCAAATGACACAGTGGTGGATTCACAAATTACAAGCCTTGATCCCCAAAGGCTTAAATAGTAGAACAGAATCCTGTTAGACTGTCACTGAAATGCTTTGATCTTTCACTTATATATACTGTCATCTACCAACGTTTTCTTATTTCCGATCTGAAGAAAGGCAACCTTCGAAAGCTAATCAAGAAATGTATTATGTCCAATAAAATAAAATGTTTCATCTTATTTTCTTTTCCATGTTTTATTTCTATTGACTACCTTTAAAAGTGGACTAACACGGCTATCACACCTCTCTACTCTAGAATAGACGGAAAGTGTTTTTTAAAATACCCTTCTAATTAGGGTCAATACAACATCGGCTACAGGAAGAGAAAGTATAAAAAATAACAGCTGATTTGCTAAGCAGAACTAGCGTCCCTTTAAAATCAATAGGCGCCATATTTAAAAAGCGAGGATAAAGAAATATAGGATGAGAATAATGAGGGTAAGACTATACATGGTTGTTTCTCTCATTTCCGAAGCAAGAAAAGTTCATAAGCTCATATAGTTTGCCTTACTTTTGGCAGGACATAGACGAAATCATGAAATACAGTTTGTCTCCTGAAGAAGTAGTGAGATGGAGGCGCTCTGTTGTGCAAACCGATGTAAACAGCACATCTACAAAGATAAGTAATGGCGGTGCCCTTAAGGAAATTATTTACAAGAACTTTTGAAAATTATAGAAGCATTACATGAAGTGATAAACTAGAAAATAGGAAAACAAAAATAAAAAGATTCTCTCTAAGGAGGTTTTTAAGGCTGACGAGGAAGCTTGCCCAGCAAACAGCAAAAGCAAAAAATCTAGCCGAGCATCTGAAGCCTTTTTCCTCCTTTAAATAAGAAACAGATAACGAAAAATCAATAGAAAGTAAAGATTATATCTTGTTTTCAGTAGAGTTAGAAGTTTCTTATAAGCAAGGTTTCAGCCAGTTTATAATAATAACAATAGCAAGTGAGTTGACCTGTTCATCCTTTCCTTTCTCCTCCTTTTCTTTCTACAGTTCTATCACTTATCCAAATGAAGTTATTTTGTGCTTATTCTTTCTTCTGCTCATATGATATCAGTACATTAATGTTTACACTGTTCTAGGCTGGACAGCACTGTTCTTTCTTAATGGAATTGTCTACATTTGGATTGCCCATCCTTTCCACATTTTCTTCACAAATGAAAAAAAAAAAGAGAGTAAGTGAGTAACAAATCAAATTATGGACCACCATTATTTGAGATGTCATGTTCATTTACTGATTAGGTGATAATATATGAACCATTATAGATCTCATTCATAAATAATGCAATAAAAAATAATGTGAGAAGAAGACTGTAGCTTAAAAATAGAACTCTATACCTACACAAAATTTAAGTTGGAAGCAAAAGAACAAAAATCTTGCAGTTTTCTTGTACACTTTTTTTTCCAGTTAGATATTTGATTTGGCACCCTACCAAAGGTACCTACATCAAGAGGCCAGATTTTCAGCAGGTATAGTGACTGTCCTAAGGTAAGTGGCAGTTCTGATGCTTAATTTAGTCAGAATGGATCATAGTTATCAGTGTGGACTATCATTAAGATGTGCAGAAAAAGCACAATGGGCCTCCAAGAGTGGATTGGCATCTAAACTTTAAATGACCTGACACGGGTCATGTTTCAGTGGAACACCTCTGTCAGGGGTCGTCAGTATCAGTAATTCAGTCTGGATAATATCCTCTCTTCTTTCAATATAAGCAGGAAATGCCAACACATATAAAGGTAACAAGGAGGGGCATAATCAAACAAGGCGCCCAAAGGTAACAAGGAGAGGCATAATCGAATGGGGCGCCAAAGTTTTCCTGAGGGCGTCCTCACAGGACGTCCTCGGGAAGGGGTGGGGAAACCTGTCTGCAGTTGGCTTAAGAAATTGCTCCCAGGTGCATAGCTCCTTTACCTTGGGTGCTTAGCCCCCAACCCCACCCCCAAAACCTACTCCCCACAACTGTACACCACTACCCTAGCCCTCACAGGTAAAGGGGGGCACCTAGATGTGGGTACAGTGGGTTTCTGGTGGGTTTTGAAGGGCTCACATTTACCACCACAAGTGTAACAGGTAGGGGGGATGGGCCTGGGTCTGCCTGCCTGAAGTGCACTGCACCCACTAAAACTGCTCCAGGGACCTGCATACTGCTGTCATGGAGCTGGGTATGAGATATGAGGCTGACATAGAGGCTGGAAAAATATTTTTAAAATTTTTTTTTTAGGGTGGGAGGGGGTTCGTGACCACTGTGGGAGTAAGGGGAGGTCATCCCCAATTCCCTCCGGTGGTCATCTGGTCAGTTCGGGCACCTTTTTGAGGCTTGGTCAAAAGAAAAAATGGACCAAATAAAGTCAAGCCAAGTGCTCGTCAGGGACGCCCTTCTTTTTTCTATTATCGGAAGAGGATGCCCATGTGTTAAGCACACCCCAGTCCCACCTTCGCTATGCTTCTGACACGCTCCCATGAACTTTGGTTGTCCCCGCGACGGAAAGCAGTTGAGGATGCCCAAAATCGGCTTTCGATTATGCCGATTTGGGCGACCCTGGGAGAAGGACTCCCATATCCCGATTTGTGTCGAAAGATGGGCGCCCTTCTCTTTCGAAAATAAGCCTGAGTGTCAAAGTATTTCACCTGACTTACCTTTATATGTGTTGGCATTTCCTACTTATATTGAAAGAACAGAGGATATTACCCAGATTATATTACTAAAACTGACGACTCCTGACACAGGCGTTCCACTTCATTAAAGTTTGGAGGCCGACCCACTCTTGGAAGCCCATTGTATTTTTTTTTTTTTTTTCTCTTGGCTTGGTTTCCTGTGCTTTGGAATCCGTCTTTCCTGCTACTGTTAAGAGACTTCATTTTACCACTAACTTGTTCTATTTTACCACAAGTCCCATTTTATGCAATGAGAACTAGTTACTAGTTAATAGTAAAATGACGTTGATAGTTACACACTTTAATTTAATGCCCCTATCCATATAGGAAGTAACACTGAATATACGGATAGTGTGATCACTGTGCCAACATGATCCATTTGGCTGTTGGGTAACCCTACACTGAACATGCAATTTAAAGAGATAGCAGTTGAGTATTGCTGCTGTCCAGATAATTATTTACACTGATGTTGCCCTATCCCAAATCAAGCCCACAAATATATTGATAATATCTGGCTGGGGGGGCGGGGGGTTATTCTATAAAGAAGGTACTAACAGTTACGAACCAATTGTGCATGTAAATGCCAAAAATTCTCTTAAGCCAGGGTATTCAAACCTGTCCCATGGGGTCCAAAGGCCAGATGTTTTTTTTGTCCATATCCTGTCTCTCCTTGTATCTCAGGCTCTTTACTACATAGGAACTTATCTTAACAAGCTCGCTGATTTCTTGCAGTGGGTACCCAGCTTGGATGATCTGATGGATGCTCCCCTGGAAGATGTGTTCTCCACTTCAAACAGGAATAAGAAGCCCAATACTTACTCCATGGCTATAAAAATCAATTTAAAAAAAGCCTATCTTCCTCCTTTGTAATGTGTGTCCCTATTCTTGTCTTCTTACTTCCTGTGAAGCTAGCTATGAAAAATAAAATGATTGTAGAACTCTAGCCACTTAGGGGTCCTTTAACTAAGTTAGCAGTAAGCACTACCATGTAATTTCCATATGCCAAAATGCACTATTGGCGTTCCTTGGTCGGCTGCCACCCGGGGCAGTTCAGTGTTGCGCACCCCTTCCTTCCCCCGGGTGTAGCGTCGTCCATCTCCCCTGGGTGCAGCATGACACACACACCCCCCCCCCCAGGTTCAGCATCCCCCCTGGGTGCATTCTTCTTACCTGCACCCCTCCTGCAGTGTGCACCCGGGACGGACTGCCCCCACCGCCCCGCCCTTGGTACGACACTGCTATTGTGGAGCATTCTCAGGTGCATCTGCACACATTTCCCCGGTATTTTTTAGTGCCAGGGCATTGGGGTAGGGTGCGGAGAGTAGATATGCCCAGCACTAATTGCTTAACGCAGCTACATTTCCACACACCAACCGATGAATGCATTGTTAGCACATGAGCCCTTCCTGCCTACAAAATAGGTATTGGTAAGAGCTCATGTGCTAATGTCCATATGCTAACATGGAAATTAGTGCCTGGCCATTAATAGATAGCATGGAAATGTAGCCATTTTACAGCCATGGTAAAAGTGGCCTCTGCAGGCAGGGAAACCTACACGCTAAACATATCACATGGCCCCTTTTAGCGAAGCTTAGTAAAAGGACTCCTTAATTAGGATTCCTTTTCACTGAGCTAGGAGTAACTAGTGGGGTAATTAAATTTCCTGAAGACACAAATAGTTATTCAAAGTTGTTAAATTGCAAAAGGATTGTGAAAAATTACAAGAGGACTTTATGAGACTGGGACACTGGGCATCAAAATGGCAGATCACGTTTAATGTGAGCAAGTGCAAAGTGATACATTTGGCAAAGAGGAACCCAAACTATAGCTACATGATGTAAAATTCCACATTAGAAGTCACCAGCCAGGAAAGGGATCTAGGTGCCATCATTGATAATACGTTGAAACCCTCTACTCAGTGTGTGGCGGCCGCGGAGGCCAAGAAAGCAAATAAAATGCAAGATATTATTAGGAAAGCAAGGAAAACAAAAATGAGGATGTTATCATGCATTTGTATCACTCATGGTGCGACTGCACCTTGAATACTGTGTGCAAATCTGGTCACTGCATCTCAAAAAAAGATATAGTGGAATTAGAAAAGGTATAGAGAAGGACGATGAAAATGATAAAGGGGATGGTACGAATTCTCTATGAGGAAAGGTTAAAGCGGCTAGAGCTCTTCAGCTTGGAGAAAAGATGGCTGAGAGGAGATATGATAGAGGTCTATAAAATAATGAGTGGAGTGAAATGGGTAGACATGAATCACTTGTTTACTCTTTCCAAAAATGCTAGGACTAGGGGGCACACAATGAAGCTACAAAGTAGTATATTTAAACAAAACTGGAGAAAATATTTCTTCATTCAACATGTAATTAAACTCTGGAATTCGTTGCCAGAGAATGTGGTAAAAGCACTTAGTTTAGCGGGGTTTAAAAAAAGTATGGATAACTTCCTAAAAGAAAAGTCCATAAGATGGACTTGGGGAAAATCCACTGCTTATCTCTAGGATGATAACCAGAGGCATTACGATCAAATATTTGGTGAAGGGCTCCCCCTTGACAAAGCAAGTATTGCGAAACAGGCTACCTGTCGGGGTTTGTGAGCACACCTGTTTGAAAATGAGATAAGTAACATATTGCCTCAATTTTTATATAATATTATTAATAAAGAGAGAAGAAAAAAGAGAGAAGAAATTTAAGAATTGGTAGGTTGATTAGAATATACACACGGTGAGAGGTTCACCGCGGGAGTGAAGTGATACCAGCCGTGATGCATTTATGAGACTTACCCAGTACAAACCCGTTCCAGCATATTTGTACTTTCTAATATCCTCTACTGTGCAAATTGTTTTGAGTTATCTCTAGGATAAGCAGCATAAAATGTATTGTACTTGTTTGGGATCTTGCCAGGTTCTTGTAACTGCTGGAAACAGGATGCTGAACTTGATGGACCTTCAGTCTGTCCCAGTATGGCAATGCTTATGTTCTTAGCTTCTTTTGTAAATGTTTTATTCTCTAATTTCTTTTGGCTGAACATGTTTTAAATGTGTTCTTCAGTTTTATGTTGTTCTTTAATTAGGCTCTTAGTTCCTATCCACCTGCCTACTTGCAGGTTACCATAAGTGAAAAAAATCTTCCAAAGTAATCTGCCTCCCTGAACCCCAACTGGGTAACAGGAGCGTCAAATGTTATTGTTTGGCTGAATTATTTAATCACAACTGCCGATCAGTGCAACCAGGGTAACACAGCAGCATAGAAAAATACTTCAACTATTAAAAAAAAAACTTTTAAATAGTGATGCCTATGCTTTAGTTTATTAAATCACATGTGGACTGTGTGAAATTGCAGCCAGACCAAATGGCAGATGAAATTTAATATGGACAATTGCACAGTGGTGCACATTGGGAAGAATCATCCAAGTTATAGCTGCATAATGATAACGTAAACTGGAGTAAAAGAAAGAAAAAGTAAGATTCATCTGCCTGCAAAGTCCCGTGTGGGAGGGGGAAGTTGATTTGCCCTGGGACTGCCTGGTAACTGTAGAGAGTGCTAGGGAGAATGCTGGGGGCGCATTGGGAGCCCGGGGCAGGGTGCTCCAATCTCATGGCATCCTGTTTGAAAGCATAGCTTCTACACCCTGCAAGGTAGCCCAAGGATGAAGCATGTGCATTTACATGAACTCACCAGAAAAATCCTTTTTATCAAGAGATAGCTGATTTAATGAAAGGTGTATAGCAGAATATAAAGCACTTATTGAAGCACAATAAAACTGCCCTATGTATTTTGACTAAAAAATTGGATGTGTTTCCAAGGGTAGGGAGGCATATGTTGAACAAGTGAGTCCATTATCATTAAATTAGTTACTCTGTGTGAAAAAGCTAATGCAATTTTATGACTTCTTGAAAGATGTGTCCCATAGCTTCCAAATTACTCTGGAAGATTTACAGATCAGCTGTCAGAATCTTGGCAATTGAACTAGACAGTTCAGGAGAAGGATATAGAAATCTAATTATTGCAGGATTGCTTGGATGATAAGCAATCCTGCAATAATTAAACAGGGTACCAGAAACCCCTGTCAGAACAATTACAAAACAAAGATGAACGCTACCAAAGTGCTTATCAAGAGCTCCATGAGACAAAAGAAATTTTAAAATGCTGACTTTGAAAACATCCGTGTGGTTGGCTACCTCCAGTGAAAAAGACCTGCATCTTAGGAAACAAGCTGAAAAGCTCAGTCTATTGAGTAAAAACAAGCAATAATTTGAACACATAAAGCTATTGCTTGAAATGGTGATTGACAGTCTAAGAGCATGGATTCATCTTGACCAAAAATAACCTATTCAAGTCTCAGCTGGCCAATATAAGTTTCATGATAATGACAGAAGCAGAGTTAGTTCAGTTTAAACAACAACTGATAGCAGTTGAAAACTTGCAAATTTATAGGAGAGTACTCAGGATAGTTCAAGCCAAAACCAAGAACTGTTCCTTTATCTATAAAAACCAAGCTCCATTAGATAAGGTTAGAGAGAGCCTTCTATAAAGCCCCAAGCCAAGCCTTTACTGATCAGTATTGTACCATTATGCTGCATCAGGGCTTGCTGAATTCTAAATAGAACGAACAAAAATGCACATAAGAACTGTAAGGTTTCGGCAAAAGATTGATGAAAGTACTGATGTTTCCATGTACAGCTTGGTTTTGGATTTAATGGAAGACTTGCTGATTTAATCTTCAGAAAGTGTGACGGCATGGTTTATAATGAGTATTTTCAGTGCTAAAGATGTATACAATCCTTTCCCAAGCTTTTTCTACATCATAAAAAATTTTCAAATTAATCTTTTAATTATTATGATACAGTTTGAAAGATAAAAATCGTATTGATTTTGTGAGAATATTCAATATAGTTTAATTGTGAGTTTATAACATTTACATGGGCGAATAATTTGATTTTTGAAGATATATCTGACCATTATATGTCACATTCAACAGATTTCAAATGATGTGTTTTATATTAAACCGCAGGGAGCTACAGTAGCAAGGTAAGAAACATTGCTGTGCCTCTCTACCATACATAGAGGGGCATTTTCGAAAGAAACGTCTATGTTTGGATTTGGACATCTTTGTAAAACATCCAACTCCGGGGGTGGGGAAAACCGTATTTTAAAAACAAGATGGACGTCCATCTTTCGTTTTGAAAATACCGTCAAGATGTCCAACTCCAAGGATGTCCCTAAATTTGGACATCCCTAGATTTGGACATCCTTGGATGTCTTTGACTTTCAGCGATTTTCGAAAACAAAGACGTCCAAGACAAAAAAAATTCAAATCCAATCCATTTGGATGTGGGAGGAGCTAGCATTTGTAGTGCACTGATCCCTCTTACATGCCAGGACACCAACCGGGCACCCTAGAGGGCACTGCAGTGGACTTCATAAAATGATTGGAACATAGCTCCCTTATCTTGTGTGCTGAGCCCCCCAAAAAACCCCAAAACCCACTACCCCCAACTGTACACCACTACCCTAGCCCTTACGGGTGAAGGGGGACACCTAGACGTTTCCTTCACAAATGTAACGGGTAAGGGGGTATGGGCATGGATCCGCCTGTCTGAAGTGCACTGCAGTACCCACTAAAACTGCTCCTGGGACCTTCATGCGCTGCCATGGACCTGAGAATGACATCTGAGGCTGGCATGAAATATTTTTAAAGATGTTTTCGGAGGGTGGGAGGGGGTTAGTGACCACTGTGGGAGTAACGGGAGGTCATCCCGAATCCCTCTGGTGGTCATTTTGTGTCTTATTTGTAAAAAAAACATGTCTGGATGAAAACGTCCAAGTGTTCGTCATGGATGTCCTTGCTTTTTTCAATTATGGGCAGGGCTTTTTTTGAGGGGGTACTTGGGGGTACTGAGTACCGGCACCTTTTCCATTGTCTGCTAAAATCAACCCATGGTTCCCAAGTTTTAATAAAAGAGCTCAGGCTCTACATACCAATCTGCCTTGTCATAGATTCTGTGACTGGTTGCAGGGGGCCTGGCTATTGTGGAGTGGGTCCCTCAGTGATCACCCCACCCCTGAAGGGTGGCCTGGCATTTGAGTAACAGCACCTTTTTCGCTAGAAAAAATGCACTGATTATGGGTCAAAGATGTCCAAGTGTTAGGCACACCCAAGTCCTGCCTTCACTACGCCTCCAACACGCCCCCTTAAAATTTGGACGTCATTGTGACGGACTGTAGTTGGAGATGTCCAAAATTGGGTTTCGATTAAACCGATTTGGACATCTCTGAGAGATGGACGTCCATCTTCCGATTTATGTCAAAAGATGGATGTCCTTCTTTTTCGAAAACGAGCCTGATAGTAACCAGCTACATACTTCATAGTTCAGTCACTAGGTTTCACAGTAGAATTTGCAATTTACTGTACATCTGAATCACTAAGAACTATCTGAACAAAGACAGGCCTGTGGCATTTATAATGGGGAAAGCATGAGGAGCATGTCTCAAGGAACAATTTTCAACCTTTCTGCATATATGCATATGTGAATGTTTATATCTATTTATATATGCTTTTGTATTGCTGTGTGTTACTATAGCTGTGGGGTGTGTGGCATTTTTGTGGGCTCTGTGATTAGGATTTGGTTATTGGACAGAAAACAGAGGGTAGGGTTAAATGGTCATTTCTCTCAATGGAGAAGGGAACATTGGAGTGCCGCAGGGATTAGTACTGGGACTGGTGCTATGCAACATGTATATAAATGATATGGAAATCGGAATGATGAGGTGATTATAATTGCAGATAAGAAAAAGCTATTCAAGGTTGTTAAAACACGTGTGGACTGTAAAATATTGCAGGAAGACCTTAGGAAATTGAAAGACTTAGCATCCAAATGGCAAATGAAATTTAATGTGGACAAATGCAAGGTGATGCACATTGGAAAGATTAATCCAAATCATAGTTACCTGATGCTAGGGTCAAACTTGGGAGTCAGCACCCAAGAAAAAGATCTAGCTTAAAGAGGAGGTGGTTGATATAGATAAAGGGAAATGGGACTTGATACACTGCCTTTCTGAGGTTTTTGCAATTACATTCAAAGAGGTTTACATATATGCAGGTATTTATTTTGTACCAGGGGCAATGGAGGGTTAAGTGACTTGTCCAGAGTCACAAGGAGCTGCAGTGGGAATTGAATTGGTTGAGAAAAGGAATATCAGAGCCAGTTAACCATGTTTCAGTGAAAAGATGAGTGCTGGCATTTACACCAGGTATCAGCAGGCATAACTCCTCATGCTCAGTGTGTGTGTGTTTGGGGGGGGGGGGGATCCACTCTAAGCGCTTTATAGAATTGGCGCTTGGCACGGATCTGCCTGGTGCCTACCTTTGGGTGCCATTTATAGAATTACCCTCCCCCCCTTTATGTGAAGTAGCTACTTCTACATTAATTGTAAAGACTTTAGGGTGGTAGAATCTCACTCTAGACCTGGGTGTCTTACTGGTATTTTCCTCAGACTGATAAATTGGACCTTTATTCTTGAAGAAGGCATGATGCAGAGTGTCAAGAGATTGATATGTCACTCTAAAGAACCCAGCAGGACTCTGAAGATCAGAAGTGACACAAAGAAAATATTAAATTTAGGAAGGTTATAACCCATGCATACAAATCTGTAGGAGTCAGGGTAATCACACATGAATTTTACAAGAAAATGCAAAGATGGCAAAGCCTGAATAAACAATGCCAAAGGCCCAAAGTAGAAACAATGGATTCTATAACTTGCTCCAGTCTAGGTGCCCCAACACTGTGCACGTGGTGCTAATTCTATAACAGCATCTTGGTATCAAGAATCCGATACAGAATACTAGTATAAGGTTGGCTTTGGCACACCCATGTGTAGGTATGTTCTCTTACGCCATGTCAGTGGCAGGCATAAGTTGGTATGCCTAGGTGCACCATGTGAGGTGCACAGTATTGTATAAACTACACTCTAAGTTTTGGTAATGGATTAGTGAGTGGACATTAATTTGGAAAAGTCTCCATTTTCTGACAGTGGTAGAAATGGACTTAGCATATGGGAAAGAGTCATATAAAGGCATGCTGAGGCCACTTTCTACCACAGCTTTGTATAGGATCCCAAGTACTTTTAACTCACACCTTTCCAGTGGTAATTCAAGTTGAGTTACATTCAGGTACACTAGTGAGCTTATTTTCGAAAGAGGTCACCGGCCATCTTCCGACACAAATCGGGAGATGGCCAGCGATCTCCTGATCCTGGCCAAATCGGTATAATCGAAAGCCGATTTTGGCCGGCCCCAACTGCTTTTCGTCGCGGAGCCGGCCAACCTTCAAGGAAGGGTACAGAAGGCGGGATGGGATGGGGTGGGGGGAGGGACAGGAGCATGGTTACGAGATAGCCAGCTTCAACCCATAATGGAAAAAAGATGGCCGGCTCAGATGAGCATTTCGCCGGCTGCACTTGGTCCATTTATTTTTATGTCCAAGTCACAAAAAAGTGCCCCAATTGACCAGATGGCCACCGGAGGGAATCGGGGGTGACCTCCCCTTACTCCCCCAGTGGTCACCAACCCCCTCCCACCCCCCAAAATTAAAAAAAATAAAGATTTTTGCCAGCCTGTATGCCAACCTGAAATGTCATACCCAGCTCCCTGACAGCAGTATGCAGGTCCCTGGAACAGTATTTAGTGGGTGCAGTGCACTTCAGGCAGGTGGACCCAGGCCCATCCCCCCTACCTGTTCCACTTGTGATGGTGAATGTTGAGCCCTCCAACCCCCCCAAACCTACTGTACCCACATGTAGGTGCCCCCTTTCACCCCTTAGGGCTATGGTAATGGTGTCGAGTTGGGAGGAATGGGTTTTGGGGGGGGATTTAGGGGGGCTCAGTACCCAAGGTAAGGGAGCTATGCACCTAGGAGCTACTTTTATTTTATTTTTTTAATTTCTAGAAGTGCCCCCTAGGGTGCTTGACTGGTGTCCTGGCATGTGAGAAGGGCCAGTGCACCACAAATGCTGGCTCCTCCCACGACCAAATGCCTTGCATTTTGCCGGGTTTGAGATGGCCGGGCCCGGTTTCCATTATGGCTGAAAAACGAAGCCAGCCATCTCCTCTACACCCGGCGATCGATTTAGCCGGCCCTAACCGTATTTCAAAAATGCGGTTGGCTCCGACCCCTTGTGGAGCCAGCCCCAAAGATGGCTGGCTGCGCCGTTCGATTATGCCCCTCTAGGTATCTTCCTGTCCCGAGAAAGCTCACAATCTCTAAGTTTTTTTTTACCTGAGGCAAAGGAGGGTAAGGTGATTAGTCCAAGGCCACAAGGAGTGTCAGTGAGATTTGAACTCTGGTGTTTCTGACTTCCAGCCCGTTGCATGAATCACTAGTCTACTCCTTCACTCCACATGTATTCAAAATACAAAATTACACGGAGGGTTCCTAAACTTACAGAGCACACTCTTATAATTCTAGGAAGCTATGGAAAATGAACAGAGGGAAACACCATCCTTACTAAAACTCTATAGTCTCATACGTGTTTCATTTTCATTCATTTATTCTAGTGATTTGAATATCTCCAGCTGCATTTTAATATGATAAATGAAGCACATCTATCAGGAATACCCTGAGGTTGCTATTAGTAACTGTATATACATAAGCCCTTTGTTGAAGTTCATACTGACCTATTGCTTCTTTGCAAATCAAGTTGGACCATTAGTGTCATTTGACATTAGCATTACCAAGTCTTAAATGAGCCCCTATAAATCTGGCATGCATTATACAAAAACACACAGATTCTGTATTACAAATGATTAAACATTCAATGGTACAGATTGGTGCATTTGTTTGCTATGAAAGTGAGTGGCCTTTAATAGGATCTCAGTAATGGTATTGTTGCATCTGAAGATTACTAGAAAGCTTGATGGTAAGCCATGGCCTTGTGAGGGCAGGTGGAGTGGAGAGGAGGGGGAGGAGGACTGAGTGTTGGAATGTTTATATTAACTACCTAGGATAATAGAGAATGAAAGTTAAGGACAAAAATTGACCTGGAAAAGAATTAATTTCTAGGGATGGGCACAGACAAAGCAATTTCAGAGGGTTTTTTTTCAGACATTTCACCAATTTTCAGGCAATTTTGGTAATTTTGAATGTTTGATTTGATAAAAAAAAGTTTAAACATGCATTACAACTTGCTCATATACACACCCTGATTGTATGTTCAGCAAATCATAAGTTAATGTGTGATAAATCAATTTTGTGTACACCAGCCCCCTCATTCTATAATCTTGCATGCACAATTTTATACTTAGGGCCAGATTCTATATATGACACCTTAAAAATCCATGCAGAAAACATTTCCGCCTAAGCGTATTCTATGAGGAATGCCTAGAATTAGGTGCGGTATATAGAATATGCGTAGTTGATATCACAGCACCTAAAACTGCATGCCTCCATGAAAACATGGTGTAAATCCTGATGCGTAGATTTAGGCACAGAGGGACAAATTCTATAACAATGCATGTAAATTTTGGAACACCCACAAAATGCTCATTACCCCACCTATAACCATGCCCTTTTTGCATACATGTGTTAGAATTTAGGTGCACTACATTACAGAATACACTTAGCGAGTTCTGTGGGTAAATTGTAAGCCAATTAAGTTACACGCATTGTTATAGAATATACCTGTCTTTTAGTGCAGATCTCTAGATGTGGGCAAAATTGTGCACACAGATTATAGTATGCCTACAGTTATGCAAGTAGCTTAATTGACAAATTACCTGTTAATTGGAATTCTTTGAAGATAATTGGTGTTACTTGGCACTAATTTGTAGTTAATGCATAACTGCACTTGGTATTCTATAACATTAGTACAAATGTTCTATGGCACACAACTGCAATTTTCCAGAACTTACACGCTAAGTTTCCAGAATACTGTCAATTATGTGCAAAACTGACAGCAGTTAGGTGCAAGCATTTACACCAGCCAGTGTTCACAACTAAAGTTAGATGCCAAATTGCAGATTTTAATTTTCTATAACGGCCATTATGTGTGTGATTGTTGATATAGAATTTTCACTTAGGGCCCAGTATTTTAGTGCCTAACCTTAGACAACTTTTATAGAATTACCCCATAAAAGTAATTGAGGTGCAAAGAAACTGCTTATTTGAAGCCTATTCAACAGTCTAAAGGTAAGTAGACATCTACCCACCAAAATTCAAAACCATTTAACAGGCCAGGAATGGCACCTGGCTGGTTAAATAGCATTTAACCGCCTAACTATGGATATCAGTGTGAGATAACTTGTTGTTTCCCGCTGAATATCCCAGTTAGTGGCAAGCTTCAGACCATACAAAAGGAACTGGTTAGGCACGGATATTCAGTGCCTAACCTGCTATGTTGAGCGGTCAAAATAGGTCGCTTAAATAGCAGGCCTCTTTTTGACCACAAAAAAGTCAACCGGTTAGCACTGAATATCAGCATAGCTGGTTAACTTTTTTGCAGTCAAAATAAACCCAGATATTCAATGCTGGTTGCCAGATATGGCCTGACATTGACTATACAGGTTTAACTCCATCCACAGACTATTATAAGCCATTGGGCACATTAGTTATTGTGCTTTACCATTATTTATATATTTATTTTTGCTCAGTGTATTTATATATGTTATAATTTATGATTAAAAATTATTTTTACTTAAATGATATGCATACGTTATTTAGAACATATTTATTGGAATATTAGGTTTTATGTAATGTTTTGAGGTCATTTACCATGTTTAAAGAAGCCATGCTAGTGCCTGTCTGTGTGGTAATACACTCTGAATGGTCTGTTGGCATTGCTGCGCAGCAGTCACTAGCGTGGCTTTGTAGATAGGAGAGTTAATCTTTTGGTTTATTTCCTTGAGGTTTCCATACAGTGTGCCCCATTCATTTTGAGCACTTCTTGGTTCCAATTACATCATTTGTGTCATTAGAATACATCCAAGATGGCCACTTGAATGCATAAGATTTTTAACTTTTTGGCGGGTTTTTTCAGTGTTTTTTTGAGCGTTCTTTTTTTTAAATAGCAATCCAAAGTCAGCAGACTGAGCTGTTTCAGATTCCATCTTTGTTTTTTAAACTTGTTTGCAAAAAGATTGATGCAATTCGATCTTTTAAAATATTTAAATTGCATCCTGGATGTGCTGGGTGGGGCTACAGACCACGTAAGGGAGCGATTCCCTTACATGGTATGTAGCCCCGCCCAGCGCATCCCAGGATGCACTGGGCGGGGCTGGGCACCGCCATTTTGCGGCATCGTCAACACAAGGAAGAGGAAGAAGGCAGGCTGCGTTCCTCCTCCAACTAAGGTAGGGCGGCCGGGAGGGGCTTGGTTGTCCTTTATGCTGGATCACCAGGGATTGGTTGGACAATGCTGGGGGGGGGGGAGTTGTGGTGGGCTGGAGGTCTGCCAGACCTCCAGCCCCTCCCCCCCATCGCTCGCTGGGTGGGAGGGGGCTTGGCCGGCGGCCACTAGACCACCAGGGACCATTTTCTGGGGGTTTGGGGGGGCTGGAGACCCACCAGATCTCCAGCCCTCTGTGAACCTGGGGGTGGGATCATCGGGGGGACCGGAGGTCCGCTGGACCTCCGGCCCCCTGTTGCCAGGTTTGCTTTGGGAGGGGGGAACGGGGGCCTGCCAGCATGCAACTGCAGCTTGGAGCTGGCGTAGGGTTTGCCGCGGCCAGCGACCCAAATTTTGGCGCGCTGGCCGCTGATCATTGGCGATGAATGCGCTGAGCCCTGTTTAGCATGCATTATCATGCTACTTGCGCAAAGAGCCCTCGAGAGCGTTGTTTCACACGCTCAAGGGCTCTAATCATGGGGCAGTAGCAAACGCCGGTGCTAATATGGCGCTAACAGCCTCTAGCGCCGGCGTTTGCTTTTGATCATGAGGGAGTAACTTAGGTGCCAGTATTTACATCAAGTTTTACTTGGTGTAAATGGCCACACCTAGAGTTAGACCCAGGCATGACTGCTAGGTATATTTTATAAGCCTAATAGGCATATTCAATCTCTATTACCCTAACTGCAAAGGGCTAAAATATAAATCCACATATGCGACCAGTTTCTCATACATCTGCACGCAGCTATGGAACGCACTACCGAAGGCCATAAAAACAACGCAAGACCTAACTATCTTCCGAAGGCTACTGAAAACAGATCTGTTCAAGAAGGCATACCACAAACATCCATCTTAAATACTAAATAATAAGACTTTACATGACCGAGACATAACTGAAATCTTATCACTTGACTGATTAAACTCTTTGCCATTAATGAATAAGCACTACCACTTCAATCTTTATGTCGAATATGGTCTCTTCATAGTCGATGACCCAAAGTATGCTACATCCCAATTTATTACTCAGGAGCCTTCATGAATTACCACAATTTATTCTTCCTTAACATGTATATGCACACGATATATCTATATCATGATCTGTTCCACAAATGTTATGTTCCATGTATGTTACCATGTATGTATGCAACTTAACGCATTACCAATTGTAATTCTGTTACCCGGAAATGGCAACTGCCATTACGGCAAATGTAAGCCACATTGAACCTGCAAATTGGTGGGAAAATGTGGGATACAAGTGCTACAAATAATAATAATAATAATAATAATAATATTCTATAAACTGTGCCTAAATCTAGGCACGATTTACAGAATACACCTAAGCAGAAATATTTTGGCATCCATTTTTCAGGCACCATATATAGAATCTACTCCAATATCACTTATGTGGCTTTTTGATCACAATACTGTTTTTTATTCAGCTTAATCAAAATGTTTCTAACAAGGATAATGTTTATCTTAATTCCCCTTTTAGGTATGTATCCTTTTTGGTATAATTTATGTTCCTCTGCATATAAAATGGCTCTGTCTGTAACCATTATAATGATGGTTTACTAAATCATTGCTGTCATCCATGCCTGCCACTTTTTGCACTTTTAGTCAATAGGATTTGTTGATGCACTTTTTACACACTTATTAATGTGGTTTGCTGTTATGCATGTTTATGTTATTACTTCTCATTATGCCATTACACCATGTTAATTTCTACATGAGTATTTTCATGGATTTTACTTTTGAATTAGTTCATTTGCACGTTTTAAATGGAATCAGTTTGTTACAATTTTACTATTATTTATTTGTTTGTTTTTAATCTATCTGTTATGTCTGGCTTAATAGTTCTACCCCTGAAGCAGCTCTTTTTGTGTGGAATGTGGCCACATCAGGTGCTTGTTTTAATAAATTGTCTACTTGTATGCCTTTTGTTCTGCTTCTTGTTTTTTGCTGCTCTGCCTGATTGCAGATTGCTTCTTTAATGTGTTTATAACTGAGTGCCAGCCATGCCACACTTCACTTAGATTCCACTCTCACCTTCAAACTAAATACCATCGCATTAAGGTGCTTTTTCACAGAACATATGCATAAATATGCCAGTATTCTGATCATTTAAACTATTCTGGGCTACTGCAATTCATCTTTTAAGGCAAGCTTACAGAATGTATGCTAACTAACACACATTCCTACAAGCAATCAAGTTCGCTGAAAGTTGGGATATAACATGGAAGACTGGATTGGCCTATTGACGTTTGGTTACCATCATCATCTACTATCTTTAATCAGCTGTGATGTTTGCACTGATTGTGGTATATTAGAAGTTTTTAACTAAATAAATATTAGAACTGTTAAAAGAATATAAAGTTCATTTACAGAACTGTGCAAACATTTGTACTGGTTCTTTGAGTTCAATCTCTCATGGTTTGATACCCTGCCAGTAACCACTAACTAATTTTTGTTTGAGAGCCTCACTACTACAAAAAATTGAGAAATAACAACTTAAATCTGTGGCTCTCAAAGCCGATCTTACCCTTCTGTCCATTCTTTTCCCATGGAAACACCTATAGGTATATCAAATGTGTGTCCTGCTTTCTGAACATCAACTTTTATGTGCATATAACTTAGCCAATTTTATAAATACCTACTTCAGAACATAAACCCCCTAAATCTATAAAAGTCACCAAAAATTGCATGTACAAATTTGGGTGTGTTCCCAATTTGCATATATAATTTAATTGAATAGTGAGCCAATTAATGCCAATAATTGCCTGTTTACCAAGCAATTGGCACTAATTAGATTTAATTGGAACTTGCACATGTAAAATTAGGTAAGATCCGTGGCTAAATTTTATACGCAAGTAAATAAAGGGCGTGGAAATGGGAGGGTCATAGGAGGAACGGGAGCATTCCTAGCATTTATGTACTTTGATATAGAATAATGGGGATATGCGCCAAATGTAGGCATGTACATTTGCACCATGTTTCAGTTGGTGAGTTCTGGGTATAAGCTCTATTCTATAAGCCGCACCTAACTTTAAGTGTGACTTATAGAATAGAGCTTTTTTTGCAACAATTTGTCATGTGCCATATAAAATCTAGCCCAAAATGGTGTTTTACACACTCTGATCACTTATAAAGTTACCCCCTTAGACATGTCAGTGCCACTGGTTTCCACTTTTAGGGGGTCGTTTACTAAAGCTTAGCTCAAGTTATCTGCAGCAGGGCCCGTAGGAATAAAATGGGCCCTGCTGCAGGTAACTCAAGCTAAGTTTTAGTAAACAACCCCCTTAGGCTTAAGGAAGGCTTTTCAAATAATGATAATAATCTGGAATTCCAAAATACAGTATACTAAGAGAATACAATGAACATCTGGATTCTCAAACAAGAAAAATCAAATATAGCTCTACGGGAAGAAGCAAAAGAAAGAACAATGTAATCATTTTGTCGAATTGTAAAGAAGCCTACCAATTCGCTAAATGATATTTTGAAGCATATCAAACATAGATACATAGAAACATGACGGCAGATAAGGGCCAAATGGCCCATCCAGTTTGCCCATTCTCAGCATCCACTAGCTCCTCCTTTCTCTAAGAGATCCCATGTGTCTGTCCCAGCTAAAATGTATCAAAATGGAATGTAAAAGTATACCTTGACAAGTACTGCCCAGAGGTGATATTCCATTCCTCATTCTCGGTGTCCATGCAGTTTGTTGTGCTAGGGATAAGGGCGAGTTCTGGTTGGACAAAAGTTGCCATTGCCGTAGCTCTAGCTACCAACTCCATTGCATCCTGCACATAGTGTTCAAAATACGTTTCTGAAGTTTTACCATGAGCAATGAGACCCAAGGGCAAACCTTCAGTCCTCAACTCTTCCACATTCTGTGAATCCCCCAAAATCCAGTGGAAATCTGGAAGCATTACTCCAATTTGCATAGCTACTTCAAAAACACTCCTTGTATTTTCCATGTTGCAGCCAAACATAATGATGGTGGACGTGGTATCCTTAATGCTATCCAGCTGAAGGTGCAGGTAGTTTGAAAAGTTGCTTTTGGAAGTAAAGTTTGCAGTGATGTTTATAATGGATCCAAGATGGAATTTGGAATGATTTTGTGTGAGCTGAAGAAAGTCTGTGATGTTCCAATCTTCTTGGCATAGCATCAAACTGAAATTGTACCAGTTGTTCATTGCCAGAATTGAAAATGTGACATCAGCATGGGAATTTAATGAGCTTTCTATGCCAAGCTGCAGGTGGAGAGGATTCTGTATTTAAAAGGAGGGGGAAAAACAATCATTGGAAAACTGAATAATCTAGATATTCATTTCCTCATTTAGAGCCTAATTACAAGGTTGCATTAAGCAGGTGAAGGGCAATTCTATGAACTGCGCTGTAACATTTATGAATCCATTGCATGAGTAAATGTTTAGAATACTAGCATATAAATACATAGGTGCAAACTTATGTGTATTTGTTCCAATATGCTGCCTAAGCACTGTTCTGTAAATACACGACTATTTCACATAGTATGTATTTGCAAGGAGGCGGGATGTGAGTGGCGGTAAGCCCAACGCAGACTTACTGCTCACTAAAACGGAAGTACCGCTGGGCTACTGTAGCAGCGCGTCATATCCAGCGTTACAAAAACGTTTTAATTTTTGTAGCACTGGTGTGTACCTGGTTACCTCCAGGATAGCACAGGAGCCTTTACTGCCACCTCAATGGATGGTGGTAAGTGCTCCCTCCCCAAAATGGCTACATGGCAAGTGCTTCACTTGCCGCACAGCCATTTCATAAAAAAAACAAAGACCTGCCTTTTACCTACTGTGGTAAAGGAGGCTTTGGTGCATGTCAAAAACATGTGCCAATTTCAGTGCAGGCCCCCTTTTGCTGCAGCTTTGTAAAAGGGGCCGTACAGAATACTGTAGGCTACCCACATCCTTGCCACATTTAGGTGCCCATACTTACACCAGCTCTATGGCTGGTATAAGTGTGTGGGCCTAATTTTATGGGCACCAATACCATGTTATGCTAGTATTCTGTAATGGAACCTAGGTGCCTAAGGGGCTCATTTTCACAGCACTTAGACTTACAAAATTCCATAGTTTACTAAGTTTCATTAGAGAATAAGCTCTTACCATATAGCCTCAGGACACCTCTGTTTTCCAACAGATGATGGGGAGGGATTGGGTGCTGTAGAACTACACATATATATTTTGCTGTTTTCCTTTCCACCCTGAAAGCACTCCTGGGAATTCATTTATTAAAAATCTAGCTAAAATGTATGCACTGGGAAATCTCACAAGTAATTTTAACCTTTTCAGCCAGGGCAATCTACCTAGATAAATACGTATTTACCCAGGTAAATGCTTTTGAAAACTATCTCTTTGTGTTTGTAAGTTCATTAATAAAATACAGGCTTGCATCTCCATCATAAAGCATTAAGCAATGATCGAACATAATTAGTGAGCAATGAATTTCTTCCAACTGTGTTCATATTTAGATTTGTATTTGGAAATATTGATTTTATTATACTCAGATAATTAGACTCAGCCTGGATCTAGCCATGAAGATGCAAACTGGTCTTGGGGTAAATCATAAACCCTGGGATTCTTTATATGGTACCATAATTTCTGCACGGGAATCGAACTGTATTCAATAACAACATGTATAACTTAATCGAGTGGAGGAGTGGCCTAGTGGTTAGAGTGGTGGACTTTGGCCCTGGGGAACTGGGTTCAATTGCCACTGCAGGCTTAGGCAGCTCCTTGTGACTCTGGGCAAGTCACTTAACCCTCCATTGCCCCAGGTACAAATAAGTACCTAAGCCACATTGAGCCTGCCATGAGTGGGAAAGCGCAGGGTACAAATTAAAAAAAAATTGGTTAACTAGCTAATCAGCACTGTTAATTGGATGTTAACATGCAATTATCAGCACTAATTATCATTAAGATTTATGTGCACAACTCGCTAAGCAAATTCTATAACACGGTGCATGTAAATTCTAAGTTATATAGTTGAAAAGTGGGCATATTTATGGGAGTGGAATGGGCGGGTCATGGGAATTTCTAAAATCTATGCTCTTTGTTATAGAATACACCTGCTCCATGCCTAATTTATACATCAGAATTTACATTAAGTTTTAGGTGTCATAATTGACCACGACTAAATTTAGTCATGCGGAGCAGCATTCAGCGTATTCTATAACGTTCACATAAATTAAAGTGTACGTTATAGAATTCACTTTGATTTCCATGCGGAAATTGAGGTGCCATATATAGAATCCAGCCCAAAATATCATAATTTATCAGGGACATGCAGTGAATGACTTCAACTTATCCAGTTCATCCTTGAATATCTGTCCCTTCTCTTCAACCATGAACCACTTTTCTTTATCCTTAATAATATTTATTGAATTTGCTGTATAAACATCAGTATTAAATATGCCTCAAATGTATTCCATACCAGATTTTCATGGTTTACTCTAACTTTGGTTATTATAGAACAATCTAATTAATGAAAGCAATCTTAGGGACCCTTTCCCTAAAAAGTGGCCTGCGCTATCCTCAGCATGGGTCTTTCGCACATGCTAAGACCATTTTTAGTTCTGCCAGTAAATGGTTAAATTTCCTATTTCTGCAATAATGGCAACATGCTAATTTTCCCATTATTAGTGCATGGCCATTACCACGTAAGCTCTTACCGACACTTATATGTAGATGGTAAGGGCTCACACACTAATCCTGCACTAATTAACATGGGGCAATGCCCACGCACTAACCAATTAGCATAGCCATGCCCACTCTCTGCCCCCCAAACACTCCTCCGGTGCTAAAAAATAAAATGTATTTTTTAGTGTGTGGCTAGCGTGCACACATGCAAAAATGAAAGTGAAACACTTGATCATGCTCCGCAGTAATGCATTATAACCTGCAGTAAGCATGCATTAGTGCTTACTGCAGCTTAGTAAAAGGGCCCCTTAATTCAGTCTTTTAACACAGTTTGGGAAAGTGACAGGGATGGTGGGGGAGTTATCAATGTGGACTGCTAAAATGTATTAGTTTACTGTTACCAAAGTTATTAGTAACTAGGAGGCCCTTTTACTAAGTTGCGGTAAAAAGGACCCTGTGCTAGCGGCGGGGGCTGTTTTTGCCACACGCTGAGGCCCTTTTTACTGCAGCAGGGAAAAGAACTGAAAAAAAGGCATGGCCATGCAGTAAGATTACTCTGTGTGGCCATGTGGGGGGGGGGGGGGGGGGGGGGGAGCACTTACCACCACGTAAGGGCCCACACATTAACCCAGCGGTAACCGGGTAGTGTGCGGTGCTGCCCGATTACTGCCAGGTAACTGCTAAAAAATTGTGGCTGATTTTCCCTAGTACAGGAAATGGCACATGCTAGGACAGGAACTACACCAGCACCCACAATGGGCCAGTGGCAGCTCCAAATTAACACATGGTAAGCCTGCATTGTGCTTACCACCGCTTAGTACAAGGGCCCCTAGGTCTCATTGTATAAAATGGGAATTGTGGTAAAATATCACATCTTAACAGTAGCCCACAATGAAAACTGCGCTCCTTGGTTGACAGGGGCTCTTTGAAAACAGAGGACACAGCCTGAATTGCCTCTGGTAGTGGCTATGTAGCACACAAAATTAACAAGCATGATTTTAACACCTAAACATTAATTAAAACAACATGAAACAGATAGAGGATGTGTTTATAGAGTAACATACAGCTTTACCTGATGGATAGTTTAATAATATGCAAGAAAGTATAGCATTAGATAATCAAAGAGCATCATATGACACAACTTACCTGTTCCTAATGCACCTTTTGAGTTCTAGTAGGAGGCTTTATTTGACACAATTTAAATAACAGGAGCCCTAGCAGTAAATCAGAGAGACTGAGATCATACCCATTATAGTATGATTTATGGATGAGGTTCATTCCTGTTACAGTATATGTAAAACAAACCACTGAGTGACACTTACCCCTGTGAGAGAAACAAAATAAGTGAGCAATTAGGCAAAGGACTTAAGGTCATTTAACTGAATGCAAACTTACCACTTTTTAGCAAAAGGTTTACAAATGAATAGGCTCATTAAAATATGCATTGAAACCCTATAACAATTCCAACCCACACTTGATCATTATGCCATTGTCTTGCTCTACTTTAGACAAGCAAGCAGAGTGAAGTTATTTAGCATGACTTGAAATAATGTCATCTGCCAGGGAGAAAGAGATCTCATGGATTTAAACACTGGCTTCTGATTTTTTTTTTCTGTAATAAAGAAGTCGTAAATTAAACAGAAGGAAAGAATTTATTTCAGATGTCTCACTTTCTTTTGGGATGATATGCAAAGTGATTTAACCAGCCAGAAATAGCTGATGAATATCTACCCCTTTGTTTTTATCATCTGTTAAACTTTTACTAAGTTGCGGTAGGGTTAACATGCAGGTAGCGCAAGCCAAATCGACACTAGTGCTGGGGTAGGTCGGGCTTCCGGCAGTAATTTCAAAGTTGGCACATGCTATTTCTCACAGTAAAAAATATTTTTTAATTTTCTACCACAGGGGGCGTTCCCAGCATTAATCGGCAGTGCGGCCACATTAACACTTAATAATTGATTACCGCTTGAGCAGCGTATGAGCCCTTACCATTAGGTCAATGGCTGGCAGTAAGTGCTCAAGCAGTAAATAAATACACGCTACTTTTAATTTGAGTACATAGCCATTTACCGCCCCACTAAAATAAGACCTTTTTCCCAGCTGTGGTAAAAAATGGCTTGCGCCAAATTCACGCGTCCAGACTACCGCAGGCCACTTTTTACTGTGTCTTAGCAAAAGGGCCCCATACCTAGCAATCTACACACTATCCCCCAAATTCTATAAATGGTGCTAAAATTGTGCATGTGCCAAATTTGCATGTGCAATTTAATTGAATAATGAGCCAATTAGCGCTGATAATTGGCCTCTACCAACTGATTATTAGTGCTAATTGGAATCAATTTAAATTTATGTGCCTGGATCCTTATGTAAGTTTTACCTATGGCTAAAAAAAGGGGGCATGGCCATGGAAGGGTTTTGGGCAGATCAGGGGCATTCCTGCAGTTTATAAACTGTTATAGAATAAGGGAGATCCGTGCCTAATTTAGGTGCAATGATTTACACCAGACTTCAGTTGGTGTAATTTTTTCAGCAATGATATTTTGACACCATTTATAGAAATTGGTCTTATATAACCAGGATTTTGTTCAATTCATGATTTATTAATGTACCTAGCTCTAGTCAAAATAGACCCTCATATGCCAACATTTCTTGCAATGTCTGAATATGTAACAATGGAGATTGTTTACAAAAATATGATAATGAATGTCAATGCACATTGCTAGCATGTGATATTCAGAGCAATTCTATAACAGTTCATCTAAACATAGGTGCCCGGAGTGTACCTGGTAGGATCTATTCTATAAAAGAGAATAGGCACTCATTTTCCTTTGGAGAATACTGGCCTAACAGGCAGGGGTGGCCCAAGACAATCTGCCGCCTGAGGTGAGGGGGTGGTCTGCTGTCCCGGCTCTGCTCTGCCCCTGGCTCCACTCAGCCCTGCCCCCCGCAGTCTGACATCTTCCCCTTCCTTCATTTCCCAAATTTACTTTCTTTTATGGCTTTCAAAAGTAGGGGCGGTAGTGGTTCCCATACACTGCCCTGCCGTCAGCCCCAGAAAGGCAGTATATCAAGTCCCATTCCCATATACACATTAAGTTTATTCAAGTCCTATTTCCCAACAAGTCAGTGTTCTTCAATGCAAGTCCTGTGAACCAATGGTGGCCCCTGGGAACCTCCGAGTGCCCCTTCCCCCGTTGACATTTTGTTTTGTTTGTTTTGCTTGTTTTGGTTTTTTTCTATTCTCTATCTCTCTCGCCAAACTCATGACAGAAAGGGGAAAGTGGATAGGGGAAGAGCCACATGTTTGAAAGTCAAGGCATTTCTTACTAGAAAAGAATGTGTTTGGAAATCTCCACCTACTTTAGGATACTCCCAATGAAAAGTTTGAAGATGGACTGGTAAGCAGTTTTATGGCCCTACATGGGAAGATAATGGCAGTTCTCCTTCAGTTCATTTAGCTCCAAAGTGACCCTGACTTAAAAATTAGCGAAGACCACTATTTAAGTTCAAATTTTTAAAATAGCCCTAGTGGTAATGGCCAAGCATTCACTCATTTCCTGTCTGAATTTTAACACTGATGTAGCAGAACCTGCCTAACTAATTTTGTGCTAAGAAGGTGCTTTGAGATGACAACTGGAAGTTGGAGGGTTATCCTGGACCTAATAAGCTTTAAACTGAATGTTAAGAATAATTATGTATAAATTAAAGAAATATCCAATCATTCAGAAAGCATGTGACTATTGAGGACATTTTTGATTCGTGATCATTTAATTTGTGTCCATTCATTTCCAGCACAATTATAGTCTGTGGGACTAGGAAAATGGCCTCTGTTTGCTTGGCTGGGCACAGCAGAGCTGCTCTGGTGCAGGAAAAGCAAAGCTGCAGGGGTCACTTAACCTATCATAGTGAAACCTTTGTACAAGCAGGCAAAATGATGCATGTGGGAAAGAGGAACCCAAACTATAGCTACATGATGCAAGGTTGCACATTAGGAGTCACCCACCAAGAAAGGGATTTAGATGTCATCGCTGATGACACGTTGAAACCCTCTTCTCCATGTGCAGCAGCAGCTAACAAAACAAATATAATGTTAGGAATTATTAGGAAAGGAATGGAAAACAAAAATGAGGATATTATAATGCTTTTGTATTGTTCCATGGTGCAACCACACCTCGAATACTGTGTGCAATTCTGGCCACCACATCTCAAAAAAGATGTGGAGGGGCATAATCGAACGCCCATTTGTAAAAACGTCCATCTCCGAGAACGGGTCCGTGAAGGGGTGGGCCGAATTGTATTTTCGAAAAAGATGGACGTTTATCCTTAGTTTCGAAAATACGGTTTGTGCCGGGCAAATGCATAGGATTTGGGCGTTTTTTGAGCTAGGCATTTTCGTTTTTCAGCGATAATCGAAACCAAAGCGCCCCAGCTCAAAAATGAAAAAATCCAAGGCATTTGGTCGTGGGAGGGGCCAGCATTGGTAGTGTACTAGTCCCCTTGAGATGCCTCTATGCCAGCTTCAAATATCATCCCAAGCTCCATGACAGCAGTATGCAGGTCCCCCGAGCAAATTTAGTGTAGTTGGTGCTGCCCGGACCCATGCAGAGACATGATGTCAGCTAAATGAGCTGTGATTGGCTGACAGAAACATGGAGGGACTTAATGGAAAGGGAAGGATGTCTAAACAACTGATTCATATGGTGCAGTGCTTAGAGCAGTGGCCTGGGAATCAGAAGGTGGCTGGTTTGAATCTCCCTTTTACTATTTTTTAATTTGGACGTCCCCAACTGCACTTGCATGTTTTTTTTTTCTTCCGATTTTTGCTCTCTGCATAGGTCCGTGGGCGTTTTTCTCTTTCGAAAATAAGCTGGATAGTGGAATTAGAAAAGGTACAGAGAATGGTGAAGAAAATGATAAAGGGGATGGGATGACTTCCTTATGAGGAAAGGTTAAAGAGGCTAGGGCTCTTCACTTGGACTAATGAAGACTGAGGGGAGCTATGATAGAGGTCTATAAAGTAAGTGAAACAGGTAGACGTGAATCACTTGTTTACTCTTTTCAAAAATACTAGGACTAAGGGCACGCAATGAAGTTACAAAGTAGTAAGTTAAAAACAAATCAGAGAAAATATTTCTTCACTCAATATGTAATTAAACTCTGGAATTTATTGCCAGAGAATATGGTAAAAGCAAGTTAACTTAGCGAGGTTTAAAAAAGGTTTGGCTAACTTCCTAAAATAAAAAGTCCATAAACCATTATTAAGATGGAGGAGAAAATCCATTACTCATTTCTAGGATAAGCAGCATAAAATGTATTGTGCTGTCTTGGGATCTTGCCAGGTACTTGTAACCTGGATTGGCCACTGTTTGAAACAGGATGCTGGAATTGATGGACCTTCGGTCTGTACCAGTATGGCAGCACTTGTGTTCTTATGCTCTTAATTGTATTTCAGCCTCTCTTACTCTGAATCCCATGGCTGATGAAGTCAGCAGGAAACTGAAACAGAATGCTCATTCACTTCCTGCTCATTTTGGGGACTTTGTAGCTGCAGGCTAGAAGAGTTAAGAAAAGAGGTGGAAAATGAATAATACCATCCTGATCAGGCCTATACAGAAATATAGGGGTCAATGTTCAAAAGGCTCCTGCCAATTAAAATCCCACTGAGCTAGAAGACCACTGATATTCAGAAGCTCTTAACTGGAGTGCCACTGAATATTGGTTCTAGCTGCCTATTTCCTATATACAGTGGTGGAAATAAGTATTTGATCCCTTGCTGATTTTGTAAGTTTGCCCACTGACAAAGACATGAGCAGCCCATAATTGAAGGGTAGGTTATTGGTAACAGTGAGAGATAGCACATCACAAATTAAATCCGGAAAATCACATTGTGGAAAGTATATGAATTTATTTGCATTCTGCAGAGGGAAATAAGTATTTAATCCCTCTGGCAAACAAGACCTAATACTTGGTGGCAAAACCCTTGTTGGCAAGCACAGCGGTCAGACGTCTTCTGTAGTTGATGATGAGGTTTGCACACATTTCAGGAGGAATTTTGGTCCACTCCTCTTTGCAGATCATCTCTAAATCATTAAGAGTTCTGGGCTGTCGCTTGGCAACTCGCAGCTTCAGCTCCCTCCATAAGTTTTCAATGGGATTCAGGTCTGGTGACTGGCTAGGCCACTCCATGACCCTAATGTGCTTCTTCCTGAGCCACTCCTTTGTTGCCTTCGCTGTATGTTTTGGGTCATTGTCGTGCTGGAAGACCCAGCCACGACCCATTTTTAAGGCCCTGGCGGAGGGAAGGAGGTTGTCACTCAGAATTGTACGGTACATGGCCCCATCCATTCTCCCATTGATGCGGTGAAGTAGTCCTGTGCCCTTAGCAGAGAAACACCCCCAAAACATAACATTTCCACCTCCATGCTTGACAGTGGGGACGGTGTTCTTTGGGTCATAGGCAGCATTTCTCTTCCTCCAAACACGGCGAGTTGAGTTCATGCCAAAGAGCTCAATTT
Organism: Microcaecilia unicolor; assembly: GCF_901765095.1. Lineage (NCBI taxonomy): Eukaryota > Metazoa > Chordata > Amphibia > Gymnophiona > Siphonopidae > Microcaecilia > Microcaecilia unicolor. The sequence continues at coordinate 306,841,119 of NC_044032.1, forward strand.
TTGTCTCATCTGACCACAGCACCTTCTCCCAATCACTCTCGGCATCATCCAGGTGTTCACTGGCAAACTTCAGACGGGCCGTCACATGTGCCTTCCGGAGCAGGGGGACCTTGCGGGCACTGCAGGATTGCAATCCGTTATGTCGTAATGTGTTACCAATGGTTTTCGTGGTGACAGTGGTCCCAGCTGCCTTGAGATCATTGACAAGTTCCCCCCTTGTAGTTGTAGGCTGATTTCTAACCTTCCTCATGATCAAGGATACCCCACGAGGTGAGATTTTGCGTGGAGCCCCAGATCTTTGTCGATTGACAGTCATTTTATACTTCTTCCATTTTCTTACTATGGCACCAACAGTTGTCTCCTTCTCGCCCAGCGTCTTACTGATGGTTTTGTAGCCCATTCCAGCCTTGTGCAGGTGTATGATCTTGTCCCTGACATCCTTAGACAGCTCCTTGCTCTTGGCCATTTTGTAGAGGTTAGAGTCTGACTGATTCACTGAGTCTGTGGACAGGTGTCTTTCATACAGGTGACCATTGCCGACAGCTGTCTGTCATGCAGGTAACGAGTTGATTTGGAGCATCTACCTGGTCTGTAGGGGCCAGATCTCTTACTGGTTGGTGGGGGATCAAATACTTATTTCCCTCTGCAGAATGCAAATAAATTCATATACTTTCCACAATGTGATTTTCCGGATTTAATTTGTGATGTGCTATCTCTCACTGTTACCAATAACCTACCCTTCAATTATGGGCTGCTCATGTCTTTGTCAGTGGGCAAACTTACAAAATCAGCAAGGGATCAAATACTTATTTCCACCACTGTAGCTAGGTTAGAGACAGTCTGGAGGTGGAGTTTGGGCAATATTCAGTCTGCTAACCAGCTAAGTAGGCAGATAAAGTTAGGAGAGCAAAAAGGCTGTCGTAGCTTTATCTACTGAGTTAACTGGATTGAATAATGGTCTGTGCCTGGTTAACTTCTGGGTTATTGCACCACTCTGGATATTCAGTTCTGGAGGGTGGACATGCCCCAGCATTGAACATCTGGGGTTAATTCAGCCCGCGGCTCTGAGGGATCTACAAGTCGTTTACTGCCACAGGCTGAATATTGGGCCCGTAGTACTTAACAGCGCATTCAGAGCTCAGGCATGAGTAGAGAGGGGCTGAGCAGATTCGGTTTGTTTGTGATGTTGAGTACAGACTATAAAACAGAAGACATATTTCATAGCAAGAAGCTTCACTCTGAAAGAAAAGAGGACTGATAGACACAGGACGGAGGGAGGCAGGGCAAAGGAAACTGTGTCTGATTGTGTTATAGCAATGAGAGTCACACTGCTAGAGTGGTGGACTTTGGTCCTGGGGAACTGGGTTCAATTTCCACTTCAGGCACAGGCAGCTCCTTGTGACTCTGGGCAAGTCACTTAACCCTCCATTGCCCCAGGTACAAAATAAGTACCTAAGCCGCATTGAGCCTGCCATGAGTGGGAAAGCGCGGGGTACAAATAAAAAAAAACCCACGAAAAGGGTCACATACTAGACATGGTATTCTACAAAGTGGTGGATATCCCAGAATTCTGGGATAACAGTATTGAAATAACACCCCTATCATGGTCATACCATTTTCTAATTAAATTCTCCCTAAGTGACCACCTGAAACAAATGGCATGTCCCAGAGTTTGGAAGGAGATCAGAGACAAAAATAAGCTGACCGCTGAGAATTTCCTAGAGGCCTTGGACTATCCACATGTAGATGAAAAGACAACAGTATCAGAACAAGTTGACATTTGGGATACACATTTAGCCAGGACCTTAGAGAAAACAGCACCACTAAAGAAGGTGTTATGCCCCACACACAAACACTCACCTTGGTTTTCTCCAGAACTTCAGATCCTTAAACGTGAAGGACTAAAATTGGAAAGGAGATGGCACAAATCTCACCTGGATGAAGACAGGCTAAATTGGAGGAAACACATGGCAAAGTACCGCCAAGCCTTAACAGCAACCAAAAAACAGTATTTCTCTCAATGCATTGCACAGGCTACCAATTCAACCAAGCAGCAGTTCAGTATGGTAAACAGCCTACTGAAATCCCCACAACAGAACCAACCTGCCCAGTCTTAACTGAACTGCAATGATTTTGCTGCATACTTTGCCAACAAAATTAAAAGTCTCCACCAGGATTTACAGGCAATCCTACCCAGTCCTCAACTAGTCAACCAGGGGTGCACAAACTCGCCCCCTCCTAACAGAGACAGACAGAACACTTTTAATCAAATGACAGGGGAGAGCCTTGACAAAATCCTAAGAGACCTTTGACCAACTACCTGCTCCCTCGATCCCTGCCCATCAAAAATAGTGCAGCAGACAAGTATGGGCCTTATAGAAGGCACCCAAAAATTGTGAACACCTCTCTTTCTAATGGGCAACTACCAACAGCATTAAAAAGGGCAGTGGTCTGCCCTCTGCTGAAGAAAAACAACCTTGACCAGGACAAACTTGAAAGTTACAGGCCAGTATCCAACATCCCGTTTCTAGGAAAACTCTTAGAACAAACAGTCTGTGTTCAACTTAATGAATGGCTAGAAAAGAGAAACTGGCTAGATCCATGTCAATCTGGATTCAGACCCAGTTATGGAACAGAAACAGTCCTCTTATCTCTGCTAGATGAACTTCACAGAAACCGAGACAAGGGATTCACCTCAATGTTAGTACTGCTAGATTTCTCAGCAGCTTTTGATGCTGTGGATCATGATATCTTGCTAGCACGACTGACAGAAACAGGTATCAATGGAACAGTACTTGCCTGGTTGAGATCAGACAGGCAACAATCCGTAATGTTTGGCAGAAACTCATCACCACCATGGACACTGACCTGCGGGGTACCACAAGGATCAATACTGTCACCAACTCTGTTCAATATCTACTACAAGCCACTAGCTGAGCTGATTCGGTCAATGGACACTCAGTTCTACATATACATAGTAACATAGTAGATGACGGCAGAAAAAGACCTGCACGGTCCATCCAGTCTGCCCAACAAGACAACTCATGTGTGCTACTTTTTGTGTATACCCTACTTTGATTTGTACCTATGCTCTTCAGGGCACATACCGTATAAGTCTGCCCAGCACTATCCCTGCCTCCCAACCTCCAGTCCTGCCTCCCACCACTGGCTCTGGCACAGACCGTATAAGTCTGCCCCGCACTATCCCCGCCTCCCAACCTCCAGCCCCACCTCCCACTACTGGTTCTGCTATCCAGTCTCGGTTAAGCTCCTGAGGATCCATTCCTTCTGAACAGGATTCCTTTATGTTTATCCCACGCATGTTTGAATTCCGTTACCGTTTTCATCTCCACCACCTCTATGCGGATGATGTGCAGCTACTCATACCCATTGAACCTGACTTACCTACAGCCTTGAATAAACTGATTACTTGTCTAACATCAATTCAAGAATGGTCTAAACACAACAAACTTTGCCTGAACCCAAGTAAAACTGAGCTTCTCTGGGTCCCTAACACAAGTGGATACATACCTGACATTAAAATCCCTTTTGGGAAGTATGAACTCCCCCTCAAGTCACAAGTCAGGAACCTTGGAATACAGTTAGATTCAACACTTACTCTGATTCCCCAAGCAACCTTCAAGACCTGCTTCTACTATTTGCGACAGCTACGCTGCCTATCTCCTTACATCGAGAAGGTAAATCTTATCCCAGTTATGCATGCCATGGGAACATCAAGACTGGATTACTGCAATGCACTATACAATGGTCTGACTACCTGAACCAGCTCCAGTTGATTCGGAATGCACCAGCAAGACTCATAGAAGGTTGCAAGCGACGTGACCACATCACACTATTTTTGCAAATACAGGCCTAAATTTAAAACTCTACGTCTGATCTTCAAGGCCCTGAAAGGAAATGGCCTTGAGTACCTGAAAAATAGGATGATCCTCCATACACCACCAAGGACACTAAGGTCCTCTCAAGGACTTTCACTAACCACACCCTCTCCAAAAGACATTACACGATGTGATACCCGCAAGCGAGCCTTCTCCGGAGTAGCCCCCACACTCTGTAATGCACTGCCTGCAAGGCTTCGCTTAACACAAGATTATCTCTACTTCAGGAAGCAGGTGAAAGCTTGACTCTTCAACCAGGCCTTTAATGGAAGAAGTAACTAACTTGTTAGTCTCACTCACACACACAAGGATTGACTCGGGCTGCACATACTGCAGTGGGACATATTTATACACTCCTACCCTAGCTGAGATAATATTTAACCATCCCTCTGACCTCATGTGCAACTTTCTTCAAATCAGTCACCTTACTTTCTAACTCTTCCTACGTTCTTACCCATCTATATGTTACAACTTTGCCTTACCCTTCAATACCAATTATAATGTTCTATTACGTATTGTGTTGACATTGCAAGTAGTATATTGTTGGTTGAATATTTTTACTGCTGTAATTGTCTATTGCTCATGTTTGATCTATTCTTACTGTACACTGTCTTGAGTGAATTCCTACAAAAAGGTGGTAAATAAATCCTAATAAATAATAAATAAATTACCTGCCCAGTCCCCACCCTCTAGCACAGCATGTAGTTAATGCATGAATTAGTGTGCACTGTCATGTCACCACTGCAACATTTACTGAGCTTGTGCAGTAAAAGTGCGCACTAATTCATGCATTAACTGCATAACACATTTTAGTAAAAGGGCCATTTCGTGATTAGCTTTTGGAGGCCAAAACATCCTTTCCCAGTTTTCTAGGTTTGGAGCTTAAGGCTTATATCTCAAATTGTGCCCACGGGGAAAGAACATGTCTATTAAAAGTTGTTACTGTGTTACCATACACTAGCTAGCATTAATGCAAGTTATTTATTGGAGGTCCCATTTTAATGCAAATGGGCCTATTAATGATGTTAGCACATATTAACATGGCAACGCAGTTTAGTAAATCTAGTTCTTATCAAATAAATGATGTTTGAAGAAGGAGTTATCAAAGTGGGCTACCATTAAGATATATTATTTTACTGTTAACCCCAGTTCTAGTTATTAGTAACTAGACCTCACTGCATAAAATGAGACCTGTGGTAAAATAGCACAAGTTTGTGGTAAAATAACACACCTTCAGAGTTGCCCACATTGATAACTATGCCTCTTAAGGAGCTCCATGGAGCCCCTGGTTACATAATTTTGTGAAGAGTGTTTTACCAAGTGCAGCAAACACAGTTCAAACCTCTTGACAAGAAATTGATGTCATAATTATAAGAAAAGTCAAAGGCTGTTGCCAGAGAAATGGCTGTTTTATTGACAATGATGAGTTTAATGCCAGGTAGTAGAAAAAAAATAATAAATCATAATGCCTCTGTCATTATAAGTGGTGCAAATGTCTCACTGTGTGAATGATGAGACAGAAACACTGAGAAAGTTGAGGCTCTGAGCTTGTATTTGATACAAAATATGTCATCTCTGTCACTCAGTGCAATCCCCAGGCATTTTGGAATACGTCTAGATGAAAAATGCCTTTTCCAGGCAATAGTTACACTATGTTGCCCTCACTGGGAAATGTACACTGTGTATATTTTTCTTAACAGTCATATGACATTTTATTTACCACTGTGGATAGGTTGGTGACCCTTTTTTCCAAAGGACAGTTTTTAGAGGGGCAGCATGTAGCTCCTGAATCCAGAAAGCACAATAGACTGACAACCACACACATTTAAAGAACTATCAGAACATGTAAGAGACGATTCTGCCCACTTAGGACCAGATTCTATATATGCTGCTAAAAAAATCAGCGCTGAAAAAACCCCATGCTTAGTGCAATACTATAAACCTTGCCTACAATTAGGCACAGTTTATAGAATACAAGGAACAGCCATCCCATGACTAGGCGCAGCCATTTATACCACCTAAAACCTGGTGTAAATGCCCATGTTTTATTTAGGATTGGATCGGGCATGACAGTGCATGTAATTTTCGGGAATGCCCATGAAACACCCATGACTCTCCCATAGCCACACCCCCTTTTGTGATCCTCACTTTAGAATTTTCACGGACCACTTTACAGAATGTGCTCAGAAAGTTGCCCGTGCAAATTCTAATTAGTGCAAATTAGTGCTAATAATTGCTTGTTATCGTCCAATTATGAGTGCTGATTAGCTTGTTGAACAATTAAGGTGCGCATGCAAATTGACTATGCATGCAGATTTGCAAGTGCAACTTTAGTTGCCATTTATAAAATCTGGGGGTTATTGTCCACATAAAATCTGTCCATTCAGCAATTATTTTACCAGCGTTCTGTTTTAGGAACATAAAGTTATTGCTTAAAATAAATGTAATTTGGGGAATTTATAATGTCTTTTCTTGTGAGAGACCTAAAATCATGACCATGTTCTTTCAATATTATATTTTATCAGAGTTGCAGTTTGCCAAAATTTTGCAAAATTTCATATAAATAATTTTGTTACAAAAAAATCAACTCTGGGCATATCTCAATGTAGGTAGTATAGTTATCAGCTAGTATCTGTATTAACTGAAATTGTTCAACTTTTTGATCAGTCAAATAAATATTATGGTAGAAAAAAGAGTTTGTGATTATGCTCCACTTTTGGAACAGTGGAGAATACTCATTAGTACTGCCATTTTTACGTTTGCTTAGCACATTTCTAATTCAAATTGAGTTTGTCTAAATGACATTGATTTGGCGCTCTGATTATTGGAAACTCCCATTCCCAAAATTAAACTAACCCAACAAGTAGATTAACTGCAGTCATAGCACTCACCAAACCATAAGGAGGCAATTATATAACTTAGCACCTCAAATTAGGCACCTTGATATTGCATGCAGAGCAAGATTCCATTATAGCACGGTTTGAGGAGGTCTATAGAACACTGCCCCTGTCCCTTAGGAAAAGTCCCTCTGATAGCCTGGGCTACCTTAAGAACAGTCCCTCCAATAGCCTGGACCACCTTAAGAGCACAAGACCTGCCTCTGGAGGAGATGAGTGTCACGGTGGTGACTGTTTCCTTGTCTGTGCTCACCTCACCCTCTGGTGGCATGAACCGGTGGCTGCTATGAACTGTCACACATTTCAGACTTCAGCCCAGTCCGGACCAGATCTTCCAGGCTGCCAGACTTGCCTTTCTTGTTTGTGCCTGAACAGCACCCGTAGCTGCCTTGTGATTTCGGCAGCTGAGCTTCAGCAGCTGATGGGCTATATTAATCACCTGGAAACTTCTGTGTTTGCCTTTGCATCGTCTAAGGTCCCTGCTTTGTTGGTGCTTTGTTGCACTTCTGCCTAGTCTTGTTTCTTGTATAGTTCCTTGTCTGTTTCTAGTTAGTCTGTGTGTAGTTTAGCTTAGGTTTATTGTTTGTTTCCTAGTCTTGTTTCTTGTTTGTATTTCTGTGTCTAGTTCTTGGTTGATTGTGTCTCTTGCTTAGTGGCTGCTCTGCAGCTTTCAGTCCTGTCTCTTGTCTGTCAGTATTTGTACCCTGTTTCAGTGGCTGCTTGGCAGCTTTCAGTTCCTGTCCTTTAGCTTGTCCATGTTCCTGCCTTGTGTAGTATTGTTTGTCTGTGAGTCCTAGCCCAGTTTCCTGCCTTGCTGCCCATGTATATTCCTTTCCCCTCTGACCCTCAGTCCCTGTTCAGCCTAGTGGGTATCCAGTTCCTGCCCTGTACGGTAAGTCCTGCCAGCCGCCTGCACCCAGGGGCTCAACTCCTGAGGCACGGCGGTCAAGTGCAGGTGAAGTCTAGCTGTTCCTGTCAGAGTTCTGCCTTGTCTCTGGTGTGGGGTGGTTTTGCCTGCCACTGCTGCTCCACGACAGTGGCCCAAGGGCTCATGAACCTAGTTTCTGCCTTGAAAACGTGGCAATGAGCTGGGAGGGGCAGCTCTTAAGGTGGTCCAGGCTATTGGAGAGACTTCATAAGTTTTGCTTTGAGGTCTGGCTAGAGCCAGACCTGAACCTCAGGGAAAAACTGAGGACTTATTGGCTGTGTTTGGGGTGTGGCAACCCCAGCAATTGCAGATTGTGCTTGGCCTACTGCCAGAGGCCACTAAGACTGAACATTGAACTGCAGAAGTTTCCATACCCTATATCTCCAGCCCTGTGAAAGGTACAGACCCGATATTTCCCTTGAATAAATACTTATCTTTGGTTTCATCCCTTTGTCTGGCTGTTTTATTTCATCAGCCCATGCCCAATCCATTCTTGAGGTCTTACACAGAGGTTTCAACTCAGTCCTTGGGACAAACCTAGCCGGTCGGGTTTTCAGGCTATCCACAATGAATATGCATGAAATAAATTTGCATCAATTACCTTCTTGCTATGCAAATCTTCTCTCATGCATATTCACTGTGGGTATCTTGAAAACCTGACTGGCTAGGTGTGTTCCAGGGACCAGGCTGAGAACCCCTGCATTACAGAATACTAGCATAAGTTGACACTGAAATGCCAACATTTAGGTGTGCCCATTTATGATATGGCTGTCTTAAGATGGCACACCTAAGATTGTAAACTGACAATTTACATGGATATTTGAGGTGAAGAATTGTTATTTCAGATAATTGGAAGAGACGATAATGCTATTGTATCTGATTGACTGGGAAGTTAATTTATTATTTTAGTTTAATTGTAAATTCCTTCTAATGTGAAGCTATCTTTGCATGTAATCTGCCTTGTAGCCTTTTGGTTAAAAGCAGAATAGAAATTAATACAATACAATACAGTGCACGTAACTTATAGTAGTCTATAAGGCACGGGTGTAAGTAGGTATCAAAGCCATATCCTACCCATGCTCCACCTAAGTTATGATCCCTCACAGTTAAATGCTGTATCACTTACTTGCTCCCTTACAGAATAGCATTCAGTGCATTTGCATGCATTTATGCCAATTAAGGTGCCATTTATATGTGCAAGTGCACCTAACTGCATGCACCCATTTTAGAATTGTCCTTCATGTGTTGTGCTTGCCTGTTGGAAATAAAGCAGTGATCAATGTTCCCTCTGTTGTTTTTTTTTTTTTTTACCACTGAGCAGCAGCTTAAGAACCTGGGTGGTGGAGAAAGAGAGAAGATTCTGGCTCTCATGCTGGGGGGGGGGGGGGGGGGGGGGGAGGAGAATAAGAGGAAAGATACAAGATTAAGGGCAGGGAGAGGAGTCAAGGAGAGATACTGGATCATAGGCAGTGTGTGGCTTTTTGGGAGGGGGGAGTAGAAAGAAAGTTACTGGATCACAGGCAAGACAGGGAGGGGAGTGGAGATAGAGAGAGAGGTACTGGGTTGGGGGCAGGGGAAGAGGGTTGTGGCGTAGAGCATAACAGTCTTGCAACTCCTCTCTATCTACCCTCTTATGGTACATCATTCCTCCCCGTCCTCTGTAGTCCAATATCTCCTCTTTCTCACATCACTCTCTCCCGTTGTCAATCATCTCTCTCTTTCTCTCTCTCTTCCCTTTCTGCCTCCCATTTTACAGCATCTCTCTTTTCCGCCATTCCGGCAAATGTAAGCCACATTGAGCCTGCCTGCAAATTGGTGGGAAAATGTGGGATACAAATGCTACAAATAAAATAAATAAATAAAATCCAAAATATTGAATCTCAGATCAAAGACTGTGAACAAAAATATTTCCCCTCTCCTGATACTAATCTTTTACATTCTTTTTACAAATTAAAATACTCTTACAATAAGCTGATAACTGATTCAATATGTCATGAAATTTTTCAAACTAAAACTAGATACTAGATTGATGGCAATAAAAGTAGTAGATTACTAGCAAATTATCTTAAATGCAAACGTACTAAAGTACAAATTCCATCTATCAAAAACAGCATTAATGGTATAGTTACCTCTAACTCTGAAATTTTGAAATCATTCTCTTACTTTTATCAAACACTATCCACCTTATAATTGAAAGAGAAAAACGCCTAGATTTCGACCCAAATCGGGAGATAGACGTTTATCTCACAAAAACGAATAAATCGGTATAATGGAAAGCCGATTTTGGACGTTTTCAACTGCACTTCATCGCGGAAGCGTACAAAGTTGACGGGGGCGTGTCGGAGGCGTGGCGAAGGTGGAACTGGGGCGTGGTTATCGGCCGAGGAGAGATGGGCGCCTTTCACCGATAATGGAAAAAAAGTATGCGTTTGTAGCTAGAATTTAGGGCACTTCTCCTGGACCCTGTTTTTTCACGAATAAGGCCCCAAAAAGTGCCCTAAATGACCAGATTACCCCCAGAGGGAATCAGGGATGACCTCCCCTGACTCCCCCAGTGGTCACTTACCCCCTCCCACCACAAAAAAATGATGTTTCACAACTTTTTATTTTCACCCTCAAATGTCATACCCACCTCCCTGGCAGCAGTATGCAGGTCCCTGGAGCAGTTGTTAGGGGGTGCAGTGGACTTCAGGCAGGTAGACCCATGCCCATCCCCCCCTACCTGTTACAATTGTGCTGCTTAATGCTTAGTCGTCCAACCCCCCCAAACCCACTGTACCCACATGTAGGTGCCCCTCTTCACCTCTTAGGGCTATAGTAATGGTGTAGACTTGTGGGCAGTGGGTTTTGAGGGGGATTTGGGGGGCTCAACACACAAGGGAAGGGTGCTATGCACCTGGGAGCTCTTTTACCTTTTTTTTTGTTTTTGTAAAAGTGCCCCCTAGGGTGCCCGGTTGGTGTCCTGGCATGTGAGGGGGACCAGTGCACTACAAATCCTGGCCCCTCCCACGAACAAATGCCTTGGATTTATTCGTTTTTGAGCTGGGCGCTTTCATTTTCCATTATCACTGAAAAACAAAAACGCCCAGCTCACAAATTGTCGAATAAAACATGGACGTCTATTTTTTTGAAAATACGGTTCGGTCCGCCCCTTCACGGACCCGTTCTCGGAGATAAACGCCCATGGAGATAGACGTTTTCGTTCAATTATGCCCCTCCACATCAATCAGAATCCCAAGGAGGAATCATGGCCATAGAAGATTTTCTTACTCCTCTTCAACATCCAAAATGGTCCATTCAGGATTGTAAACTCCTCTGTAATCCTATAGATTCTGAAGAACTCTCACATGCTCTTTCAGATCTTCCTTCTGGAAAAGCTGTTGGTCCAGATGGATATCCAGTGAAACCTTACAAATTATTTATAAAAATCTCTCTTTTCCTTATTTTACTCAATTTATTTAACAATATTTCACCTCAAGATATTATTTTTAATCATTTTTCGGAAGCATTGATAAATGTTATTCCCAAGCCCAACAAAGATCCTCAATTGGTGCAAAATTATAGACCTATTTCTCTCCTCAATTCAGATTATAAATTGTTTGCAAAAATTTTATCCAACAGATTACAGAAGATAATAGGTAAACTTATTCACAAGCAGGGTCTATGCCAGACTTAACACTAGGTTATTTTTCACATCTCACATCTTGCTAAAACTCACCTCCATTCTGTGATGCATCCCTAGATGCTTAGAAAGCTTTCAACAAGGAGGAATGGCCCTATTTATTTTCAATTCTCCAATGGTTTGGTGTCCCTGCAGATTATATCAATAAAATAAAAATTTTATATACTAATCCTATACTAATTCCCTTTCAGATTATATTACTTGCCATAGAAATACTCGTCAAGGCTGCCCTTTGTCTCCTTATTTGTTTAACCTAGCCTTGGAACCTCTTTTGATTGCAATCACTTCATCGAATGCCATCACTGGATTCTCATATAAAAATCATCACTATAAATGCTCTGCATATGCAGATGATATTCTCCTATATATTACAAATCCATCATCCTCACTGCTAGCTTTATTCTCTTTAATCAACAAGTTTTCTACATTTTCAGGATACAAAATCAATCACTCTAAATCTGAAGTATTACCACTTAATGTTCATAGGTCGTATGATTTAATTCCCCAAAATAATTTCATTTGTTCTCCCAACAAAATTAGATATTTGGGTATTGAGTTCCATATTTCACTTCAAGAAACTATCCAAAATAATGGTGATAATATATTGAGTCTCCTTAAAAATCTTCTAATAACGTTTCATCCTCTACATATTTCCTGGTGGGGCAGGCTCAAGACCATCAAAATGATGGTTACTCCTAAGATAAACTATATACTTAGCATGATACCGGTTTTATTCCATACTTCCTTTTATAAACAAATTGACAAGCTTTTGTCTTCTTTTTTATGGAAGTCTAAACAGATCAGAATCTCACTCACAAAACTTAAAGCCCCAAAAGAGAAATTTGGTGTCCTGATTTCCTATCCTATATAATAAAACGCACCTCCAATGTTCTGAAGCCGAGAAAGTGAAGCCTTCAAGCCTTGAAACATTCCTGCAACATCCCATCTCTTCAATTGACGACACGTAATTCAGGAATGTTGCAGGAATGCTTCAAGGCTTGAAGGCTTCACTTTCTCGGCTTCAAAACGTTGGAGGTGCGTTTTATTATATAGGAATAGGATGTGCTCGGTGCTTTTCTGTAGCACATGGGGGGAATTTAATATATGCTGATTAAAGTGGAGGAGTGGCTGGAGGAGGGGCAGGGGAGAGAGGAGATTCACTGGGTGGCTGGAGGGGGGCAAGGGAAAAAGGAGAATTGCTGGGTGGCTGGAGGGGGCGGCAGGGAACAGAGGAGACTCGCTGGGTGGCTGGAGGGGGACAGGGGAGAGAAGAGCATTGGTGGGTGGCTGAAGGTCCCCTCGGGACAGAGAAGACACACTCGCACCCAGCAGTCTCACTCTCTCTCTCTGTCACACACACACACTCGCACATTTACTCTCTCACTCTCACACACAGTCAATCTCACACATACTCTCTCATACATACACACTCCGAGGAAAACCTTGCTAGCGCCCGTTTACTTTGTGTCAGAAACGGGCCTGTTTTATTAATTATATCATAAGGCCATCATTACTCAACAATGTTGTCACTGGTTTCTTTCTGATTCTGATTATTCTCCTCTATGGCTTCTGCTGGAGCAACCTTAGCTCAACCATTTCCTCTTTTTTTACTTACTGCCTATTCTCTGACTTCTTCACAGAAACAGAATCCTATTCTAACACATACTAAAGCCTGTCTCTAAACCTTAGATAACATTCTCAAATTTCCTTTCTATAGGTCAGCACATTCCTCAATTTGGGGAAACCCTGTTTTTCTAATAAATAACAACCCTTTCCTTTGGAAAAATTGGATAGATTGCAATATTTGGGGCTTACAAGATGTTTATAATTGTGATTCACATATTGTACTTCCTTTTCAGGACTTGCAATCTAAATATCATCTCCCCTCATCTCAGTTTTTTTAGATGGATTCAACTATCTCGTTGTCTAAGGACATCTACTAAAAGAAAATATTTTACTTGCTCCAGTCCTTCTATTTTCCAGCTCTCCAAAACCCTGTTAAATTCAGGTCATGTTGCATCATCTATATATATAGACTAATTCTGTCTTCTCAATACAAGAACAGCAACACACTTCTACAAATTTGGGAAAAATAATCACAACTTTAATCAAACCTTTACCTGCTGCAAATTTTTTACAATCAATGTTCTTGTTTTATCATAGAGCTGTTTGGATTCTACGTAAGCTGCATTCTGCAAATTTTTCTCCGACAAATCTCTGTTGGCACTGCCATCAACTACCAGGAACATTAATTCACATGATCTCTGAATGTTCTCAGATTCAGTCTTTTTTGGAAAAATATTTGGAGTACCATATGTAAAATATTTAACTCAGATATTCCTATATCTTTGTCACTAATTATTTTTAAATCTTGTTCTCTGGAACATCAACTGTTTATTCTTCATAGTCGACTGTTTGATATTTTAATTACAATAGCCCAATAAATCATTCTAGCCAACTGGAAAAATTCTTGTTTACTTAATAAATATTTTTGGTGGCAATCTGTCTTGTAATATCACATATATGAACTAGCTTTGGCTAGTCTTCAAGGTTTAATTATTAAGATAACTGCACTATGGTCTACAATCACTGTTCATATGGACTCTCTTTGCAATACTGTTTGAATATTTAAGATTGCATTTGGTATTTTGTTTAAAACTCTCAGGCACTTTTTCTTTGTTCTATTATTAGCTTGGTTTTGTGATTCTTTTACCATTGTTATCTTTAATATCTTTGAAACTGATAAAATCTCATGAAAAAAAACTCAAATAAGAAGAACTAAAAAAATTACATGGCCAACTTGTTCAACAACATCAACAGACATCACACTTTGTGGGGGGCACAACAGATTTTTGGCCAGTCTTGGTTTTCAATTTAGATCTCCAATGGCCTATGATATTTGTAGTCCCTGACTCTGCTTGTACTTGTTTGTCATGTTGAGATGAAGATGTGGATTCTGTTTCTTTTGCTTAGGTAACAGTAAACAAGGGATCACTGGGGTGTGAATGCAGATTACAGTTAGAAACAGTGGCTTCTGGTTTTCTTCAGTGCTTCAACATAATTTTAGGAGAAAGGGTCTCTTTCACCAACATAGTTTCAACATAGGCTCACAAATACATTTAACAAGCTTATTAAAAAGGCATTAATTTACATTTGTAATTTCAGTTATTAAGTTTCTTTTCCATTGTACCCTCAGAGATCTAGACAGACTACAAGTTGATATGATATGTACATATTCATAATACAGAACTGCTTGTAAACATACTAGATTCTGTGGTCCAACTTGTTAAGAATACTTTTACTTTGTAATAAAAAAGTAGTTTAATCAGGCTATACTTTATTGCTTTTTCTTGAGGTTTGGTTTTTTTTGGGTTTTTTTTTTTATAAGATTTTCTTTCATTTCACTACTTTTGAAGCCAGTACATTTACTTTTTACTTAAATACTTTTAAAAAGTAACAACCCCATCTCTGCTTCAATGCTTTTCTTAAAGCCCCAATATCTGACAAAATTTCTTTTGGAAGCAGGTTAGTATATTTATCCAAAACTGTTTGTTAGCTCAGAAAGATTTATTACTGTCAAGGATGGCACAGATATCAGACCCTGAATTTACAAGTGAGGGCCTTATCCAGGGAGACCAAACAAGATTGTTTTTTCAAATAGCTAGAACCCAGCCCTAGGTAAGATTTGAGAGACATTACAACAGCCAGTGAGATTCAGTCTTATACCTACTGTACAAAGCTCTGAATGAGGGAGTGCCAGGTTATCTGGTGAATTGCTTAGGCTTGAAAGCCTAACCACAGATATTAAGGAAAGAAAATAATGACAAGATTTTTAAGGAACTGAAATCATGTTTTTCTTTAATCCAGTCTTTTTGTCACAGAAGAATTGGGGTGGGGGGGGGGGGTATTTTTCCAGCTGTCTTTTGTGATATTATAAAGTTATTTGGTTAACTTAAATGGATATTCAGACACTAGAGACTGACCAAGATTCGGTTTCAGTTTGGGCCCTGCACAGGAGCGAGTGGATCGCTCAGAGCATCCACTACCCCAGCAATAAAAAGGTAGACCCAGGAGGGGGCCTGCCAGAGGGTGTGTGTGGCCAGAATGGGGCTTGCCGCTGGAGGGAGTATCCAAGGGAGGGCCTTTTTTGGTCAGATGGGGGGGTTGGGACTGGGGCCAGGCCATTTTCAGTTTCAGATTCGGTTTCAGCTGAAACCGAGCAGCCAATTTTGGCCCCATATTTGGGTTCAGCTGAAACCAAAGGTATTGGTTTCAGCCAGGTGCTATTAGGCACAGCTAATTAAGATAGCACTGTTGAATATAGCAATTTAAAGTTAACCAAATTTCTTATCCAGTTAACTCAGATCTACTAACCATAACTTGCTGAATGCCAGCACTATCAGATTACGGGGGACAGTTATTAATGTGAGCTTCCATTAAGAAGTGTTATTTTACTTTAACCCCAGTTATTAGGAACTAGGTGCCCTGTTTACTAAGTTGAGCTATAGACGCGCTAACGTTTTTAGTGCATGCTAAAAATTAGCACACACTAACATTAGAGACACCCATAGGAATATATGGGTGTCTTTAGCATTTAGCACATGCTAAAAATGCTACTGCACCTTAGTAAACAGGGCTCTAGATCTAGCACATCAGTAGTAAAATAACATGTCTTATCCCACATTGATAGCTACAAACTTAAGAGAAAATCAGGTACCCTGCATTCTTCTGCATCTGTGTCTACTTCACCACTGAGTTGTGAGGCCCAAAGTTAACAGGTCACTGGCCCTGAATTTTAATGCAAGATTTATTCTGTTAATGTCCAAGGTTAACCAGATAAATCATTATGAGTACTGATCCAAAATACTTTTTTTTTCTTTTTTATATATGAAGACACAGTGGGATATAAACTTTAGTGAATCAGCCCCAAAATGGGACATTAATTCCAGGTACTACATCAAGCCCTTAAGGTTCAATTTACAGATTTATTTTTCATTGCTAGTGTTTCCCTGCTCTGTTCAGTAATTTAATTCTCACTGCTTGCAATTTCTATTTCACTGTGAAGGCAATAAAATCTGTGCCATTTTCTGATGTCTGTCTGTAGGTTTTTTTCTAACATTAAGGTCAATGAAAAAGTTCAGGCTGCACTTTACGACAGTAGTTTTCAGATCTAGTTCTCAGAGACCTTTAACAGGTCTGGTTTTCAGGTAAACAAAGTTGACACAGCTCTTAGAGAAAATTCATGCAAGTGTACCTGATTAACAGTCATTGTGGCTATCCTCAAAACTGAGCTTGCTGGGAGTTTGTGAGGATTACTAAAAATTACAGGTCAATACTCAATTTGGGCAGTCAGCATTTTTTTTTTTAACACTGACTGCCTCAGCTGAATTAAATTCAGATAGTCAGTGCTGATATCCAGATAGTGGTCGGTTTCCAAGAAAAGACTGAACTGTGCAATTCCTGAAAGTAATTGTCATTGTATCTACAGTGTGGATTGAGTCTGCAGGAAGAAAAGAATGGAATTTAAAAACTCCTGAATTGTTGTAACATGGAAACTTAATACCAATTTTGAAATTTTGGGGCAGACACTAATGGGCATTTCTATACCCGGATGCCACAATTTAGGTGCCCACTGTACAAAGACCATGAGCCTATTTTATAATAGCAACTACGTACACAGTTCCTCTTTTACCAAGCTGTGGTAAAAGGGGGTCTGCGGTGGCATTGGTATGTGAATTTGCCGTGTGCTGAGGTCCCCTTGTGTGCTGAGGTCCCCTTTTAACACAGTGGGTAAAAGGTTGTTTTCAACCAAAAAAAGAGAAATGGCCCTGTGCTAATCACCGGGATTGGTGGACAGCTTTTTCCAGGGAAGTCATTACCTATTTAGGTGAAGGTAAGGGCTCCTGCGCTAACCCAGTGGTAATCGAGCAGCGCACAGTGCTACCTATATAGAAAATATTTTTATGTCACACAAGAAATGGCGTGCGCTGAGGATGGGAACTACCACCGGGTTCCTGTGGTAACCCAGAGGTAGTCATGATATGGATCACGACAACACTGTGGTAGCTCTACTGCAGTATTGTAAAAGGGCCCCATAATTTGGCCACTAAACTTTGCTGGAGAAGCACTCAATATTCATGGCTAGCCGGTTATATTGCCCGATATAGTTGGTTAGCCACTATGTGCTAAGTGCTAATATCCAGTGGAGATAATCAGCTATATCATGCTGAGGGGTCCTTTTACTAAGCTACAGGAAAAGGGCCCTACAGTAGCAGTGGGGGCTGTTTTTCCAATGTACCAGGGCCCTTTTTACCACAGCAGGTAAAAAGCCCCTAACAAATGGCCATGCAGTAAGAGTACTCTTACCACGTGGCCATACAGGGGGGAGCAGTTACCACCACCATTGAGGTGGCAGTAAGGGCTCCCTTGGTAACCTGGCAGTAATTGGGCAGCACGTAGCAATATCCGATTACCGCCAGGTTAGTGCTGCACTGGCATGACAGAAATGGTGCATGCTCAAGCCGAAACTACTACTAGTGGCCACATTGGGCCAACGGTAATTCTGGAATAGTGTGCAGTAAGCCCCTGAATATTAGTGCTTAGCCTGCTAAGTATTATTTAATTGGTCAGGAGCCATTCTTGGACAGTTAAATAGCACTGTATATCAGCCAATTAGAATATTGTTGAACACACGCTTTACACTTAGGTGCGTAACTCTTACCTGTATAAGTGTTAGCATGCTATAACCTACACGAACTATTGGCACCTAACTTTAGGCAACCTGTTTATACAATGAGGGAGGTAGAGGTCAGTTCTATAATAGGGTGCCTTACAGGACCCTGTTCTACAAAAGCAGTGTTTCCCAAGTCCAGTCCTGGAGAACCCCTTGCCAGTCATGTTTTCAGGATACCCACAATGAATATGCATGAACTTGATTTGCATATACTACCTCCAATATATGTAAATCTCTTTCGTGCATATTCATTGTGGATATCCTGAAAACATGACTGGCAAGGGGTACTCCAGGATTGGACTTGGGAAGCACTGCTATAAAGCAATGTTAAGTGTTTACTTTCCTTTATAGAATACTAGCATAACCAGATAATAATGTGCCTAACACTTAGACACAATCACTTACGCCAGCAAAAGAGCTGGTGTGTTATCGCTCCATTGCTGCAGGTTCGTGCGTAAGTGATGGTATTCTATAAGTTACACTTGTACGTTTGGCTCCTGCCCATGCTCCACCCCTTGCAAATAAGCACTATGCAAGTTCCACATGTCGCTACAGAATAGCACATAGGCAGCACATTGGAATATACATGCATAAATGTAAACATGCGCATAAGGGGGAGATCACGTAGTAAACATTTCTGACTAAGACTATTCTATAAGCAGTGCCTAGACTTAGGCGCTGTATATAGAATATGCATAGTCGATATCCCAGTGCCTAAAAACTATGCGCCTCCAATTACACCAATAAAAATGTGGCATAAATCCTGGCATGTAGATTTAGGTGCAGAGGACCATATTCTAAAACTATGCGCCTAAAGTTCACAACGCCTACAAAATGCCCATTTCTCCACCAATAAGCATGCTCCTTCTTGCCTGCACACATCAGAAATTGGGTGCACTGCGTTATAGAATATGCTTAGTTAGTTGTGTATGTAAATTCTAATTATTACCAATTAGTTCTCATTATTACTTGTTAGGTGCTGTTATCAACGCTAATTAGCTTGTTAAGCCAATTAAGTTGCATGTATTATTATAGAATATCCTTGGATTTTGGCACACATCTCTAGGTGCACTATATAGAATCTAGGGGAATGTGAATATAAATATTAGTGCCTAGTTTATAGAATTATCCATTAAGGAATTGAGTCAAAATTAGTTTCTGTGATTTTGTGCCATGCATGGATATTTTATATAATATCAAAGGGCCCAATATTCAGACCAAAGAAGTTAGCCTGGCTAACTCCTGCGGTCAGTACTGAGCCTGAATATTCAATGCCGGGCTATTTCTGGTGACTGGCATTGAATATCCATTTTAGTTTTGTGCAGTCAAACTTCACCAGCCAAGTAGATTTTTAGTGCTGGCCGGTTAAGTTTGAATTGGCTAAAGATAGGCCTGGTATTTACGTGGTGAAACATGGCCACTAAACTTGCGCTGAAAATTGGTGGATAGCCGGATATAACAGGCAATATAACTGGCTAGTCACTAGCCACCAACCAAACATTTTTAAGTGGGTCATGGCCGGCCATCAGGGCAGGCATTAGGGCTAGGCAAGCAGGGCAATTGCCCTGGGCCCCCATGTCACTGGGAGCCCCAAACCTGCTTAAAGTTGAAAGAGGGGCAATCTGCAAGCAAGCTTTGGGGCTCCCTCCCTAGCATCTGCCCTGGGCCCCATCATGTCTAGCACCAGCCCTGCCGGCCATGTCCCGCTTAAAATTCACAGATAGCCAGTTATGGTGCATTTAACCTACTAGTTAAATCCTGGCTGGTTAAATGCTTTTGACTATCAGGGGGATAATATTTTTTCTTATTTTTTATTTTTGATAGTTTTTGTATGTATTTCATATTTACATAAATAGAATAAAACTTTGAAAAATACAGTTGTTGTGATATATTTAGTATAGAGGTTTGTTTAAAAGGCAATGTTTACTACCCTTATTGATATTATAGAAATACTATAAGTGGGGATGCTTGTTTTGTTTTTCTAGTATTTGATTTGTGATTGGATTCATCGAGGATAGCCTGAAAACCAGACTAGTTGACTGTGTCCCAGAGACTGGGTTGACAACCCATGTAGTAAAATAAAATGTCAGTAAGAAACTTAAGATGCAAAGTATCAGTAAACAAGGATGAAGAAGTCTAATTGGTGCATGTCTTACAGGCCTCTATCAGCTTTTATTGCTGTCACCGCACTGCATGCTAATGTAACATGTCTATAGATGCAAACCTGGCATTCATTGAGCCTATCCTGCTTAAATATTCTAGGACAGACAGTAAATATCAGAATGAAAAGTAAGCTGACATTTAAATCAAGGAAAAAAAACTGGGAAAGAAGGACCATTTAAAATAACGAAAAAAAAAACCCAGATTAATCAAGCAAGCAAAAGCAAATGTGTAGCCAGTATTTCCAGTTTTGTGCAATTCGGTAGAGAAAAAGGAAACTGATGCAGAGCTGTTTTATATTTAAAACAATGGGGTCAGCATTCAAAAAGGTTTGGCAGAAAAGGCTCTTACCTGCTTAAATCCTGCTCAGTAGTCCTTCACAAGATAGTCAGCACTTAACTGTACCATGCCATTAAATATCCCCTCTGACCACCCCAGCATTGTGCTAAGATGGGCAGTGGACAGAGTCAAGGATGAGCCTGCTGTTAAACGGGCACTGGCCATATTCAGTGCCAGTACTTGCTTAGCTATGTGGGCAGATAAGACCACTCAAAGGCAGTTCTATTTTTGCTCACTTAGCTTCATGGATGCCAGCACTGAATATCAATTGTCACCTGTATAACTTCTGAGTTAGCAGCTAACCCAGATATTCAATGCCAGTGCAAGGACATGGCCTGGTGTTCAGTGGCATAGCTACAGGTGGGCCTGTTAAAACAGTTAATCTATGCACATAGTTATAGAATACACCTAGATTTATGTGCAGAACCACGCGTAACTCTAGGTGCGCTATATAGAATCCGAGGGATAGCGCATAATTTCAAGGGGACATGGACAGGGGCATTTCCAGGGTGTTCCAGTGGCATTCCCAGAATTTGCACGCCTTGTTACAGAATAGATTCGATCAGCTAACTTAGGCACCAGCATTTACATCTGCTTTCAGTAGGTGCAATGCTGATGCCTAAATCTAGGTGTTTTTTTTAATGCACTTAACACTATAATATCTAAGTGCATGGTTATAGAATTTATCTCATAAGAGTGTGCCGATATTATATGACACCTATTCTATAAAGGAAAGTAGAAGCCTTCTTTCCTATATAGAATATTAGTGTAATACAGGGGCTTAGCTACGGGTGGGCCCAGGCCCGCCCAAACTTAGCTGAGGCCCACCCAGTTCATCCTGCTCCAATGGGTGCCAGTCTTCTAGGCACTGGTTAGATCTGGAGGATTTCCTCTTTAGAGAGAGCCGTGGAGCACGCCCAGAACTGCCACCGTGAAAACTCCCTCAAAACTTCCTTTAAAAAGGAAACCAAAGTGCTGAAGACCCTCTGCAGTCACTGCTCTCCGACCAGTCCGAGGAGCGTCTCACTCAGGATGCCTGCCTTGCATTGTCCCCATTCCCTGCACCGAGCCGGGAAAATCTGCTGCCAGTGCCTCAGCTCACTCTTGGCCTAGAGGGTTTCCTTCACTGTTCCAGCCAGGCTGCCAGCAATAGTTGAAAGGTTTCTGCACCAGCCCGCGGCTCCAAACAGGCACAGGAGCCAGCACAAGGAGCACACTGCATTGCTGTCTCCTTTACACAGATAAGCCCAGCTGCCAAGTAAAACAATGTGTTTTTTTTTTTTTTATATATGTACAGTGTAATGCTAGTGGTGGGTTCTTCACTGCCTGGGGGAGGGGGGGTATATTTGTTTAATCATTAAATATACCTTTTTTCCTCCTTGGCAGTGAAGAGCTCACCCCCACCCAGAAACCCACCAACATTAAAACTTTTTGTTGGTGGGTTTCTGGGTGGGGGTGGGCTCAGTGCTTAGGTTAAAATTTTTAAAAAAGTGTATTTTTCATGTTGGTGTGGGTTTTTTTTGAGTGGGGATGGTTCTGCAGTACCCAGGTTAAAATTGTAAAAAATGTTTTATATGTAATGGAGAGGTTTCTGGGTGGGGTTAGTCTCTGCAGTGCCCAAGACATTAACCCCCCCCCCCCCCAAATGTTTTATATTTAAATGTTGGTGTACTTCAGAGTGGGGGGAGGGGAGATGCCAGACTATGGGGGGTGGTGGGTAGGAGGTAGGACAGGGCTGATGCTAGGCTACAGGGAGGAGTGGGGGTGGGGTAGGGTAGGGCTGATGCCTAGCTATGGGATGTAGGAAAGGGAAGGGCTGATGCTGGGCTATTAGGATGGATTGGGGGGGGGGGGTAGGGATGAAAGGGCTGATGCCGGGCTATGGTGATGGATGTATGGGGGTAAGGAAGGGACAGGCTGATGGCAGGCTATGAGGATAGATGGATGGGGGATAGGGAAGGGGTAATGCCTGGCTAAGGGGATGGATAGTGCCCACCCATATTAGCTTTGGGCCCACCCAAAATGTCAGGTCTGGCTACGCCACTGGTGTAATAGCTTAGATAAATATCTATAATTTAGGCATGAGCACTTATGTCAGCTATAGAGGGGATGTAAGTGCTCATGAATAAATGCTAGAGATATATACTTAGGACTAGATTCTATAAATGATGCTGAAAATTTGTCATTGAAAATTTTAAGTGCCGAGTGCTGTTCTATAAAGGTTCCGCGCCCTTTATAGAATAGTGTTAAGCGCATTAAAAACACCTAAATTTAGGCATCAGCAGTTGCATAGATTAACTGTTTAACAAATTATGCACTATCCCCCGGATTCTATATAGCGCAGCTAGAATTACGCAAGGTTCTGCACATAAATCTAGGTGTATTACTACTACTACTACTACTATTTAGCATTTCTATAGTGCTACAAGGCGTACGCAGCGCTGCACAAACATAGAAGAAAGACAGTCCCTCCTCAAAGAGCTTACAATAACTATGTGCATAGATTAACTGTTTTAACAGCTCTTAACAAGCAATAATGAGCACTAAATGGTAAAAATTAGAATTTACGTGCTTACACTGCTAAGCATATTCTGTAATGTACTGTACCTAAATTCTAAAGCGCGAAGGCAAAAAGGGGCATGCTTAGGGGCATGAAAATGGGCGTTTTGTGTGTGTTGTTATAAACTATGGGCCAGTGCGTGTAAATCTATACACCAGCTTTTTGTTGGTGTAAATGGACGCGTGTAGATTTAGTGGCATGAACTATGCCTAAGCATATTCTAACTACTGTGCATAGATTTACGCATGGCATTTAGAATATGCTTAGGCGTAAGTGCCTAACGCATGTTAATTTTAGGTGCCATATATAGAATCTGGTCCTATAGGCTTTCCATGCACAGCGTTATAGAATATGATGTGTGCATACCTCCAAATTAAGGCCAATTAATGTCAATAATTGGTTGTTAGCAGCCAATTATTGGCACTGATTGGCTCATTAATCAATTAAGTTGTATGCACAAATTGGCAATGTGCACCTAATATAGAATCTGGGGGGTTAAGTCATAGCATTCCATGAGTTCCATGTGTGCAAATGAGTCCTACTCACGCTCAGCTTGAATTATATCCATGTGTCCACCTACCTGTCAAATATGCACTATGGGGGTCCTTTTACCAAGCTGCAGTAAAAAGGGCCCTGCGGTAGCGGTGGAGGATGTTTTTGCCCTTTTTACCACAGTGGGTAAAACATCCCTAAAAAAGACATATGGGGGACAGCACTTATTTCCACTCATTGAGGTGATAGTAAGGACTCCCACGGTAATCCGGAAGTAACTGGGCAGTGCATGGCGCTGCCAGATTACCACCGGGCTAGTGCTGTGCTAGAAACTACAGAATTATTTTCCTTAGTGCTGGAAATGGTGCACACTCAAGGCGGAACTACCATCGGTGGCATCATTGGGCCAGCGGTAGTTCCAAGTTGCCACACGGTAACCCTTTAATAAAAGCGTCCCTATGTAAAATATGCAACTTATTTACAGGATAGAGTCAGATTTTTTGGCATCTACACATGAGAGTGGAATGCAGGCAATATTCAGCTACTATGCATATAGCTATATATGCATAGTGTTGGAATATCACTGGCTATTCTTATAGCGGTGACATATAACACTGTTAATGTATATTGAGCACCATTGCGTCTATGGAGAATGGCACAGAATATACTTAAACAGCCAGTATTGAAAACAAACACCAATTGTGACATTTGGATATTGACTTGCTGCGCTTTGCTAAATATTCACTGTACCTATTTATACTTCAGTGAATACTAATATGGTATGACTGTACATTCTCAATAAAGTTTTCTATCAAGGTGGCTGAAAAACAACATGATTCAACATACTAGGAATTACTGTTCTTCCTGAGAAAGCTTTCAGTTATGTCTTGCTACTACTACAGTACTAACATTAGCCTATCTCTGTAACATTTAAAGCTAAGAGCAATCACAACAGAGTATGATTGTCATTTTAACGCATCCCCGCCCCGTGGGTTCTGTCTCCATCCCCGCCCTATCCCCACAGGTTCTGTCCCCGTCCCCGCCCCATCCCTGCTCCATCCTCATGGGCTCTGTCCTCATCTGCAGAAGCCTCAAACAATTATGATTTTATATTTAAATCTTTTTATTAAGGTATAAAAAGGAACAATATGCTGCACAACTATTGTGTATAAATTACAAATAGAAAACAAATAATAACAGTGAGCAGCGATAATAACCCTTCTCACCACCACCCTCTACCCTTCCAACCCCAATAGCTGATTTCTACTACCCCAAGGAATCCTAATCTACCCTGTTAAAATATCAAGTTCTGTATGCCCTAGAGGGGAGAAATATGTCCTATGAAGCGCTGTGGATGAATAAGAAGTCATCAACAATCTTAGGATTCAGTCTAGCTCTCATGTCTTCCACAGTCCTTCCTGCAATAGAAGATGTCTTCTTAGAAGATGTGCTAGTAGCAGGATGTACAGGACCTTGCAAATTTTGCTAGTTGTGGCCAGCATGTTTGCTTGTTTTTCCAAAAAATCAAAATACCATTGTCTGCATCACTCAAACATAAATAACATTCCAGTTCATTAACAGGCTTCAAAGTAGAAAACAACACAGGGACAAAGTTTGTCCCCCTCCTCATGGGCTCTGTCCCCATCCCTGCCCCATCCCCATGGGCTCTGTCCGCGTGGGATCTGTCCCCGCCCTGTCCCCGCAAGCTCTGTCCCCGTCCCCATCCCCGCGGTTACTGTGGATCCCCATCCCCATGTCATTCTCTACTCTGTAGTCTATCTAACAGGATATCTCCTTCAACTGAATCGAAGGCAGATGACACATCCAATGATATTAGATAGTAACATAAAATTTTAGCAGTACTCCTTCTCATGGTATGCACTGTAGAAATTAATAGCATCTTTATGCTATGAGCTTTTCTAAAATCATATTGAAATCTATTCAAACAATCATTCTCTTCCACAAAATTTTCAAGTTGTTGCAAGACAACTTACTCAATAACTTTCCCCCAGAAAGGGACCACAGAAATGGACCTGTAATTTCTCATACTTTCAGGATTTAATTTCTCATTTTTTAAATAAAGGTTTCACTGTAGCTTCTTTACAAGCTACTGGAAGCTTACCCTCACTAAGGAGTCCTTTTACTCAGGTGCACTGAAAAATGGCTTGCGGTTGTGTAGGCGCGAGTTTTGGGCATGTGCTGATCCATTTTTCAGCATGCCTGTAAAAAAGGCCTTAACATTTTGCCGAAAATGGACGTGTGGCAAAATCAAAATTGCCGCACTTCCATTTTGGGTCTGCAACCTTACTGTCGGTCATTGAACTAGCGGTAAAGTCTCACAAGGTAACTGGCCGGTAATGACCTACGCGTGACAAATGCCACTTGATGTGCATCCGATTTGCGCATCTGGAAATAAAAATTATTTTTCAGCTGCGCATAGCGAACATGTGCCAAAAATAAAATTACCACAAGAGCCACGCGATAGTCGAGTGGTAATTCCATTTTGGCACACATTGGGCACATGTAGACGCTTACGCGGCAAAGCGATTTTATCAATCAGCTGTCGAATAACCCTTGATGAACACAGGTCAGATAAAGACCAAGTAGGAGTAATTACAGACACCATTCTTGTCACTTCCTGAACCCCAGCACCCTCAATAGTTTATGATCCTCCAATGGATGACAACAATCTCACCTGCTGCTCAAGCATGGTCATCTTATCCTTCAAAAAATCAGCATAGGCCATAGCATCAGGTCCACTACTCTAATCTGCATCCTTATACCCTTCAATCAAATACTTTACTGTATGATATAGTTCTTGCAGTCTGTTCAGAGCATTCTGTACTTGCTTACGGAAGTAATCATTCCTCATGCAGTCACATAAATCAAGATATTCCAGTAAATGTAACTTATAACTGTCATAATCCTTAACATCACTAGCTTTTCTCCATTTCCTGCCTGCTTTAGTTCTATCCAACTTGCTTAACTGGTATGGAATTGTCTGCCCAACATGTTTTGACACCTCCATGCCTACATCAGGTGCAAAAATCCCCTTTTGGCAATGTTTAAAGCAGTCTAATGAGCTAAGGGAACCCATTATAAACAGCCTTAGGAATTTTTCATTATATCTCCAAAGGTGGGGTCCTACTTCCTAAACAGAGACATATGAGAAGAGACTGGAAGACCTGAATACGTATAACCTAAAAGAAAGAAGAAGATATGATACAGATGTTTAAATACTTGAAAGGTATTAATATAGAAACAAATCTTTTCCAGAGAAGTGGATACAGTAAAACTAGAGGACATGAATTGAGGTTGCGGGATGGTAGACATAGAAGCAATGTCAGGAAATTCTTTTTCACGCAGAGGGTAGTTGATGCCTGGAATGCCCTCCTGAAGGAGGTGACAGAGACAAAAACGGTGACAGAATTCAAAAAAGGCATGGAATGAACACACAGGATCTTTAATTAGAAAATGGATGGTATAAAAAACAAAACTTAAATGGCTGCATGTGTGTGGAAGTGTCGAGTGACCCTTAGATGGTGACTCTGGCTGTGAAGAACTAAGGCCAATGTCAGGCACAGGCACACTTCTACGGTCTGAGTCCTTTATATGGCAATTCGGTTTAGGATAGGCTAGAGAGGGCTTAAACAGCAACAGTAGCTGGAATGTGTGAATAGCATAAGTACATAAGTACATAAGTAGTGCCATACTGGGAAAGACCAAAGGTCCATCTAGCCCAGCATCCTGTCACCGACAGTGGCCAATCCAGGTCAAGGGCACCTGGCACGCTCCCCAAACGTAAAAACATTCCAGACAAGTTATACCTAAAAATGAGGAATTTTTCCAGTCCATTTAATAGCGGTCTATGGACTTGTCCTTTAGGAATCTATCTAACCCCTTTTTAAACTCCGTCAAGCTAACCGCCCGTACCACGTTCTCCGGCAATGAATTCCAGAGTCTAATTACACGTTGGGTGAAGAAAAATTTTCTCCGATTCGTTTTAAATTTACCACACTGTAGCTTCAACTCATGCCCTCTAGTCCTAGTATTTTTGGATAGCGTGAACAGTCGCTTCACATCCACCCGATCCATTCCACTCATTAATACACTTCTATCATATCTCCCCTCAGCCGTCTCTTCTCCAAGCTGAAAAGCCCTAGCCTTCTCAGCCTCTCTTCATAGGAAAGTCGTCCCATCCCCACTATCATTTTCGTCGCCCTTCGCTGTACCTTTTCCAATTCTACTATATCTTTTTTGAGATACGGAGACCAGTACTGAACACAATACTCCAGGTGCGGTCGCACCATGGAGCGATACAACGGCATTATAACATCCGCACACCTGGACTCCATACCCTTCCTAATAACACCCAACATTCTATTCGCTTTCCTAGCCGCAGCAGCACACTGAGCAGAAGGTTTCAGCGTATCATCGACGACGACACCCAGATCCCTTTCTTGATCCGTAACTCCTAACGCGGAACCTTGCAAGACGTAGCTATAATTCGGGTTCCTCTTACCCACATGCATCACTTTGCACTTGTCAACATTGAACTTCATCTGCCACTTGCACGCCCATTCTCCCAGTCTCGCAAGGTCCTCCTGTAATCGTTCACATTCCTCCTGCGACTTGACGACCCTGAATAATTTTGTGTCATCGGCGAATTTAATTACCTCACTAGTTATTCCCATCTCTAGGTCATTTATAAATACATTAAAAAGCAACGGACCCAGCACAGACCCCTGCGGGACCCCACTAACTACCCTCCTCCACTGAGAATACTGGCCACGCAATCCTACTCTCTGCTTCCTATCTTCCAACCAGTTCTTAATCCATAATAATACCCTACCTCCGATTCCATGACTCTGCAATTTCTTCAGGAGTCTTTCGTGCGGCACTTTGTCAAACGCCTTCTGAAAATCCAGATATACAATATCAACCGGCTCCCCATTGTCCACATGTTTGCTTACCCCCTCAAAAAAATGCATTAGATTGGTGAGGCAAGACTTCCCTTCACTAAATCCGTGCTGACTTTGTCTCATCAGTCCATGTTTTTGTATATGCTCTGCAATTTTATTCTTAATAATAGCCTCCACCATCTTGCCCGGCACCGACGTCAGACTCACCGGTCTATAATTTCCCGGATCTCCTCTGGAACCTTTCTTAAAAATCGGAGTAACATTGGCTACCCTCCAGTCTTCCGGTATTACACTCGATTTTAGGGACAGATTGCATATTTCTAACAGTAGCTCCGCAAGTTCATTTTTTAGTTCTATTAATACTCTGGGATGAATACCATCAGGTCCCGGTGATTTACTACTCTTCAGCTTGCTGAATTGACCCATTACATCCTCCAAGGTTACAGAGAATTTGTTTAGTTTCTCCGACTCCCCCGCTTCAAATATTCTTTCCGGCACCGGTGTCCCCCCCAAATCCTCCTCGGTGAAGACCGAAGCAAAGAATTCATTTAATTTCTCCGCTACGGCTTTGTCCTCCTTGATCGCCCCTTTAACACCATTTTCGTCCAGCGGCCCAACCGACTCTTTGGCCGGTTTCCTGCTTTTAATGTATCTAAAAAAGTTTTTACTATGTATTTTTGCTTCCAACGCTAATTTCTTCTCAAAGTCCTTTTTTGCCCTCCTTATCTCCGCTTTGCATTTGGCTTGGCATTCCTTATGATCTATCCTGTTACTTTCAGTTGGTTCTCTTCTCCACTTTCTGAAGGATTGTTTTTTGGCTCTAATGATTTCCTTTATCTTACTGTTTAGCCACGCCGGCTGACGTTTAGTCTTTTTTCCCTTTTTTCTAATACGTGGAATATATTTGTCCTGAACCTCCAGGATGGTGTTTTTAAACAGCATCCACGCCTGATGCAAGTTTTTTACTCTGCGAGCTGCTCCTTTCAGTCTTTTTTTCACCATTTTTCTCATTTTGTCGTAATCACCTTTTCTATAGTTAAACGCTAGCGTACTTGATTTCCTAGTTTCACTTCCTTCAATGCCAATATCAAAACCGATCATATTATGATCACTGTTATCAAGCGGCCCTCGTATCGTTACCCCCTGCACTAGATCATGAGCACCACTAAGGACTAAGTCTAGTATTTTTCCTTCTCTTGTCGGCTCCTGAACTAGCTGTTCCATGAAGCTGTCCTTGATTTCATCAAGAAATCTTATGTCCCTTGCGTGTACAGATGTTACATTAACCCAGTCTATATGCGGGTAATTGAAATCCCCCATTATTATTGTGTTGCCCAGTTTGTTTGCGTCCCTGATTTCCTTTAACATTTCCGCCTCCGTCTGTTCGTCCTGGCCAGGCGGACGGTAGTACACTCCTATCACTATCCTTTTCCCCTTTGCACATGGAATTTCAATCCACAGTGATTCCAAGGAGTGTTTTGCTTCCTGCAGAATTTTCAATCTATTTGATTCAAGGCTCTCGTTAATATACAATGCTACCCCTCCACCAATCCGATTCACCCTATCACTACGATATAATTTGTACCCCGGTATGGTCTGTGTCCTGCAAATGACAAGATGGATTCAAATAGGGTGGAATGGGCTTCAACGGCAACTCCAGTACTTGGGAGGATAGTGCCAGGTGGACTTCTATGGTTTATGTCCCAGAAATTTCAAAGAAAAACTATGATTAAGTATTTTATATCATATTCATTGTTGGTTTAATCATGAATTAATAATGAGTGTAACTGTTGGGAATACTAGATGGGCTGTTCATGTGGTGGAGTGGCCTAGTGGTTTCAGCACCACTCTTGTAATCCAAAGGTGGCCAGTTCAAACCCCACTGCTGCTCCTTGTGATCTTGGGCAAGTCACTTAACCTTCCATTGCCTCAGGTACAAACTTAGATTGTGAGCCCTCCTGGGACAGAGAAGTATCCAGAATACCTGAATGTAGCTCAACTTGAGCTACTACTGAAAAAGGTGTGAGAAAAATCTAAATAAATAAAGTTATCAGCTGCCATTTACTATATTACTATGCTATTCTTCCCCCTGATGTAGGCATGGAGGTGCCAAAACATGTTGGGTGCATGATATAGTGCTTTAAATTAACTGACTAAACATTCAGTACTCCACTATTGTTTATGTTTGCTCTTTTAATAAATAAATAAATCACACCAACTGGTTAGAACATAAGCCTTGCCATACTGGGAGAGACCAAAAGTCCATCAAGCCCAGTATCCTGTTTCCAACAATGGCCAATCCAAGTCACAAGTACCTGGTAATACACCAAAGGAGTAAGACAGCTTTTATGCTGCTTATCCTAGAACAAATTAGTGGACTTTTCTTTTAGAAAATTATCCAAACCTTTTTTAAAACCCGCTAATTGCTTATACCACATTCTCTGGCAACAAATTCCATAGTTTAAGTACATGCTGAATGAAGAAATATTTTATCCAGTTTGAAATTTACTACTTAGTAGCTTTATTCCATGCCCTCTAGTCCCAGTACTTTTGAAAAGAGTAAACAAGTGATTCACGTCTACTCATTCCACTCCACTCAGTGTTTTGTGGTCCTCTATCATATCTCATCTCAGCCATCTCTTCTCCAAATTGAAGAGCCCTAGTCTCTTTTACCTTTCCTCATAGGGAAGTTGCCCATCCTCTTTATCATTTTCATTGCCTTTCTCTGTACCTTTTCTAATTCTGCTATATCTTCTTTTTGATGCGGTGACCAAAATTGCACACAATATTCAAGGTGTGGTTGCACCATGGAGCAATGCAAAGGCATTATAATATTCTCGGTTTGTTCTCCATTCCTTTCCTAATAATTCCTAACATTCTATTTGCTTTCTTAGCTGCCAGTGTGAGCAGAGGGTTTCAACATATCATCAACAATGACACCTAGATTCTTTTCCTGGGCAGTGACTCCTAATGTGGAACTTTGCATCATGTAACTATGGGTTCCTCTTTCCTACATGCATCACTTTGCACTTGTTAACATTAAATGTCATCTGCCATTTGAATGCTCCATCTTTCAATCTTGTAAGATCCTCTTGCAATTATTTCACAATCCTCTTGCAATTGCAATCGTCTTGCAATTGTCATCAGTAAATGTAATTACCTCACTAGTTATACACACCTCTAGATCATGTATAAATATGTAAAAAAAAAAATAGCCATCCCAGCACAGACCCCTGGGGAACCCCACTATCTCTAATCATCTCCACTGAAAATACTGACATGTAAACCTCTTCTCTGTTTTCTGTCTCTTAACCAATTCTCCTATCCCATTACTTTCTAATTTTCTCAAGAGTTGTATATGAGGTAGTTTGTCAAATGCCTTTTGAAAATCCAAATACACAATATCAACTGGCTTGCTTTTAGCCACATGTTTATTCAATCCTTCAAAGAAATGTAGCAGAATGGTGAGGCAAGATTTCCATTGACTAAATTCATGTTGGCTTTGTTTCATTAATCCATGCCTAGGTAAATGTTCAGTAATTTTGCTTTTTTATCATAATCCCTACATCAGGCTCACCAGTCTATAATTTCCTGGGTCACCTCTGGAACCCTTTTTAAAAATTGGAGTTACATTGCCACCATCCAATCTTCCAGTACCATGCTTGATTATAAAGATAAATTGCATATTACTAATAATAGTTCTGAAAGTTCATTTTTTAGTTCTATCATTAATTTGGGATGTATACCATTCACTCCAGGCAATTTGCTACTCTTTAATTATCAAACTGCACTATTATATCATCCAGGTTGTGAGGGAGTGGACCATATAGTGAAGAGCACTCCCTCACTGACAGTGCTATTCAGCTACCTTACAGCAAGTGACACTAGTTTGCCAAGACTGAGACAGAGTCAGAGGGGTGGGTCTCAGACTAGGCTGGAGTTAAATGCCCTGAGTTTGAACAGATCAGGGAGGCCCTGAGTACAGAGGACTCCCAGAGTGTTCCTGTTGGCTGGAGTACCTGGGAAAAGACTAGGGAAGACAAGTATCCCTCAGCAGAGATTGTTACCCTGTAATTTGCCAGAAGCAGAGGCTTCAGTAAGGTAGGAGAAATTTCCTTGAAACCTCAGAGTTGAAAGTGAGCAGGGCTTTTTTTGAGAGGGTACTTGGGGGTACTGAGTACCGGCACCTTTTCCATTGTCTGCTAAAATTGAGCCATGGTCCCCAAGTTTTAATGAAAGAGCTCAAGCTCTATACAACAATTCTGCCTTGTCATAGATTCCGTGACTGGTTGCAGGGGGCCTGGCTATTGTGGGGTGGGCCCCTCAGCGATCACCCCACACCTAAAAGGTGGCCTAGCTTTTGAGTACCGGCACCTTTTTCACTAGAAAAAAATGCACTGAGAGTGAGTATTGACTAAACTGTGTCAGAGAAAGACTACAAGAACATGAGTTAAAAAGAAGAGACATTGTATTTATCCTGTGGAGCCTGTTAGATCACAAATACCTGGCAAGATCCTGAAAAAGTTCAATACATTTTATGTGGCTTATCCAAGAAATAGCAGTGGATTTCCCCCAAGTCAATTTAATAATGGTCTATGGATTTTTCCTTTAGGTAGCCATCCAGACCTTTTTAAAACCCTGCTAAGCTAACCACCCCTACAACATTCTCTGGCAATGAATTCCAGAGTTTAATTATACGTTGAGTAAAGAAAGAATCTCTCCAATTTGTATTAAATTTATTACTTTGTAGCTTCAATGCATACCCCCTAATCCTAGTTTTTTTTTTGGAAAGAGTAAACAAATGATTCACATCAACCTCTATGACAGCCTCAGATATTAGAGCCAGATCTATTACAGCAGCATGCAGATCGCTGGAGTAGTGTAGTGGTCAGTGCAGTGCACCATGGTGTGGGGGACTCTGGTCCCTATCTCCCTCTACCTATCACATTTGTGGTTGAAACTGTGATCCCTCCAAAACTCACCAGAAATCCACTGTACCCACATATAGGTGCCCACTTCACCCATAAGGGCTATTGTGTACAGGTGTGGGCAATGGGTTTTGGGGGACTCAGCAGACAAGATGAGCAACAGTGAGATGTGTACCTGGGAGAATGTTTTTGAAGTCCATTAGGGTGCCCCATTTATCTCCTGGGATGTCTGGGAGATCAGTCTGCTAAAAATGCTGGCCCCTCCTACATCCCAATGGCTTGATTTTCTACGTTTTTCACTTGGACATTTTATTTTATTTTAAATGGACCAAAAAACAAAACATCCAAAGCACAAAACCTTGTTAGAAACAGTAATTTTGAAAACAAAAGATACATGTTTTTCTTTTTGGAAAATGAACTTCTTTCTTATTCAGATTTTGGACGTTTTTTACAGAAAGTCTAAAGTTGGACTTAGACATCATATAAAAAATGACCCTCTCAGTCATTTAGCAGTCTGATTCTTTTACTGCCTTATAGGTTCTAATATAACTAACAGTTTTTATTATATGTTTTTGCCGCCAGTGCAATCTTCTTTTCATAGTCTCTCTTTGCTTTCCTTATCAATGCTTTGCATATGACTTGCCATTCCTTATGCTGTTTCCTATTATCTTCATTCAGATCCTTCTTACATTTCTTAATGATGTTCTTTTTTTATCTAATAGCTTCCTTCACCTCACTCTTTAGCCATGCTGGCTGCCATTTGGCTTTCTGTCCACCTTTTTAAATAGGTGTAATATATCTAATCTGGGCTTCCAGAATGGTATTTTTGAATAACACCCCCCACCTGATGCAATATTTTTACCTTTGCAGTTATTCCTCTAAGTTTTTATTTTTTACCCTTATTCTCATTTTATCATAGTCTCCGTTTTGAAAGTTAAATGCTAATGTATTGGATTTCCTGTGTGCACTTACTTCAAATATTATAAATAAGTACAAGATAGCAAGTAAACCTGGTGTGTTTTTTTAATACTTATTTTAAGCCATTTTCTAAGGAGGAAAAGACTTCAGGCGTTTGGCTCTTTCTTGTGAACTTTTATTCACAGAACTGCCAATGGAACTTCTTCACCGATCTTAAAAATCTTCGACCATTAATTTATTGTTATTGATGATGTTTTGGGGGGGTAGGTGGGAAGGATAGAGAGAGAGAGAGAGAGGATCAGGAACTGTCTAAATTCCCTTATGTGAGAACTCACATAAAACTGGAGCTCAGCCATAGGCATCACTATAGGGGAGCAAATACAGCCCCCCAAATCTTCATTGCACACCCAGTGAAAGCCGCAAGTCCCCGGACTTACCACAATGGTTCAAGTAGGTCTGAGGACTAAGGGCTTTCCCCAGTTCATGAGGAGGGAGCCTTGGTGTGTGGTTGGGCAGCTGTGATCCCCCAATCACTCTTTCCCATGGTAGCTCTGCTATTCTAAATGGTGGCTGCGAACTCTCGTAAAAATACTGTGAGAGGTCGCAGATGCCATTTGATTCTTGGAGCCGGCACAGGCAGCAACAACTGGGGATTGCTGCTGCCTGAGGTGTTGCATTGAGGGCAAGGAGGGATAGGTGCTGCATAATGGGAAGGGAGATGGGAAAAGGCTATATTTGGATACAAGGGAAGGGAGAGGGGAAAGCTGCACTTGGATAGGAGAGCAGGGAAGGGAGAGGAGGAAAGGCTGCATATGAACGGAAGAGAAGGGAGGATGAATTGTTGCTCTTGGATAGGAGGGCAGGAAAGAGAGGAAGGATCCATGTAAATGGAAGGGAGAAGATAGGCGGGCAGGGAAGGGCAGCAGCCCAGCGGTACTTCCTTTTTAGCATGCGGTAAGCCCGTGTTGAGCTTACTGTCACTTTGTATAAGGGGCCCTTAGGTAAAGATATGGCAGTCCTACATTTATAAGCTTCTGAATTAAGATGAATTTTCAACTGAAAATCTAAGTTTGATTGAAAATTGGGAATAATTGTAGGCATCTAATCTAGGGGCATACATTTAGGAGCTCAGCTTTTTTTGAATATTGGGCCCTATTCATGCATGTATTTTTCATAGCACATAATTGCAAGGGGGCATGCACGGGCAAAGTCTGGGTAGACTGTGGCTGGAGTGCACAGTTACATGCAGACGTAACAGAATACTGTAAGCTAAGAGTGCATCACTGCAACTTAAACACAACCATTTACACCAGGTCTATGCTGACTTAAGTGCTTGCTACTAAGTACATATGTGTATATCTACCTACATAAGAATATAAGTGTTGCCATACTGGGACAGGACAAAAATCCATGAAGCCCAGTATCCTGTTTCCAACAGGGGCCAATCCAGGTCACAAGTACTTAGCAGATACCAAAATTTACGCTAATATTCTACAAGGAAAAATATGTGCCTGTATTCCTTTAGGCTCCTACGAGATCTCTTCTAGGTGACTAATTATAGTCATCCAGTTATAGAATTACCTTCTACTGTGTATGGATAGTGCCAGAGGGATGTATATAGAAGGAGTGATGTCATTTATGCATATGGTCACAAGCACCACTTTTTGATAATGCACTACTTCAAAGAAACATTTTGTTTTGCCTATACCAGTGGAAGTGGTGGAAGCTAGTACTTTAACAATTTCTTGGCATCTTTGTTACTGGTATGAAAGGAAATGGTAAGCCGGGGGGGGGGGGGGGGGGGTAAAGCTTCAAGAGAATCATAGGGAACACTCATTTACCCAAAGCAGATGATTCACAACTGGCCAGACTACATGAGCAAATTCTGCCTTTTTTGTACTGTGTTTTACTATTTACTAGGAGCCTGCTGAAGACTCAACTATAGAAATATTGATTTTTATTATTTTTGTATCTCTCTGATCTGCCTTCAATTATAATCAGAGAATATTTTTTATTTTTGAGTTTTGAACTAGGTTTGCTAAATATAATTATACCTCTAGAACTTAATCCAGTCCTTGGGACACACTTAGGGTGTCTTTTAAAAAAGATTAGCTCAAATTATCTGCAGCAGGGCCTATTTTATTCCTATAGCCCTGCTGCAGGTAACTCAAGCTAATCTTTAGTAAAAGAGCCCCCTAGCCAGTTAAGTTTTCAAAATACCCACGATGAATATGCATGAATTAGATTTGCCTACAATAGAGGCAGTGCACACAAATATTTCTCATGCATATTCATCATGGATACCTTCAAAACCAGAATGGTTTAATCTGTCCCAAGGACTAGGAAATGAACCTCTGCTTTATTTTATTTTTATATTATTTTTGTTACATTTGTACCCCGCCCTTTCCCACTCATGGCAGGCTCAATGCGGCGGGCAATGGAGGGTTAAGTGACTTGCCCAGAGTCACAAGGAGCTGCCTGTGCCGGGAATCGAACTCAGTTCCTTAGTTCCGCAGGACCAAAGTCCACCACCCTAACCACTAACTTTTATGGACTTACTAAGCATGGGCCAATGATCAGAAGCAAACACAGGCTCTAGAGGCTGTATATACTAGCGCCTATGTTTGCAACCGCCCCATGATCAGAGCCCCCGAGTGCATGAAACAACATGCTCAAGGGCTCTGAATGCAACTAGCACACAAATGCATGCAAAACAGGGCTCTTAGCACAAGTAGCATGCAAATGCATGCTAAACCTATTCATCCCCAATGATCAGCGATCAGCGTGCCAAAGATTGGCTCGCTGGATGTAGCAAATCCTATGCCAGCTCAGATATGGGATTAGGGTTTGCAGACAGTTGGGGAGGAATAGTGAGCCCTGTCCAGCATGCATTTGCATGCTAGCTGGCCCCCATTCCTCCCCAATGCAGCAGCCCAAGCAGGAACCCCGACCCGACTTGACCTGACCCCCCTCCCCCAACCCCCCCTGATACAGGTTCAGGGGGGCTAAAGATCTGGTGAGTCTCCATCCTCCTAACCCCTCCCCAGCATCTCACCGATGTCCCTGGTGGCCCAGTGGGTCACGGGTAAGTCCCCTCCCCCACCTGGTGGTCTAGCGGCCTTTCCCCACCCCCCCTACCTGCAGCTGGAGGAGGCCTCCCTCCTCTTCCATCAGAGCCGCCTGAAACATGGTGGCACCCAGCCCTGCCCAGTGCATCCAGGGACATTGGAGGGATGCTGTATGGAGTTAGGAGGGGCTGGAGACCCACCGGATCACCAGTCCCCCCTGAACCTGTGTCAGGGGAGATCGGAGGTCTGCCAGACCTTCATCCCCCATTTTGCTTGGCTCGGGCAGGGGTAGTTGGGGTCTGGTGATCCCATGGACTTCCAGCCCCTGTGTTTGACAGGTCTGGGCTTTTGACAGGTCAGACCTGTCAAACAAGTGTGGGAGGATTGTCAAATGTGGGAGGGTTGTGCCTGAGCGCATGCTCAGGCACAATCCTCTCGCACTTCTACCCTGTGATCAGAGAGAATTGCATGCTTAAATTTGCATGCAATTTTCTCTGATCATAGGTCCAGTAAAGCCCCTCGCTGTTCCAGTGCTATTTTTAGAGCGCTGTTTGGAACTATGTGGGGCTTTTGATCATCTGCCTATTAGGTATGAAGACTGGATGATGCCCCCACTGTTAATGCACAATGAGTATTTGTATGCATATTAGTGTTACCTCTAAGGCAAACACAAAAAAGCACCAAGGGCCATCATGTTTGAATATTCAAGAGTCCTTTTACTGATGTACCCAACACAGGCAGTGCTTTGGCATCAAGAACCCTGCATTAGGGGTCAAGCAAGTTAATCCAGGATCTTTAACCATATGCCAACAAATGGTCTCACAGCTCAAGTAACTAAAGAACTGTTAAATATCTCAAAGGTCTCTGTTAAGTTTTACAGTTCATTCCTTGTGAAATGCATACATTTCATGCCACCAAAGGTCATTTTAAGATTGTTGAACGTTGGTGGCATGATATATGTGCATTTCACAAGGAATGAGCTGTAAAACTTAACAGAGATCTTTGAGATATTTAGCAGTTCTTTAGTCTCACAAGCTACAAGACAATTTTTTGGCGTATGGTTAAGAGCCTGAATTAACTTGCTCGATCCCCGATGCAGGCACTTGATGCTGAAACACGGTCCACGTTGGGTTCATCAAAAAAGGACTCTTGACTATTCCAACTTGATGGTCCTTGGTGCTTTTTTGTGTTTGCGTTTGTATTATGTACTTTGACCCTCTCCTTTGCCATTGCATTAGAGTTACCTCTAAACCAGGTCCTCGGGAAACACCTAGCCAGTCAGATTTTCAGGATATCCACAAAGAATATGCATGAGATAGATTTGCATGCACTACCTCCATTCTGTGCAAAATATCTCATGCATATTCATTGTGGGTATTATGGAAATCTGAATGGCTAGGTGTGACCCCAGAATGGGGTGGAGAACTACTGCTCCAAGCCACTGGCAGTAATGCTAATGCACATGCAACTTGCATATGTTAACATGTTTAGTACTAACACTAATATTGAGTAGCTCATTGATCCCTTATCTAATTTTGGCCGTGAGGATCACAGTAGGCCATGAAGAATATAACTTTTTCAATTTGTGTATTTAATTGTATTAATTTATCCACTGATGAGACTAGAAATAGCTGTGGAATTAGCAGTAGCCAAGTACTCTATGTGATTAAAATCCATTTGAGGAAGAAACACTCTTTCAAGACTTTTTCATATTCAGATTGCATAACTTCACAACAATGTCCTTTGCCAAAATTAAATAATTCTTTAGCAACAAAGAATTTTATATGCACCAGGGATCAAATGATTTACTAGGTAATCAGAATTTATTGAATGTGTGCAATCTGCCATTAGATAACTCAGTGAAAATTCTGTTCTACTGTATTCTCCCAAAATGAGAACGGTTAAAAATACTGATCTAGTTAAACTAACTGATCTGTAAGTTAAACCATTATAAGAACATAAGAACCTAAGAATAATCATACTGGGTCAGACCTATAGTCTATCTAGCCCAGTATCCTGCTTCCAGCAGTGGCCAATTAAAGACACAAGATCCTGGCAGAAACCCAAAGAGTACCAACATTCCATGCTACCAATCCCAGGCCAAACAGTGGCTTCCCCCATGTCCATCTCAATAACAGACCATGAACTTCTCCTCCAGGATTTTGTCCAAGCCTTTTTTTAAACCCAGATAAACTAATCACTGTTACCACATCCTCCAGCAACAAGTTCCAGAGATTAACTATTCTTTGAGTCAAAAAATACTTCCTTCTATTTGTTTTAAAAGTATTTCCATGTCATTTCATTGTGTCCCCTAGTCTTTCTACTTTTAGAAAGAGTGAAAAATTGATTCACATTGTCAAAACTAAGTTGTATGGTACCCATTTATTTTAAAACTACTATTAATGATCTGTTGAACTCAAATTACAAGTTGCTTTGTTGCGCAAATAAAAATTAACACATACCTATGGGCCGTTTTACTAAGCTGCACTAAGAAATGAGCTTAGGTCATCTTTACGTGGGACTTTGTCGTGCACTAAGCCCATTTCTAGCGTGGCCGTAAATTTGGCCTTTTTCTATTTCCAGAATTTGCCATGTGCAAATGTTAGCTCACAGCCATTTAGAAAAAATTGCCATGGAAACACTTACTGCCTCGTATTTAGGAGGCACTAAGGACTCCCGTGTTATGGATGCACTAACCTGTTAGATTGGTGGAAATGTCAGTGTGCTAGCAGATTAGTACACCCCCCCCCCCCCCCAAAAAAAAAAAAAAAAAAAAAAAAACATGCTGCACATAGATGGCAAGACTAATGTGGAAAACTTTAGTACATCCCATGTTTGCCCATTTTTCTTGCATTAGGTGTGCATTAGTGTCAAACACAGCTTAGTAAAAGGGCCCCTAAATGTTTAATATTTGTATTTTTTTCTAATTTCATATCTTGTTTTGCACATAGCACAATGACGTAAGAACATGCCATAGTGGCTCAGACCAAGCTCCTATTGAGCCCAGCATCCTGTATCTGACAGTAATCAATCTGGTTCTTCAGAAAATACCCAACAGAATCTAAATCTATATGTTCTCTAAGGCTTCTGCAGCTTGCAGTCACCCAGATCTTGCTGCATCTGAGTAAGTGGAAACTGACATTTTAGCCATCGTGCTGTGGCTTTCTTCAGGGTGTGCTGTGAGGTCTGCAATTTGTCTTTATATATAGTATAGGCTGGGGTTTATTTCCTCAGGAAAGAAGGAGATTTCAGTGGAAAATTGAGGTGGGAAAGTCCGTTGGTCACATATATGAATTCTGGCAAGAAATTGCTAAAGAAGAACAACATCAAAACAGCCTACAGTGCGCACCACAGAATCTGACATCCACACTCACATATGTGAATGATTGGCTACCTTTGCTCCGAACCCCTAGAGTGTACAAAATCCCATGCAACTGTGGCAAATTATGCATTGGTGAAACTGGATGAACCATAAAGGAAATGCTACAAGAGCATAAGAGACACCACAAGTTCTGCAACACTGAAAAATTAGCTGTGCATCTTCAAAGTAAGGGGACAGGTCATACAATTAGATCTAGGAGAAAGAAGATCATTGGTGGCTGAGAAGAATCAAAGAGGCAATAGAGATAGCATGACACTTTAATGACTCCAATGGAGACAAAGGGCTCATCCTAAACAATGCATGGCAACCACTCATTCCAAAGAAATGTTGTGCAAAAAGGACTGGTGCAGAGGACAAACGTCTTTTCCTCCCAAAGTTTTACAATATGACCTTGTGAGAGAGTCTATAGGAAATGACTGTTCCCTCTTAATCAGTATTCCCTTACAGTCACAGAGCCACCATAAAAGGTAGGCCACAGAGTAAGGAAGAGATGACTCAGCATGAGCAGAGCAGGGAGGGCTTGGTAAAGGCAGGATAAAAAACCTCTGCACAGATCAGTCAAAGAGGCCCAGAGGAGAGAAAAGAAGCCTTACACCATATGCCTCCACCACAGACGTATAAGCTGCAGAAGCTCTTCTCAAGTAGGCCAATTCTATCTTGAAACCCTGTTGAAATTGTAACTTTTGAACTAAGGGCCAAGCATTTTTCAAAGACAGAAGTGTAACTTTGGGACTCCAGCTCAGAAGCAAGCTGTTTGTGCTGCCTTTTGAAAGACCAGTCTTACTTTCCAACTACTGGAGTTGTCATCGAAGCCCACTCCAGCTGTGATCCTGATCTGCTTTTTGCTATTTACAGAACCCAGGCCCAGATGCACTAAACTTTAACGACCCTTTAACGACCTACAATCATTGTGGGTTGAAATTCCATGTATAACAGGGAAAAAAACGGTGATAGGAGTGTACTACTGTCCGCCTCGCCAGGATGAGCAGGTAGATGCAGAAATAATAAAAGAAATCAGAGACGCGAACAAAATGGGCAATGTGATAATAATGGGTGACTTCAATTATCCAAATATAGACTGGGTAAATGTAACAGTGAGAAACGCTAGAGACGCTAGAGAGGTACAATTCCTTGATGAAATCAAGGACAGCTTTATGGAGTAGCTGGTGCAGGAGCCGACGAGAGAAGAAAACATTCTAGACTTGGTCCTCAGTGGAGCGCATGATCTGGTGAGGGACGTTATGGTACTGGGGCCGCTTGATAACAGTGATCATAATATGATCAGTTTTGATATTTACCTTGAAGTAACTGTACACAGAAAGTCAAATATGTTAGTGTTTAACTTTAGAAAAGGAGACTATGATAAAATGAGAAGAACGGTAAAAAAAAACTTAGGGGGGCAACTGAGAGAGTAAAAACTGTACAACAGGTGTGGAGGCTGCTCAAAAATACCATCCTGGAGGCCCAGGCCATACATATTCCGCGAATTAGAAAAGAAAGACGGAAGTCCAAAAGACAGCCGGCCTGGTTGAAAAGTGAGGTGAAGGAAGCTATTAGGGCTAAAAGAAATGCCTTCAGAAAATGGAAGAAGGAACCGTCTGAAAATAACAAGCAGCAGCATAAGGAGTGTCAAAGCAAATGCAAGGCGCAGATAAAGAAGGCCAAGAGTGATTACGAAAAAAAGATAGCATTAGAGGCAAAAAAACATAGTAAAAATTTTTTTCGGTATATTAAAAGCAGGAAGCCGGCAAAAG
Source organism: Microcaecilia unicolor (assembly GCF_901765095.1). Lineage (NCBI taxonomy): Eukaryota > Metazoa > Chordata > Amphibia > Gymnophiona > Siphonopidae > Microcaecilia > Microcaecilia unicolor. The sequence continues at coordinate 306,883,781 of NC_044032.1, forward strand.
AATCTGTTGGGCCGCTGGATGACCGAGGGGTAAAAGGGGCGATCAAAGAAGACAAAGACGTAGCAGAGAGACTGAATGAATTCTTTGCTTCGGTCTTCACCGAGGAAGATTTGGGTGGGATACCGGTGTCGGAAATGGTATTTCAAGCGGACGAGTCGGAGAAACTTACTGACTTCACGGTAAACCTAGAGGACGTAATGGGGCATTTCAAGAAACTGAAGAGTAGCAAATCTCCTGGACCGGATGGTATTCATCCTAGAGTACTGATAGAACTGAAAAATGAGCTTGCGGAGCTACTGCTAGTGATATGCAACTTATCCTTAAAATCGAGCGTGGTACTGGAAGATTGGAGGGTGGCCAATGTAACGCCAATTTTTTAAAAAGGCTCCAGGGGAGATCTGGGAAATTATAGACTGGTGAGTCTGATGTCGGTGCCGGGGAAAATGGTAGAGGCTATTATTAAAAACAAAATTACAGAGGTCACGTGACGCCATGGTGCGGGGCTGACGCTGGAAAGCTAAGCTCCGCGCACACTCACCCGGAAATCAGATAATTTGACTTACCCAGGGAGCGAAACGCCACAATTTTGAACTTAAAAGGTGGGAAAGCGATTGGCGAGTAGAGACTGAGTGAAGAAATCGAGAATGGCAGCGAAATCAGTGAGAAAAGAGCGAGACAAATCGAAACCGCCAGAAACCAAGATGGCCGACCAGCGAGACCCTGGCGAATTAGCGGTGGGCTCCGCATGGCTGACGGAGATCACGGCCGAGGTTACAGCGGCGGTCGAGGCCGCTTTGGACAAAAAGCTTCAGCAATTGCTCGATAGGGCGGAGGAGGCTCATGAGCGTATAGACAGTATAAATATGGAGCTAGATGAAGGATTACAGCGGATTACAGAGTTGGAGGAGACGGTGGGGGCGCAGAAGGAGATCAACAAGAAACTGGAGAGGAAAGTACAGGATCTGGAGACAAAGATCGATGACTTGGAAAATAGGAGCAGGCGAAACAACCTGCGTTTGGTTGGCTTGCCAGAATCGCTTATCGATAAAGATTTGCCTACCTTTTTGGAGGATTGGTTGCCGAAATCATTACATATAGAGGACAAATTACAGAGTTTTTGTATTGAACGAGCCCATAGAGTTGGACCTCCGAGACAGCCTGAGAACAGGCCGCGCGTAGTCATACTAAAAGCTCTGAACTTTCGGCATAAACAACAAATTCTGGAAGCGATAAGAGGAGGCAAAACTCTCACCTACCAAGATAAGAAGATCCTTTGTTTTCAGGATTATTCTCAGCAGGTGCAGGCGAGGAGGAAGTCCTTTGCCCCTTTATGTACGGACCTTTTCAATAAAAAAATAAAATTTGCGCTCTTGTATCCGGCTAAGCTGCGTCTCACGCTAAATGGAGTTACAAAATTTTTGGACACAGTTGAAGCAGCTAAAACATACATTCAACAACATGGTGGAGAACAGATCCTCTAATGGGAAGGATATAACTACAGAAGCATTTGAGGGAGCTCTACAAGACGGGGGCTTACTTGAAACTAATTTGCTATGGGGAATCCTCCCCGGAAAACTTTTTTTTGATTTCTCTAGGATGGAACATTGAAGGATGAAACAGAGATTCAGCTACGCCCTGATCAATGCTTGAATATATGGGATATTGTAGACGATTTGATATATATATACAACAGAGGAATCAGACATGGACTGTGGAATATAATATGGAATTGCAAGGGTCGTATGTGTATGGAGAGGCGGAACGCAATATGAGACCGAAAGAATATACAGAACTGAATCACAGCACAGGGTGCTGAACCATTGCTAGGATGTGGTGGAAGCAGATGATCAAAGACTGGTATACGAAAAATGTTAAGTGAATTTGTGAATAAGTTGGTGGTTAAGACTGGGAAGAGTTAGAGGGGTTAATAATCACGGCAGGGTGAGTGTAGGGGTTAATAAGTGACTAGTTCTAGGAACAGGAGGGAGGGAGGGAGGCATTGAAGGATAGGGGCGGGGGGGGAGAGAGGGGGGGGGAGGAGAGATAGGGGGATACATAAAATTAGGTTAACAGAACCTCAATTAGACATATGGAGTCAGAAGAGAAATATGAGTGAGTTGAATGAGGAGTGGCTGCTTGTACAAACAGTGGGAGTGGTGCTGCTGGGACACCGCGACTGCTCTTATGTGAATGTGGAACAGTGGCGGATGCATAAGCGAGACTTAGGAGACTGATGGGATTAAGAATATACTCTTGGAATGTGGGGGGTATATCATCTCCCATTAAGAGAAAGAAAATATTACATAGTCTTAAAAAGAAAAGAGCGGATATAGCACTTCTCCAGGAGACACATCTGACGTCTCAGGAGCACCTTAAGCTTAAAACCTGGTGGGTGGGAACAGTACTGGAGACCCCAGCGGTGGGAAAGAAGGCTGGGGTAGTGATATTGTTTCATAAATCACTCCAGGTCGAGGTGGGGCAGACATGTATGGATGCCGAAGGGAGATATATTCTGGCACAGGTCAAGGTGAATAACACTACCTACCTCATTAGCAACATATATGCCCCTAATGTGTATAGTAAGAAATTCTTCCATTCTCTCATAGGCAAGATACAGCAATTTAATGTGTCGAAGAAGATAATTGGGGGTGATTTCAATGTAGTAGCTGATCCCACCATAGATAAATCACATCATATAGCAGGTGCGATGGGAGGGATAGATAAAGGTATCAATTTGATATGTGGGGCTGTGGGAGTGGTTGATGTGTGGCGGGTTCTTAACCCTACTACTAAAGATTTTACGCACTATTCTAGAGCTCACCACACGCAATCGCGAATAGACTACATACTGATAGATGAAGACAGCTTTGCAGACATCTTAGAGGCAACAATAGATCCCACGATAATTTCGGATCATGCGGCAATATCGATTGAGTTTAAAGATCTGAATTCGCAAAGCAGAGAGTTCAGATGGATATTCCCCTTAGATCTGTATTATGATCAGGATTTTAGGCAATTTATTAGGAGAAAGTGGGAAGAATATGAACTAAATAATGAGTTACATAGGGATACATCAATATTGTTCTGGGAGGCTGGGAAAGCTGTGTTAAGAGGTGAGATCATAGCATACAGTGTCAGAAAGAAAAAACAGAGAGATCGAGAGATCATTAGATTGGGGGAGCAGTTGGTGCAATTGAGGAGGGCATACGGACAAGGGGTAGCAAATCATATCCGAGAGCAACTATTAGCTACTCAGGTAAATTTAAATGAACTGATACATCAGCGAGCCAGAAAATCTGTTGAATATTATAAATATCAATTGCATAGATTTGGGAATAAACCCGGGAAACTCATGGCAGGGCTGGTGAGGAAGATGAAGGGGCAGAGGAGAGTGTTGGGGATCAAGACACAGAGGGGGAACCTAGTGCATAATGACACAGAGATAAGAGATGTATTTAAAGATTATTACGCCAGGCTATATGCCAAAAATGATGACGATGATCTAGACCCTGATATATATTTAGAAAATATTAATAAGACGAAGATCTCAGAACAACAGCAGAGGGAGCTAAATAAACCGATTGAGACGGAGGAGGTCCTCAAAGAAATTAAAGCCAGTGCCTTGCATAAAGCGGCGGGACCAGATGGCTATAGGGCTGAATTCTATAAAATTCTAATGCAGGACATAGGAGGCCCGTTAACAAAGTTCTTTAATAGATCAGTCGAATTAGGTGAACTTCCACGATCTCTGCGATTAGCGGATATTGTGGTGTTCCCAAAACCTGAGAGAGATCCGACCATACCAGACTCATATAGACCAATCTCACTGATTAGTTATGAAGCTAAGTTGCTAGCTAAAATTCTGGCCTCAAGATTGGCAAAAGTGCTACCAAGCATAGTGGCGACCCCTCAGGTGGGATTTATACAGGGGAGACAGAGTGGGAAAAATATTAGACTGATACTGGCATCAATAGAGAATGTGCGCAGAGGGGGTGGAGAATCCTTATTGATCAGTTTCGACGCCGAAAAGGCGTTTGATCGAGTAGAGTGGGAGTTCTTGTTTGCTTCACTAAGAGCGTACGGATTTGAAGGGTACTTTACACAAGCAATATCTATATTATATAAGAATCCTATGGCGAGAGTGCTGGTTAACGGAGCGTACTCTCGAAATTTTGTAATTAATAGAGGTACCAGACAGGGATGCCCTCTGTCTCCCTTACTGTTTGCTATAACGCTAGACCCGTTGATTAGAGACATCATGAGTAACCCTGAGATTGAAGGTATAAATCTGGGAACCAGAGAATTTAAGATATCGGCGTTCGCCGATGACCTTTTGGTTCACCTAGCTAAACCGGAGAGATCGCTGCCGGTATTGATGGAGGTTTTTGAAGAATATGGGGCCTTTTCGGGATTTAAATTGAATTTTCAAAAGTCAGAGGGATTGCCCACAACAACTCGGGTAAAGGAGAAATGGGAGGGTAGGTTCCCATTGAGATGGGCGAACAAAGAATTTAAATACTTAGGCATAACATTGACAAGTGATATGAGTAGCTTATATAGACAGAATATTGACCAGTTACTGCAATATACGCGGCATAGATTAGCAATATGGGAGGGACTGCCCTTAACTTTAAGCGGGCGAGTGGGTTTGTTTGCAATGATACTTTTCCCAAAATGGCTGTATGTACTAAGACAATTGCCACTAGTCATACAGACTAAAGATATAAAGAAGATTCGAGGAATGTTGACTAGATTCTGTTGGAGTGGGAAAAAGGCTAAAGTTAAATTGGAATATCTCTATGGGAAAAGATCTGAGGGAGGATTGGGGTTGCCTGACATTAAACAGTATAATTGGGCTTGTCTAGCTAGACACTTAGCAGATTGGATTATGGAAACAGAAGAGCATACGGAATGGAATATTGAGAGTGCACTGTTTAGACCATATCACCCTTATTATATGATGCATGTTGAGAGTACAAAGATACCAAAGGAATGGAAACATCACGTTTTATTGCACCCAATGAGAAGTATATGGCAGTACATATTGAGGAGACTTAATAAAAACCCACGATGTACGGATCTCCTCCCACTGGTTGGGAATGGAGCATTCGAACCAGGGAATACGTGCCCGAACTTTGCCAAGTGGGCACAGGAGGGAGTGGTACTAGTGGCCGATGTTATGCAGGACACGGGAAAGATTATATCAAGAGGAACCTTAGAGGGCATGGTGGGAGTAGAGAATGTGGTATGGTATGATTACTGCCAGATCCACAGCTATATTGAGAAACTACATAGGGAAAAATGTGATAGAGGGATATATGAGATGCTGGTGAATCTGTTTTTACCACAGGGAAGAGAACAGACCACGGTATCCTTACTATATAAACAGTTAAATTTGATAGCCAAGCATCGTAGTTACGAAGCAGTGGCAAGACGATGGTCTGAGGATTTAAAGGTAGAGATCAGCAGTGGAGATATAGTCCAATCTCTAAAGGAGATAGTACATAAAGTGGTGAGTGCCCGATATAGGGAGATACAATTTAGAATTGTTCTGAGGGCATATATGTCTCCCATACAGGCCTATTATGCAGGTAGATTGCAAGAAACACATTGTAGTAAATGTTATTTTCAGAGAGCAACACTGTATCATATGTTTTGGGGATGTTCAGCCATACAAGAGTTCTGGGGTCCAGTGCTGGAATACTGTGAAGCCGTGCTGCACAAGAAGCTTTGGTTAGAGGCTAAAACTGTAGTGCTTGGAGTAAGAGGAAGAGGGTCAACACTACGACATAAAGAAAACATATTTATCTATAAGGTACTAATAGTTGGGAAACAATGTATATTACAACACTGGACACAAGACATAGGGCCCTCCTACTGGCAGTGGAGGAGCTCGCTTCATACCTTGGTGCGAATGGAAGCACGCGCTATGACTTGTAGTCCTAGAAGTAGACAACGTTTTTGGGAAGTCTGGGAACCATATATACAGGCTTTATCAAGCAGAGCTCGCAGCTTATTGGTGAACACACTCATGGGAGAGGAAGGTAGGGGAAGATAAATGGCTCTATATGTTACATGGTTAACGTTGATATAGAATTACATGGTATAGGTACAGGGGGGGAGGGGTGGGGGGGGGAAGGGGGGGAAAGGAACATTTAATGAAACCTTTGATGACATTCTAGATTAGATTATGATAAGAAACAAAACGGAAAAAACAGACGAAGAGTTGTATCAGGTAACTGTTTATTGATTATATTTGCAATTGAATGTAATATCAATACAATAGCTTCTTTTATTATTAAAATAAATACAGAATAGGGGTTGGGGGAGGGAGGGACAATGTTATATGACAAAATTTGATGGCTGTATGTACTGATAATTGTTTAAGTGATGTTCCACTGAGTTATATACAAATGCTTCGAGATTGACATGTTCCGGTGGCTTTGTACTGTTGGTGTGGTCATCAATAAAAATTGTTAAACATAAAAACAAAATTACAGAGCACATCCGAGGACAAGAATTACTGAGACCAAGTCAGCACGGCTTTTGTGTGGGGAAATCTTGCCTGACCAATTTACTTCAATTCTTTGAAGGAGTAAACAAACATGTGTACAAAGGGGAACCGGTTGATATTGTGTATCTGGATTTTCAAAAGGCGTTTGACAAGGTACCTCATGAAAGGCTACAGAGGAAATTGGAGGGTCATGGGATAGGAGGAAATGTCCTATTGTGGATTAAAACCTGGTTGAAGGATAGGAAGAGATTGGGGTTAAATGGGCAGTATTCACAATGGAGAAGGGTAGTTAGTGGGGTTCCTCAGGGGTCTGTGCTAGGACTGCTGCTTTTTAATATATTTATAAATGATTTGGAGATAGGAGTAACTAGCGAGGTAATTAAATTTGCTGATGACACAAAGTTATTCAAAATTGTTAAATCGCGACAGGATTGTGAAAAATTACAAGAGGACCTTACGAGACTGAGAGACTGGGCGGCTAAATGGCAGATGTCGTTTAATGTGAGCAAGTGCAAGGTGATGCATGTGGGAAAAAAGAACCCGAATTATAGCTACGTCATGCAAGGTTCCACGTTAGGAGTTACGGACCAAGAAAGGGATCTGGGTGTCTTCGTCGTCGATAATACACTGAAACCTTCTCCTCAGTGTGCTGCTGCGGCTAGGAAAGCGAATAGAATGTTGGGTATTATTAGGAAAGGTATGGAAAAAGGTGTGAGGATGTTATAATGCCGTTCTATCGCTCCATGTTGCGACCGCACCTTGAGTATTGTGTTCAATTCTGGTCGCCGCATCTCAAGAAAGATATAGTAGAATTGGAAAAGGTGCAGTGAAGGGCGACTAAAATGATAGCGGGGATGGGACGACTTCCCTATGAAGAAAGATTAAGGAGGTTAGGGCTATTCAGCTTGGAGAAGAGACGGCTGAGGGGAGACATGATAGAGGTATATAAAATAATGAGTGGAGTGGAACAGGTGGATGTGAAGCGTCTGTTCACGCTTTCCAAAAATACTAGGACTAGGGGGCATGCGATGAAACTACAGTGTAGTAAATTTAAAACAAATCGGAATTTGTTGCCGGAGAAAGTTGTGGAGGCGGTTAGCTTAGCAGAGTTTAAAAAGGGGTTGGACGGTTTCCTAAAGGACAAGTCCATAAACCGCTACTAAATGGACTTGGGAAAAATCCACAATTCCGGGAATAACATGTATAGAATGTTTGTACGTTGGGAAGGTGCCCTTGGCCTGGATTGGCCGCTGTCGTGGACAGGATGCTGGGCTTGATGGACCCTTGGTCTTTTCCCAGTATGCAATTACATATGTACTTATGTTCTTATGTACTTTAATGAAGAATTTTTGAACCGTGGCATGCATTAAAGGCCATTTTCCGACAACGGTAGCAGAAAACGGAATGCAGATGAGCAAATTGTGTAGAAACCCTATTGAAACGCAATGCACTAAAGTTTTCCACCTGCCCTAATGCTGGAAAACTGCCGGAAAGCTAACGACAGGTCTGTACCTGTCGTTAGGGCTGTCCGACTAAAATCTTCAATGTAACCCCCCCCCCCCCCCCAAAAAGCGAGGGGGGCGAAAACGCGTGTCAGGGGCGTCCTTTATTGACGCCCGATGTCGCTGCTTCTCCCCGCTCCCCCTGCATCAATCTAAAAGTGAAAAAAAAAGGATCGGGAGGGGGCAAAGGTGCTTGTAAGGAGCGTCCTTTATGGATGGCCTTGCCCCCCCCCCCCCCCCCCCCCGCACGAGGTTGCAGCTACTCCCCGCTTCCCCCCCCCCCCCCCCTTGAATTAAATGAAAAAAACAAACAAAATTCAAAACTTTAGCAGCCCCGGGCCCCCTCCCTTTCTCTCGACTCTTTGTCCCCACTGCTCCGCCTCCGCCTCCCGCCATCCTCCGCCCCCGTGCCCCGCTCCCGCCGCCACCCCTGAGGTCGTCGTCGCCGCTCCCCCCCTCCACCGGTCCCCCCTCCTCCTTACCGGGCCCGCGCAGCGCCTCTCACGTCTGTGTGAAGGCGCTGCACGGGCAGAAAGAACAGCTGATGCCTCCAGTCTTCGCATCTCTCCTTTCCTCCTGGGCCCGCCCTTGTCTGACGTAAGGAACCTACTTCAGACGGGGGCGGGCCCAGGAGGAAAGGAGAGACATGAAGACTGGAGGCATCAGCTGTTCTTTCTGCCCGTGCAGCACCTTCACACCAGTGGCGTAGCCAGACCTGAGATTTTGGGTGGGCCCAGAGCTAATATGGGTGGGCACGCACTGTCTATATAAGTATGAGTAGTGTCTCTTGGGATCCTACAAAAATAATGCCTTAGAATTCACTTGATGCCTAATAGCTGACCTGCATCAGTATAACCACATACATACTTAATGGAAAAATTGATATTTTAAATATAATTACATTATCCCACAATCTCTCCACTGTAAAATGCTATACACAAACTTGTGCAAAAACACACTCATATCCTTAGTAAACCATAACAACACTAATTCCAAGGACAGGACGAGCTACAACCTTATGCTTGAAAAGGCAGAACTGTAATTACACTAGGCTCTAAAACACCAATACACTACCTCGTGAAAAAAAAAAGCAAAACAAAAAGGGCTGCAAATACTACACGCTAGCAGAATACTGCACCTTGATCACACATGAAAAACACATGACACAACAGACATGACACAAGGAACTAGAAATCAAAAAATATGAAGGCAAAATACTGAACTGGAAAGTTAACTCAAGAAGTCAGACTCAGCATGCAGCAATACCAGAAAAATTGAAACTTACATGCAAAATATCACAGATTCACATTTCCAAAAGCTGACATATTCCAATTAATAAATTCTGAATAAAATACTTTTTTTCTACCTTTGTTGTCTGATCTATTCGCTTTGGTCCCAGTGTCTTCTGTTTTATGCAGTGTCTTCTTTCCATCTGATATTTTTTCTCTCACCATGTCCACCATCCTCCTGTGTACTTATGTGTCTTGTCTACCATCTGTAGCCCTGTCCCTATCCTTCCTCGAGTTTCAGTATCTGCCCTCAACGTGCTCCAAACCAGCCCTTAAACTCAGCAGTTTTCCCTCCATCCATATCCAGCATTTCTCCTCACTCCCCTCCATCCATGTGCTTCTACTTCCTCTGTCTTCCCTCCCCTCCATCCTTGTCCAACATTTTTCCTTCTCTTCCCTGCCCTCCACTCCATCCATGTCCAGCATTTCTCCTCTCTTCCCTCCCCTCCATCCATGCGCATCTCCTCCCTGACTTCTCTCCCCTCCCTCCATCCATCCAGCAACTCTCCATTCTCCCCTGCCCTCTCCTCCATCCACCCATATCCAGCAAATGTCCTCTGTCCCTTGCATTCATCCATCCATGTTCAGCAATTCTCCTCTCTCCCCTGCCCTCCCCTCCATCCATCCATGTCCAGCAACTCTCCATTCTCCCCTGCCCTCTCCTCCATCCATCCATACCCAGCACATTTCCTCTCTCCCCTTTCCCCTCCATCCATCCATGTCCAAGAATTTTCCTCCTTCCCCTGCCCTCCACTCCATGTCCAGCAATTTCTATTCTCTCCCCTGCCCTTCTCTCCATCCATCCATGTCCAGCAAATTTCCTCTCTCCCCTGCCCCCTCCATCAATCCCTGTTGTCCGGCAATTCTCCTCTCTCCCCTGCCCATCCTGTTTCTTTCAATCCCCTTCCCCCGCCCCTCCCCTTCAAAAGAATGACAACGTGGATGCAGCAGCTCACAGGTTTGCTTGCCCTGTGTTTTGAGTGAACAGCGACGGCTGCGCGGGGGAGTGGAAACCAAATCGTTTCCTTCCTTGCAATGGATTAGATGGGCGGATGGGCGAGCGGGCTCACTTACACACACTCCACTCCCGAAGTTGCAGCGTAAAAGCAGCAAGCAGCGAGCCAGTCTCGATTCCGTCCTTCACTTCCTGCCCTCTCTCTGCGCCGTCCCGCCTTCCTCTGATGTCATTTCCTTTTGGGCGGGACGCTGAGAGGGCAGGAAGCGAAGGACGGAGTCCAGACTGGCTCGCTGCTTGCTGCTTTTACGCCCACTCGCCACTGCGGGCAAAAAACTAAGTCGTCGTCGTTGTCATGGAAGGTGAGGGTCGAAAAAGACTGGGCGGGCCTGGGCCGAGATTGGGCGGGCCTGGGCCCACCCAGGCCCACCAGTAGCTACGCCCCTGCTTCACACAGAGGTGAGAGGCGCTGCGCGGGCCCGGTAAGGAGGAGGGGGGACCGGTGGAGGGGGGGAGTGGTGGCAACGACCTCAGGGGTGGCGGCGGGGGCGGGGCACGGGGGTGGAGGATGGCGGGAGGCAGAGGCGGAACTATGGGGAGAAAGATTTGAGAGAAAGGAAGTGAGGGGGGCCCGGGGCTGCTAAAGTTTTGATTTTTTTAATAAATTTAATTTAGGGGGGGGGAGAGGGGAGTAGCGGCGACCTCGTGCAGGGCGGGGGGGGGGGGGCAAGGCCGTCCATAAAGGATGCTCCTGACAAGCGCCTTTGCCCCCTCCCAATCCACGTGTTTGTGTTTTGGTTTTTTTTTGAGGAGGGGGGGTTGACGTTTGTGGCATGCGCAGAGCAGCCAGCATAACGCTTGGCTGCTCTTCGCATGCTTTAGGGGCCGATTACCGACGGGGATTACACCAGTTTCATGCATTGTACTTTATAATACCACACCGGACATGTGCGACTTGTTTTTTTGGTGCATTGTTCATTTTTTTAAATTCGTTAAGGACTTTTACGTTTTTGATTTTTTAACATTTGGTTGATGCATCTGGGCCCAGTCTGTAGAGGTCTTCCAGTATTGGTCTTGCTTTCCAGCTTCTAAATCTGCCATCAAAGCTTACTCCAGCTATGAAGTAATTTAAGTTTTATTTTAATTGAATTCCATCTGTTTTCTATATAAAGATTTTCTGTTTTTGTCCCATGCATTCTTGTACTTTGTCACGGTTTTTGTCTTCACAGCCTCCCCCAGAAGGATATTTCAGGCATGCACTACCCTTTCTGTGTTAAGGTGTTTCCTGACATTGCTCCCAAGTCTTCCACCCTGTAACGTCAACTCATGACATTTAGTTCCACTGCTTCCTTGTCTCTGAAAAATAATAGTTTGCATATTAATACCTTTTAAATGTCTGTTTCATATCTTCCCTATCCCTCCTTTTTTCTCAGGTATACACAGTGCATTTTGTCTAGCAAAAAAGGTGCCGGCACTCAAATGCCAGGCCACCCTTCAGGGGTGAAGTGATCATTGAGGGACCCACCCTACAATAGCCAGGACCCCTGCAACCAGTCATAGAATCTATGACAAGGCAGAATTTGTATGTAGAACCTGAGCTCTTTCATTAAAATACGAGAACCATGGGTCAAATTTAGCAGACAGTGGAAAAGGTGCCGGTACTCAGTACCCCCAAGTATCCCCTCAAAAAAAGCCCTGGGTATACATAATCACATCTCCAAGTCATGCATCTTTTGGCACAAGCCTGTATCATTTTTGCTGCCTTTATCTGAACTGCCACAATTTTTTTATGTCCTTAGTGAGATATGGCCTCCAAAATTGAACAAAATACTCGAAATGGAGCCTCACCAATGACTTCTTCAGGGGCATTAACATCTTCTTTCCTCTAATGGATATACTACTCTACTACTTATCATTTCTATAGCGCTACAAGGCATACGCAGCGCTGTACACCATACACAAAAAAGACAGTTCCTGCCCAAAGAGCTTACAATTTAGATAAGACAGGAGACAGACAAAACAATTAAAGGTAGGGGAATAAAGAGGTGAGGATAAAGGATAGGGCAAGTGAGCAGTGGTTAGGAGTCAAAAGCAGTGGTAAAGAGGTGGGCTTTAAGTTTGGACTTGAAAACGGCCAAAGAGGGTGCTAGACGTACAGGCTCGGGAAATTTATTCCAGGTGTGAGGTGCAGCAAGATATACCTCTTTCTATGCAGCCTTGTATTCTTCTGGCTATGGCAACCCCCTTGTCACATTGTTTTGTTGCCTGAAGATCCTCTGACACTATTGCCCCGAGGTTCCTCTTCCACTCAGTGCTTATCAGCCTATCACACCCTAGAAAATATGGCTATTTTGGGTTTATACAGCTATGTGTACCATTCTTCATTTCTTTGTATTAAATTTTAACTATTAAACATTAGACCCCTCCATGGTGTCCACTTTGTTGCAAATTTTCATGTTGTCCACAAAAAGGCAAACGTTCCCGTCTAAACCTTCAGCAATGTCATTCACAAATATATTCAAGTTTCCAAGTTTAAGGAATTTATATTCCACCCATCAAAGGATATAGACTGACTGTTGTGCAATCTAATATAAAAAGAGAAAGAAAGAAGTAAGAAACATGAGAATAGATAGAGGAAAGGAGGGTAGATACAAAATGGAGGAACACAAGGTTGAGGTTGTATTTGACAGACAGGCATCCAGCAAGTACTGCAGTAATGGGAAGAGAAAGGGAAATGGGACTTGATATACAGCCTTTCTGAGGTTTTTGCAACTACATTTGAAGTGGTTTACATATTCAGGTACTTATTTTGCACCAGGGGCAATGGAGGATTAAGTAACTTGTTCAGAGTCACAAGGAGCTGCAGTGGGAATTGAACTCAATTCCCCAGGATCAAAGTCCACTGCACTAACCACTAGGCTACTCCTCCACTCAACTGTAAACATCAGTATAAAGGAATGTTTTTAAATCCTTCTTCAACTTAAGCAGTGATGAAGTGGACCTAAGATATTGAGGTAGCGCATTCCATAATTTGGGACCTTGAACAGAAAAAAAATTGAATATCTGGTGGAGTCAAAAACTATTTCACGGAAGGTAGGAACATTTAAATAATTTTGTTGGGAAGAATCTGGTTGCACAATAGGGAGTCAGAAGTCACGATAGAAATAAAGGTTTGCAAGAGCTGCAGATCTAGTAGACAAGAAATAGGGTCCTGTAGGTTATGCAATGCAAAGTGGCAGCCAGTGTGCTGCTTTTAGAAGTAGAGTTATATGATCATATTTTTATGACCTGTAATTAGTTTGATAGCAGTATTTTGTATCAGTTGGAGATGTTTGCGGTCTTAGGCTTAATTCCTTTATATAGTACATTGCAATAGTCGAGCTGGCTGATGAGGGAATAATGATATTTATTGTTGATGGGTGCAATAAAGATTGCACAAAGCAAATCATATGTAGCTTGAAAAAAAGAACATTTTACAACCGAGGGAATCTGAGTGGTGAAATTAAGAGAGCTGTCAATAATAACTCCTAAGATTCTCATGGTACTAACCAATAGGATACAAAAAAACAGAAGAAACCAGTCTTCGCAAAAAACAACAGAAAACAAAACAGCGAAGATGACTCACAGAAACAGAAATAGAAATAAAAATAAAATAGCCCAAAAATAAAAATAATGAAATTATCAAAATGTAAAAATAATCACAGAATATGTATTTAAAAATATAAATACATTAAATAGATGACACTTTGGTTGTAAAAATGTTTTAAATGAACTTTATTAGCGAAAAGATAGCAGGGAGAAAGTGACTCGACACAGCTATGTTTCAGCCATACAAGCCTGCATCAGGAGTCTTCTCACCGTATGTTGATTATAAATTCTATCCAATTATTGGAGAAATATATATATATCTCTTTTGGATATTGTAGCGTTAAGTCCTGCCTGAAACGAAGTCAAGCAGGAAAGATCGGAGCAGCGTCTTATGTCAATGAATGCAAACCAATAGGACCAGGATATTGAATAGAATTGGCCCCAATCCTAATCCATGCGGCACTGCACTACTCTCCTTTCTTTCCACCCAGCAAATTCCATTCATCACCATCATCTATTATCTGCCAATCAATTTCTAATCCAGTTCACCACTTTGGGTTCTAACTTCAGCCAGTTCAATTTGTTCACAAGCCTCCTATGAGGAACTGTGTCAAAGGCTTTGCTGAAATCCGAAGAGACCATATCTAGCATGTGCCCTCGATCCAGTTCTCTGGAGTTTTTTCTTTTGTTAAGATTTACATTGGATTCTCGGTAGTTTTTCAAGAAATCTATGTCCACGGGGTGTTTGGTGGCTTGTTTGTGATTTCAGCACCCATCAGAACTAAATAGCCTTATTCACTCACTAGTTATCAGCCAACTGACTATTTTAATATACTATATAAAGGAATTAAGGCTAAAGACCTCAAACATCTCCAACTGATACAAAATACTGCTATCAAACTAATTGCAGGTCATAAAAAATATGATCACATAACTCTAATTCTAAAAGCAGCCTACTGGCTTCAAGTTCACATCGCATAACCTAGAAGACCCTACTTTTTGTCTACAAGATCCACAGCTCTAGTGAACCTTTATTTCTATCGTGATTTCTGACCCCCAATTGTCCAATCAGATTCTTCATTCTTCCCAACAAAATCGTTTAAATGTTCCCACCTTCTACAAAATAGTTTTTGACTGCACCAGATGTTCAATTTTTTGACATTTGTGCATTGGGTTGTTGAGCAGGTTGCAGGGGTCGGCAATATCATTCATTATTTGGATGGATTTCTTTTTGTAGGTCTGACAAGTGGAAGCATTTATTAATATTTAGGGGCCCCTTTACTAAAGTGCTGTAAATTTTTCACTTAGGATATATTTAATGCAAAACTTAAGATATGATAAGTGCAAAGCCTTTATGATAAATTCACAGGACCTAGACAGATTGTACCTTGCACTTACCACACAGGTCAGAGCTACCACATAGGCACCACATTACAGGAAGGGCCTAATAGCACATCAGCACCTACACTCTCAGGCACCTCCCCATCCAATCCTTGCCCCAGCATAAGATTCCCATTCCTAACCCCTTTCCTGACATGAAGTAGCCCTCTGATCCCTCCTTCTCACATGAAGAATTCCTCTGATTCTGACCACTGACATGATGCAGTCCTTTAATCTCCTCTACAGAGACATGAATCAGCTCTCCACTCTTCCCCCACCCACACATGAAGAAGCCATGTGATCCCGCCTGCTGATGTGAAGAAGCTCTCCAATTCCCCCTCCTAAGACATGAAGCAACTCTCCGCTCCTCCTTCCCATACATGAAGAAGCCATCTGATCCTGCTTGCTGACATGAAGTAGCCCTTCAATCACCCCTCCTGAGATATGAAGCAGCTCTCTGATACTCTTATTCAGACATGAAGAAGCCATACCCCATGACATGTTGCCCCACCCCTGAAAGCAAAATTCTGCCCCCTCCATTATCCAGCCCCCACCCCCCCAAGCCGGGACCTACCCAGGGTCTGACAATGAATGTATTTGTAATCTTGGCCAGCAGTGGTCCCTCTCTGCTGCCATCTGGGTGGGTGCTTCTTCCAAAATGGTGCCTGGTTCCAAAACGGTTCCCCACAGGAGGCTCTTAAATAAACTTGACAGGCTGAAGATAGGACCCGAAGTGGTGAACTGGATTAGGAACTGGTTGATGGACAGATGCCAGAGGGTGGTGGTTAATGGAATTCGCTCAGATGAGGGAAATGTGAGTAGTGGAGTGCCTCAGGGATCGGTGCTGGGGCCGATTCTGTTCAATATATTTGTGAGTGACATTGCCGATGGGTTAGAAGGTAAAGTTTGCCTTTTTGCGGATGATACTAAGATTTGTAACAGAGTGGACGCCCGGGAGAGAGTGGAAAACATGAAAAAGGATCTGCGGAAGCTAGAAGAATGGACTAAGATTTGGCAATTAAAATTCAACGCGAAGAAATGCAAAGTGATGCACTTAGGGAGTAGAAATCCACGGGAGACGTATGTGTTAGGCGGTGAGAGTCTGATATGTACGGACGGGCAGAGGGATCTTGGGGTGATAGTATCTGAGGATCGAAAGGTGAGAAAACAGTGTGACAAGGCGGTGGCCATAGCTAGAAGGTTGCTAGGCTATATAGAGAGAGGTATGACCAGCAGAAGAAAGGAGGTGTTGATGCCCCTGTATAAGTCGTTGGTGAGGCCCCACCTGGAGTATTGTGTTCAGTTTTGGAGGCCGTATCTTGCTAAGGATGTAAAAAGAATTGAAGCGGTACAAAGAAAAGCTACAAGAATGGTATGGGATTTGTGTTACAAGATGTATGAGGAGAGACTTTGCTGACCTGAACATGTATACCTTGGAGGAAAAGAGAAACAAGGGTGATATGATACAGACGTTCAAATATTTGAAAGGTATTAATCTGCAAATGAACCTTTTCTATAGATGGGAAGGCGGTAGAACTAGAGGACATGAAATGAAATTGAAGGGGGGCAGACTCAAGAAAAATGTCAGGAAGTATTTTTTCATGGAGAGAGTGGTGGATACTTGGAATGCCCTCCCGTGGGAGGTGGTGGAGATGAAAACGGTAACAGAATTCAAAAATGCATGGGATAAACATAAAGGAATCCTGTTCAGAAGGAACGGATCCTCAGAAACTTAGCGGAGATTGGGTGGCAGAGCCGGTGGTGGGAGGTGGGGCTAGTTCTGGGCAGACTTCTACGGTCTAGGCCCTGAAAATGGCAGATACAAATCAAGGTCAAGTATACACATAAAGTAGCACATATGAGTTTATCTTGTTGGGCAGACTGGATGGACCGTACAGGTCATCTACTATGCTATGTTACTATGGTCCCTAGTGGTAGTCTCATGGTACGTAACGTGGCTCTACATTAACAGTCGGTAAGTGCTTAACCCAGTTTAGTAAAAGTGCCCCTTAATGTCCTAAAATTAACACATCCCTAAAACACAAATTAATTAATTAACGCACCAGTTCCATTTTATTAATGCCTTTTTTCTGTATGTTTGAGCTCTAACATATCTGCCTTTACTTAGTTTTGTATCCCAGCAAATTAAAAAACAAAACAAAAAACTATTCCCAAAAAGTCAAAAGTATGTCAGTTTTCAGAAAATGTGATGGCATTTAAAAAGATATTTATTTTCTGTCACCTTTTACTCTGACTTTTAGCATATGATATCCATTGTTGCTTTAGTAATGTTTCTTTCTATCAAGGATCCTGCACTATATTGGTTTTCATAAAATTTTGATTTAATATATTAAAGCTAGAGTTATTTCCTAGATTAAGAGAAACCTTTAATAAATCAGTTTTATTACTGTTGTGCCCTTACTATTTACTGTGGGATCATTCCAAGTTCAGTTTTATTAGTCATACATTTTTTATCCTGCTTCTTCTCATAAGACCTATGGATTCATTTAATCACTCAACACTGTTTGCATTACATTAAAATCAATCTAATAACATTTGCTGAGTTTGCAGTTCAAAGTTCTATAGCATCTCTCCCAAAATCCATAATAGTAACTAAGATGAGAATGCTATTATAATTAAGATTCATCAGTCAATTTAATAGAATTAAATAATATTTATCATACTAATCTCTGTTTTGGCAGTGCTATAAAAAAAGAAAGAAAGAAAGAAATGCACATGGATAGCATCATTTCACAGACAGCTTGGCTCTCAGATTCAGGGGGTTTGGGAGTCCTAATTGTTGGAATGTAATTGTATTTTACATGCATTGCCTGTCACCTATTATTTCTCTGTGATTACTCTGTGACCTCTGATGTGAATTACTTAGAGAGGTCACACTGCTATGCAACTTCCTGTGGGGGTTACATGCAGCACATGCAGCACATGGAGCACATGGAGCTCATGATCTCTCCTAACCTGAGAGGATCTATGGTGGTGTGAGCATCCATTACCATCTAAGCACATGGAAGGAGCTGATAATACAAATGTATAGTAATATGTATATATAAGCCTGTCTGATTATAATCTAACTGCAAACTGTGAGTAAACAGATGTTTTGTTACTTCAACTTTAAAGTGACTCAGCAGTGAATTATTCTGGGGTGAATGAGAGAGAGATGAAGAAAGAAATTAACATTTCTAAAGCTGAAGCTGTGTGTACTAAAATCTGCTAATTATTTACTACAAATAATCCAACAAAAGGGTTATGGGCCCAGGGTCCAGGAATTGAAAAAGAAGAGAAATATTACCAGGCAGAAAAAAAGGCCACATTTTTCTCTTAAGTTTTAAAGGAAAGATTCAGTCTGTCTCTCTCTCCCCCCACACAGCAGACAGAAGGCTAAGAAAATGGCTGAGGGAAGAAATTCACTATTGTTCTACTCTCTCAAGGTGCCTAAATTAACTAAATTTAATTATCAGCAGTGGGAATTAAGATTCATATGTCTCCTTCGAGCAAAAGGATTAAATATATGCTTAGACCAAGACAGAACAGCTGAAAATATGGCTGAATGGGACAATGCAAACTATTATGTGAAGTGCATGCTTTTGGAAGCTCTCTCAGAGAAACAAGCCATATTAGTAGAGGGAAAAGATACACCAAAGGACATTTTATATAAACTGAGAACTATGTATGCAACTACATATGCAAAGCAGCAACCAATTTGGTTGGCAGAGTTGAATGAAACCAAATTAAGGGATAAAAGTAAATGTAATGATCACATTATGCATCTTATGTCTTCATTTCAAAAGCTAGAACTTTCTGGAATTCCCATGTGTGATGCATTGAAAAGAGCATTTCTTTTTACCTCACTATCAAAGAAGTTTGATGTTTTTAGGTCTGTAAATGAGGCCATTGAAGGGCAATCTTTTGAACAGACAACATCAAAACTAAGGCAGGAATGCATAATAAATGATTCTGAGGAGATGTGTTCTCAAAGCAAGTCAGAGAGAAATGAAACAAATTTCTTGGCAAAGAACAGAGGAAGGCGGAGCTATGGGAAAACTCCACCCAAGGGCAAGCTGATTTGCTACTCATGTGGAAAGGAGGGACATGTATCTAAATGGTGTAAGGAAACACAAAACACTCCCTCTAGCTCACCTAAGCCAATGGAACTAAAGAATTTTCAAACCAGGAAATGTATGAAGGACAAAGATAAACACAAGGGCTTTCTAATGGCAGAAAAATCTTTGACTATGGTAAATAATAATTCAAATGAAAGTACTTGGATTTTGGATTCAGGGAGCACATGCCATTTAACCAATTGTAAAGATTTCTTTCAGGAAATGTGTCCAGAGGAAGGTATTCTTAAAACTGCAAACGCAGGGACTGCTAAGATCCAAGCAAAAGGTATTGGATTCTTAAAATGCAAAGTGTCTAATGAAGTTAAAGAAATTCCTGTAAGTGATGTCTTGTATATTCCCCAAGCAGTTTGCAATATGCTTAGTGTATCTACATTAGATAAGAAGGGATTTGCGATTCATTTTGAAAACAGTAAGTGCACAATCTCTAAAAATGATGAAGTGTATGCTGAAGCTTTTATGCATAATGATGTTTATAAGCTGAACATTTCAGGTGAAGCCTCACATATGGTGCAAGTAAGGAAGAATGATGGTAAATGTAGTCTGGAAATCTGGCACCGCCGCCTGGGACATCGTGATTCTAAGGTGATCCAGGATCTTTACAGTAAGCAACTGGCCACCGGCATTCAGATAAGTGCAGATGCTGGTAAAATGGAGAAATGCATAGACTGTGTTACTCAAAAAGGTGTGAGACCCTCATTTCCTGCATACACAGGAAACAGAAGTAATAAAGTACTGGACTTAATACACAGTGACTTATGTGGACCGTTTAATATCCCATCATTGGGAAATAACAGATTTGTGCTAATATTCTTGGATGATTTCTCTAGATATTGTGTGGCCTATTTGCTGAAAGAAAAAAAGTCAAGTCACAGACATGCTGAAGAAATACGTAGCCATGGTGAGCAATAAATTTGAAAGAAAACCAAAGGTTCTTCAGACCGACAATGGTGGTGAGTTCACTTCACAAAGCATGCGCACATTTCTAGAACAAGAAGGCATTCAGCATATCACAACAGTAGCTTATACACCAGAGCAAAATTCTGTTGCAGAGAGAAAATTTAGGTCACTTGTGGAAATGACCAGATGTATGCTGTCAGATAGCAATCTCCCTAAAAGACTATGGGGGGAAGCCATTCTCACAGCAGTGTACCTACAAAACAGAATGCCAACTAAAGGCGCTCAGCGCACACCACATGAGACATGGCATGGTAGGAAGCCAAACCTGTCACACATAAGAACATTTGGAAGTACAGCATATGCTCATGTACCAAAGCAAAGAAGGCATAAGCTGGATTCCACAACAGAAAGGGGCATTTTAGTTGGCTATGCTCCAGGACACAAAGGATATAGAATTTTGAATCTGAAAACTGGCATTGTTGGCATAAGACATGTTACATATTTTGATGAAAACAAAAGGGTTGATAAAGGCTGGATTATCCCAGATGAGCCTTATCATCCAGAATATGAAACTAGAACCATAATAGACATGCCAGTGTATATAAATGCCATACCAAGGCAGATGTCTGAAAGCAACTCACCTGTATCTAACGAGGAACAGGCAGAGGAAGCAGACACAGAAAGGATCATTGAAGAAGACAGTACAGTTGGAGAAGGGGAATCAATTGGAGAAGAACTCTCAGATTTAGAGGATGCGGAAAGGTCAGACCAACTTGTTGTCAGACGCTCATCCAGGGAAAACAAAGGTGTTCCACCCCCAAGACTGTCTTACCTGACAAAGTCAGCAGAAGCTCAAGAGCCCTTAACATGGGATGAGATTGAGAAAATGCCAGCAGAAGAAGCTGCTGAATGGCATAAAGCTGCACAAGAAGAAATTGATGCATTGGATAAAAATAATACTTGGATTCTTACAAAATTACCTCCTGGCAAGAAAGCTATAGGATGCAAATGGGTATTCAAGTTAAAAAGGAATGCACAAGGAAAAGTGGAAAGGTATAAAGCCAGATTAGTGGCAAAGGGATATCTTCAAAATATGGAGAAGATTTTGATGAAGTGTTTGCACCTGTAGTGAAACACACGACAATCAGAACACTTCTGAGCATTGCAGTCTCAAAAGGCATGCAAGTCAACCACATTGATGTGAAAACAGCGTTTCTTCACGGAGATATAACTGAAGACTTGTACATGGAACAGCCAACAGGTTTCATAAATACAAAACAAAGACAGCTAGTGTGTAAATTAAACAAAGGTCTTTATGGATTAAAGCAAAGTGCAAAATGTTGGAATGAAAAATTGCATGAAATATTGACAAATTTAGGATTTAAGCAAGGTGAAGCAGATAAATGTTTGTACACTAGGTGCAGAAATGGACAATATGCATACATTTTAGCTTTTGTTGATGATCTGCTCATTGCAAGCAAAAGTGAGCAAGAGTACAAGGACATTGTAAAGTGTTTAAACCAGAATGTTGAGATAAAAGAACTTGGTAATGTGTCATACTATCTTGGTATAGAAATTGAGAAACAAAATGATGGTTCTTATCTTCTAAGCCAGAAGCAGAAAATAAATGAGCTTATTGAAAGTTTAGGTATGCAAGATGCCCAAGTTGTAAGCACTCCCATGATCACTGATTTTCTGAAGGATGAAACAGTAAGAGAACCTTTACCAGATAACATCCAATATAGATCAGCCATAGGTAAGCTTTTATATCTAGCTACCACATACAGGGCTGATATAGCAAATGCAGTAGGAATTTTGAGCAGAAGGGTCAGCTCACCTACCAAATCAGATTGGACTGCAGTTAAAAGGATGGTAAGGTATTTAAAGGGTACCATTGATTGTAAATTAAAGATTTCAGCCAATAGTAATCCAAAACTAATATGTTACTGTGATTCAGATTGGGCAGGGGATCATTCTGATTATAAATCCACAAGTGGATATGTGTTTATGTATGGAAATGTACAAATTTCATGGGCCAGTCATAAACAAAGTATTGTGAGTTTGTCTTCTACAGAAGCTGAATATGTGGCAGTATCGGAAGCGTGCAGAGAACTGATGTGGATTGAAAAACTTTTGCTGTATTTCGGAATAGCTGAGCAGAGACCAATCCAGATAATGGAAGATAATCAGAGCCTCATCCGACTGTCACAGAATGACAAGGTTCAGTCACGCACCAAGCACATCGCAACGAAATACCACAACGTGCGAGAGTTGGCGAAAGAAGGGGTCATCAGTCTACACTATTGTCACACCAGTGAGATGACAGCTGACATCATGACCAAACCGTTACCCAGAGAACATTTTGTGAATCTGCGTATAAAGCTTGGACTTTGTATGAATAAATAATTGCATGACAGTTATGCATGAGAAGGGGTTTGTTGGAATGTAATTGTATTTTACATGCATTGCCTGTCACCTATTATTTCTCTGTGATTACTCTGTGACCTCTGATGTGAATTACTTAGAGAGGTCACACTGCTATGCAACTTCCTGTGGGGGTTACATGCAGCACATGCAGCACATGGAGCACATGGAGCTCATGATCTCTCCTAACCTGAGAGGATCTATGGTGGTGTGAGCATCCATTACCATCTAAGCACATGGAAGGAGCTGATAATACAAATGTATAGTAATATGTATATATAAGCCTGTCTGATTATAATCTAACTGCAAACTGTGAGTAAACAGATGTTTTGTTACTTCAACTTTAAAGTGACTCAGCAGTGAATTATTCTGGGGTGAATGAGAGAGAGATGAAGAAAGAAATTAACATTTCTAAAGCTGAAGCTGTGTGTACTAAAATCTGCTAATTATTTACTACAAATAATCCAACACTAATGTGCTTCAGCAATCAAATATTTTTGGGCATTTGACTATCCTAATGATTTTAAAAAAGCCACTGCCTATAATCCTAGAACCATAGCATGCACATTTTTGCTAGTGATTTGAGCAAGAAAAAAAATCAACTTGGCATCTTTATCAGATTTTGCACTGGAAACTGTGGCACGGGAAAATGTCAGCTAACTGCTTGTTTGGATTTGAAGTTTGCTTGGGGGAAACTGTTTTTACCTCTCTCATGTTTCATACCACCTTAAAAATTCCTCCATAAAGGATATTGGTTCCTTAAAAATGGCTCTTTCTAGACATCAAGTTTTGAAAATCTGACACTTCCATGTGATGCCATACTGTTGCCAGGCTGCTCTGTTGTGAATGCTGCAAGGTACATGCATGTTTCTCATGTGTGTCATAATACTGTACCTATTTTATAAAAGGCTCTGGGGTATGTTTACTAATATGATCAGATCTGATATTAGCTTTGAAGTAAGTATACATAGGAAATCAAATACATTAGCGTTTAACTTTAAAAAAGGAGACTATGATAAAATGAGAAGAACGGTGAAAAGAAAACTTAGAGAAGCGACTGCGATAGTCAAAAGTTTACATCAGGCGTGGATGCTGTTCAAAAACACCATCCTGGAAGCCCAGGCCAAATATATTCCGCGTATTAAAAAAGGAGGACGGAAGACCAAACGACAGCCGGCGTGGTTAAATAGTGAGGTGAAGGAAGCTATTAGAGCTAAAAGAAAATCCTTCAGAAAATGGAAGAAGGAACTGACTGAAAATAATAAGAAACAGCATAAGGAATGTCAAGTCAAATGCAAAGCGCTGATAAGGAAAGCTAAGAGGGACTTTGAAAAAAAGATTGCGTTGGAGGCAAAAACACGTGGAGGGGCATAATCGAACGGAAACGTCTATCTCCATGGGCATTTATCTCCGAGAACGGGTCCGTGAAGGGGCGGACCGAAGCGTATTTTCCAAAAACATGGACGTGTATCTTTTTTTGAGCTGGGCGTTTTTGTTTTTCAGCGATAATGGAAACCGAAAGCGCCCAGCTCAGAAACGAATAACTCCAAGACATTTATTCATGGGAGGGGCCAGGATTCGTAGTGCACTGGTCCCCCTCACATGCCAGGACACCAACCGGGCACCCTAGGGGGCACTTTTACAAAAAAAAAAAAACAAGGTAAAACAGCTCCCAAGTGTATAGCACCCTTCCCTTGGGTGTTGAGCCCCCCAAATCCCCCTCAAAACCCACTGCCCACAAGTCTACACCATTACTATAGCCCTAAGGGGTGAAGGGGGGCACCTACATGTGGGTACAGTGGGTTTGGGGGCGGTTTGGAGGGCTCCCATTTACCAGCACAAGTGTAACAGGTAGGGGGGGGATGGGCCTGGGTCCACCTGCCTGAAGTCCACTGCACCCCCTAATCACTGCTCCAGTGACCTGCATACTGCTGCCAGGGAGGTGGGTATGACATTTGAGGGTGAAAATAAAAAGTTGTGAAACGGCATATTTTGTGGTGGGAGGGGGTTTGTGACCACTGGGGGAGTCAGGGGAGGTCATCCCCGATTCCCTCCAGTGGTCATCTGGTCATTTAGGGCACTTTTTGGGGCCTTATTTGTGGAAAAACAGGGTCCAGGAAAAGTGCCCTAAATTGTCGCTAAAAACGCATATTTTTTTTCCATTATCGGCGAAAGGCACCCATCTCTGATCGGCGAAAGGCCCCAGTTCCGCCTTCGACACGCCCCCATCAACTTTGTCCGCATCCGCGATGGAGTGCAGTTGAAAACGTCCAAATTCGGCTTTCGATTATACCGCTTTATTCGTTTTTGTGAGATAAGCGTCTATCTCCCGATTTGGGTCACAATATAGGCGTTTTTCTATTTCGATTATAAGCAGGATAGTAAACATTTTTTTAGGTATATTAAAAGCAGGAAGCTGGCAAAAGAATCGCTTAGAGACTGATTTTATGTTTCTAATTTGTCTGCAATGAATATATTTTGCTAAACTTCACTACGTTGGTCTGCTCTATTTCTTCGCTGTTATGGATCTTGCAGATTGCTTGCCTGTTTGCTTTTTGGCAACTTTAGACTGCTCCTTATACTGTTACTTCCTAAATACCTAGATGTTATCAAGATGAAGTGTCCAAGTTAAGGGAAAAGTGGTGCCAGGACTTATACAGATAGCCATAATATTCAGCTGCTTTTGGAATAAGTTATCCAGATAGATTTAGGCCCGTTCAAATGACTGGCACAGTTATCATGCATCATATATATTAAGCACCCCTAATTATCTGGATAGAGATGCTAAATATATGTATTAAGTTAAGCACTAATACTTAACTTAGGGCTTCTTTTACAAAGCCATGCTAGTGATTTGCATGCAGCAAATGAAAGGAAGTCCATTCAATTCCTATGTGCTTCCTCTCATTTCCCACGTGGGAATCGCTAGAGCGGCTTTGTAAAAGAAGACCATAATGTATTGACTGTGTTATCTGAAAATACACCCCAATATTTTTAATTGATTAACATTGAATACAATTTGCTATATGTATTTCTAAAATATTCTTCAAGACACAGAGGGCAAAAGGATGGGATTAATCAATGCTTTGCTTTTGGCATTAGATCTGTACAATTTGCCCAGTATTTTCCTTTTGTATCTGCAGTGGGAGACTATAGGGGCAATTCAATAACTGGGAACCCCCATTTACCCACCACTTATGCACATAAATGTACAGAATACCAGTACTTTCATGGGTATGTGCACACTGACAAACATAGTAGTAGCATAGAGATTAAATGTTATTCTGTAAGGCAGGTGTCCTCAAAACTAATCCTCAAGGTCCACAACCCAGCCTGGTTTTCAGGATTTCCACAATGAATATGTGAGAGTTCTATCTGCATGCATATTTATTGTGGAAATCCTGAAAACCAGGTTGTGTTGTGGACCTTGAGAACTGGATTTGAGAACCCCTGTGCAAGGGCACTTGTAAGTGGCGTGTAGTGTGTTCACATTGGTGGAACATAGAAGGGATATGGAAAGGGCTGCCACTTACACATGTAACTTACAGAACATTGTAAGTGATGTGCACTCCTGCCACATTTATATAACTGAAGTTATGCCAGGTCGATGGCTGGTGTAACTGCGGGCATGTAAATGATACCAGAATATGCTAGTATTCTATGAAGGAAAGTGGGCACCCAGGTGCCATTATAGAATAGGCTCTCAGCATGTAGCATCAGGGTACCCAAAAAGAGGCGCTCGCTTGTAGAATTTCCATTTATATACTGTTAGATGGGGTTTCTGAAAGGGAAGGTTCCCTAGAGAGTCCCCAGGTGGGAGTACGCCCAGCCCATGGGGAATAGTTGATACAAGCTCCGGGGAGATACAGGTTCCCTGGGAGTGAGTGACAAGGAGGGAGGAGTTACCTAGGAGATCAGGTTGGAATTATGCCCAAGAGGGGGTCTTTGGTGGCCTTACAATCCCCTGCCAAGAGACCAGGAGGAGGGAAGGAGAATCCTGAGGGAGGAGTGTGATCTTTGGCTGGAAAAGGTGGGATGTAGCTCCTGAAGCAGCAACAGATATGGTGCATGAGCTACAGGTGGGTGGAAGAGAGACCCAGCCCAGGAGCAGGGGATTGGAGCCAGGGAGAGCTTCGTCCCAAGACCAGTGTGGATCCAGAGGGGGTCATCAATGGAAGATGGTCTGAGCCTACATGAAATTGAGTCTGTGCTTGGAGAAGGAGAAACAGCCAGTGGGAAAAACACTACCTACAGGATAGGCATGAACAGGAGGACTGCATATATGTACATATTCATATTCCATGATTGAAACCTGCCCTTGTAAATGAATCTGAAGGGAGACGTGGTACAGTAGTTCCTCCTGAGGAACAGCAGAAGAATTGAAACCCAAATTTAAGATTATGTGGAGTTGGATTGCTGAAACTGTTTTGACATTGCTACAGTTGCAGAGTTGGAGAATAAATGTTTGAGTTATTGCATAGATTGTCAACTACAGTGTGCTTTTTTTGGAGACAGAGGGTCAAGAGTGAACTGATTCCTGAGAGACTGAGAGGGGCAGAATCGAAAGGGGCGCCCAAGTTTTCCTGAGGACGTCCTCACAGAACGTCCCAGTAAAGGGGCAGGGAAACCCATATTATCGAAACAAGAAGGGCGTCCATCTTTTGTTTCGATAATATGGTCGGGGATGCCCAAATCTTGACATTTAGGTCGCCCTAGAGATTGTTGTCCTTAGACTTGGTCGTTTCTGATTTTCGGCGATAATGGAAACTAAGGACGCCCATCTCAGAATCGACCAAATGCAAGCCCTTTGGTTGTGGAAGGAGCCAGCATTCGTAGTGCATTGGTCCCCCTGACATGCCAGGACACCAACCGGGTCAGCGAAAGAGTAGTGTCGGCTTCAGAAGGATGTTGTTCCGACATGAGTCATATACATATATTTTTGCCCTCAGTATACATTGACAAAAATATATGTATATATATCTGAATGATAATTAAACATCTATTTCATATCCAGGGGGAATTCTTGAAAAAAACGCTCAGCGATGAAACATGACTCATGTCGGAACAACAAGCCGACACTACTCTTTCGCTGTTTCACATCTTTCTATTGGAACTAACTGGCCTCTAAATATGAGCTTCCCAAGTTGTTTCTAAGAAACCTCATTGCATCACCTTTAACTTTAGTTAATGGACTGGGAACCTACATAGCAGCCTTTACATTTTAGCTTCTAGTAAGCATTGCCATACTGGAACAGAGCAAAGATCCATTAAGCACTGCATCCTGTTTCCAACAGTGGCCAATCCAGGTCACAAGCATCTGGGAATATTCCTACACAGTAAAACAGATCAAAAGAGAAGGATGTCCAAAAAGTAACATAAAAGGCACATGGACGTCTTTGTAAAAGAAAGACGTCCAAACCCAATAATCAAAACAGAAATGAAAAGAAGTTCTAACCACAAGGATGTCCAAGTATGGACGTCTCCGTAGGGGGTGTGTTACTACTACTACTACTACTACTACTTAACATTTCTAGAGCGCTACTAGAGTTACGCAGCGCTGTACAAAACAAACCAAGGACGGTCCCTGCTCAAAGGAGCTTACAATCTAAAGAACGAAATGTCAAGTTGGGGCAGTCTAGCTTTCCTGGGTAGAGGTGTAGAGGTTAGTTGCCGAAAGCGACATTGAAGAGGTGGGCTTTAAGCAGAGATTTGAAGATGGGCAGGGAGGGGGCCAGGCGTATGGGCTCGGGGAGTTTGTTCCACGCGTGGGGTGAGGCGAGGCAGAAAGGGCGGAGCCTGGAGTTGGCGGTGGTGGAGAAGGGTACTGAAAGGAGGGATTTGTCTTGAGACCGGAGGTTACGGGTAGGAACGTAGGGGGAGATGAGGGTTGAGAAGTAGGGAGGGGCTGCAGATCGAGTACATTTGTAGGTTAGTAGCAGAAGCTTGAATTGAATGCGGTACCTGATCGGAAGCCAATGAAGTGACTTGAGGAGAGGGGTGATATGAGTGTATCGGTTCTGGCGGAATATAAGACGTGCAGCAGAGTTCTGAACGGACTGAAGGGGGGATAGGTGGCTAAGTGGGAGACCAGTGAGGAGTAGGTTACAGTAGTCAATGCGAGAGGTAACGAGAGAGTGGATGAGAGTACGGGTGGTGTGCTCAGAGAGGAAAGGGCGGATTTTGCTAATGTTGTAGAGGAAGAAGCGACAGATCTTGGCTATCTGCTGGATATGCGCCGAGAAGGAGAGGGAGGAGTCGAAGATGACACCGAGGTTGCGGGCAGATGAGACGGGGACGATGAGGGTGTTATCAACCGAAATAGAGAGTGGAGGTAGAGGAGAAGTGGGTTTGGGTGGGAAGACAAGAAGTTCGGTCTTGGCCATGTTCAGTTTCAGGTGGCGGTTGTGTTGGAATGTATTGTATTTTGCATGCATTGCCTGTCACCTATTATTTCTCTGTGATTACTCTGTGACCTCTGATGTGAATTACTTAGAGAGGTCACACAGCTATGCAACTTCCTGTGGGGGGCAGACACAGCAGACACAGCACATGCAGCACATGGAGCACATGGAGCTCATGATCTCTCCTAACCTGAGAGGATCTATGGTGGTGTGAGCATCCATTACCATCTAAGCACATGGAAGGAGCTGATAATACAAATGTATAGTAATATGTATATATAAGCCTGTCTGATTATAATCAAACTGCAAACTGTGAGTAAACAGATGTTTTGTTACTTCAACTTTAAAGTGACTCAGCAGTGAATTATTCAGGGGTGAATGAGAGAGAGATGAAGAAAGAAATTAACATTTCTAAAGCTGAAGCTGTGTGTACTAAAATCTGCTAATTATTTACTACAAATAATCCAACAAAAAGGGTTATGGGCCCAGGGGTCAGGAATTGAAAAAGAAGAGAAATATTACCAGGCAGAAAAAAAGGCCACATTTTTCTCTTAAGTTTTAAAGGAAAGATTCAGTCTGTCTCTCTCTCCCCCCACACAGCAGACAGAAGGCTAAGAAAATGGCTGAGGGAAGAAATTCACCATTGTTCTATTCTCTCAAGGTGCCTAAATTAACTGAGTTTAATTATCAGCAGTGGGAACTAAGATTAATATGTCTCCTTCGAGCAAAAAGATTAAATATATGCTTAGACCAAGACAGAACAGCCGAAAATATGGCTGAATGGGACAATGCAAACTATTATGTGAAGTGCATGCTTTTGGAAGCTCTCTCAGAGAAACAAGCCATATTAGTGGAGGGAAAAGATACACCAAAGGACATTTTATATAAACTGAGAACTATGTATGCAACTACATATGCAAAGCAGCAACCAATTTGGCTGGCAGAGTTGAATGAAACCAAATTAAGGGATAAAAGTAAATGTAATGATCACATTATGCATCTTATGTCTTCATTTCAAAAGCTAGAACTTTCTGGAATTCCCATGTGTGATGCATTGAAAAGAGCATTTCTTTTTACCTCACTATCAAAGAAGTTTGATGTTTTTAGGTCTGTAAATGAGGCCATTGAAGGGCAATCTTTTGAACAGGCAACATCAAAACTAAGGCAGGAATGCATAATAAATGATTCTGAGGAGATGTGTTCTCAAAGTCAGTCAGAGAGAAATGAAACAAATTTCTTGGCAAAGAACAGAGGAAGGCGGAGCTATGGGAAAACTCCACCCAAGGGCAAGCTGATTTGCTACTCATGTGGAAAGGAGGGACATGTATCTAAATGGTGTAAGGAAACACAAAACACTCCCTCTAGCTCACCTAAGCCAATGGAACTAAAGAATTTTCAAACCAGGAAATGTATGAAGGACAAAGATAAACACAAGGGCTTTCTAATGGCAGAAAAATCTTTGACTATGGTAAATAATAATTCAAATGAAAGTACTTGGATTTTGGATTCAGGGAGCACATGCCATTTAACCAATTGTAAAGATTTCTTTCAGGAAATGTGTCCAGAGGAAGGTATTCTTAAAACTGCAAACGCAGGGACTGCTAAGATCCAAGCAAAAGGTATTGGATTCTTAAAATGCAAAGTGTCTAATGAAGTTAAAGAAATTCCTGTAAGTGATGTCTTGTATATTCCCCAAGCAGTTTGCAATATGCTTAGTGTATCTACATTAGATAAGAAGGGATTTGTGATTCATTTTGAAAACAGTAAGTGCACAATCTCTAAAAATGATGAAGTGTATGCTGAAGCTTTTATGCATAATGATGTTTATAAACTGAGCATTTCAGGTGAAGCCTCACATATGGCGCAAGTAAGGAAGAATGATGGTAAATGTAGTCTGGAAATCTGGCACCGCCGCCTGGGACATCGTGATTCTAAGGTGATCCAGGATCTTTACAGTAAGCAACTGGCCACCGGCATTCAGATAAGTGCAGATGCTGGTAAAATTGAGAAATGCATAGACTGTGTTACTCAAAAAGGTGTGAGACCCTCATTTCCTGCATACACAGGAAATAGGAGTAATAAAGTGCTGGACTTAATACACAGTGACTTATGTGGACCGTTTAATATCCCATCATTGGGAAATAACAGATTTGTGCTAATATTCTTGGATGATTTCTCTAGATATTGTGTGGCCTATTTGCTGAAAGAGAAAAGTCAAGTCACAGACATGCTGAAGAAATACGTAGCCATGGTGAGCAATAAATTTGAAGGAAAACCAAAGGTTCTTCAGACCGACAATGGTGGTGAGTTCATTTCACAAAGCATGCGCACATTTCTAGAACAAGAAGGCATTCAGCATATCACAACAGTAGCTTATACACCAGAGCAAAATTCTGTTGCAGAGAGAAAATTTAGGTCACTTGTGGAAATGACCAGATGTATGCTGTCAGATAGCAATCTCCCTAAAAGACTATGGGGGGAAGCCATTCTCACAGCAGTGTACCTACAAAACAGAATGCCAACTAAAGGCGCTGAGCGCACACCACATGAGACATGGCATGGTAGGAAGCCAAACCTGTCACACATAAGAACATTTGGAAGTACAGCATATGCTCATGTACCAAAGCAAAGAAGGCATAAGCTGGATTCCACAACAGAAAGGGGCATTTTAGTTGGCTATGCTCCAGGACACAAAGGATATAGAATTTTGAATCTGAAAACTGGCATTGTTGGCATAAGACATGTTACATATTTTGATGAAAACAAAAGGGTTGATAAAGGCTGGATTATCCCAGATGAGCCTTATCATCCAGAATATGAAACTAGAACCATAATAGACATGCCAGTGTATATAAATGCCATACCAAGGCAGATGTCTGAAAGCAACTCACCTGTATCTAACGAGGAACAGGCAGAGGAAACAGACACAGAAAGGATCATTGAAGAAGACAGTACAGTTGGAGAAGGGGAATCAATTGGAGAAGGACTCTCAGATTTAGAGGATGCGGAAAGGTCAGACCAACCTGTTGTCAGACGCTCATCCAGGGAAAACAAAGGTGTTCCACCCCCAAGACTGTCTTACCTAACAAAGTCAGCAGAAGCTCAAGAGCCCTTAACATGGGATGAGATTGAGAAAATGCCAGCAGAAGAAGCTGCTGAATGGCGTAAAGCTGCACAAGAAGAAATTGATGCATTGGATAAAAATAATACTTGGATTCTTACAAAATTACCTCCTGGCAAGAAAGCTATAGGATGCAAATGGGTATTCAAGTTAAAAA
The DNA here is from genome assembly GCF_901765095.1 of Microcaecilia unicolor. NCBI lineage: Eukaryota > Metazoa > Chordata > Amphibia > Gymnophiona > Siphonopidae > Microcaecilia > Microcaecilia unicolor. The sequence goes on from NC_044032.1 coordinate 306,916,148, forward strand.
GGAATGCACAAGGAAAAGTGGAAAGGTATAAAGCCAGATTAGTCGCAAAGGGATATCTTCAAAAATATGGAGAAGATTTTGATGAAGTGTTTGCACCTGTAGTGAAACACACGACAATCAGAACACTTCTGAGCATTGCAGTCTCAAAAGGCATGCAAGTCAACCACATTGATGTGAAAACAGCGTTTCTTCACGGAGATATAACTGAAGACTTGTACATGGAACAACCAACAGGTTTCATAAATACAAAACAAAGACAGCTAGTGTGTAAATTAAACAAAGGTCTTTATGGATTAAAGCAAAGTGCAGAATGTTGGAATGACAAATTGCATGAAATATTGACAAATTTAGGATTTAAGCAAGGTGAAGCAGATAAATGCTTGTACACTAGGTGCAGAAATGGACAATATGCATACATTTTAGCTTTTGTTGATGATCTGCTCATTGCAAGCAAAAGTGAGCAAGAGTACAAGGACATTGTAAAATATTTAAACCACAATGTTGAGATAAAAGAACTTGGTAATGTGTCATACTATCTTGGTATAGAAATTGAGAAACAAAATGATGGTTCTTATCTTCTAAGCCAGAAGCAGAAAATAAATGAGCTTATTGAAAGTTAGGTATGCAAGATGCCCAAGTTGTAAGCACTCCCATGATCACTGATTTTCTGAAGGATGAAACAGTAAGAGAACCTTTACCAGATAACATCCAATATAGATCAGCCATAGGTAAGCTTTTATATCTAGCTATCACATACAGGGCTGATATAGCAAATGCAGTAGGAATTTTGAGCAGAAGGGTCAGCTCACCTACCAAATCAGATTGGACTGCAGTTAAAAGGATGGTAAGGTATTTAAAGGGTACCATTGATTGTAAATTAAAGATTTCAGCCAATAGTAATCCAAAACTAATATGTTACTGTGATTCAGATTGGGCAGGGGATCATTCTGATTATAAATCCACAAGTGGATATGTGTTTATGTATGGAAATGTACAAATTTCATGGGCCAGTCATAAACAAAGTATTGTGAGTTTGTCTTCTACAGAAGCTGAATACGTGGCTGTATCGGAAGCGTGCAGAGAACTGATGTGGATTGAGAAACTTTTGCTGGATTTTGGAATAGCTGAAAAGAGACCAATCCAGATAATGGAAGATAATCAGAGCTGCATCCGACTGTCACAGAATGACAAGGTTCAGTCACGCACCAAGCACATCGCAACGAAATACCACAACGTGCGAGAGTTGGCGAAAGAAGGGGTCATCAGTCTACACTATTGTCACACCAGTGAGATGACAGCTGACATCATGACCAAACCGTTACCCAGAGAACATTTTGTGAATCTGCGTATAAAGCTTGGACTTTGTATGAATAAATAATTGCATGACAGTTATGCATGAGAAGGGGTTTGTTGGAATGTATTGTATTTTGCATGCATTGCCTGTCACCTATTATTTCTCTGTGATTACTCTGTGACCTCTGATGTGAATTACTTAGAGAGGTCACACAGCTATGCAACTTCCTGTGGGGGGCAGACACAGCAGACACAGCACATGCAGCACATGGAGCACATGGAGCTCATGATCTCTCCTAACCTGAGAGGATCTATGGTGGTGTGAGCATCCATTACCATCTAAGCACATGGAAGGAGCTGATAATACAAATGTATAGTAATATGTATATATAAGCCTGTCTGATTATAATCAAACTGCAAACTGTGAGTAAACAGATGTTTTGTTACTTCAACTTTAAAGTGACTCAGCAGTGAATTATTCAGGGGTGAATGAGAGAGAGATGAAGAAAGAAATTAACATTTCTAAAGCTGAAGCTGTGTGTACTAAAATCTGCTAATTATTTACTACAAATAATCCAACAGGTTGGACATCCAGGCAGCAATGTCGGATAAGCAGGCCGATACTTTGGCCTGGGTTTCCGCAGTGATGTCAGGTGTGGAGAGATAAAGCTGGGTGTCGTCGACATAAAGATGATACTGGAAGCCATGAGACGAGATCAGGAAGCCCAGGGAAGAGGTGTAGATAGAGAAAAGAAGGGGTCCAAGGACAGAACCCTGAGGGACTCCGACAGAGAGCGGTATAGGGGTGGAGGAAGAACCATGAGAATGTACTCTGAAGGTACGATGGGAGAGATAAGAGGAGAACCAGGAGAGGACAGAGCCCTGGAATCCAAAAGAGGACAGTGTGTCAAGAAGTAAGTTGTGATTGACAGTGTCAAAAGCGGCGGATAGGTCAAGGAGAATGAGGATGGAGTAATGACCTTTGGATTTGGCGAGGAACAGGTCATTACAGACTTTGGATAGTGCCGTTTCTATCAAGTGAAGTGGGCGAAAGCCAGATTGAAGCGGATCGAGGATGGTATGAGAGGCGAGAAAATCAGTGCAACGGTTGTGAACGGCGCGTTCAAGTATTTTGGAGAGGAAGGGTAGGAGGGAGATGGGGCGGTAGTTGGAGGGACAGGTGGGGTCAAGTGAAGGTTTTTTGAGGAGAGGTGTGACAACAGCATGCTTGAAGGTGTCAGGGACAGTAGCGGTGGAGAGAGAGAGGTTGAGGATATGACAGATGGGGGGTGATAGTAGGAGAGATGGTGATAAGTAAGTTGGTGGGGATGGGGTCTGAGGAACAGGTGGTGCATTTCGAGGAGGAGAGAAGATGGGCGGTTTCCTCTTCGGTGATATCAGGAAAAGAGGAGAAGGAGGCCTGGGTTGATTGGTTGAGGGAGTGGGTGATAGGATGGAGAGGAGGAGAAGGTTTAGTGGTGAATTCGAGGTTGATCTTCTGGACCTTGTCGTGGAAGTAGTCCGCTAGTGATTGAGGAGAGAGTGAGGGGGTGGGGGGTGGGAGCAGAGGGCACTTTGAGGAGGGAATTGAGGGTGGCGTGTTTTGGGCGGCGTTACGAAATGGACGTCTCAGGCGTATAACAAATAGCAAAATGCTTTCACCTTGGCGGGAACGTGGACGTCCATAGTTAGACCTGATATAAAATCATCTAGGGTAAAAGGTAACTTGTCTTTAGACCCATTAGCGTTTTTGTGGAGTTGGAGAGTGGAGGCATAGTTGTTTGGAGAGAAAGTTTGAGAGTTGTTCAGTGCCCTGTTACTTTTGTCTGTGTGCCCTAGTGTGAATGTTTTCACTCTCACCTGCCTCTTTTGTGTTTGACCTTTTCAGCTTTCCCTACCCCTTCTATTCCCCAACCCCAGCCTTCCTCTATCTCTCCCATCCCCTCCCCCATCCCTCTCTATTCACTGTCCCCAAGTTCACATTTCATTACTTACATCCCCTTAACTTTTTGTTGTCTGTGCTTCTCTCTTTGTCCTGTGTGCTGCTGCTGTTGCTATGTGTGTGTGTTTATGAAGACTGTCGGTTGCTGCTTGGAGAGTGAGTGGCTAGAGGGTGTGGCAGGAGAGTGTGCAGTGGGTGAGAGAGTGATTGCTGTTTGGCTGTGCTGTGTGTGACTGCATTGTTTGTCGGTGGGGGAGGGGGGGGGGGAGGGTTTCCAGCTATGGGTGTGTGTAGGTTCACACTGTTTCACAGCTTTGGGGGCCTTCCCCACTCCCTCCTCTTTTCCCATCACCAAACTGTGCATATCTGCTTTCCACACCTCTGTGCTGTAGCCACTGTGTCCTCTGCACTCCTTCAACAGTTCTATGTCTACCCACCTGCCTGTGTGGCCCTCTTGCACATCAGTCTCTGAAGTACACTGCGCTGCTCGTCTCCAGCTCTGTACTGTGGGCATCTGTGGGATGCCTGCCAATACAATTAAACTAAATCAGGTTGAAAACATTCTAACCCACATTATCAAATTACACTCAAGTCCTCTTTACAAGGTTCCAAGATCAACAATACATGGAAGATAAAACCAGGAAATATTTATACATCAAGGATTTGTAGTTAACTAGGAGCTGATATTATTTATTTAATTGCTCCACAAGTTTTTTAGAAGATACAAATGCTGTTAAATGTGTTGGCTCCGTAAACACATACCGTATTTTTCGGACTATAAGACACACTTTTTCCCCCCCAAATTTGGGAGGAAAATGGGGGGTGCGTCTTATAGTCCGAAGGTAGAGAAATTCGAGTTCCGGGATCCCCTGCCAGCCCTCCCTCCCTCCGAGTTCCAAGATCCCCCTCCCTCCCTTCTTCTGAGTTCTAAAAGTAATTTTACCTAGTCGGGGCAGCAGCAGAAGCGAAAACCATGCAGACTCGACACGTCACTCTCTCAGCTCTGGTCCCGCCCTCATTTCCTGTTTGAGGGCGGGACCAGAGCTGAGAGAGACAGAAGGGAAGAGTGACATGCTGAGTCTGCATGGTTTTCGCTTCTGCTGCTGCCTCGACTAGGTAAAATTACTTTTAGAACTCAGAAGAAGGGAGGAAGGGGAATCTCGGAACTCTGAGGGCGGGCGGGCAGGCGGGGGATCTCGGAGGGAGGGCGGATGGGGGATCTCAGAACTCGGCGGGAGGGAGGGAGACGAGCGGACCATGGAAACGGGAGAGATTCGGACAAGACGCACCGGAGCACCTAGGTTTTAGAGGAGGAAAAAGGTGCGTCTTATAGTCTGAAATTTGTTTTCCTATTTCCCTCCTCTAAAACCTAGGTGCGTCTTATGGTACGGTGCGTCTTATAGTCCGAAAAATACGGTAATTAACTGAGTTATATTTCACTATGCATTTGCAAGGGAAACGAAGTAAAAAAGTTCCCCCAAGCTGTAAGACCTGTGGCCTCATGATAAGGAATTGCTGTCTTTTCCGTTGAGTTTCCTTAGAGACATCTGGAAATAAGGAAATTTTAAACCCTAAAAAGGGTCTCTCTTTTTTCTGAAAGAACAGCTGAAATAGCCATTGCTTATCAGGTAGGAGCGCCATGGAAGCTAACAACATAGCTGCCGTAGCTTGTTCAGATTCCGAAGTCTCCAAACAAGCTGAAAGGTCCAAATTACTCGATTGTGGACACTGATTTGATTTTTTCACTTTCAATGGAATATAATAAACTTGAGTGAATGGCGGCATATGTTCATCTGAAATTTCTAATACAGTGGTGGAAATAAGTATTTGATCCCTTGCTGATTTTGTAAGTTTGCCCACTGACAAAGACATGAGCAGCCCATAATTGAAGGGTAGGTTATTGGTAACAGTGAGAGATAGCACATCACAAATTAAATCCGGAAAATCACATTGTGGAAAGTATATGAATTTATTTGCATTCTGCAGAGGGAAATAAGTATTTAATCCCTCTGGCAAACAAGACCTAATACTTGGTGGCAAAACCCTTGTTGGCAAGCACAGCGGTCAGACGTCTTCTGTAGTTGATGATGAGGTTTGCACACATGTCAGGAGGAATTTTGGTCCACTCCTCTTTGCAGATCATCTCTAAATCATTAAGAGTTCTGGGCTGTCGCTTGGCAACTCGCAGCTTCAGCTCCCTCCATAAGTTTTCAATGGGATTAAGGTCTGGTGACTGGCTAGGCCACTCCATGACCCTAATGTGCTTCTTCCTGAGCCACTCCTTTGTTGCCTTGGCTGTATGTTTTGGGTTATTGTCGTGCTGGAAGACCCAGCCACGACCCATTTTTAAGGCCCTGGCGGAGGGAAGGAGGTTGTCACTCAGAATTGTACGGTACATGGCCCCATCCATTCTCCCATTGATGCGGTGAAGTAGTCCTGTGCCCTTAGCAGAGAAACACCCCCAAAACATAACATTTCCACCTCCATGCTTGACAGTGGGGACGGTGTTCTTTGGGTCATAGGCAGCATTTCTCTTCCTCCAAACACGGCGAGTTGAGTTCATGCCAAAGAGCTCAATTTTTGTCTCATCTGACCACAGCACCTTCTCCCAATCACTCTCGGCATCATCCAGGTGTTCACTGGCAAACTTCAGACGGGCCGTCACATGTGCCTTCCGGAGCAGGGGGACCTTGCGGGCACTGCAGGATTGCAATCCGTTATGTCGTAATGTGTTACCAATGGTTTTCGTGGTGACAGTGGTCCCAGCTGCCTTGAGATCATTGACAAGTTCCCCCCTTGTAGTTGTAGGCTGATTTCTAACCTTCCTCATGATCAAGGATACCCCACGAGGTGAGATTTTGCGTGGAGCCCCAGATCTTTGTCGATTGACAGTCATTTTGTACTTCTTCCATTTTCTTACTATGGCACCAACAGTTGTCTCCTTCTCGCCCAGCGTCTTACTGATGGTTTTGTAGCCCATTCCAGCCTTGTGCAGGTGTATGATCTTGTCCCTGACATCCTTAGACAGCTCCTTGCTCTTGGCCATTTTGTAGAGGTTAGAGTCTGACTGATTCACTGAGTCTGTGGACAGGTGTCTTTCATACAGGTGACCATTGCCGACAGCTGTCTGTCATGCAGGTAACGAGTTGATTTGGAGCATCTACCTGGTCTGTAGGGGCCAGATCTCTTACTGGTTGGTGGGGGATCAAATACTTATTTCCCTCTGCAGAATGCAAATAAATTCATATACTTTCCACAATGTGATTTTCCGGATTTAATTTGTGATGTGCTATCTCTCACTGTTACCAATAACCTACCCTTCAATTATGGGCTGCTCATGTCTTTGTCAGTGGGCAAACTTACAAAATCAGCAAGGGATCAAATACTTATTTCCACCACTGTATTTCTCTTAAATATCTTTTTAGCATATCAATAGGTTTTATCATAGAGATTTTAGGAAAATTGACAAATCTGAGATTGTACCTTTTCATATAATTGTCATATATTTCAGTCCTATTTCTCAGATTTGATATATCTTTTATAATCATTGCCTGAGCAGTCTGAGAGATTCCCAACCTTGTTTCAAAATCTTCGTGTTTGTTAGCCAAAGTTTTGATTTCTGATTCACATTTTGCCATTTTCACTTCTAGTTGTTCAACTTTAGTAGAAGTAAACTTAGATTGCTGCAAAAAAGTATTTCCCAATTTTGAGACCAAGTCCCACAATGAATCAAGAGTTACCTCTTGTGGTTTTGCTAATTGTTCCTGGGGGACCTCCAAAATCTGCTCTGGAGCTTCAGCATGATTTGCCTCTTGCTGTTCCACAACCTCGACACCAATTCCTGTGGTTCTCCTTCCTGAGGAGTCCGAAGACCCTTCCTCCTCCCTCGCAATTTGTTGCTGTTCCGGAACTTTACTCGCCTCTGAAAACACACCATTTAGGACCTGTTCAGTGGTGCCCACGAGGGGGGAACTCGACCACAGCGGTTGCGGAGGTGGAGATCTTTGGTTGGGGCTTAATGTTGTTTCAAGTCCGGGGGAAGCGCTTCCTTCCATCTCCGCTTCTCCTACGGTCCTACCCTCAGCCAACTGCTCAGCTCCTTGGGTCCTCAAAAACCTGTCCATAGGACCAGAAGGTAAGGAGGGGGTTCGCGGAGAAGTTCAGGCTGACGATTCCCCCCTACGTTTCAGCATATTCGTAGAGTGCAAACGAGAGGTTCCCACAGCGTTAGCTACGTGCGGCCATCTTGGAACCCCTCCCAAGCTCTACTTCACATTGTCCATTATTAAGTAAATAATGAAGTGGAGGAGTGGCCTAGTGGTTAGAGCACCGGTCTTGAAATCCAGAGGTGGCCGGTTCAAATCCCACTGCTGCTCCTTGTGACCTTGGGCAAGTCACTTAACCCTCCATTGCCTCAGGTACAAACTTAGATTGTGAGCCTTCCTGGGACAGAGAAATATCCAGTGTACCAGAATTTAACTCACCTTGAGCTACTACTGAAAAAGATGTGAGCAAAATCCAAATAAATAAAATACATTTACAAATAACTACAGGTGCCCTGTTTATAATACTTACGTCAAGCCCTGAGGCACTGTTGCACACTGCTTATAACTTCAGTGCTCTCATGACATATGCGTCTGAATCTGAGCCTTAGAGATTCAAGATTCCTACATATACCAAATCTACAAGATACAAGTTTGTACACCGGGACTCAAGGGATGGCCCTTCTTGCCTTCACAACAAACATTCCTTTGGAAACTAAATTGGTGAGACACACAACTCTGATGGGGGGGCATTACATTGGTACAGGTGATGTCATTGAGGTGGACATGAGGACAGGGAGTACCGTTTCTGTGCAGTATTGCAGGGATGTGGGAATGATTTTCCTTTCTAGTACATTGGTGCTATTAATGGATGTGCATGTGCACATATCACTGATTACACTTGAATGCAGACTACAGTTAGTGCTTACATTGCTGAGAGAGCTCTTATATGTGGTGCTACAGGAGGGGGGCCTGATAGCCCATGCCAAGTGCTGGGGGGGGATTCCCAAACAATTATCTTTCCAGAGTGTCCCTTATTAGAGTCCACACTCTAATGCAGATGGTCCTTGAGGGCAGATGGTGGTGGTGCATGAAGAGGCACCATTTGTGCCTCAGGCACAGCTATACTAGGCACAGGCTTTCACTAACACTATAGTTAGGTTCCCGTCGTAGTGCCACGTTTCTCAGTGAACAAACATTCTAAAAAGTGCATCACCTTATATGGACATCCAACACATAGGCGCCCAGTATAAGAGGCTTGGGGAGGCCAAGCCTTCCCAGCCGCAGGATCAGGTCAGCTGTAGTTTCACGCGACGACGACAACACCGACGCCAGCCATCAGCCCAGTTCCGCCTGCCTGGGGCTCGCCGCTCGGCCCGGATCATGATAATCTGTTTCGGACCGACACGACCACGACGCCCGACAGACACGCCATCCCATTCAGCCAGCCCAGTTGAGTTCCGGTCGCCGGGGGCTCGCCGCTCGGGCTCTGCTCTCACACCAGCATGCCGCACGGTCCTGCTGTGTCTCTCTGCAGTGCTTCTTCTTTCTTTGCCACTCTCACCCTCAGGCAGCCAGTCAGCCTTCGCTAAGAGCGTTCGCTCCCGTCCCGTCATTCATCATGTACTCCTGTTCTCCATAGGTGGGAGGGGCGGGGCCATATGTAGGGAAGGCTGGTTATTGGTTAAGAAGAAGAAAAGAGAGTGTCTCATGTTCCCTCCCACTTCCTTCCAGAAATTGGCACGTAGGGGCAGCGCACGTACATTGGAGTTCAGGAGACACTGAGGTAGGTGCTGACTGACTCTGAAGCAGGTTTTAAAACAACAAGTAAACAAGTAAAGTCAAAATAAAAATAAATAGTTTGTTTCATGCAGATCTCTTTTGTTTAAAACATAACTAAATGGGCTATAAGCCAAGCCCCTAATGCTTTTGGTTTTTCCTATATTGTTTGTGATGATGTCGATGATGACTTAGACTGTGATCTCAACTATTGGGCTTAGGCAGAAAGGTGCTGACTGACTTTGAAGGTTGTTGCAGCACCACCCTCCCCCCTCCGGAGCGCACCCCTCCCCCGGGAGCACGTGTGTTGTCAGACAATTCTGGATGTAAGCCCCACCCCTAACCCCACCCTGACCCCACCTCTAACCCCAACCCCGCCCCCTAGCCCCACCCCCTTTAGCCTCCCCAAACAGTTGGGCCACCGACCGCCTATGATCCAACACATATGAACGTCGTTACATACACAGCTCCATATATGGATGTCTAGCCCATATATGGACGATCATCACGTGGACGTCCATCATGTGCATGGATGTCTTCACACGTGCGGAGCCTTATATGGATGATTATCAGGTATGCGAACGTCTTCATATATACAATGCAAAATATGAACGTTCCTTACATTTCCAGTACCTGGATTTCCCACAAGTACAGTGGATGTCTGTAGTTGGCGACATTTGCCTTATAGACTTCCTTCGGCGGTTGTGTTAGAAAGACGTCCTTTTTTACTTTACTTTGGACATCTCTGATTTAGTCGTTTTGCACTGCAGTTTTGGAATGTCTAAGGACGTCTATGCTATCTTTCCATTATACCTACTCGATTTGGGATGTTTTTGTTAGGACGTCCAAATTCAGATTTAGACATCCTATCGAAAATGCCCCTCTGTTACTATGTTAGCATGTAGGAATGACCTGCCTAAGGAAGCACTAGGGCCACTTTTTACTGTAGTTTGGTAAAAAGGCTCCTTAGTAATTAAGTAAGAATTCCAGGCTAAAGAAAAAAGAAGTTTAAGGGAGAAGCTGTAAGCAGCTTGACATGTAATGGAACTAGGTACAATATACCTGGGAATAAAAGACTGAAATACTCGTAAGAACGTAAGAATAGCCACTTAGCACAGTATCCTGTCTCCACAGTGGCCAATCCAGGTCAAAACTACCTTGCAGAAACCCAAATAGTAGCAACATTCCATGCTACCAATCCCAGGGCAAACAGTGGCTTCCCCATGTCTGTCTCATTAGTAAGCTATGGCCGTTTCCTCCAGGAACTTGTCCAAACCTTTTTTAAACCCAGATATGCTAACCTCTGTTACCACATCCTCTGGCAACGAGTTCCTGAGCTTAACTATTCATTGAGTGAAAATCATGCTGCTTTCAGTTTCCCTGTAGGCAGGACATGCCAGAGGAAAGGCCCCAATTCCGGCCGAAGGCTATCTTTCTCAATTGCTCTTGTGGAAGGAGAAAAAGGATGGAGGAATGCAAGGACAGGGGAGAGGGGAAGAAAGGGTCAGAGAGAGATGCAGGAGTTGTGGGAGGAGAGGGCAGAGAAGAGAGAAAGATAGTGTGGTATTTGGCTTGGGCTAAATTTACCAATGGGCAACTGAGTGGCTGGGCCCTCTTTATGTAGGGGCCTGGTGCAGTGCAGCCAGGGCCGGTCTTAGGCAGAGGCGACCGAGGCGGCCGCATAGGGCCCCGCGCCTAAGGGGGCCCTGCGCGGCGCGCCTCAGCTCTGCCTCGCCGCCTGACTGCTGCTGCTCGCCCGCCCTCCACCCATGTCAAACGACGCAACTCTCCGCGTTCCCCTGCTCCCCCTCCCTCCAGGCACCTGAGCCCCCCTCCCGTCTGAGCCCCCCCCCCCCAACCCGCCAAACGACCCTCTTCTGCCACCCGACCCGGCCGGCACCTCACCTGACCCAACATTTAAAAAAAAATCTTCAAGCGGCAATGCCTGCGTCTGACTAGAAGAAGAAAAACCGCTTCGCGGTTCGTCCATTGGCCGGCTTTCCCTCATGTCCCGCCCTCTGATGTAACTTCCGCAAGGGTGGGACATGAGGGAAGGCCGGCCAATGGACAAACCGCGAAGCGGTTTTTCTTCTTCTAGTCAGACACAGGCATCGCCGCTTGAAGATTTTTTTTTAAATGTTGGGTCAGGTGAGGTGCCGGCCGGGTCGGGTGGCAGAAGAGGGTCGTTTGGCGGGTCGGGGAGGGGGGGGCTCAGACAGGAGGGGAGCTCAGGTGCCTGGAGGGGGAGCAGGGAAACGAGGAGAATCGCATGCTGGACATGGGTGGAGGGCATGGGGACGGGGGGGGGGGGGGGGTTACTGAAAATGGGTAGATGGCAGGGGAGGGGGGGTTTGGACATAGGTGGATGGCAGTTGGCAGTGGATGGCAGGGAGGACAGGAGGGTCGCTGGACATGGGTGGATGGCAGGGGAGGGGGGTTTCTGGACATAGGTGGATGGCAGGGGGGACAGGAGGGTCACTGGACATGGGTGGATGGCAGGGGAGGGGGGTTGGACATAGGTGGATGGCAGTTGGCAGGGGAGGGCAGGGGGGACAGGAGGGTCGCTGGACATGGGTGGATGGCAGGGGAGGGGGTTTGGACATAGGTGGATGGCAGTTGGCAGGGGAGGACAGGGGGACAGGAGGGTCGCTGGACATGGGTGGATGGCAGGGGAGGGGGGTTTCTGGACATAGGTGGATGGCAGAGGGGACGGGGGGGTTGCTGGACATAGATGGATGGCAGGGGGGACAGCAGGGTTGCTGGACATGGGTGGATGGAGGGGAGGAGGGTTTCTGGACATAGGTGGATGGCAGGGGTGGGCAGGGAGGACAGGGGGGTCACTGGACATGGGTGGAGGGCAGGGGAGAGGGATTTCTGGACATAGGTGGATGGCAGGGGCGGGCAGGGAGGACAGGAGGGTCGCTGGACATGGGTGGATGGCAGGTGAGGGGGGTTTCTGGACATAGGTGGATGGCAAGGGGGGACAGGAGGGTTGCTGGACATGGGTGAATGGAGGAGAGAGAAGAAATGCTGGACATGGATGGAGGCGAGGGAAGAGTGAGGAAGGCGATGAGGTGAGGGAAAAGGAAGAGAGGAGAAAAAGTGCACATAGATATAGAAAATAGGCAGAAGCTGGATCCCCTGGACAGTCAAGTCTGCAGAGGACCCAGCTTTTACTTGCGGATGTAGGGCAAGAAATGAAGAAGAAAGGCGGAAAGTAAAGAAATAAATGGAAAGGAAGCCCTGGAAACGGAGTTAAGAGGACAGATAGCAGCACAATCGGATACTGAACCAGCATGATCAGAAAAACAAAGTTACCAGACAACAAAGGTAGAAAAAACTATTTTATTCAGGATTTATTAATTGGAATATGTCAGTTTTTGGAAATGGTGGGGGTTCCCTAGCGTTTACAAGCTGCCGTCATTTAAAGATAAGTTTATGCACTGAGATATGTTGAGCATATTTTATTATTAAAAACAGTTTTGCTGGATTACATAAATTATACGACTTGGAAATTAAACAGTGTGATATGAATGATAAGAAAGGGATTCAATGAGGATTTGCACCACACCATTGCGCTTGTGACGCAAAGAACATAACTGTTCAGATGGATGTGAGAGGCAGTTAGATCTGATGAACCCCGAAAATAATTTGGAGTAAATCATGGATGACTATAAAAATTTGTAAACCCTGCAGTGAATATATATGTTTGGGACACTAATAGGATATTGGATGGAAGTTTAGTCCCCACATTTGTTCTATCTGGTGGGCTGTAATTTGAATAGTTTTTGGAAATGTGCATCTGTGATATTTTTCAAGTAAGTTTCAATTTTTGTAGTATTGGTGCATCTGAGTCTGACTTCTTGAGGTAACTTTCCAGTATTTTGCCTTCATGTGTTTTTCAGGTGTGATCAAGGAAGGTACAGTATTCTGCTAGCGTATAGTTTGCAGCCCTTTTTGTTTGTTTTTTTTCACTAGGTTGTGCACTGGTGTTTTAGAGCCTGGTGTAATTACAGTTGCCTTTCCATGTCACGCATAAGGTTGTAGCTCGTCCTGTGCTTGGAATTAGTGCTGTTTATGGTTTGTTAAGGTTATGAGTGTGTTTTTGCACAAGTTTGTGTACAGTGTTTTGCAGTGGAGAGATAGTGTGTTGGCCTTACTAAGGTGGCACCAAACATTGTGGTATTATGATCCCTTGCTAGCTTCATATTGTTGACGGTCTGCATTTTCCGTATGGCTGGTATATTGGTGTATAAGGTATTAATTGTGTCTATTTTATTTTTACTTATTTTTTTTCTGTGTGTTGTCAGACAATTATGGATGACAGACAGAGTCGGAGTCTTCTTGAGTCAGAGAGTTGTGGTCTATATTTTAAAACAATTTTAATACCTTGGTGGTCTATATGTTTTTATATTGTACATTATATTACACATCACTTAATTTTATTGTATATCTTTTCATTTCATTTTTATTTTATTGCATATATGGGTTACAGAGTAATAGGGGAATTTGAAAGTACTGAATCTTTTCTTAATATTTTTCCTTTATTCTCCTTTGTTATGAGAATTGGAACTACTAATTGTAGTGGACTTGAACTGAATAATTTCTGGGGAAGGGAGGTTTCATGATAGCATTGTGCTTATTATTTCAATCAGTTTTTTTTCCTATAAGTTTAGCTTCATTTGTCGTTATTTGAAATTTCATTATAAAATGTTCTAAAAATGGAATAATCGTATCAATGGGGCGGAGCTAGGGCGGGGGAGGAGCTAGGGTGGGCGTGGCTACAGTGGGGCGGGGCTAGGATGGGGCCCCACCAAATTGGACTGCATAGGGCCCTGCACTTGCTAAGACCTGCCCTGGGTGCAGCTGCTTCCTTTGCCCATTGGTAAAAGTGGCCCTCATCCTTGTTAGGTATTAGGTATTACCTCCTTCAAAATTCTTACTGGGGTAATTCCTGACTATATGTTGAATCTAGTATCCTTGTTATAAGGGTCCTCTATTAGATATAATACAACTGAGATTTCCAAAGTATAAGAATTTAAAATCAATTAAACATCTCACATTGTCTATTCAATATCAGTTAGCTAACTTATGGAACCAGCTTATACTCATTATCTTTAATTTAGAAAACATTTTAAGCATGTTTTATTCTACAAGGCAGGTTTATCCAGTGCTTAGTATATGTTATTAGTTTGTTTTAACTATTTATAGCTCCTGGTTAGAATGGTCCAGCTTTTGATTGTTGTAATCGGTCCTTGAACTGAATAGGTATAGACGAAATACAAGAACTGGCATAACATAACATAACATTTTACAGAAGGATCCATAATTGGCAGAGCCTTATGTAAAATATCAAGGAAATTATAGAAATATTGATCTAAGTATTCCAATTTGTACCTCAACATTCCATTTATAGTGAGGCCTCACAAACACTGAGGTCTTCTGTATTAGCCACTCCTTAATTCTAAATGTTATCTGCTTTCTTAGTATTCCTGACTAATTTTGCAATCTGGGTACCGCATCCTTATTAGTGAAGAACTGTTTCAGATTTTGGATTTTATTTTCCTTTTTCCCTCACGGAGGAAATATCATGTGTATCTCTAGGAAACTGACAATACCCCTTAAATTACCTTGGTTTTTCGCTTCATTGCCAGTGTCTGAATTAGATGTTATTACTTCCTAGTTTGCCAGGAGTACAATTTTCTTCTTGTTGTCAGGACCCTAAGCAGACAGATTTATAGCCCTGTTTACAGCAGTGAGACAGTTTTCTGTTTTCCATCAATAGAACACCACACACCACCTCACTATTATTGAAAGGCTAACACTTATGCTCCTTATCACAAGAATTACTCCCTGTTCCTTACAAATGCTGCCAGGCAGATATGCCTTGTCTGTCTTCACATTCAGGTTGCTGAAAAGGAATATATGGATAATAGAAAGATAGCCAATGATGAAAGATGCTTTTCATAATTGGGGAGAAAAATGAAAATATAGAAAACGATGGCAGAAAAAAATGATAGGGCGTAATATTCAGGTCATAGCAGTAAGTGACTTGTAAGCTGCTCCCAGCCAAAGGGCTGAACTAACACTGGATATTCAATGCTGGAACATGTGAGGCTCCTGGGTGCATATATGTGCAGAACAGAAAGTTAAGCAGGGTGAAGGGAGTGGCATAGTGGCTGATGTCCATAGAAACACTCCCTCACTGATATAGTAAGTTAGCCACCTTACAGCAGATGGCACTAGCCTGTAATGTCAGAGGTTGAAGCTGAGCCACAGTAAACAGAGGGGTGTTAGGCTGACTGGTCAGGAGGGTGGGACTCAACAATGAGCAGGAAGTAAAAGCCCTCTGGCAAAACAGAACAGGGAGGTCCTAGGAGGAGAGAAGCTTCCCTGTAGTGTAGGTCTTCCCTGCTTATGTGTAAACTGCCAGAACCTACATAAAGTAGGCCAAGCTTTAATTTAGCTTCACAAGAATGTTCCACACGTTATGGGTCGGAGCGTTAGGGTTAGTGGAGGAGGTTTTACAACGCCCAGTAGAGTGGAAGTACTCGATTATATTAATGGGGTGTGGAGAATCACTTCGAGAACAAAAGCTGGGAGCGGCTCACTGCAAATTTGTGTTGTTGGCAATGATGTTGCTTAAGAAGTGTGTGCTGAAAGCGTGGGTAGATGCCAAGCCACCACACCTACTGTAGATGTATGGAAAAATTGTATGGTTGAGATGGCCAACTGGGCAAGCTTATCATTCAGGCTTTCTGCCTCAGGGAGGAACCGCCAATACAGAGACATCTGGGGGAGAGCACTCAAAATACTCTCCCCACAAGATTTAGCAATGAGTACTTAAAGGGGTCTGCATGTAACAGGGCAGGAGCAACCTTTGGGGAGGGGGTAGGGAGATGGGAGGGAAGGGGGTGTAAATGATAAAAAGTTATGAAGCTAAGAATGGTGGAGAGAAGAATATTTATGGACTATTGCTCTGTTTTGTTACAGAATTGTGGTTGACTGGTTTTTGTTTACAACTGATTGTCTCTGTCTTCATACAATAAAAAAAAAAAAAAAAGAATGTTCTTGAGGTCTGTCTGGAACCAGACCTGTGTTTGTGCAACCTGCAAGTAGCTGTATGTACTGTGGGTTTGAGGCCTGTGCAAAGTTGGCCTCAGAAACTAAAGAAACCTTATTTTTAGAGGTGTTGTTTCACTTTTTATCCTTTTCTGGCTGTATTTTATGAAGGCCTACTGCTCCAACCCTGCTCACACCATCACATATGGTGGCATATGGGAGATTTTTTGTGACTCTGCAGAACAGCCAACCCACATATCTTCAGGGATTGGGGACTCAGTACAGCTGTGTACTGGCTAAAGAGATCAGCTCTACCTCATAGAGTTTATGGAAAATAAAAGAGTTAGCAAGTGCTAGTCAAGCATGATTTTTTTCTGGGGTTTAAATAGCGTTGCAGTGCGGCCAAACAGCCAACAATAAGCCAACTCTGGATTGGAGTGAAGCCACAAGGAAATCTGGCCTGGAGAGACCGAAAGGTTCTGCAGAGAGTGTTTTGGACTGTTGTGCAAACCACAAAATAGCCAGAGGAGCTGGCAAGGTTAAAAGCGAGAAAACAGTTAAACCCTGGAGGCTGTTCCTTAATTGAAGGGCAGAGGAAGAGCATCTAGTAGTGCTATAGAAATGATAAGTAGTAGTAGTATGTTTGGGGCTTCAGAATAAGCTGAAAACTGTTACTACTGAGCTAGTGGAATGGAAGAAAAGCAGAAAGTTATTAGCAAACTGGGTAGCTTACCTAATTAAGCACAGAGTGGGCATCTGCATAGGCGTAGACTGGGGAGGGCGAGGGGGGGCAATGCCCCCCCAAACGACGCGAGGCGCCGCCGCGCCATTAGTTTAAAAAAAAAAAAAAAAACCACATGCAGGCAGGCACGCGCTCCTCTCGGTCCGCTTGACTTCCCTGCCCTCTCTATCTGCGTCCCGCCTTCCTCTGACGTCATTTCCTTTCGGGCGGGACGCAGACAGAGAGGGCAGGGAAGCCAAGCGGACCGAGAGGAGCGTGTCCGTCTACCCCTCTCTCTTCCTCCCTCCCTCCGGCGCAGGCAGCAGTCTTCCAGCGTTCCTGGCAGCGGTAGCGTTGTACACGCTGCCTTCGGCTCTGCCCCAAAGCCTTCTCTTCAAGTTCCTGTTCCCGCATAGGTGGGAACAGGAACTTGAAGAGAAGGCTTCCGGGGCAGACCGAAGGCAGCGTGTACATCGCTACCGCTGCCAGGAACGCTGAAAAAGCTGAAGACTGTTGCCTGCGCCGGAGGGAGGGAGGAAGAGAGGGGGTAAACGGAGTCACGATCTTGGACCTCGCGGGGAGGGGGGCAGTAGAAGATGGATGGGACTGGGAGGGGTGGGAAGCAGAGGGAAGGAGCAAGAAATGAATGGGCCTGGGAGGGGTGGGAAGCAGAGGGAAGGAGCAGGAGATGAATGGGACTGGGAGGGGTGGGAAGCAGAGGGAAGGAGCAAGAGATGGATGGGACTGGGAGGGGTGGGAAGCAGAGGGAAGGAGCAAGAGATGGATGGGACTGGGAGGGGTGGGAAGCAGAGGGAAGGAGCAAGAGATGGATGGGACTGGGAGGGGTGGGAAACAGAGGGTAGGAGCAAGAGATGGATGGGACTGGGAGGGGTGGGAAGCAGAGGGAAGGAGCAGGAGATGAATGGGACTGGGAGGGGTGGGAAGCAGAGGGAAGGAGCAGGAGATGGATGGGACTGGGTGGGGTGGGAAGCAGAGGGAAGGAGCAGGAGATGGATGGGACTGGGTGGGGTGGGAAGCAGAGGGAAGGAGCAGGAGATGAATGGGACTGGGAGGGGTGGGAAGCAGAGGGAAGGAGCAAGAGATGGATGGGACTGCGAGGGGTGGGGAGCAGAGGGATGGACCAGGAGATGGATGGGATTGGGAGAGGTCAGGCACAGCAGAGGGAAGGAGCAGAAGATGGATGGGACGGAGGGATGGTGAGCAGAGGGAAGGAACAGAAGATGGATGGAACTGGGAGGGTTGGGGAGCAGAGGGAAGGAGCAAGAGATGGATGGGACTGGGAGGGTGGGGAGCAGAGGGAAGCCTACTGGAAAGAAGACACTGCATAAAACAGAAGACACTGGGATCAAAGCGAATAGAAAAACTAAATGATCAGACAACAAAGGTAAATAAAAGTATTTTATTCATAATTTATTAATTGAAATGTGTCAGCTTTTTGAAATATGCATCTGTGATATTTTGCCTGTAAATTTCATTTCCTTCCTCCATATTAGCATATTCATTTGCATATTTATATATGCAAATGATATGCTAATATGCTCCGCCCATTCTTTGCCCCCCCAAATGAAACAGTCAAACTACGCCTATGGGCATCTGAGTATAAGTGACAGAGAAGCTGGTTCTGGAACAAGGAAGATCCAGTGGACAGTTAAGCCAAGAATTAATGTTGGTGCTGGAGCAGCTAGGGAAAGCCAGTCCAAACTACAGAATGGAGATGGAGCTATTGCTTCTGTTATTAAGAAGCTGGCTCTTGGAAATTGCAAAGCAGGGATGTACAATAGTCCAAGCTGTGCACATAGACAAGCAGTAAAAGTGAAATTGCTGCTAAGGAAGCAGCAACTGGGGCCATTGGAAAATGTGGCATGGTGGGTTCTTGGACAGTACTCCAACATATACTGGTGGGAAGCCAGTACAGATATCTGGAAGGTTGAGGGAAGTCAAGCATCAAGATGAGAGTTTGGGAACAAGAATGACAAGAAGCATGGATAGCCCTGCAACAGAAGCTGATGAATGTAGAGAACTACTGGCCCTGGGAATGTGGCATTGCAGAAGAAAAGAGAAGTAAGGTCAAAACAAAAGCCAGGAAGTTGTCACAAGGAGATACAACTAGAAACCCCCTAGGATTGCCCAAGATGCCCCAGGAGGAAAGCAGTCAAGTGACCTGAACTAGGTCAGGGGATGTCAAGAGGTTAAGTCTCCACCCTGTGGGCCACCAAAAGGGCGAAAGGACAGGCACCACCATGATAGTGTCAGGTTTGAGGACCAGGATTGCCTTTCTGCAATGGAGAAAAGGAGGTACTATCTCAAAATTATACAGTAGAGGCTTTGAACCAACTTCAAAATCTGTATAGGGAATTAGAGGAAGCCAAATCCCACCTTCTACTCTTTGAAGAATAAGCAGAAGAGATGTTTGCCTATGTATGTAGCCTACAAGAGGAAAAGAAATCCCTCCAAAAGGAGTTAGTAGAGGTTCAATGCCATCTCCAAGTTCAGAGCAATTTAATGCTTGCTAAGAGTGTGGAACTTACCGAGGAATTATCCTGTCATACTGCCCTGGAAAAGGAAAAAAAAAGGTAATTCTGGAAGCTCTTGAGGAACAAGTCAAACTCTTCGGCAGTAAGGTTGAAATGACTATTCAGCAAATAGAAGCTGAGGAACTCCAGTCCATGGGGAATTTTTAGGTTACCAGGAAGAGACTATGCAGTTATGAGCACAAGTAGCCTTTCTAGAATACTCCTTTGAGTTCCTGCATAGGAGGGGGGGGGGGGGGGGGGGAAAGTGGCTAAAAGAATTGGAGGAAGCAAAATAATTTACCCAGGGGGTTGTGGAGCAACATGATAAAGCCTTGGTGGAAGTCAGCCAACTATAGAAGGTCCTGAAGCAGCAGACAATTCTCATAGAAGAAAGGCATGATGAGAAAGGCTGGCTCAAAAAGAATTATCAAGCCCTGTTCAAGGAGAAAAGTAGTTGGGAACATAAAATGAAGAAGATGATCTCTCAGCAAAAGCAATTATAGAGAGCAGTGCTAGATGACTACTCTGAACAGACAGAAGCGTAACCAACCCCGGAGATTCCACAGTGACAGACATTAAAGGGGCTTATGAACCAGATTTGCCTGCTGATGGGCCAGGTCAGTTCTATCAGCCTCATTACCCCTGTGGAAGTATTCAGAGCTGCAAGGGCAGTTGACTGGAATTAGCACAACTTCAAATGCTGGTAGGGTTGAATACTATGCTCTAATCTCAGTTGCAAGACTTGAACCTTTGGGAACAAGGAACCTGTGAGAGGAAGTGAATGGCTCAGAAAGAATGTATAGCGCTGGCTGAAATACTTAGTAACGTGGAGGGTCATTTTCAAAAGAAATGACTATGTTTGGAATTGGATGTCTTTGTAAAATGTCCAAATCCGGAGGCGGGGAAAACCATATTTTCGAAACAAGATGGACGTCCATCTTTCGTTTTGAAAATACTGTCAAAGCATGGGCGTAGACTGGGGGGGGGGAAGGGGGGGCAATGCCCCCAAAACGACGACGACGACTGGCGCCAGTAGTAAAAAAAAAAAAAAAACAAGCAGGCACGCTCGTCAATCCATCCGCTTCGCTTCCCTGCCCTCTCAGCGTCCTGCCCGAAAGGAAATGACATCAGAGGAAGGCGGGATGCAGACAGAGAGGGCAGGGAAGCGAAGCGGACGGAGACAAGCATGTCTGTCTACCCCCTCTCTTCCTCTCTCCCTCCGGCGCAGGCAGCAGTCTTCTTCAGCCTTTCTGTGCTTCTGGCAGCGGTAGCGACGTATACACGCTGCCTTCGACTCTGCCCCGAAGCCTTCTCTTCAAGTTCCTGTTCCCACATAGGTGGGAACAGGAACTTGAAGGGAAGGCTTCCGGGGCAGATCGAAGGCAGCGTGTATACGTCGCTACCACTGCCAGGAGCACAGAAAGGCTGAAGAAGACTGCTGCCTGCGCCGGAGGGAGGGAGAAAGAGAGGGGGTAAACGGAGTCACGATCCTGGACCTCGTGGGGGGGCAGCAGAGGGAAGATGGATGGGACTGGGAGGGGTGGGGAGCAGAGCAGAGGGAAGGAGCAAGAGATGGATGGGACTGGGAGGGGTGGGGTGCAGAGGGAAGGAGCAGGAGATGGATTGACTGGGAGGGGTGGGGTGCAGAGGGAAGGAGCAGGAGATGGATGGGAATGGGAGGATGGGGAGCTGAGGGAAGCCTACTGGAAAGAAGACACTGCATAAAACAGAAGACACTGGGACCACAGCGAATAGAAAAACTAAATGATCAGACAACAAAGGTAGAAAAAATTATTTTATTCAGAATTTATTAATTGAAATATGTCAGCTTTTTGAAATGTGCATCTGTGATATTTTGCATGTAAATTTCAATTTTTCTGGTATTGCTGCCTGCTGAGTCTGACTTCTTGAGTTAACTTTCCAGTTCAGTATTTTGCCTTCATACTTTTTTATTTCTAGTTCCTTGTGTCATGTCTGTTGTGTCATGTGTTTTTTATGTGTGATTAAGGTGCAGTATTCTGCTAGCTTGTAATATTTGTAGCCCTTTTTGTTTTGCTTTTTTTCACGAGGTAGTGTATTGGTGGTGTTTTAGAGCCTGGTGTAATTACAGTTCTGCCTTTTCACGCATAAGGTTGTAGCTCGTCCTGTCCTTGGAATTCGTGCTGTTTTGGTTTAGTAAGGATATGAGTGTATTTTTGCACAAGTTTGTGTATAGCGTTTTGCAGTGGAGAGATTGTGTGTTGGCCTTACTGAGGTGGCACCAAAACATCAGAAAGGGTGTAGAGCCTAAATCATGACACACTACCTCTTGAAGGATCTACATATAGAGCCTATGCATTTCTAAGGTCAACACTGGTATGTTATGGGAAAGGGGGTGGGGAAATACTACTTGAGATGAAGAGGGAGTGCTGGGTAAGGAGGAAAGAAGGGAGAAAGAGCTGGCTTGATATCTCATACATATTCATTATGGTTATTCCCCAAAAAAGCCAGCTCTTTTCCCTTCCTTCCTCCATATTAGCATATTCATTTGCATATATATATATATATATATATATATATATATATATATATATATATATGCAAATGAGTATGCTAATATGCTCCTCCCCGTCCTTTGCCCCCCCCCCCCAAATGAAACAGTCAAAGTACACCCATGTGTCAAAGACATCCAAATCCTAAAATTTGGACGTCCCTAGATTTGGACGTCTTTGACTTTCGGCGATTTTTGAAACAAAGACATCCAAGTCAAAAACGTCCAAATGCAAGCCATTTGGATGTGGGGGGAGCCAGCATTTGTATTGCACTGGTCCCCCTGTCATGGCAAAACACCAACCAAGCACCCTAGGGGGCACTGCAGTGGACTTCATAAATGCTCTCAGGAACATAGCTCCCTTACCTTGTGTGCTGAGCCCCCCCAAAATCCACTAGCCCCAACTGTACACCACTACCATAGCCCTTAAGGGTGAAGGGGGCACCTATATAAGGGTACATTGGTTTGTGGTGGGTATTGGAGAGCTCGCTGTTTCCTCCATAAATGTAACAGGTGGTGGGGAGTATAGGCTTGGGTCCGCCTGTCTGAAGTGCATTGCAGTACCCATTAAAACTGCTCCTGGGACCTTCATGCTCTGTCATGGACCTGAGTATGACATCTGAGGCTGGCATAAAGGCTGGCACAATATATTTTTAAAGATGTTTTTGAGGGTGGGAAGGGGTTAGTGACAACTGGGGGAGTAATGGGAGGTCATCCACGATTGCCTCCAGTGGTCATCTAAAACTAACCTGTTCAAAAAGGCATACCCTACTGACCCAACTTAACTGCCTGAACCCTGCAACACAACGAAACCAAAGCTTGTAATGGAACGTAAACTAACTCTTCCTCTCCACGATTCCCTAATGTGTCTGTTACACATGAACCTTATTCTACCACAATATCACTTTGTATTTGTTCATACCGGAATTGGCGAACGCCTTTAAGGTACTATGTAAGCCACATTGAGCCTGCAAATAGATGGGAAAATGTGGGATACAAATGTAACAAATAAATAAAATAAACAAATAAATCTGGTTATTTCGGATACCTTTTTGTGCCTTTTTCGTAAAAAAAACATAGCTGGGTGAAAACGTCCAAGTGTTCGACATGGACGTCCTTGGTTTTTTTCGATTATGGATCAAAGACATCCAAGTAATAGGCACGCCCAAATCCCACCTTCGCTACACCTCCAACATGCCCCCTTGAAATTTGGACATCCTTGTGACGGACTGCAGTTGGAGATGTCCAAAATCGGGTTTTGATTATATTGATTTGGACGTCTTTGGGAGATGGACGTCCATCTTCTGATTTATGTCGAAAGATGGACGTCCTTCTCTTTCGAAAATGAGCCTGATAGTAACATAGTAGTTGACGGCAAAGAAAGACCTGTATGGTCCATCCAGTCTGCCCAACAAGATAAACTCATATGTGCTACTTTATATGTATACGTGACCTTGATTTTTATCTGCCATTTTCAGGGCACAGACCGTAGAAGTCTGCCCAGCACTAGCCGCCTCCCAACCATCGGTGCTGCCACCCAATCTCTGCTAAGCTTCTGAGGATCTATTCCTTCTGAACAGGATTCCTTTATGTTTATCCCATGCATTTTTGAATTCCGTTACCGTTTTCATCTCCACCACCTCCCGCGGGAGGGCATTAAAAGTATCCACCACTCTCTCCATGAAAACATACTTCCTGATATTTTTCTTGAGTCTGTCCCCCTTCAACCTCATTTCATGTCCTCTAGCTCTACTGCCTTCCCGTCTCTGGAAAAGGTTTGTTTGCGGATTAATACCTTTCAAATATTTGAACACCTGTATCATATCACTCCTCTTTCTCCTTTCCTCCAGGGTGTACATGTTCAGGTCAGCAAGTCTCTCCTCATATGTCTTGTAACGCAAATCCCATACCATTCTTGTAACTTTTCTTTGCACCGCTTCAATCTTTTTACATCCTTAGAAAGATACAGCCTCCAAAACTGAACACAATACTCCAGGTGGGTCCTCACCTACAACTTGTACAGGGGCATCAACATCTCCTTTCTTCTGCTGGGCAAACCCCTCTCTATACAGCCTAGCAACCTTCTGGCTATGGCCACCACCTTGTCACACTGTTTTGTCACCTTCAGATCCTCAGATACTATCACCCCAAGATCCCTCTCCCTGTCTGTATATATCAGACTCTCACCGCCTAACACATACGTCTCCCATGGATTTCTACTCCCTAAGTGCATCACTTTGCATTTCTTCGCATTGAATTTTAATTGTCAAATATTAGACCATTCTTCTAGCTTCTGTAGATCCTTTTTCATGTTTTCCACTCCCTCTGGGGTGTCCACTCTGTTACAAATCTTCGTATCATCCGCAACAATGTAAACTTTACCTTCTAATCCTTCGGCAATGTCACTCACAAATATATTGAACAGAATCGGCCCCAGCACCAATCCCTGAGGCAGTCCACTACTCACCTTTCTCTCGTCCGAGTGAATTCCATTAACCACCACCCTCTGGTGTCTGTCCGTCAACCAGTTCCTAATCCAGTTCACCACGTTGGGTCCTATCTTCAGCCTTTCAAGTTTATTCAAGAGCCTCCTGTGGGGAACCGTGTCAAAAGCTTTGCTGAAATCTAAGTAGATTACATCTATAGCACATCTTTGATTCAATTCTCTGGTCACCCAGTCAAAGAATTCAATGAGATTTGTTTGGTACGATTTACCTTTAGGAAAACCATGTTGTCTCAGATCTTGCAACTTATTGGCTTCCAGGAAATTCATTATCCTTTCCTTCAGCATCACTTCCATTACTTTTCCAGTTACTGAAGTGAGGCTTACCGGCCTGTAGTTTCCAGCTTCTTCCCTATCACCACTTTTTTGGACCACATCCGCTCTTCTCCAGTCCCACGGAACCGCTCCTGTCTCCAAGGATTTATTAAACAAATCTTTAAGAGGACCTGCCAGAACATATCTGAGCTCCATCAGTATCCTGGGGTGGATCCCATCTGGTCCCATGGCTTTGTCCACCTTTAGATTTTCAATTTGTTCATACACACTCTCTTCTGTGAACGGTGCTATATATGTTGGAAGAGAAGCAACTGTCAAGGAAGGAGCTCAAAGCCTGTGAGACCCCCCTCTAAATGGAAGGCTTAATGGCAGGGGAGGAGTCAAAATGGCAGCATGACTCTAGCAATGTGATAGCATTCTCTGCTTGTGCTACCTCTTATCTCAATCGATTTTCCTTTCCAACATGTCACATACCGAGCAAAAGGGTTTTTTTAGAATTGGTCTCTCACGTTAAGTACTTCCTCCACGGTTCAGCAGAGCATAGAGTGGTATGCCACCAGAACCCCCTTTGGAACCAGAGTGTTGAGTCCTGTCCCACACATGGGTGAAGGAGTGCCCATGGATTTGGGATCAAAAACATCAGTTTGACATCTTGAATCTGTTGCTCCTTTGTGTCCAACAGTGTCAGTGGTCATGACACTGGATATCCCTGCTACTGAAGTTGTTGCAGAGAGTTTCTCTGTCTAGGGGGTCAGGCTGCAAGGAAGTGGGCAAAGCAGAAGAGTCTCAGGCAGGGTCATCTCAAGAGAGATTGGAACAACCTTTGAGAATCCTTTGAAGGAGTATTTTTTTGTGGCCTGGTTGTGTATGATCCAATGGAACAGAGAGCCCCCAAGCAGAGTCTGGAAGCCTTGTAAGCTGACCTATCCATGGATGAGAAGTGAGAGTGGGCCAACAGATGAATAAAGTTTTTGGATAGAAGAGAGGACTTTCATCCTATTCTGATTTTGGATACTCAGGAAGAAACTGGGTGGAGAGTTAAGAATTGCCTATTTCCACTCTCAGAAGGAGAAATTATGTTTCTTGAACCTGATGATGGATTCAGAGAGATGGAGTGACAGCACTCACCTGACGAAGTGGCACTGGAAGGTAGAAGAGGTATTCAAGTATGGGTGCTGGTGGCAAGAAACGATGTCTATAACCAAGTTATCCAGATGTTTTGAGGCCCTAGGGGATGACAAAGCCAAGTGGTTGCTTGGTCTACTATGCCTTGCCTTTGTGTAGGAAGGGGAGCCTGGCTTGTCCGTAATGAGGATTAGTGGAAGTCACTGGAAGAGAAAAGCGTATCACAACCTGTGGATGGAATTCTAGTTCAGCTGTTTTCTACTAGAATGAATATCCCTATGATGGGGATTTGGATAGTGGTGTGATGGGGCCCAAATATTTCTTTATTTTACCTTGTACTGTTCATATGTGGGTGCAGAAAGCATGGTGTGACTGGAATGGTTATGTGCTTGTGGCCCTGGGACAGTCTCATGGATTCCTGGTGGTTGTGGGAGACTCAGGTGCCCTAGTGAGTGAGAGATCTCAACCCCTACCAAGGTGGCCAAGGTAGTGGCAAGCACTCAACCTGGTATGGATGATCTGAGGGGGTGATTATGTGAGGGAGGGAGTGGCATAGTGTCAGGTGTCACTAGAAACACTCCCTCTCTGACCCTCTTAGAGTTGTCAAGATGGCAATCTGGCAGGTGTCCACTAGAAACAGTCTCTCTCTGACCCCCTTAGAGTTGTCAAGATGGCAAGACAAAGGAATTTAAACAGCCATGACAAGGACACTTGGTTATATCAACCTAGTCTTCCTGGAGTCCAGATTCAGAGAAAAAAAACTCCAGAATAACATCAAAGGACATTCCTATGGTCTACTTAGTCACAACATAAAGACTACTACTACTATTACTACTACTTATCACTTCTATAGCGCTACAAGGCATACGCAGCGCTGTACACCATACATGAAGACAGTCCCTGCTCAAAGAGCTCACAATCTAAATAGGACAGGCAAACAGACAGAACAACTAAGAGGTAAGGGAATTAAAGAGGTGGGGACAGGTCCGTGCCAAGGGTCTGTGGCGCCCCCCTGCAGGAGATCAGTTGGCGCCCCCCGCCCCCGCAGACAAACAGTTGGCGCCCCCCTCCCCTCCCCTCCGTGAAAATGATCGCTGCCCTCCCGCTCCCATGTCCCAACTGCCCGCTCTCTTCTCCCCCCCAAGATCCCTTTTAAATTTACCTCCGTCCGGCAGTGAAGGCGCGCCACAGCGTCAATGAAGGAGGCGGCACTCCCGACGTCTCTACTAGTCTTCCCCCTTCGCTCAATGTCCCGCCTTCTTCTGACGTCATTTCCTTGACGTCAGAAGAAGGCGGAACTCTGAGCGAAGGGGGGAGACTAGTAGAGACGTCGGGAGCGCCGCCTCCTTCACTGACGCTGTGGCGCACCTTCGCTGCCGGACGGAGGTAAATTTAAAAGGGATCTTGGGGGGGAGAAGAGGGCGGGCAGTTGGGACGCGGAAGGGCGAGGTAAGCATGGTGCGGCGGGGTGCCCCCAGAGGACGGTGCCCTCCTGCCGTGCTTACCTCGCTTACCGTGTTGGCACAGCCCTGGGTGGGGATAAGATGGTACAGGGCAAATCACCTACCACAATGTTATCAAATCATTAGAGACATTGCTGTTATCAAAATGATGGAAAAGGGCACTCACTGTGACAAGAGATTACCTACCTACCTACCTACCTACCCATCATTGACTTCTACAACTTTACTTCAGACTTCATCCAATTATTATTGGAACACTTCAGAGAGTCAGATCTTCAGCAATAGCTGAAGGTCAAATGTGAACACTGTCTTAGACAAGGCAAATACCTGCTGTTCCAATCATCCCCTAGAAGGAAGGGACTTAAATCACCTACTCAGGTTGTAAAAGATAAGATCTATAATCACTATCCTATTAGGGGACAAACAGGTAGCATTTTGGCCATAAGGAGTGTGTACATATTCCAACTGATACCTGACAAGTTTGTTCTGTCACATTCTAAATACTTAGACATATCTTTTAAATCCTACTTATTTCTGTTTCCATTTAGGTTTTTATTCTATCCTTATAAATAAATCCTTTAGTTATTGTTATTAGTTATGTTTGTTTATGTACTTTATCAGTATACATCTAGAGAAGGGGTTTTTCAACCCAGTCCTCAGGGCATACCCAGCCAGTTGCTGGGGATAGCCTGAAAACCGCAACTGGCCATGTGTGCCCGAGGACTGGGTTGAAAACTTCTGATTTATAGGGTTTAAGTGCTCAGCTTAGCTCAACTGAGATCCTCAGACTCCTGGTACAATCTCTTGTACTAACACACATGGAGGGGCATAATCGAATGGGGCCGGCCATCTCTATGGGCGGCCATCTTTGGGGCTGGCTCCGTGAATGGGCGGAGCCAACCGTATTTTCGTAAAAGATAGCCGGCCATCTTCTTTTCGATAATACGGTTGGGGATGGCCAAATCTTGACATAAATGTTGAGATTGCCGGGTTTGAGATGGCAGCTTCGGTTTTCGCCCTTATTGGAAACCGAAGCCGGCCATCTCAGACCCGGTCAAATCCAAGCCACTTGGTCATGGGAGGGGCCAGCATTTGTAGTGCACTGGTCCCCCTGACATGCCAGGACACCAACCGGGCACCCTAGGGGGCACTGCAGTGGACTTCAAAAATAGCTCCCAAGTGCATAGCTCCCTTACCTTGTGTGCTGAGCCCCCCAAATCCCCCCCCAAACCCACTCCCCACAACTGTACACCACTACCATAGCCCTTAGGGATGAAGGGGGCACCTAGATGTGGGTACAGTGGGTTTTGGGGGAGTTTGGAGAGCTCAATATTTACCACCACAAGTGTAACAGGTAAGGGGGGATATGCCTGGGTCCACCTGCCTGAAGTGCCCTGCACCCACTAAAACTGCTCCAGGGACCTGCATACTGCTGTCAGGGAGCTGGGTATGACATTTGAAGCTGGCAAAAAAATATTTATTTATTTATTTTTTTTGGGTGGAAGGAGGTTGGTGACTACTGGGGGAGTAAGGGGAGGTCATCCCCGATTCCCTCCAGTGGTCATATGGTCAGTTGGGGCTCCTTTTTGAAGCTTGGTCGTGAATAAAAAGGGACCAAGTAAAGCCGGCGAAATGCTCGTCAAGGCCGACTTTCTTTTTTCCATTATCAGGCGAAGCCGGCCATCTCATGAGCACACCCCCATCCCGCCCCGCCTTCACTACCCTACCGACACGCCCCCTTGAAATTTGGTCAGCTCCGCGATGGAAAGCAGTTGAAGCTGGCCAAAATCAGCTTTTGATTATACCGATTTGGCCGACTTCAGGAGATCTCCGACCATCTCCTGATTTGTGTTGGAAGATGGCCGGCAATCTCTTTCAAAAATAAGCTGGATGGACTACTGTAATTCAATTTATATAGGCTGCAAGGAGCAGCTATTAAAAACAACTTCAAACTGCTCAAAACACTGCAACTCATCTTATTTACAGAGTATTATGCTTTCATAAAGCATCACCATTGATAGTTAAGCTACACTGGCTCCCAATGAAAGCTAGAGTCACCTTCAAACTCTA
Source organism: Microcaecilia unicolor (assembly GCF_901765095.1). Lineage (NCBI taxonomy): Eukaryota > Metazoa > Chordata > Amphibia > Gymnophiona > Siphonopidae > Microcaecilia > Microcaecilia unicolor. The sequence continues at coordinate 306,945,489 of NC_044032.1, forward strand.
TGGGCCCAACATTCAGACAGCGGGAGATAGCCAAGCTGTCTCCTGTGGTCGGTGCTGAACCCGGATATTCAATGCTGATACATTTCCAGTGACTGGCATTGAATATCCGGTTTAACTTTGGCCGGTCCGATTTTAACTGGCCATGCTGATATTCAGTGCTGGTCGCTTAAAGTGAGACCGGCCAAAGTCATTCTACCTATTGTGGTGGCCAAACAAGAAAATTGTTGTTTTTACTTATCAGGGCATGAAATGGTGGAACTCCTTTCCAAAGTAAATTAGATATCAACAAAACTACTTGAATTTCTGCAAAACTTTAAAATTGCTTCTCGTTACAAAAATTCTTATCATTGGAAAATGAATTCCTGGTTTAATCAATCGGATGATAACTTGTATATCATTATATTTTATGTGCTTAGTTGTTTGAACTATTGTACTTCATACCATCAGTTACTGAATTCTTGTACTATATTCTGATTTTCATTGCATTGTACTTACAATATCTACTGTATTTGTATTATAACCATCTCATATTCTTGATGTTATGATTAATCTTTGCTGTAAGCCACGTTGAACTCAAGAATTATTGGGGTAATGTGGGATATAAATCTCATGAATAAATAAAATAAATAGTAAAGACACAATTTATTCCAGAGTGCTGAACAATTATTTTATCAAAGTCTTTATCATATCACACCTAGTGGTGATTACTGGTACTACCCTCACAGCTTTCTGGTGTTTAACCAGACAATATCCTCTCCAGCCCAGTTAAACCCTTTTGAATGTCAACCCCATAAGGACTATTCAGTCTTCCCATCCAAACCATTCTATTGCCCGAAATTCTCAATGCTTTTCTCATACCTTCTTGAATTTTGATTCTATCAGTGTCTCTACCAACTCTATGAGGAGATCATTGCACATGCTCATTACCCTTTCTGTTAAAAAATATATATCCTTAGATATATTTATCTCTGCCCTCTTTCACCCTCATCCTATTACCCCCTCATTCCAGAGTCTCCTTTTCATTGAAACACACTTAAGTCTTTTGAATTAATATCATGGCGATATTTATAATATCTCTCCTTTCCTGCCTCTTCTCCAGGGCATACGTATTTAGATGTTTAAGTCTGTCCCTATATACTTTAACATGAAGACCAACTCCATCTGGTTTTAAATCTTTTTGACGGTGTAGTCATAAGTACATAAGTAATGCCATACTGGGAAAAGACCAAGGGTCCATCGAGCCCAGCATCTTGTCCACGACAGCGGCCAATCCAGGCCAAGGGCACCTGGCAAGCTTCCCAAACGTACAAACATTCTATACATGTTATTCCTGGGATTTTGGATTATACACAGAATTATACACAATACTTCCACTGTGTTCTCACCTAGAGAATTATTAACTCTTTTTCTGCTGACCATTCCTCTCTCTATGCACCAAACAACTTTTACTGTCATCTCATCTGTCCATAAAATCATCAGATATCATCACCCACAGGTCCAGCTCTTCTTTCATGCACAGAATGTTAGCCCCTATACTTCATTCATCCCTTAGGCTTTTACAGTTCAAATGTATGCCCCTGATTTTTTTATATATATATCATTAAGTCATAGCTGCCAAACTCTACATCATTCTTCAAACTTTGCTAGATCCCTCCTCATGTTATCCATACCATGCATGGTGTCTACTCTGTTGCAGATTTTTGTATTGCCTTTCCTGCCTGCAAACCTTGCAAAACTATTCAAAAGAATCACAGTAAAAACTGATCCTTATGGTGTACCACTGGAAATACCCATTTCCTCGTAGTGAACACTATTTACAATTACCCTGTCTCCTCTCACTCAACCAGTTTCTTACTTATTCACTTTTGGGCCCATGGCAGGGCTTCTCAGTTTATTAGTCACTTGTGTGGAATCATGTCAAAGGCATTGTTAAAATACATCTAGTGTTCTCCCCATTTCCTCTTTTGATTCACTCATTCAGTGAAATTAGTCAGATTTGTTGTCTCAAATTCTGTAGTCCATTGGATTCCAGTGACATCATTATTATCTGCTTTAGCAGTATCTCCATTAGTCCACTCACCACCAGAATAAAACTAACTGGTCTGTAGTTCCCAGCCTCTTTGTTCAACTTTTATGGAGAGGAACCACATCCACCTGTCTCTAGTCATTCAGAAATACTTTTGACCCTAAGCAAGCAATAGGACGCTTCTAAACATTTCCTTAATGCACTCAGATGTATCCTATCTCTCCCTATCACTTTGGTCTCATATCATTTAGCTAATTCCTCATGAATACTGTCTTATTAAATTAGTTTGAGATCTAATTCATTTCCATTTCTTTTTTTTTCTCAATCCTTTATTAAGCCAACAAAAAAAACAATAACAAGTCTGTGAAACCCTGGGCGAGGGCCCTGGGTATAACTCAGCCAGATAAGGTCATATAATTGCAAAAGTAAATGTTTTATTCACCTGAGCCCTGGGACCTATTACCTCACAGGCCAGGAACCTCAGATGTAACAGTTTCTCAAATTTAATAATAGTCTTGAGTAGGCCTATGACTAGCAGGCCAAACAGTCTGTGGCTGGTGGGGGAGGGGGGCAGCCCTACCCCTAACACAGCCTGTAAATTCTCAGGTCTTCTGAGACTTGGCTCCAGCCAGACCTCATCAAGGTTTGCAAGTCTTAACTAAAAGAGTTGGCTTACCTCAGCTATGTCACAGCAGCTAAATGCTTTCAGTAAAGGTATAATCTAGGGTTTCAGTTCTTCCTTCTCTGGGCCTCTCTACCCTCAGCTTAGCCCCGTCTTTTAAACTCCCGGGTATTGGCTCCACCCCCTCCCAGCTCACTTTCTCCCGGGGCAAGATCGTGTTCTTAAGCTGGCCCAGGCTAGTTAGCGAGGGACTTTTCTTAAGGGTTAAGAGCAGTGTTCTATAAACCCCATCATAAAGTCACACATCTAGCTTACATACAAATACATCCAAGAGTACAAAAGTTGTGGCACAACTCTTCAATGTATTTTCTACTATTTTGTTTTCTTTGACTTCCGTTTCTGTATATGTCTATCTTTACACAGTCTTATGATGGGACAGAACTGGGAGCCCTTCAAATAGGAAAGAGGTGCATCACCCAGAAATGGTTTGAGGATCATTCAAACTGGAAAGAAAGGTATTCTCAAAATCAACTCTGAGAGTGAAACACTGAGATAAGAATAGAAAAATTCCCAGTTGTGAGATGGAAGTAACAAAAGTGCAAGCTGAAATATTTGGCCAAATTATTCTGTTAATAAAGCACCTTTGAAGTTTTTATAATGCTATACTGGCTCTGTACTAGCAGGTGGAAAGAAAAGTGGGAGATCAAGAGGCATTGAAGGGACCACAGAGAAAACCCAGCCATACACACCACCGTAGTAAGAAGAAACTTTTTTAAACTGGCGCCAAGTCATAACCGTTAGCCCTGGGCAATCTGAAACAGTCCAGTTCCAAACAGTCCAGATTCTCATCTGCCAACACTGGTAGATAATTAAATAATCAGTTACCATAGCATTATAAGAAAGTGTTTATTATATCAGTGCTGAGAGACAGGGATTCAGCAATCAGATTCTCTATCTGAATTACCATGCATTGTGCTGTACCTTTTATAGCGTTACAATATTGTGATTTCTATAAGTACAACCTAGGATAATACATACATGGCTTGTTAGTGCATACACATAATACTGATTAGTAATGTAACACTTGCTAATCTTGTCAACCGTCCTTCACTAATGAGTGATGCCCTGTAGCACTATCTATTTTGGCAGAAGGTGCATAAAATGATAGTCCAGATATGTATGGTTAGTGAAAGTTGGTCAAGAGGTAGCTTGAAGAGGTAACTGTCTGACCTCTAATGTCTTAACACACTTTTGAGGAAAACAAATTCTGCATAAAACCAGATTGTATGACAGAGCTATAATATGTGTCAGGTATTTTACATAAGACACATCCCTGTTATTTACATAACTTCTATGTGATATCTCATTTCATTTGAGCAGACCCCGTCCTTATATGACCTTCAGTGAGGAACACTAAATACTTGCTACTGTACTCCCCCAACATTACTTCACTGACTGATTGTATAATTCATAATAGCAGAAAACATAGGCCTATGATTTCCTTCACCTATAAACAGGAAGGATTTGGTCCAGAAGGCAGCTACTAAATTGGTTACTTGTCTTCATCATAAAGTGTATGGGGGAAGACTTAGGCTCAATATGTATACTTGAAAGAAAGGTAGGAGAAGGGAGATATGATAGAGATGTTTAAATATCTCCATGGCGTAAATGCACAGGAAGCGAATCTCTTTTAATTGAAAGAAAGCTCTGGAATAAGGGGGCATAATATAAAGGTGAAAAGTGACAGGAGTAACCTGAGGAAATACTTCTTCACAGAAAGGGTGGTGAATTTGTGGAATGGTCTGCAGTGGACTTATTTGTTACACAATTCTGCCTTTTCTTCATCAGTCTCTACATGTTTCTCTGATTTATTTCTGAGTCTTTCAATGTCACTGTTGCACTTCCTTCTGCCACTTAAAAAAAAAAAGTTTTGCTCCCCTACTGTATGGTTTCAGTTATTTTTCTTCCTAAATATCCACACCAAAATTTGCATCTTTGCTCTCCTGACTACTTTCTCAAATTCTCTTACTTTTGCCAGATATTGTTGCCTGACTTTCTTTTTATGTGATCCCTTGTAATTTATGAACACTAAGCTTTATTTTTTTCTGTCTCTAAACTCTGAAACATGAAGTTTCTCAATCTCTGCATTCACTGAAAAATTTCAAACTGGTTCAGCATGGAAAATGATAACTATGCTAGTTTATGCTTTAGTTTCATTTTCAGATAAGGTGGGATTGGCTCTTTTCTCCCCTGGCTGTCTGAGTTGAAAAGTAAACATACGGTGCTTCTGTTTCCTCATAAACATTAATAACCCATTGACTTCAAAGGCAAACAAAACAAAATAAAAATGAAACAAATCAAATGTTTTATCAAAGACAGAAATGCACATCCTTATAACCTATCAAAGCCATGAGAATTTGTTTTAGAAAATTTCTGATTGTTCCTTTTACAAATGCTGCACAGAGAAGATTGTTGTATTATGAAAAATCAACTCCATTTATCTGTCCAATTCTATGAACTGGAAAGTTGCTCTAGAAATATTATAGTAAAGAAAGGACGTGAGGATTCTAAAACAGATTATTTTACCCATGATTTGATTCCATTGTTGTGGCTGCCAAGTCAATATGCAACATGATTCAGTTTCACAGTTTCATCTCTTTCCATCTAATAAATACAAAGATCAAAATTATAAGCCTTAAACATTCACAGGATAATTCACTATGAAGCCAGTTCTGAGGAATGATCAGACAAACTACACTACAGTCAACACAGTTTAACTGCATGTGCTGGATATATCTGACTAGTAGTGACAAAGGCTGACATCAAAAACTGTTTTCTGTGACTAGTGATTTCTGGGCAACTCTAAGGGCCTTTTTTTTTTTTTTTACTAAACTGCGCTAGTGATTCCTGGCACAGCAAATTCACTGCATGCACCTTTGCCGCACAGGAATCATTAGTGTGGTTTAGTAAAAGAGGCCCTAAGTGCCTTATGTTATTTGCATCTTGATGTTTTTTGGTTAAAGTTTTAGGTGTGTTTTGCTAGAACAAAGGTGATAATTTGGAGGAATTCAAACAAACCTTGGCGAACCTAGAACATGTAGCAGGCTAAATCAACAACTAAAGAGCAGCAGATCATTTGGGCTAGGTATCGTCCACACTAAAGTATTGAAGAAACTCAAATGTGAAATTGCAGATTTACTAGTAGTAATCTGTAACCTATCATTAAAATTGTCTATGTTACCAGCAGATGGGAGGGTAGCAGACAAAACATCAGTTTTATAAAGGGTTCCAAAGGTGATCCACAAAACTAATGGTAGAAATTATTGTAAAGAACAAAATTAAGTGTGAAATGGCACATCATTCTCCCTCTCCCACACTCACCCCTCCCATTCATGTACCACACATTACAATCACCAAAAACACACATATCCCACATCTATTCAACCTAATTACACATCCCACAACTCATACACTCTTTCCTACCAATTACCTATGCAATCCCATACATACAGGGCTTGATATTCAGTCTGTGGTGGTTTGCAGCATCAGAACCACTCATAGTCATGGCCTGAACTTACCAGTATATTCAATGCAAGGGCATGTGCGACTCCCGACAATGAATAACCAGATATCAGCGATCACCTAGAAGTTAACCAGGCACCGGCCGATATTCAGACTGGTGCCTGGTTAACATTAGTGCATTAAATTAGGACAGCTTTTTTTCCTGGAGTGAAAGTCACTGCTGTTCGGATAAGTAGGCACTCCACCTACTCTCTGCACCTAACTGGTTAGGAGATAGCCGGCTAGCGGCGATATTCGATGGCAGTAACTGGTAAAGTACATCACATAGAGGGGCATAATCAAAAGGGACACCCAAGTATTAAAGATGTCCTCGCAAAATGTCCAAATGGAGGGGCGTGGAAACCCGTATTATCGAAGCAAGATGGACGTCCATCTTTCGTTTTGATAATACAGTCGGGGATGCCCAAATCTTGAAATTTAGGTCGTCCTTAGAGATGGTCATCCCTAGTCTTGGTTGTTTCTGATTTTCTGCGATAATGGAAACCAAGGACGCCCATCTCAGAAATGACCAAATGCAAGTCCATTTGCATTTGCAGTGCACTGGTCCCCCTGACATGCCAGGACACCAACCTGGCACCCTAGGGGGCACTGCAGTGGACTTCATAAATTGCTCCCAGGAACATAGCTCCCTTACCTTGTGTGCTGAGCCCCCCAACCCCCCCCTAAAACCCACTACCCACAACTGTACACCACTACCATAGCCCTTACAGGTGAAGGGGGCACCTAGATGTGGGTACAGTGGGTTTCTGGTGGGCTTTGGAAGGCTTGCTGTTTCCTCTACAAATGTAACAGGTAGGGAGGGGGTTGGGCCTGGGTCTGCCTGCCTGAAGTGCATTACACCCACCAAAACTGCTCCAGGGACCTGCATATTGCTGTGATGGAGCTGAGTATGACATCTGAGGCTGGCATAGAGGCTGGCAAAAAGTATTTTTAAAGATGTTTTTTCAGGGTGGGAGGGGGTTAGTGACCACTGGGGGAGTAAGGGGAGGTCATCTGGTCATTTCAGCCACCTTTTTGTGCCTTGGTCGTAAGAAAAACAGAACCAGGTAAAGTTGTCCAAGTGCTCATCAGGGACGCCCTTTTTTTCCGTTATGGGTAGAGGAAGTCCATGTGTTAGTCACGCCCAAGTCCTGCATTCGCTACTCCTCCAATATGCTCCCTTGAATTTTGGCCGTCCCTGTGACAGAAAGCAGATGGGGACGTCCAAAATGGGCTTTCAATTATACCGATTCGGACGACACTGTGAGAAGGACGCCTATCTTCCGATTTGTGTCGAAAGATGGGCGTCCTTCTCTTTCGAAAATGAGCCTGACAAAGAACCTAAACACATCCACTAAATTTCAAAATTCAAAAGGGAAAAAAGGACCTCAGAACTCACCCAGTGATACAACTGCTAAATTGTACCGTAGCTGCTTTTACCACTCAGGACTATAACTCATCTGCCCCCCCCCCCCCCCAAAAAAAAACAATCTTAGCTTCAAACACAGTCTCTATTGTGAATTTAATCTTCTATCTTTATTTTAACTTTTTCTCTCATCTATTACAGCGTGAGAATGACATCTTGTGCACTTATCTGAAACATAAGATCCTCAGGCACCCCTTTCGCTGAACCTGCTTCATCAGAGGATCTTCAATCATTTATAATTGCTGGGCTGCCGCTCTGCAGCTTCTCCACCTGTGCTCTCCTGCCCAGTTAATTTCCTTTTTGTGAAATTGAGGTGCTCAGTTTCACTAAAAGGAGCATGCCGGACGTGATGGGATGAGACAGCAAGGCAGGCAATGTGGCGGTGCCACCTCAGAATAGCGCTGGATGAAGTCTTCAGCTGGTGGGGGCTGGGGACCCCCGCTAGCCAAGGTATTTGAGGCGGCAGAGGGGTTCGGTGAGGTGGCAGAGGGGGCCAGTAGTGGAGGGGGTGGTGGCGGGGTGGTGACCAAAATGTGCCCCCCACATCTTGATTCACACACTACTCAGTAAAATGTGCTTATTTGCAATACTTGTAGCATGCACTTCTCAGGTTCTTTACCTTACATACATTGTTTAATACTGCACTTGAAAGGTTAACTTAGCTTCTTAACAGTAGAAATAAAGGTTCACAAAAAAGTTGCTTGTGATACTTTTTACTGGTATTGTTTAATACATGTGAGTCTTGCTCTAGAGAGTTATGTTCCTTTTAGCCAGGTTGGTGTAAAATGAATCAAGGATGATGTTGCCTGAATATACTAATAAATTCTAAGTTGGATTAAGCACTAATGCTTATTTCAAAGTTATAAAGAGTTGTACAGTAAAAGAATGAATATGCTGGTGATGGGGGTAGGGTGGACTTTCATATATTCAGAAAGGGATATGAAACAGGAAGATAAAAATATTGCAACATTTAGAGCTTTAGAAATTATGTGCCTTGTTAATAAAGTTTTATTTTTCTGTAGGCACAGAATGGAATCTTTTATAAGATATCATGGGGTCAGTTAAGTAATTCCCATGCAAAAATGCAATCAACATCCTAATAACTTATAATGGCCTACGTGACATGTATAAGAGAAACAGTTTACACAAGAGGATCCTTCATGCTAACCAATACAATGTTCAAGGACCAGGAGCATGTGTAGATTTACCCTTATCTCATAACTGAAAAGCTTTCAGAGGCCAGCCAAATCCATCTCCTTGAAAGAAAGGACCTTGTTTGTCATTCAATTTGCGTCTCATTCCTTGTACAATCAAAAGAGTAAAACCTGTTGCTGTTTGACCTCTCCTCCTTCTACTCTACATATAGATGTTTCCTGAACCCTGAACCATCTTTGCATCACCAATCCTCGAGAACAGGTCTTCATGTGCTCATCTGATGTCCTTTAGCCACCCCAAGACCAGCAAAGGTTGAATCTTTGCCAGCCAGTTCATTTCTACTCTTTTTATACCGTAGGAGGAAGGTGTAGCCTAATTATTAGTACAGTGGGCTTTGATCCTGGTGACCACTGCAGCTCCCTTTTACTAAAAGGTTGGCATGGCAAGCATGTTGCCGTTTGCCAATCCAGAATTACTGCAGGAGCCCAGCAGTAGTTCCAACCCCAACGTGCGCTATTTCTGATAGTTTCTATTTTTGTAGCGCTGGTGGTTACCCGGTGGTAATTGGGTAGTGCCATGTATTGACCAGTTACCACCTAGTTAGCACAGGAGCCCTTACTACCATCTCAGTGGGTGGCAGTAAGTGCTCCCCCCTGAAATGGCTGCACCTCAAGTGGTTCATTTTATTTTTTGTTACATTTGTACCCTGCGCTTTCCCACTAATGGCAGGCTCAATGCAGCAGGCAATGGAGGGTTAAGTGACTTGCCCAGAGTCACAAGGAGCTGCCTGTGCTGGGAATCGAACTCAGTTCCTCAGTTCTCCAGGACCAAAGTCCACCACCCTAACCACCAGGCCACTCCTCCACTTTACCGCATGGTCATTTCTTGTCCTCTGAAAAACATAGCTGTAGTAAAAGGGGACCTCAGCACGTATCAAAAACACACACTGATGCTAGTGCAGGCCCCCTTTTACTGCAGCCTATTAAAAGTATCCCTAAGATTGTGAGCCCTACAGGGATGGAAAAAGTACCTGCATATAGGGCCTTATTCTATACAGATTATACTCCTAAATTTATGCAAAATCTATGAGCATAATAGGCCCTAATTTAGGAACATAAATTGAGGAGCATAGATTACGCTTGTAATTTAGGAGCGTAAAGTTAAGAGCTTATAAGTACATAAGTATTGCCATACTGGGACAGACCGAAGGTCCATCAAGCCCAGCATCCTGTTTCTAACAGTCGCCAATCCAGGTCACAAGTACCTGGATGGATCCCAAAAAAGTACAATAAGCAGTAGATTTTCCCCAAGTCTATTTTAATAATGGTCTATGGACTTTTCCTTTAGGAAGCTATCCAAAACTTTTTAAAACCCAGCTAAGCTAACAGCTTTTACTACATTCTCTGACAACAAATTCCAGAGTGTAATTACACATTTAATTACACGTTGAGTGAAGAAAAATTTTTCTTTGATTTATTTTAAATTTTACTACTTTGTAGCTTCATTGCATGTCCCCTAATTCTAGTTTTTCCTGCATCATCCAAGTTTAAGTAATCCTTTTGGCTCAGAACAGCAACTTTTGGCCTGGACTGACCTATTGATTAAAAGAAGAGTGCTGAGTGAGTGGATTACTGTGTCAATCTGCCTCCCAGTGGAAGCTGGAAAGAGTAAAGAAGCAATTCACATCTAACCGTCCACTCCACTCATTATTTTATAGACCTCTATCATATCTCCCCTCAGCAATCTTTTCTCCAAGCTGAAGAGCCCTAGCCGCTTGAACCTTTCCTCACAGGGAAGTCATCCCATCCCCTTTATCATTTTTGTTGCCCTTTTTGTGTATCTTTTCTAATTCCACTATATCTTTTTTGAGTTACAGTGACCAGAATTGAACATAATATTCAAGTTGCGGTCGCACCATGAAGCGATACAAAGGCATTATAACGTCCTCATTTCTGGTTTCCATTCCTTTCCTAATAATACCTAACATTCTATTTGCTTTTTTAGTGGCCACCGCACACTGAGCAGAGAGTTTCAACGCATCATCAATAATGATGCCTAAATTCCTCTCTTGGTCGGTGACTCCAAACATGGAACCTTGCATTACATAGCTATAGTTCGGGTTCCTCTTTCCCAAATACATCAAATTGCACTTGCTCACATCTGCCATTTAGATGCCCAGTCTCCCAATCTCATAAGGTCCTCTTGTAATTTTTCATAATCCGCTTGCAATTTAACAACTTTGAATAACTTTGTGTCATCAACAAATTTAATTACCTCACTAATTACTCCAATTTCCAGATCATTTATAAATATGCTATGATGCTGCAGTCCAAGCACAGACTTCTCAGGAACCCCACTATCTACCCATCTCCATTGGGAATACAGATCACTTAACCCTACTCTCTGCTTTCTATCTTTTAACCAGTTTTTAATCCACAATATGACACTACCTCATATCCCATGACCGTCTTTCATGAGGTACTTTGTTAAACACCTTTTGAAAATCCAGATGCACAATATCGATCGGCTCACTTTTATCCACATGTTTGTCCTCCCCTTCAAAGAAATGTAATAGATTGGTGAGGCAAGATTTCCCTTCACTAAATCCATGTTGGCTTTGTCTCATTGATCCATACTTTTGAATATGCTCTGTAATTTTGTTCTTTATAATAGTCTTTACCATTTTGCCCGGCATCGATAGACTCATCAGTCTATAATTTCTCCAATCTCCTTTGGTACCTTTTTAAAAAATCGGTGTTACATCGTGAGCTAAAAACGCTAGCATGGCTTTGTAAAAGGCCCCCTTATGGAATTATAATAACATAAGTGTATGCAATGCAAAGCAGCTACATTTCAGTCAAATAGTAATGAAAGCTCAAAACATGGTCGATCCACATGGGTACTGGGGACAACACTAGGCTTCATTCAATACTATCTCCCCCTCCCCCCTCTTATTTTAATTTGTGCTTCTCTCTTTTTCCTAGCACATTTCACTTCCTTTATTTTCTCAGGTCCTCTTGCTTTCTGGGTTTCTATCTGGTCATTGTCAGCAAAGCCCCTCCCAGGTCTTTCTCCTGCATTCTGCCATCTCATGTGTTTTCCTCTTCTCAGCTCCTGCTTTGTATATCATCATCCAGGTTGGAAACCTTTGTACCGCCCTTCAACTGTTTCCCTCAGTTCCCTTTTACACACTTCTCTCTTTTGTCCTTTTCTCTCTAGTTCCTAGATACTCTCACCAAAATTGTATAGGGAAGCAAGCTTAGATCTAGCTCACATCTTATCAGGTGCAGGTAGGTAATGTTCAGGTACAGTAGGTATTTCTCTGTCCTTGGAGCAGGGGCGTAGCCAGACACACAATTTTGGGTGGGCCTGGGCCCAAGATGGGTGGGCAGAACTCCACTTTGTCCCACAAGTGATTTGGTCTCTCTCTCTTTCTCACCTGCATGCCATATGGTCTGTCAAACATTCTCTCCCCCCCCCCCCCCCCACATACCTTTTAAATAGCAGATTTTCACCGGCAGCGAGCAGCAACTAATACACACTGCTCATGTTGGCCCTACACCCTTCCCTCTGATGCATTATTTGCTGCTCGCTGCAGGTGAAGATCTGCTATTTACAAGGTATGCAGGAGGGACAGTTGTTGGGAGTTTTTGGCTTGTGGGGCCTGGGGATCCCTGCCAGCCACATCATAGGTGTGCTGCTACTGGGTAGGCCTGAGTCCAAAGTGGGTAGGCCTGGGCCCATCCAGGCCCACCATTGGCTACGCCACTGCCTTGGAGGATTTACAATCTAAGCTTTCACCTGAGACAATGGAGGATTAAGTGACCTGCCCAAGGTCACAAGGAGTGTCAGCAGGCTTTGAACCCCACAGTCTCTAGTTCTCAGCCGGCTTTTCTTTCTTTCCTCCCTATCCACCTGTGTATCTCCTCTTGTCTCTCAGTGCAGTATTTGCACTTTCTACCATCATGTTCCCTACTGATATATTTGGCACTTCTAATATGTTTCCTTCCATGCTCACTGCTTCACAGCTGCCTCTCTAGTAAGGTTTGGTGTGAGTGTGTGGTTTTTGTCCATAAAATTTGCAGACTAAGTCACCAGAGGGATCATAGCTGAATTCATCAGTTTGCAGCCTGCCACAGTGAAAATGTTCCCGCTTGCAGTGCAATTTGCACAGAATTGCTGAAGCACAAATGAAATCAATAGAATCAGCTCCATCCTACTGAGCCCTTTCCAGATGAGGTACAACTGGCTGTAAATATGTGATGTGCCCTTTTAGCCAAGGATATTCTACAGTTTTCATAAAATTGAACATGTGGGGCATTTCAATGTCTGGGAAGTGAATTGTAATTTGCTTAAACACTCCATTTTGTAAATCAGATCTTCCAAACACAGGGACTGTAAGAAAAACAACAGTAGCATATGCAAAATCCCTGCCAATTCAGTTCTAGAAACTGGTTGGCATTTTAAGCCAGTACCACTATTTTCACTTTCACTCTCTTAGACGTCCATTTGTTTCAATATAAAAGATTTAAAAATCTATTGCAATAATTCATGTCTCATAACTTACAATTAACTGGAAACTTTGAAGCAAATGAAAAATAAAGCTCAATATTCTGTTGCTTCTATAACTGCTGTTAATAAACATTTCTAGTAGTGTAATATGGGTGAAGTTTGTACATAGGTAATTAAAACCTGTTGAAATAACACTGCTTATGTGTCTAGTACAGCCATGAGATGGCACTCGAAGTCTACTGTACTTCAGAGGCAGTGGTGTGGAATTTGATCTCCTAGAAATAGCTACAAGTCAACTCATCTCCATTCTCAAGTGTCACGCGCTTTCTCTGCATAAATATACATGCACTGTACAACTATTGAAAGGAAAGAGCATGATCAATCTTACAATGTTTCATTTGGTCCTTTTAGTCCCAAAGACATAACGACCCTGACCTTGTCAAAACTGTAAGGTAGTTCAATAACATCAAAATTTCCCTTTTTTACACTTTTCCCCTGATAATTGAACAAAGTAAAAGAATTGCTTGAAATCTCATTAGTTCATGACCTTAAAAGGTCTTTGAAGGGTAAACATGTTACAGAGACTACGTTGCTGTATCATTCACCTATCTAAAACATTGCTTCTGAATCCAGTCTTTGGAATGAAGTTACTGTAGCTGTGTTTATTTGATTGATTTGATTTATTTAGATTTGGCTCAGGTGTTTCTCAGTTGTAGCTCAAGACGAGACGCATTCAAATAGAGTAGGTATTTTTCTGTCCCTTGTAAAAAAGGTTTGGCCAAATTACTGAAGGAAAAGTCCATAAACCATTATTAAGACAGACCTGGGGAAAGCTACTGCTTACCCAGGAAGCAAGTATCATGGATTCTTGCTACTTTTTGGCATTCTGTGAAACAGGATACTGGGCTAGATGCACCTTTGCTCCAAGTGTAGCAATTCTTATGTTTTTATGCAATGCAAAAATACGCAAAACAGTTCATTAATTATGATTTTGCAAATGGGAAAATCATAATTAATGAACAGCCATACTGGGTCAGACCAATGGTCCATCCAGCACAGTATCCTGCTTCCAACAGTGGCCAATCCAGATCACAAGTACCTGGCAGAAACCCAATTAGTAGCACCATTCCATTCTACCAATTCCAATGTGCATCACTTTGCATTTGTCTATATTAAATTTCATCTTACATTTTGGATGCCCAGTTTTCCAGTTTCCTAAGGTCTTCTTGCAATTCTTCACAATCCACATGCGTTTTGACAACTTTGTATAGTTTTCAATTTTTTGTATTAATGGCCACATTAGTGCATGAACAACAAAAAAGAGAGGGAAGCCAAAGCACACAATACAAAGTGACACAAAAAGACAGCACTAGGGACCTCCAGAACTGGAATAGCAGTTCTTTATTGTAAGACCCGACATGGACTGAGTTTTAGCATCTGCTCCTGCATCAGGTGTCTGCAGTGTACATTTAATAGAATGCTTTCTGAAAAAGAAGTCCAACAAATCTTTCTGATAGCAATCAAGAGCCTCACCGACTTTACTAGTACTGTCCCTGAGCAGCAGGTCCACACAGTCAAAACCAAGTTGAGCCATCAGAAAGATTTGTTGGATTTTTTTCTCAGATAGCATTCTATTAAACGTACATTGCATACCCCTGATACAGGTGCAGATGCTGAAACATGGCCCGTGCCGGGTCTTTAAATAAAGAATAGCTATCCCAGTTCTGGAGGCCCATAGTTCTGTCTTTTTGTGTCACATTAGCGTGTGGCCATTAAAAAAGTTTCACATGCGAGTTCTTATGGCCAACTATTTTGTAGGCAGAAAGGGTTCATGCGCTAACCCTGTGCTAATCAGTTAATACACAGTAATGCAGATCATTGATTACCACAGAAACGCCCAATCTCTGCATATTTGGAACTTACTGTGGGATGCCTAATCACATCCTGCGGTAAGCCCTTTTAAGCTGCAATAAATACATGCTAGTGCTTACCACAGTTTGGTAAAACAAGCCCTAAGACTTCTCCTCCATTTTACAATATGTCCATGAGAAAAACAAAGACTTGTAATTCAGGTCAGTCTCTCATGTATATCAACAAGGGGTCGATGAGAAAACTATAAGAATGATTGTCTTGTGTTATCTGTGAAACTCGCATTGCTTGCCTGATGGTTTCTGTAATGAACTAGAAGATGGTTCTCTTGTATTTTTGACACTTATCAGCATTAACAATCATGCTAGCTTTCTTTTATGAGTAGATGAGGCTTTTTTTAAATACCCCAGATGTCAACCTCAACTGCAAACTTGGAATACATTATTCAAAACTGGTTTAATAGAAGTTCCTGTATGATTTCTTTTAACATTTTGTTCTTTCCATCTCTCACTGTTGCATATGCAGACAATAATGTAGGTCTAATTGTTGCAAAGAATATGTAATAGCAAAAGTCATTTAACTACTTTTAGAATAGAAAATTATCATTAATATTAATGATAATTTATTTAATTGTAATTAAAATTTCGGGTCTCCAATACATTTTCTACCTTTCCAGCTTATTGGCTAATTTTATTTTGGGGACACATAAAATGACTCTGCTCAATGGTGGGAAAATTATATACATGGCTTGATGTATTGCCATTGGCATTAATGACAATAAGGGCCCAACCTAATGGGCGTACAAAATACTAGGACTAGAGGGCATGAGTTGAAGCTACAGTGTGGTAAATTTAAAACGAATCGGAGAAAATTTTTCTTCACCCAACGTGTAATTAGACTCTGGAATTCGTTGCCGGAGAACGTGGTACGGGCGGTTAGCTTGACGGAGTTTAAAAAGGGGTTAGATAGATTCCTAAAGGACAAGTCCATAGACCGCTATTAAATGGACTTGGAAAAATTCCGCATTTTTAGGTATAACTTGTCTGGAATGTTTTTACGTTTGGGGAGCGTGCCAGGTGCCCTTGACCTGGATTGGCCACTGTCGGTGACAGGATGCTGGGCTAGATGGACCTTTGGTCTTTCCCAGTATGGCACTACTTATGTACTTATGTACCTATTACTATGGGGATTAATTCTAAGATCTAATTATTTGTATAAAATCATGGTTTACATGCATACATTTACTTTAAAAACTGTCACAGCAAAGGAGCACCAAGGGCCTCCAGAATAGGGACAGCAGAACTTTATTGTATGACCAGGCATTGGCTGTGTTTTGGCATACATGCCTGTGTCAGGGGTCAATATAGTAAAATCCACTTGATCTAAAAATGCTATCCAAATACAGAGTTGCAGAAATCCAGCACACACTGCCAATTTAAAATATGCCAAAAATCCCCGTTTGATCTCTTCTCTGCAGTAGGCTCAATCCAAACCACGCCAAAACAAAGTTCAGCTGTCCCTATCCTAGAAACCCTTGGTGTTTTTTTGCTCTGACTTTTTTTTTGTACTTTGGACTCCCTCTACTTTACAAATTGTGCACACCATATGGGAGTAATTATATAAAGAAGGCGCCAAGATATAGGTACACAGAATGAGTGTGAATGATCAGAATACTGTCATATATGCGTGCATGTGTGCATATATTCATGTAAATGCAATATTCTGGCTACATCCTATTCCATAAAACAGCACCTCAATGCATGGATGAGTCTGGAGAAAGCAGGGGTCAGGGTCTTAATTTATGTACATAACATATAGAATATATACGTTATATGTGCATCTCTCCAATCTTGGCACGAGCATATTACATCAGTTTTATAACTAGGCTCAAAGTGTTTGAGCCTAAGCACATACACTCAAATACAGACTGAGGAAAAAAAAAAAGTAACCCCTCAGACATTTTTGATGTTTTCTCAGCAATCTCTTGGAATTTCAACATGGAATTGTAAAGTGTTATTTGTTGTTACTGTCTACATTTATGTGCCAAGTAGAATGAGATTATCTTTAAGCAAGATGAAGTTACAGACTTTTTGCGTGACCACCCAGCGATTTTTGCACATTCAAAAATGTTTACACTGCAATACTACTATTATTTGAAATAAAGGGCACCAGCTTACTGCTAATGATGCTACAGTGATGTAGACTTTTGTCTGGGGAGCCATGTTAGAGGCCTATCGCAGGCTCCACCCAAAGCCGCAAGCAATCAGCAAACTCAAGGATGATTTGCAAATGATTTGGGACAACCTGCCACAGGGACTGATCAACAAGGCTGTTAAGAACTGAAGGCCTATGTTAAAGCTAGGAGTGGACACTTTGAACAGTCACAGTGACTGAAATTCTGAAACATTGTTTATTGTATCATTTGAATGATGTTATTTTACGGTGCTTTAGCTCGAGCATTTTCAATATGCAAAAATCTTTAGGTACTAATGCTAAAATGTCAGTAACATCAACATAGCTTAAGATACTTGAATGTTGTTTAATATTAATATGTAAGTATGATGACTAAATAAATATGTAAAGTTTCTCATTGAAATTCAAAGTGATTGCTGAGAAAATGGCAAAAAACTCTAGGGGTTACTTTTTTTTGCCTCATCTATACTGGGCTACACTAGCATTCTATACAGAAAAAAGATCACCTACTTGACTAACTGTACATTTGTCCTTTAGATTGTAAGCTCTTTGAGCAGGGACTGTCTTTCTATGTAAATTGTACAGTGCTGCGTAACCCTAGTAGCGCTTTAGAAATGGTAAATAGTAGTAGTAGTACTTGGCTTTTCAGAATAGGCTCCAATTAATGTACAAGCATATTGTTGAAGTGAAAGATGCTTGATAGCCAAGGATTCAGGACAGAATGTTTGTGTTGATTTTATTGTGAATGTTTTATAGGTACCTGCTTAGTGGATAGGCAGGCTATAAATGAAATAAATAAATAAATAAATGAGATTTTAAGCTTGATGAAATTTGTTTAGATAATTGAATGCCATCTGAAGACAAAGGCACAAGCCAGGTACTGCTTTTATAAACAAGAAAAATGGTGCTGGAAGCAGCTTAACACACACTGACAGGAAGTTTGTGAGGATCACAGTCCTACAGAAACCCTGGTAGCTCAACACAGTTCAGAACAGTGACTTGATTTAGACCAGATATTCAAAAGACTTATGGCATAAGTGAAACGTCCCAACGGGGACCGTTTCACCAAAAATGGCTTCCTCAGGGGACTTTATGATGCCATCGCTGTTGGTAAGCTCAATATATGTAGCTTTGTATTCTAGCCACAGTGAACTGCCTAGAATACACAGCTACTCGCTAGAATACACAGCTACACACATTGAGCTTAGCAACAGCGATGGCATCATAAAGTCCCCTGAGGAAGCCATTTTTTGTGAAACGGGCCCCCGTTGGGACGTTTCACTTCTGCCGCAAACTGTTGCTCAAAAGATAAGTTGCAAAAAAATGACATGTTTTTCATATTGATGTTTTAATGCACTAAGATTTCATTGCATCACTATATAAATTAGAAAATTAGAAAATTGGGTTGTTTGCACATTTTGAGACTGATGATTGAAGTCAGTACTATGCTGTAATTGTTATATTATATAACAGCATAAAAAACCACAGGCGTCTGAGGTTTCTTTTTCAACCCTATATAATATTTCCAGTATTTAAAGTGTCAGCTGCAGTTAAAGTTATTTTCCCACTCGGTTTGTGTGGACTGTATTATTATTGTACCGGTGGGTGTCCAAAGGTGCTGTCCACTTGTCCTGTGAAAGTTCTCAGCTTAATATGGCTAAGAAGTCACATCATATATCATTCTTGCACTGTGGGCAGGTCAGCTATCAAAATCAAAAATATGCCAGTAACTGTGGCAGAGCCCTATTGTCCTAATGATGAGAATATCATTTCTGCGGAGTTGAGAAATGGGCTGAGGCTGGCTTTAACAACCATGATAAAGACAAAGTGAAGGCAGCACTTACTGCTTTTACAAAGATATGCACTGCCAGTATGGATTCTAAATTTGTGATTGTGGAAGAGAAACTTGAAAAATTGGTATCCTCAGTGCAAGACTTTGCAGCATGCTTTGAGACAGTTGAAATCAGGGTAGCAGAACTGGATGATACAGCAGCAGAAAATGTACAAAAACTGGTCAATTTAGAATGCAGGGTTGGCAACTGTGAAGTGCGACAAGAGGACTTAGGGAACAAAAATACATGTAATAACGTTTGTATAGCTGGATTCCCCGAAGGGCGTTGAAGGCCCTGATGTGGCTGAGTTTCTTTCAAATTGGCAGCTGGAGTCCATGTAAATACTTACAAAAGGAAGGCAGTTCAAAATTGATCAGTCTCATTGGCTGCTTCTTTCAGCACTGGGACTGGGGGCAGCCATGTGCAATGAATACTAGAGGGCCTAATTTCCCTGATAAAGATCACAGCAGCAGCACAAACACACAGAGAACTAAAATATGAATGCCATCAGATCTACATCTTCCAGGATTTCTTCCCAATATTACTGAAGCTGAGACAGAGCTGTACAGAGGTCTTGAAGGTGCAGAGGCAGAATGGGTATAAATATGTCTTGTGAAGTTTAAATGATAGGAGATAAACGATCATGTCTCTATACTTCGCCAGTGGAAACTCAAAAACTTCTCAGGGGTGCTCCATGATCATCTGCCTCCAGTGGACTTTTGGACCCCCTGAACTCTGGTTTGAATGTGTATGGCTGGGTGAATGGGTACTGGAAGGTATAGACTTCATTTTCCTTGAGTGCATGTGGTCTGAGTCTGGAGTTGGTGGTGGGAAGAAGTTTAGGTGCTTGAGTCTAGCAGAATTGATTGATACCTACAGTATAAATGAATGGGTATAATCTGCTTTATTCAAGACATGGCTGTGTGAATGGGGAGTGAATGCATGGGGATGTGTTAGAATAAACTTGTTCAGAGTGGATGGACTGATCTGATGAAAGCCTCCGTTACCTGACACTTGAGCCACTGCTCATCTGTTCTTGGGTTTAATATGGGGGGGGGGGGGGGGACTTTTACATGATTGCATATACATCAATTTCTAATTTACAATGGCTGGGACGGAAGCACTATTTATTTAAAGATTGCAACTGACATACAAAAGGAATAATTTACCTTGGGTCATTATGCTTAGATATTTATATAATTATATATTTTGGGGGGGAGTACATTTTGTGTTTATGCATTTTAAATTACATTTACATTACATTTACCAAACAATGCAACTTGTGCAGAAATATGCCAGTGATAAAGATAAAAAAGATTTAGTAAACTTATTCAAATGGGAAATTAAATTCAAACTCAAAAACTCGTCAAGCCCTCCATTTTGAGGAACCAAAATGTACAGACTCCAAGGGAAATTATTAAAAGGAATCTAAGAAATAAAGGGCCTATTTTATCAAGCCACACTAGTGGTTCCTATGTGGCAATGTCGACGAAGCCCATTCAAAGTGAATGGGCTTTGCTGGCATTGCTGCACCGGGGACCGCTAGCGCAGTTTGATAAAAGAGGCCCAAAGTGTCTGTATCAGCTTTCCAATACATACCAACCTCTAAGAGGTCCTATTACAGCAGTAAACAGGTCCCTGAAGTAGCCTAGTGGTCGGTGCAGTGTACTGTTGAGAAGGGGACCCAATATGAATTCAAATGGAGCAGTAACAGCCTTCAGGCACCCCTGAGATGGAGGCTACTGCGTCATCTTCTGGCAATGCTACTTCTGCTGCTGGTTGGGGTTCTGATGAAATAGACTGCAGAAGTGGGGACTACCACTCGGTACTTAACAATGCCTCAAGTTCTAGGCTTCACACTGGGCCTCCTAACCCCATTGTTGATATAGCCAGATCAGCTTCCAAGCCTGACTCAAAAGCTCCCAGCTTAATAGAGGTTCAGGTTTCAAGTTTTATTCATCCTGTTGCACTGCTGATTTTGTATGGCATCTTAGCAGTTTACCACAAGTAAAGGCATCCCTAGGGCTCAAAGAGAAAATCCCATGACCAATCTTTCCTTTTACTTTCAAACTAAAGTGATTTTTTAGCTGGTGTACAACATTTCTCATTGTGGGAAACTTTTCAAAGTTTTGTTTAATTCCTGCATCTTTTGTTTTGGCGTCTTTCACTTAAGTTTCCAGTAGATTTGTCTTTTTCAAGACAAAGGGTGTTTATCCTCACTGGATGACTGTTTTCTTTGGATACAGATACCATTAGACCCCTGACACAGGCGTTCTTAGCCGAAACAGGGACTGTGTCGGGTCTGATTAATAAAGTACAGTTGAGACTCCTTGTGCTTCTTTTGGTTGTTCTTTTCAACAATAATTCAAAGGGCAGAAGATATGACAGCCACTTGACCCCCTTCCCACCATTATGCTCATATTTAAATGTAAGTTCTCCTCTACTAAGTATAATAATGATTCATTCCCAGTTCTTTTTTTTTTCCTTTTCTAGCAGGTTAGATGTGGAATTCCCTGAGAATAAAGCCATGAGTACCTCTATTAAAATGTAAAGCATGTTTTACATGTGATAAAAGGCTCCTATAAAACTGCAGAGCCGAACATGCACATATAGAGAAAGTCAAGGACAAATCAAACTCGGGTATACATATAAAGTATCACATACCATGTAAAATGAGTTTATCTTGTTGGGCAGACTGGATGGGCCATACTGGTCTTTATCTGCCGTCATTTACTATGTTTCTATATAGGTACATACAGACAAGATTTCATGTGCATCACCCTAAGGTGTTCCCAGGGATATACTATGGGAGAAGTAGGCATGGAGCTGTGATGCATGCACATATTTTAAAATATATGGGGAAACACATACCCCCGAATGCTATAAAAATTGCATGTGCAAATTAAATACGTGTGCTTATTTTTAGTACACCTTTGTAAAAGGACCCCAAGCAGGAAAGAAACTCCTAAATCTCAAGTCTTTGTTCTCATTGCCAGAATTAATTTCCTTCTTTCCTGCATGGGTAAATCCATAGTTTTTCATAGCAAAATTAATTCTGTGAGTTGTGAAAATATAGTCCAAAATATTGTTCAAAAACAAATGAGAACAAAAGTGTCACTCGATCAATCACATTGGAAACTGAATCTTCTAATATAGCTGATAGATCATGAATATCTGATGTGTACTGTAAATGTTTAGAATGCTAGCATATTCTTTGAATATGTGACTATCTTGCACTGCATATAAGTGGGTGGAGCAAGAGTAGGACATAGGCAGGGCTCCCACTTGCACTAGCAACTTACAAAATACTGTAGGTTATATGAATCCTTCTACGTTTAGGTGTCTACATGTATGCCTGCTCAATGGCTGGTAAAAGTGCAGGTGCCTAAACATTACATTCTTAAGTATAAGGATCAATGATTCCTAGTACACTATGAAGGAGCCTTGGCAGTGATTCTGTTCAGATAAGCAACAGAATCCTGTGACTCACCAAACTCATCATCAGCTCCATAATGAACTCATAATGTACTATTTCATCTCTTCCTTAGTTTTCAATTTATAATTTAATTTTGTTTAAATGAACTTATCTTTTCTTACTCACAGGCATTAATTCCACACCTACGTAAGGCACAGGACCTCCATCAATACCAGTTTATGCTTGTACTCTATAATAGAACTTAGGAGCCAAGATCCAGTTACAGAACAGGCTTCAACCACATAGCCCCATGATTCTTACATTGAGGTACCCAGAAAATATAGGATTTGCCCTATTGAGTCAGACCAAAGGTCCGTCTAGCCAGTAAACTGTTTCCAGCAGTGTCCAGCCCTGATCACAGGTATCTGGCAGAGTCCCAAAAAGTAGCAAGATTCCATGCTACTTAACCCCAGGGATAAGCTTCTGTGGAGCAGGTGTAAATTTGCGTGAACATATTTGTGTGTTATCAGGAGTCATTGTATAAGCATATTTTATATAAAGGTGTAGAACAGGGTTGTCGAACCTTGATCCTCTAGGTCCACAATCCAGTTGGATTTTCAGGATCTCCCCAATGAATATGCATCTTTTAACCAAAGTAACTATATCATAACCTTTCCATGTATGTTCAAACTCTTTAATTTACTCCACTTTATTAATGAATTATACAAATGTAAAACCTTACGCCTTGGCAAAAACAAATTCATGGACGTAAAAGGAGAACTAAGTAACAACCAAAGGAGAACAACTAAAGAAGACAGAGGAAGCGTGTGGTAAGATATTGTAGAGAATTGTTTTGAGATAAAGAAGGACTGATTTCTAAATTCATCACTAATGGAGTTGGGAAAACTGTTCAAGGCAGATAAGTGAAAAATCACCTATGAACATTATACAGGACTATGTTCCTAACAGTGGTGCTTGAACTTGATTGTTGTCTGTTGAAAAAGTTAACATATAGGAAGCAATAGTAGATAGAAAGTAATGTTGACGTAATGTTAAGATGAACAAGACATTGTAAAATAAGCTGAGATGAAGGTTAATATACTGCAAAATAAGTTGTGATGAAGGTGGATATATAAACAAAAGAGAAAAGTAAGAAATCAGTTCATAGGATGATTAAGTGATGAATGGTAGAATGAATGCAAGTAGAGTGTAGTGGTAAGATGTAAGGTTTTAAATTTGTATAATTCAATAATAAAGTGGAGTAAATTAAAGAGTTTGAACATACATGGAAAGGTTATGATATAGTTATGTTAATTAAAAGATTAAACCAATGTAACTAGGTAGAAAATTGGATACTCATTAGTGAATAAATCAATGAATATGCATGAGATCTATCTGCATACAATGCCTCCAGCATATGCAGATAGATCTCATCCATATTTGTTGGGAAAATCCTGAAACTCCAACTTAGCAAGGGCAGAGGTTGCACCTGGTGGGGGGAGGATCTTTATTTTTTTTTTATTTTGCTCACATCTTTTTCAGTAGTAGCTGAAGATGAGTTAGATTCAGGTACACTGGATATTTCTCTGTCCCTGGAGGGCTCACAATCTAAGAGGGTCGTTTACTAAGGCACACTCATGTTTTTGGCGTGCACTAAGGTTGTGGGCACGCTAAATGTTAGAGATGCCCATAGAAGCTAAACGTTAGAGGTGCCCATAGAAATGCATTGGCGTCTCTAACGTTCAGCGTGCCCACAATTTTAGCATGCACCTTGGTAAAATACACCCTAGATTTGTACCTGTGGCAATGGAGGTTTAGGTGGCTTACCCAAGGTGGCAAGAAGCAGCAGTGGGATTTGAACTTGCTACCTCTGAATATCAAGACCAGTGCTCTAAACACTAGGCCACTCCTCCACTTGGTGCCCTAAAGTGTTGAAGTTTGATAAGGTGACTCCCCGGTTGATATAATTACACTGGCTGCCGGCACAGACATGTATTGTTTTTAAGGTATGTTTGATGGTTTCTTTTAATTGTACATGGCCTTGTTCCAAGTTACATGTTGCATCTTATTCATTTAACAGGAACTTAAGTCCTGAATCAATTAGTTTTTTAATACTTCACTATCCGGACCCAAGAAAAATAGTATATAAGAGATTTTTTTCAATCACTTCTGCTTACCAGGTAGCCAGCAACTGGAATGAGCTTCCATTGGAGCTCAGAGCTCAAAATAATTATATTACATTTCATAAACTGTTGAAAACTTTCTCATTTAGGAAGTATTCGGGCCATTAATTTCAGGACTGGGTTGGTCACAGGCATCACATTATGCTGTACCTATAATCTTTTATTGTTAGGGTTTTTTGTTTAGCCTATTGTCAATCTACAATGTACAATGGTCCACACTGAACTCTGGTGGTATGTTTGGTATACAAATCTAATGTAATGTAAAAAAAAAAGTGATATATAGCTGTGTTTTTGGAGTTTTCACATAGATGCCCTCTTGGCCACCACATGCTTACAGTAATGCTTCTAAAAGGTGTTTTTTGAAATGTAAGATTAGGAATTCTTGGAGCATATTTAATTCCAAAGGATGAGCCTCAAAGTACTTCAAGTACAAATCACATAAGTGATACTGTCAAGCCCTAGAGAAATCAACATTACATCTCAAAGGAGAGAAGATGGCAGGTGAAAACCCTGCTGAGATGAAAGTTTGATATCTTTGAGGGTTTTCTTCCCCTGTAAAATGTTTTTAATGTGAAATGTCTTGAAATTGATTGTTTATGAGTATATCTGACAAGAATTCCCTGTCTCTCTGAAAGCTGGGTAGAAGGATCTTACGGTTATTCTCCTGTAGTATCCCAGATGTAATCAGATTGCATTTTATTGTGAAGCAATCAGTAGAGAGGCACAAGCTTTATTTAGTTGTTTATAAAATGAGATATTAATAAAATTTAAAGCAACATCCCCCTGATTCTGTAAAGGTTGCCAAAAATTGGGGGTACAAATTTAGACACAGTCCCGATTTGTGCACATAACGTAATTGCATAACAAGCCAATTATTGCCAATTATTGGCTTTTTAACAAGCAATTATTGACACTAATTAGATTTAATTGGCTGTTATGCACATAAAGAGGCTAAACTTAACATGAGACCTGAAAAAGGGGGCATGGAAAGAGGACAGTCATGGACATTTTGGGGTGGAATGGCGACATGGTTTTGAGTTACACATCTAATTACAGGATAATGGTGGTCCGCACGCAAATGAAGACACAGGCACTTGCACCATGTTCTTGTTGTCTATATTTACGTGCGACCTTAACACTTAAGCATTATTCTATAAACTATGCTGAGCTTTAAGCGTGGCTTAAAGAACAATGCTTAATCATTTATTTTTCAGCACCAAATTTTTAGGCACCATTTATTAAATCTATCCCTATGTGGACAATTCATATGGTTGTTTTCCTCTTACAAATATGGTTCATTTATATAAAATCAAGTATCCGCATCTTTGGCCCTAGTTTCTTATGGTACAAAACAATTAGTTGAACTATTCCCATTTTGTCCTGTTTAGTGTATTCATTAGCATTCAACAGCAGTGATAAGGTCTTTAAAGAGGTCTAGAACAAAACATAATGAAGATGCAGCAGTAAATAACATGGTGAGAAGGATTACATTCACTAAATAACTTTTATAGGTGTAATTGAATGCAAGCATAACACTAATTACTTTAGTGGGCATGTAGCCTCCTATAAAAACTGAATAATTCATACAACTTAAAAAGTGGTCCCCAAGATGATTGTGTAAACAGTATTGGCTTCTGTGACTGCTTTCACTGCAGGATCTTTAATTAGAAGACACAAGAGCATTGTTAAATGTAACAGGCTTTTTGAGCTGCTACTGTATTAATATGATTCATGCCATAACACTTAATCAGCTGAGTTCTTGCAGGAGAAGGAGGAGGAAGTTTGTTTTCCTCATTGCACACTGGTACCGAAACACCTTTGTCAAATCTTGATTTCTAAATGTGTTTACTTGATTTGACTGAAGATATCATGGGAAGTGAAACTGGTATATTTACATGTATGGTGTTTTTTTTAATTTAGAAAACAAATAGTAACTGTGTTGTGGATAAATATGATAATTTCATTGTTTCTTACAAATTTTGAGGTCCTTTCACTAAGCTGTGGCAAAATGTGGCCTTAGAGTGTCCTTATATGGGTTTATCCCACACGCTGAGGCGGTTTCAGCCATAAAAATGGCTTTTTTTGTAATATTAATGGTCATGCACTTATGTTACTATTAACAAGCATCCATTAAAAAATGTTACTACGTGAATACTTATCACCACCCATTTTGCCCTCTGCGCCTAAATATATGTGCCAGTATTTACATGTTTCCCTTGATGTAAATGGATGCATGCAGTCCTAGGTGTTGGAGGAGTAGCCTAGTGGTTAGTGCAGTGGACTTTGATCCTGGGGAACTAAATTTGATTCCCACTGCAGCTCCTTGTGACTCTGGGCAAGACACTTAACCCTCCATTGCCCCTAGTACAAAAACAATAAGTACCTCCATTGCCCCTGGTACAAAAAATAAGTACCTGAATATATGTAAACCGCTTTGAATGTAGTTGCAAAAACCTCAGTAGGTGGTATATCAAGTCCCATTTTCCTTTCCCTTTCCCTATGTACTGCACCTAAATCTTGGTGCCACTTATAGAATATGCTTAGGTGGAAATTTATTCTGCGTGGATTTTTCAGGCGCCATATGTAGAATCTATCCCTTAATGTAGTGGTAATGTCAGTGTGCTAATTGATTACCACATTCATTCCCATTCTCTGCCCCTTATACACGCCCTCCAAATTAATAAATACAATTTTAAAAATTCAGCACATATATGAGTCCTTTTACTAAGCTGCGGCAAGAACTATCATGCACTTACTGCAGCGTAAGAGAGTTTACCATGGGAAGCGAGGTGTCCCACAATAATTTTGTACTTTATACATGCACACTGTGCTCTAAAAAAATGTTCTATATTTTTCATGGAGGGGCATGTCTGGGAGCGGAGAGTGGACATGCCTACGCTAATCAGTTAACGCAGATGTGCTAACTGATTAATGCCTGATTAGCACATGAGCCCTTTCACCTACAAAATAGGTGGCAGTAAGGGATCACATTCCTATCATTTTTAATGGCTATGTGCTAAATGACAACATTAGTGCATGAGACGTTCAAACACACCAGGAAACCAGTAGTAGTTGCAAACAGTTTATTCCATTAAATATACTGACTCGCTGCAGTACCACATTTTGGCCAGAGGAATGTACAAAATATAGATAATGTTCAAA
The DNA here is from genome assembly GCF_901765095.1 of Microcaecilia unicolor. Classification (NCBI taxonomy): domain Eukaryota; kingdom Metazoa; phylum Chordata; class Amphibia; order Gymnophiona; family Siphonopidae; genus Microcaecilia; species Microcaecilia unicolor. Next base: position 306,973,445 of record NC_044032.1, read on the forward strand.
CATTTATCTTCAAAATAAGAAAGATATAAATAAAAAGCCACACTCTGGCTGAAATGTGGTGCCGTGTCAAGTCAATATATTTAATGGAATAAATTGCAACTACTACCATGTACCTGGTATGTTTGGATGTGTCTTGTTGACCATGTTACTTCATTGTTGACTTGTTTGTGTGCATAGGAATCCCAGTTCTTCCAATCCAGTGGTTGAATTTAACATTAGTGCAGCTGCCCTGTGGAAGTCTGGCCACCTTGCACTCTGTGGCTTGCCCTGCAACCTGGGCACAGGACCCAGAAGGAGAGGTGGTGTGGTGGCTGCTGGACCAGTGGCTGGGGAGGCTGAGGATCTCAAACTCCTCTTCTTAGTGGGTGGTTGCTGTGCAGTGGTGGAAGTAGATGCCACTTGCTGCATCAGGGCTGTACTAGGTGCTTTCAGGTAATGGTGTAGGCCCTCGATGCTGTGCTCCAGCTGTTGGAGCTGCTGTACAACTTCACGTTGGGCCTGTACCACATCCCGATGCACCTGGAGCGCTTTCCATTGCAGCTCCAATTTCTGGCGCCGGTAGTCCCAGCAATTGTATGGTGAGGCGCAGTAGCTGCCTCTTATGGCTGGATGGCCTCTGCTGAGGAGGTGCTCCCCCTTCTGTATCTTCTTCTTCTTCAGTGCCACCATTGGCAAAGGCTGCGGGTGGTGGAGGTAGAGCCTCTGCTGCGGGTGGTGGAAGGAGAGCCGGCGCTGCTGGTGCTGGGTCCTATGGTTCCACCCCATGGTCTTGTGTGGTTTCTTGTGCAGGCCCACTGGGTTGCTGCTCTGTGGTGCTGGGGCTGGTGGCCACTAGGGCCAGCTTCTTCCTCTGATTGGCTGTCATCACCTGCATAGAAAAAAGGGGAGGAAGTGTGTTGGTCAAAATAACCCACTTTTGTTTTTCAGCATTCATATACATAGCCCCACCTGCAAAGACCCAGCAAAGAGATGGTGAGCAATGGGATTGGCAGGCAAGCCACAGATGGCATTGTACATGGTACAGAGCTGGAGACGAGGAGCGCAGTGTACTACAGAGACAGATGTGGAAGAGAGCCACACAGACAGGTGGGTAGACATAGAACTGTGGAAGGAGTGCAGAGGAAACAGTGGCTACAGCACAGAGATGTGGGAAAGAGATATGCAGAGTTTGGTGATGGGGAAAAGAGGAGGGAGTAGGGAAGGCCCCCAAAACTGTGAAACAGTGGTAACCTACACACACATTGCTGGAAACCCTCCCCCTCCCTCACCCCCTTCCCACCGGCTACTCCCTGTGCCATGGTCTGTAATGAATAGTGATTGTATTGCATGTGGTGCTCTCACACCTTCCCCTACTGAGGACCACCACACTGCCTCCCACTTGTGTAAAACAGAGTGTAGTGCAGCACAACAGATACCTCAGCTTCCTAATGGTGAACCTACCTGAGCCCTCAGGCTGTGCTGATGTGTCAAGGGACCCAATGCCATGGATCTCCTCCTGAGGCAAGAGCCCATGAATTATGCGCTTGATGGGGGTTAAGTTAGTGGTGTCATCTGCTGGGGGGTTGGCACCAGCCTTCCTCCTGACATCACGCCTCAGCCGGCTCCACTTCCATTTTCAGTCTTCCACATCCCTGCCACAGTGGAAGACCACGTTGAGCCGGTCCCTTACTGCCTCCCATTCTCTCTGCTTCATTGTAGCTGCCAGCCTATGGCCCGTGGGAGCAAAGAGATGTGTGTGCCTCCTCTGGGTTTCCTGAACCAGCAGTTCAATTTCAGGGTCGCTGAAATTACCCTTGCGATGGGCGTCCCTGAGATGGGCGTCCTAATTTTGATTATTGACAAAATCCCTAAATGTCCCCAGCTGTTCTTGCAATTTGGGCGTCCTCATTTCCATTATGGCTGGGGAACTATGGGCATCCCCAGCTGCTCTGTGTTTTGGGCATCTTCATTTCAATTATGGGTGAAAATGATAAACGTCCCCAGCTGCTATTCTCATTAGAAGCTTGCATTCCCTTTATTGACTCTTCTTTAAAATGGCTTTCTCTGTGCTTGTACTTTAGAGGTTTTTCTTTAGATTATGGGGTGGTATTTCAAAGCGTTTTAGCTTCAATTATAGTAAGCCTTGTTTTTGCTACTGTATGCTTTTGTACACCTGTTTTTTTGGGGGGGAGGGGAACTGTTTTGCCAATTCTTGAAAGATAACTGGTGTGTGGGCTTTGTACCTTTCCTTTCCAAAAGTTTCAGACTGGGTGTTAGCTGGTAGCTTAGCATATACTCTGCATTTTCTACATCTGACCAACTCTCCATTCTCTACCCTCCAGGAGCTCCTTGCTGTGTGTGATGTGCTACCTCACTGCCCCCCATTCTCTCTCTCCTTTGTTGAAGCAGGCAGCCTCTGGTCCCTTGGAGCCAACAGATTCTTGCACCACAAGTTCAAGGAAAGCTCATACCTCTCAGCCACCTCTTCCCTTTCTTCTATGTAGGTGCTAAACAAACACTTCTTGTATCTTGCAGAACAGCTGGTCAAACGGATTGCAAGAGACAGCAGTGGACTGTAATACACTGAGAGCCATGATTGTTTCTACCCAATTCATTGTACAGATGTCTTGTTCTCTATTGGACACACTCAGTTGTGGCTGCCTGTGGGGTGGGGGAGGGGGAGGGAAAGAGGCCCTGAGAATGGATGTGTGCATCCCTCATGGTCAAGGGCTCCCCATTCTCTGAATGTTCTCTGCATTCAAATCTTACCTCTATTTTCACCAGGTTCACGGGTATCCACAGCTAGTAGTTTTTCTCCCGCTTTGCACCTCATGTGTCTCCCCGCTAGGTTCCATTCTTCTTTATGTGGTGAACCCCAGGCCCTTTTATGAAGTGCCCACCCATTCTCAAGGTTGCTGGGAGTGGGGAGGGGGAAGCATATATGCACTGAATGTCATTCCACATTATTCAACACAGTCCTACAATCCTCCATAGTTATGGAACAACAACATTTCTCTATTCTATCCTGCAAACTATTTTCAAGGTGGCCACAGGTGCGTGCCTACCACGGCCTTGAGCCCTTAAGTCATGGTGAGGGAGAGGGGTTCTGGTTACAGTTCCTATTCTAAATTACCTGCAAGTGGCTACAGCCCAGTGCCTATATAATTCCCCTAGTCTGTGCCATTCTGTACCTGATTGCAATTGTGATGAAGTAAACATCCATCTAATGCTTTTACCGTTGTTTTCCCTTTTCTCCTCAGCACTATATACCACTGCTAATACATTCAATGTGAAAAGATGACCCAGCTGTTTCTGGCGCCTTCCTCGCCCTCACCAATGTGGTTTGGTTGTGGATAAGGGTGTCTGGTGATTAGAGATCAAACATAGTCTATGCACTACATATGGTTATCTGCAAGTTTCTACTTGGCAGATCACTAGTGTTAGACAACATACCTATTATTTACACAACTCTGTGCTGTGGGGCTCTATGGTAAGGGGGGAGGGGTTAGATGGGCATTTGTGTTCCTCAACAGAAATGTCCTCCCAGCCTCCCCCCTTACCATACAGCCATGCAGTTTGGAAGGAACAGGTGGCCTTCTGTATGGCCACACTTATGACACATACATACCAAAGTTTCTCTGTCACAGTTCACCTGTCATGCAACCCAGGTTGCTGACTCCTCTCACATCAAGCCCAGCATTTGATAATATGTAGTGCACAAAGTAGAGACACACACCCTGTTATATGAAAAATATGAAATTGTGTATTTAAGTAAACAAAAAAAATATAACTATTTACAAATTGTTCCCCCCCCCCCCCCAAAGTCTTTTAAGGGAGGCCACATCCTCGTCCCTGCAAAGCATTGTGCAGCAGGCTAATGAGCAGCACCAGGAGCAGCCTCTGCGCCCTGAAGTGCTGCTCATTAGCCTGCCGCATTGCTGACACATCCAGCCTCGTTGCTGACACCTCCTGCAGCAACTGGTTTTGACTATTAACCATTTGCTGCAGGAGGCGCAGTGCTGGGGCTGGGAATGGAGCTGTGGATGGTGATGGTGATGGGGCTGGTGATGGTGATGGGGCTGGTGCTGGGGATGATGTGGAGAGGGCTGGAGGTGTTGGGCCCTCCTCCTCGAGGGGAGGCATATCATGCCAGGGGTCCTCCTCCTCCTGCTTCACCACCGGAGCAGGCAGTCCTGCCTCCTCCTCCTGCTCCTCCTCCTGCTGCTGGCGCCTTGTGTATGTAAAAGGATTGTCCTTGAGATCAGCACATTCAACATGGCTTGCATAGTGCATGATCTGGCTGGCATGAGGCAGGAATGGGGAATGGTGGGGTCAGTGTTGGGCCCTGGGCTTGACACATGGGGTGTGAGCTGCATGAGATGACATGACAGGGGACCCTGGAAGCTGGTCTAAAAAAGGAGTACACTATAAGATGTGTTGATATGGAACACTCATTCCTCAGCAGCATGTTAGCATTTTGAGTTGTGACTATGGTAGGATGACCATGTTTTTTTTTGGGGGGGGGGGAGGAGGAGGGGGTGGCAGCACTATTTCTTTATAGGACATCAGGCAAGAATTCCAAGAAACAGTATCCACCCCAGAAAGGGGGATACTGAAGTGAGGCATGTCATCTCATTCATCTCAGAGGAGGTTAGTTGGAAGTTACAGCCACACTCATGGGAGGGTAGCAGCAACCTCAGGCCTTGATCTGGGACAGAGGTGTTATGACTTACTAGTTGCCTATTAGCCACATGGAAACTGATATTGTACACAACATTTGCATTATTAAATAAATACATTTACAAATGAGTAGAGATGCCCTGTTTACAATACTTACGTCGAGCCCTGAGGCGCCGTCGCACGCTCCTAACAAGATTGGGGCTGTCCCGCCGTATACACCGGAACCGGTGTCTCAGGGACTCCAGGTCCCTCTGAATTCCAAAACATCTGCAAGATACAAGTTTTTACACCAGGAGTCAGGGGATATCCCTTCTTGCTTTCACAACACAAATTCATTTGGCAGCCAAATTGTAGAGACACACAACAGTTATTGGGGGGGGGGGGGGGGGGGACATTACATTTGTACAGGTGATGTCATTGAGGTGGACATGAGGACAGTGAGTACCATTTGTGTGCAGTATTGTAAGGATGTGGGAATGTTTTTCCTTTCTAGTATATAGATTTTATTAATGAATGTGCATGTGCACATATCACTGATTACCCTTGAATGCAGACTACAGTTAGTGCTTACATTGCTGAGGGAGCTCTTAAATGTGGTGCTACAGGAGGGGGATCTGATAGCCTAGGAATAGTGGGCGGGGGGGGGGGGTGTGTGTGTGAAAAAAAGCACTTACCTTTCCAGCCTTTCTCGTATCTGTGTCCATGTTCTAATGGACACAGTCCTGGGGGGCAGGTAGCGGTGGTGTAAAGAGCCTGTGCCGGTGCCTCAGGCAAAGCTGCACCAGGAACAGACTCTCTGCCAAGCTAAAGTTGGGTTCTCTATGAAGCACCATGTTTCTCAGTGAATAACTGTTGCAAAACGTGCATCGCCTTATATGGACGCCCATACGTGATGGATGTCCTTACATGCACAGTTCCATATATGGATGACCATCCCATATATGGATGAATCAGCACGTGGACGTCCTGCTCCATATATGATGGGTTGGCACATGGATGACCATGACACGTGGATGTCCATGACGTGCATGGACCGTCGTCACGCCTGCGGGGCCTTATTTGGATGAGTACGTATTCATACATGCGGAGCCTTCCTTATATAGATCATTATCAAGTGTGCGAACCTCTTCATATAAACACAATAAAATATGTATGTTCCTTATATTTCCCATAGCTGCATGTTGCGCAAGTACAGTGCATGTAGTTGCGGACATCCAGGTAAGGGAAATATAAGGAACATTCATAAGTGTAAAGTACAGTAACAAGGACGTGTTTCTCACAGAACTGCCGAAGGACGTCCCTCTTCGGCGGGCCTAGTAAGATGGACGTCCTTCGGCAGTTCTGTGAGAAACATGTCCTTGCTACTGTACACTTATGAATGTTCCTTATATTTCCCCTACCTGGATGTCGGCAACTACTTGCACTGTACTTGTGGAACAACCAGGTACATCAGAGAAGTCCAAAGTATAGTAATAAGGATATCTTTCTCGTAGAACCGGCGAAGGACGTTGATATGACAAATTGGCAAGTACAGTGAATGTTTTAGGGACGTCCTTTCGCGGTTCTGGAAGATGGGCGTCCTTTTTACTATACTTTGGGCATCCCTGATTTGGGCGTTTTGCACTGCGATAATGGAATGTCTAAGGACGTCCATACTATTTTTCGATTATACCTACCTGATTTTGGCCGACTTCACGATGGCATTCTAATTCATACTTGGATGACCTTTCAAAAATGCCCCTTCATATGACTAAATTCAGTCATGTCCATTTAGGCCGTGTTTTACTTGGTGTATAGTCTAACACCTAAATTAGGTGCAGATCAGGTGTATCCTATAATAACGCGCATAGGTTTTAGAAATGCTCACGCCCCACCCATAGCCATGCCCCCTTTTCAACTATGCGACTTAAAACTTAGGTGCATCACGTTATGGAATATACTGAATGAGTTGTGCATGCAAATCTTATTTAATGCCAATTCTGCTGATAATTATTTGTTAACATCCAATTAACAGCACTGATTAGTTAACCAATTAAGTTATGTGCAATGTTACAGAATACGCTTCAATTTCTGTGCAGATTTTCAGGCACCATATGTAGAATTCGGGGTAATTGGCATTAATTAGAATTTACACATTCAACTCGCAAACCATATTCTTAAATTTGAATGTGCACTGCCAAAAAGGGGGAATGGCCTTGGGCATCGAATGGGTGGGCCATGGGCATTCTGAAAATCTATGTGTAGGGTTATAGAATACACCTGCTCTATGACTAACTTAGGTACTGTTATTTACACCAGGTTTTAGAGTTAGGTGCAGGCATGGCCACTAGGCATATTCTATAAACTGCTAGGTGTATTCTATAAAACACATCTAAATCTAGATGTGGGTTACAGCATATGTCTAGGTGGAAATATTGTCCGCACCAATTTTTCAGGGACCATATATAGAATCTAGTCCTTTGAGTATAAATTTAGACACTCAACCTTAGTAAATTTTAAAAGAGGTCAGTTTAGGAACATAAATCTCAAGTTTAGAAGGAGAAATTCTTTAAATATTGAGCTCTTAGTTTCTGCAATGTTGAAATAGCCCAAGTTCTAGTTTAGGAAGAAACTGGGGACATGCAATAAACTGTTCTGCTAAAAGATGTATAAAAGCTCTGCCTAATCCTCAAATTGGAATCTTAGAGCTTTTAGCATTTCCATCTGGTTGGGTGGGGAGGAACATTTTGAAGTGAATTACTGACTAGGACTGAATGTCCATGAATTACTTTTATTTTCAGAGCCCAGCAGAAGTATTTGGAATGTACAGGAATGTGCTGCTATTGCACTCAAAGCTGGTCTGTGGTTGTATTTCACTACTAACATAAGCCAATAGCTTAGTCATTACATTATAACAGCATACATTCATCAGTTCTTTCAGGATTCTGAAATGGTTGCAAAGAGTGTTGAAATGAAGTGGAAATTATTTTCTTAGCTGAAATGGGAAGTAGTTTGAGAATGTTGAAGTGATAAGATGGTTCTGAGATGACTTATACTGATAGAATTAACTGCTATAAGAAGCAAAATGTAAGTTGTTATAGCAATCAATTGTAATGAAATGTATGCAGGTCAAAGAAAAGAAAGTAAACTGCTGTTTTCAAAAACCTTGCTACTAGAATATCAAAAATACTTTGTTCCTATTTTTATATGGAGTCCCCTAGTGCTAAAGTTAACACAATGAGGCAGACATACTAATCTGCAAAACATTGTGTGGGTTAGCAGTCATTTTGAGCAACATTTTGATAAAGATGCAGATAAATTCATCATTATACATAGTAGAAATGTTTAAAAAAGGAAAAACACTATGCTTTCCAATGCAAAAAAAAAGTGACCTCTTGGCAAGGAATTAACCTTAGTTTAAACTGAACTCATTAGTCTCATAAAAGAGGCTCTCTCCAAAAGTGCCTCAATTCCATAGATTTCCTGGTGTCCTAGTGTGCCAGATAACCTCATTAAGCTGGTGCCACTTGGTGGAGGAAACAGGCTAAGAGGGTAGGGAGAGAGCCTTGGCTACCAGAGAGCTGGTGGATACAGAGTGCTAAGTGGGAATTCTATAAAGGCAAATTCTGTGCAGAACTACTGTTGTAGAATACTAGCTTATATCCACATTTTCACGCCTAACTTCAGGCGTGAACATTTATGCCAGCCAAAGACACATAATTGTGCCTTCCTATTGCATTTAGGCAGGTAAATGCAAGTATTCTATAAAACTGCACCTAAATGCTTGGCCCCCCTGACCCGCCCATGCTCTCCCTTGGCCACACCCTCTTTGGACTTGCATGCTATAGAAATGAGGCATGCTGTTTACAGAATAGGGGCTTAGAACAGTTAGACACTTTGGGCCAGATTCTATATATGGTGCCTGAAAATTCTGCACGGAAAACATTTCCACCTAAGCATATTCTAGATTTATATGCGGTATATAGAACATGCTTAGTTGATATCCCAGTGCCTAAAACAACATGCTTCCATTTACAATAAATTCTAATTATTGCCAATTAGTGCTCATTATTGCTTAAGTGCTGTTAACAATGCTGATTTGCTTGTTAAGCCAATTAAGTCATGCACACCCTCTGGACCATATTCTATAAACGTTATACTCCCAAATTTACACTCATAAATTTAAGAGCATAATGTATGCTTCTAAATGTATGCTAAATCTATTAGCGTCATAGGCCCAAAATTAGAAGCATTAAATTTAGCAGCATTCATAATTTAGGAGCACAAATTTAGAAGTGTAAATTTAAAAGCGTAAATTTAGGAGCACAACCTTTATAGAAAAAGGCCCTTAACTATTCATTAGTACAATTAGAACTTAAGGCCAAGTATTGATTATTGCCAATTAAGCACAAATTGAGCCACATAATTTAGACATGTCAATGATCTTACTCTATAACTGGTGCTCAATTGCGTGTTTATCTTTGGGTGCCATTTATAGCAGTGTTTCCCAAATCCAGCCCTGGAGTACCCTTTGCCAGTCAGGTTTTCAGGACATCCACAATGAATATGTGTGAAAGAGATGTGCATATAATGGAGGCAGTTTATTCAAATCAAGTTCATGCATATAGATTGTGGATATCCTGAAAAACCTAACTAGCAAGGGGTACTTCAAGACTGGACTTGGGAACCACCGATTTACAGAATGAAGGGGTTAATGCACAGTTTACTGCACAGTAACTGCTAGCATAGAACCACAATAAAGGGCTTTGTGGTAATTAGGCAGTTAGCATGCAGTAAACCATACATTGGGGGGGGGGGGGTCTTTTACTAAAGCTTAGTTTGCGCTATGTGCATCAGGGCCCATTTTATTCTTATGGGACCTGCTGCAGATAACTCGCGCTAAGCTTTAGTAAAAGACGCCTAGGTATTTTTTTATGGTGAGGGTGGGGCATGGGCATTTTAGAGTTAATGCGGTGCAAATACAACCTGCTTACCCAGTAACACCCAGTAACACCCAGTTAAGGTGCAAACACTTACTGCCTCCTAAATAGGAGACTCTTAGTGCTTCCACGTTACTTCAAACAGACTACCATACCCTAGTGGTTAGAGTGGTGGACTTTGGTCCTGGGGAACTGGGTTCGATTCCCACTGCAGGCACAGGCAGCTCCTTGTGACTCTGAGCAAGTCACTTAACCTTCCATTGCCCCAGGTACAAATAAGTACCTAAGCCGCATTGAGCCTGCCATGAGTGGGAAAGCGTGGGGTACAAATAAAAAAATAACCATGGGTCTTGTATAGAGAAATCTTGGGAATGCCCCAACGGTTGCTTAAGGCCCATTAATCCAGTGTAAAGTCATAGTAAATGACAGCTTTTTGTAGATTTCAAGAAGACATCTATTTGCAACCTATTCTATACAGAAAAATAGGCACTTACTTTTCTTTGTAGAATACTAATGTAACAGGTCAAAATGTACCTATATTTTAAGCACAACCACTTATACCCAATGCTTGTCATTAGATTCCTTAGAAACAAATGCAAATTACAATATTCTACATTTTACATATAAAACTATGCACCCTGTCCATGCTTTTGATTAGATTAGATTTATTATTTGTTTTCTGGCCTTATCCAAGGCAGATTACAATAAAAAAAACACCCATAAAATATACAATAAAAAAAATTACAAAAATCAGATAAATCAGGACAAATCTAAACAATGAAAGCCTTGAGCAAGAGAAAGTCTCTGAGGTACCTCTGAAATGCTAACTCACAGGTCTCACATTTGAGCAGCAATGGCAGACTGTTCCATTCAATAGGTCCAAGGATGAAAAATGTACTCATCCTTGTGAGTTCCATGCTCGCATGCTGCAATGCAGTTATCACCCATTGACAGACCCCACCCATGTGTACACCCACCTTTAAACTACACACTATCACATTTACGCAACAATTTACAGAATACCACATAGATTGAATATTGCCATTTATATGTGTAGGTGTACACATGGGCATATATACCAGTATTTTAGTCATTTATGTATGCTCTTGGCACTTAAATGTTGGCACCCTCCATATAGACTTATCCCCATAGGGCTAGATTCTGTAAATGACATCTAAAAAATAGGCATGTCTAAAAATAGCGCTTAGCACTTTTCTATAAACTGTGCCTAAAGTTTATAGACTAAGATGTGGTATAAAGAATAGCGCATAGGGCCTGGGAATACGCCTATATTTAGGTGCAACCATTTCTGCCACTGAAAACCTGGTGTAAATGCCCATACCTAAATGTAAAATCTACTTAATTGAGCTCACTATTCAGATGTACTGGGAGACAAAAATTCAATGTAAAACAACTCCCAGTCACTCAGCCTCCATGTAAATATGTTTATTCACAAAAAAAGGCTTCTGGACCTTCAGAATTAGTGTTATTTCTTTGTTCCTGCTATAATATTAGCAGATTAATGCTTCAATCATCATAAGTCACAGGCAACAAACTTTTTCTTTCTTCTATTTGTCTAAACTTTAATCTTTTTTTGATATTTTTATTTTTTTTCTAAAATTATATTATCCAACTGTTCATTTTCACATATATATGCACTTCACATCAAAACTTAAGAAGTAATATGGCACTTAGCTTTATCAATGGTCTCACTGCTGACATGGCCAGTGTTTTGCAACCTTCTTCAGGGTAGTAGTTCTTACGTTTTGATGTGAAGCACATATATATGTGAAAACGAATAGTTGGATAATGTGATTTTAGAGAAAACATAAACATATCAAAAACAGATTAAAATTTAGACACATGGAAAAAAGAAAGTAAAGAAGTTTGTTGACTGCGACCAATGATGACTGAATCATTGATCTGCTAATATTATAGCAGGAACAAAGAAATTCTGAAGGTCCAGAAGCCTTTTTTGTGAATCAACATATTTATATGGAGAGTAAATGGGAGTTGTTCTACATTGTACCTACATGTAGGCATGTTCCCTCAAATTCTAAAACCCAACATGCCCACACTCCTCCCATGGTCATGCCTCCTTTTCAGCTACATGTGTTAGGATTTACCCATGCCTGTTTTTAGAGTATGCCTAAAAGGAAGCACATGTCAATACCAATTATTGCCAACTAGTGCTGATAATTGGTTGTTATCTGCCTATTATCATCACTGATTGGCTGCTTAGTCAATTAAGGTGCACATGCAAATTGGATGTGCACCCAATTTAACACATACAACTCACTGAACCTTATATAGAATCCAGGAGATAATGGCTAAATCAACCTGTTGCACCGATATTGCCTCAGAAGTATATTGCAAAAGAAAAAGGAACCTTATGAAAATAAAACCACAGCACATGAAAAAGCTACAAATGCAAATGCAATGCCCTATAAGATGATATTTTAAAGAAAGCATTGATTTATAAAAGAATATACATTTATTATATCATTACCTACTCCCCTGTTTACTGAGCTGTGCTGGCAGCTGTCATATGGTAATGCCGACACAGGCCGTTCAAAGTGAACAGGCTGTGTCAGCATTAGTGCACCAGCAGCCAGTAGCGAGGTTGGGTAAACAGGGGGGAGGGTGGTAAATGTCTGCAGTAGTGAAAATTTCAGTAACTAGGGTTAAAGATGGAAAATCTCCAAGAGTACCAAAGATTTTTTTTAAAGAGCAGCTTTGTGCAATTTTGACTTCTGCAGTACAGCAATAATCATATAAATCATTAAGGGGTCCTTTTAATAACTGCACTAAGTGCTAATGTATTCCACATTAGGTTTGGTATTTGCATGTGCTAAACAAGTGGTAATTATATTTTTTTGTAATTTTTTGAGGTGGTGTGTCAGGGGCAGAGAGTGGGCATTCCTTTGCTAACCAGTTAGCACAACTATATTACCATGTGCTAACTAGCTAGTCACAGTTAACATGGCTCTTGTGGTAATTTTTTAAATGGCCATGTACTAATGCTAATATAAGCACATAGCCATATATTGAAAAAAAAATAGAAACAGCGCTTTTTCACAACTGTGGTCAAAATGGCCTTAGTGTGCAGGAAAGACTTGGGTGAGAGTGCCCTAAGGCTATTTCTTACTACAACATAGTAGTTGCTTGTTGTTCTCTAGTTTGGTATTTTCTGCACCTGGGATTAGTCCACCCCGCCTTCAGTATTCAGCTGCTCTGATTCAGGTGACTGCCAATAGCTTATAAGTTAATGACCCAAGACACCACAAATTTATCACTAAATGGATATTTGACAGACAGCTATTGGAGGAAGGAAGAGTGCAGGTACTCTGCTTATTTAATTTACATAACCCCCTTCTGCTCACCTACCCCTTCTGTTTGCTTAGCTGACTAGCATTACAGTGCTTTTTCAAAAGACATCATAAGCAAACCGACATCATAAGCTTAAATTGTGTGTGTGTATAAAATCTTTTTTTTCTTAAGTTCGTATATAAATCAAAACTTTGGACACCTAAAACCCACATTGATAAGAGACCTGTTTAATGTACCAGAGCGGAAGCTGGGACTGAAATATACTCCGTTGCTTCGGCACTGTTATCACAAAGTCTCTCCTCCTTTTTCTAATGCTTAACGAGATGAAAACAAAATCAACGTAAACATAATAGTGGTTCTGTGTGACTAAATCAGTGTCTTATTCGCAGTTTATGCACCGTGCTTCAAAACAGTGAAATGTATTAAAGAAGAACAAAAGAAAGATAAAAAAAAACAAACAAACAAAAAAAACAGGGCAATGGAAAGAATAGCTGGTTTTTGCAAGGTGCTGAACTGCGCAGGAGTTACAGTGCGAGTTTGCAGTGGTGCATGGGTTGCTCTCTGTCCAGGGTGCTGAAAACATTGACCGTAAAGAACGATCAAAGACACCCTACCACAAAGCCAGATGGCTAGCTCTGCACCGGTAGAACAAGCAGCTACGTGCAGCACTGTAGTCTCGCAAAACTAAGCTAAGAAAAGGAGGAGGGAGGGCACATTTTCACTATTTGAGGAGTTATTTGTTCTTAATCAAGTATTATAAGGGCGTCCAGCTATAATCCTAAAAAGGATTTCAGTCGTTTTTATCCTTCATTCCTTACCTGACTTTGACGGCTAAATTTGTTCCGCACCAGGCTAATTACTGGGATCTGTAAAGTGGAAGAGAGAAACTCCAACTCCAGCATCTCCCCTTTGTTTTGCGGGAAGGCTAGTATAGCACTGACTCCCTGGACCACCACCGTATGGCAAACACTCTGCAGAAAAGAAAAAGGGTCACTACTCCAAGAACTAGAGGTAGAAAAGGGGAAGACGGGCAGGTCCCCTAGTCCTGCTTCAATAGCCATCACCACTTCCAAGGACAGATTGTATGGTAGTAAGTCTGGCATTTTATTCAGGTTTTCCACCGCGAAAAGCAATGCATCCCTCGGAAAAAGCAGCTCCTCGCCACTGCCATTTCCAACATGCCTACTGATGCTCAGCTGAGATTTACTCCGCAGCTCGGATGTAATCCAGCGCCGATGGAGCCCAATGTTTCTCCTGTCAGTGGCCCCGAAACTTGGCTCCTGGGCCACATTTTTACTATCTTCTCCAGACAGTTCTCTCTCCTTCTGAATGACGCCGGCTCCTCCGAAGTCATTCCTCTCCAGCGGGATATCATTCCCCGGCCAGCCCTGCGGTAGTGGCTCAGTGACCGTCCGCGACCTCCAAGGCTGCAGCTGGACAGCCCCTATCCTCACCGTGTGTCCGATCCTCTTCAGGATCTGACATGGCTGAGGATGGGAGGACGAGCCAGGCACCCTGGCCAGGACCAGGGCACAGGGGATCAGCAGGCAGACCCTACTCACCAGCCACCACCAACTCAAATTCAGCATCACTGGGAAAGCAGGAAGAGCAGCGAAGGGGGACGAGAAACAATAAAGGGAACCAAAAATCTTAGAGACAGAGGAGATCTTTTTCACCTAAGTGTCTACTCAAAGCCCTCAAGCCAGAGATCGTGGGAATTTCGCCAACATAAAAGTTCTCGCTTCCTCTCGCTCTACTGGTATTAGTAAGCCCAAAGCACATTTAGCAAACCAGGAGCAAAACAAAATAAAATCATATCAAGGGCAACTGTTCTTTCCTTCAGTTCGTCACATTATTTACACAGGATTAACCAACTACAAGGGGAGGGGATAGAGAGTCCATGGATTTGTTCATTGTAAAGAATGACATATAAATTTATATATTCTCCCAAGCTTTTCAGGTTTGCCATTACAGGGTTTGATATAAAGCGAACAGCAAAATGACCCTCAGGAAGAAATGAGTGAAAAAAAATCGCCACGGTGTCCAAAGATCAAAATTCTATATTTTCCTCGACCATCCACGTTTGTTGCTTGGGTATAAGAACAATAGTTTACTGAACCGAGTATATATATCCTTGTTTAACACAGATTAAATTCCTAGTTTAAATGGTTGCTTCATTTGTTTGTTTCTTCGTATTATCCTTTTGTTGATAAATTGAAGTAAAGATCCCTTGCTCTCACAGATGAGAAAGTTGCTTAGCTGCTGGGCTGCTGGTGCAGGTGGCAGCCCGTTGTCGCTTGGATGCGCTAAACTCCCACCGACTGCGGACTCCCAGACTCAAGCACCTGCCAGAGAGCCCGGGCTCAGGCAAATTACAGGCTTATTGAGAGCTGGGACCTGTAGTTTTCAAGTCCCTCTCGGGGACACTCGCCAAAGCAGTTGCGACTACAGTTCCCAGAATTCCTTCGGTGGCGTCTGGAGTTTGGGGGGGCAAAGGTTTGAGATCCTAGTGACAGCTGAACAATTCGCTGGTTTTACGGCTTTCTCGGAAATATTTTTCTTGGCCGTAAAAGAAATGTGTTGGTGTTTCTTTGTACGCAACACATGCTTGTTCCGATTTCACGGTCTTTACATTTATAGTCTGTCATATACCTTGCATGTTTTGTAGTGATGCAAGCAACCTGTAGGCTTCGGATTGTTAGTAATGTTGCGCTCTGGGTTCTAGAAAGGGGGCACCTGGAAGTTTCTATTCTGTTCTGAAAACAAAGGTAAGTCTTTTTTGCTTGGGGCAGAGCTATTGAAAAGTATTTTAATGAGAAAACAATGGCGAGTCACTTATAAGGAAGACTCAGCCCCCACGTGTGTAGTATTAGTGAATCCTACTGCAAAGCATTCTTGGGTGGACTTAATGGTTCATAACGCTTTTCATTTAATAAGGAGGCATCTTAGCAGCGAATCTTTACAGTATTAATTTATATGTTCTTTTGGGCTTTCTAAATTAAATGTTGAAAAGCATGTACAAAGAATATAAAAGCTACAATAATGTTCATTTATGAAATGGATGAACTGGGTCCACAAACATACCTTAAATTCAATAGACTAAGAATAAAAGGGGGGGGGGGGGGAGAGAACGAAAAAAGGTAGGGAGGAAGAAAGGGAAGGAAGCACATCATACTAAGGAGGCTAGGGCTTTTCAGCTTGGAGAAAAGACGGCTGAGGGGAGACATGATAGAGGTATGTAAAATAATGAGTGGAGTGGAACAGGTGGATGTGAAGCGTCTGTTCACGCTTTCCAAAAATACTAGGACTAGGGGGCATGCGATGAAACTACAGTGTAGTAAATTTAAAACAAATCGGAGAAAATGTTTCTTCACCCAACGTATAATTAAACTCTGGAATTCGTTGCCAGAAAAAGTGGTGAAGGCGGTTAGCTTAGCAGAGTTTAAAAAGGGGTTGGACGGTTTCCTAAAGGACAAGTCCATAAACCGCTACTAAATGGACTTGGGAAAAATCCACAATTCTGGGAATAACATGTATAGAATGTTTGTACGTTTGGGAAGCTTGCCAGGTGCCCTTGGCCTGGATTGGCTGCTGTCGTGGACAGGATGCTGGGCTCGATGGACCTTTGGTCTTTTCCCAGTGTGGCATTACTTATCTACTTATGTACATTGTGGACTAGATTCAGTAAATGAATAACTGAGTGCTATTCTATAAACAGTGCTCCAAGTTGGGCCATTTATAGATTCATGCAAAATGCCAGGATCTGCGCCCAGCTTTGGTTGTGAGGGTTTACACCAACTGAAACTTGGTGTAAATCCTCATGTGTAAATTAGGTGCAGATCACTCAAATTCTACAACACAACACATCTTTAGTGAACACCCCTGACCTGCCCACGCCCCTCCCATGGCCATGCCTCCTTTTCAGTTGCACGCTAAACGATTTGCAGGCACATCTATATAGAATAGTTCTTAGCAAGATGTGAGTCCAAATCCAAATTGTTGCCAATTAGCACCAATAATTGATTATTAACATACAATCATTGGCACTAATTGGCTCATTACTCAAGTTGTGTGTGCATATATAGAATCTGAGGGAATATGTAATCAGCTGAAATACAAATTCATATTTAGGGCAATTCTACAACAGTGCATCTATTTAGATGCCCCAATGCTGCATGGGAATGTCTGTTCTCTAATCGCACCTGGGCACCCCAATTCCATTATAGAATACTAGCCTAAACCCCCATTGGAACATCAAAATTTTGGTGTGACCATTTATGCCAGGTCAATGGCAGGCATAAATAGGCACTCCTAATTATGTAATGCTATACATGTAACCTACAGTATTCTACAAGTTAAATACATTAGCTGAAGACAGACCCATGCTTGTCCTAAGCCCTGACCATGTATAAACCCCTTGCATTTACATGTTATAGCACACAGTGCACTTATGCGAGTAAGTGCTGCATTTCTGTGCACTTCCATGCTCTTAGTGCTCATAACTGCACGCGCCTAGTTATAGAACTACTTTTGGGATTGCAGTTTCCTTATAGGAATTTTAAATTCTGTGATAGATTCAGTCCAACTGGATATTAAGAGTAGTTTTTACTTCAGTCGCCTATTTCTTTCAAATGTTTCCATTCTAGTGTCTTTTAGAACTGTGTTAGAAATATTCCATATATGTTTAGCTTAGTTTATTGAAAACTTGACATACTGCCTTTCACCGGTTACACCATGGTGAGTTACAATAAGTAAGACTCATGCAGTATCTACCACAAAGCCAGATTGTTCTAGCTAGCTTTGCTCTGGTAGAATAGGCAGCTACGAGCAGCACTGTAATCTCACAAACCTAAGCTAAAAAAGGAAGGAGGGGATATTTTCACTATTCTAGGAGTTATTTGTTCTTAAACAAAGATTATAAAGTAATCCAGTTATAATCCTAAAAAGGATTTCTATCTTTATTCCTTTGATGACTAAATTACTAATTACTGGGGTCTGCTTCCAAAAGCAGGGAAGGCACATGTAGACATCACTACTGATTCCTGTAATATATCAGGCTTTTCTATTTAGATTTAGGAGGTAAATTTATGAACCTTTTCTATGTCTAAAATTCTGTTTTACACTTATAACAGGGCTTTTATAAAATTATCCCAAGAGCTATGTATGTAAAGGTAGGTGAACTGACGAAGTAGAAGACACTTTTACACAATGCATGTGCTGACATGTCCTATGCAGAGTTTTGGGTCAAGTTCAGTTGGAGTTGTAAAGTGCATGTGTATTTTTTTATAAGTATGTTTGTATATATGCATGTACTTTATGAACATAGTACAGCAAAGAGAGGGAGAAAAGTACAAACAGAAGTCCAAAACGCAAAGAAAAAGTACCAGTAGCCTTCAAAATAGGGACACAGATCCTGGAGTGGCCTAGTGGTTAGTGCAGTGGACTTTGATCCTGAGGAACTGAGTTCAATTCCCACTGCAGCTCCTTGTGACTCCTGGCAAGTCACTTAACCCTCCATTGTCCCTGGTACAAAATAAGTACCTGAATATATGTAAACCACTTTGAATGAAGTTGCAAAAAAAACTCAGAAAGGCAGTATAGCAAGTCCCATTTCCCTTTCCCCTTTAATAATACATTTTTGTAAAACAATCCTCAGAAAGACCCGACTTGAGAGCACCTTTTCACTTGACTGCGGCCCAGATGCATCAACCATACGTAAAAAAATTACAAACGTTAAAGTCCGAACCGAATTAAAAAAAACGAACAATACTCAAAAAAACAATTTGCACAAGTTCGGTGCGGATTTAAAAAGTACAATGTATCAATGCTGTTTAGTAACCGGCCCTTAAATCATGCGCTGAGCAGCCAAGCGTTATTATGCTGGCTGCTCTGCGCATGCCAGAACCGTCAGAACAACAACAACAAAACCCCCACAAACATGTGGCTCCCCGCTCCCCTCTGCATCCCTGAAAAATAAACATACCTTAAAAAAGGATCGGGAGGGGGCAAAGGCGCTCTTCAGAAGCGTCCTGTATGTGCACGCCCTCCTCTGACGTAAGTTTCCTACGTCAGAGGAGGGCGTGCACAGGAAGAAGGAGAGAGACGTTGGTGGAGGCAGAAGGGAGCGATGATCCATTGTTTCATCTCGTGCAGCGCCTTCACACAAAGGTGAGAGGCGCTGCACAGCTGGTAAGGCGGAGGGGGGTCCTTTGGAGGGGGGAACGGCGGCGATGAACTTGGGGGGGGGCGGAGCAAGGGGTGGAGGATGGCGGGAGGTGGAGCAGTGTTGGGAAAAGAAGAAGATGAACACAGGAAGGGAGGGGGGCCCGGCGCTGCTAAAGTTTAACTTTTTATTTTCAGTTTTTAATTTAGTGAAGGGCGGAAGCGTGGAACAGCGGCGATCTAGGGGGGGGGGCAAGGCCGTCCATACAGGACACTTCTGAAGAGCGCCTTTGCCCCCTCCCGATCCTTTTTTAAGGTATATTAATTTTTTTAGTAATGCAGGGGAAAGCGGGGAGCCAGTGTTTGTGGTGTTTTTATTTTTTTTTCTCACTTTTCATGTTTAAACATGCCAGCTTTGATTTTTCTGGTACAGGGGGCAGCGGGGAGATGACAGCTCAGGCCTTTACGACTGGTCTGACCACACGTTAAATATGTTGCGGAAAATGATTCGGTGTAATCGTCGGTATTGTTAGTGCATCCCGAATCGCCCACATTACAATGGTAGTTACTCCGTTTTCGTTAGCTGCTTGCTTCGTTGGAAAAAGGCCTTTAATGCATGCAACGGTTGGGAATTTCGTTCGTTAAAGGGTTGTTAGAGGGTCGTTAAGGTTTAGTGCATCTAGCCCTGCGTCTTTTTACTTGACTGTATGCGAAGAGGGAAAACACATCGTTGCTGCACATTGCCTCCAATACTCTTGTTAAGACAAACAACATTGCCACACGTTGTTAATGCAACTTTTTGTGACCCGTGATGCAGGCGCTTAGCACCGAAACATGGCCCGTGTCAGGTCCTTCTGAGGATTGTTTTACAAAATCGTATGATTAAAGGATCTGTGTCCCTATTTTGAAGGCTACTGGTACTTTTTCTTTGCGTTTTGTACTTTATGAACAAACATTTGTACTTCATCCCGAGCAGGTGTAAACGTCTGTGGCTTCAATCTAGCCATGATTTCCATTGGGTTTTGCCTAGTATTTTATGAATATATCACTCACAGTATCACAACAGCTTAAAATGGACCATCAGCATAGTGGACAATCAACAACTTTAGGGGTCCTTTTACAAAGGAGTGCTGAAAAATGGCTTGTGGTCGTGTAGGCATGGGTTTTGGTCGTGCACTGATCCATTTCTTTAGCCCACCTGTAAAAAAAGGTCGTTTTAACATTTTTGCCGAAAATGGACGTGTGGCAAAATGATAATTGCCGCGCGTCCATTTTGGGTCTGAGACCTTACTGCCAGCCATTGACCTAGTGGCAAAAACTCATGTGGTAACCGGACGGTAATGACCTACGCGCACCAAATGCCACTTGGCACGCGTCCGTTATGCGTGCCTGAAAATAAAAAATATTTTTCAGATGTGCGTATCGGATGTGCGCCAAAAATGAAATTACCACAAGAGCCACATGGTAGTTGGGCAGTAACTCCATTCTGGCATGCGTTGGGCGCATGTAGACGCTTACTCAGCTTAGGAAAAGGGCCCCTTAGTGAGAAAAGCTCACAATGTTGTGAGTGCCACAAGGCATACCATTATTTTAATCATATGTCCAATGTTATAAAGTACACTGTATATTAACATCCCAAATAAAATGTAAATTCAATGTGCAAAAAATTCAAACAAAACAACTTATTTTAGTGTCAATCACGGTGCAAAACTTCAATGCTGGTAGAATGCAACAAAACTCCAGACTTCAATGCTGGTGTACTACTGCAAAACTCTAATGCAGTACTACATTTCAAGCAAACACTCTTCATCAGGGAGAAATCATATTCATTTCTGGTAATGTATGACAGAATAGTGTCCCCTTAATGTGAACTATTGATTCTAACTCAATAGCTTCTTGTTCCAGAGAGAAGCCAATCATTTCAAATTGAAGTCATCCAATCAAATTCTTCATTCAGAGCTATAGAATTCAATTTAAAAAGCCAATGATGTTCCTGAAAATTAAGCTGAGCATCCCGATCTCCACCTAATGGTGACATAGGGACATGATCAATGAATCACCATACTAGGACTGCCACAGAATGATTTTATTTGCCCAATGAGACACAAATGGTGTTGAGGGTACTCCTGCTAGCAATCTGCTCTTATGCTCTGTTAACCTTAACCACATATTCCCCCAGATTCTATATAGTGTATCCAAACGTTTGGATACAGAAAGTGAAAGTGCCTTGTTGCTTTGTAGCTTTTACTATATGAGACGTGGAGTAAGGAATAATATATTGTAGAGGAATATATTTGAGTTATTCCCCAAGTTTTCCATGCCATCACTGTGACCCCTGATGCAGGTGCTAGTCACCGAAACACGGCCCGTGTCAGGTCTTTTTGTCAAGGCTCATTCATTAAAGAACTGTGTTCCATTTTTAAAGGCCCGTGGTGCTGCTTTTTTGCATGGAATGGGTGGACCATGGGCATTCCAAAAATCTACACACAGGATTATAGAACACGACTGCTCTATGCCTAACGTAGGTGCCATTATTTACACTGTTTTATATAACATAAATGGACATGCTTAGAGTTAGGTGCAGGCATGGCCACTAGGCGTATTCTATAAACCCGCTAGGTGTATTCTATAAACCGTGCCTAAATCTAGGCACGGTTTATAGAATACACCTAGGCAGAAATATTTTCGGTGCTGATTTTTCAGGAGCCATATGTAAAATCTGGTCCATTATGCTTATGTCATCCTATATAGAGCAGATTACAAGGACAGATAATTTATACACAACATAAACTATCATTCAATTTGTCATGTGCCGAGCTTTCAATGTTGTCTTAGTAGATGGAATTTTATTTAAGTATTTATTTAAAAAGAAATTATATTCTACACTAACACAAAATGTTCTAGGTGGATTGCATTCTAGGTGGAGGAGTGCCCTAATGGTTAGTGCTCCACGCTTTGATCCTGGCAACCTGGGTTCAATTCCCATTATAGCTCCTTGTGACCTTGAACAATTCACTTAACTCTCCAGTGCCCTAGGTACAACAAACTTAGATTATGAGCCTTCTAGGGACAGAGAAAGTTCCTGCATACATGTATAGCACTACATACATCTAGTAGCACTAAAGAAATGATTAGTAGTATATTCAGTCACATTGATAATTAGATAAAACAAATAGAAGACAAACAGCAGCTAAATAAAATATAAAAATAGCTCTCTCAGCAATTATTAGACCTTAATTCTATCATCATTTAACACCTTAGCCTTTTGTCACTATATAGATTTCCTCCAAGTTTCATATCCTTTGCAGTATTAATGAAGGAGGATTTGATCATACCTCTTCACATTTTAAGCTCTCTTTTAAACTCTTCCAAATTTTGTATCTTTTTCATTCTTATGGGCAACAAATTCCAAAGTTGGGGCCCAGCAATATAGAATACTGATAATATTCTTCCAATTTATGGGCCCTTTTACTAAAGGGCAGAAGGGGTAGTATGGGCAAATCGGGTCTACTGCTAGTTACTGCTGTGTTAGCACCGGAGCTCTCACTGCCTCCTAAATATGTGGCGGTAAGGGATCCAGCTGTAAATGGCTGCATGGCAATATTTTGCTTACTGCACAGCCATTTACTGGTCCTCCTGAAAATAGGCCCTTTTACTGATGGCAGTAAAAGATGACCTTGGTGTGCAGCAAACCCACATACCGATGGCACTGTGGGCCACCTTTTTCTGCCATTTGGAAAAAGGGCTCCTTAATGAGATGATGTGTTGAGATTTCCAACAAAAATTTGTTAGCTGATCTCAATGCCCGTGCCAGTTGATAAATATGAAGCTTAGCAGCAACAATTGCAGATACTTGACCAGTTAATACTTTAAAAGCCATACAAAAGGTTTTAAACCTTATTCTGTACTTAATGGGAAACCAGTGGAATTCCTTCAATATGGGAGGCATATGTACATAGCGGGTACAACCCATCAACACCCTAGCAACTGAATTTTGCACCACTTGGAGGGGCATAATCGAATGCGAATGCCCATCTCCATGGGCGTGTATCTCTGAGGACGGGTACGTGAAGGGGCGGGACAGACCGTATTTTCGAAAAAAATGGGCGCCCATCTTTTTTTTTCGATAATACGATTTGTGCCGAGCAAATGCATCAGATTTGGGGGAATTTGAGCTGGGCAGTTTCGTTTTTCAGCGATAATGGAAACCGACGGCGCCCAGCTCAAAAACGAACAAATCCAAGGCATTTAGTCAAGGAAAGGGGCCAGGATTCGTAGTGCACTGGTACCCCTCACATGCCAGGACACCAACTGGGCACCCTAGGGGGCACTTGTAACAATTAAAAAAAAATTAAAATACCTCCAAAGTCCATAGCTCCCTTACCTTGGGTGCTGAGCCCCCCAAATCCCCCCCCAAAACCCACTGCCCACAACTCTACACCATTACCATAGCACTTATGGCTGAAGAGTGGCACCTAGATGTGAGTACAGTGGGTATTGGAGGCGGTTTGGAGGGCTCCCATTTACCAGAACAAGTGTAACAGGTAGGGGGGGATGGGCCTGGGTCCACCTGGCTGAAGTCCACTACACCCACTAACAACTGCTCCAGGGACCTGCATACTGCTGTGATGGAGCTGGGTATGACATTTGAGGCTGGCATACAGGCTGGAAAAAAAGTTTTTAAAGCTGTTTTTTTATGGTGGGAGGGGATTAGTGACCTCTGAGGGAGTCCGGGGAGGTCATCCCCGATTCCGTCCGGTGGTCATCTGGGCAGTTGGGGCACTTTTTGGGGACTTGTTCGTGAGAAAAAAGGGTCCAGAAAAAGTGACCCAAATTCTTGCTTCTGGCGCCCTTCTTTTTTCAATTATCGGCCAAGCGCACCCATCTCTCCTTGGCCGATAAACACGCCCCAGTCCTGCCTTCACCATCCAGCTTATAATTGAAAGTGATCGCCGGCCATCTTCTGACACAAATCGGGAGATGGCCGGCGATTTTTTAAAAGCGGCGAAATCGGTATAATCGAAAGTGGCATTTTTGACTGCATCACCGCTTTCCCGTCGCTTCGCCGGCGAAAGTTCAAGGGGGTGTATCGGTAGATAAGCGAAGGCGGGACATGGGCTGGCATGGGCGTGGCTACCATATGGCTGGCTTTCGCCGATAATGGAAAAAAAAAGCGGCGTTAAGTAGTATTTCGCCGGCTTTACTTGGTCCTTTTATTTTCACGACCAAGCCTCAAAAAGCTGCCCCAACTGACCAGATGACCACTGGAGGGAATGGGGGATGACCTCCCCATACTCCCCCAGTGGTCACCAATCCCCTTCTAAAAAAATAAAACTAAAAACCTTTTTTGCCAGCCTATATGCCAGCCTCAAATGCCGTACCCATCTCCATGGCAGCAGAATGTGTTGTATCCTACGACAGCCTTTCCCTGGTTGCGATGTGGCTCTTGGGTGAGTGTGACACCTTTTCTGTTAGGTGCTCTGCAGAGTCACATTAGCAATGCATTGTGGTGGGTGTAGGGTACTGGGCTCTACTCCCCTGGTGCTTTTCCCACCCTGCTAACTGGGTCAGAGTGTGCCCTGTTTTGTTTCCTGTTGTAGTCCATGCGGTAGTGGCCATTTTTGTAAGCCAGTTTTAGTTCCCTTTCCTGTGTTACCCACGTTAGAGAACGTAGTTCTTACCTTGCATGGTGCTGAAAGAGGGCATTGTACACCATTGTGCCAGCTCTGAACTACTGCTCATCTTAGTACCAGGGGACTCTTTGCCAGTGGAGCACAACCTCTGATCTGCAGTTAACTGTGAGTAAATGTGCCTATTTCAAGAAAGGACTTTTTCAGAGAGATTAGTCTTCAGGTGTGAACTGATATGCCAAAGTTATACAGCAGCAATAAGTCCTAGAGGCTGTATGCAGGTCCCTGGAACAATTTTAGTGGGTGCAGTACATTTGTGGGTAATGGGTTTGGGGGGGGGGTTGGGGGGCTCAGCTCCCAAAGTAAGGGAGCTAGGCACGTGGGAGCTTTTCTGAAGTCCAGTGCAGTGACCCCTAGGGTTGCTGGTTGGTGTCCTGGCATGTCAGGGGGGCCAGTGTACTAAAAATGCTGGCTCCGCCCACGGCCAAATGCCTTGAATTTGGCCGGGGTTTGAGATGGCCGACATAACTTTCCGTTATCGCTGAAAAACAAACCCGGCCATCTCAAACCCGGCGAACTCCATGGCATTTGGCCAGGCTAAACCGTATTATCGAAAAAAAGAGATGGCCGGCCATCTTTTTCGATAATACGGTTCCGACCAGCTGTGCCGCTGCCGCCAACATAGATCGCCGGCGATCTATTTGGCCGGCAACGTTTGATTATGCCCCTCCATGCCTCCGACACGCCCCCGTCAACTTTGTCCATTCCCGCGACAGATTGCAGTTGGAGATGCCCAAAATCGGCTTTCAATTATACCGATTTGGGCGCCCACGGGAGAAAGACGCCCATCTCCCGATTTGGGTCGAAATATGGGTGTCTTTCTCTTTCAAAAATAAGCTGGTTGGAGAGTTCTGAGTTGGTTTCTTTGAATCTCTATCAATAAACCATTGCAATAATCAAAACAAGGTGATATAATGCTTTGGAAGACCATTCAAAAGTTTTGCTGTTTTAGCAGATCCTTTAATCTCCTAATCATTCTTAATTTAAAAAATACATCCTTTCCAGGTTGAACTTGAGATTCTAAAAGCACTTCATGGTCAAGAACAAGTAACAAGAAGCTACTGAGCTAGAATCATTCATTCATACTAAGGGGACAACATTTGCAATGAATTACCAGAAATAAATATTATTTCTACCTGATGAAAATTGTTTGCTTGAAATGTAGTGCTGAATTAGAGTTTTGCAGTATTGTACCAACAATAAAGATAGGAGATTGTTGCATTCTATCAGCATTGAAGTTTTGCACCATGATTGACACTAAAATAAGTTGTTTTGTTTGAATTTTTTGCACATTGAATTTTCATTTTATTTGGGAAATTATTATAAAGTACACTTTATAATATTGAGCCTATGGTTGAAATAGCAAAAGTGTTTGAGAACAGTGATAAAGAACATACAGTAATTCCCAACAAAATCTGCTATCAAATGGATCCCATTAATCTCCATATAAATTATTCCTTCAAAAATCGCTTTACCATAATCACCAACCTCAGGGGTAGGAAAAACCTGCAGAGTATTAGAGTAGTTGCATCAAAACTGCTCTGCTTCCTTCAATCCTTTAATCGTCTTCTGAAAATCCTCTCCAGGTTTCTTTAAAATGCTCAATAGTGATTCACATCCCCCCCCCCCCCCCCCCAAAAAAAAAAAAAAAATTATACAGTAGTTTTCAATTTTCTTCTCAAGTAATTCTGTTTGAATTCAGACACCATTTTGTCAAGCAGCATTTCAATGATATAGAAGAACTGGAGCTAGTAGGCACATTATTTTGGATAAATTTGGAAAGATTGAAAAGTTATTAGATGCTTTTAATCTGTGGATGTTTTTTTAAGGTAATTGAGCAACAATAGAAAATTTCCCTGATGCAGCAGCAGGAACCACAAAACGCTGGTCGCGTCGGAGCTGGGATGAAGACTGTGTGATACTGTATGAGGGTTTGCCTCCAGATTAAGATAAGTGGATCTTTACAAAAGTGTTAGAAAAAGCTGCTGTATAAATGAATGTATTATCTAAAAGGAGATACTCTTAAGTAAAATGTTTTGTGAGAATTATTTAAGAAGAAAATTGAAAAAGACTTTAATTTTTTTTTTTTTTTAGACATGAGGCATTGTTGAGCACTTTAAAGAAACCTGGGGAGGTTTTGTAGCTGATGATTAAAGGATTAATAGAAGGAGAGTAGTTTTGATGCAGCTACTCCAATACTCTACCCCTGAGGTTGGTGATTATGGTAAAGAGATCATCAGCCTGTGTCACTGAAATCTTTGGTCTCCATTTTAACATGATACACTTATGTCCCCATGGAAATCACTTTTTGATAAACCATCAGTACAGTTTAAGCATTGTGGTAGGTTATATTGCTCCATTTAATAAAAACTGCATTGTTTTCACATCCACTGGATTTCATTAAAAGTTTTGTGAAAGCGAAACACAGAGATCAAAGACTTTATAATCATTTGTCTAGCAATATTCACATATTTACTGCAGAAGGATGATATTCAGCCAAAGTTTCAGTTCGGTTATCTGAGATAGAGCCCTGGGCACCTAAATCTCATAGCACACAACCCAAAAGGGGTGTGACCATGGGAGGGGAGTGTGCGGGTCAGGGGTGTTCCACATATTTGCACACAGTGTTACAGATTAGCGCCATTTACACATCCAAATGCCAAAAGATGGGCACCAACATTTACACCAGGTTTCGGCTGGTGTAAATGCTAGTGTCCAAATTTGTGGGGGCAAAAATCAGCAGTACTCACTATTCTGCAAAGGGCACACTTCATTGAATAGCACATAGCACCGATTTTTGAGTGCCATTTACTGATCTGGCCCTTTATTTTTTGCATTTTCGAGAAAAAAAATCTATTGTAGTGCTGTATATACAAAGGACTAGAATCTATATATCATACCTAAAAATTTGGTGCCAAACTGAAAATTTGCCTAAGCACATTCTATAATGTACACATTAATGTAGACATACTTTATAGAATAAGCCTGAATTTCCTCACGGTTTATAGAATACACCGAGTGCCGGTCCGCACGACTAAATTTAGTAAAGCCTGATGTAAATGCTGACACCTAAATTAGACGTGGACCAGGTGTATTCTTTAACAACATGCATAGATTTTAGAAATGCCCATGACCCACCCATTCCACACCCTTGGCCTTACCCCCTTTTCAACTTTGCAACTTAGAATTTATGTGCAGCACGTTATAGAATATACTTAGACAGTCCTGCGAGCAAATCCTAATTAATTCCAATTAGTGTCAATCATTGCTTGTTAATTGGCAATTATCAACACTCATTGGCTTGTTAACCAATTAGGTTATGCACGTTATTATGGAATATGCTTCAATTTCCATGTGGAAATCTCAGCATGATATATAAAATCCGTGGGAAAGTAAATACATTCTATTAAGTATACCACTGTGATTATTTGCTGTAAGAGATTATGATTATGGAATGTCTCCTGTCATGAAATTCTGTCTTTTTCTACAGCATATATTTTTCTGCAGCATATATTTTTCTGCAGCAGTGTTTCCCTGGGAGAGCCTGAGCTTGTCAGATCAGAGAGATTCCCCATAGTCAAGCCTATTTATAACTTGAATGGAAGACCACCAGCAAAGACCAGATGTCAGAGGTTGCAGAAGGCAATAAAGAAATCACTGTGGTATCCTGTCTAGAATATCTCATCTCTTTGGTGGGTCTGTGATTCCCTGTCCATCATTTTTAATTCATCTCTCACGTTTTGTGCCTACAGGGAATACAGGGAATGGCTTCTAAGCAACTTATTACAGGTACCCACTTTAAAGACTATAAAAAGTATCTTTTCTTTTTTTCAGTAGAGGTGTCTTTAAATGTTACAATCTCAGTTTAATTTTATTTCACAAATGTATAGCCTACATTATTATCTAGTTTAAAGGGCCCTTTGCAGCAAAAATAGGCCTTTATGTGCCCTTGTGCAGGTATTTCCCATGTACTAAGGCCATTATGCTGCAGCCATAAAATAGCTGTTTTTTCCATTTGTTGCCATTGGTGTACAGTCATTTAAAAAATTACTACATGAGCACTTACTGCCACCATTTTGGAGGTGGTAAAGGCTTAAGTGGTAATCCTGCGCTAACCAGTTATGACTAAATTCTATAAATGGTGCCTAGTGAAATGGGTGCACACCCAAGTACGGGTGTAGATTTTTATGACATGATTCCATAAAGGGTGCCATCTGTTTCATGCCCTTTATTGAATAACATCAGAAAAAATCCATGGCTAACTGGGGCACCATGCTTAATTTTTGCACCGATCATTCTTTTTCTGCATGGATTTTTTCATGCCATTATTTCTGTGCTTACATAAATGTGCTGACATCAGTCAGTAATGCATAATGATGTCTGTGCATGGGGACAGAGTAACATAGTAAATGATGGCAGATAAAGATCTGTACAGTCCATCCAGTCTGCTCAACAAGATAAACTCATTTACATGGTATGTGATACTTTATATGTATACCCGAATTTGATTTGTCCTTGCCTTTCTCAGGGCATAGACCGTAGAAGTCTACCCAGCACTGTTCTTGTACTAAGTTCTGGAGCTAACGTCGAAGCCCCTTAAAATTTACACTCCAGCCCATCCCTATCTATTCAGTCACAATCAGGGCATGGACCGTAGAAGTCTGCCCAGCTCCCATTTTGTTTCCCGATTAACGGTGTCGCCACCCAGTCTCCACTAAGATTCCTTGGAACCATTCCTTCTAAACAGGATTCCTTTGTGTTTATCCCACACATGTTTGAATTCCATTTTTCATCTCCACCACCTCCCGTGGAAGGGCATTCTACATATCCACCACCCTCTCCATGAAAAATTACTTCCTGACATTAGTCCTGAGTCTACCCCCCTTCAACCTCAATTCATGTCCTTTAGTTCTATCGCCTTCCCGTCTCCGAAAAAGGTTCATTTGCAGATTAATACCTTTCAAATATTTGAACGTCTGTATCATGTCATCCCTTTTTCTCCTTTCCTCTAAGGTATACATGTTCAGGTCAGCAAGTCTCTCCTCGTACGGTTTGCAACATAAATCCCATACCATTTTTGTCACTTTTCTTTGCACCGCTTCCAGTCTTTTTCCATCTTTAGCAAGATACGGCCTCCAAAACTGAACACATTACTCCAAGTGGGGCCTCACCAACGACTTGTAGAGGGGGCATCAACACCTCCTTTCTTCACCTTTAGATGCTCAAACACCAACATCCCAAGGTCTCTCTCCTGAGTTGAGCTTACTAATCTCTCCCATCCTATTTGGTATCTCTCTTTCAGGTTTCAGCACCCCAAGTGCATCACTCTACACTTGTTGGCATTAAATTTTAACTAATAATCCACTCAAGCTTTCAAATTAAATAAGAAACTCTAACTCAGCAGCACAAAAGCTGCATACAAAAATCAATTAATACTCCCGCTGCCACCCAAACAGCCAAGCAAGCCATGCATCAAAAAGTGGAGAAAAAAAGCCTCAGTAATGCCACCCAGCCAGCCCAAGAATTCAGACTATAAGGAATGGGCCAGGAGCACCATCATATAGCTAAAAAAAAAAACTCCACTCCATAATTCTCCTTAATGTATCAAGGTATTTGCTGAAAACAGATCCCAAATAAACTGATAAGGTGACAAATGTGTATATATTTATGAAACACAGAATATAGTTCAAATCAATTCCTTTCAGTTCAATTACATACAGTATGCATCAATTCAATGCTAATCAACAGTCATGGTGAGACAGCCACAGAGCACTTAGCTTCAATTTTTTCTGTTTCATCCAATTGCTGTAGTGTTCCGCTGTCCTTAACATCACCAGCCAGTCAACCCAACAGGGAGTCCCCGTTTTGCATCAGTTGCATCAGGGGTTTCGGTCCTGTGTCCAGTCCGCTGTATCGCAAAACCAAGCAGGTAACTGACAAAAAGACGCCTATGCGACTGCTTAAATAGATTAAGCACCTCCCGCTCGAATTGAAATAGCCAATCCGCAATGATCACTGCTATACCGTCACTCAATCAATGTCAAAAGAATGCCGAGCATTCCACCTGAACGTTCAATCCACCCGGTTCTACGGAATTAAAATAAAATATCCACCTCTGTTCTAGTTGACGTAATGCACGACCCATGTCTCCTCTCCTCTGTGAAGGTCGTAATTGTTCCAATACAGTGCATAGTAAATTGTCAAACTGATGATGCTTGGTCTCACAATGAATCATTAAGGGAGCCTCCTGCTTCTGGTGCTTGAGGTAGGAACGATGCTGAGTTAGAGTTTCTTATTAAATTTTAACTGCCAGACCCTTGACCATTCTTCTAAGGTTCGGAGATCCCTTCTCATCGTTTCTACTCCCTCCAGGATATCCTCTCTATTGGTTTTTTTCGTGTCATCCGCAAAAAAGGCACACCTTTCCTTCCAATGCTTCAGCAATATCTCCCACAAATATATTAAACAGAATAGGCCCCAGCACCAACCCCTGAGGAACTCCACTGCTCACCTTCCTTTCCGCCGAGTGGATTCCATTTACCACCACCCTCTGCCACCTGTCATTTAACCAGTTTCTTATCCAGTTCACCACTTTCGGTTCTAAGTTCAACCCTTTTAGCTTATTCATGAGTCTTCTGTGGGGGACCGTATCAAAGGCTTTGCTGAAGTCCAAGTAGATTACATCTAGTGCACGTCCTTCATCCAGTTCTTTGGTCACCCAGTCAAAGAAGTCAATAACCCATCGGCTTCTAGAAAGTTAACTACCCTTTCTTTCAGCAGCGACTCCATTATTTTTCCTACCACCAACGTGATACTTACCGGTCTGTAGTTTCCCACTTCTTCCCTGTCTTCACTTTTGTGAAGAGGGACCACATCCTCTCATCTCCAATCCTGCGGAACCTCTCCCATCTCTAAAGATCTATTAAATAAATCTTAAAGCGGTCCCGCCAGGACCTTCCTGAGCTCCCTCAGTATCCTGGGATGTATCCCATCCAGCCCCATAGCTTTGTCCACCTTCAGATTCTCAAGCTGTTTATAAACTCTTTCTTCTGTAAACGGTGCAGTATCCATTCCATTCCCAGATGTTCCCCCAGCAGCCGACCACGGTCCTTTTCCAGGATTTTCCTCCGTGAACACCAAAGAGAAATAATTGTTTAGCACGTTCGCTTTATCTTCACCACTCTCAACATAGCCATTCTCATTATCTTTCAGTCTCGCAATTCCATTCCTATCTCTTCTCATTTCTCCAATATATCTGAAAAAGGTCTTGTCACCTCTCTTTACATCTTTAGCCATTTTTTCTTCCGCTTGCGCTTTCGCTAGTTATATTTCCCTCTTCGCTTCTTTGAGTTTAATCTGATAATCTTTTCCGTGATGCTCTCGTTGCGTTCTTTTCTATTTCTTGAACAAAGCCTCTTTTGCTTTTTTTTCAGCTACTTGTTTGGAGAACCATATAGGCTTCCTCCTCTTGTTTTTGTTTACTTTCCTCACAAAAAGATCAGTTGTATTATTTAAAGCAGCCTTTAGCTTGGACCACTGTTTTTCCACATCTTCTGTGCCTTCCCATGCCAACAGCTCCTTCTTCAGGTATTCCCCCATCTGAAATCCAGTACTTTCAGTTTTGTGCGTCCGCACTCCGCCTTCGTCCTTATTTCAAACCATATGGTGTGATGATCACTATTACATAGATGGGCACCCACCCGGATATTGGAAACACTACCCCATTCGTGAGCACTAGATCCTGCATCGACCCTTCCCTCGTGGGTTCCGTCACCATTTGTCTGATGGCACTTTGACAGGCATCCAGAGTCTCCCTACTTCCTTCCAATTCCGCAGATGGAATGTTCCAATTCACATCAGACAAACTGAAATCTCCCAAAAGTAGCACCTCCTCTTTCATACCAATCTTTTGAATATCTTCTATCAGATCCATGTCTAACTTCTCCGTTGCACAGGAGGTCTGTAGATAACCCCATGTGGATACAGGTTCCGACTTCTCTTTCCAGGATGATCCATAAAGCTTTTTCCTTTCCCCAGGTTCTCCGCATTTCAGCCACTCCTCCACTTCTTCGGTCCTCTCTATCCTTCCTAAAAAGATTATAGCCCGGTCAGTGACGTACTAAGGGGGGCGGTGGGGGCGGTCAGCTCCGGGTGCACGCTGCTGGGGGGGTGCCACGTGTCTGTCGGCAATGCTCATTCTCTGCTTCCTCTGGCCCCGGAACGGGTTATTTCCTGTAACAGGGCAGAGGGAGCAGGGAACGAGCGTTGCTGACAGATGCGCGCCACCCCCCCCCCCCCAGCAGGTAAAGATGCACCAGGGGGGTCGTTTCGCTGGGGGGAGCTGCCCCTTTCACACCCCCTGTCTCGCCCTTCCACGCCCTCACCTCCCCCCTGTCATCTCTCTCCTCCCCCCTCCCCTCCCCTCCCCTTACTCTGCTATCCCTGGTGGTCTAGAGGTACCTCTTTGGGGTAGGAAAGAACCCCCTCTTTCCTGCCTGGAGCTGCTAGCTGCCCTGCATCCTGTCCTCTGGTGAGTCCAGCTCTCGGCGTTTCAAAATGGCCACAGAGAGTTGAAGTCTCGCGAGGCTGCTTCAACTCTCGGCGGCCATTTTGAAACGCCGAGAGCCAGACTCACCAGAGGACAGGATGCAGGGCAGCTAGCAGCAGCGCTCCGGGCAGGAAAGAGGGGGCTCTTTCCTGCCCCGAAGATGAAGAGGTACACCACCAGGGATAGCAGAGTAAGGGGAAGGGGGATTGTCGCGTTTTGCCGGGGGGGGGGGGGATCACGCTGCACCCGGGGTGGGGGGCGCATCCGCGATCCGCCCCGGGTGTCAGCCCCCCTAGGAACGCCACTAAGCCCGGTATGGTCACATCCCATTCATGGGAATCGTTGAACCATGTCTCCGTAATAGCAACAATATCCAAGTTTTCTTCAAACATCAGGGCTTGCAAGTCTTGAACCTTTTTACTTAGACTATGAGCATTTGTTCACATAGCTTTCCATGCGCTTAGTGAGTTTAGGTGGTTTACTATATTTACATGACTTTTCCCTCTGCCATCATGTTTATTCTGGGGGTGACTTTCCAAAATCCCTTTTTTTCCTTTTGTCACCCCCACCCTCTAGTTTAAATGTCTAGAAACATATTGTCTGAATTTCTCTCCAAGGGTCCTTTTTTCCATGACAGAAAGATGTAGCCCATAATTACAGTACAATCTGCTATTTTTCCACATATTACCCATGCTCCTATGTATCTAAAACCTTCTTCGTTACAAGAAGACTCAAGCCACTTATTGAATTCCTGTTTTGTGTAGTCTTTCCTCTCCCTTCCTCCATGAAGGAATTACTTCAGAAAAAGCCACAGTCCGAACCAAAGATTTCAGTCCCTCCCCAAGCTTCTGGAATGTTCTCTGTGCTGTAAACTTGCTATTGTTGGCCAGGTCATTTGTCCCCAGGTGAATTACAACATCAGCATTTGAAGCCTCGCTCTCTTCTAGGATCACTTTCAGTATTTGGTCTGCACATCTTGTAGCTGAAGATCCTGGAAGATATTTCACTAGGTTGGAACCCCTGAACTGTGTTCCTAAGTTAATGCCTCTGATAATAGAGTCTCCAAGCAGTAAGAATTTTCTGCTTTTCACCACTCTGTCATTATTTGGGGGATGTTTATTGGGTTGTGCTACTTTCATTGCCTCTGGTTCCTCCACAGTACTTCCTTTTTCACCATCATAATGATGCAACGCTGCAAATGAATTTGACAGGGGCAAGGCTTGGGAGAGCGAGTGTTTCTGTGTCACAGATCTTAGTCTACCAGAGCCTACTGTGACCCATCTATTCCTCTGATTTTTCATTCTCTGAGGCAGTGATGGTGGTAAATTAGCTGGGAAATGAGTGTGGGAAATGGAACAGGGTGCATAAAAACAACGCAAGACCTCACTATCTTCCGAAGGCTACTGAAAACTGAACTGTTCAAGAAGGCATACCAATAACACCTATCCTCAAAACTAAATAATAAGATTGCACATGAACTAGAATAATCGAACTTTTTACCACTTGAATAAGTAACCTCTCCGTTAATAATTATCAAGCATTATCACTTTAATCCTTATGTCAAATAAGGTCTATCTATAGTTGATGACCTAATGTATGTTACAATCCTATCTATCACTCAGGAACTTACATGCTATACCATAACATATTCTTCTTTACCATGTATGTATGTACCTTAATGCAAAGCCTTTGTAACTCTGCTACCTGGAAATGGCAACCGCCATTACGACAAATGTAAGCCACATTGAGCCTGCAAATCGGTGGGAAAATGTGGGATACAAATGCTACAAATAAATAAATGGCAACCACCAGAAGGCAGCCTAATTTTAGTGAGCAGGACATCCTCCTTCTGGCCAGGCTGATAATAGCCAAAGAAAAAAAATATTCATGATCCCAGGGTGCAGGAGGATGTCTAAAATACAGGAGGGCCTGGCAGAGGTTGAGCACCTCCTAAAATGAGCAAGCCTCCTTCCCTGGGGAGGTATGTGCAAAGTGTAAGCAGGGTCTAGTAACTTCTGATTTTATCAGTCAGCTGTGACCCCAGAACAAGAGAACACTGTGCTGTGGTAATGGAGGGTGACCTGAACAGCTCAAGGTGCTGGATACCAGTGCTGGGTTTTGAAATGGCCACTTCTGAGTGTCAGGTCAATTGTTCTAACTACTAGGTTACCTCATCAAATCCATGGTACTGCCTCTTAAAATGAGGCAACCTTCTTCCCTAGGGAGGTCAGAGCAAAGTGTAAGCAGGATGTAGTACATAGTAAGGATCCTGATGGCATCAGTCAGCTGTGACCCCGGTACAAGAAAGCACTGTTTGCATACTAATTATGTACCTGTGTCAATGGAGAGTGAAATGAATATCTCAAGGTGACAAGTATTAGTGATGGGAGTTGAACCAGCTACACCTGAAAGCCAATCCTGCTGTTCTAAACACTAAGCTACCTCCTCCACTCTACAGCACAACTTGCCAGGCTTCTGTACAGATCCATTAGGAGGGCATCATGTTTATGTTAGAGTGTAATATTGCCATTGCCATATATGTCCTGACCTAGAAATAAGACCACTGAAGCCACCACAACACACTCCCTCCATGTCATAAGGCATGTATATAGACATCAACATGGCAATCTACACTGTGGCATGTGGAGGTGGAGGCAAGAGAAGTCATGTTACACAGTAACAGTCAATCCCCTCTGTGTATA
This sequence comes from Microcaecilia unicolor, assembly GCF_901765095.1. NCBI lineage: Eukaryota > Metazoa > Chordata > Amphibia > Gymnophiona > Siphonopidae > Microcaecilia > Microcaecilia unicolor. The sequence continues at coordinate 307,009,455 of NC_044032.1, forward strand.
GCAAGGTAGCATCAGGGGTGTAGCCAGACCTCGGCGGGAGGGGGGTCCAGAGCCCGAGGTAGGGGGCACAGTTTAACCCGCCTCCCCCAGCCGCCGACCCCCCCCCCTCCACCACTTTTGACCCCCCCCCCTGCGGCCGCTGACCCCGCCTGCCACTTTCGAACCCCCTCCCGCCGCCAACTCTGACAGCTTCGCTGATCTGTTTCTGACTCCTGACGTCCTGCATGCACGTCCTGCATGGGGCTATATAGAGGATGTGCATGCAGGACGTCAGGAGTCAGGACTGACAGAAACAGATCTGCGAAGGCGCCGGAGACCGGCGCTGAAGAAGACTTTGACTGGTGGGGGTTGGAGACCCCCGCCAGTAAAGGTACCTGGCGGTGGTGGTGGAGGGTCGGCAGCAGCAGGAGGGGGGATTGAAAGTGGCGGGGGAGGGTCGGCGGCGGGGGAGGGGGGATCGAAAGTGGTGGGGGAGGGTCGGCGGGGGGGGGGGTCAAAATTAGAGGGGGCCATGGCTAAATCTGTGGGGGGCCCATGCCCCCATGGCCCCTCCTAGCTACGCCCCTGGGTAGCCCTGGGAAACATCTGTCATGTACCTGTCACTCAACCTCCCTCTCTCTCTCCCTTCCCATCCTGTGTTTCCATACAGATGGAAGACTTCAAGAAACATAACTGGTACCTGCGACAGCATAGGGTGGATTATCTCCAGGTGGTGAGAGGCTAGCTGGTAACACTGCAGTATCAAATACCCCTCTCCAGTTCTAACTCGTCTCTATGGCAGCCACATGGGTGCAGGTAACCATCTATAGTACAACTAAGTATAGGTGGAAATGTATAACCAATAAGGAAAGGTTGGTCCCTAACTCCCAAAGAAAAGCTACGAGGATGGTATGGGATTTACGTTCCAAGACTTATGAAGAGAGGCTTGCTGACCTGAACATGTACACCCTGGAGGAAAGGAGGAACAGGGGTGATATGATACAGACGTTCAAATATTTGAAAGGTATTAATCCGCAAACTAATCTTTTCCGGAGATGGGAAGGCGGTAGAACGAGAGGACATGAAATGAGATTGAAGGGGGCAGACTCAGGAAAGATGTCAGGAAGTATTTTTTCACGGAGAGGGTGGTGGACGCTTAGAATGCCCTCCCGCGGGAGGTGGTGGAGATGAAAACGGTAACGGAGTTCAAACATGCGTGGGATATGCATAGAGGAATCCTGTGCAGAAGGAATGGATCCTCAGAAGCTTAGCTGAGATTGGGTGGCGGAGCAGTTGGGGGGAAGAGGGGGTGGTGGTTGGGAGGCGAGGATAGGGGAGGGCAGACTTATACGGTCTGTAACAGAGCCGGTGATGGGAGGCGGGAAATACTGCTGGGCAGACTTATATGGTCTGTGCCCTGAAAAGGACAGGTACAAATTCAAGGTAAGGTATACACATATGAGTTTGTCATGGGCAGACTGGATGGACCATGAAGGTCTTTTTCTGCCGTCATCTACTATGTTACTATGTTATATACCATGGTCAACTCCCAAACTACAGTGCCCATCTTAGAATACATAATGGTCAAGTGTATAGCTGATGGAGAGCATGACTGTACACAATGTCTATGTTTCCCATCTTTGTCTGTCACCCACTAGCTGCAGAACCCCCTAGACCTGCTGTTACAGGTCTGTGCCCCTAGGGGGGGAGGAAGGGGAGAAGGCGGTTGAGGAAGAAGAAAAGGAGGAGGTGGAGGATGAAGAAGAGGAGGAAGGAGGCTGAAGGTGAGGAGGAGGAGCTGCAGACAGCATCAGCCTCCCACAGCACAACATAACACCCCCCCACTTACTCACCTCATCCCCGTGTGCCACCCCAACAGCAGCAGTACTAGTTGTAGGAGTAGCTTGTAATTTCTGAGGCAGAGGACAATGCCTTCTGCATCTTCCCCAACCTCCCCCAACACAGAGAGCAGCTGCATGCATAACCTCACCTTGCCCTGCCCCTGCCCCTGCCACTGGAACCGAAGCTGTGCTGGAGAGGATGGTGTTAATGCTTCTATGGTCTGTGCTGTGATCATGGCTGGACAGATTCAGCTTCAGGTTCAGAAGTTGGAAAACAAGGCCAGTGCTGGGCCCTGATTGTGGCTGAATATATTTGGATAGGCTGGTTGGAGTTTTTCAGGGGCTTCAACATTAACTTTAGAAATTTAAAAACAAGGCCAGTGCTGGGCAGACTTCTGTCTGTGCCCTGAAAATGACAAGGACAAATCAAGTACAAACTACAATAGGAAATAAATAGAGAGATCAAATAATATAATATTGTAACCCTAAGGGGTTAAAATAATCTTAACTGGGGTCTTCAAGAGGAAAAAATAAGAGTTCTATAGTGACATCACTATGGAACAACAGCTGAGCAAGCTGAGACCTGGTTGCCTTGGCAACGGCTTGCTGGTCAGTTGAGGGTTGGGCAGAGGCGGCTGAGGAGAGAGGAAGCACTGTGAGTGTGTCTGTGTTTAAAATAAAAGGGGAGAAGGCTGCAGCACTGGGAGTGTGAGGTTGTGCTGGTGGTGAGCTGTGAGAAAAAGAAGGAAAAGTTGGAAAATTTATTTAGAGAATGTGCAAATGCTGAGGAGGACAGTTGAGACACTGGTTGTGGGTGACTGGTGAGAGTGAGAGGGACTGTGATTTTTGGTTGGTAAATACACTAATTGAGGAAAATTATAAGAAGGCCTGGGAAAAAGTGTGAAAGGATTTAAAGGGTGCCCTGAGGGGAGTCTGAAGTTGAGTTTAATATTTGGGAAAGGAAATCTTAAAGCTGTGTCTGTGTGAAAGGTATGTTGTGTGACAGTGATATGAGGTAGAGGTTTGGGAACTGATTGTAAGTTAAGGAAGATTCAGCACTGCTTCTCTTTGAGGGTGCTGAGTTTTCAAGGTTGATCTGATAGTTGTTCAGGGTAATGTTATGCATTTATGTGAAGTCTGTGACATGGAATGTATTACTGTGTGAGATCTCTGAATGCAGTGAAAGAGTGCAGTGCAGGAGTCTTCTGCAGGAATTTAGAATAGGGATCCAACAGTGAAATAAAGGTTCTGAAGTGAGAAAACCTTTAACTTATTTCATTTTAATTAGAATGTGTGGCCACAATCTTGAACAAGGATTAATTGTCACCAGAGAGAAGTTTCCAGACAAGGACAGGGAGTTTTAGGGTTTTGCCTCCCTGATAATTTCATTTGCAAGTAAGGTTTAGGAAGAAGAAACCAGTGAAGCATCCTGCATCAAAGACTTCTTCAAGAGCCCCCACGCAAGAAAGAATTCGCTTCCATTGGTCACAGACTGAGCAGCTACAGCTAAGTGCCAGTATCAGAGGAAAAACTTTGTCAATTTGAATTAGTATGAAGGAAAGGGAAAATACTTACCTGGGATCCAGCTGGGTAATCCAGATAACTGAAAGAGACGGACCTCTAAAATAAAAAAATTGGAACCCAAAGAATCAAATTCTTTATGTATTTACACCAGAGAAGCAATTACAGAGTTCACAGAAAGTAAAGTTTCAAAATTTAGGATGTTGTAAAAAGGGAAAAAGTACTTATCTGACGTTTGAGGTTTTTTTTTTTTTTTTTGTCTGATGAGTGAACTCTACCTGTTGATATACAGAACAGACAAAGGTTGAATGTAAAATTACATATTAAGGAAAAACAGTAGTTTTGTGAAGGAAAGAAGAATTGTTCTAAATCTATACAGTTAAATACTTACCTCAATTTGAAGTCACAAAAATAAAAAACAGTTTTTAACATGCAAAATTGAAGGTTTGGTTATTCAAAGAGTTGGGTTAAATTGGGGAAAAATTGAGTGTAATTTCCTTCCTTGCCTTCTTAAGGTGAGCAAGGGGATAAGTTTTTTTTTGTATCCCCCGCCCTGCTCCAGCGGAGGATTCAGAGTCACTGGCACGACTACTGATACAGAGTACTCTGATCCTTCAGATTCAAACTGCCTGAGAGGGGGCGGGGCTTACAATATCATAATACAAAAAGGTCTGTCTCAAAAAAGAAGCAAGATAATTCAAGTCAAAACTTACTGGCAAATTTAAAAAAATATTTATTCCAAAAAAGTTAGAAAAATCATTCAGTCTCAATAATGCTTGTATTCAATAATATCATATTCTTAACAGTACTTATTTGTGCCTTGTAACCTTTAAAATAGAGCTTGCTTGACAGAGCTGGCATGTTTCTGACAGTATCATACAACTTTTGCAGATCTGTCACAGCTGACAACACTTAACAATGTGCATTGTAATCCCCTATCAGTGGTGTTTCATGATAGAAAGTCTCTCTCACGCTGTGGCTTGTTTCGCTTATAGTTCAAAGTATAGCTTAAAAAGCCACAGTCTGAAGTGAGAATCTAAAACTTAATCAGCCATCCAAAAATTAAATGCAACTCCCGCGATCATAACAGCAGCGGGAAGTGCAACTTAAAGCACCATGAAACACTACTTAATGGCAGACTTCTGCTTCACTGTTTATTGACTCATAGATATTAAATTTACCACCCATGCCTACGTGACCCATTTTGCAAAAAAAAAGCTTCTTTAGGGTCTATAGGTGTTTATACAGTGGGCACAACTTTCTAGTGCACTGGTTCTGGCTGAGAGTTGAGCGGCTGGTTCAAAAAAGGCATTAAAATCAAGACCAGGTATACATATAAAGTATCACATATCATATGTAATGAGTTTATCTTGTTGGACAGACTGGATGGACCAAACAGTGTCTTTATCTGCTGTCATTTACTATGTTACTATGTAGGCCATTGACTGGTGACAAAGGATCAGGATTTAGCATGCTCAAGGGCCTGTATTATCTTTTCTTGAGCATTCTGGAATCCTAGGACATGACCCAGAACCCTTAGTTTGCCCCACCTCCTGCAGCTTTTGGGGGGGGGGGGGGGGGGCTCCCTCCCTCCCCTCTACCCATAGTTATCCTTCACCCTTCCCTCACTCTTTTTGTTTATTGTAAATATGTTGACTTTTTTGTTTCACATTCATTTTTACCTCCCCCTTCCCTTTTACCTTTTAAATAAGTAATGTTTTATATTTTACCTTTCTAAATATGCAGCCTGCTTTTATGTTGCTATTTTAATCATGTTTATTGCCTTTTACATGGATGTCCTGTCTTTTCATTTCGATACCCATGGTTGCCCTATCTGATATCAAGGTTCTGAGGCTAATGCATTGATTCCTGCCCACTGTGAAGAATGGAAAGAGGGAAGGGATATGGAGTGCTGTCACAATGCCCTGTCCTGATGCATGTGTCATTTACAAAGTCTTTCAGTTTGTGGCAATTGGATTCATCACTTTACCAGTTTGTAGAGAAGCACACTCACACTGTATCCTGAGGGTAGTTTCTACTATCCCACTTTTCTATTAGCACACGGAAAAGCATGTCTGCATTGCTCACTGAGGGAAGTTCCACTTTCTTAACTTTTTATTAGCATACAGCTTTTTTATTATTTTTTGTCCACATTCGTTAGCAACCTAGTTCATCACATATAGTTATATTCCATCATGCCTGTCAGCACACCATTGTTGTCTTGTTAATGTATCATGGAATTATAGCATTGTCTGTCATTTTAGTCAGGAGCTGGCCTGTCTTTTTCAAGATAAATTTGTTTTTTGTCATTGGAATATTCATTTTTTGGAATCAAATACCATTTGTAGGTATGTGATACATGCAGCTCCCATTTATTGTTTACTTTTTGTATCTGTTATAGATAATATTGTTTTTACTTTTATGTGATATTATTTATTTAACATATTTGTATTGTTTCATGTGTTATCTTCCTTTAATCTTATTATATCCATGTCATTTTATTTTATTTTTATTATTTATATACAGTATCATGGGATAGTTTTGATTTTTAAGTTTACATGTATTCATTCATTTGTTAATGTTTATTTATTTTGACCCATGATGCAGGCATTTATTGCCGAAAAGCGGACTGCGTCATGTCCAATCAACAAAGTGTAGATGAGATGCTCTCAATTTTGAAGGCTCCTTGTGCTTTTTTGGATATTAGCTGATGCATGTGTCACCAGGAAGGGTATTAATTTGGCATTTTGGGTATCACATGCTATTCTGAAGACTTGTGTATACCCCTGTTATCTGTGAGCCACAATACCTGATCACAGTTGGCTCTGGCTCTCCTATTGCATATTCCCAGAAAATGATAAAGCAGATGCTGAGTAAGAGGAAACCCTTTATTGGCCTTCCATAATAACATTGAACAGAACATGTTGAAAAAAGATAACAGACTCTGAAACTCAGCAAATGTTATGAGGCATATAACAATACAGCCCAACTGTGTCATTAACTCAGAATGCAGCTTGAGAACAGAACAATAACACTCTGCACTGGCCACAGCCAAAAGACAGATGCAACTGTTTGGTTTTAACTAAACACACATTTTGAATGGGATTTACTCTATTGTATAAAGTGCAAAGATAACAGGCATTCTCTCTGTCCCTGGGTTGACTCCATCTTACTATTGCCAAAGTTAAAGCAATACAGTTCCCCTGGCTTTCAGGCTGCTGACTTAACGATTAGGCTATAGTTCCAGGCACAGCTATTGTTTTATTATGAGGGACCAATCACACTGTATAGGCTAGCTATCCAACATCTCTGGCCACCCACAAACCACCCTGGTATGGGATGTGAAGTTCTATATAGACTCTAGCACATTTTTATACCACACTATCATCACCATGATTGAGATCAGTACTGCTGATCCTATAATGCACCAGAACCCACACTGCCCTCAGACCACCTTCAGCCATATAAGGTTGGGATGCTCTACCCTTAACCTTCCAGCTGAATTGAAAATTCCAGCACAGATGAGACAAGATAGTTACTCTCTTTGCAGGGAATAGCTGCAGATAAAGGTCCTCTAAGAAATGATTAACTATCCTAGAGAAGCAAATAGTAGAGTAAGAAACACCTGTGTCAGTACGATGTAATAAAAAAAAACAAAATTGTAAAAGATATACTACAGAAAGTGAGAAAAACCAAAGCCTGTGGCCCATTCTGAAAAGGCATAAATTAGATGGTAGGTTGGGAGTTCCTGATCTCAGCACATATTATGAAGTGGCAAAGTTGAGGCAGCTATGGGATTGGAGGAATGATATGTAAAAACAGAACAACAGTTTTTGCCAAGGGTACCACTACACATCTTGTCTGACCATAATGGGAACTACGGGTAGATAAAGTTATTGAGAACCCATTTGCCCATCATATTCTGAATCTTTGGTGAAAGACTCAGGAGAGGATGAATGGGAAGATCTTTACTCACCCTTATTAGTTGGGACTGGGAGAGTCTGATAGGCCCATAAATTGGAAAGTGTTTGGGGTTAAATCATTTTTGCTACTGATTGAGCATAGATGAGGAAAAGCTTTCTTAGAAGTTCAAAAGGAGTTCAGGATCCCTGGTAAGGAAATTTACACTTCCCTGAAAATAAGACATTAGTCTACTGTAAAAATAATGAGTGGAGGCTGGTGAAGGGAGCTCACTAATTTTGAACAACTATGGTTAACCCAGCAGAGTGTGAGGGGATTGATCTCTCATTTATATGATATATTTACACAGAGAGGTTTTACAAGTTCCTATACATGGTGGAATAATCTTGTCTAGGATATGATACTTGATGACCAAGTATGGAGGGGGATATTTGCAAGGAGAAAATAGAATGTCCATATTAGTGAGTGTTAAAGAAGTCAATAGAACATTACTTTTGAGGTGGTTCATGACCCCCACACTTTGAATAAGATGTTCCCCCGTTTCCTGGCTAAATGTTAGAGGGAGTGTTCTGAATGGGGAATGAATATGCATATGTGGTGGCACTGTCTTATGGTTAAGACCTTTGGGATATAGTTTCTATAGAGATGGGAAACTATGGAGGAAAGAGGGAGGATTGGACTCCTTGCAGTGTCTTTTGGGGGTGTTACTTAGCAGCTAGAAAAACCATTGCACTTGATTGGAAATTGAATTTGTCAAATCAATGGAGGAAGAAACTTGGGAAACTGATCCTCTTGGAGTATTTAACTTTGGCAAGACAGAATAAAAACAATGAGGAGAGAGAACATTGGACCCAACTACGAGTTTATTTTTGAGCTGGGCAAGGGGATAAAGTAGGGTTGGGGGGCGATGGTGAAATGGCCACAGATTTGTTTTTGTACAGTTAGAATTTATTACATTTTGCAATGGTGCAAAATGTTCTTTGTTGAAATTCAACTACATTATTGTTTAGGATGCACCAGTTTATTCACAGGGTTGTATCCTGCCTTGAAAATGTTCAAAAAATAAATAAACCCTCCTGTTTACTAAGCCATGCTAGCAACTGCTGTGTGCTAATGCCGACACAGCCCATTCACTTTGAACGGACTGTGTCAGCAATACCTCATGGCAGCCACTAGTAAGGCTTAGTAAACAGGGGGAAATCTGCTGATCTGAAATTGAATGTTTATTCTTTTTTAGATTTCCTTGCAAATATCTTATCAAATTTCAGGGCACTCATTATGTTTTCTATGATCCACGGCAGCTTTCTGTGTTTTAGAGTGCCAAAATTCTTGAGAATTTAGTTTCTGTTGTTACTCCTTTAGTGCCCTTGATGGGTGAGGGGTCTGTGACAAGCTGTCCTGCAGATTTAGAGGGCGTGTTGTTTCCATTAATACAATTATTTTGCCATTGCATTTTGTTATATCTTTTTTTCTTCTTTGATTATTACTTGTGATTACTGAATTGGGTTTCCTCCACTATGGTAGACTAAAGACCAGGGAAATTATGATCTGTTTTTGTGATATTTCTTTGCTGGCCACTATTCAGCTGGCGACAGTCAGTTTTTTTAAACACTCACCATCACCAGCAAGATTAGCCCCAGATATTCAATGCTGGGCCATGTCTGGGCACCAGCACTGAATATCGGACACTAATTTCGGTGGGGCTGGCCACCAAAGCTTATTCAGGTCCCAACTGATATTCATCCAGACACATATAAGACAAATATGGAGGCCCTGGATAAATATTTTGCCAGTGCTTTCAATATTAGCAGGTAGGAAAAGACCTCAAAAGCCAAATGTACTCAGTGTAAATGCACCGAAACAGTTTTATTACTCAGTGGGCAGCTGCTTCATCATTTGCCAAAACCCTCCTGCATTTGTGTTTGTAAACCATTTTTTCTTTTATATTTTACTCTATTTTCTTCATTAACAGTCTTATGTGCATACCAGGTGACATAGCATTGTGCTAATCCACACAACTCTAGTAATAAAAAGAAAAACAATGCACCTAGCTTTTCAACTCCCAATGGGGACCCGTTTTGTCCACCAGCTTTGTCAATGGAGATTCAGTATAAATGTGCCAATGTGCACCTTTATCCCCATTTGCTTTTCACTCCTAGCATTTTTGCTGTTCTTCTCCAAGCATATTTTCTTTGAATATTGGGCCAGCCCACACATGCTTTCAATCTTATTTACAAGGATGGTCATTTCATGCTCGGATACAGGATTCTTTTTTCTATGACTCAAGATGTGCCACAGGGCTCGGCTTTGTCTGCAGTGCTTTTCAATCTGTTCATGATTTCATTAGGAACAGTATTTCAGAGGTTAAATGTTTCTTTTAGGATGTATGCAGATGATATACAGCTTTATTCTGCTTGAGAAAAGTAATTGTGATCCCAGTTTTAAATTATCATGTTGCTTTGGTAAGATTATGGAATGGATGTTACAACATAATTGTCACTAAATTTAGCTAAAACTAAAATTATGTATGTTGGGAGAGCAACAGATCCTACCCACAATATTAGAATAGCATCAGGGGGTAAATTTACTGTTAAATGTTGTATTCAAAATCTTTGAGTAATGCTGGATGCAAATCTTACAATGCAAAAACAAGTGGATCAGGTTATTTCAACAGCTTTCTTCCAACTTCAGTTGTTAAGTAAGTTGAAAGGGATGGTGCCAGTGTCAGATTTCCATGCGATTGAGCAGAGCCTGGTATTGATGAGAACTGATTATTGCAAATCGCTGTATTTAGGTATGGCATCTACTAAATTACACTGCTCTGCAAGTCATCCAGAATGCAACTTCACATTTACTTACAGGAGTATCAAGATCAGCACATATTACACCTGTACTGAAAGAGCTTCATTGGTTACCTGTGATATATAGAGACATGTTTAAGGTTCTGGTATTGATTCACCAACATGCATGTGAACCTTGTTAATACTTTGTGTATGTACTGTCTAAGATGATCTTTGATATCAGAAACTGCAAAACAGTTATACCTTCCATCTGTAACGGCATATCATTATGAAGGACCTGGATTATGGGACAGGCTTCCATGTCATTTAAGACTTTCTGCTAATATCAACAGTTTAAATGATTTTTGAAAGCTCACTGCTTTGTAAAGGCTTTTTTAGAGGGCAGAGGGTTTTGGAGGACTCACATTTACCACCACAAGTGTAACAGGTAGGGGGTGATGGGCCTGGGTCTGCCTGCCTGAAGTACACTGCACCCACTAAAACTGCTCCAGGGACCTGCATACTGCTGCGATGGACCTGAGTATGACATTTGAGGCTGGCATAAAAGATTTTTAAAAATGTTTTTTGAGGGTGGGAGGGGGTTAGTGACCACTGGGGGGGAGCAAGGGGAGGTCATCCCCGATTCCCTCCGGTGGTCATCTGATCAGTTTGGGCACCTTTATGTGCCTTGGTCGTAAGAAAAACAGGACCAGGTAAAATCGTCCAAGTGCTTGTCAGGGACGCCCTTTTTTTTCCATTAGGGGTCGAGGACGCCCATGTGTTAGGCACGCCCAAATCCTGCCTTTGCTATGCCTCCGACACGTCCCCATGAACTTTGGTCGTCCCTGCGATGGAAAGCAGTTGGGGATGCCCAAAATTAGCTTTCGATTATGCCAATTTGTGTGACCCTGAGAGAAGGACGCCCCACTTCCGATTTGTGTCGAAAGATGGGCATCCTTCTCTTTCCAAAATAAGCTTGATTGTGTATCTGGATTTTCAAAAGGCATTTGGCAAAGTACCTCATGAAAGACTCCAGGGGAAATTGAAAGTCAAATACTATGTGCAATTCTGGTCACTGCATCTCAAAAAAGATATAGTGGAATTAGAAAACGTGCAGAGAAGGGCGACAAAAATGATAAAGGGGATTAGATGACTTCCCTGTGAGGAAAGGCAAAAGCAGGTATGGCTCTTAAGCTTGGAGAAAAAAAAGTTGAGGGGAGATATGATAGAGGTCTATAAAATAATTAGTGGAGTGGAATGGGTAGATGTGAATCACTTGTTTACTCTTTTCAAAAATACTAAGACTAGGGGGCACACGATGAAACTACAAAGTATTTAGTTTAAAACAAATCAAAGAAAATATTTCTGCACTCAACGTGCAATTAATCTCTGGAATCCGTTGCCAGCAAATATGTTAAAAGCAGTTAGCTTGGCAGGGTTTAAGAAAGTTTGGATTGCTTCCTAAAAAAAACAGAAGTCCATAAGCCATTATTAAGATGGACTTCGGGAAAATCCACTGCTTATTTCTAGGATAAGCAGCATAAAATGTATGGTACTGTTTTGGGATCTTGTCAGGTACTTGTAACCTGGATTGGTCAATGTTGGAAACAGGATTCTTGGCTTGATGGACCTTCGATATGTCCCAGTTTGGCAACACTTATGTACTTATAAGTCTCAGGATTTGTCTGGTTTACTCCAAAGGTTAGCCAGAAAACCTTTATATTTCAGCCTCTTAAACTATATCGGTGTAAGATCAATATTGAACACAAGAAACAGTACATTATAGCATACAGACATGACAGAATAAAATGAGGTTTTCATTCTTTATAAAATAGGGGTTAAGTGTAACTCCACCTGCAATCCATATGTGAACTTTATTTTATCAGTGTCCCAGTACAAGCCAGTTGGCACTTGACAACTCTCGCTGAAAATGTTGCTCAGTTGGAAATCAGAAAATCTTTCTTTCACATCTGGGTAACTATGCATAAAATCATTTGCCACATGTGATTCTTGAGAAGATTAAACTGTCATTTGACCTTTTTCATTATTTCTTTAAATGGCTGAGTCATCCCACTCCACCATGCATAAGCTAATAGAGATACAGGGTATATTTCAGGTCTTTGCACTGGGAGATAGCAATATATAGCCTGCATAATTGCCAACATCATTCCACAGGAACATTTCTGACCATATACAATAGAGTCTGCCAATACACTGCATTAGAGGGAAGGACACATTCATGAATGTCATATTGTATAAATGAACTACACTTCGGTGATGTGCAGAACAGCAGCGAGGCAATGCAGTGTGCTGCTTTTACAATGTTTTCTATCTCCTTTTAGAATGGATGCAGTGTGACAAGTGCTAATTGGCTTGTGTGAAGTGTCTTTTGGTTTTTCACTGGGTATCACCCTGGTGCCTGGAGACAAAACTCTTGTTTCCATAGTAAAATGATGTGGATATGAATGGAAGTCATTTGTCTTCATAATTCAAGTCGAGCACCTTGGAACATCTAACTCATTAATTAGATAGGCACCACTGAGAGATATGTACAGTGACAGTGACATGCTGCAATGACATAGCTTACATTTCTCCAGCTTTTTAACATTATTTATTTATTTTTCTTTTAACAGATACCTGCTAGTGTTATTTATTCTTTTTCTTGTCGTTTTTTTTTTTCTGTTGATTTGTGCTGCTGGAACATGATATTTTCGCTGCCCTGCGGGTATTGATTTTGGCATGTCACTGGGGAATTTTGTAATTCCCAGTGATTGATGCAGTTGCACTGGGGACAATGCTATCACATGAAATGGTGAAAAGGGACATTTCAAGCCAGCTACAGGTAATCTTATTCAGATGAATGTACAAATTGTGCTATAGATACCTGGAAATCAGAATATCATCTGCCACATTATCCTGTCCAATATTTATTTATGAGTAGATGCACCTGAAAGAAATGTGGCTGGGGTGGACTCAGGGTGTGACTGGGGTGGTACCAAGAGATCAATGCCCATATGTGATGTCCAGCCTATGAAATTTAGACAGTTTTAAGACCTGCTATAAGAAATATCCAGAAATGGAGGACATGAAAACAGTAACAATTCAAAACTGTGGGATAGACACAAAAGAATCCTGTATAGAAGACATGGAACCAAACAAACTTAGCAGTGATTAGATGGTAACACCAGTAATTGGGAAGCAAAGCCAGTGCTGGGCAGACTTCTATGGTCTATGAACTGCTCTTGGCTGGACAGATTTGGATGGGTTGGAGTGGGGCTTTGATGACAATTGCAGTAGTTGGAGAATAAAGCCAGTGCCGGGCAGACTTCTATGGTCTATGCCCTGAAAATGGCAATGTCAAATCAAGATCAAGTATACATATGTAATATCACATCATACCTTATACTATGCGTTTACCTTGTTGAACAGACTGGATGTCTTTATCTGCCATCATCTACTATGTTAGAAATCGTCGCAATTTGTCTTTTGGGACATAGTGCATTGTTTTTGACTGAAAGAGAGTGAAGATCAAGCATCTGGTCTAATTGCCTTCATTGTCTGCCCCTGATTGTCTTTTCACAATCCCAACTGCCCTACCTTGTGTTTTCACACCCTCAGAAACTGATATCTCATACCCAGATAACCCCCAGGACATACCTATTCCTTGTTGTACTCCAAAAGCTTCTTCCCCACCCTAAATCCCCAACTGTTGGTCCATCCTGACCCAGCTTATGCCTGTACATCTGTGTCCTCACATCCCATATGCTCCCTCCCCTCCCAAACTGCCCAGCTGATTGTGTTGCTGTGACTCTGAGTAACTGATAGACTACCAGCATTCACACAGAGCGCTTGTGGTATGTGTTACTTCCCCAGAGTCTAGGTGGTATGTATTAGTGCAGGTGTGGTTTGACTGTGGTTCTGAGTGCTGCTAGGTGAGGCACTTTAGGAGCTAGGAGCATACTAGTCCCTAATCTTTGTACTTTTGGAATGAGTGAAAAATTGATTTACTTCTACTCATTCTACACCACTCAGGATTTTATAGACCTCAGTCATACCTCCCCTCATCCGTCTCTTTTCCAAGCTGAAGAGCCTTAACCTCTTTAGCCTTTCCTCATATGAGAGGAGTTCCATCTCCTTTATCATTTTGGTCGCTCTTTGAACCTTTTCTAATTCTGCTTTATCTTTTTTGAGATACAGCAACCAGAATTGAACACAATACTCAAGATGCGGATGCACCATAGAGCGATACAAAGGCATTATAGTGATTTCTGTCTTATTCACCGTCCCTTTCCTAATAATTCCTAGCATCCTATTTGCTTTTTTGGCTACCACCACACACTGAGCAGAAGATTTCATCGTATTATCTACAACAACTGCCAGATCTTTTTCTTGAGCGCTGACCCCCAAGGTGGACCCTAACATCAGTTAACTATGATTTGGATTATTCTTTCCAATGTGCATCAACTTGCATTTGTCCACATTAAATTTCATCTGCCATTGAAGATGGCTGCCTATCAATATGAAGCTCATTTTTTATCTGTACGGTAAATCTCTCTTACAATTAGTAGAGGAGATACTTACAATTAATGAGGGATAGCCTGAAACCTCAACTGGCATATGTCCATGAGGTCTAGAGAGTACCCACTGTTGGAGTAAAGAAAAGGGGAGACAGGATTGAGAAGGGAAAGGAAGAGAAAACAATAAAATATGGAGAGACAATCAAATAAAACAAAGAGAGAAGGAGAAAAAAGAAGAGAGATATAGAGATAGCGAGAGAAAGAAAGAAGATGGGAAAACCGAAAGAGAAAGCATTTGTGATGGAGGAGGGAACGAGGAGTTCTGGAGATGGGGCAAAGAAAGAAGGAATGGGGGATGGGATAGATGAAGAAAGGAAGGAGAGTGATGGAGTCATGAGATATCATATGGTTTGACTCCATGACAGAAAAATCAGGGCTGATAGACAAGGAAGGTAGATAAACTAAAGGAAGGATCAAATAGGAGAAAGAGGAAAGGAAAGTAAGGAAAAGAGAGAAAAAGGCTTATGCACTACCATAAGAAGTCATGTATCTGTATTCCTGCCATCAGTTATGCATCTGTGTTATTAGTTGCAGAAATGTCAGCCTCACTCCCCCTCTTTTACCCACTCTGCCCAGAGTACAAGAAGGATTTTATATGACTGAACTCCAGAAACATGGAAAAGGTCCACCTCTAACCAAGCAATGCACTCCTCTGCAATACCTCAGTCAGTGCTATCAGGGATGCATACAAGTGCTTAACCCTGTTAAACTGTGTGACCAAATATGACACTAGAGCTCACCATAGTAATCAAGCCAACACATAACAGTTATTACACAAAACTGTATCCATACATAAGGCTCCAGCAACACCCTGACAACACACACCACAAATTCTGACATCATCAGAGTGGAACTGGAGCTGCTGGATCTTAACACACTCTGTCATACCTGGCCCTCTCTGTGTCTATCTGTGTGCTTCTAGGTATGGGTATGTGCCTTGGTCTCTACCTACCCAGACACACCCATTGCATGTGAGATGAGCATCGTATGGCAACCATTAGGTACATATACCCAGACACTGGCACTCCGAAGCCACCACAGCATACAGTGTATGTCACACCACTCTAATTGATGTTGCTCTCCATCCAGCACACAGGTGACAGGGTACTCCCAAAGGAGGTGGCTTATAACCCCAACTGTGGCTTCACAGAGTGAGGAAGAGGAGTGTTATAACTGAGCATATCAAGAGGTTCATCATAGGGAGGACATTTAGGGACCTGAAGAGTCGTTTTACTGACTGGAATGCTCAGGGGGCATACTTCTCTAGAGCCCTGTAAAAGTACACAAGATATTCCTAGCATGCTGCATACATGACACATAGCTATGAACAAAGTCAAAGACAGCCTATGCCACAGGGAGAACTGCTGGACTGCCAGGATACAAAGAAGGAACCAGCCCAACAACCAATCTGTGAGGCTCACACCCACAGTATGTGTGACAGCCAAAAAGGAACTCATTCACAGAAATTTTCAGTGAAAGTAAGTGTTAGTATTTATTTCCATGGGATTAGTAAAAAAAAGTGCACCTCCTTCCCTTCCTCCCTCCAGACATCCATCACCCCCATTCATCACCCCTTCCTCTCCCCTCTCCCCTTCACATATCTCTCACACCCATCTCCCCACAAAAAATTACCCCTCTCCCCACATCACCCCACACCCATTACCTCTCCCCTCCCTCCCTACATCATCTCATATGCATCCCTCTTTCCCCTTCCCACACAAATTCAGCCTCACCCCTCAACCCTCTGTCACAATGCCTACATGCTTTGTTTCCCCAAAGAAGTTGAGGAATGACATCCTCTGCTGGCTTCCATGGAAGCCATCAGGTGTGGTCTATGATGGTGAGAGTGAAGCTAAATGGATGCTGGGTGGTGCACATACAGCAACCATGCCACTAACAGTGACAGAGGCCATTATTCTCTTTCTTGATTGCTCTTGCAGTTTGCAAGTACTGCTGGTGGTGGTGGTGGTGGTGATGGCAGTGTTCGTGCTTGTTGATTCTAGTCAGCTTGGTCCCTGGGATGTGTCTGTGAAGTCAACTGTTAGTGCCCTCATATCAGTGTGCAGGCCTGACATCTCCTGCCTCATTTCCAGCATTACAGTTTTGACCTCACTGCCATATGTGGCCCTCCTTTCTTGCAGGTCAATTAACCACCATGTGAGCTGCAGCTTTTCTGCACTTTGTTTTGGCAACTGGCAGTTTTGGTGTAATAGTCTCGTTGCACTGCACAAGCTGATGCCTCTTGCTTCTGTCCACATGTTCTCCACCAGTGTCCCCATCACTATATGTCTCATTCAGAAAGGGGGTTGGAGGTGGAACACGGTCCACCACCAGGTTCATCCACCTCATTGACCAGATCCTCCCTGCCACATTGCCTTGGCTACCTTCAGTTTCATGGTGTGCTGTCCTGCTGCTGCTTCTGCCACCACCTCAGTACTCTTCTAGCTAGCAGCTTGTACCATCCTTATTGAGACTGATGGTTCATGTGCAAATCAGTGAAAGAATGTGGATGAGGATTAGTATAAAGGAGCACATTTGCTATCACCAGGTACAAGGAAGCACCACATTACCACAATTTAGAAGCCTTATCCATGATAATTATGTCCATATGGTTCCATAGCCAGTCCATGTCACAAAAACATCCAAACCACCATTGTAGAACAAGGGTGCTACGAGCATCCATGATCCATTGATGAATAGATGCACCTGAAAGAAATGTGACTGGGATGGTACCAAGATGTCTAGCCTTCAATATACCTTACTAATACAGACACTTTGTAAGAGTATGTGGGTTGCTACATGTAGTTTCTCATAGCATGGCAGGCATGCACATTGGCAGATAGGATGTCAATGCACAGTGTACTAGGTGACCATGCACATGTGCACACAGTGGATAGTGTATTTGCATGGGTGTGGCTTGTAGAGCATGCTTTCCAAGTATCTACCACTGTAATGCATAGAATGGCTAGACACATCTCTCCATATAAACAGGAAATATGACAGCAACTGCCTCACATACTGTTTACTACAATCCACTTGGAACAGCTGTTAAAAACTCAAGTGAAGCTTTACAAGTTACACAGACATGTAACCCTGTGAGGGATGCACAAACCTGTCAAAGCCACATAAGAGCTGAATCCCATTAGATTGTGTGATCAAATATGGTACTGTGACTCACGTGGAGGGGCATAATTGAACATGTTTTCCTGAGGGCATCCTCACAGGACGTCCCCGCGAAGGGGCAGGGAAACCCATATTATTGAAACAAGATGGGCGGCCATCTTTCGTTTCGATAATACGGTCGGGGATGCCCAAATCTCCATATTTAGGTCGACCTTAGAGATGGTTGTCCCTAGAGATGGCCATCCCCGATTTTCGGCGATAATGGAAACCGAGGACGCCCATCTCAGAAATGACCAAATCCAAGCCCTTTGGTCGTGGAAGGAGCCAGCATTTGTAGTGCACTGGCCCCCCTCACATGCCAGGACACTAACTGGGCACCCTAGGGGACACTGCAGTGGACTTCAGAAAAAGCTCCCAGGTGCATAGCTCCCTTACCTTGTGTGCTGAGCCCCCCAAAACCCACTCCCCACAACTGTACACCACTACCACAGCCCTTAGGGATGAAGGAGGGCACCTACATGTGGGTACAGTGGGTTTGTGGAGGGTTTTGGAGGGCTCACATTTACCACCACAAGTTTAACAGGTAGGGGGTGATAGGCCTGGGTCTGCCTGCCTGAAGTGCACTGCAGTGCCCACTGAAACTGCTCCAGGGACCTGCATACTGCTGTCATGGAGCTGGGTATGATATTTGAGGCTGGTATAGAGGGTGGAAAAATATTAATTTTTTTTAGGGTGGGAGGTGTTCTGTCTTTTGACAACTTTGTCTAAGTTACAGTGGAACCCTAGAATGGGTTAATGTTTGTTATTATTTCACTGCTAGGTCATGTGAGCTAAGTATTGTGTGTAGTGTAGTTTATGGTCATGTAACCACGCTTGCCACCTCATTGACAAGCTCTGTCTCTATTGGTCTTTACCTTCTCCTCTGGGCTTGTGTGTGCCCTACTTTCTAGCCCTCTCTCTTTCTATCTCTCTATGATTCTGTATCCATTTTACTTCAGTCAGCTTATGTTCTGTTAAACGCTCTGAAGAGAACTTGTTTTTTTTACCTTGGACATATCTTTATGTTAAGATATAACATTTCCAGCAGACCAGCTCTGATCATCTTCTGTAAACCCAGCTGTGTTTTGTCACCTGCTCAGTAAAGCTGGGTTTCTCAGATTTCTGTCTCCATCCACTGAAGAAACTGTCAGAATCACGAAGTCTCTGTGCCAAGAGGCAATCTTCTGAGCTGCTGAATGTGAGTACATTGTTGTGTTATTGAATAAAGAAAATATCAGAAAAGAAAGAGACTTCAGGTGTGCTGGTATGTCAAGGTTAACTGCAAGATACTGAGACTTTCAGGTAACAGGTCTTAGGAGACTTGTACAGGACGGGGTTAGTGACCACTGGGGGAGTAGGGGGAGCTCATCCCCGATTCCTTTCTGTGGTCATCTGGTCATTCAGGGCACATTTTTGTAGCTTGGTCGTAAAAACAAATGGACCAAGTAAAGTCATCCAAGTGTTCGTCAGGGACGCCCGTCTTTTTTCCATTATTGGCCGAGGATGGCCATGTGTTAAGCACGCCCCAGTCCCGCCTTCACTATGTTTCCGACATGCCCCCGTGAACTTTGGTCGTCCCCACGACGGAAAGTAGTTGAGGGCACCCAAAATCGGCTTTCGATTATGCCGATTTGGGCGACCCTGTGAGAAGGACGCCCATCTCCCGATTTGTGTCGAAAGATGGGTGCCCGTCTCTTTCAAAAATGAGCCCAATAGTGACCAAGCTAATACATAGCAATTAGTAAACAAAACTGTATCCATACACATGACTCCAGGGAAACTCTGACAACACACACCTCAAGATCTTGCATCAGCATGGTAGAATTGAAGCTGCTGGCTCCCAGCACACTCAGTCATACCTGGCCCTCTCTGTGTCTGTCTGTGTGCTTCTAGGTTGTTGGTGTGTGCATTGGTCTCTGTGTTCGAGGCCGACAGAAACTGGGGTTCTTGGTTTCAACCAAATCAGCAGCTGAAATTTGCCATTGGGTTTCATCCAAAACCAAAATCTGCTCCTATACCCCCCTCAGCAGATTGTGGGTCCTCCAGGGTCAGCCACTGTCACCCCACACCTACCACAGCTCCTCCACCAGCCCCAGGCCTACTTTTTAATGCACTGGTGGTCTTGTGGCAGCTCCTCCCCCCTCAGGCTGCTCAGGCCTACCTTTTAAGTCTCTTGGTACTCTAGTGGCCTCTTCGAGGCAAGAGCAGTCTCTAGTCTCTCTTGCCCCCGCCAGTTCCTCAACTAATATATCTGCCAGGACTTCCCGCTACAACCTTACCAGACTGCCATGGAAGGTGGCCATTTTTGGATTGGAACCAGCATAAACAGGAACAGTCTCCAGTCACTCCTGCATATGCTGGTTCCAATTTCAAAATGGCTGCCAGGACCTCTATGATATGTTCTGGTGGTGCTGGTGGTTAGTCTGGGGTACCAGTGCAGTGGGATTTCTAGAATAACATATAGTAACATAGTAGATGACGGCAGAAAAAAGACCTGCACGGTCCATCCAGTCTGCTCAACAAGATAAACTCATATGTGCTACTTTTTGTGTATACCCTACTTTGATTTCTACCTGTCCTCTTCAGGGCACAGACCGTATAAGTCTGCCCAGCACTATCCCCGCCTCCCAACCACCAGCCCTGCCTCCCACCAACGGCTCTGGCACAGACCGTATAAGTCTGCCCAGCACTATCCCTGCCTCCCAACCATCAGTTCCGCCTCCCACCACCGGCTCTGGCACAGACCGTATAAGTCTGCTCAGCACTATCCCCGCCTGTTCCGGGGCAGAGAAGAAGCATGGAACGAACAGAGGACAGGCGCGCGCAACACCCCCCCCCCCCAGTGGCGTGCATCCGGGGCGGACCGCACCCACCGCCCCCCCCTAGGAATGCCACTGCTCCCAACCACCAGCCCCGCCTCCCACCACCGGCTCTGCCACCCAATCTCGGCTAAGCTCCTGAGGATCCATTCCTTCTGAACAGGATTCCTTTATGTTTATGATTCTAGTGTACTCTGGCTCATCATCAGAGGCAACAGAGAAGGAGGTACATTTTGCAGATGTCAGGATATAAAGACCAAGGACCTAACTTATAGATTTGTCTATGGAGCAATGCCCATGCAGGTTTAGATTCCATAGGATGACCATTTCCCAATTTTGATATGAGTTAGAGCATTTGTATCCCACATTTTCCCACCTATTTGCAGGCTCAATAGAGAATCAGTGGAGGGGACATGCCATGCCAGTGTACCTGAAAGTCACCTCAGACCTCACCATTGTGGCTGCAGGATTCCAGACCACTCTAAAGGCCAAAGTGGCAATAAACCAATTAGGCACCTCATCCTACATTGCTTAGTTTCTGAGCAATTTTCTCAGAACAGCTGATCAGTTTTCTTTGAGCAGCTATTGATATGATAGAGACATTTAAACATCTCTGTAGCATAAATACATAGTGGTCAAATATCTTTCATTTGAAAGGAAAGTCTGAAATGAGGTGGCATAGGATGAAAGTGAAAGGGGACAGACTCAGGAGCACCCTAATGAAATACTTCACAGAAAGGGTGGTGAATTCATGGAACTGCCTCCTGGTGGAAGTGGTGGCGGTGAAGATTCTGAATTCAAAAAAGCTTAGGATAAATGGGATCTCTAAGTAAGATGAAGGGGTAGTAGATGGCATAGATGGGCTATATGAACTTTATATGCCTTCATTTTTTTGTTGTTTCTATAGTAGTCACAGCAAACCATGGCCAAATTTTTAAAAAATATTTTTCCATCAATTCTGGGGGATCAAGCTGCCCACACATTGCTCACAGAAAGTCCTTCAATCTCTTACCATGCAGGAGGTCTGCAATGGCACAGGTCTCATAATTAGTTTGTGCCCATGGATCCCAGGATCCTGTCATAATGCCTACATTCTGTCACAGTCTGACATGCATGACCACTTTGAGGGGACAGTTTCTAGCAGCCACCTCTCACACATAATCTTAACCTTAACACCTCTCGTTTCTGTCTCTAGAATCCTCTAACATTTGCCAATGCAGTTAAGGAACAGCAATGCCTTCTAGCCATGCACACCAGGATTCTGCCACTCACTTTCTTTTTCTCTGCCTTACCCAACAGGTGTCAGAAGCTCTTCACTCTATCACCTCTCCCCAGAGTACATCAAAGAAGTGCTATAATCTGGCCTACAGTCAGATAATGACAATCATCAAAAGGACTTTAAAAGACACATTTATGGGTAAATTCTATAAATGATGCCTAGACTTAGGAACCAATGGGTTCTCTGAGCTGATTACCCTTTGTGGAATAGCAGTTAGAGCAGATTCCCTCTTCCAACTTTTGGCATGAGGACTTACGCCTGCTGAAACCTGCGCAAGTTGGACATGTAACTGCAGTATTGTATAACACTGCATCTAAATATTGGGAATGCCCCTGAGCTGCTCATGGCCCTCCCATGGCCACATCTCCTTTTGGGTTGCACATGAGACATTTTGGGGTACAAGAATAGTGTGTAGGCAGATGCATGTGTACAACTAAATTAGTGCCAATTTAAATGCAATTAACTCCAATTAATGGTAATTGATTGTTGGCACCCAATTGACTAATTAGGTTATGAACTCATCTGGGTTCCACACTCAAATTTGAGCACCCAACTTTGGGCGACTTATATAGAATCAAGGGATTAAAGTGTCTGGACAGGTGTGTGAGAAGGCATCTGTACCATTCTACCAATGCACAAGGGCGCATGACTTTTTCACTCAAAGAATAGTTAAGCTCTGTAACTCTTTGCCAGAGGATGTGGTAACAGTAGTTAGCGTATCTCGGTTTAAAAAAGGTTTGGACAAGTTCCTGGAGGAAATGTCCATAGTCTATGCATGGGGAAGTCACTGCTTGCCCTGGGATTGGTAGCATGGAATGTTGCTACAATTTGGGTTTCTGCCAGGTACTTGTGACCTGTACTAGCCACCAGGGTCAGTCAGCAATTGCGGGGCCCTGTGCAGACCAGTTCGCTGGGCCCCTCCCAGTCCCACCTAGCCCCGCCCCCACCCAGCCATACCCCCACCCAGCCATACCCCTTGTTGACAAGATATGTTTTAAACATTTTCTTTTATTTCAAATAAAGATAAATCAAGCAAAACTTGTATGCAAAAACTAATTCAAACATGAAAAATGCTATACTAGGAAACCTTTGGGTTTAAAAAGCAAAACCATGTGCACGTAAGGACTGGATAAATGAATAAAATGAATCATCTTAATATCTAATACTTGGTAGCAATAATGAAACAGTGATTGAATATTCAGATAGCAAGCAGCCTGAGCCAACAGATTAATTTTCCACTGAACATAATTAATTTTGTATGAACTTGGTTGCTAATAGTGTGCTGAACTGGACAATGTTGGACAGGAAAGGCTAAAGCGGCTAGGGCTCTTCAGCTTGAAGAAAAGGCGGCTGAGAGGAGATATGATAGAGGTCTATAAAATAATGAGTGGAGTTGAACGGGTAGATGTGAAGTGTCTGTTTACACTTTCCAAAAATACTAGGACTAGGGGGCATGCGATGAAGCTACAATGTAGTAAATTTAAAACGAATCTGAGAACATTTTTCTTCACTCAACGTGTAATTAAACTCTGGAATTCGCTGCCAGAGAATGTGGTAAAGGCGGTTAGTTTAGCGGAGTTTAAAAAAAGGTTTGGACGGCTTCCTAAAGGAAAAGTCCATAGACCATTATTAAATGGACTTGGGAAAATCCAGTATTTCTAGGGTAAGCAGTATAAAATGTTTTGCACTTTTTGGGGATCTTGCCAGGTATTTGTGACCTGGATTGGCCACTGTTGGAAACAGGATGCTGGGCTTGATGGACCTTTGGTCTTTCCCAGTATGACAATACTTTTGTACTTATGTACCCACTTATGTACCCTTTCACCAGCCATGGCACATATAAACAGTAATCATTGAAAATATTACACCAGTACAGGAGAAGAAAAATAACTTGTTTTTTTTTTTCATTATAAATAATTTCTGTAAGCTGTTACAGCTCCAGTATACCCAAAATGGCACAAACCAAATTAACATGCAGCACAATACAAGAAAAACAGAACATTGTTATACATTGCAAAATAAGACAGCAGATGTAAATTCTCAAATTGGGCATATTCCAAACACTAAAATGAAAATAAAATGATTTTTTTCTACCTTTGTTGTCTTGTGACTTTGTTTTTCTGATCATGTTGGTCCCAGTCTCTGATTCTGCTGCTCTCTATCTGCTCCCTTAACTCCACTTCCAGGGCTTCCTTTCCATTAATTTCTTTACTTTCCTCCTTTCTTCATTTCTTGCCCTACATTCATAGGTAAAAGCTGGGTCCTCTGCCGAATTGACTGGAGGAGGTATAGAGTGGATCCAACGTTTACCTATTTTCTCCAGCCATGTGCAGTTATTCTCCTCTCTTCCCTTTCCCTCATCTCCATCAGTATGCATCTCCTTCCGCTTTCTTCCCTCCCCTCCATCCATATGCATCTCCTTTCTCTCTCTTCCCCCTCCTCCCTCCATGTCCAGCATTTCTCCTCTCTCTCCTCCCCTCCATCCATTTTCATCTCACTTCATTTCACGTCCTCTCTCTTCCCTCCCCTCCATCCATGTCCAGCATTTCAACTCTTCCCCTCTCCTCCATCTGTGTCCAGAATTTCTCCTCTCCCCTCAATCCATGTGCATCTCCCCCTCTGTATTCCCTCCCCTCCATTCATGTCCAGCATTTCTCCTCTCCCCTCCCCTCTATCCATGTGCATCTACTTCCTCTGTCTTCCCTACCCTCAATCCATGTCCAGCATTTCTCCTCTCTTCTTTTCCCCTCCATTCATGTGCATCTCCTTCCTCTGTCTTTCCTTCCCTCCAACATTTCTCCTCTCTTCCCTGCCCTCCACTCCATCCATGTCCAGCATTTCTCCTCTCTCCCCTGCCCTCCCCATCCATCCATGTCCAGCAATTCTCCTCTGTCCTTCCCTCCCATCCCATCCATGTCCAGCGATTCTCCTCTGTCCTCCCCTCCATGTCTAGTGACTCGTCCCAGCCCCCAACTTACCCCTCCTTTTCAGCCCCCGAGTTTCAGTTCCCAACCCCAGCCCCACCTGTGCCCTCAGTTTTCCATAGCCCTCCTTTCCTTCCAGCCGCCCTGCGTTTAAAAAGTTTCAGCG
The DNA here is from genome assembly GCF_901765095.1 of Microcaecilia unicolor. NCBI lineage: Eukaryota > Metazoa > Chordata > Amphibia > Gymnophiona > Siphonopidae > Microcaecilia > Microcaecilia unicolor. The sequence goes on from NC_044032.1 coordinate 307,034,424, forward strand.
GCGTCAGCGAAAAAGCAAGCTCACCTCTAGCCTTCCCTTCTCTTTCAGTGTGCCTCTAGCCTCCCCTCACATCCACATCCAGTGATTCTCCTCTCTCCCCTGCCCTCCCCTCCCATCCCATCCATGTCCAGCGATTCTCCTCTGCCCTCCCCTCCATGTCCAGTGACTCACCCCAGCCCCCAACTTACCCCCCTTTTCAGCCCCCGAGTTTCAGTTCCCAACCCCAGCCCACCTGTGCCCTCAGTTTTCCACAGCCCTCCTTTTCTTCCAGCCGCCCTGCAGTGGCGACAGCGAAAAAGCAGGCTCGCCTCTAGCCTTTCCTTCTCTCTCACTGTGCACTGTGCCGCCTTTCTCTAATGCAATTTCCTGTTTCTGGTTTCCAAGAAGGCAGCACAGTGCACACTGAGAGAGAAGGGAAAGCTAGAGGTGGGCCTGCTTTTTTGCTGCCGCCGCTATGACTTTTTAAACGCAGGGCGGCTGGAAGGAAAGCTGAGGATCGAATGGCAGGGAGCGGGAGGAAGCATCGCGGGGCCCTGTGCGACCGCTCCTGTCACCCCTTCCTAAGACTGGCCCTGCTAGCCACTGTTGGAAGCAGATGGACTAATGTTCTGACCCAGTATGGCTATTCCTATGTTTTTATGAGTCCTCATTAGCCATAGGTACAGATGTGGGGTGATGGTTGGGAGCAGTAATTTCAGGGATTTGGCTGTTCACCCCCTTCATGGGTGGTGGACTACCAAGAATTTTATGAGGTAGGGTATTGTTGTTGTCTATGCAGGAGTATAGGTTTGTTTGGGGAGATGAGCCAGTGGATGATGTTTATGACGGTGACCACATTTTTTTAAATATTCGCTTTCCCCTACCATTCTGTAAATAAATTAATATTTTGTTAGCTAACAGTTCCTTTCTATTGTACTCGCATCATACATCCAACTAATCTACCTTGTAACACAAGCTATGAACATCAGTGTGGCACAATACATCTGCCTCACACATTCCAGTCTATTATGTTTACAAAGTGACTCTATATGGGGGCCCCACATACTCCACTAGGAGTTTCCAATGTTTCAGTTCCTGTCCATTCCACACAGTGGGGATTCATGTGCTGCAGGAACCTCATACCAAACTCAAGGTATTGAATGAATTAATCAATGCACTATTACACAGCTCTGTTCATGTCCATCATAGGCTCTGGTACTGCAAAACAATAGCATGTATCACTCAATAAAAATGTCAAGAATGGGAATATCAACACATGTGACTTGCCAAGGTCCAAGGTTCTGAACCCTGCTTCCCTCCCCCCCCCCCCCCTACACACACACTCCAGACCACAACAGTTGCAGCTACATACACTGGACAAGCTGCATATCTGCAAGTTGACAGATGCATATACTCATACAAGCCTATAGCTAACAGTAGGTTTTGTCCCTCCAAAACATGCTGTATGTTCAAACCCTTCCCTGGAGAAGTCATGTGACAAGCAATTATGGGTCAAACTTTGGTGTAGATGACCCCATGTACAGTGCAATCTGCTTAAGTGCAAGGGTCTGGGACCAAAGAAATACATGCAGTTAACCAGAGCGTGTGCTTAACCATTGTGACCCAAAGAAGCTTGACATCTGATAAACATATTACAGTACTGTTTATTATACGTACAGTATACAGTCGCCATTAACTGACGTTAGGCTTACTTGAAGCAATCAATCATAAACTATTAGACAAGTTCGGGATTGGTGGAAACATACTCAGCTGGATCAAGGGTTTCCTAACCACAAGAACATATCCAAGTAAAATCCAACTCAAACATATCATCACCATGGAAAGCAGACTGCGGAGTACCACAAGGATCACCGTTATCACTGATCCTCTTATAAGAACATAAGTACATAAGTAATGCCACACTGGGAAAAGACCAAGGGTCCATCGAGTCCTGCATCCTGTCCAGGACAGCGGCCAATCCAGGCCAAGGGCACCTGGCAAGCTTCCCAAATGTACAAACATTCTATACATGTTATTCCTGGAATTGTGGATTTTTCCCAAGTCCATTTAGTAGTGGTTTTATGGACTTGTCCTGTAGGAAACCGTCTAACCCCTTTTTAAACTCTGCCAAGCTAATCGCCTTCACGTCTGGCAACGAATTCCAGAGTTTAATTATGCGTTGGGTGAAGAAACATTTCCTCTGATTTGTTTTAAATTTACTACACTGTAGTTTCATCGCATGCCCCCTAGTCCTAATATTTTTGGAAAGCGTGAACAGACACTTCACATCCATCTGTTCCACTCCACTCATTGTTTTACAAACCTCTATCATGTCTCCTCTCAGCCTTCTCTTCTCCAAGCTGAAAAGCCCTAGCCTCCTTAGTCTTTCTTCATAGGGAAGTCGTCCCATCCCCGCTATCATTTTAGTCGCCCTTTGTTGCACTCTTCAACCTAATGATGACCCCTCTAGCCAAGTCCTTATCCAACCAACCTTAACCCCTTCATCTATGCAGATGATGTCACAATATACATCCCTTACAAATCCAAACTGACAGAAATCACCAACAAAATCACGACCAGCTTGAACATCATGGACTCCTGGGCAAATGCATTTCAACTAAAACTCAACAAAGAAAAAACACACTGTCTTATCCTCTCATCCCAACACAACACGGACAACCCCACAATTATCACCATCCCAGATCACACCCTCCCTATCTCAGACAGCCTGAAAATTCTCGGCGTTACATTGGACCACAACCTAACACTAGAGAGCCAAGTGACATCCACAACAAAGAAAATGTTCCATTCAATATGGAAACTCAAACGAGTGAAACAATTCTTCCCGAGGGAAACATTCGCAACCTGATACAATCAATGGTACTAAGCCACGTATACTGCAATGGAATTTATGCGGGATGCAAAGAGCAAACATTAAAGAAACTTCAGACCGTTCAAAACAGGGCAGCTAGGCTTATCTTTGGAAAAACGCAATTTGAAAGTGCAAAACCCCTACACGAAAAACTACACTGGCTCCCAATCAAAGAACGCATTGCTTTCAAAATCTGCACTCTGGTCCACAAAATTATCTACGGTGAAGCCCCGGGATACATGACATATCTGATCGACCTTCCAACCAGAAACACATCTGAATCTACACGGACGTACTTAAATCTGCACTATCCAAGCTGCAAGGAACTCAAATACAATTCAACCTATGCATCCAATTTCTCCTACATAAACACACAACCATGGAATGCATTACCAAAAGCCTTGAAAATCACGTTTGACCACCTACACTTCCGGAAAAAACTAAAAACTTACCTGTTTGCAAAAGCATACCCGACTAATCCGTCATAAATGCCTGATCTCTGCAACACAACAAACCCAAAGTACGAAATGGACATAACACAACTCTCCCGTTGAACAATTCCCTAATGCGGCTGTACCACATATATAAGTACATAACTAATGCCACACTGGGAAAAGACCAAGGGTCCATCGAGCCCAGCATCCTGTCCACGACAGCAGCCAATCCAGGCCAAGGGCACCTGGCAAGCTTCCCAAATGTACAAACATTCTATACATGTTATTCCTGGAATTGTGGATTTTTCCCAAGTCCATTCAGTAGTGGTTTATGGACTTGTCCTTTAGGAAACCGTCTAACCCCTTTTTAAACTCTGCCAAGCTAACTGCCTTCACCACGTTCTCCGGCAACAAATTCCAGAGTTTAATTATGCGTTGGGTGAAGAAACATTTTCTCTGATTTGTTTTAAATTTACTACACTGTAGTTTCATCGCATGCCCCCTAGTCCTAGTATTTATGGAAAGCGTGAACAGACGCTTCACATCCACCTGTTCCACTCCACTCATTATTTTATAGACCTCTATCATGTCTCCCCTCAGCCGTCTCTTCTCCAAGCTGCAAAGCCCTAGCCTCCTTAGTCTTTCTTCATAGGGAAGTCGTCCCATCCCCGCTATCATTTTAATTGCCCTTCACTGCACCTTTTCCAATTCTAATATATCTTTCTTGAGATGCGGCGACCAGAATTGAACACAATACTCAAGGTGCGGTCGCACCATGGAGCGATACAACGGCATCATAACATCCTCCCACCTGTTTTCCATACCTTTCCTAATAATACCCAACATTCTATTCGCTTTCCTAGCCGCAGCAGCACACTGAGCAGAAGGTTTCAGTGTATTATCGATGATGACACCCAGATCCCTTTCTTAGTCCGTAACTCCTAACGTGGAACCTTGCATGACATAGCTATAATTCGGGTTCTTTTTTCCCACATGCATCACTTTGCACTTGCTCACATTAAACGTTATCTGCCATTTAGACGCCCAGTCTCCCAGTCTCATAAGGTCCTTCTGTAGTTTTTCACAATCCTCCTGCGAGTTAACAACTTTGAATAACTTTGTGTCATCAGCAAATTTATTTTTATTTTGCTTACATTTGTACGCCGCGCTTTCCCACTCATAGCAGGTTCAATGCGGCTTATATATTATATACAGGTACTTATTTGTACCTGGGGCAATGGAGGGTTAAGTGACTTGCCCAGAGTCACAAGGAGCTGCTTGTGCCTGCAGTGGGAATCGAACCCAGTTCCCCAGGACCAAAGTCCACCACTCTAACCACTAGGCCACTCCCACTCATTTAATTACCTCGCTAGTTACTCCCATCTCTAAATCATTTATAAATATATTAAAAAGCAGCAGTCCTAGCACAGACCCCTGAGGAACCCCACTAACTACCCTTCTCCATTGTGAATACTGCCCATTTAACCAGGGCCGTGCCAAGGGTCTCTCGTGCCCCCCTGCAGACTATCAGTTGGTGCCCCCCCCTTCCCCCGCCCGGTGAAAATGATTGCTCACCACTTGCCACACTGACAGGAATTGTCAGCAATATTCTTAGAAACAAATTGCTATACGTTGCAAAATAAGATAGCAGATGTAAATTCTCAAAGTGGACATATTCCAAACACTAAAATGAAAATAAAATGATTTTTTTCTACCTTTGTTGTCTGGTGACTTTCTTTTTCTGATCATGCGGCTATCTGTCCTCTTAACTCCGTTTCCAGGGCTTCCTTTCCATTTATTTCTTTCCTTTCCTCCTTTCTTCTTCATTTCTGGTCCTCAGCTTCTGCCTATTTTCTTCATCCATGTGCAGTTTTTCTCCTCTCTTCCTTTTCCCTCATTTCATCTCCTTCATCTCTCTTCCCTCCCCTTTATGTCCAGCAATTTCTCCTCTCTCCCTGATCCCTGCCCTGCAATCCATATCCATCCATGCCCATCTGTCCCCTGCCCCCTCTATTCATCTCTGACCCTATCCAGCAATTCCCTTCTCTCTCTGAGCCCTACCCTCCCATCAATCCATGCCCATCTGTCCCTTGCCCCCTCCATTCATCTCTGACCCTATCCAGCAATTCCCTTCTCTCCCTGAGCCCTGCCCTCCCAACCCATGCCCATCCATGCTCCTCTGTCCTCTGACCCCTCCATTCATCCCTATCCAGCATTTCCCCTCTCTCCCTGAGCCCTACCCTCCTATCAATCCATGCCCATCTGTCCCTTGCCCCCTCCATTAATCCCTGACCCTATCCAGCAATTCCCCTCTCTCCCTTCCATGAACCCTTCCCTCGCATGCTCCTCTCTCCCCTGCCCTCCCGCTCCCATGTCCCAACTGCCCGCCCTCTTCTCCCCACCACCTTCCAACATCCCTTTCCTTATTTTTTCTTTTAAATTTACCTCAATCCGGCAGCGCAGGCGCAGCGTCAGTGAAGGAAGCGGCGCTCCCGCCGTGTATACTGTCTAGCCTTCGCTTCGCTCATGTTCTTCCTTCTTCTGATGTCAAGGAAATGACGTTAGAAGAAGGCGGAACATGAGCGAAGGGGAATGCTAGACAGTAGACACGTCGGGAGCGCCGCCTCCTTCACTGACGCTGCGCTGCCGGACGGAGGTAAAATTAAAAGAAGAAAAAAAGGAAAGGGATCTTCTTGCTGCGGGAGCGGGAGGGCGAGGTAAGCATGGTGTGGCGGCGCCACCCTGCCATGCTTATCCCGCTTACCGTATTGGCACGGCTCTGCATTTAACCCCACTCTCTGTTTCCTATTCTTCAACCAGTTTTTAATCCACAATAGGACATTTCCTTCTATCCCATCACCCTCCAATTTCCTCTGTAGCCTTTCATGAGGTTCCTTGTTAAATGCCTTTTGAAAATCCAGATACACAATATCAACTGACTCCTCTTTGTCCACATGTTTGTTTACTCCTTCAAAGAATTGAAGAAAATTGGTCAGGCAAATTTTCCCCACATAAAAGCCGTGCTGACTTAGTCTCAGTAATCCGTGTCCTTGGATGTGCTCTGTAATTTTGTTTTTGATAATAGCCTCTTCCATTTTACCCGGCACTGACGTCAGACTCACTGGTCTATAATTTCCCGGATCGCCCCTGGAACCTTTTTTAAAAATTGGCGTTACATTGGCCACCCTCCCTCCAATCTTCCGGTACCACGCTCAATTTTAAGGATAAATTGCATATCACTAACAGTAGCTCCGCAAGCTCATTTTTCAGTTCTATCAGTACTCTAGGATGAATACCATCCGGTCCAGGAGATTTGCTACTCTTCAGTTTGCTGAACTGCCCCATTATGTCCTCCAGGTTTACCGTGAAGTCAGTAAGTTTCTCCGACTCGTCCGGCTGTAGCCTCAAAATTGCTTCCATGACCTCTAGTGACAATCTAGTGATACTTGTTAGTGACATGAAGTCCCAATGACCATGTTGAGGCCAGAGCTGTAACAGGAAGAAGGAAGTGGCCATCGCTTCTGCCCTAGAACCCCTTAGATCAACAGGGACATCAAAGGAACTATGTGCCTGTTTCAGGGATATACTTGTCTTCAGTGTGGAGGGAGGGGTGTTGGGATTTTCTTTTGTTACATTTGTATGCCGCGCTTTCCCACTCATGGCAGGCTCAATGCGGCTTATATATTGTGTACAGGTACTTATTTGTACCTGGGGCAATGGAGGGTTAAGTGACTTGCCCAGAGTCACAAGGAGCTGCCTGTGCCTGAAGTCGGAATCGAACTCAGTTCCTCAGTTCCCCAGGACCAAAGTCCACCACCCTAACCACTAGGCCACTCCTCCACTCAGGATTAGGATTAGGGGAAGGGGAGACTTGTAGGGGTGATGGCATCTTCTTCCCCTTATGTGGATCCTGGATGATATTTAGCTGGGGTCTGCATAAATGTCTTTTGTGGGTCATGGCTCAATATCAACAAGGACCTGCATAAGATCCAATGCCCAGCAGATGCAGGTTTGGCCCAGATATTCAATGCTGTGCCCAGACATGGCCTGGTATTCATTACTGGGGTCTAATTCTGCCTGCAGCAGAATATAAAAAAAACACTGAATATTGACCAGTTATTGTCTGACAATGGTGTGTTTCCTCTTCCTCAATTTATAAACTCATGCATATCTGTCCGAGGACTGGGTGTGAAAAGACATAGGACCCTTTTACTAAAGCTTAAAAAGCTCTAACACAAGGGCAGATGATTAAAAGGCCCGCGCTGTTCCAAACAGCACTCTAAAAATAGTGCTGAAACAGCACAGGGCTTTACCACACCTATGAACACAGATAATTGCATGCAAATTTAAGCATGCAATTCTCTCAGGCACAATCCTCCTGCACTTATTTGACAGGTGTCAAATGCCCAGACCTGTCAAACACAAGGGCTGGAGGTCCATGAGACCAGCAGTCCCCAACTACCCCTGCCCCGAGCAAGGCAAAACGGGGGCTGGAGGTCCGGTGGACCTCCGGTTCTCCCGACCCCCCCTTGACATAGGTTCAAGGAGGGCTGGAGATCCAGTGTGTCTCCAGCCCCCCTACCCCCCAGCATTCATAAGACATCCCTGGTGGCCCAGTGGGTGACCGATGACCCCCCCCCCCCCGAGCGACAGGAGGCTGGAGGTCTTGCGGACCTCCGGTCCCCCTGACCCCCCCGACACAGGTTTGGGGGGGTGGAGATCTGGTGGGTCTCCTGCTCCCATAACCCCCCCCCCCCACAGCATTCATAAGAAGTCCCTGGTGGTCCAGTGGGCCGTGGTCAATCCCCCCACCCCCCTACCTTAGGTTGGAGGAGGAAGGTGGCCTCCCTCCTCTTCCTTTGGTGACGCCTGAAAAGTGGCAGTGCCTAGGGTATCCTGAGATGCGCTGGGCATTTTACAGGTGGCGCCAAAGGAAGAGGAGGGAGGTCACCTCCCTCCTTCAACTTAAGGTAGGGGGGGGGGGTGGGTGATTGACCATGGCCCACTGGGCCACCAGGGACTTCTTATGAATGCTGAGGGGTAGGGGGGCTGGAGATCCACTGGATTTCCAGCCCTCCCTGAACCTGTGTCAGGGAGGGAGTCAGGGGACTGGAGGTCTACTGGACCTCAAGGCCCCTGTCACTGGGGGGTGTCATTGGTCGGGTCGTCTGTTCCTGGGGGGGGGGGGGTCGTCAGATCCAGTGAGGGGTTGCCGCATTGGGGGGAATGTGGGCCTGCTAGCATGCAAATGCATGCTGGACAGGGCTCACCATTCCTCCCCAATGGTCTGCAAACCCTTGTGCCGTCTTCGAGCTGGCATAGGGTTTGCTGTGACCAGAGTGCCAATCTTTGGTGCGCTGGTCGCTGATCATTGGGGATGAATAAGTTTAGCATGAATTTGCATGCTACTTGTGATAGGAGCCCTGTTTTGAATGCATTTGCATGCTAGTTGTGTTCAGATCCCGTAAGCACATTGTTTCGCACAGTCGAGGGCTCTGATCATGGGGCGGTAGCAAACGCAGGTGCTAGTATGGTGCTAACAACTTCTAGTGCTTGTGTTTGCTTCTGATTATCGGCCCAAGAATTAACACACACTAAGTGCCAAGTAGCCCATAGCTATAAAATGGGATGCAGAGCATTTATCATACACTAATTCAGTTAACGCATGCTAAGCCTTAGTAAAAGGGACTTCGTAGTAAAGTGTGGTTTGTTAGGGAAACAGAGGCTGTATGTGTGTGTGTGTGTGTGTGACACCAGAAGCGTAGCCAAGTTGACGGCGTGGGGGGAGCGAAAGTGGCGCAAGACTGGACTTCTGCCGGTGCATATTTTTAATGCAACACGACGAGAAATAAATAGGCGCCGGTGCCGGCAGAACTCCATTTGTGGGAGCGGCTGCTCCCCTAGCGCCCCACCTAGCTACTTCACTAAAAGCACAGTTCATGTCTATTTCAGCAGCACACCCACAACAGACACATAAAAGGATTGAATTCTATAAATAGCGCTGAAAAATCGACACAGACTAAAAAACACGCTAAGCACTATTTTATAAATAATGCTCAAAGTTAGGCACCATTTATAGAATTGCGCTTAGCACTGGAAACCCCAATTACATTTAGGTGCGACCATTTCCACCAACAAAACCTTGGTATAAATCTCCAGATCTAACTTAAGCGTGAATCCCCCTTATTCTCTAACAACACTCATAATTGTGGGAGTGCCCCTAATTCACCCATATCCCTCCCATAGCCGTACCCCTTTTCTTGAGCCATGCAGATCTGGGTGTTTACATATATGTGCGTAATTTTTAATTCATGCCAATTAGCACCAACAATTGACTATTAAAATCCAGTTATCAGTGCTATTTGGCTCATTATTCAATTAAATTGTGTATGCATTAAATTGTGTTTGAACCACATAACTACAACATAAGCACAGATGGGTCATTGTGATGTAAGCACACCCTATGCTATCTTGATAAAATCACCCCTATATATAACCCTGAGGAGATTATAAGGGCATTTTCAATATGACAGTGAACTTATGACATTCTTTGGACCTTTTTTGGTTCTGAAAATGAGCCCTATAGCTGTCAGAGAAGGGAAAAGGGCTCTTTAAAAAGGTTGAAACTACTAAGCTGGCTTCAAGAAAAAATCTTAAAGAGTGTGCTTTTTAAGGAAAAAATTGGAGAGTCATTAAAATAAAAGGATATATTTTTAATAATAGAGGAGAGTTTTGGTAAGAGTTTAAGATAGGAATTTGGTAGGACAAACCTTCCTTCTTTCCCCCCAGAGGTAGAAAGTTTTTTTTTCTTCAGTGTGTCAACAGTGCTCTCATTGACAGGAATAGGAGTTAAGTAGCTGCCTTCCTGTAGCAGGAGTAAATATATTCTGGCTTGACGGTGCTCATCGAGTGGATAAAAGATCCATGTATCTTTGGGTGACTCAAGCATTGTGAGTAGGTTGTTATGGTGAGGACTAGTAGGGTCTAAGATGGCACCTCAGTGCGCATAATTACCTTTTGGTCACTTTGTTATAAACATTTTTTTCCTTCTGGTATCTATCAAATATTCCCTTTTATGACAGTTCTTATATGGAGATTTTCCTATAATCTCTTCAAAAGTCAAAGGCAATTTGTGTGATGAGCTATGAATATCTATTATGAATTTTTTGACAGGTAGATTATATCAATTAGCATATTTCACAATTTTGCTTCAAAAGCAGGAAATCACTCATCGTATTATTCACAGACTGCCAGTATATCTAATAGATATGGCACAATTCACTTTAGAAGCGAGATAGGTGTGCTGAGTGACAAACACTGCAGCCTGTGCATCACATTGAAGTCATGAGTCATTTATAGGAGATGTCATAAAAGCATACAGGGCAACACACTTCAGATTCAGCACATCGAGTCTGATGTGTCAGGGTGTGCTAAATCATAACAAGTCAAAGTTTTACCCACTGCAAAGTTAACATAAAAATAACAGTGCAATAAGTGCAAAGGCAGTAAGGCTACAGGGGGCATACCCAGCATCTGCCCTGCATTTACCACATAGGGCAGAAAGCAGGAACACTCATGCAGCACATGCAATGCAGTGCAGTTCCAGGAAAGAAACATCATGAGCCATTACTGCAGTGCCACTTCCCCCCAGCTCCATCCCCTCCCATACCTCAGCCCTGATCTGCCCCCTTACACCCCAATACACATTTTGAGAACCCTTGATCACCCTCCCCACATTCAGAATGCCTTTTTGCTCCTGCCCTTAAAAATCTGGCCCTCATCAGCCCCAACACCTGACAACTGGACCCTCCCCCAACCTCTTGATATCCCTAGTGGTCCAGTGGTACCCTGGTAGCAGCTGAACCCTTTTGCTACTTCCTGGCACTGTGCTGAGCTGCAAAATGGCCATTATGAGTCCTAGTGGTCATTTCACAGACTGGCCTTTCTCTAACCCCCCAGGACCTTCCAGGAGTTTTCCTAGTGGTCTAATGGTGCCCGGGTGGCTACTGAACACCTTTCCTGATGCCCAGGTTTGTGTTGTGCTGCAAAATGACCACTGTGACCCCTAGCGGTCATCTTATAGTAAAGTGAGATGACCACTAGGAGTTACCAAGGTCATTTTGCATCCCAGCACAGTCCTTGCTGAGAGCAAAGTACCAATGAACCACGAGTGAGACCCCCAGTAGGTCCCAGCAGGGTTGGGGAATGATCTGGAAGTTGGAAGAGGGATGCTGATCAGAGCAGATTTTTTAAGGGTGGGAGTAGAGGGTATTGTGATTGTGGGAAAGGGGATCAAGCTTCTCAAACTGTATGTATGGTATCAGGAAGGGGATCAAGGTTATCGGATGCTATGTTGGGTTGTCAAGAGGGGGAATGGGTGTGCAGGGGTGAGCACCAATGACACTTCCTATCACAATGTACTGCACTACTGGACTACTGGCAACTCACAGCTCGTATCACCTCCTCTTGAGGTGGGGTAACTTTGACTGTGCTATCAGCATTCCTGACAGCTTGTTCACAGTAATGATCTATGAGCTAGCTGTCAAAGTCAGCTATTCATCCACACTCATGTCACACTCAGAACCTGCCCTCTTCCACATTAAGCAGCTAATGTGGGGATTTTACCACAGTGGCTGCCTTTTTTAATGCAGGAGACAGTAGCGTGGCTTTGCACTAACACATGATAAACCCTGCCTTAGCTGCTTACAACTATCCTTACTCTAGCAGTGCCAGTATCTGCATTAAACTGTCAAATGCAGCTTTATTGAAACTAAGGATGTGTATTTGTTTGAAACAGCATAAAAAATGCCAAACAACATACAGTAACTCACGTATCCTATGTTGTTTCATGTCGCTGGCAAAAGAAAATGGGCAGAAAAAACATGAAATGCCATGTCTTTTCATATGCTGTCAATATTATGCACCTTTCTGAAAGAGAATGTGTTCTATTGAAAGCATATATAATATTCACAAACAGTGTGTACTCTTTCCCATATAAGCACAAACCAATGTGCTTTAATGGTTGATGTGCCTCTTCTGCCCTTTTTTAAATCCCTTTCTCAACCCTTTTCTCACATTAACATAAAATTGAAAGTTGTCATTAGCTGTTTTTGCAGCAGGAAAACAAGCAGATCCAGGAATACAATCCACACAATAACGTTATTAGAACAGTTATTTTTTGGATTGTATTCTTGGCTCTGCTTGTTTTCGTGTTGCAGATCTGAAGCAGTAGCATTAGCTTGTTTTGAGCATGCATTCATCACTTAGGGAGTAATTCTATAAAAGAAGATGCTAACATGCACACATTATATACATACCAAATATATATGTAAATGCCAAAAATCCATCTAAGTGCTATTCTGTAAATATGCAGGTATCTTACAGGTGGGCATATACATGGGAAAAGTCTGGGTGGAGTGTGGGTGGCACTCACACTTACAGACATATCTCCAGCATCTAGGTGTGAGCTGGCTTAAGTGGTCTTGCCTAACTGCCTACATGTGTATATATCTGGTTATGCTAGTATTCTATAAAATTAAGTAGATACCTCCTTTCATTTATAAAATAGACACTTCTATTGGCACTTACTAATATTTTCCTGGGTATCTCATTTATTTATTCAAAATTTATAATCCACCATTCTAGGAGTATGCAGAAATGTATGCATGCAGAATGGCTGCTTGCCGTAAGCCCCAGTAACTCCTGCCCCTGCTGACATTGGGTTCAAAGTGGCACCTACAACTCCTAGTGGTAGCCTCATGGTGATACTGCTAAAGGTTAGGCAGCCACATAATGCTAGATTCTATATATAGAACCTTGGAAATACATGTGAAAAGAAAACTTAGAGGAGCGACTGCGAGAGTCAAAAATTTACATCAGGTGTGGAGGAGTGGCCTAGTGGTTAGGGTGGTGGACTTTGGTCCTGTGGAACTGAGGAGCTGAGTTCGATTCCGACTTCAGGCACAGGCAGCTCCTTGTGACTCTGGGCAAGTCACTTAACCCTCCATTGCCCCAGGTACAAATAAGTACCTGTATGCAATATGTAAGCCGCATTGAGCCTGCCATGAGTGGGAAAGCGCGGGGTACAAATGTAACAAAAAATAAAAATGCTTTTCAAAAACACCATCCTGGAAGCCCAGGCCAAATATATTCTGCGTATTAAAAAAGAAGGATGGAAGACCAAACAACGGCTGGCGAGGTTAAAAAGTGAGGTGAAGAAAGCTAAAAGAAAATCCTTCAGAAAATGGAAGAAGGAACCGACTGAAAATAATAAGAAACAGCATAAGTAATATCAAGTCAAATGCAAAGCACTGATAAGGAAGGCTAAGAGGGACTTCAAAAAAAAGATTGCGCTGGAGGCAAAAACACACAGTAAAATTTTTTTTTAGGTATATTAAAAGCAGGAAGCCGGCAAAAGAATCGGTTGGACCACTAGATGACCGAGGAGTAAAAGGGGTGATCAGGGAAGACAAAGCCGTAGCGGAGAGATTAAATGAATTCTTTGCTTCGGTCTTCACCGAGGAAGATTTGGGTGAGATACCGGTGCCAGAAACTTATTGAATTCTCTGTAAACCTGGAGGATGTAATGGGGCAGTTCTATAAACTGAAGACTAGCAAATCTGGACCGGATGGTATTCATCCCAGAGTACTGATAGAACTGAAAAATGAGCTTGCGGAGCTATTGTTAGTATTATGTAATTTATCCTTAAAATCAAGCATGGTACCAGATGATTGGAGGGTGGCTGATGTAACGCCAAATTTTAAAATAGGTTCCAGAGGAGATCTGGGAAATTATAGATCGATGAGTCTGATGTCGGTGCCGGGCAAAATGGTAGAGACTAATATTAAGAACAAAATTACAGAGCATATTCAAAAGCATGGATTAATGAGACAAATTCAACATGTCTTTAGTGAAGGGAAATCTTGCCTCACCTATCTATTACATTTCTTTGAAGGGGTGAACAAACATGAATAAAGGAGAGATGGTTGATATTGTGTATCTGGATTTTCAGAAGGTGTTTGACAAAGTACCTCATGAAAGACCCCAGAGGAAGTTGGAGAGTCATGGGATAGGAGGTAGTATCGTATTGTGGATTAAAAACTGGTTAAAAGATAGAAAACAGAGAGTAGGGTTAAATGGTCAGTATTCTCAATGGAGAAGGGTAGTTAGTGGGATTCCCCAGGGGTCTGTGCTGGAACTGCTGTTTTTTAACATATTTATAAATGACCTAGATATGGGAGTAACTAGTGAGGTAATTAAATTTGCTGGTGACACAAAATTATTCAAAGTCGTTAAATCGCAGGAGGATTGTGAAAAATTACAAGAGGACCTTCCGAGACTGGGAGACTGGGCATCTAAATGGCAGATGACGTTTAATGCAAAGTGATGCATGTGGGAAAGAGGAACCCGAATTATAGCTATGTTATGCAAGGTTCCACATTAGGAGTCACGGACCAATGAAGGGATCTAGGTGTCGTCGTTGATACGTTGAAACCTTCTGCTCAGTGTGCTGCTGCGGCTAAGAAATCAAATAGAATGTTAGGTATTATTAGGAAAGGAATGGAAAATAAAAATGAGGATGTTATAATGCCCTTGTATTGCTCCATGGTGCGACCACACCTCGAATATTGTATTCAATTCTGGTCGCCGCATCTCAAAAAAGATATAGTGGAATTAGAAAAGGTGCAGATAAGGGCGACAAAAATGATAAAGGGGATGGGACGACTTCCCTATGAGGAAAGGCTAAAGTGGCTAGTGGAGAAAAGGCGGCTGAGGGGAGATATGATAGATGTCTATGAAATAATGAGTGGAGTTGAATGGGTAGATGTGATGCGCCTGTTTACACTTTCCAAAAATACTAGGACTAAGGGGCATGCGATGAAGCTACAATGTAGTAAATTTAAAACAAATCAGAAAAAATGTTTCTTCACTCAATGTGTAATTAAACTCTGGAATTTGTTGACAGAGAATGTGGTAAAGGCAGTTAGCTTAGCAGAGTTTAAAAAAGGTTTGGACGGCTTCCTAAAGGAAAAGTCCATAGACCATTATTAAATGGAGTTGGGGAAAATCCACTATTTCTGGGATAAGCAGTATAAAATGTTTTGTACTTTTTGGGGATCTTGCCAGGTATTTGTGACCTGGATTGGCCACTGTTGGAAACAGGATGCTGGGCTTGATGGACCTTTGGTCTTTCCCAGTATGGCAATACTTATGTACTTATGTTCCAATTCTGACTTGGATGTTTTATTGAAAATGTCTCTCCTCCCGAATAGTGCCAGGGTGGTTCAGTGGAAGAGCTAAGCTGGAACCAGAAGTTATCTGGGTACCATTGATATTCAGCACTGATACCCAGATAACCTCCTATGGCTGCTGAATATCCAGATTTTCAGCACTGGTATCTGGATATTTAAAAACTGGTGGCATCCAGCTTTTAAAGAATGCTGACTGCCACAGGTTAAATATCACCCCAATGGGGGGGAATTCTATATATGGCATCTAAAAAATCAATACTGGAAAAAATATGCTTAGCATTATTCTATAAACCTCAACCAATCTTAGGTGTGGTTTATAGAATACACATAGCACCCATTCCTGTGACTAAATTTAGTCACGGCCATTTACATAAACTAAAACCTTGTGTAAAAGCACATGACTAATTTAGGAGTGGATTGGGTATATTCTATAACACTGCGTCTAAATTTTCGGAATATGGGTAAACCATGATTCTGCTTGCACTCCGTCCAACTTCTGTTCTTGAGCAGTCATGTAAAAGTTCATGCCTTTTTGTACCATGCATACTTTTACCCTTGAGTACTACTACTACTATTACTACTACTAATAATAATCATTTCTACATATCCTGGATTAATGTCATTAGAACCCTTATACATGCAAAGAATCCTTGATAAAATTACCCTCATAGTGCCAGGCCACTTGGAGAGATCTCCAGCCTGGCAGTACCCATATAGCATAGGCGTTAAAATAGCTATAGACTGTGGAGTTATATGTATCATAAGCCCATTTGAAAACTGATCTTTTCATAGTTACTTAACATTTTTAAAAAATCTGTATTGCAATTTTTAACAATTAGCATGCCATGCTATGAAAAGGAAAGAAAAAGAAGAAAGATGAAGCTACATCAGCTTAAATAAAGAACATTTGTGCAAAGCAATTGGGCAAATATGGGAAAATGGAAATGGAGATGTGTGTGATGGATGTGGGGGTAAATGTAGTGATGAAGATGAGACATGCAGGGGAAGATAAAGGTTGATAAGAACCAAAAGATATGTAGTGCCTTGCTCATTAATTTCAGGGGAAATCACAGTAGCAAGCTCATACTGACTCCAGTGAAGAAATGTCAGCCATCAAAGTGAAAGGACAAAGGTTTATTTTAAGTAAAGGTGAAGACAAGTAAAGAAAGTGCATGCTGGAAAATTCAAGATAAGCTGGAAGAGAAGATGGTGAGTGACAGAGGGACCAGCTAGCATGCATTTTGCTATAATTTAAAAAGGATATGATCAGTGCCTGAAACGGAATTTCTTTGGATGGCTCACAGAAAATAGGATGGATGCAATAAACTGGAGGAAAGATGTTGTAAGGAGAATAGAGATATGAGAAGAAAACGAACAAAGAATCAAAAGAAGACACCAAGATTTTGTTTGAAGGATTTGTTAAAAGATCAACCAGTCAGAATGAAATGAGGGAGGATGGAGAAAAGGGTGATACAGAACAAGTGAATACAGGTTTATCAAAATTCAGCTAGAGATCTTTAATGGCAATCCAATAGGAGATGGCAGATAGATAAAACATTAATTATTTGAACCATAGAATTTACAAGTATGGAGAATATTAAGTAGTAGTAGTAGAATAATAACAGGAACATTTAAATGGAAAAGGCAGCATATTTGCTTTTGATAAAATGGTAAGTGGAAAAAATATTCATATAATACATTTGCCATTTCACAAATCCTGTTTTGCTTTCTAATAGAGTACTGTACAATCTGCAGACATATCATTTTGAAGTATTAGTTAAAATTATGTTCTATAATTATAACATAAAAAATACATTTACTTATTATCCCATTTTGGACATTCAAGGTCATTTCCCTGATGTCAGCATTATCTGCAATGACATGGAAGAAGCACATAAAACATCATGTCAGCACACTGTGTGGGAAAGGAACCAATATCTTTTACCTATATGTCAATCATCACTTAGCTTCATTTATATAACCCTAAAAAAGCGTATGCACTCCTGTTCCATAGGAAATAATGGTACAAGAGAAGATAGAAAAGAAATATGATATGAGAATGTTAACTGGGTGATCAGATATAATAATTGGAATTCACTTAAAATAATGATTCTATGTTATTTTTGCTATGGCTATATAATTTAATAAAAGGCATATAACACTAAAATATATTCCTCTTCAGTGAATGGATTTATGTCCATCATTTTATGAGACAAACAATGCTTTTAGTGACAGGTGGACAATCAAATACATAAACTAAAAAAAATGTTTTAAGGGATTTTGGGGTCCCATACAATGCGAGATTTGAGGGCCCCCATGTATCTTACTACTGTAACATCATGAGAAATTCAGCAGTTTAGAGCTGTCTGAATTCTCAGTGCTGTTCCCTTATTCAATTCTGCCATATTTCTCCCTTTGCTCCTTTGAATTGTATCCAGTATTCTTTTTCTGTGTTTCTCTTCTATATTCCTTGAATGTCACCTCTTGTGTCTTTATTTTTAAGCCACCTGTTTGAAGAACTATATTAGTTTCCTTTTGCTTTTTGTTTTTCCATATATTGCCCTATCCTCTATGTATCTAAAACCTATTTGTTGATACCAGACTTTGAGCCACTTATTAAACTTCTCTATATTACAAAGTCTTTCCTCCATAGGTAGATAGAACTTCAGAAAAGGCTACAGTCTGTACCAAAGATTTCAGACTCTCCCCCAGCTTCTAGAAAGCTCTCTGTGCTTCAAGTGTGCTACTGTTGGCCAGATCATTTGTCCCCAGGTGGATTACAAATATCAGTGTTAAAATCCGTATTCTGTACTTTGATCAAAGTCAGTATTTTGGTTGGTATTCCTGCTGGCTGAGTATCCTGGAAGGCATTAAACTTTGTTTGGATCCAAGGACTGTGTCCCTAAGTTAATGTCTCTGATAATGGAGATCCCTAACAGGAAGAATATTTTATTTTGTCCTGTTTTGCCAGTGCGTTGTGGGAGTCTTTTGTTTTGATTTATATGTTTTGTTTCTAGATCCACCTCAGTATTTTCTGTGCATCAGAATGCTCCAGTACAACAAAAGAATTGTATAGAGGGGACAATTGGCAGAGAGGATGCTTCTGTATCACAGGTTGTAATCTACCATACCCTACAGTTATCCATTTATCATTGGGTTACTTTATCCCCTGTGGCAGAGGTGGTAATTTAACTGAATGCAGTACAGTCCTGGAAGATCCTTTAATTGCAGCCAATTCCTGTTTAAAGTCTGTTGAGCTCCTCTCTCATAGAAGAGAATTGAAGACAGATAGGGCAAACCCTCAATCATCAGATGGTTGTCCTTAGGAAAAAGAAGTCCCAGTTATTACATTGAATGAAAACCATGTA
The DNA here is from genome assembly GCF_901765095.1 of Microcaecilia unicolor. NCBI lineage: Eukaryota > Metazoa > Chordata > Amphibia > Gymnophiona > Siphonopidae > Microcaecilia > Microcaecilia unicolor. Next base: position 307,053,329 of record NC_044032.1, read on the forward strand.
GATTGGTTGGAGTGAGTGTGAACAGGTGTCCTATGGTAAGGATTACAAATCAGCAAAATCACTTAAATGTGACTGAGGAATATTGCTACAAGCCTAGGAATGGGAGGAAATAAAGTGTAGATAACTGAACCTCTACGGCTAGGAGCCTCTACTTATCAATGGTATATCAAAAAAGACAATGCTACAGAATGACTAGCTAGCCTGAAAAACAAAGTTAACACTTTTTTCCAAGCAGAGGTATACTCTGTCACCACAGACGCAATTAAAGCAAATTATATCACAGCTTTGCATACATAAAACAGACAGGAGAAATACTTAAAATGCTATCTAGCCAAGCAGTGAAATATGTAGAATAAGATAGTGAATTTAACCAGGAAAACTTCTCAGCTCCACTTGCACTTGGAAAAGCAGGACTTCAGGGCTGACTCTACAATTTATACTTCTTTGAGACCCCCTCCTTACTGAGATTTCTTTTACAAAGAACAAGACAATGTCTGTTGCTTTGGGCACCTATACACCTATGGAGAGGCCAACTAAGTCGTGTCTCTAGGAGTGGAGAAGTAGCCTAGTGGTTAGTGCAGTGGCCAGGGAACCAGGCTTGATTCCCACTGTAGCTCCTTCTGACTTTGAGCAAGTCGCTTAACCCTCCATTGCCCCAGCTACAGAAAATAAGTGCCTGTATATAATATGTAAACCATTTTGATTGTAACCACAGAAAGGAGGCATATCAAATCCCATCCCTTTTCCCGTTACACCAAACATGGATTTGTGACCCTAATTGAGGTGCCTACCCTTTAGAAAGCTCTGTTCTAAGAGGCTCTCTTGCTAAATCTTAGTACACAGTAATGGACAATAGTGTGCATTAAGTACTGCCTGTCCTCTTTTATATTTACTGATTGCATGACACTTAGCACTCATTAATATGAATTAGCATGCACTAAGCTTTAGTAAAAGGGCCCCTAAATGAAGTTTTACTAGAGCCTTACACAGAGGCACTATCACTTCCTTTTTCATGAAGACCATTCCTCTCCCTATGCTCCCAAGCATCCTTTTGGCATTTGACATAGCTTTTTCTATCTGTTCTGACTCTTTATGATCATTTGATATGATTACCCCCAAGTCCTGTGCATGTGAGGTAAAAAGTGATAGTTTAAGTGTGTCTTTCTCTCTCTCTTTATATAGATAGATAGATAGAGAGAGAGAGAGAGAGAGAGAGATACAACAGTGCCTTTATAAAATTACTCTCACAATGTAAATTTAGTTTCATTCTTGTACAGATTATCTAAATGAGTAGGTAGTTAGATCAAATATTGGGAATATTTATTTTTCTTTTATTGATTTAAATATTTCTTATATCTCACCTATCTACAAACCTAGGTGGCTTACAGAATCATATACATGATAGTAACAAAACTAACAAGAACAAATACAATAAAATTATAAATTATATACAGCCATTAAGGCAAAACTTCACATGAAAGCCTTTTGCAATAAGTATGTGTTCAATTGTTTCTGAAATGTAAACCAAGATTCACATGCATTTAGATCTAATGGTAAGGGGCCTGTAACCATAGACAGCATATTCCTGTATTCTTCTAATCTGATATGTCTGAAAGAAGCTGATGATTACTGGGTCTCAAAGTGAGAGTAAGAATGTACATTTTCAATGTGGCAGCAAGACATGATATCATTTTATCAAGCAAGACCTTAAAACTTAAAGTCAAAATTTAAGTGAATGTGCCAGACTGTGGGCAACCAATGTAGTTCAATCAGAAAAGATGTAATATGTGCAAAACATGAGCATCCAACAATCAATCAAGCACTAATCAAATGAAGTTTCATTGACAATGCCATAAAGCTTAAGATACTGCAACCAGAATGTGAAACACCAAAAAGTTAACTCAAGAAGGACTTTGACTCCTGAAGCAGGCATATTACTGCCAAAACATGGGACCATGTCGAGTCCATTGAACCTTTTTGTTGCAATAAACAACTTTTACTTCATAAATCTCTGAAGTCCTGTTTGGATTGGTTGCCTAATGTCCCTTCCCTATTGCTTGGCTAGTATTGTTTTATAGGGAATCCTTCCTTGATTTGTCAGGTGTGTAATCAAAGTGCAGGCCACCTTTTAGCACACCTTAGTAAAAGGGCTCCAAAGTTTGAGCCTACCCAGCCTTCATCTGGAGCTCTGATGATGCTACCTTCTGGACCCCAAGGAAGTAATATAGAGAAACTTCCTCTCACCCCTACAATTATTTCTCTTTGTAATATTATATTTGACAATGATAGGACTGATTTTCAGTCTGAAGTTGAGCATGTAACTTTTAGTCATTCAGATTCTGAGAGGCTAAATTAAGCTCAGCTAGGTTTTTGTCCAAAAATGAGCTGAAATCACTAGCCCCCTATTTATTAACCTGTGTTTGGGTTTTGCAGTTAGTAATCCAAACTGCAAAAGTTAATCTGTGATAGCAGAAAAACCTTTGTGGTTATTGTAAGGGTGTTCTAAGTACATGGGGGAAGGTCAGAAATGCCACAGGTTAGCAAAACTCCAGAGGGTAGGTAAGGGACTGTCAGTTAGGCAGGCTACTAAATGATAAATCAGGATTTCACAAAAGGGAAGCTGGTCACTTGTCCCAGGGCATAGGAGAATAGATTTAAGATTGATTTTCTTGACACCTAATTTAATTTGAGATACCTAAAGTTAGGTGCCTAGTGCTAAAAACTGCTGTTAAGCAGACTACCTTGTGTTCCTTGACTTTCTCCTGAAGGTCAATCAAATTTAGATTAGATAAATTTAGCTACTGACAGAAGATACATTTTTACACAGGGAAATTTAACAGCATAACTTGAGTTAAGCACTTAAACCATTTGAAAATCAACTCCAATTTGAATGGCTCTTTAAAGGGGAAAGTTATTGTGTCTACTTTTAGCAATATGTTTTGATTATGTATGACTATACTTTACATTTGTATAAGATAAAGTAAACATTGAAATTATATTAATTTTGAGTTTATATCCGTCATTTTGTTTTGATATCAATGTATGAGCATGTTCCTTGTGAGGGTATGGTCAGTGCACTCTGTCTTCTTGAGTTTGTCCTCCGTTCCCCTTTATGGACAGGTGCTTCAGTTCCTCCAGTCTATTCCCTTTGCTTAACTAGAACCCAATTTATTGTTACTGTCTGTGCTTCTAATCTCACACATAGTAAAGCATGACAAGCTGTTTAACAGTAAATTTCCTAGAGATCAGGAGCTCAGTGAAGAAAATGATTGATTATAGGATAGGTACTGTTGACAATTTGTGTTAGTGACAGCTGAAGGGAGTATATACCAGAGGAAGCTGAGCAGCCACGATCCTTCTGCAAGCAGTACTGAACACTACTCAAGTCATTTGTTCCCCCTCCCCCATAATATGGCAATGTTCAAATTGGTCATTGTGCTAGTGTGAGTGAGCTTAAGGCAGCCTTCTCAAAGACAGGCAGACTACAGGTTACAAGTGAACAAAAACCCTTTGATTGTGTGGTTCAAATGGAGAAACATACAGAAACCTGTTCATCTTACAGGCTGTAAATTCAGAAATATACATAAATTATTTTGGAGTTTAATAGCCAAAAAAAAATAGAAGGTCTGATAGAGTTCCTACCAGATCACAGATGAATCACAGTCTATACAGAGTTTGCAAGGAAAAAGCTTTTCCTACTCCTCTAATCCTTCACAAACATGTCTTGTAGGAGTACTCTGGAGGTCTGCTTCTTCCTGTTCTGGGATTTTATTTCCCTTAGCTAAACCACACAATTCTGACAAAACTTCCTAGGCCTAAGCCTCTGTACATGTCCCTGTAAAGAAATATGCTAAAAGTGGATCATGTATTAGCAAAGTCTATTTTTACCAATATGTTTTATGTTTTATTAAACTTGATATACTGCTAAAATTTTACAGCACAGATCAGTTTACAATAAAAATAGTAAATCACAAAAGGAACTCCATTAATTTTAAATAGAAAGGATTCAACACTCATTCAAGACACAATCATAAAAAAAAATTAAGAGAAGCATGCTCGATATGACGTCTAAGGCCAATTTTAGTTAATTATTTATCATTTAAAATTTTTAGTATTTCATTATTTACAATAAGTATTTATTTTTTATATATTTTTATACAATCATTATCAATAACTTTGTTTTCATGCAATCATAAAAACAGCAGGTATATATTTTTTTTACATTTGCAATCTTTTTCATATTCAACAAATTTTATCATGTGCTTCTACGTCATGTACTTTGCACAATAATTGAAACATCATTTCCTGCCTATTGGCTTTATAAAATGGTGCTATTCTCAAGCCTTCTGTTTACTTCATTGATGTCACAGAACAGTTTCGCCATTAAGGCGTTCTGCAGCATTGAGCTCTTTTAACGTACAGGTAAGTAAATCAATGCATTTTTTTCTTTTTTTAAAAAGAAGGCACCACGGTTTGAAATTCATAAAGTGCTCAATAGACATCTTTAATATATTTTTGATTCTGCTGAGACATTCATTTTTGGTGCCCTTTTTGAAGATGCTCTCGATAGTGTTTCCCTCGCCATGAATCTCTGCTACATACGCCAGAGGCTACTGATAGTTCTTCACCAAGAGAATTCAATTCAATTCTTTTAATTTGTTATTTATTTTAGACCCCTGATACAGGCCCCTGATACAGGCCTATGTGCCGTAACACGTCCGTGTCGGGTCATTTTTTAGCTGTTGATATTAAAGACTTCCTGAGATCCTTTTTGCGCAATTTAAAAATTATGTACATGTTTCTAATTTACACCCCAACCTTGGCCCAGGAACATCTCCCATTATTTCAGTGCCATATCCCAACCTTTTCAAGGAAACTACATTTTCAAAAATGTTGTATTACACACCAATCTTCATGAAGTAGGCATTGCTTTTCCTTTAGAGAACTGCAATTTCTTCACTCCTCTACTATATGTTTATATTGTAAACATAGAAACAGAGAAAATAATTGCAAATAAAGACCATATGGTCCATCAAATTTACCCATCCATATCATCTACTGTATCTTCCTCTCGCTAAGAGATCCCACATTTGTTCCACGTTTGGGCACGAGGATTTACACCAACTGAAACCTGGTGTAAATTTGCATGCCTAAATTAGGAGCAGATCTCCCTTATTGTGTAAAAACTGCATGCAAACTCTAGGAATGTGCCTGATCTGCCCAATGCCCCTCCAATAGCAGCGTCCCCTTTTCAGATCCATGCTTAAAATTTACACATGGATCCTGGTGCCTAAAGATGCAAATTTAAATGAATGCCAATTAGCACCAAAAATGATTATTAGTGCCCAATTATCAGCACTAATTGGCTCATTTATCAGTTAAATTGTGTGCACAAATAATGTGTTCACCCAAATTTGCATACATAATTTTGAGTGTCATATATAAAATTATGGTGTTTATGCTTTATGGCAGAGATCAGTGATCATTTTAGTAGCTGTCCTCTGAAATTGACTTCATCCTGTTTATATATTTTTTGAACGGGCAGTCTCCAGAATTGTATACAGTACTCTAAATGGGGCCTCACCAAAGACATCGTGGGCATAGTTTGGGGGGGGGGTGAGGGGGGCATTGCCCCCCCCCCCAAACGCAGGGCCTGCGCAGCGCTGAAGGCAGCTCTCCCTCCATCCCGCCCTCAGCTCCGCGACTGTCAGCCTTCCTCTCTGTTCCTTCCCCCCCTGGCGTGTTTAACCTTTTATTTTCAGTGGCAGCGATGGCAGCAAAGAAGAAAACACTGCGGGCTCACCTCCAGCTTCTTCCTTCCCTCACACAGTGTCCCACCCTCGCGGAAACAGGAAATGCATCATTGCAGAAGGCAGGACAGTGTGTGAGGGAAGGGAGATGCTGGAGGCTAGCCCACAGTACTTTCTTCTTTACTGCCGTCGCTGCCACTGAAAATAAAAAGGTTAAACACGCAGGGGGGGGGGCAGGGAAAATCACTGGACATGGATGGGAGGGGAGGGCAGGAGGTGAGAAGAGATCATTGGACATGGAGAGTAGTGGAAGGTAGGGCAGGGGGAGAGATGAGATCAGTGGACATGGGAGGGCAGGGGGAGAGAAGACATCGCTGGACATGGAGAGGAGGGGAGGGCAGGGGAGAGAAGAGATCGCTGGACATGGAGAGGAGGGGAGGGCAGGGCAGGGGGAGAGAAGAGATCGCTGGATGAGGAGAAGAGGGCAGGGGAAAGAGGAGAATTGCTGAACATGGATGCATGAATGGGGGCAGGGAGAGAGGAATTTTGCTGGATATGGGTGGATGGAGGAGAGGGCAGGGGAGAATGGCGAGTTGCCAGATATGGATGGATGGAGGGGGCAGGGGAGAGAGGAAATTTGCTGGATATGGATGGATGGACGAGAGGGCATGGAAGAATGGAGAGTTGCTGGATATGGATGGATGGATGGATGGAGGGGAGGGCAGGGGAGAGGAGAATTGCTGGACATGGATGGATGAATTGGGGCAGGGGAGTGAGGAATTTTGTTGGATATGGGTGGATGGAGGAGAGGGCAGGGGAGAGAGGAGAATTGCTGGGCATGGATGGATGAATGGAGGGGCAGGGGAGAATGGAGAGTTGCTGAACATGGATGGATAGAGGGGAGGGAAGTCAGGAAGGAGATGCACATGGATGGAGGGGGGGAAGAGAGGAGAAATGCTGGACATGGATGGAGTGGAGGGCAGTTAAGAGAGGAGAAATGTTGGACAAGGATGGAGGGAAGGAAAGACAAATGAAGGAGATGCACACGGATGGAGAGGAAGGGAGAGAGGAGAAATGCTAGACATGGATGGAGGGGAGGGAAGACAGATGAAGTAGATGCACATGGATGGATGGAGGGGAGGGGAGTGAGGAGAAATGCTAGATATGGATGGAGGGAAAACTGCTGAATTTAAGGGCTAGATTGGAACACTTTGAGGAAAGATACTGAAACTCAAGGAAGGATAGGGACAGGGCTTCAGAAGGTAGACAGGACGCATAAGGATACAGGAGGATGGTGGACATGGTGAGTGAAAAAATATCAAATGGAAAGAAGACACTGCATAAAACAGAAGACACAGGGACTAAAGCAAATAGAAAAACCAAATGCTCAGACAACAAAGGTAGAAAAAAGTATTTTATTCAGAATGTATTAATTGGAATGTCAGCTTTTGGAAATTTGCATCTGTGATATTTTGCATGTAAGTTTCAATTTTTCTAGTATTGCTGCATGCCAAGTCTAACTTCTTGAGGTAACTTTCCAGTTCAGTATTTTGCCTTCATATTTTTTTATTTCTAGTTCCTTGTGTCATATCCGTTGTCATGTGTTTTTCATGTGTGATCAAGGTGCAGTATTCTGCTAGTGTGTAGTATTTGCATCCCTTTTAGGGTTTTTTTTTTCATTAGGTAGTGTAATGGTGTTTTAGAGCCTGGTGTAATTACAGTGCTGCCTTTCCACACATAAGGTTGTAGCTCGTCCTGTTCTTGGAATTAGTGCTGTTATGGTTTAGTAAGGTTATGAGTGTGTTTTTGCAGAAGTTTGTGTATAGTGTTTTGCAGTGGAGAGATTGTGTGATGGCCTTACTGAGGTGGCACCAAAACATCAGAAAGGGTTTTAGAGCCTAAACCATGACACACTACCTCTTGAAGGATCTACATATAGAGCTTATACATTTCTAAGGTCTACACTGGCATGGTATGGGAAAGGGGGTGGGGAAATACTACTAGAGAGGAAGAGGGAGTGCTGGGTAAGGAGGAAAGAAGGGAGAAAGAGCTGGATTTTTGAGGAATAACCATAATATATATGTTATATATGTATGAGATATCTCATGCATATTCATTATGGCTATTCCCAAAAAAGCAAGTTCTTTCTCCCTTCCTTCACTCCATATTAGTATATATATATATATATATATATATATATATATATATATATATATATATATATATATATATATATACATATAAATCCCACCTTGAACGTTCTGAAGCTCCCTCCAACTGCGGCAGTGAAGCCCTGAACTGCTGTAGTCCTCCTGGTAGGGAAGGCTATTCGGACTACTCACCACTGCCCTCAGCTGCACGCCATCTGCGACCTACGCCACGCCCCAACTAGACATAAAAAGCACCCTGAACGTTCTGAACCACACTCTGAGGCTTCAATAGTTCGTATGTTCGAAGCTCTGTAACCACTTTTAAGCACAGTACATCTGTGCGCTGCCATGACCTGGACGAGCGTCACAGCTGCAACACACATGGATGAGCGTCACACCAATAGGAATAGAACAAGAGAGGAGCGTCTGAGGCGAAGGCGTCAGTCGGGAGGAGTCATTTTCTACGACTGCACCGTTGCCACGCAACAGAATGCAATCCCGCCTCATGCACCTATCAAACAACTCAAAAAGAAGAAAGGAGGGAGAGCCGGCACAGGGTGAGCCGCTCTCACATTTCTCCCCGTCAGCGGACTCTGCCCCTTCGTCCTCCTGGAGCCTCTGATTGGTTCTATTCCCTGCCCGTCTCCCCTCCACTCCCCATCCCCATGGCAGACGCTGCAGGAGGAAGAGGAGGTGAGGTAAAGGATCCCGGTGTCCTCTCAGCTCGGCCCAGGAACAGTTTGCGGCAGCGGAGGGAGCGACAAGGGCCGGGGAGTTACGAGCTGTCTGTCACCTTCCTTCCCGGCGGAGCATGAAGGTTACCATGGACTTTGAAGAGCACCTGAAGGACTCCCCCCGCTTCAGGTATAACTGCAGACTTCCTCTTCCCCCTCCCCCACGGTGCATCACCCAAGCCCCTACCCCTCCCCCCTCGCCACGCGCGGCCAGCATAGGACGAAGGGAGATCCGGCACAGGGTGAGCCACTCTCACATTTCTCCCTGTCAGCGGACTCAGCCCTTTTGTCCTCCTGGAGCCTCTGATTGGTTCTCCTCCCTGCCCGACTCCCCTCCACTCCCCGTCCCCATGGCAGATGCTGCAGGAGGAAGAGGAGGTGGGGTAAAGGATCCCGGTGTCCTCTCAGCTCGGCCCAGGAACAGTTTGTGGCAGCGGAGGGAGCAACAAGGGCCAGGGAGTTACGAGCTGTCTGTCACCTTCCTCCCCGGCGCAGCATGAAGGTTACCGTGGACTTTGACGAGTGCCTGAAGGACTCCCCCCGCTTCCTACCGAAATGGGCCTCTATCTCTTTGTCCCTCTCTCTCACACACAGTCTCACAGACAGACACACACTCTCTCTCTCACACAAACACACACACATACTCTGTCTCTCTCTCTCATTCTCTCTCTGACATACACAATCCATTTCTCACACACACATACACTCTGAGGAAAACCTTGCTAGCGCCCGTTTCATTTCTGACAGAAACGGGCTTTTTTCCTAGTATATATATATATACACACACAAATGAATATGCCCCGCCCCATCCTTTGCCTCCCCCCCCCCCCCCCCCAAATGAAACAGTCAAACTACGCCCATGAAAGACATTTAGAGAGGCACCTCTATTTTCCTGGTGGTCATCCCTCTCCCTTTGCACCCAAGCATCCATCTGGCTTTTCCTGTTGCCTTTTCTACCTGTTTGGTCACCTTAACAACATCAGATACAATCATCCCCAAGTCCTGCTTTTCTTTCATACACAGGGGTCAATATTCAAAAGGTAAAATTATGTATAATCATACCTGATAATTTTCTTTCCATTAATCATAGCTGATCAATCCATAGACTGGTGGGTTGTGTCCATCTACCAGCAGGTGGAGATAGAGAGCAAACTTTTGCCTCCCTATATGTGGTCATGTGCTGCCGGAAACTCCTCAGTATGTCGATATCAAAGCTCCATCCGCAGGACTCAGCACTTAGAGAATTACACCCACGAAGGGACACTCTGCCCAGCTCACCACCGCCGAAACGGGGGAGGGGAATTAACCCAGCTCATCCCCACACAAGTGGGGGAGGGGAATCCGTCCAGCTCATCCCCGCGGAGCGGGGGAGGGACACCACACCCGCCGATGCGGGGGGATCTGGCTTATCCTGCAACCGCAACCGCGGGAGGAGCTGACTGACCCTAACACCGCCGAAGCGGGAGGGGTACAAAGCTGCCCTACAGCCGCACGAAGCGGGAGGGAGTGCCGGCAGAATTTATGTCTCAATCCAGCCCCGTAAAACGGAGGGGAGAGGAATGCAGCAGCTCACTGTAACACAAACTCGTCTCAACTCTTGAAGAATCCAAGTGAAAGAAGAACTTGAACACGAAGTCCTCCTGAAGTAACTGAAGGCTAAACTTGAACCTAAAATTCAACCAGAATATAAACAGTACAGATATCTGGGAGGGGCTATGGATTGATCAGCTATGATTAATGGAAAGAAAATTATCAGGTATGATTATACATAATTTTACCTTCCATATCATCAAGCTGATCAATCCATAGACTGGTGGGATGTACCGAAGCAGTACTCACCCAGGGCGGGACATAGAAATCCCTGACCTCAACACTGAAGCTCCAAACCGGGCCTCCGCCCGTGCAGCCACAGTCAAACGGTAATGCTTGGAGAATGTATGAGCCGAAGCCCCCGTTGCCGCCTTGCATATCTCTTCCAAGGAGACGGATCCGGCCTCTGCCATCGAGGCCGCCTGAGCTCTCGTGGAGTGAGCCTTCAGCTGGATAGGCGGCACCTTCCCCGCGGCCACATAAGCCGCTGCAATGGCTTCCTTGACCCATCTTGCCACTGTAGGCTTAGCAGCCTGCAGACCCTTACGAGGACCTGCAAACAGGACAAACAGATGATCCTGATTTCCGGAAATCATTGGTCACTTCCAAGTATCTGATGATGACTCGTCTCACATCCAGATATTCAAGAGCGGAGTACTCCTCTGGGTAGTCCTCCCTACGAAAGGAAGGGAGACAGAGCTGCTGATTCACCTGGAAGCGAGAAACAATCTTGGGCAGGAAGGAAGGCACTGTGCGAATAGTCACTCCTGCCTCAGTGAACTGCAGAAAAGGCTCTCGACATGAGAGCGCCTGGAGCTCGGAAACTCTTCTGGCTGAAGTGATAGCCACCAAAAAGACTGCTTTCAACGTCAGGTCTTTCAGAGATGCCCTCGACAAGGGTTCAAAAGGCGGCTTCTGCAATGCTCTTAGCACCAGGTTGAGATTCCACGCAGGCACCACTGAGTGCAGAGGAGGGCGCAGGTGATTAACTCCCTTGAGAAAGCGCACCACATCTGGCTGCGAAGCCAGGGAAGCACCCTTCAGGCGGCCCCTGAAGCAAGCCAGAGCCGCTACCTGAACTTTCAGGGAACTGAGCGACAGGCCTTTCTCCAGACCTTCTTGCAGGAACGCCAACACTGAAGAAATTGGAGCAGTGAAGGGAGAAAGTGAGCCTGCTTCACACCATGCTGCAAAGATACGCCAAACCCTGGCGTAAGCAGTAGAAGTAGAGCGCTTCCTCGCTCTCAGCATAGTGGCGATGACCTTGTCTGAGAAGCCCTTCTTCCTCAGACGCTGCCGCTCAATAGCCAGGCCGTAAGACCAAAGGGAGAGGGATCCTCCATCACCACGGGACCCTGATGTAACAGGCCCTGCTCCACTGACAGCCGCAGAGGATCGTCGACTGAGAGCCTGATCAAGTCCGCATACCAGGGACGTCTGGGCCAATCCGGACCCACCAGGATTACCCTGCCGGGATGCTTTGCCACCCGGTCTAGCACCCTGCCCAACATGGGCCAGGGCGGGAACACATAGAGGAGCTCTTGTGTCGGCCACTGTTGGAGAAGAGCATCTACTCCCAGGGATCGAGGGTCCCGTCCTCTGCTGAAAAAGCGCGGCACTTGGCAATTGGCCGATGACGCCATCAGATCTAGGCTCGGCTGGCCCCAGCGCTTCGTGATGTCCAAGAACGCCTGAGCAGATAGTTGCCACTCTCCGGACTCCAAGGTATGGCGACTGAGAAAGTCCGCCTTGACATTCATGACTCCGGCAATGTGGGCCGCTGAAAGCTGCTCCAGGTTCGCTTCCGCCCACTGGCAAAGACTCATAGCCTCCTTGGCTAGAGGGGCGCTCTTGGTACCTCCCTGGCGGTTGATATAGGCCACAGCCGTGGCATTGTCCGACAGGACCCGTACAGGCTACAACACCAGTACCGGGATGAACTCCAATAACACCAACCGAATGGCTCTGAGTTCCAGGAGGTTGATAGACCACTTGCCTCTGCAGGAGACTAGAGCCCCTGCGCTGTCCTTCCCAAGCAGTGGGCTCCCCAGCCCATCAAAGAGGCGTCTGTCGTGACGACAATCCACTCCGGGGTCACCAGAGGCAATCCTGCAGACAACTTGTCTGTCTGCGTCCACCAGCTCAGCGCCTTGCGCACTGCTGGGTCCACGGGAAGGCGCACAGCATAATCCTCCGACATCAGAGTCCAGCGCAGCAGCAGAGATAGCTGTAGTGGTCTCATATGAGCCCTGGCCCAGGGCACTACTTCCATCGTGGCCGTCATAGAGCCCAACAGCTGCACGTAGTCCCAAGCCCGAATAGGAGAGGCTACTAGGAACTAGTCCACCTGAGCCTGAAGCTTGACAATCCGATTGTCTGGCAGGAACACTCTGCCCACTTGGGTGTCGAATCGAACTCCCAGATACTCCAGGGACTGAGTCGGGCGCAGCTGGCTCTTCTTCCAGTTGATGATCCATCCCAGGGAGCTCACAAGAGCAACTACCCGGTCCATAGCTTTGCCGCACTCTGCATAAGAGGGGGCTCGGATCAACCAGTCGTCCAGATAAGGATGGACTTGTACTCCTTCCTTTAGCAGGAAGGCCGCTATGACCCCCATTACTTTGGAAAAGGTCCGCGGAGCAGTAGCCAACCCGAAAGGGAGGGCTCTGAACTGGAAGTGTCGTCTCAGGACTGTAAAACGCAGAAAGCGTTGGAGAGGAGGCCAGATGGGAATATGCAGGTACGCTTCCTTGATGTCCAAGGAAGCCAAGAACTCTCCTGCCTTCACTGCCGCTATAACAGAGCGGAGAGTCTCCATGCGAAAGTGCCTCACTTTCCAGGCCCGATTGACCCCTTTGAGGTCGAGGATAGGCCGGACAGAACCTCCTTTCTTTGGAACCACAAAGTAAATGGAGTAACGTCCCTTGCCAATCTGATTTTTTGGCACCGGAACGACCGCACCCAGGCGGATCTGGTTGTCCAAGGTCTGCTGCACTGCCACAGCTTGACCGGAGACTTGCAGGGAGAGAGTACAAACCCGTCTCTTAAGGGTTGGCAGAACTCTAGCTTGTAGCCGTCTCTGATGACTTCCAGCACCCACGCGTCTGAAGTTATAGTGGTCCACTCGCCCATAAACGAGGACAGCCGTCCTCCAATCTGCACTGGGGCGTGGACCAAGGCCCCGTCATTGGGTACGAGACCCTGGGGGAGGACCGGAGGGAGCACCTCCGGGACGGCGGTCTCTGCGAAAGGAATGCTGCTTGGGGGAGAAATTCCTCTTGAAGGAAGAGGGGGCAGAGGAACCCGACTTGCCCGGGCGGTACCGACGGGCTTCCAGCAACCGTCCTCTGGAGGTACCGGGACGAGTACTAGCCCGAGCTCTGACCTCTGGTAATTTCTTGCCCTTAGACGTGCCGAGATCGGTCACGATTTTGTCCAGCTCGACCCCAAAGAGCAGCTTGCCTTTAAAAGGCAATCTAGCCAGGCGGGATTTAGAGGCGTGGTCAGCAGACCAATGTTTCAGCCAAAGCCACCGCCGCGCAGAGACTGTCTGAGCCATGCCTTTAGCTGAGGCTCTCAAGACATCATACAGCAAGTCTGCCAAATAGGCTAAGCCCGATTCCAGGGCCGGCCAATCAGCCCTCAAGGAAAGATCCGAGGGGGAAGCCCGCTGCACCATAGTCAGGCACGCCCTGGCCACATAGGAGCCGCAAACTGAGGCCTGCAAACTTAAAGCAGCTGCCTCAAAGGACGACCTTAAGGCCGCCTCCAATCTTCTGTCTTGGGCGTCCTTTAGGGCCGTGCCACCTTCCACCGGCAACGCCGTTTTCTTAGTCACCGCAGTGATTAAAGAATCCACGGTAGGCCACAGATAGGCCTCACGTTCACTCACAGCCAAAGGATAGAGGCGGGACATAGCCCTAGCCACTTTAAGGCTCGTTTCCGGGACATCCCATTGAGCCGCATGGCTCATGCACGTGGAAGGATCTAGGCGGGCGCTTCGTCCCCAGCATAATGGCAGAGCCAACAGGGGCTGAGGGAGAGACGTCCTCCGGAGAGGAAATCTTCAAAGTGTCCATGGCCTGTAACAACAGGTTGGGCAAATCCTCTGGGCTAAAAAGCCGCGCTGCAGAGGGGTCATCCGCTCCATCCGAGCGGGGATCTATCTCCTCCAAGGAATCCGCAAAGGACCGTTGGGAGACCTCAGACACGCTGCCCTCATCTACATCGGAGGAGACAAAGTCCTCCAAGGCCTGGAAATCAACCCGAGGGCGTTTACCTCTGGGAACCTCAACCTCTTTATCAGAAGAGGGAGCAGGGGCAGCGTTTTGCATGAGGAAAGCCTGATGCAGCAGCAAAACAAACTCGGGGGAGAAACCCCCCAGACTGTGCACTTCCGCAGCCTGGGCAACAGCCCTAGACGCACTCTCAACCGGCGCTCGCAATAGCGGGGGAGAGACATGCTGCGCATCCAAAATGGCGTCCAGCGCGAAACTCCGCGAAGGAGCCGCGCGGGAAGAACGGCGCTTAACTTTAGCCGCTTTGTGCCGTCGCCCAAATTAAGGGCGTTCATGGCATTAATGTCTCCAACCTCAAGGGCGGCCCACGAAGAAGCCGTCCGAGCCGCGTGGCCGGCCAAGATGGCGGAGGCGAGGAGCGGGGGATGGGCATTTATGGCGGGAAAAAACCGCCACGCCGGAGGAACGACCGGGACATTCATCGGTCACTAAACTGTCACCCATCAAGGGCGAATCAGGTTGTAAAACCCCCGCATCCCCTCTAGAAGCGCTCCAGCGATCCGGGGAGCGACCCTTTGCGCCCTCGCCCTCCAACGCCATATGCCACGAGGAGAAGAATCGGGGAACCCCCTGCCCGCTATAAAAAGGTAAAATTACCTGCTTGCCTCTCCGAGCTGTAACGAACTGGTGTCCCAGTGAGTAGCTGCAATGAACGTTTAAAGAAATGTCGAATTAAACGCCTTTAAAGACGTTTAAAATTTTTTTTTTTTTTTTTAAACGGAGCCAGCGGGAGGGGGGAGAAAAGGAGGGACCTGGCACCACCAGGTTTGCACTTGCTCAAAAGAGCCCTCAACCCCAGGCCTCAACAAAACCTAAGGATTAGGCTTGGAGGCCTAGCCAGAGCTGCTGCTGTGTGTGACCACCACCTGCTGAGATAGAGAACATACTGAGGAGTTTCCGGCAGCACATGACCACATATAGGGAGGCAAAAGTTTGCTCTCTATCTCCACCTGCTGGTAGATGGACACAACCCACCAGTCTATGGATTGATCAGCTTGATGATATGGAAGGGTTTAACCAGACAGGAGATGTCTTGTCCCCCAGTGTTACCTTAAAAATACACACTAAGAGGCGTCATCTATAGCATAGTGCTTAGATCTGGGATCCATGCCTAACTTTTAGATGCAAGGATTTATACCAACTGAACCATGTTGTAAATACTCATGCCTAAATTAGATGCAAATCCCCCTTATTCTGTAATGATTCCATTTAAATTCCAGGAACACCCATGGCTGTGCCCCCTTTTTTGGATCTATGTGTAAAATTTATGTGGGAATCATGGCACATAAATATGTGGGAATCCTGCCACCTAAATATATACTGTGAACAGGTCACCCTTCCAAGACCTGGCCAGGGCTGACCCTGCTTAGCTTTCTTCACAAATGTTCACCAACACCAGGCTTCCTATATGCAAAGGTTTTTATTAGTGGCCATTTCACATACTCTTCAGGGCTTATTTCTTCTTGAGCTCAAAAGGTTTCTTCTTCAACTCAAACATAACAAAAGGCTCAGAGTCTTCTAATTAAACCCTTTCCATACTTAAAGCAGTTCCCCAAACTTTCACAGTTCTAACAGCCCTACAAAAGCATTTTTCTTTTTCATGTAAAAACTTTCTCAGCTGGTAGTGCAGCTGTCACCTTTTCAGCAGATAGTTTCAAAAAGTCCACAGAGTTCAGCCAGCACCTTCAAAGGGGACCTTCTTCCTCAAGCTGCCAGGTCCCAGCTTCTCCCTTCTTTTTCACTACTCAGGTAGGTATAAGGTGGTTTATTAGCTTCTCCACCCCGTCAGGCTCTTCCCTCTAAGTCCAGGCAGGATCCAGCCCATAACTACCTACACCTGTTTCCAGCCCAGGACTCTCCTTGGTCCTAGCAACCTCTATCTGTACATTCCCCTACCGGCTCCACTGGTGGACTCCTCAATAATGACATGACCTGGACCTTTTCCCCCATTTCTATGGGAACATCGCCACCTAGTGGCCTACCCAGGACAGGACAGCCCCTTACTCTTCACAATGCGCATAATCTTAAATTAATGATGTATTAAAAATACCAATGCAAAAAAATCTATAAATAAGTGTGTATGGTAGTGAACTTTTGCATCACACACTAAGAAAGCCATGGAGGTAACTCTTTTCACACAGTGTGCACAGCCCTATGGTTTACCTAGATCATTATTGGCTCTGTAAGTATTAGTGTAAAATGTATTATTCAAACATAACAAAAACAAATTTCAACATTGTTTAAACTTGATAATTTCAATCCACATTTTAATTACATTTTAATCATAGAAAACTTTTATTTACTTATCTTTTGAATATTTACTTAGGACTGTCACCAACATGGCCATGTTTTGATAACCCTGCATGAGGGTGATAGCCCTAAAAAAGTAAAGATTCACATGATAAACTAGTATCATAAGAGTATGTAAAAACCTCAGACTTAAACACCCACCTAACAAAACGCCGATGAGTTTCCATGGCATTGCATTACTTCCAAAACTTAAATTAATGCCAATTAGTGTAGATAATTGATTATTAACATCCCATTATTGGCACTAATTGACTCATTTAAACAATTAAGGGGCCCTTTTACTAAAGCGTGCCCAAAAGTGGCCTGCACTGGTGTAGGCACATTTTGGACGCATACTGGTCCATTTCCCGAGTGTGCCTGGAAATAAGGGATTTTTTAAAATGTGCTGGAAAATGGACATGCAGCAAAATGAAAACCAACGTGCGTCCATTTTAGGCCTGAGACCTTAATGCCACCCATTAACTTAGCATTAAGGCCTCATATGTTAACCGGGTGGTAAGTGTCCAGCGCACACCAACTACCAATTTTCTACCACGTGTTTTGGGCGTGAGTCAAAAATGGAATTACTGCCTGAGGCATGCAGTAGCCAGGCAGTAGTGCCAATTTAATGCACATTGGATGCGCATAGGTGCCTACGTGCCTTTGTAAAAGGGCCCCTAAATTTGTGCACACAATTCTGAGCATCATATATAGAATTAGGAGGATAATGTTCAGTGTTCTGTTAGTTACATGTAAGTGGGAGCCCCTCCCATGCTCCACTCATCAATACCAGGTTACACTAGTGTACCACAATGGCATCCACTTGCCTAGGTTTTGTTATAGAATAGAATCCTCCACCTTTGCGTTTATGCATTGGGCTAGATTCTATATATGGTGTCTAAAGTCGGCACAGAAAAAAACGCTATTCTAAAAACCATGCTTAAAATTAGGCGTGGTTTTCAGAATAGCGCTTATGCCTTGGAATCACGTCTAACTTTAAGCGCAGCTATGTGCACCAACTGAAATGTGGTGCACATCTTCACCCTAAATTCTATAATTACTTGTGTAAATTCTAGGAACGTCCTCAATCCACCCATGACCCTCCCATTTCCATGCCCCCTTTTTGAATTCACACATATAATTTATAGAATTTGGGGGATTATGCCAGTTACTTGCACTAGAACTTAGTTACCATGTTGTCATTTTCACAGGTAAGTGACAGTATTCTGTACATTTAAATGCAGTGATCAGCTTCTCCTCTCCCAAGTCCTGATTTGTAATTTAATAGCGCACTTATCTGGCATTCCCTTCCCTTCCACCTCTGGAATCTTGGCATTTCTGTACTTGGAACACCTCTGCAATTCCCGCAAAGGTTTTTCTGATACCAGAGGTTTCCTTTTGCAGTTTAAGTACAGTAACTGCAAAACCTAAGCACAGGTTAGTAAATAGTGAACTAGTGATTTAAGTACAGATAAAAAAAAATGTGGGTCCCTTGATACAGAATTATTGTCCTTTGTGAGACAATATTGAAGGAACCTGTAGGGGATTATATATGTTTTTGTAAGAGGCCAATTCCTACCTATGTACTCGCTTATGTCTAGGGGGCGTGGCCTCTGCCCAACATTAGCTGCATGGAAAATAACGGACAGACCAATGGAATATATTAGTTTATTTATACAGCGTTATATACAAAAATATAGAAAACTCTTATCAGCTTATAGCATCAGCAATTCCTGATTGCATGCACAATGATACCAAAAATAGAGAATAACTATGATTATCCTATTGGCTAAATCTGTAATGACAGATAACACAATACCAAGATCCTAATGATTACCACACAAATCTTATACTAGGCTAACAGCAACTAGAGATCATAAATCCTGACGTCACACATCTGATGGGTCCGAGCCCAGACTAATTACCTAACCCAGCCTGAAGGAAGTAAACTATGATCTCACCGTCCCGGTTTCCAGATCAGATTCCTTCCAATGCCTCAGCCGAAGGTCTCAGCGAGGTCACACAAGCTCAGGTGATGCACTTGTCTTGATCAGCCACAGATGATACAGACGCAGTATAGATCCTTTAGACAGCTGTAACCTGGGGAAAAGCTTTGCCAGGTATTATCAGTAAGTCTCTTAGGAAAATCAGGTGCTTGCAGATATGCAAGTGTTCTCCTCTTCTGTTCTTCTTCTTAGTTCTTCTCTCTTCTCTCTCCTCTCTGGAACTAGTCCTTCTGTTCCCGCTTCTCAGATCAATCCCTTTTCTGGGAGCCAATCAGAAATAATTCCCCCATGTACTCCCAGCATCTGTATGAAGCTTCCTTTGTCCGTCTTATCTCGTAAGCTCTCTCCCTGGGACAGGCATTCTCCCCCGATGCAGAGTGACCTTGGAGGTGGTGCAGGCTTCAGTAAATCTCTTACAAGCTGAAATGCTGCCTTCTGCACAGTGGGTAGCCAGACATATAGGTGAAAGGTTGCAGCGTCCATTTTGTCTGTAAAGGTGCTCTCATATGCACACAGGGTGGGTGAGATCACAGCAAATACTCCTACAGATTCCCCCCCTTGGAGATGGAAATTACTACAAAGGAGTAAAGGCCTTCTCCAACCTAACTACAAAAATAAGCCAGACAGTTCAGTCAGGATTCAGGTACAAACTTCATGGTCAAAACTACAAAAAGTTTCAAAGTAAATCTTAACTAATGCAAACTAACACTCTTCAAAACAGTTCAATTAAGCAAAATAATGTTCACAAGGAAATCACAAATGCTAATACAGCAAAATACTGAATAATAGAACCCGCATGTGCAGTTAGGCAAAAAGTCTTAACACATGAAATTAATCAAACAAATCATGAACCATAATCACATAGATCATGAAAATCACATCATGCAAAGCAAAGCATATTAGTACATAAAAGAGAAAACGGAATAAATTGTTGGCAAAACTCTGGTTAGAGGTAATTACATAAAGTCTTGCAATCTCATTGCCGTAGGTGACAAAGTGTTTACGCGATAGCGTAAATGACGAAGGTCTCTCCAAAACACTACAGCACACAGGAGCATGATGACCCACGAGATGGTCAAAAGTGGGATGACAACGTGAGTGGACATGTGGAACTGGATGACATCAGATGAACGACGTTTGTAATCTGCAACCTCGAGAGTCTCATGGTCAATAGATAATTCAACAGTGTGAGAGTCTTTGGACTGTAAAAATGGTATAAGGTCCATAGCAAAGTCAATAGGATGTCCACGAAATACATCAAGCACTTCCAATTCAGAAACAACCGGGTCTGTGTCAAGATAAAACAGGGAAACTCCTCCGACATGGGCAACAGCATACTTGGGTGTATCAACATTAAGGTACAAATTCTCATGCCAGGTACCTACATTTACAACTTGTTTAAGCTGGTATACATTCTCAGGCATAATAAATGGCAAATTAAGGATGAAGGCAATTTCCATACGCTCCATATCCAAATAAAGGGGAAGGGCAGTACCTAAATGAAATGCAATTTGAATTTGAACCGGTTCAATAGACAAACGGGTAACTTTGGCAAAGGCATCTTTAACAACCTCAGATGGTATTAGGTACGTAGGTATCTGTCCCTGCATTAGCTTACTAACACTAGTATCTACTTCCCTAAATAAATCCTGAATAAGGTCCTTAACAGGTTGTATAAACACACGGTCTTCATTCATGGTACCTTTAATTGTCAACAAATCAGCTGTGTTAGCACTAATCTTATGTGTATGTAAATTCACAAGAGTGACCGTATCAGCAATAGTTTTACCTTGGGCAACAAGTTGGCTCTGTTGGACTACCAACTTGGTCTCAATGGCTTTCAAGTCTGCTTGGATGGCCTGTATATTGGCCTGCAGCTTTTGGACAGAAACTACATTGGCAACAGACATGGAAATACCAAAAAGTGAACCAATGGCAGAAAAAATCACACCACCGGCAAGACCCAGAAAACGCTTAGATCTGGACCTGGAATTATAAGGTTGCATAGGTTGTACCATGACTTTGTCCAGTTGATGCAAAATGTTCTTCACTTGTGCACGGGCATTTTGCATATAATTGTGAAACCAGGCATGGGTAACAGCAGTCAGAGATAAGTTACTCATATTGAAATGTTTCAGTAGTACATGCATTGGGTCAAGGGACACAACTACTTTCTGGGGAACAATCTGGGACTGGGTAATCAGGAAGCCAGGGGTATCTTGCAGAACAACTCCAGACATGGGACCAGGTTCGATCATCTTGGACCACGATCCCAGCAGCACGGAGATCAGGAACACGATCATCAGGGTTCTTTTCTGCATCTGCAAGGTACAAAGAAAACAGACTATGCTGTTGGGGTGTTAGTACAGTTCGTTTCATCAACACATACGTCTGGAATCAAATGACTGGGATGACGTGGTCTCAACTGATTGATGTGGACCCATTTAAGGGTGTCTTCACCGTTAGTATTTTTCTTGAGGCAAATTTGGTAAGCCACAGGTGAAGCTTTATCCACTATTGGGAATGGACCACGCCAACTAGGCAGAAACTTCCTTTCTTTAACCTTGTTTCTGGCAAAATTGAAGTAGAATACCTTGTCGCCAATTTGGTATTCTTTAGAGGTAGTCCCTTGATCATAATAGGCTTTTCTACCTCTAGCGCTACTTTCCAAGTTTTTCTGAGCAAAGGCAAAGGCACTTTGCAAATGCTTACGCAAATGGGTGACATATTCATGAGTGGAGGTAGCACTGGACAAGTTCACATCATTAGTCCTGTACAACAAATGAATTGGTAATGTCATTTCCCTACCTGTCATCATCTCTGTGTGAGTAGTACAAGCATCAGCCTGTTCCACTTGCTCTTTCACCATAGCATCAAACTCGGAGAAAGGTTGGTTGGATGAAATTTCCACCTGTTCTTCAATGTCCTCCTGCAAGGTTGAGGTTTCCACAGAATTCACCCTTCGAGGCTTCTGAGGTACAGACATTTCCCTGGACAGAAACAAGAAGTCATCTTCCACCTGTACCTGAGCACACGTCGCATCATAGGGCCAAACAAACTCGAGAGATATGAGGCCCCTGGGAGAGGTAAACCAACTGTCAGTCGTCTCCCCCCCCTGGCAGGTGTCCCAAGAAGAAGGCAGCCTGCCAAGGATAGGCAAACTTACCTCGACATCATGGAAAGACTGGCCAACCAGAAAGCCAAAAGGATCTCCAGCAGATAGCTCAACTTCAGCAGACTGTGGATTGGTGACCAACAGGTATAAGGTGGTACCGGTGACCTCCAAACAGGGCAGAACTCCAATTGCCAATCCAAGGTCTCGAAAGTGGGCATGTGGGTTAAAGAACACTACATCATCCAGCAGACGTTGTCCTTGAGCGAGGCGAAGCTTGAGGGAAAAATCCCGTACTCTACCTGGAATGGTTACATCCTTGTCACAGACTACCTCACAGACCTGGGGAATGGTCTGTCCAGACTTCAAACAAACAGCCGTAGGTTCAAGTTCCACTGGGTTGTTCTGCATTCTACTCCACAGGACAAGATTCACCAGGTCCACATAAACTCCCAGTCGTACAAGGCAATCTGACCCCAAACATAAGGGTTCCCTCAAGCCCCGGACAATAGAGAAGTGGTGAGTGAATGTCTTCTTTCCCACAGTCAAGGGAAGGCCACATATTCCGTCAAGCGGCTTGGAGCCTTGTCCCGGTACCTGTACCGAAGTAGAGGAACATCTGCTGAAGGGAAGTTGTACAGACTTACGAATTTGGCTGTACAAAGAGTCACTGATGTAGGAGAGATCACTAGTGAACAGTAAAGTAGCTTGAAGCAATTGGGTGTTAGCCACTTGAACTGGTATGGTGAATTCATCACCTTTCTGGGTGATGACAGTCACCTTGCAAGGATGAGCAAAATCAGGAGCAGAGAGAGGAGATGAGATTTCAAGTGATGCGGGAGACACAGTATCTGTTAAGTCATCCGTCTTGGCTGAGTCCTGTGAAACAATCTCTAGTTGGTCCGCTTGTTGCACCAGCTCTTCATGCTTCTGACCCCCTTTTGGTGCATCTGTCAAAGGAGGCTCCCGCATGGGCGGATCCGCGGAACACCGGAGATCAGTCCGCAGGGGAGTGTCCTGTAGCTCCACAGAGTTGGCATCACTGACTGTACGCCAGTATCTCCCTCGCACATATTTAAGGGGTCGAGTGACTTTAGACCAGATCGTTTCCTCGTCATAATCCAAAACAGGCTGAAATCTCTTCAAAAGGTCATTTCCAATCAGAAATTCTTCACCCTCACTGGTAGTGATGATGGCTGGGTGCCTGACGGTCATCTGTCCAAGCTGTAAAGATAGCCAAACCTGTCCCACAGTTCCAATACTTTGATTGCCATAGGCCACCAGTGACAAGTCGCACGGTGTGACATGCAGCACATCCTGACCCCCCCCTAGAGATGCCTCTAGTTTCTGAAACAGGCCCTGGGTGACCAAAGTCACCTCTGAGGCTGTATCCAGGAGACCTTCACAGGAAAGTACTTGTTGAATTAACAACTCCACGGTATATCTGTAACCTTTAGATATAAGCTTACCTAGAAAATACCTGACTTCCTGGGATGAGTCTTTTGAAAGAGGCCCTTCCGGGTTCGAGGGCTGAGACGCAGCATGGTTCACGGGGGACTCCTCAATGATGGGCGACAACGCATCCACGTGGACAGTGGGGACGCTTGCGGTAACAGGTTTTGTGGCCACGTCTAGTCATGCTTGTTCTTCCTCCGAAGAGGATGGCTGTTCCACCTCAACAGATTTAACACTAAGCCCCGGAGGGGTCGGCGGTCTAGAAGACTGGTCCTTCTGCTTCTGGAATTTGACCTTTTTATGAGATGGTGGTGTCTTAGGTACATTGCTAGACTCCGCGATTGAACATCTTGCCATCAATTGGTCCAGCTGAGCTTGCATAGCGCGGATCTTCTCTGCATTCCACTTCTTCTGATTAAACCGCTTCTTTTTAGGTTGTTGCTGTCCCTCCTGTGCAATAGGGGGCGCTGCATCCCGCGGCAGGGCCTGAGAGCCCGGCGGCGTAGTTGGCCTCGGCGCTTTGTTTTCCAGAGAAAGCGTGGAAGTGACCGCACAAACAGCGGGTGGTATCACCCTGTTGCGACTCTTGGACGCCGGTTTCAGAGTCTCTGCGATGGGCTTGGCGCGGCAGATTTCAAAAATTCCTTCAGCCTGCTTGAGAAGGCTGGAATAGGGTTCTGCGTTTTTTCCTGCCAAGGGAATCTTTATCGGATCAGGCAGACCCTGTATAAAAAGTTCCCTGAAATCACCAAATTCAAGATCTTTAGAATCGGGCGGGACCCCCCCTTGGTAAAATGCACGCTTCAAGCGATGGGCCCACTCCCGCGGACTCTCCTCCGGCTTACAACTAATAGTATACGCTGCACGCTTAGCTTCCAGAGAGTTGGCAAAGAGACCGTAGCGCTTCGCTAAGGCTTGCTCCACTGACCGTAAATCAGGGTTATCGGACATGATCAAATCTAGAACTTCATGGCACTCGGTACTAAAGGTCCATTTGAGGAGGGCTCTGATATCATTCTCAGAAGAGACGTGCATGGTTTGCAGGAGTTCATGCACTGCCTTAAGATGGGTTTCTATGGATACCAAGGCAGACTCTTTAAAAGGCGCTATTACGGTGCGTAGCATCTTTATAACATATGCCTGCCTCTCCATAGACATTCCTTTCTTGGGTTCCGGCTTGACATGCCGCTGATCACTACCAGGTGTAGAGAACCTCGGGGCAGGTGCGTTGCTAAAACTGGGTGTATCTGCCGAAGGCTGAGGCCCTGAGCTAGGCACCTGACCAAGTGAGCTGATGATTTCAGCAGGCAGTCCCTGGGCCCGTGCCTCCAATGGGTGTGGCACTGTCTCGGGTCTGCTGCTTCGGTCACCAGCCACTATGGGGCTGAATTGTACAGAGGGGCGGGAAAGAGCCGGAGCCATGCCCCCAGTGGGTGTGTTTAACTCGGGTCCCTCCCGGCTCACGTAACGGTTCATTTCGGGAGCTGGGCTTGGGTGACCCACAGCAAAACTGTCGGGGAATTCTAAGGTATACGGTACTTCTTCCTGCGCCATGTGCGTAAGCTCTTGCTGCATTGTGGAAATCTTTACAGTGCACTCATCTAATGCTTTAGACAATGAATCTCTGTCCTTCACTGCACATTCTAATTGTAGTGAGACTGTCTCCTGCTTTTCTTTTACCTCCGCTAACTCTAGCTTGGCTGCGTGCCAATCTTGAAACACAGACACAGATTGTTCTTGAGTGGCCACTAGCTCCCTGCGCAACTCACTCTGAACACCTTCTGAGACCTGTTTTAGCTCCCGATTTAATGTCCGCAACTTATCTGTTTCCCCAATCTGGTTGTGTAATGCATCAGTCAACCGAGAAAATTTCTCTTGCACCTGATCAAAAGACTCGAGGTACTGGGCAATTTCTTGCTTTAATGTGGAATTAAGTGCTTCACAATCAGTTAGGTCACACTGCAAAGTTTTACACTTATCATCCAGTGTCTGGCACTCCGTACAAATCTCTTCAGAGGAGTCAGGTGGGGCGGGGCTTACATTGGTCCCTGCTAAAGCAGATTTGGCAGTGTCTAAATCAACTCGTAATGCAGCTAACTCACTGTCTCGCTCCTGGACAGTTTTTCTAGTCTGGGACAAATCTAACTGCAACTCTGCTATGCGATCTGTTAGAGGTACAGATATCTGTCTTATCTCATTCATCAAAGAGTCCTTGACTGCCAAAAGAGACACGCCCAGTTCACAAAGCATCCATTGTGACAAATGCTGTTTCTCTTTTATAATTGTATTTAAAACCGTAGCATATGCTTCTGAGCTATTCGGTGACCTGCTCCCAAATAAAGCACGTACAGACTCTACAGTAGGAGGAGCTGGTCTCGCCTTACTATGAGAGAGCGGCAGTAATATCTTAAGCACGCCCCTCTCCTGTTCACTCAGAAGAATTTCAGGCAATGTGCCAACAGTGCCGGTCGCCATGTTAAAGACTAAACACACCCTGCTTTCCTTCCTTACAGAGAGTTTAGAGAAACCGTTCCTTTCTCTTTTGGAGCTCAGAGTAATAAATCTGTCAACCAATTACAGCAATAAAACACAGCTGTATAAACAAAAGTCTGCCGTCAGCTAGGGCGGAACTGCAGTTCGTGCAGAGAGAAACAGAAAGTCAAACCAGCTTTCTGAAAACACTCAGAAAAAGTTTTAAATTCTGCTGGTCCTGCACTACCGTCCCGGACGAGAGCCCCAATTTGTAGGGGATTATATATGTTTTTGTAAGAGGCCAATTCCTACCTATGTACTCGCTTATGTCTAGGGGGCGTGGCCTCTGCCCAACATTAGCTGCATGGAAAATAACGGACAGACCAATGGAATATATTAGTTTATTTATACAGCGTTATATACAAAAATATAGAAAACTCTTATCAGCTTATAGCATCAGCAATTCCTGATTGCATGCACAATGATACCAAAAATAGAGAATAACTATGATTATCCTATTGGCTAAATCTGTAATGACAGATAACACAATACCAAGATCCTAATGATTACCACACAAATCTTATACTAGGCTAACAGCAACTAGAGATCATAAATCCTGACGTCACACATCTGATGGGTCCGAGCCCAGACTAATTACCTAACCCAGCCTGAAGGAAGTAAACTATGATCTCACCGTCCCGGTTTCCAGATCAGATTCCTTCCAATGCCTCAGCCGAAGGTCTCAGCGAGGTCACACAAGCTCAGGTGATGCACTTGTCTTGATCAGCCACAGATGATACAGACGCAGTATAGATCCTTTAGACAGCTGTAACCTGGGGAAAAGCTTTGCCAGGTATTATCAGTAAGTCTCTTAGGAAAATCAGGTGCTTGCAGATATGCAAGTGTTCTCCTCTTCTGTTCTTCTTCTTAGTTCTTCTCTCTTCTCTCTCCTCTCTGGAACTAGTCCTTCTGTTCCCGCTTCTCAGATCAATCCCTTTTCTGGGAGCCAATCAGAAATAATTCCCCCATGTACTCCCAGCATCTGTATGAAGCTTCCTTTGTCCGTCTTATCTCGTAAGCTCTCTCCCTGGGACAGGCATTCTCCCCCGATGCAGAGTGACCTTGGAGGTGGTGCAGGCTTCAGTAAATCTCTTACAAGCTGAAATGCTGCCTTCTGCACAGTGGGTAGCCAGACATATAGGTGAAAGGTTGCAGCGTCCATTTTGTCTGTAAAGGTGCTCTCATATGCACACAGGGTGGGGGAGATCACAGCAAATACTCCTACAAACCCAAGGTGCAGAGACTCACACAAGTTGTACCATTACAATATTTTCTGACATTTTTCTTCATGAAGAAACATTTGAAATCTATTTGTTGATTTCATGCTTCATTTAAAAATCAATGTCTTTTAACAGGCACTCAATCACATTTATTGACAATTATACTGATGACACACTGTTTTGTAGACAGAAATTGTACATGATAGTAATAAATTATAGCTAGAGACCTAGAGGTGTAGAGAGTAACACAACACACTTAAGTATCCCCCTCCCCCCCTCAGCTATTTAAACTCTGCTGTCAGTATTTCTTTTAAGCACCAGTTGCAGTGTTTAAAGATATACCTAATGTTTCAGCACCAGACAGTGGCACTGAAAACCCAGGTATAGAGATATCTGGGACCATTATCAGAATATCAATGGTATTCAGATCCAGTACCACTGTTCCATCTTAGCTGAGCGGTGGGCCCGGGTGTGCAGGGGCCAACCAGTGGTGGTACACATTAGTGCAGCTAGTGGGGATCCCCAGGCCCAAACAGCTGAAGAGTCTTCTCTAGATTCCACCTCCCCCCCCCCCCCCCCATGCAGTTTTATCCCTGGAGCAGTTAGCAGCACACTTCCAGCTGCTGACACTGGCACACTCTCCTCCTGTGGATACTCAGTTCAATTGACACCCCCGTGCATATGTGCATGGGGATGTTGGTTGAACTGAGCATACACCAGGGGGGAGGTGGCAGTGCCAGTGTCTGGATCAGCAGCTGTGACTAGAAATGTGCTGCTAACTGCCATGAGGATGAGAATGCCTTGGGGGGGGGGGGGGGGGGGACTCCATAGAGGATTCTACAGCAGGTAAGGCCTGGGGATTGCTGCCAGCCAAGGAATTCACTTTTACTGCTTTGGGGGGGGGGGGGGGGGGGGGGAGGGGGTTGAGAGAGTAGCAGGCAGAGAGGAAATGTTTGGCTTGTGCCCACCCAGTTCACCCACAAGCATACCCAAAACTTGAGGTCTGGCTATGCTGCTGGTATGGGTTGCAGCTTCCTTGGAGCCCTGCAGAACTTGCCTGTCCCTCACTATTGAAAATGTGATAATGAAACAGCACCTCCCACTGGCAGGGCTGTAGATGAAGAACTCCTGCTCAGCTTAAAGGGAAAAGTGTCCTGTACCCAGGGCCGTGCCGATGCGGTAAGCGAGGTAAGCGCCGCAGGGGGGCGCCCACCTCTGGAGGGCGCCGCCGCGGTGCTTACCCTCGCCCCGCCGAGGCCTTTAAATCTTTTGGTCACCCCGGGTGTCACCAGAAAGGGGGGTGCCGCCGCTCCCACTGCTCTTCATCCTGGCACCCCCCCCCCCCCCCCCCCCGCACCAGCCCTTTAAATTTATTTGCCGACGCGATAGTGAGCGCAGCACCTCGTGTGGAAGTAAAGGAAGCAGATCCGATCATCTCATTGGGCCTTCCCTCACTGTCCCGCCCTCCTCTGACGCAACTTCCTATTTCCTCTAGGGCGGGACAGTGAAGGAAGGCCCAATGAGATGATCGGATTCGCTTCTTTTACTTCCACACGAGGTGCTGCGCTCGCTATCGCGTCGGCAAACAATTTCTTTTTAAAGACGGGTGGCAGGGAGAAGACGAGGCAGGGTGAGGGTGGGGGACAGATGGGGTGACCGTGAAGGTGGGGGAGGACTCGGATAGCAGAAGGGACTGGGTGGGAGACAGATGGGGTGAGGGGGACTCGGATGGGCAGAAGGGACTGGGTGGGAGACAGATGGGGTGAGGGTGGGGGGCACTTGGATAGCAGAAGGGACTGGGTGGGAGACAGATGGGGTGAGGGGGACTCGGATGGGCAGAAGGGACTGGGTGGGAGACAGATGGGGTGAGGGTGGGGGGCACTTGGATAGCAGAAGGGACTGGGTGGGAGACAGATGGGGTGAGGGGGACTCGGATGGGCAGAAGGGACTGGGTGGGAGACAGATGGGGTGAGGGTGGGGGGCACTTGGATAGCAGAAGGGACTGGGTGGGAGGCAGATGGGGTGAGGGGGACTCGGATGGGCAGAAGGGACTGGGTGGGAGACAGATGGGGTGAGGGGGACTCGGATGGGCAGAAGGGACTGGGTGGGAGACAGATGGGGTGAGGGGGACTCGGATGGGCAGAAGGGACTGGGTGGGAGACAGATGGAAGAAGGGGCATGGAGCTGGAACTGTGGTCTGAAAAGTGAGCAGGAGGGAGAATGGGGTCATGCCTGGGGCAGGGGTGGATGGGAGAATCAATGGATCTGGAACTAGGGGCAGGGGTGGATGGGAACTGGGAGCCGAAAAGAGGGGGCAGTGAGAGAGGGGGGATAGATCCTGGATGGAATGGGGAGTGAGAGGGAGGGCAGACCCTGAATGGATGGGAGGGGGAAAGAGAGAGGGCAAATGGTGAATCGAAGGAGCAGAGAGAAAGGGCAGACAGTGGATAGAAGGGAGTGAAAGAGCAGACAGTGGATGGAAGGGGGCAGAGATAGAGGGCAAATGCTAGAGGGAAAGGAGAGAGAGAGGGCAGATGGTGGATGGAAGGGGGAGAGAGAGATGGCAGACTGGGGCAGATGGTGGATGGAAGGAGCAGAAATAGAGGGCAGATGTGGATGGAAGGAACATTAGAGAAGGCAGACACTGGAGAGCAGAGAGAGAGCGAAGACAGATGCTGGATGGAAGGAAGATGGTGAAAAGAAGATAAGGAAAGCAGAAACCAAAGACAACAAACTGTAAATATATATTTTTATTATTTTGCTTTAGGATATAGTATTTTAGCTGTGTTAATAAATGTTTATAAATAGAACATGTAAATAAGGTAATCTTTTTATTGGACTAATTTTAATACATTTTGACTTAACTTTCAGAGAACAAAACCCCCTTCCTCAGATCAGGATAGGATACTGTAACAGCACTATACTGTATTGACCTGAGGAAGGAGATTTTGGCCTCTGGAAGCTAAATGTATTAGTCCAATAAAATGGTATTATTTTATTTTCTGTATATGTTTTATTTCTATTTGTTAATTTGTAAAGTGGTGATTGGTATTTGTTAGTTTTTTCAAATTTACATCTGCTGTCTTTATATTTTGCACAGTACTAGGGGACATTTTCTGTTTCTGTGGTGTTGCATTGTATGCAGAGTCTGGCATCGGGGGTTCAGTTTAATTTTTGTCTAAATAGAACGTTTATGATTACTTATCCTATAGTGGATTAGGGTGTATCTGTGTTTGAAAAAGACATGGCTTTCAGTTGGCATTGACTGTGCAGGATCTACGATCTGTACTATTCTGTCTGGTTTCGTTTTACAATAGGTGAATTGATGTTCTAGTGCTCACTGTAGTGTTTAAGATGCTTTCCTTTTCCTTGTGTGACTCATAGAAACGACTGCTTATGGTATGGTAAAATTGCTCTATAGGTCGTGAGTGTTTTGTATTCTCGGTATGCCTAGTACTGGATTTGGGGGGGGGGGGTGTTAAACAATGACCGGCCCCGGGTGTCAACTACCCTAACTACGCCACTGCTGCCGACGTCTCCCTTCCCTTGCACTCGTTGGTTCCCTCAGTGTCCCGCCTTCTTCTGACGTCAGAAGAAGGCGGACACTGAGGGAACCAAGAGCGCAAAGGGAAGGGAGACGTCGGCAGCGCTCCGCTTTCACTGACGCTGCTGCGACCGGAAGTAAAAGATTTAAAGGCCCCAGGGTGCGGAGGGAAGGGCAGAGAGGCATGGATGGGAGGGCAGGGCCCAGGGAGAGGACAAATTGCTGGAAGGGAAGGGGAGGGGAGAGAGGATTGCTGGCTATGGATGGAGGAGGGAAGGGCAGAGAGGGACAAGGATGGACATGGGGGCCCAGGGAGAGGACAAATTGCTGGAAATGGAGGGGAGGGGATAGAGGAGGCAAGGATTGCTGGCTATGGATGGAGGAGGGAAGGGCAGAGAGGGACAAGGATGGACATGGGGGCCCAGGGAGAGGACAAATTGCTGGAAATGGAGGGGAGGGGAGAGAGGAGGCTTGCTGGCTATGGATGGAGGAGGGAAGGGCAGAGAGGGACAAGGATGGACATGGGGGCCCAGGGAGAGGACAAATTGCTGGAAATGGAGGGGAGGGGAGAGAGGAGGCTTGCTGGCTATGGATGGAGGAGGGAAGGGCAGAGAGGGACAAGAATGGACATGGATGGGAGGGCAGGACCCAGGGAGAGAGGAGAAATTGCTGGAAATGGATATAGAGCAAGAAATGAAGAAGAAAGGAGAAAAGTAAAGAAATAAATGGAAAGGAAGCCCTGGAAATGGAGTTAAGAGGACATATAGCAGCAGAATCAGATACTGAACCAGCATGATTGAAAAAAGAAAGTCACCAGACAACAAAGGTAGAAAAAAATTATTTTATTTTCATTTTAGCGTTTGGAATATGTCCACTTTGAGAATTTACATCTGCTATCTTATTTTGCAATGTATAGCAATTTGTTTCTAAGAATATTGCTGACAATTCCTTTCAGTGTGGCAAGTGGTGAGCGATCATTTTCATGGGGGGGGGGGCGTGATCATTTTCACGGGTGGGGGGGGGGGGGCCAACTGATAGTCTGCAGGGGGGCGCCAGAGACCCTAGGCACGGCCCTGCCTGTACCTGGATAACTATAAAGTAAACATAGGACAGCCCTTTTCCTTACTTATTTCAGTACTGGCTCTGAATTTCACTGATATCTGGATAAAATCCAGCCCTATCCAGGCTCCACCCCTGAACCTCCCCCACATTATCATGATAATGCTGACACTGTCTGGATTTTCAGCAGCATTATCCAGGTAATGCCCCTGAAAATCCAGGTATGGCCCCTGTGAGCAGGACTTACCCGAGTAGGAACAGCTGCTGCCTGGATAAGTTCCACTGAATATAGGTCCTTTTTATGGAAGGATGAGACCTATCAACAGTAGCATGATTTGATAACTTCCTTTATTCCATGTGACAGGACTCCTGAGGAACGCTCTAGTGCCAAATCACGGCCTGTATTGAATCTATAATTGCTTGGAACCTTGTACTTGGAAAAACTGTAACTTTTGGGACTGTAATCTTGAATTATTTATGTTCTTGGACTCCATACACATACTTGCCGTACAGTAAAATGCATTACCACAGGGCGCACTCAGGCATCCTGCAGTAGTTTTGGGATCTGCACATGCTTTTTATTTTTTAGTGCTGTGGGTATGTTTGGGAGACAAAGAGTAAGAGTGTCTAACGCTAATTGGTTAGCACAGTTACATAGCCATGTGGCCAACCAGTTAGCGCAAGATTAGAACATGAGCCCTTACCACCTACAGAATAGGTGTCAGTAAGGACTCACAAGCTAATGACCACACGTTAATTGGGAAATTAGCATGTGGCCGTTAATGGCTGAAATCAGAAATATGGCCATTTTACAGCTGCGCTAAAAGTGGCCTCACTGCGTGGGGAAATCCATACGTTAGTCATAGTGTAGGCCACCTTTTAGCACAGCTTAGTAAAAGGGCCCTGTGATGTTTTATCATTTTTAGATCAATTTTGTACTTTATTAAAGTGAAGTACAAATAAAGAGAAGATTATTCTGATATCTAATTATACTTTTTTGTTTGCTTATTGGATTCAAATGCAAGGACATAATTAATAAAGCAGAAGGATTTTTCAAACTGTTTCTCTAACAGTTGATATGTCATCAACACATTGAGAATACTTATTAAGAACTGGTGATACTGTATCTCAAAGGATCAATTTAAAATTGCAAGCATGTGACATTATTTCTTGTATATCTGAAAACTGTCTTAATTAACATAGGTTTAAAATCATTGTTTCAAAATGTCATGGGTCATATAAAAATAGTGACTTAATTGACAGAGAAACTAGGCTTGCAACTAATAGACTGCTTTAGATTAATTCATAATGTAAACTGTCCTTAAATGTCTTATACTTCAAAGACAAAACAAAACAAAAAAAACCCAAATACAAAGAAGAAACATCCTAAGTATTACATAAGGACAGTATAACCCTCTTCACCTCAGGTCTTACCACTCAATTTACCTTTCGTTTTGCTTCCAGGCTTCAGAAATAATAGAAAACAATGGGTCCCTTTTATTAACCACGCTGAAAAGTGGCTGGTGCTGTCTGTAGTGCATGGGATTATCGCGTGCTGTGGCCACTTTTAGCATGGTGATAGAATAGCCACATTTGTATGTTTTCCTATTTTATTCTATTCTATTCTGTGACTTATATTCCGCTTTTATTTCAGCAGTTCAAAGCAGATTACAAAAGATAATACATTCTTAGCTGAAAGGAATCAGAATAAAGAAACAGATATAATTCAAATTCCTTAAAACATATAAACTTATTTATACAAAGAGAATAAACAAGTTTTAAGAAAAACACGACGAAAAAGATGTTGTACACCATGTGGAAACTTAAAAGAGTAAAACCTTTCTTCCCGAGATACATCTTCCGTACCCTGGTAGGTCAATGGTAATAAGTCATCTGGACTACTGCAATGCACTATACGTCGGTTGCAAAGAACAGACAATCAAAAAACTCCAAACTGCCCAGAATACGGCCACCAGACTCATATTTGGAAAAACTAAATATGAAAGCGCAAAACCCCTAAGAGAGAAACTTCACTGGCTCCCACTAATCCTGCACGAATCAGTTAGCACACAGTAATATAGCTGCACTGAGGGGTCCTTTTATGAAGCTGCAGCAAAAGGAGGTCTGCGCTTGTTTTTCATGTGCGTCGAGGCCCCCTTTTACCACAGTGGGTAAAAGGCATGTCTTTGCTTTTTTCAAGAAATGATCGTGCGGCAAGTGAAGCACAGTCATTTGGGGGGGGGGGGGGGCACTTACCACCACTCATTGAGGTGGTGGTAAGGGCTCCTGTGCTAACCCGGCGGTCACTGCCCGATTACCACCAGATACTCACCGGTGCTACAAAAATGGAAATATTTTTGCATCAGAGAAATGGTGCATGTTGGAGGAGGGAACTACCTCTGGGCTGCTGTGGTAGCCCGGTGGTACTTCCCGTTTTGCGAGCGGTAATCCCCTAAAAGATTAACAAAAATGCCCACTTTCTGCCCCCCAGGCATGCTGTCAGTTAAAATATAAAATTATTTTTTAGCACGTGGATAGGGGGGGCGCACATTTTCAGTGTACTGCGGGATGCCTCAGCATGCCCCACAGTTCGTCATTTTAAGCTGCAGTAAGCACATGTTAGTGCTTACCACAGTTTGGTATATGGGCCCCTTAGCCATTTGTCCTTATAAATTGTTATATGTTGGGAAAATGAGACCAATTCAAAACCAAGTTGATTGAACATAAGAGTTTATGAAAAAGCAAATGAACAACAAACCACTGGTCGAAGACTGTATGGTGAAAACTCCCACTCTTTTGAGGACTATCAGTTTTTCATTCTATCCATGCCATAATCATTTCAGAGGGGCTTTTTTGCTAAAGAGTTGGTGTGTGTGCCAATCTGGAACTACCGCCGAGCTACTGCAGGAGCCTTTCAGTAGTTCTCACCCCCAGCATGCACCATTTCTGATGCTACAGGATTTTTTTAGATTTTTGTAGTGCCGGAATTTAACTTGCAGTAATCAGGTAGCACCGTTCGCTGCCCAGTCACCACCAGAGCCCCTACCACCATCTCAATGTATGTCGGAAAGGGCTCCTCACCAAAATGGCTGTGTGGTAAGTGGTTCACTTACTGCACAGCCATTTCTTTTCCTCAAAATCATACAACCTTTTACCTACCGCAGTAAAAAGGGGCCTCAGCATGCATCAAAATCAAGCACTGATGCTACTGCAGGCCTCATTTTTACGCAGCTTAGTAAAAGGGTCCCATAGAGAGAAGGAAACATGGATAAATTGCTATAAAAAGTTAAACAAGAATTTGTCTTTAGGTTCAAAACTATTACACCATGGGGATTAAACATCTGTATTTTTGTAATCATACATCTCCACTATAATAAAAAGCACCTCCAACATCATCACGTTTTGACGTTGAGGGCGCCGGACCTATCAGAGGCACGAGGGTGGGGCCGAGAGAGATGGTTACAGACTCACGAATCAGACGAACCTTACCAACCCTTCACTTCAATGAAGCCACGGAGTCAGCTTCACAATGTTGCAGGTGTGTTTTGTTACATTACACAGCTGCCTAATTTTTCAATTAAACATCGCAGGGTGGCTGGAGGGGGGGGAGAGAGGGGGGCAACTAGCCTGGAACTGGGAGGGAGGGAGAGAGGGGGAGCAATGACCCTGGAACTGGGTGGGTGGGAGGGAGGGTGGACCCTGAACTTGGAGGGAGGCCAAGCGGACCCTGAAACTGTGAGGGAGGGGGAGAGGGGGGCAACGACCCTGGAACTGGGTGAGTGGGAGGGAGGGCGGACCCTGGAACTTGGAGGGGGGAGGGCGGACCCTGAAACTGGAAGGGGGCCCCTGGCACACTCTCATTCTCACACACACACACTTACAGCTCCCTAATTTTTCACTTAAACATCGCAGGGTGGCTGGGGGGGAGGGGGGCAACTACCCTGGAACTGGGAGGGAGGGAGGGAGAGAGGAGGGGCAACGACCCTGGAACTGGGTGGGTGGGAGGGAGGGCGGACCCTGAAACTGGGAGGGGTCCCCTGGCACACATTCTCATTTTCACACACACACACAGTCTTGCACACAGTCTCACTCTCTCTGTCACACACACTCACACATTCACTTCACTCTCTCTCTATCTATCACACACTCACTCTCACACACACTGTAAAACACACACACTCCAAGGAAAACCTTGCTAGCGCCCATTTCATTTGTGTCAGAAACGGGCCTTTTTTCCTAGTGTTTCATAATATTTTTTTCAGAACAAGGCAAATTTGGTCTAAGGATGTTTTGTGAAGGTTTCTATTAGTGCAAAAATAGAAAAGAAACCCTTTTGTTTTGAACCAATAGATAGATTTCCAAGTTTTCCTTTAATGTTTAGTTTGAATGATCTAGAATAGTATTTTTTAACGGTGCTATATAGTTTACAATCACACAATATTCTTCAGAGCATATTTCTACAGGGCAGTTTTTTATTCAGAAATATATGACTCTAAGTGCAAAACTCGGGCTATCAAGCCAGAGTGGCTCCTCCTTGAACATAAGAAAAGAACATAAGAAAAGCCATGGGTCAGACCATCTAACCCAGTATCCTGCTTCCAACAGTGGCCAATCCAGGTCCCAAGTACTTGACAGAATCCCAATTAGTTCCAACTTTTCATGCTACCAATCCCAGGGCAAGCAATGGCTATCAATAACAAACTATGGGCTTTTTCTCCAGGAACTTGTACGAACCTTTTTTAAACTCAGATATGCTAACTGCTGTCACCACAACCTCCAGCAGCAAGTTCCAGAGTTTAACCCCTATTTGTTTAAAAGTATTTCCATGTAATTTTATGAGTGTCCCCTGGTCTTTGTTCTTTTTGAAACAGTGAAAAATCGATTCACTTCTACCTGTGCTACACCATTCAGGATTTTATAGACCTTAATCATATCCCACCTCAGTCTATACCAAGCTGAAGAGCCCTAACCTCCTTAGCCATTCCTCATGTGGAAGGAGTTCCATTCCCTTTATTTTTATTTTTATTCATTTTTATTTGTAGCATTTGTATCCCACATTTTCCCACCAATTTGCAGGCTCAATGTGGCTTACATTTGCCGTAATGGCAGTTGCCATTTCCGGATAACAGAATTACAAATGGTGTTACGTTAAGTTGCATACATACATGGTGCTATAGATGAAATATAACATACATGGAACATTTTGTGGTATGTATATATGGCGATATATGAGTATATATGAGATATGGCGACCAGAACTGAACACAGTCCTCAAGGTGAGGTCACACCACTTAGCATTACAGAGGCATTATAATATTCTTGGTCTTATTTTGCATCCCTTTCCTAATAATTCCTAGCATCCTGTTTGCTTTTTTGGCCACTGCCACACACTGGGCAGAAGATTTCAGCATATTGTCTACAATGACACCTGGATCTTTTTCTTGAGTGCTGACTCCTAAGGTAGACCCTTTCATCAGGTGACTATGATTTGGATTATTATTCCCAATGTGGATCACTTTACATTTGTCCACACTGAATGTCATCTGCCATTGAAGATGACTGCCTGTCAATATGAAGGTCACAAGTTTGAGACCAGCTCATTTTTTATCTGTACTATAAATCTGTCTTATAATTAATTATTAGAGGAGACAATTAATGAGGGATAGCCTGAAAACTCAACTGGCATATGGCCGTGAGGTCTAGAGATTATCCATTGTTGGAGTAAAGAAAGGGGGAGATAAAAAATGTATTGAGGAAAAGACAGGATTGAGAAGGGCAAGGAAGAGAAAGCAACAAAATATGGAGAGACAGAATCAAATAGAAAAAAGAGAGAAGAAGAACAAGAAGAGAGATATAGAGATAGCGAGAGAAAGAAAGAAGATGGGAAAACAGAAAGAGAAAGCATTTGGGATGGAGGAGGGAATGAAGAGTTCTGGAGATGGGACATTGAAAGAAGGAATGGGGGATGGGATAGATGAAGAAAGGAAGGAGAGTGATGGAGTCATGAGATATCAGATGTGTGACTCCATGATAGAAAAATCAGGGCTGATAGACAAGGAGGGTAGATAAACTGCAGGAAGGATCAAATAGGAGAAAGAGGAAAGAAAAGAAAAGAGAGAAAAGGCTTATGCACTACCATAAGAAGTCATGTATCTGTATTCCTGCCATCAGTGATGCATCTGTGTTATTAGTTGCAGAAATGTAAGCCTCACATCCCCTCTTTTACCCTACTCTGCCAAGGGTACAAAAAAGGATCTTATATGAGTGAACTCTAGAAACATAGAAAAGGTCCACCTCTAACCAAGCAATGCACTCCTCTGAATACCTCAGTCAGTGAGCATTCCCTTCTGACTGATGTCCTCTTATGGTGGCTCCCAAGGGATTATCAAATCCATGTCCCAACTTCCAACCCCGAGGTCTTATCCTTCTCTGCACATGAACAGTGCAAAGGAAAACATCATCTCAGGAGCCATATTGAGATTTAGAATGAAAGATGAAAGAGTAGGAATCTCTCCTGCCTCCACCTTAGTGAATGCTGCATTGAATTAGGTGGGTGGGGGTGAGGGATCAGGGTCAGTGCGAAGGGAGACATGGAGATTTGGACATTCCTTGTGAGTATCATCTCTTGTGGGAAACTTTTGTGAGGAAGTGTTATCAGCCAAAGGGAGGGTTAACTACTTTAGAGTGGGAAAGGGAATTGTTGTTCAATTCACAGTAGGCCTGTATTCTCTTTGGTGGAGGGATGAGATCAGACAGCAAAATTTCTTCCTTTGGGAGAAGGGTGGGATTTGGAACTTGGACCACTGCAGGTGTGTTAGATGTAGATAGCCAGTGAATTACCACACATCATGTAGCTTAATGCGTTTTGAAGTAAGCCATTTTAATATGAGCTGTCTTGTATGTAATGCAGCTCATTAAAATGTTTGCATTTCCACAAATTCCATATATGGCGCCTTAAGTTGTATGCACTAATTTGGCCGCACAGCCAAATTGTGCACACAACTTAATTGATTAGCAAGCCGCTCAGCACTGATAATTGGTATTTAACAATCAATTAGTGGCACTAACTGGCTTTAATTAGAATTTACGTACACAACTTTCTAGGCGTATTCTATAAAGCAGTGTGCGTAAATTCTAATATGCACAGTCAAAAAGGGGATGTGGCTATGGGCCTGGATTGGGCAGATTGTGGGCATTTCAAAAACTTTGTGTACTATTATAGAATACACATGATCTGTGCCTAACTTAGGTGCAGGTATTTAGGCCTGGTTTTAGGTGGCATAAATAGGTACACCTAAATTTTAGGTGCAAGAATGGCGTGTGAGCATATTCTATAAACTACAGCTAACTTTAGGCGTAGTTTATAGAATCATGCTAACCACATGCCATTATGCCTATGTTTTTGTTAATGATAGTGCAAGCACATATATTGCTGTTAAAGCATGTTAAATACAATACCTCAGCCATTTAAAACATGTTGATATGATTATTTTATTTATAAAAATTTGCTTAACCACCTCTTGAAGTGCATTGAGGTGGTTCAGTCATAAAAACTTGCTGTAATAAACAGGTCCCTTGGTCAGCTATTTAGTTGAGAAGATTTATATTCCAAAATTCTCATAGTTTAGCAAAATCACCCTTGTCTACCATTCTCATTTCTTTGTCTGTTTTAATGTACACCATTGCATTCATTTGTCTGGTTCCTATTTTTTCCCTGTAGTAGTCCCAACTACCCTATCACTGTGGTTATGTTGCATAGCATTTGTAATCTCACTAAATTGTGTGAGATGAAACATAGTTTCCATGGGGACCATCTTCCAGTTCTATCCTGTGTTCTACCATGGAAGCCTGTCACAAAATATTGTGACCAGTTTTCAGTTGATGAATGTTGCTTCTTTGTGACACCATTATGGCATGAAACTGTTTAGTTTGGTGAAACGCGACACTGATTCATGAAAAAAAGATAAGAAAAGAAAAGGCATAGATATGCCACTTCTAGTCCATATAAATAAGAAAGAAGAAAGAATACAGGAACAAGCTCTTGCATTGTCAAAATGTTTAGATGATAAGAAATCTTGCAAGGACTGAACTGTCCTTAGACTTAAACTCCCCATATTGGGTAACATAGATAATAACATCATAACTTAGTAAATGATGGCAGTTAGAGACCAGAATAATCCATTCAGTCTGCACAGAAAGGTGGCCAGAATTGAACTTGCCTCTTTGTGCAGTTTACACCCCTCTATGATCTCTCCTATTTTTGTGTGTGAATCAGTTATGTTTTATCTGTGTGGAAATACTCCATACATGTATTCCATCCGCTTCCCATGTACAGATCCTTTGAGTATATCCCACACCTTTTTGAATTCTGTCACTGTTTTCATCACCACCATCTCTCATGGAAGATCATTCCATGCATCCACCATCCTCTCCATGTAAATGTATTTCCTTATGTTGCTTTCCAGTCCCCCCCCCCCCCCCCCCCCCCCCCCCCCCCGCCCCTGTACCTTCTCACTTCATGTCCTCTAGTTGTAAAGCCTCCCTGTCTGTTCACTAATATCTTTCAAGTATTTAAAATATTTGTATCATATCTCCTAGTCCCTCCTCTCTTCCAGGGGTTACATATTCAATTTTATTCTACTACATTTCTGGCAGAGACCCCATACCATTTTGGTGGCTTTCCTCTGAACCACAAGTCTTTTTATGTCTTTGGCAAGATACAACCTCCATAACTGTAATGGAGTGGAGGAGTGGCCTAGTGTTTAGAGTACTGGTCTTGCAATCCAGAGGTGTCTGGTTCAAATCCCACTTCTGTCCCTTGTGATCTTGGGCAAATCACTTAACCCTCCATTGCCTCAGGTACAAACTTAGATTGTAAGCCCTCCTGGGACAGAGAAATATCCAGTGTATCTGAATGTAACTCACTTTGAGCTACTACTGAAAAGGTGTGAGCAAAATGGAAATGAAATAAATAACTGAACAGAGTACTCCAAGTACTGTCCACCAATGACTTGTACAAAGGCATTTTCTCCCTTTTTTATCTGTTCATTATCCCTCTCACTATGCAGTCTGGCATCTTTCTGAATTTGATCACTGCCTTTGTCACATTGTTTCACCACCTTGAGATTCTCAGATACTATCACCCCTGATCTGTGCATACCAGCCTCTCATCTCCTTCCGGATTTTGATACTGGAATGTGCAAATTTAATTAGTCCACTGAAGATGCATGAGATTCTTTTGTCTGTCTGTGGGTTTGCCCCAATAACTTGTGTTAGGTGCATTTTCTGCACCATATTTTCAGATTTTCAGAAATGAGAGGGAGGAAGTGAGCACTCTGACAGGAATTCTTCTTTTGGACACATGCATATCTGTGAAAGATGAGCATGTGTAGGTACACCCTGAAATGTACTTTCCTTTAGTTCTAAGGGGGATTTAGTGTTATTTGTCATAGAACCTATTAAAAGCATTTAGAAATAAAGCCTCGGATTCTATAAATGGTATGCAAATTTCCACAGGCAAAATTTGCGCTGTGTTGAGGTGTGCATGCAACTAAATTGGCTAATGAGCCAATTAACACCAATAATTAGGAACCGGATGCTAAGAATCAATTATTGCTGTTAACTGGCAACACTTTTTTGCATGCATCTTGCTATGGGTTATTCTGTAAAGATCCATTCGCAAATCTTATATGGAGACATTCTATATATGGCACCTTAAAATTTGGTGCTGCAAAATAATATGGTTAGTGTAATTCTATAAAGTATGTCTAAAGTTAGGTGTACTTTATATAATACTCCCACACGCCGTTCTTGTGACTAAAATTTAAGTGCAACCATTTAGGCCACCTAAAACCAGGCCTATCTACCTGCACCTAAGTTAGGCACAGATCAGGTGTATTCTATCATAGTGTGCCTAGTTTTTTGAAATGCCCACAACCTGCCCATTCCACGCCCATGGCGGCACCCCCTTTTTGACTGTGTGCATTAGAATACGCCAAGAAAGTTGTGAATGTAAATTCTAATTAAAGCTAATTAGTGCTGCTAATTTCTTGTTAAGATCCAATTATTGGCACTGATTGGCTTGTTAATCAATTAAGTTATGTGCACAACTTATATAGAATTTGTGAGATAATATGCAATTCAAAAAGGGCCACGGCCATGGGAGGGGCATGGGTTGGTCAAGATGACTGCATTATTACTAAATACTGGGGATCCACATCTAACTTACACACCAGGATATACACTAGGTTTAAATTGGACTAAATCCTCAAGCCCAAAGTTTGGCATAGAAATCGACTCTAAAAGCTATTATATAAATAGTGTGCAACTCGGAGTGCTGTTTATAGAACAGCAACTGAATTGAGTCCAAAGTGTTTCTGTTTTTCTACTCTGAAATCTTCACCACATAATTAACCTCACTATTATAGCTAAAAGCCATAATTACTACTAACAAGTACAGAGTATATTAACTGGGTAAATTTCTTCAAAAAAAGGTGATAAGTAAATATTAATAAATAAATGCAAAATTGAAATTCTTTGAATCAAAAGAGTGGGCTATACATAACCACTTCTGTGTTGCAGACAACCAAACTCAGACATTACCGTTATTTGCAGCTGAATATCACACTCACTCATAAATCTTGTTTTATCAATGTAATGAGAAAACATCTGCACTGTATTTAGTCATGTTTGTTTTCAAGGCAATGAAGAATAATGATATCGGCAAAGTCATTTTCAAATGTAGGTATGAGCCAACTAGGAAATGAACAGTTCAGCTGACTGAATGCATAAACAACAATCATTCTAAATGGAAGATGGATACTGATCTGTTATATAAACTGAGAAACAGAGAGAGAGGAAAAAGGAATGAGAGAGCCTTGTCCATGCAATTTGGGTAGTGCCCATTGCTGATAAAAGTTGGTGGTGCTGTTGAGTAGCAA
This sequence comes from Microcaecilia unicolor, assembly GCF_901765095.1. Taxonomy (NCBI): domain Eukaryota; kingdom Metazoa; phylum Chordata; class Amphibia; order Gymnophiona; family Siphonopidae; genus Microcaecilia; species Microcaecilia unicolor. Next base: position 307,096,008 of record NC_044032.1, read on the forward strand.
AGAAGTTGATGGCATAATGTTTTCACTCCTCCTTGATATTGCTGGATTATTGGTCTGTACTCTTGGTATCCAGTCTTGGAACATTATGTAATATGTATTATAGATCAGGCATATGGCAAGCAGCAAGAGCAGCAAAGTCAATATGGCTTTCTATATTAAATCAGACCTTAAAAGAAGCAAACAGGACCTCACCTTTCCTGGATAAATTAGTGGGCAAATCTTCTGGGCCTCCATCAGAAGATGTACTAAGGGGACCTTTTATTAAGCTGTGATAAGCACTAGTGCGTGATTACTGCAGGATAAAATACACCACTACAGGACATGCTCAGGCATCCCATAGTAGTTTTGGGCTTGGCACACACTACCCAGGCGTTAAAAAATAGAATTTATTTTTTAGCACTGGGGGAGGGTGTCTGGGAGCAGAGAGAAGGGGTGTTCTGCACTAATCAGTTAGCACAGCTACATTACCGCATGTTAACCAATTAGCATAGGATTAGCTCCTCAGCTCTTACTGCCTAGAAGATAGATGGTGGTAAGTGCGCATGTGCTAATGGGGAAACTAGCACGTGGCCATTAATGGGAATAATGGTAAATGGGGCCATTTTACTGCACTATTAAAAGTGGCCTCAGCACAAGAGTAAAACCTGCACTGGGGGCAGCACATGCCACTTTTTACCACAGCTTAGTAAATGAGCTCTGTTCTCTTTGGGCTATGCTGTCCACTAATCATGTAGCAAGCTTAGACATTAAAGTTCAGATGATAAGACTGCATACTATTGTGATGGCTTTTCAGGAGAGGATAAATGCTCAATGAGTCCCGGAGTCAGCAGTGAATATGTTTGAAGCATGACATGTCTAAGATTAGTGCATTGCAAAGAAACTTTGAGAATCTAGCTAACTAAAATCATTGGAATAATTTGGGGGTCTGATCTCTTCCATAAGGCAGAATATCCTGACGTTTATTCCCTAATTTCTGGTGGTTACGTTGATTAAGGCCTTTGAAAATCCCTCAACCAGTAACTCTGAAACTGGTTTGGCTGGTGGGGTCCCCAAGCCCCACCAACAGAAACTTTCCTGCGGTGATATTTGTCACTGCACTGCCTGTCCTGCTTTCCCCCTCCTCCATGAACATGCTCATTTTTAATGAATTAAGCATGCATAAGCTTCACACATACTCAGTTTCACTAGAAATGAGCATGCGTGCCAGGGTGAGAAAGCAGATCATGTAGCACAGCAGTGAATATTGGCTCAGGAAAGCTTCTGCTGGTGGGTCTTGGGGGACCCCCACCAGCCCAGATATGTTGGGTTATGGTGGGGGTTGACAGTGGCGGGGAGGTGGGGAAAATGTGCCCCTCCCACTTTGGGATCATGCCCCTTCCCAAATCAAGGTCTGGGTACGCCTCTGCACTGAAGATATTACAGTACCAGCAGATGCTCACTATCCTTACTGCTACTACTACTACTATTTAGCATTTCTATAGCACTACAAGGCGTACGCAGCGCTGCACAAACATAGAAGAAAGACAGTCCCTGCTCAAAGAGCTTACAATTAATAGACAAAAAATAAATAAAGTAAGCTGCTAGGTCGAAAAGACCTTTTATGCATGTTGGCAGGAAAATTCTCATCGTGGATTTAGGTGAATGCACTTGGTTTACTGGAAGCAATTTTTGAATTTCCATTGGTTGAACTAATAAATATTCCCATATATACCTGTATTCCCTTTGTGAAATAGGGAATACATATGTAGATTTAGTGCTGCCCATGCTCACACCTAAACCACGCCCCCTTGGTATTTATACATGGCAAGGATTTACAAGTGTAAATGCTGGCTTTCTGAAATCAGGCTTTGCACGTGCTTACTATATACATGTGTAAATACTGGTACTTGTTCAGGTAAATTGTGAATTGAGCTTCTAAAAAAGGATCACAGTATGTTCTATGAAGGGATGCACAGTCATTTGAAACAAAGTGAAAAATGCAATGAAACAGACACTTCATTTCAAAAAGAAGTGAAACAGTCCTTTTTCAATTGTTCCTTTTATTTTTAATGCATTATTTGTAAAAAAAAAAAAAAAAAAAAAATGAATGCATAAAAATACACAAAAAATAAAAATCTAAATAAAACCAAATTCATAAAAAGTCTTCTAAAATAAAACAAAATGAAAAAACAGATGGTATGCACATCCCTACTTCTGTATACCTCTTGTCGTTGTTTATGAGCTGCTTCATCAGGGGTCGATATTCAAAGAGATAAAATTGACCAGAAATGGTCCTGGCCAGTTAAATCGCCTGTTCAGAGTGATCTGCTAATTTTCAGCAGCACTTAACCGGTTATAACCGTTGCAAATGAGCAGTTAAACACCTAAGTGAAAACTAGCTAATTTAGGGGTGTTCCAGTGGTGAAGTCAGCACTTGGCCAGTTAAGTGCTGATATTCAGAACTTAACTGCTCAGGTTTACCGCATAAATGGAACCGCATGTCATATCTTTGGGGTCCTTTTACTAAAGGGTTGCCATGAGGCAACGGGCTTGCCATGCAGCAATCTGGAACTACCGCCAGACCAATGAGGGCGCCATCGGTAGTTCCACCCCCAGCATGTGGCATTTCCGATACTAGCACAAATATTTGAAGTATTTCCACAGGGGATTACCGCCAGGTTAGTGCAGCATCCCAAAGAGCTCCTGCTGAACTGGCCACTCAGCAAGTTCAAACTTACTGCATATTGATTTCTTTTTGGGGGTTTTTTGCCTGCTGCGATAAAAGGGGCCCTGTCATGAGGCAAAAACATCCACTGTTGCTAGTGCAGGGCCCCTTTTACCTCAGCTTAGTAAAAGGGCCCCTTTATGAAGTAAACCATAGTTGGTTAGGTGTTTAGGAAAGGAATGGAAAACAAAAGTGAGGATGTTATAATGCCTTTGTATCATTCCATGGTGTGACCACACCTCGAATATTGTGTTCAATTCTGGTCACTGCATCTCAAAAAAGATATAGTGGAATTAGAAAAGGTACAGAGAAGGGTGACAAAAATGATAAAGGGGATGGGACAACTTCCCTATGAGGAAATGCTGAAGCGTCTAGGCCAGGGCTTTTCAACTTGGAGAAAAGATGGCTGAGGGAAGATATGATAGAGGTCTATAAAATAATGAGTGGAGTGGAATGGGTATATGTGAATTGTTTGTTTACTCTTTCCAAAAATACTAGGACTAGGGGTCATGCAATGAAGCTACAATGTAGTAAATTTAAAATGAATTGGAGAAACTTTTCATCACGCAACGTGTAATTAAATTCTGGAATTCGTTGCCAGAGAATGTGGTAAAGGTGGTTAGCTTAGCGGAGTTTAAAAAAGGTTTGGATATCTTCCTAAAAGAAACATCCATAAGCCTTTATTAAGATGGACTTGGGAAAATCCACTTCTTATTTCTAGGATAAGCAGCATAAAATGTACTGTTTTGGGATCTTGCCAGGTACATGTGACCTGGATTGGCCACTGTTGGAAACAGGATGCTGGACTTGATGGACCTTTGGTCCTTACCAGTATGGCAATACTTATGTACTTATATGGTAAAGGCGGTTAGCTTAGTAGGGTTTAAATAAGTTCTGGACGGCTTCCTAAAGGAAAAGTCCATAGACCATTATTAAATTGACTTGGGGAAAATCCACTGCTTATTTCTGGGATAAGCAGCGTAAAATGTATTGAACTTTTTGGGGGATTTGGCCAGGTATTTGTGACCTGGATTGGCCACCTGGGCTTGATTGACCTTTGGTCTGTCCCAGTATGGCAATACTTATGTACTTTAATAACAGACATGAGCCACCTATGTGTCAAAGCCTGGAAAGAGCCTGGCATTGAATATCTGGGAATAATTCCGGTGGCTGTCTGCAAAATGTTAAGCGTCGCTAGCTAAATAATTTATTACCAGCTTTTGCTTGTCTTATAACAGCTCTTTACCTTTTTTACTTTAAAATTGTTTTACATGCTACTTTTTTTTCTTATTTGAGTTTTACTCACACCTTTCAGGCTACTTCTTGTTTGAAAAATATTTATGGGGCCCTTTTACAGAGCGGCAGTAAGCCCAAAGCGGGCTTACCGCATGCTAATCTAGAACTACCTCCAGCTGATGGTACTGTAGTTCCAGCCCTGGTGTGTGCTACTTGCCGTGCTATGGAAACTAGCTAGCTATTTTCCAGCTTGGCGCTAACCCAATGGTAATCGGGCAATGCCACGTACCAGGGGCGTAGCCAGACCTCGCCAGGAGGGGGGGCCGGAGCTCGAGGTGGGGGGGGCACTGTTTAGCCGCCTCCCCCCCCTAGCCACCGCCACCACATCGGACCCCCCCTGCCGGCCCTTTTTACTGCAGCAGGTAAAAAGGCCAAAAATGGCATGGCCATGCAGTAACATTTTACTTACCTCGTGGCCATGTGGGGAAAGCACTTAACACCACCCACTGAGATGGCATTAAGGGCTCCCATGCTAACCCAGCGGTAACAGGGTAGTACGTGGCAGTGGCGTAGCTACGTGGGGCCTGAGGGGGCCCGGGCCCCCGTAGATTTGGCCCTGGCCCCCTGCCCCACAATCCCCTTCAAACCCCCTCCCGCCACCAACTCTCCCCCGCCGTCGCCGCCTGCCCCGTCGTCGCAAATGATACCTTTTTTGAAGAGAGACTTCCTTCCGTGCTCGAATAGCACCTTTCTTCAACGAAGTTCCGGCGTCGAAACAGCTGATCGCAGGAACTTCGTTGAAGAAAGGCGCTACTTGAGCACGGAAGGAAGTCTCTCTTCAAAAAAGGTATCATTTGCGACGACGGGGCAGGCGGCGACGGCGGGGGAGAGTTGGTGGCGGGAGGGGGTTTGAAGGGGATTGTGGGGCAGGGGGCCAGGGCCAAATCTACGGGGGCCCGGGCCCCCTCAGGCCCCACGTAGCTACGCCACTGCCACGTACTACCCTGTTACCGCTGGGTTAGCATGGGAGCCCTTAATGCCATCTCAGTGGGTGGTGTTAAGTGCTTCCCCCACATGGCCACGAGGTAAGTAAAATGTTACTGCATGGCCATGCCATTTTTGGCCTTTTTACCTGCTGCAGAAAAAAGGGCCATAGTGCGCAGCAAAAAGGATCCTTGTCACTAGCGCAAGGCCCTTTTTATCACAGCTTGGTAAAAGGACCCCTAATTGAATAGCAGGGTTGAATGGGTCCTTTGACTGCTTTTTATGAGCTGCTCTATACCAATATTTACTGTCACTTTTTGTTCTTTCTCTTTCCACCTCTCCTCAAATCTCGCTCAGATTCCTATTGCCTGCATTTAAAATACACCTAATTTGTTCTGACTCATTTCATATAGAATCACCTTGGAGGTTCAATCTTCTGAGGAAATGCGTTAGTGCATGCAACATCTCAGAGGATTTTTGCTGACTTTCTATTGTCCATGATGATAATGTGCCTTTTTAAAATGTCTCAATAAAATGCATTATTGGATAACTATTTAAAACACTTTTTTAAGCTTTGCTGAATAGCCCTCTTGGCTATTACTTGGATGGCATTAACCTGCCTTTGTCTTTTCAAAGTGCTATTTTCCTGAAAATTTGGATTCTCAAAAGATTATAACTTCTTGAATTAAACTTTTTACTGCAACTGCATATTCTTGTTGATAAATCTCGTGCTTCCTTTTACTGACTTACTCTGGTAAAACTAATCAATAGAAATAAAAAAAAAATAAAACATGGAAAATAAAAATAAGATGATACCTTTTTTATTGGACATAACTTAATACATTTCTTGATTAGCTTTCGAAGGTTGCCCTTCTTCATCAGATCGGAAATAAGCAAATGCTGGTAGATGACAGTATATATAAGTGAAACATCAAAGCATTTTAGTGGAAGTCTAACAGGATGGGGGTGAATAAGTGGGAGACAGGGAGATATGCATGGAGACAGGAGGGTGACAAACAAAGCAATACATTTTTATGGTTTATAATGGGCTAGAAAACCCAGATCTTTGTTAAGTCCTGTCTGGTGGGTGTCAAAATATTTAATCATTTTGACTTCAAAGGTCTTACGTTCCTGTATTGTTTTAAAGTTACCTTTCAGGATTCTTACTACGAAATCACTGGTACTGTGTTCTGGTTTTGTAAAGTGCCGCCCCACAGACGTGACATCCTGGCTGGCACTGGCATTTTTCATATGATGTCTATGTAAATTAAATCTTGTCTTTAGCATCTGGCTTCTTTCTCCAATATAGTACCCTTTGTCACATTTTTGACACTGAATGATGTATACCACATTGGAAGATGAGCATGTAAATGATTCCTTTATGTTGAATATTTTTCCTTTGTGAATGACTGTGGGGTCCTGTGAAATGTTTTGGCATAGTTTGCAGCTGGATATATTGCAAGGGTGTGTGCCATTCTCTTCTTTTTGAGTCTGTGTTAGGAGTTTACTTCTAATTAGCATGTGTTGGGGTGGCTGTCAGAAGGCCAGCACTAGTGGGGATGGGAATATCTCTTTCAGTAATTCATCCTCCTGGAGTAGAGGCTGCAGATCTTCTATGATTTTTCTTAATTTTTCCAGCTCCGGGTTATATGTCACTATAAGGAGGATTCTGTCTGTGGCTTTTTTTTTGTACTGTAGCAGATTTTCCCTGGGTGTTTTCAGGGAGGAGGCAAGTAAATTTGCAATGAATTCTTGAAAAAAAAATCCTGATCAAAAGAAGTCGGTTAAAAAGTACTCCCCTTTGGAAATACACTGTGCTTGGGCTTATTCAACAACAATTTCTTATTCTATAGGAGCAGAATTGAAAAAAAAAACATGTTCTTTTTAAATAAGGTCATTAATATTATAAATTAAATTCTTATAACTATTCAAAAATTAGTGTCTCTTCCACTCCTATAGGATATGATTTCTTAACAGATATTCATCCACCTCTAGCACTGCATTACCTAAGTTGATTGAGCCTGATATTGAGACAGGGTGGGCACCATTTAAAGTTAAGCACCGGCCACAGCGCTTAACTTATTCATTCAGTGGCACGATCCATTTAAAGTTGTCTTGCTGAACATACATGTAAGCAGTTCCACACCAGCATCAGTTGAACCATGGAGTTTGCTTAGCTGCACCTGAGCTCATTTATATTTGTGTATGCAACAAACTTTCCAATCTAGTACAAAACTAGTTTTGAATCTCCCCTTAGTCATCTCCGTTCCATCTTTTTTGCTCCTATGGGCTACAGCAAGGGTATACAGTACTCTGCTGTTTTTACCAATTCTATTTTAATATGTACCAAAACAGGCTTCTTTATGAAAAACTAATAAAAGAGCAGTATTCTCCAAACGTACTCTTCTTCCAAATTATCATTATCAGAGCTCCTGGCTAGTGGTAAGGTAAAGAAGTGCCGTAATGATTAGAGCAAAAACACGAAACCCGTGGGAGAGACACAAACAAAATCTATAGGCAAAAAGTCAATCCCTTTACATTCCCTCAGGGAGGGGAAACAGGGGCATATACCAGAAGCGAATAAAGAAAAACTCACTATTAAACTAGATAATTTATAAAGGGGTACACAGAGAGTTCAGTATAGGCTGTTTCCGCAGAAATGGCTCACTAGCAAGCTCTATACATCATGATGTGGAGGGGCATTTTTGAAAGAAACGTCTATGTTTGGATTTGGTTGTATTTGTAAAACATCCAAATCCGAGGGCGGAGAAAACCGTATTTTCGAAAAAAGATAGACGTCCATCTTTTGTTTCGAAAATACCAAGGAGATCCTTGAATTTGGACGTCTTTAGACATGGACGCCCCTAGACATGGACATCTTTGACTTTCAATGATTTTTGAAACCAAAGATGCCCATGTCAAAAACGTCCAAATGCAAGCCATTTGGATGTGTGAGAAGCCAGCATTTCTACCGCACTGGTCCCCCTGACATGCCAGGACACCAACCGGGAGACCTAGGGGGCACTGCAGTGGATTTCATAAAATGCTCCCAGGTGCATAGCTCCCTTACTTTGTGTGCTGAGCCCCCCCAAACCCCACTACCTACAACTGTACACCACCACCATAGCCCTTACGGGTGAAAGGGGTACCTATATGTGGGCACAGTGGGTTTCTGCTGAGTTTTGGAGGGCTCACTGTTTCCTCCATAAATGTAACAGGTAGGGGGGTATGGGCCTGGGTCTGTCTGTCTGTCTGAAGTACACTGCAGTACACACTAAAACTGCTCCAGGGACCTGCATGCGCTGTCATGAACCTGAGTATGACATCTGAGGCTGGCACAAAATATTTTTAAAAATGTTTTTTGAGGATGGGAGGAGGTTAGTGACTACTGGGGGAGTAACGGGAGGCCATCCCTGATTCCCTCTGGTGGTCATCTAGTCATTTTGGGTAACATTTTGTGCCTTATTCATAAAAAAATCATGTCCGGGTGAAAACGTCCAAGTTTTACTTTAGGACGTCCTTGCTTTTTTTGATTACAGCTCAAAGACGTCCATGTGTTAGGCACACCCAAGTCCCGTCTTCACTACGCCTCCGACACGCCCCCTTGAAATTTGGACATCCTTGCTATGGACTGCAGTTGGAGATGTCCAAAATCGGGTTTCGATTATACCGATTTGGCCGTCCCTGGGAGATATGGACATCCATGTTCCGATTTATGTCGAAAGATGGACGTCCATCTCTTTCGAAAATGAGCCTGTTACTCTCTTTGTAAGTGTTTCCCCTAGTTTTTTTTTTAATGTGAATACACCACTACAAACTTAAAGTGAAAAACATAAAGCAATGTAATTGGCTTTTGGATATGTCCTAAGAAAACTGCACAAGAAGAACACTCCTCTGAAGAAAAAGAATAGCCTATACATACACAACTAAAACTTGTCTGTCTGTAGCAAAATACTATGCTGTATCATATGCACTGCAAAAATGAAGTTAATCAAGACCAAACTTAGATAAATGCTCACATTTGAATATAAATTTAAATTTGAAGCTTAAAGGGCACACCCAAAGTTAATTATTCCATTCAATATCTTCATTAAGACCATCTGGAACCACTGATTTTAATTCAAAGATCCAAAATTGTTCACGTAATGTTAAATAAGCATCACGGTCACCTTGAAAATTTGAGGACACTTGTTTAATTATAAACCAATGCATTTAACTTTGGGTATGCCCTTTTAGCTTCAAATTTAAATTTATATTCAAATGTGAGCATCTAATGAAACATCTGTTCCCATTGGGTAAGTACATAAGTAATGCCACACTGGGAAAAGACCAAGGGTCCATCGAGCCCAGCATCCTGTCCACGACAGCGGCCAATCCAGGCCAAGGGCACCTGGCGAGCTTCCCAAACATACAAACATTCTATACATGTTATTCCTGGAATTGTGTATTTTTCCCAAGTCCATTTAGTAGTGGTTTATGGACTTCTTTTTATGGACCTTTGATTGGATGCCATAAGTACGTAAGCAATGTCAGGCTCTTACGTTGTTTTCCCACTGAGGTTATTAAAGATGGAGGACCTCTGAAACGTTGAAGCACTGGCATCCCTGATGAAGACATTGTTGAAATGGAAATTTCTGTAGGACGTGACTCATCTCAGGAAATCTCATCTCAGAATACTGATAGAATTTTGGACTCAGATTTGGTCCTGATTAACTTCATTTTTTGCAGTGCATATGATACAGCATAGTGTTGTGCTACAGACAGACAAGTTTTAGTTGTGTATGTATAGGCTGCTCTTTTACCTCAGAGGAGTGTTCTTCTTGTGCAGTTTTCTTAGGACATATCCAAAAGCAAATTACATTGCTTTACATTTTTCACTTTAAGTTTGTAGTGGTGTATTCACATAAAAAAACTAGGGGAAACACTTACAAAGAGAGTAAATCATGATGTATAGAGCTTGCTAGTGAGCCATTTCTGTGGCTAGACTCACTGAAAAAAGCTTGGCTGTGGAAACAGCCTATACTGAATTCTCTGTGTATAAATTATCTAGTTTAGTAGAGAGTTTTTCTTTATTCACTTCTGGCATATGCCCTTGTTTCCCCTCTCTGAAGGAATGTAAAGGGATTGACCTTTTTGCCTATAGGAAATTATTAGAGCAGCAGGTTGAAACCAGAGAGTATGCAGGTGGATCCGCAGAAGCAGAGAACTCAAGCATCCCACCGAAGAGTACAAAAGACAATAAAAAGATGGAGGTGGACCAGAAACATTTTAGGATAAGTTAGTTTAGTATAAGTTTGTTCCACATACACATTGAGTATCACAACTTCCTCTTTTTCTGTCTAAGTACTTTACAGCAGGGGCGTAGCCACGGGTGGGCCGGGGCCCACCCACTTTGGCCTCAGGCCCTCCCAGCAACGGTGCATGCTGCAGGCCTTCTTTCCCTCGGGCCCTCCCTCCCCTTCGGGCAGCGCCGCAGTCTACCTGAACAGGAAAGCTGCACGGCACCGGGTCGTTCTGCCACTGCGCTGCTGCCCTCCGCTCCAGTCATCATCTTTCTGGCACAGAGTTCTTCTGCTGCTTATCTGCAGCGGATACGCGCGCTGCCAGGGCTGTATGCTGCTGCGACTGCTTCCTCTGCGCTGGCCCCACCTTCTTGAAGAGGCGGAAGGCGGGGCCAGCGCAGAGGAAGCAGTCGCAGCAGCATACAGCCCTGGCAGCGCGTGGATCCGCTGCAGATAAGCAGCAGAAGAACTCTGTGCCAGAAAGATGATGACTGGAGCGGAGGGCAGCAGCATAGCGGCAGGACGACCCGGTGCCGTGCAGCTTTCCTGTACAGGTAGACTGCGGCGCTGCCTGAAGGGGAGGGAGGGCCCGAGGGAAAGAAGGCCTGCAGCATGCATGTCAGTGAGTGGTGTCTGGGGAAAGGGAGGGAAAAAAAACCTGCAGCATGCTGGCGGGTGGTAGGTTTGTTGTGTGTGTGTGTGCTGGTGGGGGGGGGGGTGGTCAGGGAGAGACAGGAGCACTGTTGGGATGAGGGAGTGAGACAGATAGGGGGAGGGACGGAGAGATGCTGCAAGGGAAAAGAGAGGGAGAATGGTTGGATATGGGTGGGATGGGGAGAGGGAGGGAAAGGGCATGAGAGAAAAAAACGTGTTGGACATGAAAGTGGAAGGGAGGGATAGATGAGAGGGGAAATGTTGAACATGGCATTGAGGTGAGAGAAAGGAAGGATGGAGAGATGGTGGGAGGGGGAGAGAGATGTTAAACCAGGGGCTCAAGGCAGGGAGCGGGAGAAAAGTTGGACATGAAGAAGGTGGAGAAGAGGAGAGGAAAGGAGAGATGCACAAGTGGGGGAGGGGAGAAAGAGGGAAGATGGATCCAGGAAGAGAAGATAGACAATGGATGGTAGGGAAGAGAAAGGGAAAATGCTGGACAATGGGGGAAGGGAGAGGGAACAGGAAGATGCTGGTGGTGGGAGGTAAAAGGTATAGGGAAATAGGCTATGAGGGCGAGGAGGGTAGAAAGAGGGAACAGATGCTTGGCTGGGAGGGGGGGGGAGAGAGAAAATTTTGTGCCCACCCACATTGTGCTCAGGCCCACCCAAAATTGGCTGTCTGGCTACACCACTGCTTTACAGCAAACAATTAAGCATTCAAACAATTCAACACAACCTATCTTCTGCTAGGAAATATAGAATTCTGATTGTTAGACATGATCTTTTAGTTTTGAGTTAATTTTGCATAAGTTGTTTTGCACAAATATAGAATACTTCCTTAATATTTCAACCTTTTTCTATTTAATTTCCTCTTTTCTCCTTTCCACATAATCTCTATCCAAGCACGTAAATAAGTTCAACCTTTTTGAGCATTAATTCTACACCTACCAATTACTCTTACACCTGCATGAATTTTTTGATGAGCATTTAAACTTACCTTTTTATTTTAGAAGTAACATTGTGCCTTCCAAACATCCTGATGCTCACACCAGACACATCCGAAGGAGACTCAGACCAAGCACAGCAAACACAGGAAACTACCTTGTCACTTCCCCGCGAATGGTTGACACCACAGAACTTAAAATCAACCCTTGTGGGACTTTTAATTATGTCCACTTTCATAATTGCTTGTATTTTGTTCCTTACCCATACCTAAGTCTTAAATTCAACATATTGTTGTTGAAGTTTTGATTTCCTTACATGACACAGGAATCAGTTATATGTATCAATAATTCCCTTCAGATTTTTGACTGGTATCTCATTGCTTTAGGACTTGTCTTCCTTCTTATTTTCCTTTTTGGTATTTTACTATTTGCTGTTTAGAATATTCTTCCTTTCCTACAGAATTAGAAGCAGATTACCGCTGTATGAACAGAGCCTACCATGACTCTGTTTCTCTTAGACTTTGACACTGATTAGGATGGTACCATAGGCATGCTAAAGTTACTCCTGAGTGATAATGACAAATCTTGCAAATCCCTTGCTTTACTGTTTTCAAATTTGCCTAATGAAGCTAGCGTGCCTCCCTCCTCACTGTCGAAGTTTACAACTTGTTTGGTAAGGACAGGTATTACCAAACCCCATTTTCTTCCTTTGGAGTTTTATAATTATAAAGATACATGGGAATTACCCACAGAAATTGTTGCTACCATTCTATTCTGTGACGGAGGCCCTAACTGCTGCCTTCAGTTTATCTTTTGGTTATTCCATTAGCAATTTCAAACACACAAATTCCCCTTACTGGTGTCTCCCCTACTTACTATCCACCTCTTAGTGCTCATGAGATAGCATGGGCATGACGGGTAAGCAAGGCCCGGAACTCCCTACCTGCTGAGGGATTCTAGGATGCCTACAACCTAAGACAGCCTGCAATCAGAGCATTATTCATATATTTGCTGAGCTTATGACAATAAAGAGCTGGCTCAAGGTTTTGAGGTGTGAGCACACACCTAGGTGCAGGACTAGGTTGTTTACTGGAGACACTAACCATTCCTGATCTAGTGAAGGCCTTACTTTTGAACACCTTCAAGGGGGTAGAAGTAGAAAATGAACCTAACCATTAACATTGGTTCAGGCCTAAAATGATTATAAAAACTGACAGGCCAGAGCTTGTGTGGCACTGGCCTGAACTCCAGTGTGGCTCAACTCATGATCTGGAAAAACAGAGTAACATGGTGCAGCAACATGGTGGTTACAGATGTTCTGCAGTTGCAGAGCCAGATAACTCCAGAGGAAGGTGACTTTGTATTCTTACAAGAACTAGCATTATTATTAGCATTTCTAGGCAAGGATTATTATTAGCCTTTCTGAGTACTAACCACATTATTATAATCACCAATCAGTGTTAACTATAATATTAGCATATATCCAATAAGTGTGATTATTGTCAGATTACCTAGGTATGACCTGTTAATTTAATGAACGTATATAAGTGATTGTATTTTCTACTTCTTTGGGGAGACAGTCACAGCCAGTACCTTTGTGGAAGCAGGGCTGCTCTCCCATGAGAAACTAATCAATTGTATCTGCATTGGCAAGTAATAATAAAAGAACTGTTTTTCTTATAAGAAAAAAATCCTATTGCTTTCTCATACATAGCCTTGAGTCTTTTATCTCTGCAAATTGGCTTTGGCTGGTAATTTGGGGTGGGGGTGAAAAAGACCCTAAGAAATTCATACTTATGTATATCAGTTCTGTACTCTCATGAGAAATTACTATTTGGTATCTATGCTTGGTAAGTAATAAACAATTGCATTCCACATACCTACGTAGCCTTGGTTTATTTATTCCACCTATTAGGTGGTGGCTGGTCCATACTACTCTAGTAAGGGATAAATAAACCAAAAAAAAATTCAGCCTCTAGTATGTTTCTTCCTTCATCTATTTCTGTAGTTTGTGAGTTGCCCTGAAGGTCCTCGGAGAGCATTGTAGGAAAACTTAAATAAACTTGGAAACTTGGAGGTTCATATTGAATACAGCTGTGGTCATGGGAATGAATGAATGGACATTGTTCCTGTCCCAAATGAACCTTGCTGGATTACCAGGATTCAGGAATGTCTATTTGGATAGGGGGGGAGCTGCAGGAAAAAAATGGTTCGGCTGTCTGCTTCTGGTGGAGGAATGGGGTGGGTGGGAAGAAGGCCTGGCATGAGAGTGTGGGAAGGAGACACAGGAAATTTTTGTTTTGTGTTGTCTTCTGTTATGACAAAGGGAAGAAGATCCAAACAAAATGAACATTCCCCCAAATGACACGGGAAAAGACACAAAGCAAAAATGCCCTGGGTGTCCATCCCAGCTATGACATAGGGAAATAAAAACTACATTCCTATGTTTTCCTGTCATTTCAGGTTGAAATTCACACAAAGCATCTTTAAGAAACATTGTTGAAATGTCTCATGTCATTTCAAACAAATGCATATCCCTATGATTTAGTACAGTACTTGTAGGGTTGGATGGATTAGAGGTGTGGGTAGAGGGGAGTATATGGAATGTACCCTTTTGAATGCACTATTTTTCATAGATGGGGACCATTATGGGAAATTATTTGTATGATATTTTTGTACTGCCTTTTTATTCTGATGCTGTTTTATTTCTACATATATTGTGACTTTTGTCATTCTTTTCTGGATGTACTATTCTTTAATGGGCCTTTTAGTTTTATTGGATTTGGATTGTCTTTGTTGGCTTACATCTCAATAAATAGTATTGCAATGGAAAAACAAATATGGCACACAATGAATTATTTCTGGAAAATTAAGCATGGCTGGCATGCTAATTGATACTCAAAATTGCACTCAAACCAAAGTGTTGCTTCTAAAGAGGCAGTAAATCCTAAGAACCTCTTCCATTCAAAAGCATTCCCCTTTAAGTTTCAATCTACCACCAGCTACACTTTTGAATATCACAATCTGTGTCCCTCCTCACTTCTATAGCTACTCCCCCCTCCATTGTAATTTAGGGGTTCTTTTACTAAGGCACGCTAACAGATTTATCCTATAATGTGCACATGTTGCTATAACATTTTGTAAGCCACATTGAGCCTGCAAATAGGTGGGATACAAGTGCAGCAAATAAATAAATATGACACCCATAGGAATATAATAGGTATCTTATCATTTAGCGCACACTAATCATTAGCACACCTTAGTAAAAGGACTCCTTAGTTAAGTTTCACTCTTGCTTTAGCCCTTCCCCTCTCCTATGAATAATTCATGCACTGAAATCTAATAACCACTTTGAATAATTCTGTTGCTTCAGCGGTATACCAAGTTACCAAATGAACTATAAACTATAAACAATAATTGCAACTAATTGCCATTTCTATTAGATTGCTCATTAATATTATTCTAATTTTCAACTGTCATTTCTTATGGCATGTGCTGTGGAGGTAAAACCCTTCAAACGCATTGCTAGCTATTTGAGACCTGAGGAATGAGCCTATAGGATTTAAAGCATTATGAAGTCACACTATTTTCCCTGGCTTTCAGCATTCTTTCTGGTGCTGATGTTACCTGAGACTCCAACTTCAACAGACAGGAACCACGAAACCATGATTATGACGGTGGTGCTGTTTTCAGTTTATTTTAATTTGCGTATTTGTCTTGGCATGAGTGACATCTCGGTTGACTGTATTCTGTCCTATTAGCTTTCCTTTCTTTGATAATTTTAGTACTACTTTGTAAACTGCTATGACCTTTTAAAAGTGATGGTAGTATATCAAGAAGAACCATAAACATAAATATAGTTTAGTGATCAGCCCCCTTTCTCCCATTCCCCTCTTGCCCTGCAAGATCCTGTAAAAACATTGGACACTTGTATAACAAATCCTGCTTGTGTTATAGGAATAATTTAAAATAGTGCACCCTTAAGAAAATGTTATTTTATAAGAGCATCATAGGCATCTGTCGGCCTTTACCTAATTGCTGTCCAATAATATAGATATGTTCTCACACAAATTAGTAGCTGTTCAATGCCAGGTATAAATATCTGTGTTTGTGTGCTTTTCTAAAGTAAACATGTACATCACAGCTCTACCTTGCTACATCCAGACTACACCCTTCAGAACTCCTACCCATGTTTTCATGTTTTCTGTGCATGCATGTTTACACATGTAGTTCTGAAAAAAGCCATTTCTCATGGCTAACGTATGTTAGCAATATGCAAAAAAAAAGGAAAGGATTCCCCCAAGCAGGAGGGTTTTGCCAGGTACTTGTGACCTGGATTGGCCACTGTTAGAAACAGGATGCTGGACTTGATGGACTTTCGGTCTGTCCTAGTATGGCAATACTTATATACTTATAAGCATACCAAAAAAAGAAAAAAACGGATAATCACCAACCAAATTCCAACTAAAGGTGACATTTATTAGAATGTAAATAAAACCCAAATGTACAATAAATTAAAATGATCCTTCTTATTGATAATCAACTTGTTAAACTCAATGCAGTCCTTTGTTTCGGTGCAGAAGGCACCTGTCTTAATGCAGCCCTGCATTTTGGCACAGAAGGCGCCTGCCTCAGGAGTCACAAGTAATTTGGTCTAGTTGATAGTACAAGGATGTCAGTCAATAAGTCCAAAACAAAAAGTAGCACCATCAGGGCACAGAAAATATCTGTGAAACAGCAATATAAATAAATGTCTGTCTTCAAAATTATCTACCACTAAATAATTAGAGGTGAATAATACTCACATATGGGAAGTGTCAAATACTGTCAGTAATTTCCCATATAGTATTCAAATTACAAGTCTTCATCAAAAAATTCAAACAACTTTTGTTATAAACACGGCAGCCAGACTAATATTCGGCAAACCAAAATACGAAAGCGCAAAACCCCTATGTGAAAAACTGCACTGGCTCCCACTCAAATAACGCATCACATTCAAACTTTGTACCCTAGTCCATAAAATCATCCACGGTGATGCCCCAGCATATATGTCAGACCTAATAGAACTACCACCCAGAAACGCAAAAAAATCTTCTCGCACATTCCTCAACCTTCATCCTCCCAAGTGCAAAGGCTTGAAATACAAATCAATGCATGCATCAACCTTTTCATATACAAGCACACAGCTCTGGAATGCGCTGCCACGCAACCTGAAAACGGTCTATGAATTGACCAACTTCCGCAAACTACTGAAAACTTATCTCTTTGACAAAATATATCATAAAGATCAACACGTATAACTGCACTATCTCTAATATATCCAGAAATGTTCTTTAATGTCTTTTGCTTTAAAACCATCATGTATTCACCACCATGTAACCCAAAACCCTCTGTAAAACCAATTGTATGTTCTCTTCTACCTCCATCATCCATGAAGAATTGTAAGCCACAATGAGCCTGCAAAGAGGTGGGATAATGTGGGATAATGTGGGATACAAATGCAATAAATAAAAATAAATAAATAAATACATTTTTTTACAAATGTGCTCCTATGTTTTCAACAGGACAATCACAGACCAATCAACGCACATCTCATAATCTTTTTATGTGCCAATGCATACCAAATCACGTGTTTATTAAAACAAAAGTGAAAAGTACTTAGCTTCAAAACTTTGTTACATTACTACTACTACTACTACTTAGCATTTCTATAGCGCTACTAGGGTTACGCAGCGCTGTACAAGTTAAAACATGGGGAAGGACAGTCCCTGCTCAAGAGAGCTTACAATCTAAAGGTAACAAACTATGTAGTCAGTGTAGTCAGTGTATCATGAATGGGGAAGGTGGTTAGGTAAGTTAGGTAAGTACTTTTTACTTTTATTTTAATAAACATATCGGGGCCCTTTTACAAAGCTTCGGTAAGCCCAGCATGGGCTTACTGCATGCTAACTCAGAACTACTACCGGCCCAACGGTGTTCATTATTTTTATCCTTAACATTTGTACAGCACTATAATGTCTATAGAACACTTTGCAGAAATACGTGAGACTCTCTTCCTCAGAGCTTGAAATCTTCTCAAACCAGATATAAGATAATAAATACAAACAAGAGGCTCTGGGTTAGAATGGTAGGCCATGATAGGAAAAATCTAAAATAGGAACACCTTTTCTTTGAGTTAATTGAAGAAAGTCACTGGAGTGGGTGAGGGATTTTCATATTATATTTAGACATAGGTGCACATGAAAAGCAACTTCAGTTTGCAGATGACTGCTCTTTCACAGCTGGTTGGCTATTTTAATTTGCCATCAGGGTGGTTGGGAGTGATTGAGATAGAAGCCTTACTGTATATAGCAAGATTGGTTAACAGGGAGTTAAACTGAATACAGGTTTAGGGATCTGGCTGGAGTCAGACCTTGAAATTACTTCAGATATTGCTATTTTGACATTTTTTTTGTTAGTAATATAATATTCTTTGGCACTAGTGATTGACAGCTGAGACCATTTTGTCATGCGGTGCTGTCCGTATATTGAAGCATAACCTGTATTGTTTCATACTATGTAATTAATTCTGGTTTGCTGTGCTTTTCTGTCATGATTGGAGTTCCATTGTCTGTTTTATTGTACATATAATGTTGTAATGTTTTCTTTTAACAAATTGTAAACCGTTCTGTTTTGCAGTTGCAATAAGATACGGTATATAAATTGACGTAAATAAATAAATATGTGTTGAAAGCAGATTTGGTAACAGTACCCTGGTCTCTTGTGTTATCAAGACTGAACTACTGAAATTTGTTATTTGCTGATCTGGGACAGAAATCAATCTTGCTGGCTACTGTAGCATGGGTTATTAAGGGGTTATGAGTACCTGACTCTGTATCCCCAGAGATGTGGTCTCTACGTTGGTAACCTATAGCTTCATGGGTACAGTTTAAATTGCCTGTAATGACATTTGAAGCTCTACCTGAGCTAGAACTATGTTACTTATTAAATAATTTGGAGATCCATGTTTCATGGCCATAAGTTGTGTTCTGCTGTGAAAGAACTATTAGTGATTCAGGCAGGTCTGGCTTTGTGGGAATACACTTGAGAGAGGACTTTTTTTTAGTTGTGGCTTCAGTATGTTGGAATGTGTTAGCTGAAGCATATATTACATTCAGTTCCACAAGATGTTCAAACCTTGGCTAATTCAACAGGCATAAAATGTTAACTGAATTGTTTTGGGGAAAAGGTGATGCGGTCAGGAATTGTATGTTACTTTGTATATATTGTTTTATATTTTGGATAGTGGATGAATGGTAAAAAAAAAAGACCAGGTTGGGAATGGATGGATTATAAATTGCTTTAAAGTTTAAGGGAAACATTGATTGGATGAGGTAAATAGAGAGGTTCCTTTGATTTGGTGAATCAGCAAAAATTCAAATATTTGGCCAAGATCAATCTACAGTGCCTTGTAGGACTTCACGCCCTTTTACATTTCACATTGTCCCAAAAATAGATTTCAAAATGCATTAAAGGTTTTCACTCATTTATACAACTCTACACTTTCAACAAAAGAGAATAACTATATAAATATTTGAAAAGTATGTCAGAGTAAAATATTCACACCCTTTGTCAAAGGAAATCCAAATTATTTCTGGTTCCAAAATAGCTTTAGCAAGGCCCATAAATAGAGCTCATCTGTGTCCTGTTACATTAGTTGAGGTAAACTAAATACAGTTTAGCACAATCAAGAGAATGCCTTAATCCAGCCACCTCTCCAAAGTCAGCAGCCCTGAGTTAATAAAACTGCTGAAGAAGGTCACTGTAAAGTCTACTGTTAAAGGAACTAGAGGTTGTTGAGATTAGGGACAATGGTGACTCAATCAACATGGACTGTATTGGAGGGTGGCAAGAAGGAAGCTCTACTGCTGAAGAAAAACCAAGTGATGGGAACAAACAAAAACTGTGCAGCTCATCAGATGGTTTTTCTTCTGCAGATCAATTTGTAGTCCTAGTGCTAAACAATGTATGGTGTAAAACACACCAATCACCCTGTTAACACCATCTCTACAGCAAAGCATGGTGGTGTTAGTTTTACCCTAAGCTGCAGGAATACTGTGCAGCATTGGGACAGGGAAGTTTGTGAAAGCAAGGGAAAAATGAATGGTGCAAAGTGTGGGCAGATCCTGGAAGAAAACCTGTTCCAGTCCTCCCTAGGCCTAGGACTGGGGAGAATGATCCTGAGCACAAATCAAAATGTCTAGGGCTGAAACTTCAATGTTTTGGTCTAGACCTGTTTTTAGAATGAATAAGGCATAAAAAAGTGCCCCAAATGACCACTGGAGGAAATCAGGGATGATCCCCTTACTCCCCCAGTGATCAATGTACCACTCTCACCCCCTCTATGACAGCTGCAGATGATATAGCCAGTCCTATTACAGTAACAAGCAGGTCCCTGGAGTAGTGTAGTGGTCAGTTCACTATAGAGAAAAAGACCCAAGCCCATATCCCACTCTACATGACACACTTGTGGTGGAAAGTGTGAGCCCTCCCACACTCCTCTAAAACCTACTTTACCCACATATAGGTGACCCATTCACCCATAAGAGCTATTGTAGTGGTGTACAGTTGGATACAGTAGGTTTTTGTGTGGGTTTTGGAGGGCTCAGCATACAGTATAAGATGGTAATGGTGAGATGTGTACCTGAGACCTTTTATATGAAGTCCACTGCAGTGCCCCATTGATCTTCTGGGATGTCTGTGTAGACAGTCTACTAAGAATGCTGGCTCCTCCTACATCCCAATGGCTTCATTTTCTACGTTTTTCACACTTGGACTTTTTTTTTCTAAAAATGGCCCAAAAAGATAAATACACAGAGAACTACAACATCTTCATGTTGCCTTTTTCAAAATAAAAAAAAGATAGACATCTTGCTGTTTCAAAAATTACCGTATTTCCTATTCAGATTTGGAATGTTTAGTGCAAAAAGTCCATAGTATGATTTAGACGTCATATTGAAAATGCCCCTCCAAGAATTTCACAATGAATAGCACAAAATTCACTATTTAGGAGTTTCATTGTTGATGAAAACTGTAGTTTTCAGTTTGCGACTGATACATAAATTATGTGACTTACTTTTTTTTCAAAATTGTTGTACTGTTACAAAGTATCATTTGTCCTCATTTTGATTACTGTAACGTTCTATTACTTGGACTAACCAATTATGCAGCTTGTAGCATACAAATAGCACAGAATATTTGGTTCCATGCCTGCATAAAAGGCATGGAACCAAACAAGCTTAGCAGTGATTAGATGGCAACACCAGTAATCGGGAAGCAAAGCCAGTACTGGGCAGACTTCTATAGTCTGTGCCCTGATCGTGGCTGCACAGGTTTGGATGCGCTGGAGTGGGGCTTTAATGATAACTTCAGAAGTTGGATAACAAGGCCATTGCCTGGCAAACTTCTACAGTCTGTGACCTGAAAATGGCAAGGACAAATCAAGATCAAGTATACATATGTAGTATCACATCATACCATATCTTGTTGGGCAGACTGGATGGACCATACAGGTCTTTATCTGCCGTCATCTACTATGTTACTATGACAGCAATAGACTCAGACTGTGATGCAATTGCTTTCATGCTATATAACTATTTATTGTTGATAAACAGACACAATGGAACTGTGGGGATATGTGCAGCTATGAATGTCATGGGGACACCCATTTGTGCTGCTTGCCTGACTAGTGGGAGGTGGAGAAGGTAGGGGGAAGGATGTCCTGGGAATGGGTGTGGGCACTATGTTCACCACAGGCCTGACGTTCATAAAGTCCACATCTGGTACTTTCTCTCCAGTATTATGCTTCACATCTATTTTCAGCTGGTTCCTATTGTTTACTGCCAGTGTTCCACATCTCTATTTGTGTAGACCCCATTCAACTTTGCCCATGTGCCCACCCATTCCCAAGATTGAGTGTAACCATTTTATTTATGCATTGTAGTTCCCTAAAAAGTTAACTCACCCCCAACAAGCATCAGAATTCCAGCTTAATGTAATGTTATCTCTATCTTGCTCTTCATGTTCAATAGGCCCTGAGGTGGGTCTCCTCACCCTCTACAGGGCCATCTGCAAAATTCATGGAGTAACTATTCTTTCCTTGCATCCAGCTCCTGGATGGTGCCCAGATTAATCCCCTGCCCTCTTGCCTGCTGAACACAGAGTAAACTCTAGTCTCTGCTGTGGCCAAGGACACCTGCTGCTTACTGACTGGTTGCTATTTTGAGAGAACAAATATGTGTACAACAGTTCCTTTCCTTCCTCATGTATATATCTCCCATAGTTGTTTCTAGTTTGTTTCCCTTCCCTCTCCTCCAATATCCACCATTGTTGTAAATATGTCAGCATATAGATATGAAGCAGCTATTTGTCAATCTTCCAAATTAATCAGACTTGTTGGATGTGGGCAAAAAAAAACATGCTGAATAGAGAGTAAAGTATAGTCTGGCTACTGCCTAAGTGCACCTACAGGTTGGTGCCAGTCAGATAGCTAGTGTGAGACAACACACCTTAACTTTGAGGAGCTCTATGCAGTCTGCATAAATGTGTGGAGCTGCAAAGTCAAGGGGGGTTATGGGGCTGGTCTGGAGGGAAGTCACTAAAGAAATCTACTGTATCAGCATTTAATTTTTGAAAGGGTAACTATGACAAAATGAGGAAAATAGTTAAAAAGAAGATGAAAGGGTCAGTCGGAAAGGTTAAAATTTTAATTAGGGAAAGGACATTGTTTAAAAATACAGTTGTGGAAAGAAGAGCAAAAGACAGTTGGCATGGTTAAAAGGTGAAGTGAAAGAGGTTATTAGAGCCAAAAGAACATGCTTCAA